>NC_086450.1:433724481-434986981 GCF_028390025.1 Pseudophryne corroboree
GGCTATGTGTGTGCGTATGTATGTATATGGGGCTGTGTGTGTGTATATGTGGCTCTCTGCATATGCGGCTGTCTTTGTATGCGGCTTTGCATGTGTATATAATATCATATGTGTCTCTTTGTGTGGCTGTGTGTGTGCACATATGAGGCTGTGTGAGTGGGGGGGCACACCATTGTCTAAGTCGCCTCTGGGCGTCTGGTTTAAACTTACGCCCCTGAGTGTGCCCTGTGATAATCACATGGCAGCACTGTGATCTGCAAGCTTTTGTTCAGCTCTCTCTGCCCCCTGGAGACCTGACAAGTGTGAACAGCTCTGTCTGTCTGACGGACCCACAAGCTAATCAACTAAAAAAAAAAAACATACTTACCTGTCCCAGGAGCCGGTGATCGGTGCTCCGCTGAGCGCTGCCGGACACTGGGTCTTCCATGTGCTGCAGTGTGGCCCATGTGCAGTAAAGTGACGCTGCAAAGCGGCAGATCATTTTACAGCACCAGGGGTCACACAAAGCAGCATGATATGGCGCCGGGCAGCCTCTGGAGCAGTGGACACCGGGTCCTGGGACTGGTAAGTATAAATTGCGGAAGGGTGTGTGTGTGTGTGGGGGGCTCTATTGTGGCACGGGGTAGTCGCGATGGGGGATCCTGGCAGCAGCGATAGCTGTAGCCCATGTGCAGCAGGACATCAAGGTATTTTTTACCAAAAATCCACCGATGATGCTGCGGAGAGGCATCGCAGGGACAGAGCTTTCTCGCAAATTATTGCATTGCAATTCTGCCCGATATTATCACCTGTCATCCGCATCATCAGATGCAGATGGTTATAAATCGTCCCCTAAAGGTGCCCATACACTACTGCCATTTTGGGCAATTTCATCCAATTCCAACGTTTCGGGCCGATAAATCGTATTAAAATGAGCAGAACGCATGTGCTTTACTTCAGATCCGATCAGATGCGCGGTCCCGTGAGCTTCGGATCGCAGCCCCTAGATCGGAAGTACTGCACTAAAGATATCTCAGATACCTCAGGCATGACTGGGATCGCATACGATACATCGTATGCGATCCTGCCACCCGGGAAGCTGCCGCGCAGTTGACGGGAAATCTTATGCGACTTCTCCCTCGGCGTATGGGCACCTTAAGACCTCCTATAATTATCATCTCACTTTCCATTGAGATTGCTTTCTCGACAATTTTGAGTTTCGCCCAAATATTCTCTGTACCATCTGCAGTCCCTCTATTAAAGTTGACTTTACGTATATCAATCATTCACAAATAACCAATTAGACTTCCACTCACTCTGTGACCTTAAGATGTACGCACCTCAGCATCTTGGTATACATTATGTTATTTTTTGCCTGCGAGCTGCGACCATAATGAATATAAATGACATCCATTATATGTCCACTTCAGCTTCAGGCGATTACAGCCATACTGCATTTTCATAAATTGTCGATAATACCAATAATTACCATCTTTAGAGCATCAGGAGAACATCATTACTTTCAAGAAGCCATTATTTTAAATCCTGAAAAATGTCAGTGGTAATCAGGGGGATTGGGGGATTGTAAATGTTACGCATCCTTTTCCTAAGAGTTTTTCATTGCTTTATAAATAGCCTGTGAAAGACAAGTATTCCTCCATATAAACAAATAGATTTTGATTGTTATAAATTAAAATATTGTGATGTATCAGTCATCACACTGGTAACACTAGGGGGTCAATTCAGTTAGGCGCCAATTAGTCAAATCCACGAGTAAGTGCCGCTACACTGTATGCTGTACTTAGGGTACCACCGTGATCGCAGATTTTTGTTCCTAACTCCATAGGGCTGCGTACAAGCCTGGGGCGAGATGTGGGTGTGAACGGGGCAAGTTGTGGAGCTGTTGGCGATGTTTCCATTCCATTTCAACAGCAACTTTCCTCCTCTGTAAAATGTATTTGACCCCTATCAGTAGAGCATGTTGTGAATAAGGTATGAAGTACCAATGTCAACACTGCCATAATGTCGATACCAGGTTTTAAGAATAGTATAAGGTTGGGTTTAGAGTAAGGCTGAACGTAAAATCCCATTGTCGACATGTTGACATTCAGGCAAAGCTGACCTAACGTCAGTGAAAATCTGACGTTAGGTCAATGACACGTCTAGATTCTGAATGTCAATGACACATCTAGATTCTGAATGTCGGCAACACATACCACACCCGTGAATAATATTACATTGTTTTAGGCAGTGCTTTTTTGTCTATGGAAAAAGGTTCCTGTACTAATATAGTGTTCACTCTAGGATTTTTTTAGGGCAGGGTGCTGAGCATTGAAGAGGGCACATTTTCATTTTGAAGAGCACATTTTTGATGTGACGCTTTGCGCACAAAGCATAGTGCATATGTTTATAGTTTTTGTACATCCATTTTGCCCTTAGTAAATCATATAGCCATGCAGTATAAGACACCTAACATCTGTACTGAGAAACATACTGTATATGTCCAGTCTTCTTGAAAGATCGGCTGTAGCATATACATAAGTAGATAATTATAAATGTCTTTTCCAGTGCTGTAGTAGTTATAATCCGTATGTGTTATAAAACAGGAAAGTTAAACAATGGGTTAAAATATATAGGAAAAAAATAAGTCTGTTCTACTAGGGAAATACTGTAAGCAGTACTGCTCACTGCTTACCCTGTTCTTTCCCTCTTTATCAGAGTGCTGTGTTATACCCCTTTTCCACTAGCTCCTTAAAACACGGGTAAATGCACGGGGGGGCGCATTTACCCGTATTTTTCCCTAGTGGAAACGGGTCCCCCGGCAAATTCCCGGATCAAGTGATCCGGGAATCCTACCCTGGTAGCTAGCCGAGTTGAACACGTGTTCAACCCGGCTAGCTGTCTAGTGTGAACGGGAGCCGTGTCGAGGCGACACGGCTCCCGTTCACAGTGCATAGGGAAGGCGGTGCTGGGAGATCATGTGATCTCCCAGCGCCGCCCCTGCAGCGTCACTAGCGCGTCACCAACCCGGCAATTGCCGGGTTGGTGAGCGTTGTCTGCAGGGGGCTGTAGCACGGGTCGCAGCCGTGTCAGGCGACACGGCTGCGACCCGTGCTACTCTAGTGTAAAACGGGTATAATTTACAGTGCCTCCTTTGCCATCCAGTTGGCTAAGGATAGAAATTGTGTTACAATTTCAGAGGTGGGCAAGGAGTAGACGACAACATTGTAACATGCCCTCTGACTGTTGCATTCTGTATATAAGGGGGCGATTTATGGTCCTGCAGGGTGCACTGAAAAAGGGCAGGGTGCTTTTTCACATTTCAAAAATGGGCAGGGTGCAGCACCGTGCTGAAACAGCCTAGAAGGAATACTACTAATAATAAGAATTTACTTACCGATAATTCTATTTCTCGTAGTCTGTAGTGGATGCTGGGGACTCCGTAAGGACCATGGGGAATAGCGGCTCCGCAGGAGACTGGGCACAAAAGTAAAGCTTTAGAACTACCTGGTGTGCACTGGCTCCTCCCCCCATGACCCTCCTCCAAGCCTCAGTTAGGATACTGTGCCCGGACGAGCGTACACAATAAGGAAGGATTTTGAATCCCGGGTAAGACTCATACCAGCCACACCAATCACACCATATAACTTGTGATCTAAACCCAGTTAACAGCATGATAACAGAGGAGCCTCTAGAAAAGATGGCTCACTACAGCAATAACCCGATTTTTTGGTAACAATAACTATGTACCAGTATTGCAGACAATCCGCACTTGGGATGGGCGCCCAGCATCCACTACGGACTACGAGAAATAGAATTATCGGTAAGTAAATTCTTATTTTCTCTGACGTCCTAGTGGATGCTGGGGACTCCGTAAGGACCATGGGGATTATACCAAAGCTCCCAAACGGGCGGGAGAGTGCGGATGACTCTGCAGCACCAATTGAGAGAACTCCAGGTCCTCCTCAGCCAGGGTATCAAATTTGTAGAATTTTACAAACGTATTTGCTCCTGACCAAGTAGCTGCTCGGCAAAGTTGTAAAGCCGAGACCCCTCGGGCAGCCGCCCAAGATGAGCCCACCTTCCTTGTGGAATGGGCTTTTACAGATTTTGGCTGTGGCAGGCCTGCCACAGAATGTGCAAGCTGAATTGTACTACAAATCCAACGAGCAATAGTCTGCTTAGAAGCAGGAGCACCCAGCTTGTTGGGTGCATACAGAATAAACAACGAGTCAGATTTTCTGACTCCAGCCGTCCTGGAAACCTATATTTCCAGGGCTCTGACAACGTCTAGCAACTTGGATTCCTCCAAGTCCCTAGTAGCCGCAGGCACCAATAGGTTGATTCAGGTGAAACGCTGAAAACCACCTTAGGGAGAAACTGAGGACAAGTCCTCAATTCCGCCCTGTCCGAATGGAAAATCAGATGAGGGCTTTTACAGGATAAAGCCGCCAATTCTGACACGCACCTGGCCCAGGCCAGGGCCAACAGCATGACCACTTTCCATGTGAGATATTTTAACTCCACATATTTAAGTGGTTCAAACCAATGTGACTTTTGGAACACAAAAACTACATTTAGATCCCAAGGTGCCACTGGAGGCACAAAAGGAGGCTGTATATACAGTACCCCTTTCACAAACGTCTGAACTTCAGGGACTGAAGCTAGTTCTTTTTGGAAGAAAATTGACAGGGCCGAAATTTGAACCTTAATGGACCCCCATTTCAGGCCCATAGACACTCCTGTTTGCAGGAAATTTAGGAATCGACCTAGTTGAAAATTCCTCCGTCGGGGCCTTACAGGCCTCGCACCACGCAACATATTTTCGCCAAATGCGGTGATAATGTTTTGCGGTTATATCTTTCCTGGCTTTGATCAGGATAGGAATGACTTCATCCGGAATGCCTTTCTCCTTCAGGATCCGGCGTTCAGCCGCCATGCCGTCAAACGCAGCCGCGGTAAGTCTTGGAACAGACAGGGTCCTTGCTGGAGCAGGTCCCTTCTTAGAGGTAGAGGCCACGGATCCTCCGTGAGCATCTCTTGAAGTTCCGGTTACCAAGTCCTTCTTGGCCAATCCGGAGCCACGAATATAGTGCTTACTCCTCTCCATCTTATAATTCTCAGTACCTTGGGTATGAGAGGCAGAGGAGGGAACACATACACTGACTGGTACACCCACTGTGTTACCAGAGCGTCTACAGCTATTGCCTGAGGGTCCCTTGACCTGGCGCAATACTTGTCGAGTTTTATAAACATGTGGAAGACTTCTGGGTGAAGTCCCCACTCTCCCGGGTGGAGGTCGTGTCTGCTGAGGAAGTCTGCTTCCCAGTTGTCCACTCCCGGAATGAATACTGCTGACAGTGCTATCACATGATTTTCCGCCCAGCGAAGAATCCTTGCAGCTTCTGCCATTGCCCTCCTGCTTCTTGTGTCACCCTGTCTGTTTACGTGGGTGACTGCCGTGATGTTGTCCGAATGGATCAACTCCGGGTGACCTTGAAGCAGAGGTCTTGCTGAGCTTAGAGCATTGTAAATGGCCCTTAGCTTCAGGATATTTATGTGAAGTGATGTCTCCAGGCTTGACCATAAGCTCTGGAAATTCCTTCCCTGTGTGACTGCTCCCCAGCCTCGCAGGCTGGCATCCGTGGTCACCAGGACCCAGTCCTGAATGTGCGGCCCTCTAGAAGATGAGCACTCTGCAACCACCACAGGAGAGACACCCTTGTGCTTGGTGACAGGGTTATCCGCTGATGCATCTGAAGATGCGACCCGGACCATTTGTCCAGCAGGTCCCACTGGAAAGTTCTTGCGTGGAATCTGCCGAAAGGGATTGCTTCGTAGGAAGCCACCATTTTTCCCAGAACCATTTCATTGATGTACTGAGACTTGGCTCGGTTATAGGAGGTTCCCGACTAGCTCGGATAACTCCCTGACTTTCTCCTCCGGGAGAAACACCTTTTTCTGGACTGTGTCCAGGATCATCCCTAGGAACAGAAGACGAGTCGTCGGAATCAGCTGCGATTTTGGAATATTGAGAATCCAATCGTGCTGCCGCAACACTACCTGAGATAGTGCTACACCGACCTCCAACTGTTCCCTGGATCTTACCCTTATCAGGGAATCGTCCAAGTAAGGGATAACTAAAATTCCCTTCCTTCGAAGGAGTATCATCATTTCGGCCATTACCTTGGTAAAGACCCGGGGTGCCGTGGACCATCCATACGGCAGCGTCTGAAACTGATAGTGACAGTTCTGTACCATAAACCTGAGGTACCCTTGGTGAGAAGGGTAAATTGGGACATGAAGGTAAGCATCCTTGATGTCCCGAGACATTCTTCCAGGTTCGCAATCACTGCTCTGAGTGACTCAATCTTGAATTTGAACCTCCGTATGTAAGTGTTCAAGATTTTAGATTTAGAATCGGTCTCACCGAGCCGTCCGGCTTCGGTACCACAACAGTGTGGAATAATACCCCGTTCCCTGTTGCAGGAGGGGTACCTTGATTATCACCTGCTGGAAATACAGCTTGTGAATGGCTCCCAAATCTGCCTCCCTGTCAGAAGGAGACATCGGTAAAGCCGACTTTAGGAAACGGCGAGGGGGAGACGTCTTGAATACCAATTTGTACCCCTGAGATATCACCTTAAGGATCCAGGGGTCTACTTGCGAGTGAGCCCACTGCGCGCTGAAATTCATTGAGACGGGCCCCCACCGTGCCTGATTCTGCTTGTAAAGCCCCAGCGTCATACTGAGGGCTTGGCAGAGGCGGGAGAGGGCTTCTGTTCCTGGGAACTGGCTGATTTCTGCAGCCTTTTTCCTCTCCCTCTGTCACGGGGCAGAAATGAGGAACCTTTTGCCCGCTTGCCCACGAAAAGACTGCGCCTGATAATACGGCGTCTTCTTATGTTGAGAGGCGACCTGGGTACAAACGTGGATTTCCCAGCTGTTGCCGTGGCCACCAGGTCTGAAAGACCGACCCCAAATAACTCCTCCCCTTAATAAGGCAATACTTCCAAATGCCGTTTGGAATCCGCATCACCTGACCACTGTCGTGTCCATAACCCTCTACTGGCAGAAATGGACAACGCACTTAGACTTGATGCCAGTCGGCAAATATTCCGCTGTGCATCACGCATATATAGAAATGCATCTTTTAAATGCTCTATAGGCAATAATATACTGTCCCTATCTAGGGTATCAATATTTTCAGTCAGGGAATCCGACCACGCCAACCCAGCACTGCACATCCAGGCTGAGGCGATTGCTGGTCGCAGTATAACACCAGTATGTGTGTAAATACATTTTAGGATACCCTCCTGCTTTCTATCAGCAGGATCCTTAAGGGCGGCCATCTCAGGAGAGGGTAGAGCCCTTGTTCTTACAAGCGTGTGAGCGCTTTATCCACCCTAGGGGGTGTTTCCCAACGCACCCTAACCTCTGGCGGGAAAGGATATAATGCCAATAACATTTTAGAAATTATCAGTTGTTATCGGGGGAAACCCACGCATCATCACACACCTCATTTAATTTCTCAGATTCAGGAAAACTACAGGTAGTTTTTCCTCACCGAACATAATACCCCTTTTTGGTGGTACTCGTATTATCAGAAATGTGTAAAACATTTTTCATTGCCTCAATCATGTAACGTGTGGCCCTACTGGAAGTCACATTTGTCTCTTCACCGTCGACACTGGAGTCAGTATCCGTGTCGGCGTCTATATCTGCCATCTGAGGTAACGGGCGCTTTAGAGCCCCTGACGGCCTATGAGACGTCTGGACAGGCACAAGCTGAGTAGCCGGCTGTCTCATGTCAACCACTGTCTTTTATACAGAGCTGACACTGTCACGTAATTCCTTCCAACAGTTCATCCACTCAGGTGTCGACCCCCTAGGGGGTGACATCACTATTACAGGCAATCTGCTCCGTCTCCACATCATTTTTCTCCTCATACATGTCGACACAAACGTACCGACACACAGCACACACACAGGGAATGCTCTGATAGAGGACAGGACCCCACTAGCCCTTTGGGGAGACAGAGGGAGAGTTTGCCAGCACACACCAGAGCGCTATATATATACAGGGATAACCTTATATAAGTGTTTTTCCCCTTATAGCTGCTGTATTTTTAATACTGCGCGTAATTAGTGCCCCCCTCTCTTTTTTAACCCTTTCTGTAGTGTAGTGACTGCAGGGGAGAGCCAGGGAGCTTCCCTCCAACGGAGCTGTGAGGGAAAATGGCGCCAGTGTGCTGAGGAGATAGGCTCCGCCCCCTTCTCGGCGGCCTTATCTCCCGTTTTTCTGTGTATTCTGGCAGGGGTTAAATTCATCCATATAGCCCAGGAGCTATATGTGATGCATTTTTTTTGCCATCCAAGGTGTTTTTATTGCGTCTCAGGGCGCCCCCCCCCAGCGCCCTGCACCCTCAGTGACCGGAGTGTGAAGTGTGCTGAGAGCAATGGCGCACAGCTGCAGTGCTGTGCGCTACCTTGTTGAAGACAGGACTTCTTCTGCCGACGATTTTCCGGACCTCTTCTGTCTTCTGGCTCTGTAAGGGGGCCGGCGGTGCGGCTCTGGGACCTATCCATGGCTGGGCCTGTGATAGATCCCTCTGGAGCTAATGTCCAGTAGCCTAAGAAGCCCAATCCACTCTGCACGCAGGTGAGTTCGCTTCTTCTCCCCTTAGTCCCTCGATGCAGTGAGCCTGTTGCCAGCAGGTCTCACTGAACATAAAAAAACTAAAACTAAACTTTTCACTAAGCAGCTCAGGAGAGCCACCTAGTGTGCACCCTTCTCGTTCGGGCACAAAAATCTAACTGAGGCTTGGAGGAGGGTTATGGGGGGAGGAGCCAGTGCACACCAGGTAGTTCTAAAGCTTTACTTTTGTGCCCAGTCTCCTGCGGAGCCGCTATTCCCCATGGTCCTTACGGAGTCCCCAGCATCCACTAGGACGTCAGAGAAATAAGATGTATAGTAACTTCCACTCTCTGGAACGTTGTAATAAGGGGCCGGCCCGGTACTGCGCTATGCTGGGGACGATCAGATAAAAGCACTGGGTTTAGGGAGCAACTGGTTAATGTGAAGAAATGTGCTGGTGACTCACTGGCTGCAGCTTAGCCAGAGGGTGACTACAGTTATGGGATCAGGTCCACTCCTCACAGCTGCTTAGATGCAGTCAGAACTGTGTATCTCAGAAAACACTAACCCAGCAATTCGCCTCTATACTCCGAGAGAAAACATCTCCTAGGGCCAAAAGTAATAGCCAGCAGGTTGCCGCATATGACAACGTTTGGGCCATATAGCAGCTAAATTTAAATCAGTATTTTTTAAAAAAAAAAGGAAAAACAGGTTGGTTTAAATCTCACTGCTAAATTGCTGAGGCATCAGCACATTGGGTAACCTGCAGCCTACTACATGTGGCTCTAGTGATTTATATAATACCCCTTTTACACCAAAATCCCGGATCTGATCGGGATTTGGAACACGCATTTACCACCGCATTGTAGAGATGAGCGCCTGAAATTTTTCGGGTTTTGTGTTTTGGTTTTGGGTTCGGTTCCGCGGCCGTGTTTTGGGTTCGAACGCGTTTTGGCAAAACCTCACCGAATTTTTTTTGTCGGATTCGGGTGTGTTTTGGATTCGGGTGTTTTTTTTCAAAAAACACTAAAAAACAGCTTAAATCATAGAATTTGGGGGTCATTTTGATCCCAAAGTATTATTAACCTCAAAAACCATAATTTACACTCATTTTCAGTCTATTCTGAATACCTCACACCTCACAATATTATTTTTAGTCCTAAAATTTGCACCGAGGTCGCTGTGTGAGTAAGATAAGCGACCCTAGTGGCCGACACAAACACCGGGCCCATCTAGGAGTGGCACTGCAGTGTCACGCAGGATGTCCCTTCCAAAAAACCCTCCCCAAACAGCACATGACGCAAAGAAAAAAAGAGGCGCAATGAGGTAGCTGTGTGAGTAAGATTAGCGACCCTAGTGGCCGACACAAACACCGGGCCCATCTAGGAGTGGCACTGCAGTGTCACGCAGGATGTCCCTTCCAAAAAACCCTCCCCAAACAGCACATGACGCAAAGAAAAAAAGAGGCGCAATGAGGTAGCTGTGTGAGTAAGATTAGCGACCCTAGTGGCCGACACAAACACCGGGCCCATCTAGGAGTGGCACTGCAGTGTCACGCAGGATGTCCCTTCCAAAAAACCCTCCCCAAACAGCACATGACGCAAAGAAAAAAAGAGGCGCAATGAGGTAGCTGTGTGAGTAAGATTAGCGACCCTAGTGGCCGACACAAACACCGGGCCCATCTAGGAGTGGCACTGCAGTGTCACGCAGGATGTCCCTTCCAAAAAACCCTCCCCAAACAGCACATGACGCAAAGAAAAAAAGAGGCGCAATGAGGTAGCTGACTGTGTGAGTAAGATTAGCGACCCTAGTGGCCGACACAAACACCGGGCCCATCTAGGAGTGGCACTGCAGTGTCACGCAGGATGTCCCTTCCAAAAAACCCTCCCCAATCAGCACATGATGCAAAGAAAAAGAAAAGAAAAAAGAGGTGCAAGATGGAATTGTCCTTGGGCCCTCCCACCCACCCTTATGTTGTATAAACAAAACAGGACATGCACACTTTAACCAACCCATCATTTCAGTGACAGGGTCTGCCACACGACTGTGACTGATATGACGGGTTGGTTTGGACCCCCCCCAAAAAAGAAGCAATTAATCTCTCCTTGCACAAACTGGCTCTACAGAGGCAAGATGTCCACCTCATCTTCACCCTCCGATATATCACCGTGTACATCCCCCTCCTCACAGATTATCAATTCGTCCCCACTGGAATCCACCATCTCAGCTCCCTGTGTACTTTGTGGAGGCAATTGCTGCTGGTCAATGACTCCGCGGAGGAATTGATTATAATTCATTTTAATGAACATCATCTTCTCCACATTTTCTGGATGTAACCTCGTACGCCGATTGCTGACAAGGTGAGCGGCGGCACTAAACACTCTTTCGGAGTACACACTTGTGGGAGGGCAACTTAGGTAGAATAAAGCCAGTTTGTGCAAGGGCCTCCAAATTGCCTCTTTTTCCTGCCAGTATAAGTACGGACTGTGTGACGTGCCTACTTGGATGCGGTCACTCATATAATCCTCCACCATTCTATCAATGTTGAGAGAATCATATGCAGTGACAGTAGACGACATGTCCGTAATCGTTGTCAGGTCCTTCAGTCCGGACCAGATGTCAGCATCAGCAGTCGCTCCAGACTGCCCTGCATCACCGCCAGCGGGTGGGCTCGGAATTCTGAGCCTTTTCCTCGCACCCCCAGTTGCGGGAGAATGTGAAGGAGGAGATGTTGACAGGTCGCGTTCCGCTTGACTTGACAATTTTGTCACCAGCAGGTCTTTCAACCCCAGCAGACTTGTGTCTGCCGGAAAGAGAGATCCAAGGTAGGCTTTAAATCTAGGATCGAGCACGGTGGCCAAAATGTAGTGCTCTGATTTCAACAGATTGACCACCCGTGAATCCTTGTTAAGCGAATTAAGGGCTCCATCCACAAGTCCCACATGCCTAGCGGAATCGCTCCCTTTTAGCTCCTTCTTCAATGCCTCCAGCTTCTTCTGCAAAAGCCTGATGAGGGGAATGACCTGACTCAGGCTGGCAGTGTCTGAACTGACTTCACGTGTGGCAAGTTCAAAGGGCATCAGAACCTTGCACAACGTTGAAATCATTCTCCACTGCACTTGAGACAGGTGCATTCCACCTCCTATATCGTGCTCAATTGTATAGGCTTGAATGGCCTTTTGCTGCTCCTCCAACCTCTGAAGCATATAGAGGGTTGAATTCCACCTCGTTACCACTTCTTGCTTCAGATGATGGCAGGGCAGGTTCAGTAGTTTTTGGTGGTGCTCCAGTCTTCTGTACGTGGTGCCTGTACGCCGAAAGTGTCCCGCAATTTTTCTGGCCACCGACAGCATCTCTTGCACGCCCCTGTCGTTTTTTAAAAAATTCTGCACCACCAAATTCAAGGTATGTGCAAAACATGGGACGTGCTGGAATTTGCCCATATTTAATGCACACACAATATTGCTGGCGTTGTCCGATGCCACAAATCCACAGGAGAGTCCAATTGGGGTAAGCCATTCCGCGATGATCTTCCTCAGTTGCCGTAAGAGGTTTTCAGCTGTGTGCGTATTCTGGAAAGCGGTGATACAAAGCGTAGCCTGCCTAGGAAAGAGTTGGCGTTTGCGAGATGCTGCTACTGGTGCCGCCGCTGCTGTTCTTGCGGTGGGAGTCCATACATCTACCCAGTGGGCTGTCACAGTCATATAGTCCTGACCCTGCCCTGCTCCACTTGTCCACATGTCCGTGGTTAAGTGGACATTGGGTACAACTGCATTTTTTAGGACACTGGTGAGTCTTTTTCTGACGTCCGTGTACATTCTCGGTATCGCCTGCCTAGAGAAGTGGAACCTAGATGGTATTTGGTAACGGGGGCACACTGCCTCAATAAATTGTCTAGTTCCCTGTGAACTAACGGCGGATACCGGACGCACGTCTAACACCAACATAGTTGTCAAGGCCTCAGTTATCCGCTTTGCAGTAGGATGACTGCTGTGATATTTCATCTTCCTCGCAAAGGACTGTTGAACAGTCAATTGCTTACTGGAAGTAGTACAAGTGGGCTTACGACTTCCCCTCTGGGATGACCATCGACTCCCAGCGGCAACAACAGCAGCGCCAGCAGCAGTAGGCGTTACACGCAAGGATGCATCGGAGGAATCCCAGGCAGGAGAGGACTCGTCAGAATTGCCAGTGACATGGCCTGCAGGACTATTGGCATTCCTGGGGAAGGAGGAAATTGACACTGAGGGAGTTGGTGGGGTGGTTTGCGTGAGCTTGGTTACAAGAGGAAGGGATTTACTGGTCAGTGGACTGCTTCCGCTGTCACCCAAAGTTTTTGAACTTGTCACTGACTTATTATGAATGCGCTGCAGGTGACGTATAAGGGAGGATGTTCCGAGGTGGTTAACGTCCTTACCCCTACTTATTACAGCTTGACAAAGGGAACACACGGCTTGACACCTGTTGTCCGCATTTCTGGTGAAATACCTCCACACCGAAGAGCTGATTTTTTTGGTATTTTCACCTGGCATGTCAACGGCCATATTCCTCCCACGGACAACAGGTGTCTCCCCGGGTGCCTGACTTAAACAAACCACCTCACCATCAGAATCCTCCTGGTCAATTTCCTCCCCAGCGCCAGCAACACCCATATCCTCCTCATCCTGGTGTACTTCAACACTGACATCTTCAATCTGACTATCAGGAACTGGACTGCGGGTGCTCCTTCCAGCACTTGCAGGGGGCGTGCAAATGGTGGAAGGCGCATGCTCTTCACGTCCAGTGTTGGGAAGGTCAGGCATCGCAACCGACACAATTGGACTCTCCTTGTGGATTTGGGATTTCGAAGAATGCACAGTTCTTTGCTGTGCTGCTTTTGCCAGCTTGAGTCTTTTCATTTTTCTAGCGAGAGGCTGAGTGCTTCCATCCTCATGTGAAGCTGAACCACTAGCCATGAACATAGGCCAGGGCCTCAGCCGTTCCTTGCCACTCCGTGTGGTAAATGGCATATTGGCAAGTTTACGCTTCTCCTCCGACAATTTTATTTTAGGTTTTGGAGTCCTTTTTTTACTGATATTTGGTGTTTTGGATTTGACATGCTCTGTACTATGACATTGGGCATCGGCCTTGGCAGACGACGTTGCTGGCATTTCATCGTCTCGGCCATGACTAGTGGCAGCAGCTTCAGCACGAGGTGGAAGTGGATCTTGATCTTTCCCTAATTTTGGAACCTCAACATTTTTGTTCTCCATATTTTAATAGGCACAACTAAAAGGCACCTCAGGTAAACAATGGAGATGGATGGATTGGATACTAGTATACAATTATGGACGGGCTGCCGAGTGCCGACACAGAGGTAGCCACAGCCGTGAACTACCGCACTGTACTGTGTCTGCTGCTAATATATAGACTGGTTGATAAAGAGATAGTATACTCGTAACTAGTATGTATGTATAAAGAAAGAAAAAAAAAACCACGGTTAGGTGGTATATACAATTATGGACGGGCTGCCGAGTGCCGACACAGAGGTAGCCACAGCCGTGAACTACCGCACTGTACTGTGTCTGCTGCTAATATATAGACTGGTTGATAAAGAGATAGTATACTCGTAACTAGTATGTATGTATATATAAAGAAAGAAAAAAAAACCACGGTTAGGTGGTATATACAATTATGGACGGGCTGCCGAGTGCCGACACAGAGGTAGCCACAGCCGTGAACTACCGCACTGTACTGTGTCTGCTGCTAATATAGACTGGTTGATAAAGAGATAGTATACTCGTAACTAGTATGTATGTATAAAGAAAGAAAAAAAAACCACGGTTAGGTGGTATATACAATTATGGACGGGCTGCCGAGTGCCGACACAGAGGTAGCCACAGCCGTGAACTACCGCACTGTACTGTGTCTGCTGCTAATATATAGACTGGTTGATAAAGAGATAGTATACTCGTAACTAGTATGTATGTATAAAGAAAGGAAAAAAAACCACGGTTAGGTGGTATATACAATTATGGACGGGCTGCCGAGTGCCGACACAGAGGTAGCCACAGCCGTGAACTACCGCACTGTACTGTGTCTGCTGCTAATATAGACTGGTTGATAAAGAGATAGTATACTCGTAACTAGTATGTATGTATAAAGAAAGAAAAAAAAACCACGGTTAGGTGGTATATACAATTATGGACGGGCTGCCGAGTGCCGACACAGAGGTAGCCACAGCCGTGAACTACCGCACTGTACTGTGTCTGCTGCTAATATATAGACTGGTTGATAAAGAGATAGTATACTCGTAACTAGTATGTATGTATAAAGAAAGAAAAAAAAACCACGGTTAGGTGGTATATACAATTATGGACGGGCTGCCGAGTGCCGACACAGAGGTAGCCACAGCCGTGAACTACCGCACTGTACTGTGTCTGCTGCTAATATAGACTGGTTGATAAAGAGATAGTATACTCGTAACTAGTATGTATGTATAAAGAAAGAAAAAAAAACCACGGTTAGGTGGTATATACAATTATGGACGGGCTGCCGAGTGCCGACACAGAGGTAGCCACAGCCGTGAACTACCGCACTGTACTGTGTCTGCTGCTAATATATAGACTGGTTGATAAAGAGATAGTATACTCGTAACTAGTATGTATGTATAAAGAAAGAAAAAAAAACCACGGTTAGGTGGTATATACAATTATGGACGGGCTGCCGAGTGCCGACACAGAGGTAGCCACAGCCGTGAACTACCGCACTGTACTGTGTCTGCTGCTAATATAAATACACAGAAAAATGAGAAATCACGTCTGCGCTCGTCAGAGATTACAATGCATACAAAGATAAAGATGAATAATATAGATATCTGATAAATAGTTCTCAAAATTGACTGAGGTGATGTGTTACGTAATGTCAGTAAAACGTTTTTGAACCTTTCCTTGTGTATCTTTATTTCCAAGCTTGAATGGGTCTGTTCCCTCGGTCGTGTTTCGGACTATGATGTGTTTTCTCCTTAGCAGTATCTCAAATATTTGTTCTCTGGATTTTCTCCTGTATTTCCTTCCAGGGTATCGGGATGGTTCTTATCCTCAATGGTTGGAGACAAAGAGACAAAAAAAAGTAGCCGCTGATAGTGTAGTAGGCGTATTGCAAGTGGTGGAAGTGTCTTATAGGAAGATCTTTGAGAAGATCTTTAAAAAGGTGGTGGCTGCTAATTGCGTACCAGTACTCACGTGAAAGACGTGATGTACCCCTCGTATAAAGGTATCTTTAGTGTTCTTGTAATTTCTCCTCTTCCTCCAGACAGAATCTTTTATAGTTCTTATCCTCGGGAGTAAAAGAGGAGATGGAACAGTTGATAGTGTAGTAGGTTTTATGATTGAGTAAATGAAAGGAAATTTACCCTTCTGAATTTATGACTTATACTGGGGGGGAGTGCGTACCGTACTCACATCCATAAGAGAGGGTAAAAAACACATAAAGGTATCTTTAAGTCGATGTGCTGTCGTACACTGTCACACTCATGCAGATAAAATGAATAAAAGGAATAATGGGCGTACCCAACTCACACTGTGCAATGTGGAAACTTGTGTATAAAGGTATCTTTTAGAGGTTCTGCTGATTGTAGATACTCCTTATTCCAAAATCCGTCCCTCTCGTTTTATGCATAAAGAGAAACGAAGCATGGTGTCATGGGGTGACACATAGGAAATTTATTAGAATAACATTTAAAACTGCCAATGGGCTCCAGGTAAGAGCGGGGGGTATACACAGGTGAAAAAGATGTTAATGTCCGGATTATTCTCACCTTAGTGGGTACCGTCCCTATCAGTCCCTGGTAGTCCTGGCCCTCACACCAACGCGTTTCGACTAAAGAAGTCTTTTTCAAGGTGTGTCATGAGGGCACTGATACCACTATTTATGCCCCCTAACAGGAAGTCATGTGGTGGGGGTGTGGTTACAGAGTATAAATTATAACAACAGATATTTATACATAATAATACACTGTGCGCTATGCAAGGTGCTGGGAGAGCAATTTGGGTAATAAAAAATACATAAAATGTGGTTAAAACAATAAAAATAACATACGTGCAATAAAAATGTGTTTAAAAGGTGCCCGTTACGTCACTTCCGGTGTTTGGAACGCATTTTACTTCCGGAAGTGGCGCGGGTAAACAGGGATCCAAATGGTGATGTATTTGCCAAATAAAAGAATAAAGGGAGGGAGGTAGCAGTAACCATGAGCAACTGAATGTTGCTGACATGGTCTGCAGGCGTCCGAGTGTGATGCGCCGCTGTATAGGGCGGTGGAACGCATGTACCGGAAGTGACGGTCATGCGTTCCACCTGGATGAGGAAATGTGCACTTCCGGTGAACGGAGTGCAGGAAGTGATGGATGCGTCTCAAACATTAGAAGTGGAACGCACGTGATCCCGGAAGTGACGGGAGAAACCGAGTGCGTTCCACCTGAGGGAAGGAGTACAGTTAAATGAGTTAGAATATCATAGAGCGTCCAAAGCTTATAATGATATTGTTGGTTGAAAATAGGGTGATTGTGGTAATTAACTTTGGAAAATGCACAGTTTAAAACAGTAATAAAGGTTGGATCATTACAGTGGTAGACATTGGAGAAATACAGAGTTAAAAAAGTCACATGGTGCAACTGTATCCCATTTTATGAGAAAGTGCCAGGTGATATAAATGATGAAATAACTATATCCATTTCAGTAAGTAAGGCTGGCTAACAAGATGTTTTGATGCCGGTTAAAAAGCTATCGGACAATAAATATAGTATCGCAATTAGATTCGGGAATAGAATTAGAAAAAAAGAGTTCGCTGATCTATGTGACTAGCGTAAAGAGGGAATTTAAATTGAACCGGAGCAGAGTTTTAATACTTTATAGAGATGGTCAGTGGACCTTAAAGAAACCATTTGGTTTCAAATTCCAAATTGAGGCCCTTGGGTTTCAAAGTCCCTAAATTGAAGATGCTCCGCATTTCAGTTTGGGCAAGTCTTTCCTCAATATTTCCTTTTCTCCAATTTCCTGCCACAGCCTGGATGCCGCAAAAAAGTGTTATCTCGGAGGGTTTGCAGTCGTGTTCCTCTTTAAAATGGGCCGAGATTCCATGAGTGAGGAGGCCTTTCTTTATATTTCTAAGATGCTCGCTCATCCTTTCCTTTAACTTCCTGGTTGTTCTTCCTACGTATTGTTTATTGCATTTGCATTGTACTAAGTATACAACGTTTTTGCTGTCGCACGTTATGAATTCCTTAATATCGTATGTTTTCTGATTACTGGTGGATGTGTAACTAGTTAAGACGGAGGTGTTGCTTCTACAGTTGCGGCACATTTGGCACTGGCCGCACCTATAGAAGCCCTTGCTCTTAATGGTGGTGGTTCTCTTGGGAATCTCCAGTGCGCTTTTTACAAGGTGTTTACGAAGATTGTCAGCCTTTCGGTAGATGAATCTTGGTTTATCCGGTATATATTGTTTGAGTATGGGATCCTGGAGTAATAGTCCCCAATTTTTTCTTACAATATGTTCCAGCCCCTTGTATTGACTGCTGTATTTAGTAATAAAAGTTACGGTATTTGTGTCACCTTTCTGTCTCTGGTCTTCCGTGGATGTAGTTGGTTGAATCATCTGTTCCCTATCTGCGTGTTGGTATTTTTCATATGGCGCATCCAGTAGTTTGGTTTCATATCCCTTTCTCTGGAATTGATTTTTCATTGAGGTGCCTTGGTTATGATAGTCTCGTAGCTTTGAACAGTTTTTCCTTATCCTATGGAACTGGCTTCCAGGTACTGATGATAGCCAGTTGGGATGGTGGTTGCTGTTTATGGGAATAAATGAATTGCAGTCTGTTGGCTTAGTATATGTTTTAGTGTGTATTGCGCCTTCTTCTATAAATATGGAAAGGTCAAGAAAATTAACAGATTCGGTACTTTTCTGATATGTGAGCTGTATGTTTCGATCGTTTGTGTTCAGAAAGTCGCAGAAGGCATCCAGCTGGGTTGGATCCCCTTTCCAAATGAAGAGAATATCATCAATATAGCGTTTCCATAGCACCAGGTTCGCCCCGAATTCATGGTCACTGAAGACTGATTTTTCTTCCCAATGGGCCATGAAAAGGTTGGCGTAACTAGGGGCGAACCTGGTGCCCATGGCTGTACCATGTAATTGGAGGTAAAATGAGTTATCGAACCAGAAAAAATTATTGGTTAGAATGAATTCGATGCTTTCCAAAACAAAGGTCATCCGATCGTGATCCATAGAATCAGCTTCTAGAAAATGTGACGTGGCTTCCAAACCGTGTTGGTGACTGATGGCCGTATAGAGAGATGTAACGTCAGCTGTGACGAGGATGAATTCTGGTGACCAACTGATGAGTTGTAGTTCCTGTAAGACTGCTGTAGAGTCTTTGAGGTAGGATCTTGTATTTTGTACAAGTGGCTGTAGAATATGATCGATGTACTGGGATAAATTCGAAGTAATTGATTCTGTACCGGCTACTATTGGTCGACCTGGTGGATGTGCGTTATCTTTATGGATTTTAGGGAGGGTGTAAATAACAGGCAGTGATGGATGTGAAATGATGATGTAGTCTCGTTCTTTATCGGTGATTACTTTCTTACGTTCATATTTAGTAAGTAAATCAATCATTCTTTTAGAGGTCACATCAGATGGGTTCCCTCTGAGTTTCTTATAGGTTCTGCCATCATTTAGTTGTCTTTCGATTTCTTTCTTGTATTCATCTGCATCCTGGATAACCACTGCACCCCCTTTATCCGCCGGTTTGATCACAATAGTGTGATTATCTTGAAGGCTCTTTAGTGCCTCTCTTTCTGCTTTTGTCATATTAGGTTTGGTTGTACTTTTGAATGTGGTATTTTCAAGTTCATCTTTAACAATACGTTCAAAGCTCTCAATAAAGCATCCCTTTTTAAAGGTGGGAAAAAAAGTCGATTTTGGTTTAAATATAGACGTGCCCTGGTCGTTAGTGGTGGTGGCAGTATCCTGGTCGTGAAAAAATTTTTTCAAGGTCAATTTTCTTATAAATCGTTGTAAATCGATATAAGCCTCAAACTTGTCCAAATTGCTGGAAGGTGCATATTTCAGTCCTTTCTTGAGGACATTTTCTTCGTCTTCAGTGAGGACATGATTACTAAGATTGTAGATCTTGGTAAATGCGATCTCTTGATTGGTGTTCTCTGTCTCATTGATTTCTGTAAGATTATTAGTCTTTGTTGAAATGGTATTTTTAGTTTTTTTATGATATAATGATTGATGTTTTATGGAAGATTTCTTCCCTCGTCTCCCTCTTCTTGTTAACGTCTTCTGTTTAGGTGACCCCTGCTTAGCTCTAAAAAAACCTCATCATTGTCTTCATTTCTTCTATATGAGTAGGATCTGTTGGATGGTCTTCTCGTAATTTCGGGGGTGACGCGTCTTCTGGTGTGTTCCAGAAATCTGTCATCTTGGTGGTATTTATTTTCAAAGGTCCGTTTGTGGGGGCGTCTTGGGTTGTATCGATCCTGGTTGTGGAGTTCTTCCCGTGAGTATCTCCTTCTCGGATAGGTGCGTTGTTCGTTGTACAACTGAGTTTTTCGTCTAGGTGTCCAGGTTTGACTGTAGGAGTTCCTTCGTGGACTAATTCTGTGTTCAATCTGCCTCCAGTTTTGTCTCCATTCGGGGGTTCTCCAATCTTCATTTCTTACAAATCTTACTCTATTATGAGTTTCCTTGTTTTTGAGGAAGTTTTTCTCCTTCTTGGTTAGTTGATGTTGTACTCCATCTCTAAAATCGTTCATATCCCTGATATATTTCTTCTTCTTCTTTTCCATAAGCTCTTTTTCATTGGTGGCAATTTTTTCAATGATGTCCTGTTCCATCTCTTTGAAATCTGGCAAATCCGCCAATGGTTCTACAGTTCCTCTGAGCGTCTCGATTTCTGTTTCTAGATCCTTGAGGTCCTTACTTCTCTCTCGGACTATCAGTCTCATCAGGGACATGGAGCAGGAGTCGATAATGCGGATCCATTCTTCTTCGAATGCAGGTGATTTGTTGGTGAAGGTGGGTAATTTGTCGATTCTGAGCCCTCTGGGTATAATCTCCTCGGCCAGATATCTCTCTAAGGATATAACTTCCCACCATATCTTTCCCTCTTTGATCAGTGCTTTTTCTATTTTAGACATGACATTCTCTAAATCTTCATCAGCTAATTCAACAGAATCATGTTTGTTATTAAATATGTGATCGAATTTATCTTTCCTCACATTTCTGTGGGAGAACATGTTGATACTATGGGGCAGCAGTGGTCCTACTCAATGAGTGGGAGACTGAATCTAAAACGGTGCTGAAAGGACTGCCGCGCCCCAGAGAGCAGCAGTGGTGAAATCTACGGGGGGTCACTCAGCCCCCTATAACATGAATACACAGAAAAATGAGAAATCACGTCTGCGCTCGTCAGAGATTACAATGCATACAAAGATAAAGATGAATAATATAGATATCTGATAAATAGTTCTCAAAATTGACTGAGGTGATGTGTTACGTAATGTCAGTAAAACGTTTTTGAACCTTTCCTTGTGTATCTTTATTTCCAAGCTTGAATGGGTCTGTTCCCTCGGTCGTGTTTCGGACTATGATGTGTTTTCTCCTTAGCAGTATCTCAAATATTTGTTCTCTGGATTTTCTCCTGTATTTCCTTCCAGGGTATCGGGATGGTTCTTATCCTCAATGGTTGGAGACAAAGAGACAAAAAAAAGTAGCCGCTGATAGTGTAGTAGGCGTATTGCAAGTGGTGGAAGTGTCTTATAGGAAGATCTTTGAGAAGATCTTTAAAAAGGTGGTGGCTGCTAATTGCGTACCAGTACTCACGTGAAAGACGTGATGTACCCCTCGTATAAAGGTATCTTTAGTGTTCTTGTAATTTCTCCTCTTCCTCCAGACAGAATCTTTTATAGTTCTTATCCTCGGGAGTAAAAGAGGAGATGGAACAGTTGATAGTGTAGTAGGTTTTATGATTGAGTAAATGAAAGGAAATTTACCCTTCTGAATTTATGACTTATACTGGGGGGGAGTGCGTACCGTACTCACATCCATAAGAGAGGGTAAAAAACACATAAAGGTATCTTTAAGTCGATGTGCTGTCGTACACGGTCACACTCATGCAGATAAAATGAATAAAAGGAATAATGGGCGTACCCAACTCACACTGTGCAATGTGGAAACTTGTGTATAAAGGTATCTTTTAGAGGTTCTGCTGATTGTAGATACTCCTTATTCCAAAATCCGTCCCTCTCGTTTTATGCATAAAGAGAAACGAAGCATGGTGTCATGGGGTGACACATAGGAAATTTATTAGAATAACATTTAAAACTGCCAATGGGCTCCAGGTAAGAGCGGGGGGTATACACAGGTGAAAAAGATGTTAATGTCCGGATTATTCTCACCTTAGTGGGTACCGTCCCTATCAGTCCCTGGTAGTCCTGGCCCTCACACCAACGCGTTTCGACTAAAGAAGTCTTTTTCAAGGTGTGTCATGAGGGCACTGATACCACTATTTATGCCCCCTAACAGGAAGTCATGTGGTGGGGGTGTGGTTACAGAGTATAAATTATAACAACAGATATTTATACATAATAATACACTGTGCGCTATGCAAGGTGCTGGGAGAGCAATTTGGGTAATAAAAAATACATAAAATGTGGTTAAAACAATAAAAATAACATACGTGCAATAAAAATGTGTTTAAAAGGTGCCCGTTTCGTCACTTCCGGTGTTTGGAACGCATTTTACTTCCGGAAGTGGCGCGGGTAAACAGGGATCCAAATGGTGATGTATTTGCCAAATAAAAGAATAAAGGGAGGGAGGTAGCAGTAACCATGAGCAACTGAATGTTGCTGACATGGTCTGCAGGCGTCCGAGTGTGATGCGCCGCTGTATAGGGCGGTGGAACGCATGTACCGGAAGTGACGGTCATGCGTTCCACCTGGATGAGGAAATGTGCACTTCCGGTGAACGGAGTGCAGGAAGTGATGGATGCGTCTCAAACATTAGAAGTGGAATGCACGCGATCCCGGAAGTGACGGGAGAAACCGAGTGCGTTCCACCTGAGGGAAGGAGTACAGTTAAATGAGTTAGAATATCATAGAGCGTCCAAAGCTTATAATGATATTGTTGGTTGAAAATAGGGTGATTGTGGTAATTAACTTTGGAAAATGCACAGTTTAAAACAGTAATAAAGGTTGGATCATTACAGTGGTAGACATTGGAGAAATACAGAGTTAAAAAAGTCACATGGTGCAACTGTATCCCATTTTATGAGAAAGTGCCAGGTGATATAAATGATGAAATAACTATATCCATTTCAGTAAGTAAGGCTGGCTAACAAGATGTTTTGATGCCGGTTAAAAAGCTATCGGACAATAAATATAGTATCGCAATTAGATTCGGGAATAGAATTAGAAAAAAAGAGTTCGCTGATCTATGTGACTAGCGTAAAGAGGGAATTTAAATTGAACCGGAGCAGAGTTTTAATACTTTATAGAGATGGTCAGTGGACCTTAAAGAAACCATTTGGTTTCAAATTCCAAATTGAGGCCCTTGGGTTTCAAAGTCCCTAAATTGAAGATGCTCCGCATTTCAGTTTGGGCAAGTCTTTCCTCAATATTTCCTTTTCTCCAATTTCCTGCCACAGCCTGGATGCCGCAAAAAAGTGTTATCTCGGAGGGTTTGCAGTCGTGTTCCTCTTTAAAATGGGCCGAGATTCCATGAGTGAGGAGGCCTTTCTTTATATTTCTAAGATGCTCGCTCATCCTTTCCTTTAACTTCCTGGTTGTTCTTCCTACGTATTGTTTATTGCATTTGCATTGTACTAAGTATACAACGTTTTTGCTGTCGCACGTTATGAATTCCTTAATATCGTATGTTTTCTGATTACTGGTGGATGTGTAACTAGTTAAGACGGAGGTGTTGCTTCTACAGTTGCGGCACATTTGGCACTGGCCGCACCTATAGAAGCCCTTGCTCTTAATGGTGGTGGTTCTCTTGGGAATCTCCAGTGCGCTTTTTACAAGGTGTTTACGAAGATTGTCAGCCTTTCGGTAGATGATCACGATCGGATGACCTTTGTTTTGGAAAGCATCGAATTCATTCTAACCAATAATTTTTTCTGGTTCGATAACTCATTTTACCTCCAATTACATGGTACAGCCATGGGCACCAGGTTCGCCCCTAGTTACGCCAACCTTTTCATGGCCCATTGGGAAGAAAAATCAGTCTTCAGTGACCATGAATTCGGGGCGAACCTGGTGCTATGGAAACGCTATATTGATGATATTCTCTTCATTTGGAAAGGGGATCCAACCCAGCTGGATGCCTTCTGCGACTTTCTGAACACAAACGATCGAAACATACAGCTCACATATCAGAAAAGTACTGAATCTGTTAATTTTCTTGACCTTTCCATATTTATAGAAGAAGGCGCAATACACACTAAAACATATACTAAGCCAACAGACTGCAATTCATTTATTCCCATAAACAGCAACCACCATCCCAACTGGCTATCATCAGTACCTGGAAGCCAGTTCCATAGGATAAGGAAAAACTGTTCAAAGCTACGAGACTATCATAACCAAGGCACCTCAATGAAAAATCAATTCCAGAGAAAGGGATATGAAACCAAACTACTGGATGCGCCATATGAAAAATACCAACACGCAGATAGGGAACAGATGATTCAACCAACTACATCCACGGAAGACAAGAGACAGAAAGGTGACACAAATACCGTAACTTTTATTACTAAATACAGCAGTCAATACAAGGGGCTGGAACATATTGTAAGAAAAAATTGGGGACTATTACTCCAGGATCCCATACTCAAACAATATATACCGGATAAACCAAGATTCATCTACCGAAAGGCTGACAATCTTCGTAAACACCTTGTAAAAAGCGCACTGGAGATTCCCAAGAGAACCACCACCATTAAGAGCAAGGGCTTCTATAGGTGCGGCCAGTGCCAAATGTGCCGCAACTGTAGAAGCAACACCTCCGTCTTAACTAGTTACACATCCACCAGTAATCAGAAAACATACGATATTAAGGAATTCATAACGTGCGACAGCAAAAACGTTGTATACTTAGTACAATGCAAATGCAATAAACTATACGTAGGAAGAACAACCAGGAAGTTAAAGGAAAGGATGAGCGAGCATCTTAGAAATATAAAGAAAGGCCTCCTCACTCATGGAATCTCGGCCCATTTTAAAGAGGAACACGACTGCAAACCCTCCGAGATAACACTTTTTTGCGGCATCCAGGCTGTGGCAGGAAATTGGAGAAAAGGAAATATTGAGGAAAGACTTGCCCAAACTGAAATGCGGAGCATCTTCAATTTAGGGACTTTGAAACCCAAGGGCCTCAATTTGGAATTTGAAACCAAATGGTTTCTTTAAGGTCCACTGACCATCTCTATAAAGTATTAAAACTCTGCTCCGGTTCAATTTAAATTCCCTCTTTACGCTAGTCACATAGATCAGCGAACTCTTTTTTTCTAATTCTATTCCCGAATCTAATTGCGATACTATATTTATTGTCCGATAGCTTTTTAACCGGCATCAAAACATCTTGTTAGCCAGCCTTACTTACTGAAATGGATATAGTTATTTCATCATTTATATCACCTGGCACTTTCTCATAAAATGGGATACAGTTGCACCATGTGACTTTTTTAACTCTGTATTTCTCCAATGTCTACCACTGTAATGATCCAACCTTTATTACTGTTTTAAACTGTGCATTTTCCAAAGTTAATTACCACAATCACCCTATTTTCAACCAACAATATCATTATAAGCTTTGGACGCTCTATGATATTCTAACTCATTTAACTGTACTCCTTCCCTCAGGTGGAACGCACTCGGTTTCTCCCGTCACTTCCGGGATCGCGTGCGTTTCACTTCTAATGTTTGAGACGCATCCATCACTTCCTGCACTCCGTTCACCGGAAGTGCACATTTCCTCATCCAGGTGGAACGCATGACCGTCACTTCCGGTACATGCGTTCCACCGCCCTATACAGCGGCGCATCACACTCGGACGCCTGCAGACCATGTCAGCAACATTCAGTTGCTCATGGTTACTGCTACCTCCCTCCCTTTATTCTTTTATTTGGCAAATACATCACCATTTGGATCCCTGTTTACCCGCGCCACTTCCGGAAGTAAAATGCGTTCCAAACACCGGAAGTGACGTAACGGGCACCTTTTAAACACATTTTTATTGCACGTATGTTATTTTTATTGTTTTAACCACATTTTATGTATTTTTTATTACCCAAATTGCTCTCCCAGCACCTTGCATAGCGCACAGTGTATTATTAAGTATAAATATCTGTTGTTATAATTTATACTCTGTAACCACACCCCCACCACATGACTTCCTGTTAGGGGGCATAAATAGTGGTATCAGTGCCCTCATGACACACCTTGAAAAAGACTTCTTTAGTCGAAACGCGTTGGTGTGAGGGCCAGGACTACCAGGGACTGATAGGGACGGTACCCACTAAGGTGAGAATAATCCGGACATTAACATCTTTTTCACCTGTGTATACCCCCCGCTCTTACCTGGAGCCCATTGGCAGTTTTAAATGTTATTCTAATAAATTTCCTATGTGTCACCCCATGACACCATGCTTCGTTTCTCTTTATGCATAAAACGAGAGGGACGGATTTTGGAATAAGGAGTATCTACAATCAGCAGAACCTCTAAAAGATACCTTTATACACAAGTTTCCACATTGCACAGTGTGAGTTGGGTACGCCCATTATTCCTTTTATTCATTTTATCTGCATGAGTGTGACCGTGTACGACAGCACATCGACTTAAAGATACCTTTATGTGTTTTTTACCCTCTCTTATGGATGTGAGTACGGTACGCACTCCCCCCCAGTATAAGTCATAAATTCAGAAGGGTAAATTTCCTTTCATTTACTCAATCATAAAACCTACTACACTATCAACTGTTCCATCTCCTCTTTTACTCCCGAGGATAAGAACTATAAAAGATTCTGTCTGGAGGAAGAGGAGAAATTACAAGAACACTAAAGATACCTTTATACGAGGGGTACATCACGTCTTTCACGTGAGTACTGGTACGCAATTAGCAGCCACCACCTTTTTAAAGATCTTCTCAAAGATCTTCCTATAAGACACTTCCACCACTTGCAATACGCCTACTACACTATCAGCGGCTACTTTTTTTTGTCTCTTTGTCTCCAACCATTGAGGATAAGAACCATCCCGATACCCTGGAAGGAAATACAGGAGAAAATCCAGAGAACAAATATTTGAGATACTGCTAAGGAGAAAACACATCATAGTCCGAAACACGACCGAGGGAACAGACCCATTCAAGCTTGGAAATAAAGATACACAAGGAAAGGTTCAAAAACGTTTTACTGACATTACGTAACACATCACCTCAGTCAATTTTGAGAACTATTTATCAGATATCTATATTATTCATCTTTATCTTTGTATGCATTGTAATCTCTGACGAGCGCAGACGTGATTTCTCATTTTTCTGTGTATTCATGTTATAGGGGGCTGAGTGACCCCCCGTAGATTTCACCACTGCTGCTCTCTGGGGCGCGGCAGTCCTTTCAGCACCGTTTTAGCTGCTGCTAATATAGACTGGTTGATAAAGAGATAGTATACTCGTAACTAGTATGTATGTATAAAGAAAGAAAAAAAAACCACGGTTAGGTGGTATATACAATTATGGACGGGCTGCCGAGTGCCGACACAGAGGTAGCCACAGCCGTGAACTACCGCACTGTACTGTGTCTGCTGCTAATATATAGACTGGTTGATAAAGAGATAGTATACTCGTAACTAGTATGTATGTATAAAGAAAGAAAAAAAAACCACGGTTAGGTGGTATATACAATTATGGACGGGCTGCCGAGTGCCGACACAGAGGTAGCCACAGCCGTGAACTACCGCACTGTACTGTGTCTGCTGCTAATATAGACTGGTTGATAAAGAGATAGTATACTCGTAACTAGTATGTATGTATAAAGAAAGAAAAAAAAACCACGGTTAGGTGGTATATACAATTATGGACGGGCTGCCGAGTGCCGACACAGAGGTAGCCACAGCCGTGAACTACCGCACTGTACTGTGTCTGCTGCTAATATATAGACTGGTTGATAAAGAGATAGTATACTCGTAACTAGTATGTATGTATAAAGAAAGAAAAAAAAAACACGGTTAGGTGGTATATACAATTATGGACGGGCTGCCGAGTGCCGACACAGAGGTAGCCACAGCCGTGAACTACCGCACTGTACTGTGTCTGCTGCTAATATAGACTGGTTGATAAAGAGATAGTATACTCGTAACTAGTATGTATGTATAAAGAAAGAAAAAAAAACCACGGTTAGGTGGTATATACAATTATGGACGGGCTGCCGAGTGCCGACACAGAGGTAGCCACAGCCGTGAACTACCGCACTGTACTGTGTCTGCTGCTAATATAGACTGGTTGATAAAGAGATAGTATACTCGTAACTAGTATGACTATAAAGAAAGAAAAAAAAACCACGGTTAGGTGGTATATACAATTATGGACGGGCTGCCGAGTGCCGACACAGAGGTAGCCACAGCCGTGAACTACCGCACTGTACTGTGTCTGCTGCTAATATATAGACTGGTTGATAAAGAGATAGTATACTCGTAACTAGTATGTATGTATAAAGAAAGAAAAAAAAACCACGGTTAGGTGGTATATACAATTATGGACGGGCTGCCGAGTGCCGACACAGAGGTAGCCACAGCCGTGAACTACCGCACTGTACTGTGTCTGCTGCTAATATAGACTGGTTGATAAAGAGATAGTATACTACTAATATTATATATACTGGTGGTCAGGTCACTGGTCACTAGTCACACTGGCAGTGGCACTCCTGCAGCAAAAGTGTGCACTGTTTAATTTTAATATAATATTATGTACTCCTGGCTCCTGCTATAACCTATAACTGGCACTGCAGTAGTGCTCCCCAGTCTCCCCCACAATTATAAGCTGTGTGAGCTGAGCAGTCAGACAGATATATAATATATATAGATGATGCAGCACACTGGCCTGAGCCTGAGCAGTGCACACAGATATGGTATGTGACTGACTGAGTCACTGTGTGTATCGCTTTTTTCAGGCAGAGAACGGATATATTAAATAAACTGCACTGTGTGTCTGGTGGTCACTCACTATATAATATATTATGTACTCCTGGCTCCTGCTATAACCTATAACTGGCACTGCAGTAGTGCTCCGCAGTCTCCCCCACAATTATAAGCTGTGTGAGCTGAGCAGTCAGACAGATATATATAATATTATATATAGATAGATAATAGATGATGCAGCACACTGGCCTGAGCCTGAGCAGTGCACACAGATATGGTATGTGACTGAGTCACTGTGTGCTGTGTATCGCTTTTTTCAGGCAGAGAACGGATTATAAAGTAAACTGCACTGTCCTCACTAGTAAACTCTCTCCACTCAGTCTCTACACTTCTACAGTAACAGTACTCCTCCTAGTCAGCTCCAGTAAATCTCTCTCAGTCTCTTATAATCTAAATGGAGAGGACGCCAGCCACGTCCTCTCCCTATCAATCTCAATGCACGTGTGAAAATGGCGGCGACGCGCGGCTCCTTATATAGAATCCGAGTCTCGCGATAGAATCCGAGCCTCGCGAGAATCCGACAGCGTCATGATGACGTTCGGGCGCGCTCGGGTTAACCGAGCAAGGCGGGAAGATCCGAGTCGCTCGGACCCGTGAAAAAAAACATGAAGTTCTGGCGGGTTCGGATTCAGAGAAACCGAACCCGCTCATCTCTACCGCATTGCCGATCTGGAATATTCCTGGATCGGCACCGTTTACAGTTACACTGCACCCAGGTGCAGTCTTTTTTGGGCTGGCGCTTAGAGATGATATCATCTCCAAGTCAGGGCCGTCTTTTCGTATGGGCTCAATGGGCTCTTGCCCAAGGGCCCCAAGAGAATAAGGGCCCTAGGCTGATAGCTGAGGGTCTCCTCTTTCCAGGGGTATCAGATTTTTGAAAATCGGCCCTGGGGAACTGGAGATATCTGACTTGAAAGCAGTGGTCCCCATCCAAGCCTGTAAATTGCTCTTCCCAGCCTGATATCTCGGGTTCTGTCTGACATAGAGTATTTCTGAGGGTATAAACCAAAAGCTGTGGCTCTCCCCTTTTGGTGGACACTGGAAGCTTGTCTCTACTATGCCCAGAACCAGAGATATCAGCCTTCAAGCAGCTTGTCCCTGCTCCAGCTCCACACTCCTGGTATGCAGTTTTATATTTTCGTTGGTGAATTGCTCTGGCTCCTGAACTCTGATCCCCAAGTCCCCAGAACCTTTTAAAAGGTGGGACTCTCTAGTTTTTTTTATCCCATTCAAAGCTAAGAAATATATTTTCAGGAACTTAAGATATCTGCAGTCAAGCAAGCTGCCCTCCCACCGGAAAATGATAAATATTAAGCCCACTCCACTAGCCACCCCTCCCCTATGTATTAAACACCTCCTACCACCCTGGAAGTCATGTACCAGGACTTCTTCATTCAGCCCAATGCCCCATTATACAGTTTAGCATCATCTGTGCAGTAAAGGTGTAATTACAGAAATTACTGCTCCAAGTCCTACATGCTGAGCGGAAGATAGAACAGCCCCTACCGCCCGCAGGACATCAATGCTGCCGCTGATAGCACCCCCACCCCTACTGCTGGAGGATGGGTAGGGGGCCCAGTGCTTTGCTGTGCCCAGGGGCCTACACTGCTGTTAAGACGGCTCTGCTCCAAGCGCTGGTTAACCTAGCACATCGGGACTCTGGAGCGTCACGCTGGGGCAAGCCCAGCAATCTGGAAGCTGCTGTGCTGCCCCCAGCCTCCGTCGTCTCCAGGCACCCGACACAGCACTGCTGTCTGCATGCGAGTGATAGCAGTTGCAGTTTTGCTATTTTAGCAAAACTGGACCTGAATCTGAATAAGGCCCTTGGGGGGTCATTCCGAGTTGTTCGCTCGGTAAATTTCTTCGCATCGCAGCGATTTTCCGCTTAGTGCGCATGCGCAATGTTCGCACTGCGACTGCGCCAAGTAAATTTGCTATGTAGTTTGGAATTTTACTCACGTTTTTTTCCTCGTTCTGGTGATCGTAATGTGATTGACAGGAAGTGGGTGTTTCTGGGCGGAAACTGGCCGTTTTATGGGTGTGTGTGAAAAAACGCTACCGTTTCTGGGAAAAACGCGGGAGTGGCTGGAGAAACGGAGGAGTGTCTGGGCGAACGCTGGGTGTGTTTGTGACGTCAAACCAGGAACGACAAGCACTGAACTGATCGCAGATGCCGAGTAAGTCTCGAGTTACTCAGAAACTGCACATCTTTCGTTCGCAATTTTAATAAGCTAAGATTCACTCCCAGTAGGCGGCGGCTTAGCGTGTGCAAAGCTGCTAAAAGCAGCTTGCGAGCGAACAACTCGGAATGACCCCCTTGGTCTTTTTTGCTTTTCTCCCAATTGTGATTTGCTGCACTGTGATTTGTTATTTGCTGCACTGTGATTTGCGATTTGTTGCACTGTGATTTGTTATTTACTGCACGATGAGCTGCGATTTGCTGGACTGTAATTTGTGATTTGCTGCACTGTGATTTGTGAATTGCTATTTGCTGCACTGTGATTTGTGATTTGCTGCACTGTGATTTGTGATTATCTGCACTGTGATTTGTGATTGGCTGCACTGTGATTTGTGATTGGCTGCACTTGATTTATTACTAGCTGCACTGTGATTTGTGATTGGCTGCACTGTGATTTGTGATTGGTTGCACTGTGATTTGTGATTTGCTGCACTGTGATTTGTAATTGGCTGCACTGTGATTTGTGATAGGCTGCACTGTGATTTGCTATTTGCTGCACTGTGATTTGTGATTTGCTGCACTGTGATTTGTTATTTGTGCACTGTGATTTGTGATTGGTTGCACTGCGATTTGTGATTTTCTGCACTGTTATTTGCTGCACTGCAATTTGTGATTTTCTGCACTGCAATTTATTTGCTGCACTGCGATTTGTAATTTGCTGCACTGCGATATGTGATTTGCTGCACTGCGATATGTGATTTGCTGCACTGTGATTTGTAATTTGCTGCACTGCGATTTGTGATTTGCTGCACTGTGTGGATTGTATTGCGTGGTAAGCACAGCTTTAGGAGAACTCTGTGTATTGATGGCTTTACTCACTGCACTTTTCGTGGTTGCCTCACAGGCCATGATTAGACGAAGCTGTGCTCTGGGCCATATTCTGTTTGGGAAACGTTCAGGGTTTTATGCAGAATTGGACACTTTGTTCCCTGAATGTTGCCAGGAATAGACAAATGCCTGATAAAAGATTGTCAATCCACAAACATCCAACATTGCGAAAATGAAAACATGTGCATTAGAGCTAGTGTTTGGGATAGAGGGATAGTAAAACAACACTGTTGACTTCACAACAGTGTTGACATTTTATCAGTGCTGACATGCTGAGTATCGACGCGATCAAGGTCGACATTGTGACCATCTTGACATGTTCAATGTTGACATAATGGCCCTGTACACATTGTCATGTCGACATAATGAATAACATTTTGACCGGTGACATAATATACCAAACCCATCTGTGGTGTCACCATCATCAATAAATGAATTAAACCAGGGCTCCAACAGTATGGCCCCTGACATCTGCCTATGTGACAGATCTACCTGAATTATTATATGAATACATCCTTACTGTGCTAAGCCTATGATCATGGGAGTGTACACAGAGTCACGTCCTATTCTGAGGTGAGTGTATGCAGACATCAGTCTGATTTCAATGGGATCTCTTGCACCAAGCTGTTTCCCATGACTGCTGATCTGCTGCTGTGCTTTCAGGGTGCCTCTTCTCCTGCGAGACACACCGTCAGACTTAGACCCTGCTCCCTGATGGTGGCCTAGAAAAGACATATTTGCATCCTGAGCCGACTGTGCGCTTAACTAACAACTAGCCAACGGTGTCACTACCTTCCAGCATCTGACACTTACCTCTGACTTATCCGCAGGTTGTTTTGCTGCTAGAAGTTCTCTCTGTCCCGTGGCATGCTGCTTTGTCCTGTTCCGTCAGCTCCTCTAGTAAGTCAGGCCTCTGCTTCCACAGGCTCTTGCAGACATTGCCGAGTGCTCCTGGAGAGTGTACATGGAAAGTGTTACATTTGGCTTCCAGTTGCGATTTTGCAGCTTGTCCAGACATCCCATTCTCAGCTAGCCCCAGGGCAAACACAGAGACACTGACACAAGCACACACAAAGAAAAAGGTAAACTGGAAACACTTACATGCACTACGTACAGACACGCATGCTCTCGCGTTTGTCACTTACAGATATAATCACACACTTGCAATTGGAACAGTCGCTGATAATAATAAAGGTTAGCTTAAAATGACTTTAAAAAGAAGGGTTTTTTTTAATGGATAATACAGAACTGCCTGAAGTTGCAACACAAGAGACAACGGTTTATCAGACTTTTTGGCAGTATATACTTATAGACAATGGGCCTTATTCAGAGATGGACATAGCCGCTGCGTTCGGATGCAGCGGCTGTGCCCATCGGGTCTGCGCACGGGCACTGGCCATAATACGCGTGCGTGACCCTTCACCATGAGGTCGCATTCCAGAAGGATGCGGCCTGCAAGGTGATTGACAGCAGCGACCGTCGTGAGACCATTGGGGGGGCATCGAAGCTGCGTTTCGCGGGCCTGTTTTTAGGGCAGCTGCATGATGCTCCGAGAACAAAAAATGGCGCCAGGGCTGCCATCAGGGGGGTGCTGGGGGCCCAGCGGTCCCGGGCCCAGCCTCTCTAACAGAGAAGGGAGGGCCCGGGCTGCTTATACCGCCATCTGCCCGCTGCTGCCGTCTCCGCCCACCGCCATACACAGTGCTGTATTGAAAATGTGCCTTCCAAAATGGCCACCTCCTCCGAGGAGACAGTTATTAAAGATACTAGAGGAAGCGCCTCTAGTATCTTTAATAACTGTCTCCTCTGAGGCGGCAGATATTTTAGGAGGGATGTTTTCTGTAGTTTTAATTTGAAGAAGTCAGGTGCGAACTGGGGTGGGAGGGAAATCCCCTGATAATGAACAGAACCCCTGACAATGAGCAGGTACTATTATAATTACTGTGTGGGGCATAATGTGGTGACAGGGGCATATTTATTTTAATTTTTTTCGGGGAAGGGGGGGGGGCGACGACAATTTCTGATGATAGCCTGGCCAGCATAGTCAGGCTGCGCAGATAGGGGTCAACCACAAATCAATGCATTGCGGGGCAGCGTTACACACACGCTCAGCAGCATTGCCCTGTGCTGGGCGGCCCCCAGCATGTGAGTAGATGGATGCAGATCTTGCTGCGGAACCTAGATATGCATCCATCTCTGAATAACCCCCAGTATGCGTATTGAGATCTTAGGGAGAATTACAGCAATAGTTTTCTCTCTCCTGGTAATGAATCCGCTCTCTAACCCCTAAGAACTGTGGGCAGCCCGAGCTCAGTCAGGAGCTTTGAAGTCCTTGAGACAATTATCTCTGTCGCTGCTTGTTACCAAAGACTGTTGTGTCTGGGGAAGTTACAAAGCAAACGCTGCAGAGAAGGGTGTGATAGCAGCCGTCTTTTCAGACAATGGGGCTTCTTTACCTGTCACTATAATGGTGTTCTCTCTTCAGACGACTGTGTGCAGCCGTGTACTTGCCTCCTGCAGCTTCTACTGAACACTTTGCTTTACTGAAAAAATCAGCCGCATGTTTCCATTACTGAAAGACGAGGCTGAAGTTAGCTTCTTATTCGGCCAGCTTCTTATTCACTTCTTATTCAAGCTCTAGCTTCTTATTCACTTCTTATTCGAACTCCAGCTTCTTATTCAGATCATTCAGTTTTGCAAGGGTTAATGAGTCTTGGGTCACAAATTTGACCCCTGAAATCAACAGAGGGTGGTCACTTGCATGTGACCCACTTGTAGTATGCCTGGCCCAACGCTGTTTTGGGCATGAAATACACTGGTAAAGTGGGCACAAACACCATATTTTACCATTTTGAATAAGTAGCTGTAGTTTTGCAAGGGTTAACTAGTCTTGGGCCACAAATTTGACACCTGAAATCAACAGAGGGTGGTCACTTACATATCACCCACTTGTATTTTGCCTTGCCCAACACTGTTTTGGGCATGAAATACACTGGTAAAGTGGGCACACACACCATATTTTACCAGTTTGAATAAGTAGCTGTAGTTTTGCAAGGGTTAACTAGTCTTGGGCCACAAATTTGACACCTGAAATCAGGAGCCTGCAATACAGGCTCTGCGCAAAGTAGTCTCTACGGGCCTAGGGGGTAATTCAGACTGCATCACTGCAGCGGCAGCGATCGCAGTCTGAATTACTTTGTGGAGTGCGCCCTGCGCGTGTGCACTCCGGGAGCCCAGTGAGATTCTATCAGCATCTCAGGGCTTCGATCACCTCTGCCTGATTGACAGGCAGAGGCGGTCACGTGGTGGGAAGGGGCATGCCACCGGCTTTAGAATCACGGTCCAGACAACAGAGGCCTGTCTGGACCGTTGGGGGGTGGCCAGAGGCAGCTGCGTGGTGTTACACACAGCCTCTGCGACCCGGGATGTGGCGAGTAGCGGACTGCCAGCGTGCAGGAGCTTCGTTTGCAGGGAGCTACTCATCAGGTACAAAATCATCGCCACCGTGCAATAGTTTGTACCTGTGCCAGGGGGGGGAAGGGGGGGGGCTAGGACCAGTCATGCGGGACGGACTAGCCCTGTGCTGGGCATCCACCCGCATGTCAGAGTAAATGATCGTAGATGTGCTACATTTAGCACATCTGCGATTAGATCTTGTTTGGGGACTGTTTCCTCAGACATTCAGTGAATGATGCTGCCCTGTGGCAAATTCGCGCATGAACCTACGCAGTGGCAGAACAACACCATGGTGGGCCCAGGTGCAACAAAATGCGTTGCCCCAGCCCCCCCAAGATCCAAAACATGTGTGTCAAAAAATAGGGCATGGTCTCATTGAAAAGGGGTGTGGGCACACAATAGTACCACCAATTCAAATTATGCCACACAGTAGTGCAACCTTATTACATTACACCGATTTACATTACATTACACTGAACAGTAGTACTCCTTATATACGTTACGCTACACAGTAGTGCTCCTGAAACACGTTATGCCACACAGTACTGCTTCTTATACGCATTACGCCACGTAGTAGAGCTCCTTCTACACGTTACGCTACACAGTAGTTCTCCTTATACACATTACAACACACAGTAGTGCCTCTTATACATGTTACGCCACACAGTAGTATCTTAATATACGTTATACCACACAGTAGTGCTCCTGATACACGTTACTTCACCCAGTACTGCTCCTTATACATGTTACGCAACACAGTAGAGCTCCTTATACATGTTACAACACACAGTAATGGTCCTTATACACTTTACGCCACACAATAGTGCTCCTTATACACGTTACGCCACACAGTGGTGCTTCTTATAGACGTTACACCACACAGTAATACCCCTTATACAGGTTACGCCACACAGTAGAGCTCCTTATACACATTACGCCACACAGTAGAGCTCCTTTTACACATAACGCCAATATAGTAGGCACTACGGTAAAGTTTTAGGGTTAGGTTGCTGGGGGGGGGTGAGGCACTGGGGTGGTGGCTAGGGTTAGGCTGTGGGGAGGGGAAAAGGTTAAGGTTAGCTACTAGGGAAAGGTTTAGGGATTAGGGATAATGGGGAAAATACTCACCAGAACACTGCTGAGACATCGCCAATGCAATGTGATCCAGAAAAAGGCACTGCTGTCACCGGTATAAAGTACGAAACTGCTATATCACAAGGGACTGTTTGTTGACAGTTCTTCATGTCGACATAATGAATATCAATATGATAACTGTCGGCCAATTGTATCCAACTCCAACAAAAACTCAGGAGACTTCTCACTGTATAAAGATGGGACACTTCATTTGTACAAGGATACACAAGGCCCATGGAGACAGATGCCCACACTATGCATCATGCAGCCAGCAGCAGCACATGCACCCTGGGTGACAATACATGACTTTGTGCCTGGCTGCCTTAGTGGGGTCACTCTATGCTGTGCTGTATGTTATATGTCAATGCACAGTCACCATTACTATTTGCAGAGAGACCAGCTTACTGTAACAACCCCGCCCACCACCTCCCAATCTCCGCCCCCTCAATGTAGGCTCCGCCTCATCGAGGTCCGCGATTCTGAGTTTGCAGGATGAAATGTACAATTAGAAAAATGTATAATAAAATTAAAATAAATAAACACACAGCTGCCTGACCGCCTTACAAGGAATGCTGCTGCACTACCTCAGATACTCTACAGTTTAGCCGCATGGTCACGTGATGCTCCGGCTCCGGTAGCAAAAAGAAACAGCTGGGCTGCCCGTGAATGAGAGGGGAAGATGGCCCCATCTCCTTCTCCAGACTCCTCCACTGCATCCACCTCCCCCTCTGCCCAGACTGCAGCTCTGCACACCAGCTCAGCCTCATTCTGTTAAGGGGAACCGGCGGCTTGCAGCGCGCCGGCAGGTGGCATGTAATGAGTCAGTCTGACTCATTGTAGTGCCTCCGGCTGTGGGCCCCTTCATGGTGGAGGGGCCCTGGTGCATTGCACCGGTTGCACCGCTGCAAGTTCCACCCCTGAACCTGCGATAATAGCCCACCAGACCAAAGAATGTCCTGAGTTGCAACATACATTTTAGCTTAGGCCATGTGAAGATTGCTTCCACCTTGCTGGGTTGAGGTTTAACTTACCCTTGGCATACAATATACCCCAGATACTTTGCCTCCACAGTTATGATGGCACACTTCTCCAGGTTAGCTGTCAACCCTTGTGCCTGTAGAGACTGTAACACTGCATCCACCTTTGGAAGGTGCGAGTTTATACTGGAACAAACCCACTGTGGTAGAGAAGGCTGTTGTTGCTTTGGCAGCTTCCATCAGAGGAATTTGCCAGTCAGAGGCGTAGCTAGGGTTTTTGGAGCCCAGGGCAAGATCAATAATGGCGCCCCCCCCCCCCCCCCCCCACACACACACACAAACTAAAAAAAAAAAAACACAAAAGGAAAGTATGTGCAGACGCCACCGGTGTCACTGTATATAAAGATGTCAGGGTGTGTATGTATAGATGTAGGTGCAATGGTTGAGGTTGAATTTTTGAAGGTGGAATGAGAGTGTAGATAGCAATTATGCGCGCGCTGAAGGCGCGCGCGCTCTGGAACAGGGGCGTGGTCACTCAAAAGGGGTGTGTCCTTCAGTGTAGTAGGACCCCTTATACTATCTAGTACTGGTGCCCCTTTCACATTATAGCACACGGTATGAGCCAAAATTCACATTACCCCACATGGTATGAGCCGAAATTCACATTATAGCACACGGTATGAGCCGAAATTCACATTACAGCACACGGTATGAGCCGAAATTCACATTACAGCACACGGTATGAGCCGAAATTCACATTACAGCACACGGTATGAGCCGAAATTCACATTACAGCACACGGTATGAGCCGAAATTCACATTACAGCACACGGTATGAGCCGAAATTCACATTACCCCACACGGTATGAGCCGAAATTCACATTACCCCACACGGTATGAGACGAAATTCACATTACCCCACACGGTATGAGCCGTAATTCACATTATAGCACACGGCATGAGCCAAAATTCATGTTACAGCACATGGTATGAGCCAAAATTCTCATTATAGAGTGAGGGGATCCTACCCCCTTAATTAACTAATCCTGCGGGGCACTGTGGTGAGGGAAGCCTACCCCCCTTAATAGACTAATTGCAGAGTTTAGCAGCGGAAGGGCTGCAGCGGTTTCTCACCCCAAGCTGCAGCGCTTCTGCCACCTCCGACACTCCACATCTTCGGCGCCACCCGGGATGCAGAGCACCGCACCGGGGATGCACCCTTTTCAGTGTGGTGTGCTGCGCTCCGAAGGGGTTCTTCTCTCCTGCTGCAGGATCCCTATGTGCGCCGTCCTCCCCGCTGTTACTGCCACGGTAAGCATTAGTATCGTTTACCGCAGAGGCCATTTACTGAGGCATATGTGTTAAACCTCGGGAACTGAGATGCCCTTCTCACCATACAGCTGTGTGGCCGAGCCGGGCAGGGGAACAGCCAGCAGCATGCCAGATATCAGCAGCCGAGGGTGCGGGCTGTACATACTTGAGGCAGCTGGATATTCAACAGTGCTGAAAGCCTCCGGAGCCCGCACCCCCGGAGCTGCAGTACACCGGCAGAGGACACCCATCCCCCGAACCCTGCATAGCCCAAAGCTGGAGATCGACAGCATGTTGAACGCGGAAGTAGAAGCCGCTTATTGCCGGTCAACATGCTGCTGATCTCCGGCTTTGGGCTCCGCACGTGCCTTACAGTCCGCACCCTCGGCTGCTGATATCCGGCATGCTGCCCCTGCTGCTGACTTTCCACCTGCCCGGCTCTCCCACCCAGCTGGATGGTGAGTGAGAAGGGCATCTCAGTGCCCGTGGTTTAATACATATCCCTCTTCGGTAAATGGCCATTAGTACATCCCGCCCACACACACAGACTGCCCGACCCACTTACACACACACACGCTGTAGACTACACACACACACACACAGACTGGCCACTCCCAAACCCCACACACACCCACTTAGACTACACACGCATTCTCATACTTTCTCCTCCCCCACACACACTGGACTGCAAAAATTTACACACACTCACACTGTCCCACACACACACACACACACACACACACACACACACAATTAACACACACTCACACTGTCCAACATACACACACACACTGTCCCACTCTCCAGTGGCGTGCAGTGAGGTTAGTGGCTGGAGAGGCACTACAGCCATAATGTCCGCCGAATCCTGCCGATGACCCCTACCGCCACCGAGCCAATGCCCATTACTGCCTCTGAGCCAATGCCCGCTGCCACCACCAATGGCTTACAAACTCGCCCACCATCAACTGACCCAGCCCTCTGCCACTAATTTGTATCTCAGTCCGATGCCGCCAATGCCCGCTGCCTGCCTGCTCATCATACTTGTGATATATTGTACATTTTTATTGAAAAAAATAATAATTAGTGTTTGGGAATGGGAAGGGAGTGAGAGGAGGACATGAATGCTATTTTGTTGTCCAGGGCTTCCATTACCTTAATGGAGAAGGGTCTGAATGGGTTAAAAAAAAATAAAAAAAATGCGTGAGGTCCCCCCTCCTAAGTGTAACCAGCCTCGGGCTCTTTGAGCCGGTCCTGGTTGTTTAAATACTGGGAAAAAATTGGACAGGGGTTCCCCGTATTTAGACAACCAGCATCGGGCTCTTAGTCCGGTCCTGGTTCCAAAAATACGGGGGACAAAAGATGTAGGGGTCCCCCCATATTTTTAAAACCAGCACCGGGCTCCACTAGCCAGGAACATAATGCCACAGCCGGGGGACACATTTATGTAGGTCCCTGCGGCCGTGGCATTACCCCCCCAACTAGTCACCACTGGCCGGGGTTCCCTGGAGGAGTGGGGACCCCTTAAATCAAGAGGTCACCCCCCTTCCAGGCACCCAAGGGCCAGGGGTGAAGCCCGAGGCTGTCCCCCCCATCTGTGGGCTGTGGATGGGAGGCTGATAGCCATGTAAGTAAAAAAAGAATATTGTTTTTTGTTGTGGAACTACAAGGCCCAGAAAGCCTCCCCCGCTTGCTGGTACTTGGAGAACCTCAAGTACCAACATGCAGGGAAATAACGGGCCCGCCGGTACCTGTAGTTCTACAACAGAAAAAATACCCAAATAAAAACACAACTCACACACCGTGACAGTAAAAATTTATTAAAGCACACTGACACACTCACACATACTTACCTATATCCCACGCCGGTCACGTCCACTTGTCCAGTAGAATCCAATAGGGGTAGCTGTAAAAATGAGAGACACATTACTTACCTACATCCCACGCCGATCACGTCCACTTGTCCAGTAGAATCCAATAGGGCAGTGTTTCTCAAACTCGATCCTCAGGACCCCACACAGTGCATGTTTTGCAGGTAACCCAGCTGGTGCACAGGTGTATTAATTACTCACTGACACGTTTTAAAAGTTCCACAGGTGGAAATAATTATTTCACTTGTGATTCTGTGAGGAGACCTGCAAAACATGCACTGTGTGGGGTCCTGAGGACCGAGTTTGAGAACCTGTGCAATAGGGGAATCTGTAAAAATGAGAGACAGATTACTTACCTAAATGCCACGCCGGTCACGTCCACTTGTCCAGTAGAATCCAATAGGGGTACCTGTAAAAATGAGAGACAGATTACTTACCTACATCCCACGCTGGTCACGTCCACTTGTCCAGTAGAATCCAATAGGGGTACCTTTAAAAATGAGAGACAGATTACTTACCTACATCCCACGCCGGTCACGTCCACTTGTCCAGTAGAATCCAATAGGGGTACCTGTAAAAATGAGAGACAGATTACTTACCTACATCCCACGCCGGTCACGTCCACTTGTCCAGTAGAATCCAATAGGGGTACCTGTAAAAATGAGAGACAGATTACTTACCTACATCCCACGCTGGTCACGTCCACTTGTCCAGTAGAATCCAATAGGGGTACCTGTAAAAATGAGAGACAGATTACTTACCTACATCCCACGCCGGTCACGTCCACTTGTCCAGTAGAATCCAATAGGGGTACCTGTAAAAATGAGAGACAGATTACTTACCTACATCCCACGCCGGTCACGTCCACTTGTCCAGTAGAATCCAGTAGGGGAATCTGTAAAAATGAGAGACAGATTACTTACCTACATCCCACGCCGGTCACGTCCACTTGTCCAGTAGAATCCAGTAGGGGAATCTGTAAAAATAAGAGACAGATTACTTACCTACATCCCACGCCGGTCACGTCCACTTGTCCAGTAGAATCCAATAGGGGTACATGTAAAAATGAGAGACAGATTACTTACCTACATCCCACGCTGGTCACGTCCACTTTTCCAGTAGAATCCAATAGAGGTACCTGTAAAAATGAGAGACAGATTACTTACCTACATCCCACGCCTGTCACGTCCACTTGTCCAGTAGAATTCAATAGGGGTACCTGTAAAAATGAGAGACAGATTACTTACCTACATCCCACGCCGGTCACGTCCACTTGTCCAGTAGAATCCAGTAGGGGAATCTGTAAAAATGAGAGACAGATTACTTACCTACATCCCACGCCGGTCACGTCCACTTGTCCAGTAGAATCCAATAGGGGTACCTGTAAAAATGAGAGACAGATTACTTACCTACATCCCACGCTGGTCATGTCCACTTGTCCAGTAGAATCCAATAGGGGTACCTTTAAAAATGAGAGACAGATTACTTACCTACATCCCACGCCGGTCACGTCCACTTGTCCAGTAGAATCCAATAGGGGTACCTGTAAAAATGAGAGACAGATTACTTACCTACATCCCACGCCGGTCACGTCCACTTGTCCAGTAGAATCCAGTAGGGGAATATGTAAAAATTAGAGACAGATTACTTACCTACATCCCACGCCGGTCACGTCCACTTGTCCAGTAGAATCTAGTAGGGGAATCTGTAAAAATAAGAGACAGATTACTTACCTACATCCCACGCCGGTCACGTCCACTTGTCCAGTAGAATCCAGTAGGGGAATATGTAAAAATTAGAGACAGATTACTTACCTACATCCCACGCCGGTCACGTCCACTTGTCCAGTAGAATCCAATAGGGGTACCTGTAAAAATAAGAGACAGATTACTTACCTACATCCCACGCCGGTCACGTCCACTTGTCCAGTAGAATCCAGTAGGGGAATCTGTAAAAATGAGAGACAGATTATTTACCTACATCCCACGCCGGTCACGTCCACTTGTCCAGTAGAATCCAATAGGGGTACATGTAAAAATGAGAGACAGATTACTTACCTACATCCCACGCCGGTCACGTCCACTTGTCCAGTAGAATCCAATAGGGGTACCTGTAAAAATGAGAGACAGATTACTTACCTACATCCCACGCCGGTCACGTTCACTTGTCCAGTAGAATCCAATAGGGGTACATGTAAAAATGAGAGACAGATTACTTACCTACATCCCACGCCGGTCACGTCCACTTGTCCAGTAGAATCCAATAGGGGTACCTGTAAAAATGAGAGACAGATTACTTACCTACATCCCACGCCAGTCACGTCCACTTGTCCAGTAGAATCCAATAGGGGTACATGTATAAATGAAAATGATACTTACAAACTTCAATCCACAGGAGGAGAGAGAGAGAGAGAGAGAGAGAGAGAGAGAGAGAGGGGGGGGGGGGAGGAGGGGGGGGGGGAGAGAGAGACTAACCTGCTGCTGCTGCTGCTGGGGAGACCGGCACACACTGCAGGGCCACGACGGGAGGACGGAGCCGGCGGAGGAGGGGGAGAGCCGCACACCGCCACTCCTGTCAGCGGCAGCGGAGGAGGACGGGGCGCACACTGCAGACGCCAATAACCGCCGGGACAATTAACACACACACACAATTAACACACACGCACACTGTCCCACACACACACACACACACACACACACACACACAATTAACACACATGCACACTGTCACACACACACACACACACACACACGCACGCACACTGTCCCACACACACAAATAACACACACGCACACTGTCCCACACACACACAATTAACACACTCACACTGTCCCACACACACACACACACACACACACACACAATTAACACACTCACACAATTAACACACATCACACTGTCCCACACACACACACACACACACACACACACACACACAGACACACAATTAACACACCCACACAATTAACACACATTCACACTGTCCCACACACACAATTAACACACTCACACTGTCACACACTCACACATTTAACACACACTCACACACAATTAACACACACACACTGTCCCGCACCCCCCTCTCCCGACAGAAAAAATATATAAACATAATTGTAAAGCCCGCTCACCTGTTTAGGCCGCGCATGCGCACCTCCGAGGTCACGGTCGCGCGCACCTCCGAGGTCGCGGTCGCGCGCACGCGCGATCGCGTACTGTACAATGTGCAGGGAGGAGGGGGGGTGAGGGGAGGCTCCTGGCTGCCGCTGCCTGTCCAGTGTGACAGGCACAGCAGCCGGGGAGACAGGGAGAGCGCTGCAGGTAGCGCCGGCGGAATCCCTGTCGCATGGGGTGAGCGGGCCGTGCCGGTGGCGCCCCCTCTGTTGGGGCTTCCACGGCGCCCAGGGCACGTGCCCTTCTCGCCCCGTGCTAGATACGCCTCTGTTGCCAGTACCCCTTCAGTTAATCTAGCGTAGTTAGATACTGGCTTATTGCTAAGTTTTGTACTAGTTCATCAACCCGGGGCATAGGATAGGAATCAAACTGAGGAACTTTAGTTAACTTTCTGAAGTCATTACAGAATCTCAAAGCTCCAAAAGGCTTGGGCTCTAAAAAAAATGGGATTATTCCATTCACTGTTTGACTACTCTATGACCCCCAAGCGCCGCATCACTTCCAGTTCCCATTTTACTGCTGCCTGTTGGGCCTCAGATGTACAATATGGCCTTTGTTTTATCACACACAACCCCCCCCCCCCCCATCCCCCGGGTGGAGTAACATTGTCATGCTGTATGATTTGAGTTTTCCCCAGGAGGGCAGAGAACACAACCTGGTACTGTGCTACTAAGTTTACCACTTCTTGTTTCTGGCTAGGACTCAAAGTTACAGTACTTCAGTAGGCACCTGACATTCTGGGGTTTTCATGGCCACTAAAGAGGGATGACTGGCACTTTCCAAGGCTTCAACAAATTCACATGGTAGACTTTTACCTCTTTCCTTCTACCTTCCTGCCGTACCTAGACACAAGTATCAGTACCTTGTTGCCCCTATTGAGAGTCCGGTTGACAGCAGTAACGCCATGACTGCGTTTTTGATCCTGTTGAGCTCTTACCATATGCTTGGTCAGAAGTGGCGCAATTTGCCTTAGACAGCCATACAATTGGGACACAAACTGAACGATGTTAGGCTCTTGGGACGGGATCAGTACTAAATCCGCTGGACGGGATCCCGGCGGTTGAAATACTGACGCCGGAATTTCAACCACACAATCCCGACAGGGGTGGCGAGCAGAACGCAGCACCTTGCGGGCTCGCTTCGCTCGCCACGCTGCAGGCACGGTGCCTTGCTACGCTCGGCACACTTTCATATTCTCCCTCTATGGGTGTCATGGACACCCACGGAGGCAGAATATGTCGGGATTGTGCCGGTCGGGGTTCCGGCTTTGGTATTTCGACCGCCGGGATTCCGTCCGGCGGGATCTTGACCGCATCCCCTTGGGACAATTGCTGCTCCCACCCATCTTTTAATAGATCTAGTATCCCTCTGCATTGTCTACCATAGAGGAGTTTGAAGGGTCTAAACCCCATACAGTCTCTATATAAAGTCTCTATATAAATAAAGGATAATAATAATAATAATAATGTGCACCGGAAATTTTTCGGGTTTTGTGTTTTGGTTTTGGATTCGGTTCCGCGGCCGTGTTTTGGATTCGGACGCGTTTTGGCAAAACCTCCCTGAAATTTTTTTGTCGGATGCGGGTGTGTTTTGGATTCGGGTGTTTTTTTTTACAAAAAACCCTCAAAAAAAGCTTAAATCATAGAATTTGGGGGTCATTTTGATCCCATAGTATTATTAACCTCAATAACCATAATTTACACTCATTTTAAGTCTATTCTGAACACCTCACAATATTATTTTTAGTCCTAAAATTTGCACCGAGGTCGCTGGATGGCTAAGCTAAGCGACACAAGTGGCCGACACAAACACCTGGCCCATCTAGGAGTGGCACTGCAGTGTCAGGCAGGATGGCACTTCAAAAAAATAGTCCCCAAACAGCACATGATGCAACGAAAAAAGAGGCGCATCAAGGTCGCTGTGTGACTAAGCTAAGCGACACAAGTGGCCGACACAAACACCTGGCCCATCTAGGAGTGGCACTGCAGTGTCAGACAGGATGGCACTTCAAAAAAATAGTCCCCAAACAGCACATGATGCAAAGAAAAAAAGAGGCGCACCAAGGTCGCTGTGTGACTAAGCTAAGCGACACAAGTGGCCGACACAAACACCTGGCCCATCTAGGAGTGGCACTGCAGTGTCAGACAGGATGGCACTTAAAAAAATAGTCCCCAAACAGCACATGATGCAAAGAAAAATGAAAGAAAAAAGAGGTGCAAGATGGAATTGTCCTTGGACCCTCCCACCCACCCTTATGTTGTATAAACAGGACATGCACACTTTAACGAACCCATCATTTCAGCGACAGGGTCTGCCACACGACTGTGACTGAAATGACTGGTTGGTTTGGGCCCCCACCAAAAAAGAAGCAATCAATCTCTCCTTGCACAAACTGGCTCTACAGAGGCAAGATGTCCACCTCATCATCATCCTCCGATTCCTCACCCCTTTCACTGTGTACATCCCCCTCCTCACAGATTATTACTTCGTCCCCACTGGAATCCACCATCTCAGATCCCTGTGTACTTTCTGGAGGCAATTGCTGGTGAATGTCTCCACGGACGAATTGATTATAATTAATTTTGATGAACATCATCTTCTCCACATTTTCTGGAAGTAACCTCGTACGCCGATTGCTGACAAGGTGAGCGGCTGCACTAAACACTCCTTCGAAGTACACACTGGAGGGAGGGCAACTTAGGTAGAATAAAGCCAGTTTGTGCAAGGGCCTCCAAATTGCCTCTTTTTCCTGCCAGTATACGTACGGACTGTCTGACGTGCCTACTTGGATGCGGTCACTCATATAATCCTCCACCATTCTTTCAATGGTGACAGAATCATATGCAGTGACAGTAGACGACATGTCAGTAATCGTTGGCAGGTCCTTCAGTCCGGACCAGATGTCAGCACTCGCTCCAGACTGCTCTGCATCACCGCCAGCGGGTGGGCTCGGAATTCTTAGCCTTTTCCTCGCACCCCAAGTTGCGGGAGAATGTGAAGGAGGAGCTGTTGACGGGTCACGTTCCGCTTGACTTGACAATTTTCTCACCAGCAGGTCTTTGAACCTCTGCAGACTTGTGTCTGCTGGAAAGAGAGACGCAACGTAGGTTTTAAATCTAGGATCGAGCACGGTGGCCAAAATGTAGTGCTCTGATTTCAACAGATTGACCACCCGTGAATCCTGGTTAAGCGAATTAAGGGCTCCATCCACAAGTCCCACATGCCTAGCGGAATCGCTCTGTTTTAGCTCCTCCTTCAATGTCTCCAGCTTCTTCTGCAAAAGTCTGATGAGGGAAATGACCTGACTCAGGCTTGCAGTGTCTGAACTGACTTCACATGTGGCAAGTTCAAAGGGTTGCAGAACCTTGCACAACGTTGAAATCATTCTCCACTGCGCTTGAGTCAGGTGCATTCCCCCTCCTTTGCCTATATCGTGGGCAGATGTATAGGCTTGAATGGCCTTTTGCTGCTCCTCCATCCTCTGAAGCATATAGAGGGTTGAATTTCACCTCGTTACCACCTCTTGCTTCAGATGATGGCAGGGCAGGTTCAGGACTGTTTGCTGGTGCTCCAGTCTTCGGCACGCGGTGGCTGAATGCCGAAAGTGGCCCGCAATTCTTCGGGCCACCGACAGCATCTCTTGCACGCCCCTGTCGTTTTTTAAATAATTCTGAACCACCAAATTCAATGTATGTGCAAAACATGGGACGTGCTGGAATTTTCCCAGATGTAATGCACGCACAATATTGGTGGCGTTGTCCGATGTCACAAATCCCCAGGAGAGTCCAATTGGGGTAAGCCATTCTGCGATGATGTTCCTCAGTTTCCGTAAGAGGTTGTCAGCTGTGTGCCTCTTATGGAAAGCGGTGATACAAAGCGTAGCCTGCCTAGGAACGAGTTGGCGTTTGCGAGATGCTGCTACTGGTGCCGCCGCTGCTGTTCTTGCTGCGGGAGGCAATACATCTACCCAGTGGGCTGTCACAGTCATATAGTCCTGAGTCTGCCCTGCTCCACTTGTCCACTTGTCCACATGTCCGTGGTTAAGTGGACATTGGTACAACTGCATTTTTTAGGACACTGGTGACTCTTTTTCTGACGTCTGTGTACATTTTCGGTATCACCTGCCTAGAGAAATGGAACCTACATGGTATTTGGTACCGGGGACACAGTACCTCAATCAAGTCTCTAGTTGCCTGTGAATTAACGGTGGATACCGGACACACGTTTCTCACCACCCAGGCTGACAAGACCTGAGTTATCCGCTTTGCAGCAGGATGACTGCTGTGATATTTCATCTTCCTCGCAAAGGACTGTTGGACAGTCAATTGCTTACTGGAAGTAGTACAAGTGGTCTTCCGACTTCCCCTCTGGGATGACGATCGACTCCCAGCAGCAACAACAGCAGCGCCAGCAGCAGTAGGCGTTACACTCAAGGATGCATCGGAGGAATCCCAGGCAGGAGAGGACTCGTCAGACTTGACAGTGACATGGCCTGCAGGACTATTGGCTTTCCTGTGTAAGGTGGAAATTGACACTGAGGGAGTTGGTGGTGTGGTTTGCAGGAGCTTGGTTACAAGAGGAAGGGATTTAGTGGTCAGTGGACTGCTTCCGCTGTCATCCAAAGTTTTTAAACTTGTCACTGACTTCTGATGAATACGGTCCAGGTGACGTATAAGGGAGGATGTTCCTAGGTGGTTAACGTCCTTACCCCTACTTATTACAGCTTGACAAAGGCAACACACGGCTTGACACCTGTTGTCCGCATTTGTGTTGAAATAATTCCACACCGAAGAGGTGAATTTTTTTTGTATTTTGACCAGGCATGTCAATGGCCATATTTGTCCCACGGACAACAGGTGTCTCCCCGGGTGCCTGACTTAAACAAACCACCTCACCATCAGAATCCTCCTTGTCAATTTCCTCCCCAGCGCCAGCAACACCCATATCCTCATCCTGGTGTACTTCAACAGTGACGTCTTCAATTTGACTATCAGGAACTGGACTGCGGGTGCTCCTTCCAGCACTTGCAGGGGGCGTGCAAATGGTGGAAGGCACAAGCTCTTCCCGTCCAGTGTTGGGAAGGTCAGGCATCGCAACCGACACAATTGGACTCTCCTTGGGGATTTGTGATTTAGATGAACGCACAGTTCTTTGCTGTGCTTTTGCCAGCTTGAGTCTTTTTTCATTTTTCTAACGAGAGGATGAGTGCTTCCATCCTCATGTGAATCTGAACCACTAGCCATGAACATAGGCCAGAGCCTCAGCCGTTCCTTGCCACTCCGTGTCGTAAATGGCATATTGGCAAGTTTACGCTTCTCATCAGACGCTTTCAATTTTGATTTTTGGGTAATTTTACTGAACTTTTGTTTTTTGGATTTTACATGCTCTCTACTATGACATTGGGCATCGGCCTTGGCAGACGACGTTGATGGCATTTCATCGTCTCGGCCATGACTAGTGGCAGCAGCTTCAGCACGAGTTGGAAGTGGATCTTGATCTTTCCCTATTTTAACCTCCACATTTTTGTTCTCCATTTTTTAATGTGTGGAATTATATGCCAGTATCAATAGCAATGGCCTACTACTATATATACTGCGCACAACTGAAATGCACCACAGGTATGGATGGATAGTATACTTGACGACACAGAGGTAGGTAGAGCAGTGGCCTTCCGTACCGTACTGCTATATATACTGGTGGTCACTGTCAGCAAACTGCAAAACTAAAATGCACCACAGGTATAGAATCTAGATGGATAGTATACTTGACGACACAGAGGTAGGTAGAGCACTGGCCTTCCGTACCGTACTACTATATATACTGGTGGTCACTGTCAGCAAAACTCTGCACTGTACTCCTCCTATATAATACTGCTGCTCACCAGTCCCCACAATAAAGCAGTGTGAGCTCAGATATATGCAGCACACTGAGCACAGATATGGAGCGTTTTTCAGACAGAGAACGGATAAAACTGGTGGTCACTGATCAGCAAAACTCTGCACTGTACTCCTCCTATATAATACAGCTGCTCCCCAGTCCCCACAATTAAGCAATAAGCACAAATATTTGCAGCAACATTAATAAACGGAGAGGACGCCAGCCACGTCCTCTCCCTAACATTTCCAATGCACGAGTGAAAATGGCGGCGACGCGCGGCTCCTTATATAGAATACGAATCTCGCGAGAATCCGACCGCGGGATGATGACGTTCGGGCGCGCTCGGGTTAACCGAGCCATACGGGAGAATCCGAGTATGCCTCGGACCCGTGTAAAATGGGTGAAGTTCGGGGGGGTGGTGGTTTCCGAGGAACCGAACCCGCTCATCAATAATAATAATAATAATAAAAGAGGCTTGGGGTACCTCTCAAACTGCCAACATTAGCTAAGGTAAGAGTAGGTCCTAATCTCGCTTCTCCTGTGAGACTGCCCTTTTCATCATCTGCATAAGGGTTCTGTTAAAGCATTCAACCAAGCCATCTGTCTGCGGGTGGTAAACCGAAATGGTAATTCTATCCACCTTTAACAGGCGACACAGGTATTTCATTAATTTAGACACAAAAGGGGTACCTTAGTCGGTCAGGACCTCAATTGGTATTCCTAGATGGGTATATAGCATCAAGAACTCCCGGACAATAGTGCTAGATTTCATGTTACATAGTGGTATGGCCTCCGGGTACCCGGTGGAGTAGTCCACCGTCACCAATATATACTGATGCCCATGATCCGATTTTTCTACTGGCCCTATCAGATCTATAAAAATTGGCTCAATAGGTATGGAAATTATAGTCAGGAAAACTAAGGTCACCCTAAATTCTGTATGGGGTGCATTCTTTTGGTACACTGGGCATTCCTGACAATATTTTTTTACTGCAGCATGAATGCCTGGCCAGGAGAACCATAGCTGGATATGCTGGAGAGTTTTCCTCTCCCCTAAATGGCCACCCCATAAATGCATGTGAGCCGCCCTCAATACCAGCTGCTCGTGTTTTCGGGGAATCAGCAACTGGTCTACCCTTTTACCTTGCAAATAAGTTACAAAGTAAAACAAATTGTTTTTCACATAAAGTAAGGTACACCTTCAGGTGGTAAAGCAGAGTTTACCTTACCATTTACCACTACCACATTTTAAAAAGTATTGGACAAGTTGCCATCGTTATGTTGATCTCGCCTAAAGTCCTGCAAAGACACTCTTTCGCAAATGGGGGACTAATGTGTCTCAATCTCACTGGCTAGAGAGGGCTTTACAGTCATACAACCTTGGCTTCCAGTAGATCTTGGCCTCTGCGACAGCTTAACCTCTGTCTATCTGCCAATGTCATGCCAGGTAACAAACTCCTGCAACACTGGGAAGTCCTGGCCCAGGATTAGTGGATAAGAAGGTTTGGAAGCTACTGTAACTACCATTTTTACTGGTCTTACTTTAATCACCACCGGCAGGTGCACTCATGGGCATTCTTCTATGTCACCAAGTATACATAGCATCTTTACCAGAAGCACAACCTGACCAGACCCGGGAAGAACCAGGTTAGCAGAGATGATAGACAATTCTTTGCCAGTATCAACCAAGGCCCAGATATCCCAGCCTTCAATCTGTACCATCAGATGAAACAGGGTAGTTTCAGCTTGGGAAATAATTCCAGGCGCCATACTGAATACAGGTTGTGCTGTTTTCCTTGAGCTGCAATCCACTAGCTCACCCTGCTTTAGGAAGTACCGCTGTGCATGACTGGGCTCTCTGCACTCAAAACATATGACTGGAGACGGGCTGTTTGGTTTAACAATGGGGATCTGGGTATTGGGCATAGGTACTGGCTGTAACCCTTGCTTGGCTTTATTAAAATTTCCCAGGGTCAGGTACCTCTTAATCACCACTGCTAGCTCCTCAATTGTCTGGGGGTCAGCCTGCAAAGGCCGAGTGTTTTACACCACGGTCTAATACCCGTATAGCCTGGTTTAGAGCCATCACTTCCACTACCCACTGAGAAGAGTTTTTATCTGTCTGTAACCAGGTTTTACTCAGTTTGGACAATTATGCCAGTTTAACCACTGGAGGCTCAGATGGGTTCAGCTGCAACTCATAATATTCTTGCGCTTTGCTGGGACCCGTCACCCCAATCCTGCTGAGTAAAGCTTCCTTCAAGCTAGGATAGGAGCTGACTTCAGACAACTTTAACTCAACATAGTCTCTTTAAGACTCCCCTGTGCGATAAGGAGGTAATCTAACACTTGATTTCTGGTATCAATTATGTCGCCCAAGACTAGTTAACCCTTGCAAAACTATAGCTACATATTCAAAATGGTAAATTATAATATGGTGGTTGTGCCCACTTTCCCAGCGTATTTCATTCAAGAATCAATGTTGGGCCAGGCAGAATACAAGTGGGTGATATGTAAGTGACCACATTCTGTTGATTGCAGGTCTCACAATTGTGTCCCAAGACTAGTTAACTCTTGCAAAACTACAGCTACTTATTAAAAATGGTAAAATATGGTGGGTGTGCCCACTTTGCCTGTGTATTTCATGCCCAAAACAGCGTTGGACCAAGCAAAATACAAGTGGGTCATATGTAAGTGACCACCTTTTGTTGATTTCAGTTGTCAAATTTGTGGCCCAAGACTAGTTAACCCTTGCAAAACTACAGCTACTTATTCAAAATGGTAAAATATGGTGTTTGTGCCCACTTTGCCAGTGTATTTCATGCCCAAAACAGCATTGGGCCAGGCAAAATACAAGTGGGTCACATGCATGTCACCACTCTCTGTTGATTTCAGGGGTCAAATTTGTGGCCCAAGACTAGTTAACCCTTGCAAAACTACAGCTACTTATGCAAAATGGTAAAATATGGTGTGTGCCCACTTTGCCAGTATATTTCATGCCCAAAACAGCATTGGGCCAAACAAAATACAAGTGGGTGATATGTAAGTGACTACTCTCTGTTGATTTCAGGTGTCAAATTTGTGGCCCAAGACTAGTTAACCCTTGCAAAACTGCAGCTACTTATTAAAAATGGCAAAATATGGTGTGTGTGCCCACTTTGCCAGTGTATTTCATGCCCAAAACAGCGTTGGGCCAAACAAAATACAAGTGGGTGATATGTAAGTGACCACCCTCTGTTGATTTCAGGTGTCAAATTTGTGGCCCAAGACTAGTAAACCCTTGCAAAACTACAGCTACTTATTCAAAATGGCAATTTATAAAATGGTGTTTGTGACCACTTTGCCAGTGTATTTCATGCCCAAAACAGCTTTGGGCCAAGACAAATACAAGTGGGTGATATGTAAGTGACCACCCTCTGTTGATTTCAGGTGTCAAATGTGTGGCCCAAGACTAGTTAACCCTTGCAAAACTACAGCTACTTATTCAAAATGGCAAAATATGGTGTGTGTGCCCACTTTGCCAGTGTATTTCATGCCCAAAACAGTGTTGGGCCAGGCAAAATACAAGTGGGTGATATGTAAGTGACCACCCTGTGTTGATTTCAGGTGTCAAATTTGTGGCCCAACACTAGTTAACCCTTGCAAAACTACAGCTACTTATGCAAAATGGTAAAATATGGTGTGTGTGCCCACTTTGCCAGTGTATTTCATGCCCAAAACAGCGTTGGGACAAACAAAATACAAGTGGGTGATATGTAAGTGACTACTCTCTGTTGATTTCAGGTGTCAAATTTGTGGCCCAAGACTAGTTAACCCTTGCAAAACTACAGCTACTTATTCAAAATGGCAAAATATGGTGTGTGCCCACTTTGCCAGTGTATTTCATGCCCAAAACAGCGTTGGGCCAAACAAAATACAAGTGGGTGATATGTAAGTGACCACCCTCTGTTGATTTCAGGTGTCAAATTTGTGGCCCAAGACTAGTTAACCCTTGCAAAACTACAGCTACTTATTCAAAATGGCAATTTATAAAATGGTGTTTGTGCCCACTTTGCCAGTGTATTTCATGCCCAAAACAGCTTTGGGCCAAGACAAATACAAGTGGGTGATATGTAAGTGACCACCCTCTGTTGATTTCAGGTGTCAAATTTGTGGCCCAAGACTAGTTAACCCTTGCAAAACTACAGCTACTTATTCAAAATGGTAAAATATGGTGTTTGTGCCCAGTTTGCCAGTGTATTTCATGCCCAAAACAGTGTTGGGCCAAACAAAATACAAGTGGGTGATATGTAAGTGACCACACTCTGTTGATTTCAGGTGTCAAATTTTTAGCCCAAGACTAGTTAACCCTTGCAAAACTACAGCTACTTATTCAAAATGGCAAAATATGGTGTGTGTGCCCACTTTGCCAGTGTATTTCATGCCCAAAACAGCGTTGGGCCAAGCAAAATACAAGTGGATGATATGTAAGTGACCACCCTCTGTTGATTTCAGGTGTCAAATTTGTGGCCCAAGACTAGTTAACCCTTGCAAAACTACAGCTACTTATTAAAAATGGCAAAATATGGTGTGTGTGCCCACTTTGCCAGTGTATTTCATGCCCAAAACAGTGTTGGGCCAAGCAAAATACAAGTGGGTGATATGTAAGTGACCACCCTCTATTGATTTCAGGTGTCAAATTTGTGGCCCAAGACTAGTTAACCCTTGCAAAACTGAAAAGTGAATAAGAAGTGAATAAGAAGCTGGCCGAATAAGAAGCTAACTTCAGCATCGTTACTGAAAGCAGGTAAGCAGCGCTGCGTCGTATCTCTGGCTAATAGTAATATGAGACACGAAACCCACAGAAGGAAGCTAGGCAGTAACAGCAACGTATTTATGGAAACATTAATCCAATTTTAAAGTGGAAATTATTAAGAGTGACTGAAATTGATATAGAAGCTAGACCCATTAAACTTGTTTATTAAAGTATTTTTGCAGTCATTATAGTTTTTATTAAATATAATTTTGAGGTTGCGGCAGCAGATGTAAGTGATATCTAATGCAGTTTCTCTGCTTTCTGATGCAAAAGTTGTCCCCATAGCTTTCTATGCTGGCTGCAAAAAAATTAGCAAATTTATCAAGTTCCGAAAGAGAGCTAACGCCCATTTTAAGCCAAAGATCCCTCCCAGGCAGCCTATTTATTCACACGCGTGACAGGTCTATTTCATACTTGCCTACTTTTGAAAAATGCATTTCAGGGATATTGTGAAAGTAACACCTATCAGCGCGGAGGTGTACTGCTGAGAGACGTGTCATAAACATGACTTACATCCAAATGTAAATGATCCCCAAAGTTAGTAAGATCTACTTGTTGAAGAAAATACACTGATATTTTTCAGGAATTGTTTGTGTATTGTGTTTTAGAAGGGCTTCCATATACTGTAAGTGGCCAAGAGAAACCTTATTTAAAATGCATGTAGCCATAGCGATCATTGTGCCTTATAACAATGCAGGGAAATGGCACAGATGAACTCATTTGAATGTATGTATCTCTGATTTAGTTTTTTACCCCAAGAATGTAATGTAAAATCAGGGAGATTGCTGGTCTATTCAGGGAGTGAGGGAGATTGCTACTATTTCAGGGAGTCTCCTGCAGAATGAGGGAGGGTAGGCAACTGTGGTCTATTTTGTAAGCCTTGGACGGAGATACAGTGCATGGAGATAAAGTACCAGCCAATCAGCTCTTAACTGTTATTTTTCAAACACAGCCTGTAACATGGCAGGTAGGAGCTGATTGGCTGGTAACTCCGTCCACTTTATCTCCACACAAGGCTTAGTATACAGACCCCACAGTTGTCACACATGTACCATACACAAGCAAGGTCCCAACCCGACAGTAAAGTCCATTGAAGGAGTGGTCACAGCTACTATGGAGTGGCCGGCCCCCAGCGTGCCGTAGTCACCCCCTCCCATCTTGAAATATCATTGACGGATGTTGGAAGGTACCACAGACCCGATCGCTGCTGTGCCAGGCGGACCCGCAGTGGGGAGGGGGGGGGCAGTTGGTAGGTTTCTGCACTCGCTGCTCTGCTTAGCAGAGCAGCGGTGAATAGACGCTGTGCGCATAGCGTCTATTTAGTGGAGACAGGAGAGGCGGCATGCCAGCGGCTCACAGAGCGCTGGGCATGCCCCCTTAGTGATGAAAACGGGTGCGTGGCTCGCGATCTCGCTACCTTCGCGATTGTGCAACCTTTTCGGGACCGCGCGGAAGAGGGCATTCATGGATGTCAACTGACCGTTTTCTGGAAGTGGTAGGAAAAACGCAGGCGTGTCCGTGCGTTTGGAGGGCGGGTGTCTAACGTCAATTCCTGCACCAAAAAGACTGAAGTGATCGCAAGAGCTGAGTAAGTCCAGACCTACTCTGAAACTGCACAAAAACATTTTGTAGGGCTCGGCTGCACAAGCATTCGCACACTTGGAAAGCGAAAATACAGTCCTCCGTGGGTGGCGACCATGCCTTTGCACGGCTGCTAAAAACAGCTAGCGAGCAATCAACTCGGAATGAAGGCCACTGTCAGTTGTAATGCTAATGGCAACGTGTTATAGGTTGTGACGCAAGAAGATATAGCCCCCTCTGCGGGATACAGAGCTGCTCAGGTGAAATGACCTGGCAAACCATGACATAACTGTAAGGGGTATGATGACACTGGAGGTGACTGCACAGAACTACTTGGTTAGTAGAGAGAAGATGTTACACTATAGTTACACTTGCTATGTGTTGTACATTACTGTGCTCAGATTTCAGTCTTGTGTGTAGTATTTGTTGTCAGTGTCACTGCAGAGCGACAGTTTATTACTCTAATTCTTCATTCAAAGCAACATTCCCAAAGTTGTGTCCTGGCATGCCGGTTTAGTATCTTCCCTTTCCTGTCTTAATAAATGTTTGTGATAGAGCATGGCGACAAAAGCAAACAACCTGACAAACATAAAATAAAATGCTGAAAATCACAAATAGAAGCCAGATACAGAAATCACTATGTCCAGTAAAAGTTGCAAGAAGGCTGGTATACAACTCAGGACATCAAAATCATCAGGTTGAACATCCCTTTAACCACTTGTCTGGCGTTGTTTCATCAGATGCGACCATACCAGGAAAGGCTTTACCTGACATGGTTCTCCGCCACTGGGGGCACAGAACATCAACTGCGTCTCTGCCCTCCCCCCAAGCGGTTAAAAAACGTCCAACTTTCAAAAAGGTGCAAAACCATAACGGAGTGTAAAATAATAGTGATTTATATGAAATTAGGATGACTCTGTGGGATTTAGTCTGTGCAGTTAGTTGGCCACGCTGTGTTAACGAAGATGAGTAAAACCAGCGTGTGGGGGCAATGTATCAAATCTTGGAGAGAGATAAAGTGGAGAAGATGACAAAAAAAAAACACATTCAACTTGTAACTTTATAGACTGCTAAATAAATGATACCTGGAAACTGATTAATTGGGATGGACGAGTCCACTTTTTCTGACATTTGATACAACTCCCCCATGTGCTAACAACATTTATACAGAATTCCTGAACGGGACACTGAAACACTCACCTGAGGACCAGACGTGGCATTCAAACTCTATAGGATTTATTCACACAAGCAGCTGTAGGATGATTCCTTAATCCCCGAAAAATGTTTCTGCATCCACAGAAGACAGGAATGGCTGGGGGGCGGTATCTCAACACGAGGTCACTTGGGACGTCCCGGCCAGCTCCTCCGTTACTGTGTGTTATGTTATAAATAGATATGACAAAGGAGCAGCACAGGCTGCTGTAACTTTCCGAGGAAAAACAGTGACCGTGGGGACGTAGCAATGAAACAAAGCTGTGTTCCCAATCTGTGATATTCTGGAGAAAAACATCACAGGACATGAAGACAGCAAACTGATGCAAGCTGTGTCAAGCAACAGGAAGGGCTGTGCAATCCTGGGCTCTGGTGCAAAAAATCTGCACCGCAAGGCAAATGGCTTATCACAAGGGTCGGGCGAAGCAGTGGCAAACGCAGGATTTGCATGGGGGGGTTTCCAGAACTGGGTGGAGCCAATCACGGGGGTGGGGACTGAGGTGACCCAGTATATGCTGGGTCCGTAAAACTAGTGTGTCTGTGTATATATATATATATTAGTGATGAGCGGATTCGGTTTTACTCGGTTTTACTCGGTTCTCAAAACCGAATCTTATTGGCTATCCAAAACCCCATGTAAAGAAGGCGGCACTCAGAGACTTGAAGGTGCAAAAGAATATTTAGTAAACAAGCTGCAGAGTTACATCAACGTTTCGGGGCGCGCAGCCCCTTCATCAGGATGATGAAGGGGCTGCGCGCCCCGAAACGTTGATGTAACTCTGCAGCTTGTTTACTAAATATTCTTTTGCACCTTCAAGTCTCTGAGTGCCGCCTTCTTTACATGGGATAGTGATGGAGGTGGAAACCTCATAGGATGGCACCTGAGCCAGAAAGCTCACGGAGGCCTTCCGAGTGACGGCTACTACAAGGGTATCTATCTATCTATCTATCTATCTATCTATCTATCTATCTATCTATCTATCTATCTATCTATCTATCTATCTATCTATATATAAAATACATATCTACACATATATATACCGTGTGTATATATATATATATATATATACACACACACACACACACACACACACACACACACACACATTCATAAACACATATACATAGCATATTAAACATGCATACATATATATATATATATATACACACACACATACAGTACACGTATATATACACATGTATGTATCATATGTGTGTGTGTGTTTATATGTATGTATGTATATACATGCAGTGGCGGATCCAGGGGGGGGGGGGGGGGGGGGGCACCCAGGCACGTGCCCCCCCTGTCATTTAGAAGACTTTTTTTTACTTTCATTTTAGCTGCACGGGGGATATAAGGGTGAGGCTGCTGCGGTCACGTCAACTCCCCCACATGCAGCTATGTGCCCTGGCTTCGTGATGGTCCCTTACAGCAGCGCCAGTCCCTCCTGGCAATGTCGCACATCTACAGTAATGAGGACGCGACAGTGGAGCCGGGAGAAGAAAAAAGGCTTTGCTGCTGTGAGGTGGGTGGACGTCGGGGGAAAGGTAGATGCAGGACGGGGGACAGAGAGCATAGGCGTCGGAACGGTGGGCGGGGGGGAAGGGGGAAGCTTGACCCCCCCCAAACATGATGCGTCGTCGCCCTTTTCTGTGCTAGCCGGCTGTCTTAACTAGTGATATATTACTGGGAGGAGGCATGGCTGTGGGCCACGCCTTCTCCCAGTAATGCATCACCATTGAGGAGACAGCCAGGTATTACAGAAGAGGGGACACCGCACCCTGCTTTGGATGCCACACATGGGGATGCAGAGGTAAGCGCCCCCCCCCCCCCCCCCCCGCACTGATGGGGGGGTTTGAAGGAGAGCGACTGGCACCACAGCGGAGGGGATGGGGGGGTGGGGGGTTGAAGGAGGAGATCGGCACCACAGCAGGGCGCCAGAATGAAATTCAAACCCCCCCCAGCATGAAATCATTCTGACGCCCCTGACAGAGGGCACTATATAAAAATCACACTGGCAGGAGCTGAGGGGTCTATAACAAAAAACAGAAAAGTGGGAGCACTAAAAGAAAAAACACAAGCAGGTGGACCACTCCAGCAAAAATGGGGACTATAACAAAAATAATTACAGAAGGGGACGCTGTAACTAAAAACACACTTGCCTTGTCCCCTACCAGGCCTGTCCCCGCACACTTGCCCTATCCCCTACCAGGCCTGTCCCCGCACACTTGCCCTATCCCCTACCAGGCCTGTCCCCGCACACTTGCCCAATCCCCTACCAGGCCTGTCCCCGCACACTTGCCCTATCCCATACCAGGCCTGTCCCCACACACTTGCCTTATCCCGTACCAGGCCTGTCCCCGCACACTTGCCCTATCCCGTACCAGGCCTGTCCCCGCACACTTGCCCTATCCCCTACCAGGCCTGTCCCCGCACACTTGCCCTATCCCCTACCAGGCCAGTCCCCGCACACTTGCCCTATCCCCTACCAGGCCTGTCCCCGCACACTTGCCCTATCCCCTACCAGGCCTGTCCCCGCACACTTGCCCTATCCCCTAGCAGGCCTGTTCCTGCACACTTGCCCTGTCCCCTACCAGGCCTGTCCCCGCACACTTGCCCTATCTCCTACCAGGCCTGTCCCCGCACACTTGCCCTATCCCCTAGCAGACCCGTCTCTGCACTCTCGCCTTGTCCCCTACCAGGCCTGTCCCCGCTCACTCACCGTCCCCGCACTCTCATCCTGTCACCCACTGCCCTTGTACTCCATGCCCCCAGCGTGATGAAAACGAGGGCGTGAATCATGGGTATGGCATTCTCTGTGAGGCCAAACCCCTTGTTACAAAGCCACACCCCTTTCACAGGAGCACATGTGCCGAACCCCCCCTTCCTTCCCCTATTGTGGTGCCCCCCCTGTCATTTTGTTCTGGATCCGCCCCTGTATACATGTGTATATATGTATGCACATGGATATATATGTACTATAATTAAAATAAAGTAAACTTTTACTGCACTTACAAGTGCCACCAGGAAGACAGCAGGCTGCAGAGGACGCTAGACAGCCATTAATAATACTCATGCAGCTAACAAAAAAAACAAAAAAATTTTTTTTTCTTTTTAGTGGAGGGGGTTTCTGGGTGCTTGGAAACCCCCCCTGGGTGCGCCACTGCGAAGGGTTGGATTAAGATTTGTTGGGGACCAAAGAGAAACAGTAATAAAACTATTATCCAAAGTGCTTTGTCGCCTCCAGCATGTGAAGAGTCCCTACACCCCTTCCCCCTGCGCAGTATGAGAAACACTGCACTCGGGGTAATTCAGAGTTGATCGCAGCAGCAAATTTGTTAGCAGTTGGGCAAAACCATGGGGGTCAGTCCGAGTTGATCGCTCGCTAGCTACGTTTCGCAGCCGTGCAAACGCATTGTCTCCACCCACCGGGGAGTGTATTTTCACTTTGCAGAAGTGCGAACGCTTGTGCAGCAGAGCGGCTGCAAAATCATTTTCTGCAAAACAAGACCAGCCCTGTAGTTACTCTTCGTGTGCGTTGATTCGAACGACGGAGGGACGGCTTTTGACGTCACACACCCGCTCAGCGTTCGCGCAGCCACACCTGCATTTCCCCCAACACGCCTGCGTTTTTCTAAGCACTCCCTGAAAACGTTTTGTTGGCACCCAGAAACGCCCACTTCATGTCAATCTTCCTGCATTCGACCGTGCGACTGAAAGCTTTGCTAGAACCTGTGCAAAACCACAAAGGACTTTGTAACCGAAAGACGCGCGTGCGCATTGCGGTGCATATGCATGCGCAGATTAGCCGTTTTTTCCACTGATCGCTGCGTTGCGAACAACGACAGCTAGCGATCAACTCGGAATGACACCCAATGTGCACTGCAGGTGTGGCAGATACTGTATAACATGTGCAGAGAGAGTTAGATTTGGGTGGGTTATTTTGTTTCTGTGCAGGGTAAATAATGGCTGCTTTATATTTACACTGCAATTTAGATTTAAGTTTAAACACACCTCACCTATATCTAAAGGGCCCTACAGACACGGCGATACGCCGCCGAGCTGCCCGACTGCCGATACGGCAGACGGGCGACCCGGCGGCAGGGGGGGCAGTGACGGGGGGAGTAAGGTTTCTTCACTCCCCCCGTCACACGGCTCCATACAAGTGCAGGCAAATATGGACAAGATTGTCCATATTGGCCTGCATGCACAGCCGATGGGGCACCAGCGATGAACGAGCGCGGGGCCGCGCATAGTTCATCGCCGGTGACTCCACACTGCACGAAATGAACGTTATCTCGTTCATTAATGAACGAGATCGTTCATATCTTGCAGTCAAATCGCCCAGTGTGTAGGGCCTAAAGGCCAGTACTCACCGGCCGATGTGGGAGAGATGTGTGCTGAGCGAACCACTCAGCACACATCTCTCCCCCGCTCAGCACAGCGCGATGTGTGCTGAGCGTGCGGGAGGAGCGGGGGAGGGGCGTTCATTTCACCCAGCGGGTGAAGTGAGCGACCCGCTAGATTGGCCTGCATGCAGGCCAATCTAGCACCAGCGATAGCGATGCGCGGGGCTGCGCATCACTATCGCTGTGAGGGGTACACACGGAGAGATCATGCTTAAAATCTAAGCAATCTAGTCAGATTGCTTTGATTTTAAGCAGCGATCGCTCCGTGAGTACCCCCCTTAATACTCTCTCTGCACATAAACTATTAATTCAAGTGGAGAACCACCCAAATTCCCGGCACAAATATAATCAATATAGAGCGCAATCAGATAAACAGCAGCTGCAAACAATTGGAGCTAATGCAAGAAACGCCAAGGAAAGAAAAAACAATAGAATGTAATATTGTTTGTTGCACTTGATGTTTTGACAATAGATATTAAATACTGTATATTCCTTTAAATATTATATTGTGTTTGAACTCATATATTAAATACTGTACACAAGAGACTTGCTTTATAAAAAATATGAACATTTTTTACTATATAAAGAATATGGTAATACACTTAGAAAATCTTTACTAACATTCACATTACACATATAATGTTTAAAAATAGAGCTGGAAAAATAAGTATAAATATATGTAGCTCAGACCACAAGTCTATTGCTGAAAGACTCAACGCGCTGGTTACTTGTTAGCAACAATGTGTTTCCTTCTTTAAATATAAAGTAAACAATTCAAATCACTAAGTAGCACAAATAATGTCACAGGTAAATACATACACAATAGTGATTTCCTGCAGCGTTGTTCGGAGAAATATCAGCCCACCTGTCACTGGCGTCCCAGAGCAGTGGGTTTAAGTCTGTGTTATATTTACCTGATCCAGCGGGAATATCCCATAGCAACAGAGATGGTAATAGAAATTAAAGGTGCGCTCAGCCTGCAGTGGCAAACGCAGGATTTCTAGAGGGGGGTTTCCAAATGAAATCCACAATCTCCCACTATGCGGAACATGGAATACAGTATTAATATTTAACACTATAGATTGTCTATAGTATAGGCTGTATCAAACATTTTTAAATAATATAAATAAGGTAAGTGGTCAGGAAAAGGTTAAACATACTATAATAAATATACAAGCACAATAGAACCAGTACTGCACTTTCTAAGCACACATTCTCCCACCTCATGGTAAGGCTCCTGTTTCTTCTTCCAGGTAGATACTCTCTGGCATACCTCCCAACATGATCCTCTCCAGGAGGGACACAATGCTCTGCTTCTGGACTTTTTCTTCATTTATGATGGCCAGCACCTGTGTTGAACAGGTTAATGGATAAGAAAGGTGTTTCACCACAGGTGATAGCAATCACACAGTAAGAAGGAAGTCCAGGAGAAGAGCATTCTGTCCCTCCTGGAGAGGCTCATCTTGGGAGGTATGCTCTCTGGTCCACTGCACGGATTGAGGACACACACATTAAACTTGGTAGAAGAAGCTGCTGCCACTGTGCAGAAGCTCTGCTCTGTCCGTTAAACTGCAATGTGGCGGTGTCAAAGTCAGAAAAATATCTCTATGCACACTACCATATTTGCACCTCACACAGGTCCGTGCTGCGCATGCGTACGCTCTCCCGTACGTGCGCATACTCACAGTCGCGGGCACCCGCAGGCGCACGGTATGCGTATTTACGGTAGAGTTTATGTGATCGTAGCGTGCGACTCAGTCGTTACATATTTTCAGTAATAATGTATTTTGTAGATCATGGTCCCTTTGATAGATTCTGAAAGTTTGGTTAATATAGAATGTTCATGAACAGAGAAATCCCTCTTTGTTTGATACGAAGGGTCAGACAGGAGTAATACAGTGGTGTTTAGTATCCATCGGAAGAATATTTAATTAGAAATATTCCGGTGTTGGTTTGAAGCATCTACATTGATAAACGTATAAATTGTGTTACGGTGGATCTTTGCTTTGCGTACACGTGTCTCTAACAAAAGACTGAGACTTGCGTACGCAATCCAAGGGCCGACGCACGCAGCGTATATTACGCAACGGAGCGTACGGGTACGCCCACGTAACTCAAATCACAAGTTTTTTTTTCCTCTCTCCTCTCAACGCGATAAGTAGCGCCACGCGGTAAATAACACCAGGCGATAAATCGCGCAAATCTATTTTTTTTTAAATTCGAAATTTAAATTAATAGATCCTTCTCCTAATTTGTAACACATCTGGTCTAAAGAGAAATTTCTGCGCAGAAATAGAAATAGAAACAAAAGTGTACATGTGGTGAGTGAGTGTGGTGTATACAATTTTACAGGTTGAACCACAAGAAAAGTCGAGTTCTCGTGAGGTACATGCGTGTAAGTGACGTACATGGTGGCTAGGGAGGCATCCCTGGTTAAAACATACAATTTGAGCATTAGAGTGTAGCAGACCAGGAGGTCATACTGTAACAGACCAGGAGGTCATAGCAGACCAACAGGTTCAGGTACAGCAGACAAGGAAGTCCGCTATACAGTCCACAGGCACAACACCAAGAAAGGGTTGGTGCAACACCCATATAGGCCATACAAGCTCTTGCTGAAGGAATTCGCAGCCGCAATTTTCGATTCCACTGGTCGCTCCGTACATAAGATTAGTTGCTTATGTGCTGAACGATTGTACCGCACGTAATTGTGTACATTAGTAAACCTGACCGGTACTATTTGTGTACGAAGGTCATAAACGCTATTTGTACATTCTAACGTGATTTGTGTAATTTTTTTTATTTTAAGGGAAGTTCGCTGCTCACTCAGGAACTATCCAGCAACCAATAGTTACTGGAAAGAGTAAGTGTTCTTCGGATCACCCTCACAGGTTCCAGTAAATAGAGGTTCAGGTCGCAGGGGCCCTAGGTCGAGTACGCCAGCACCATATCGGTGTGATCAGGTCGTATTGGTCGGCGTGGGCGAGTGAGTGGGGTACTCGGTAAACCGCCACCGTCAGCCTATTTTGGACATTTGGTTTGCGTAAGGGTTGGTTGAATAAAGCAACACCTTCGAACTATGGGGGCCACTTGTTCAGGTAGGGGGCGATCAACCTCGGTTCGGGTTGATTCAGTGAACCGACCAATTGGGTCGGCAAGGTATGTAATGTGTGAGAAATACGGAAGTCACACAGAAGCTTTATGTGATGAATGGGAGAGAATGACAGTACATGACGGGGAGAAATTCCCAAGAGTAGGTAGCTTCAGCACAGAAGTGTTAACGAATTTAAGGAGAAGGATATGTCTCATTAAATCAGCAAAGAGACGAATCAAGCATTATGATTATTTGCAGTTGTGGCAACAGGAAGGTGACATACAGAGAGGATTGGCTCAGGCGGCGGGATCTGGCTCAATCAGAAAACTGATAGCCACGGCCCCACCGCCACCATACATATCAGGAGAGAAATTGGTTGCGGAGAATGACGCACTAAGGTGTAACACACAAACACTTAGCAACTGTGTAAATGTTAAAGATAATGTTAACCAATTAACCAATGCAAGTATTAACCCGTGCAAGTTGTACCCTGTTTTGAACTTTCCTCAGGAGTGTGATCAAGAAGACGAATCGGCAACAATTTCAGCGCTCTCTCTAGCAGCCACCATAGCAGAGACCACAGTAGGCACAGCTCCACCCACGAGATTAGTAACAAAGGCCCCTAGCGGAGGGATAGGTGAGGTCGTATCTACAGGTAAGTACGGCACCATACACTATGCTGAAGCCATTTCACCACAGGCTGTAGAACCCACACAGAGTGATATTGTTAGAGTTAATCCTGTTAGGGTAATAGCTGTTCCAAATGGGAAAACTGACACATCAGGAGTCACCCCTGTGAGGAACATTGCCATGTATAGCCCATTTTCCAGAATGGAATTAAGGACCATAGTGTCTGAATTCCCTGACCCTAGAAAAGACTTAGTTGCCAGTCAAAAATACATCAGAGACTTAGGTAACACTGTAGAGCCCAACAATAAAGACTGGCAGATATTGCTGAGAGCATGTTTACCCTCCAATGTTGACGCAACTCAATTTTTAGCTGATTGCGGATTAGATCAGGATGTACCTCTTACAGATGTGTACAACAAAGATAATGTAAAAAGAATAAACTTATAGTTAAAAGAGTATTTCCCAGCGGTAGTCAGATGGAACAAGATATTCTCCATTAAACAGAAGGAGTCAGAGACAGCTGCAGAGTATTTTCACAGAGCATTATCAGAAATGGCAAAATACACAGGCATAGAGGACATTAAAACAAACATAAACCATCGAGAAGTAGCAGTATCGGTACTGATGGATGGTTTAAAAGAATCATTAAAGACTAGGGTACAGACCACACAACCATGTTGGCGAGGTCTGTCTGTGGCTACTTTGAGAGAGGCTGCTATTGATCACGATAGGAACATCACCAGACACAGGGAACAACAAAGTGATAAGTTAATGGCAGTAAGTATACAGGCCCTGACCACAAAACAGCCTGTGTTAACATCACCAAACCCTGTGGGTAAGTCAAATGTGGTAACATGTTATTTTTGTCACAGACAGGGACACTTTGACGAGACTGTAGATCGAGAAATGTACAAAAATCTTATCAACCCCCTAGACAACGACACGACACACGACATTGGGAGCAAGGTCCGCAGAAACGGAGTTATGAGCCACATGCAGGGGAAACAAAAAGATACCCCCCAAACAGAGATTGGCAAACCTCTGGTAGTTCCCAGCTAACTCCCTCACAAGTAGTTGCTGCCAGCGGGATTCAGGGAGGTCACCATACCCAATAGGGGTGTGGCCATACCTGTAATCTGCAGCCAGTAAAATTGATTGCAAGTCTTGGAAGTGAACCAGAAATTGCAATCAATGTAGCTGGTAAATCATTAAACTTTCTTGTAGACACAGGGGCGGCCAAATCAGTGATAAATTCAACAGTGGGCATGAGGACCACTGGTAGGACAATTCCAGCCGTGGGAGTAACAGGAGTAGTCCAGCATTACCCTGTTAGCAAACCAGCAGAGATTACAATAGGGCCTTTACATACCAAGCATTCCTTTTTGCTGGCTGCATCGGCACCGACCAATCTCCTGGGAAGAGACTTACTGTGTAAAATGGGGTGCGTCATTTATTGTACTCCTGAAGGTGTATTCTTGGACATACCTGAGAATCACGCTCAGGAAGTACGAGACATGTTAGACTCCCCGTCAAAATTAATGTCACATACCATTATGACAAATAGGACTCCCTCCCAAGTAGAAGAAATGACATCTCAGATACCAGAGTCACTTTGGACAAAAGATGGACAGGACACTGGATTAATGGCAAACGTAGCTCCGGTAGTTGTACAAGTAAAAGATGGTAGGATAGCTCCAAAAATCCCACAGTACCCTCTGAAGCCAGAGGTGGAGTTAGGAGTTTATCCCGTAATAGAGCGCTTGCTACAACAGGGCATTCTGGTAAGAACGTCCAGCACTGCTAATAGTCCCATCTTCCCTGTGAAAAAGAGTGGGGGGAGGGGTTACAGGCTAGTGCAGGATCTAAGGGGGATTAACAAAATAGTTGAGAGTCAGTTCCCCGTAGTGCCAAATCCAGCTGTCATCCTAATGCAAATCCCTCCCACTGCGAAATTTTTCACTGTTATTGACCTCTGCTCCGCTTTCTTTTCGGTACCTCTGCACCCTGACAGTCAATATTTGTTTGCATTTACATACAGAGGAGTCCAATACACATGGACTCGATTACCACAAGGATTCATAGATAGTCCAAGTATATTTTCTCAGGCTTTGCATGATTGTTTACAGTCTTTCCAACCAGTGAGTGGATCAGTATTAATACAGTACGTGGATGATCTACTACTGTGTTCTGATTCATTGGAAGCATCCCTGAAGTATACGAAACAGCTCCTGTTTCATCTTTCAGACACAGGACACAAGGTTTCCAAAGACAAGTTGCAATTATGCCAAACTAAGGTAAAATATTTGGGACACTGTCTAACACAAGGACTGAGACACCTGACCGCTGATAGAATTCAAGCAATTAGAGACATGACTCTGCCACAAACCCAGCAACAGATCAGAACATTTTTAGGAATGTGTGGGTATTGCCGTAATTGGATCCCAGGGTTTTCCATTTTAGCGTTACCTTTGCAGGAAATTGTCTCCTCAAACAAACCTGATCGGATTTCGCATACAGACGAGTCTGAGGCAGCATTTGAGAGACTTAAACAGTGCCTAACGCAGGCACCAGCATTAGGTATGCCGGACTATGGGAAACCCTTTGAACTATACGGAACAGAAAGTGCTGGTTGCGCGGCAGGCGTACTAACCCAAAAGCACGGTGATGCCAGCAGGCCAGTAGCATATTACAGCGCTCAGCTAGACACGGTAGCGCAATCCCTCCCCACATGCTTGCGAAGCGTTGCTGCGATAGCATTGCTAGTAACGAAAAGCGAAGACGTCGTGCTAGGTCACAACCTCACAATTCATACACCACATGCAGTGTCAGCCTTGTTAAATTCTGCCCAAACTAGGCACGTCTCATCAGCGCGGTTTACAAGATGGGAATTGGCACTAATGGCCCCCGTAAACATCACCATAAGGAGATGCAGTGCATTAAATCCTGCAACATATCTCCCAAGTGTGTCTGGACAGACCCAAAGGGTGGAGGATGAGAGTACTGGGGAAGGAGGATTTAATACAAAGGAAGACACTCATGATTGTATGGAATATTTGACCCAAAATTTTACCGCAAGGCCTGACATCAGTGACAACCCACTGGAAGACGTAGAACTTACGTTCTACACGGACGGTAGTTGTCATAGACAGTCAGACTCGGGAGACTTGTGTACTGGATACGCAGTCGTAGATGACCAAGGCACCATAGAAGCGGAACCGCTAGGCCCACCTCACTCAGCCCAGGTTGCTGAACTGGTCGCCCTAACCAGAGCATGTGAATTGGCTAAGGGCAAATCAGCCAATATCTACACCGATTCTAGATACGCATTCGGGGTAGTCCATGATTTCGGAGCCCTATGGCGCCTCAGAAATTTCATGACGGCAGCTGGTACACCGGTAGCGCATGCAGCTCACATAAAAAGGCTTCTAACAGCGATACAGGAACCCGACAGAGTGGCTGTTATCAAATGTAAAGCACATACATATAGCCAAGACCCAGTATCACTTGGTAACAGCCGAGCAGACGAAGCTGCTAAATTAGCAGCTGCTACCCCCAGACAGACAGACACCACACAACTGATGGTATTTAATACCATCAACACACAGAAGTTGTGTGAGATTCAAAATTTGTGTTCCACACAGGAAAAGGCAGTCTGGAAGGCAAAGGGATATGGCCAGGAGTCCTCAGGACTCTGGACGGATGGACATGGTAAACCAGTGGCCCCCAGAGCATATCTTCCATGTTTGGCTGAAGCAGCTCACGGGCTGACTCATCTAGGCAAGGAAGGGATGTGCAAGTTGGTAAGAGCATATTGGTGCGCCCCAGGATTCTCTTCTCATGCGAGTAAAAGAGCCATGTCATGCCTTACCTGTTTGAGAAAGAATATTGGAAAGGCAATACCTACAGAACCATCCCATATCCCACCTGCCGGCGGCCCTTTCCAGGTAATACAGATTGACTTCATTCAATTACCCCCTTGTCGAAATTTGAAATATGTACTTGTTTGTATAGATGTTTTCTCAAATTGGGTCGAAGCATTTCCGGCGGCCACAAATACCGCTATGTTTACTGCTAAGAAAATTGTGCAGGAATTTGTATGTAGATATGGTATCCCTAGAATTATCGAAAGTGATAGGGGTACCCATTTTACAGGTGATGTCTTTCAAGGAATGTGTAAATTGATGGGAATTGATAGCAAGCTGCACACTCCATACCGTCCACAGGCGAGTGCGAAAGTGGAAAGAGTGAACAGCACTATTAAAAATAAACTGAGTAAAGTGATGGCAGAGACAGGATTGACATGGCCAGAAGCTTTACCCATTGTACTGTACAGCATCAGAACCACTCCCAGGTCCCCTCTTAATCTGTCTCCCTTTGAAATCTTGTTTGGTCGACAACCGCATGTTATGATTAACCCTCAGGATGATTTGAAGTGTAACAATGAAGTGACTGTAAAATACTTGATTAACACGAGTAAACAGTTAAGGAATCAAAATGATAATCTGAAGTTAGTGATTCCTGATTTACCAGATAGTAACTGTCATGACATTGAACCTGGGGATTATGTAATGATACGAAATTTTCTACGCTCAGGTTGCCTTATTGACAGATGGGAAGGACCATACCAGGTCTTATTGACTAGCACTACAGCATTGAAGGTTGCTGAGAGAGAGACTTGGGTTCATTCGTCCCACTGTAAGAAGGTCGTTGATCCAGAGAAGTCCTGTGATAAGGAACAGTCGGTAGAGGTTGTATCACTAGAGTGTCTGTTCCAGGAGGACTAAGGCGGCACCTGAGCATCAAGAACCACAAGATCAAAAGCAGTTGTCGATCCCCTGTTCCCTTTTATTGTTTTTCTCCACTTCCCATCCCCTCTCCCTCAAATTATTTTTCCCCCCTTCTCATTCTTCTTCGTCTCCTCCTAAGATGGACTTGCCTCAAGAGACTGTGATCCGGATTTTCCTGTTGACCATGATGTTGACCAGAGCAGTCTGTTCCGGCGAGAGTACCATGGAGTTCGAGAGAGGTTCTGGAATGGGTTCTGATGACAGAAATGGAGGCGTAGTTTTCCGAGAACAACATAATCAACAAGCAAAGGCGAGTATCAGAAAACGATCCGATAGCATTGACCATAGAAGGAATTGTGAAGGATTGTTAGCTGAAGAAAACTGTATCTGTCGGCTTTGTAACAATGTCATTGAGGATGGGTGCATAAAGAAATGCCAATCCAGTTTTAATATCCATATGGACCGGCATCCCTTGAGTGACTATCACTCTTTAGTGGGTAGTGTGTTAAATAAAACAGATTGTTGGGTATGCTCTCAAGTACCTCAAGGTCATAGCAAATCAGGGCTAGTACCATTTCCTTTAACGTTAGGGGAGGTACTTGAGTTAAGTGGTGGGAGACCGGTGGACAGGAGGTTTAATATCTCCAGCCCTCCTAGTTTGAAGCTCCACCAATACCATGTGGATAGGTCCCTATTATGTTTTAACATCTCCAATCCCCGAAAGCCGGGAAATTGGGAAGTGTCATGGAGTAATCAAACCATGACCTTTTCACACAGAGCAGATAGAATGCCTACAGATACAGAGCTTATACGCCACATAGCCAGTAGAGGAAAATCTTTCCGGTATAGGTATACCTTAGGAAATAGGATTACGAGAGTTGGAGAGGTATCACCAGGATACTGTGCACATATCGTACAACCTGATACGTGTACTAAGCAGATGGAAGAATTAGGGTTAGGAGATTTCACATGGAAGGTGTGTAATATGGTTATGTCCTACTCCGTCCCATATGTTCTCCCCGATGATGCATATTTCATATGCGGGAGAAAGGCGTACAAGTGGCTTGCCCCAAACTCTGAAGGATTGTGTTATATTGGAAAAGTACTGCCTGAAGTAATGACTGTATCACATGACAAAATGAAAGACATACACCGTGGTGCCCAAGCTCCTTATACTCACACCCATTACGAGCACGTTGTTAAAAGGCACCTGATAGAGAAGACAGAGCATCCGGCCTCTGATCTGATAAGTGAATCCACCGGGATTCAATTCTTAATCGCGTTAGATTTCACCCGCACCGCTAGAGGAGTGCTGAATTATAAATACATATCGGCACTCGCAAATTTGTTAGACAATATCACTGAAATGTATGATGACACATTTAGGTATACTGGAAGGGAACTTCAAGCTTACAAAACAGAACTGGTACAGCATAGAATGGTTCTCAATTACCTCACAGCAGTGACAGGCGGATATTGTGTCACACTGGCAACACAATACGGCGTGAAATGTTGCACATATATTACGAATAGCACCGAGGATCCGGTCGAGGTCATAGACCAAAAGATGGACGATATTCTCCAATTGAAGTGGGAATTTCGCAGGAGACACAATCTCACTCTTGCTGCTGTAGGTAATGAGCTGACTGGTTGGGTGTCATGGTTGAACCCGTGAAATTGGTTCTCTGGTTTAGGAGACTGGGCTCAAGGAGTCATAATGGATGTTGGGAAGTTTCTCCTATGTATCTTAGGTGTTATCATAACGATTGGTTTGATATTTAGATGCGGTCAGGCTTTAATGAGGTGCAATCATCGTACTAGGGTAATGAGTTTAAGGAGTGAGGAAACTGTAATTCCAATGGACTTGATTTATGACCCAAATGTAGAAACAATGATGTGATGAAAATGCGATTTCTACGGTCCGTTTCTTTCACCTGTTTTTCCGTTTCCTCCAAGGTAAAAAAACCCACTTGGACGAGGAATTTGATGAGCCGATATACAGACAACAGGTGGATTAAAGAAGAAGTTTTGACAACCTGAAACACAGATTTTGATGAACTATGCCATGGATCCCCAGTTTCCCTAGAAATTTTAAAATTACGCTAGCCCAACACTTTTGTAAATCTATGGACATTGACAGCTTTGCTCGCACCTTATGAGCAAAAGCACAAAGAAGACTGCATTCAACAGACACCAAACAAGACCTCAATCGACGAATGTACATTTACCTGACATAGAATACCACCGCATTTACCGTAATTATGTCTTTTCTTCATTTCTACAACCCTCAGGTAATGACACACATAGTCGATAGGGAATACAGGCACAGATATCAGCAATCACATATCTCCCCCATTCATGTATCATCAACTAAAATGTGCTCCCCCATTTTGTTACAACCAAAGCCGAAAAGAGCTCGGTAAAGTTTGACAGCCCATCCACAGACCCGTACCACGGGATAAGAAGGAATTCAAATGTATACTTCGCAATACCTCGAAGCTTGATTTAAAACACGTACAGCACGATGATACATGACCCCCAAGCACGGATTCATACACACATGCTTCTGCTATCTCACTAGGTCATACCCTTTTCCTACCATCTCCTCTCCTCCCTTACCCAACCATGTAAATGTATTAACCCCTAACATATATTTTTCTCTTTTTGAAATGTTTTCAGGAAGTGGCAGTTATTGTTGACTGCCAAAGGGTGGACTGTCAAAGTCAGAAAAATATCTCTATGCACACTACCATATTTGCACCTCACACAGGTCCGTGCTGCGCATGCGTACGCTCTCCCGTACGTGCGCATACTCACAGTCGCGGGCACCCGCAGGCGCACGGTATGCGTATTTACGGTAGAGTTTATGTGATCGTAGCGTGCGACTCAGTCGTTACATATTTTCAGTAATAATGTATTTTGTAGATCATGGTCCCTTTGATAGATTCTGAAAGTTTGGTTAATATAGAATGTTCATGAACAGAGAAATCCCTCTTTGTTTGATACGAAGGGTCAGACAGGAGTAATACAGTGGTGTTTAGTATCCATCTGAAGAATATTTAATTAGAAATATTCCGGTGTTGGTTTGAAGCAGATCAATCGCTCGTGCGAATAGTTATGGACATAAGAAGTTTATGAACATTTACTTTATTTGCACTTTATTACCCATGCGGCGGGAAACCCAGTTTCCCTCCCACCTGAGCTGTTGGAAATAGTCACAGCCCACCTGTATGAATCAACCTATGACCTTTTGTTATGATGCAAGGCCGAATTCCTGTGTCCAATGAACAATGAGATTGTAGGGACCATTGAATTGCATTGTGTGTGGGGCATAAATAGAAAGGCCGATCACATCCAGCTCTCACTCTTCAACGGTTATCATTGCTGAAAATCGGGAGCTGGATGTCCAGAGGCGCATGCGATCGTTTCCTTTGTGCGTAAGTTTTTCTCCGTAATCATACTGTTTCTCTCTTGTTATTATGGGCCATATCTTTCTCTCTCTTCTCTTTCTCTCATTTTTCTCTTAAACTTAATTGTATTGTATCTACTGTGTAGTTACCTGGTTAGTTAGTCTATGTTATATTGTAGTGTATGATTTGTATTTGTATTAATTCTTTTGCAAGTATATCATTCAAAATATATATATATATTAGGCGTTGGACCCTAAGCCCAGGTATCTGTGTATTTCTTATAGAGTTAAGTATTCTCAGAGCGTCGGTGACGCTCAAACTGCTTTTAAGCTAGTAAGGTTATACTGTGTTGCATTTACACCATATCACTACACAAAGGGTTTACTGCATAATACACTGTTTATGGTTTAGATATAAAGGTTTTACATTGTGAGCGTATGCGCCGCTGGTGATCTCCTCGTGGTCTCGAGCGGTCGCATCGCTATAGCGAATCATTACGGTATTCGGCAGCCAATAGCGTGCCTGCCAGTGATCTCTTGGCCGTGAGCGAACGTAACGCTTGAGCGTCTCGACCACGGCTAAGCGATTGTTATGCAACGTGCGTACCCTTACGGTACTTCATACGTAGTTAGCGTACAGTGTTCTTAGACCTCATAAAGGGTATTATATATGATAAATATTTAGCTTTATCAGCGGCATCTCTAGTAATCGTTTTATATACCATTGCTATTGCCATAATTTGAGCCACTTGCCAAGGGGAGAGGGGTTTCTGGGCAACTGGAAACCCCGCCTGCGTTTGCCTATGGCCTGAGCGTGATGACCTCAATAGACCGCAGGCACTGAAATAGTGTAGAAATCCTTTCCTGGCAAGCGGGGGAGATGATACTCCTATATTCAGATAGGGATAGCCGCAAGTTGTAAAAACCATTAATACAGCGGTCCGTCTCTCCTCCCTCACAGGCAATCGAACCGGAGTAGCGTCCCCGTATCGTTGGAGATAGCCGCAGGTAATAAGCACGTCAAAGCGGCAATACGTCTCTACCTCCACCTGGGTGAACAAACTGGTGGATACTCAGCCTAGGTGTGGGGCCAGATAGTATTACTGACACTTGTACTCCAGGGGACACGTCCTAGCAGACGGGAAGATACCACTCCTGTATCCCAGTGTAAATAGCCACGGCCAGTAAGGAATCAGTGCAATGGTCAGTCATTTGGTTGATGTGCAGCTCAATTCAAAGGGGATGACGTCCACGCGTTTCATCCCGTACAAGCTCTGGACTTCCTCAAGACTTGGCAACATGCCACATTGCAGGAAGGAAAATTAGTTTTTTTAAGTCCCTATTGTGTGGGGGCACTGGGGCATATTCCCGGATTGCATAGGCTATCATTTGGCTTTGGCCATCAGCCTTATTTAAATGTGGGGGGGGGGGGGGGGGGTGCTTGGATTTGCAGATGCAGATGGCGGCATCTGAGGAGGGTGCAAATTTTACATCATCTCATTGGAGAAGATGAGTAGCTTGCATACTTCTGCGCTGAGTGTGAGCTAGCCGTACTTATATTGCCATTATATTCAATGTTGTGTCACAGATCAGATATTTAATTTATAAATATCAATTACAATTGGAAACAGTAATAAGGCGAGGCTTTGCAAACTAACAATCTATAGGGTATGAGGATTTTAATTCATCAGGTTAGGTGCTTTTTATAGCACATTGATCCGGCCAGATTGTAACGGTTAAAAAAACAACCTTTGGTGGGATATACAGTATCAGCGGCTTATTTGATTATAGAAGAGAACACATGTATGTTTTATGTGAACTGTGTAGACTGATAGCTATTGGCTAGAATAGTTTTGGGAGGTTAAGTGGGTATTTCACAAATTTGATAAGCCTTCCAAGGAAAGCTTTAAGAGTTAGTGGTGAGAGGCAGGGGCAAATGCAGCATTTCTGGAGGGGGGTTTCCAAATATTTTATTTTAGAGCGATTGTCATCCGTCCATGAAGGACGCATAATTAGCCTGTAATAAGCTATAGTCTGTGCAGTTAATGTAACACAGTACTACAGACATACAGAGGCATAATGATCACAATAAGCAACTTACCAGATTCTCTCTCTGGTGCGATGATGGAGCACTCAGATCCACAGACACACACACATTGGTAGGAAAAGCTGCTACTGGGGAAGGGGGTTGATAAGAAGCTATATTTCTGCTTAGTGAATGTCACATATAGGCATACAGTACTTGCCTATTTCTTTGTATTCAGCAGGCAACTTTGGGGGGTCCTGGACCATTATGTCATTAGGCAACGCCCCCATAGTGAGAAAATGCTGTGATTTGCAGGTTCGCGAGGAACAGGCGGGGTAATTTTGCACCATTTAGCCCCGCCCCCTTAAAATGGAACTGCAATTCCCGGTGTTTTGTCCACATCCTGCCTGCTTCACTAGGAAGCGAGCCAGATGTGGGATAGCTGGCCATTCTTCCTGAGGAGCGGGGACTATCCGAAATTGAGTCCCGCAACTTTTGGGAAAGTAGGCAAGCATGCATATAGGGGTTGATATCAGGCCGGTTCTACGTCTTCCAGCGCCCGGGGCGGGCAAAGAGGGCGTGGCTTCATACAGGGGGCGTGGTCATTTACGCCCCCTGTACAGTAGTGAAATGATGTGCGGTGCGCAATGACGTCATCGCGCACCGCACAGCAAAGGTCCTCTCCACAAAGGGAAACTAGACGCTCATGTCTAGTTTCCCTTCGTGGAGAGGACCTTTGCTGTGCGGTGCGCGATGATGTCATCGCGCACCGTACAGTAAAGGTCCTCTCCATGAAGGGAAACTAGACCCTTCGCGTCTAGTTCCCTTCACAGCGGGGGACAGCGGCAGCGGCAGCGGGACAGAGCGATCAGCGGGGGGCACAGCAGCAGCGGATCTTGCCATGGTGCGGCGCCCTCCGGATGGCGTCGGTGCCCTCCGGAAGGCGGCGCCCCGGGCAAAAGTCCTGCTTGCCCGTGGCAAGATCCGCTACTGGTTGATATATCAAGCAGTGAAAAGAGTAGAGAAGTTGGCCATAACTTAACACATCACCCCCTTAATCCAGTGGCCTATACTGTCAGTATTCATACCATTTCCATCAGTTCAAAAGGTGTCCATACTAACTAGAAAAAAATCTACATAAATCCGCATAACTATTGAAGGTAAGAATTATGCATGAGATTCAAATGCAATTTCCAGGATATACGTTCTCCAGGGCAGACATGAAACAAATCACAATGAGTAGAACTCTATAGAATCTACATGAGGCTCATTTTGTTCCTGAAAGGTCACTTTAGCTCCGTGACCTCTCTGACTGCCGCCTGAATAATATATATGGATTCCTTCAGCCTAAAACTAAGATAACAGCGAGACTGGCAAGTTTTGGCTCTAATTCTCACTATATGCTAACGTCTAGGTATCTTTAGCATAGACAATAACTGATAGCACTTTTCCAAGAAAACCCAAGCACACTGCACGTTCTATTCATCAGGTAACAGTAGTCCTCCTCGCCACAAGCTAAGACCACACAAGAATGTATAAACACCTAACACTCTACGTTCTACTCAAAGGCTCTTCTGCTCAGGATTAAGGATTACCTTCCAATATTGGATTTTCACATGTACTGAAGACAGAGAATAGCAAGAAAATACCTCCGGTATATAATGACAACAAAGGGAATAAAGAAGACTAGGAATTATGTACATCGGCTCTCATTCTCTCAGTAGCTGACGAACTCCGCTTTTTGTCAGCAATAGGTCGGAATGTAGCGTACATAAGAGAAAGGAAGAGGAAATAATGGGGGAAGATAATAGACAATGTAAAATCACTTCTTGGAAATGTCAGTTTAAACTAGAGATGTGTGGCGGCACTTTTCGTGTTTTGTGTTTTGGTTCTAATTCCCCGTTCATGTTTTGGTTTTAGATTGGTTTTGCCAAAACCACCTTTTCGTGTTTTAGTTTTGGATATGGTTGATTTTTGAAAAAAACATAAAAACAGCTAAAATCACAGAATTTGGGGGTAATTTTGATCCTACGGTATTATTAACCTCAATAACATTCATATCCACTCATTTCCAGTCTATTCTGAACACCTCACACCTCACAATATTGGGGGTCATTCCGAGTTGATCGTAGCTGTGCTAAATTTAGCACAGTTACGATCATGTTCCCTGACATGCGGGTGGACGCCCAGCACAGGGCTAGTCCGCCCCGCATATCAGTGCCCCCCCCCCCCCCCGCACAAACGCATCGCACAGTGGCGATGCATTTGTATTTGAGGAGTAACTCCCGGCCAGCGCAGCTCCTGCGGCTGGCTGGGAGTTGCTCGTCGCTCCCGCTGGCCGCAGCGGCTGCGTGAGACGTCACGCAGCCGCCGCGGCCCGCCCCCCCAATGGTCCGGCCACGCTTGCATTGGCCGGACCGCTCCCCCTAAACGGCGGTCTCAGAGGCGATCGCTAGGTAACGAAAGCTGCCATGCGCTGGCGCACTGCGGCACCAGCGCATGCGCAGTTCTGACCCGATCGCTGCGCTGCGATAAACTGCAGCGAGCGATCAGGTCGGAATGACCCCCATTGTTTTTAGGCCACAAGGTTGCACCGAGGTGGCTGTATGACTAAGCTAAGCGACACAAGTGTGCGGCACAAACACCTGGCCCATCTAGGAGTGGCACTGCAGTGTCAGACAGGATGGCACTTAAAAAAACTAGGCCCCAAACAGCACATCATGCAAAGAAGTAAAATAGGTGCAAGATGGAATTGTCCTTGGGCCCTCCCACCCACCCTTATGTTGTATGAACAGGACATGCACACTTTAACAAACCAATCATTTCAGCGACAGGGTCTGCCACACGACTGTGACTGAAATGACTGGTTGGTTTGGGCCCCCACCAAAAAAGAAGCAATCAATCTCTCTTTGCACAAACTGGCTCTACAGAGGCAAGATGTCGACCTCATCCTCATGCTCCGATTCCTCACCCCTTTCAGTGTGTACATCCCCCTCCTCACAGAGTATTAATTCGTCCCCACTGAAATCCACCATCTCAGGTCCCTGTGTACTTTCTGGAGGCAATTGCTGGTGAATGTCTCCACGGAGGAATTGATTATTATTCATTTTGATGAACATCATCTTCTCCACATTTTCTGGAAGTAACCTCGTACGCCGATTGCTGACAAGGTGAGCGGCTGCACTAAACACTCTTTCGGAGTACACACTGGAGGGGGGGCAACTTAGGTAAAATAAAGCCAGTTTGTGCAAGGGCATCCAAATTGCCTCTTTTTTCTGCCAGTATACATACGGACTGTCTGATATGCCTACTTTAATGCTGTCACTCATATAATCCTCCACCATTCTTTCAATGGTGACAGAATCATATGCAGTGACAGTAGACATGTCAGTAATCATTGGCAGGTCCTTCAGTCCGGACTAGATGTTAACACTTGCTCCTGACTGCCCTGCATCACCACCAGCGGGTGGGCTAGGAAATCTTACACTTTCTCTAACGTCCTAGTGGATGCTGGGGACTCCGTAAGGACCATGGGGAATAGACGGGCTCCGCAGGAGACTGGGCACTCTAAGAAAGATTTAGTACTACTGGTGTGCACTGGCTCCTCCCTCTATGCCCCTCCTCCAGACCTCAGTTAGAATCTGTGCCCGGAAAGAGCTGGGTGCATTTTAGTGAGCTCTCCTGAGCTTGCTAATAAGAAAGTATTTTAGTTAGGTTTTTTATTTTCAGAGAGCTTCTGCTGGCAACAGACTCTCTGCTACGTTGGACTGAGGGGAGAGAAGCAAACCTACTAACTGCGGCTAGGTTGCGCTTCTTAGGCTACTGGACACCATTAGCTCCAGAGGGATCGAACACAGGAACCTAACCTTGGTCGTCCGTTCCCGGAGCCGCGCCGCTGTCCCCCTCGCAGAGCCAGAAGACAGAAGCCGGCGGGTTGAAGCAAGAAGACATCAAAATCGGCGGCAGAAGACTCCTGTCTTCATATGAGGTAGCGCACAGCACTGCAGCTGTGCGCCATTGCGCCCACACTAACCCACACACTCCGGTCACTGTAGGGTGCAGGGCGCAGGGGGGGGGCGCCCTGGGCAGCAATTGATTACCACCTGGCAAAAAAGCAGCATATATACAGCTGGGCACTGTATTATGCATGAGCCCCCGCCATTAATTTTACACAAAATCGCGGGACAGAAGCCCGCCACTGAGGGGGCGGGGCCTTCTTCCTCAGCACTCACCAGCACCATTTTCTCTCCACAGCTCCGCTGAGAGGAAGCTCCCCAGGCTCTCCCCTGCAGACTCACGGTAGAAAGAGGGTAAAAAGAGAGGGGGGGCACATAAATTTAGTGCATTAATCATATATACAGCAGCTACTGGGTAAACACTAAGTTACTGTGTGATTCCTGGGTCATATAGCGCTGGGGTGTGTGCTGGCATACTCTCTCTCTGTCTCTCCAAAAGGCCTTGTGGGAGTCCTGTCCTCATATAGAGCATCCCCTGTGTGTGTGGTGTGTCGGTACACGTGTGTCGACATGTTTGACAAGGAGGGCTATGTGGAGGCAGAGCAGGTGCAGATGAATGGCGTGTCTCCGCCGACGGTGCCGACACCTGATCGGATGGATATGTGGAAGGTATTAAATGATAATCTAAACTCCTTGCATAAAAGGTTGGATAAAGCTGATACCAAGGGTTGTGGTCAATTCAGGAGGCTTGTCTGCACATAAATATCCTGGAACTAAGGGCCATATACAACGCCCTGAGTCAAGCGGAGCCTCTGCTTCGCAACCAACCGGTGCTGATTCAGTCAGACAACATCACCGCAGTGGCTCATGTAAACCGCCAGGGCGGCACAAAAAGCAGAGTGGCGATGGCGGAAGCCACCAGGATTCTTCGTTGGGCGGAGAATCACGTGCAAGCACTGTCAGCAGTGTTCATTCCGGGAGTGGACAACTGGGAAGCAGACTTCCTCAGCAGGCACGACCTCCACCCGGCAGAGTGGGGACTTCATCACAAAGTCTTCACTCAGGTTACAAATCGATGGGAAATGCCACAGGTGGACATGATGGCATCCCATCTCAACAAAAAGCTACAAAGGTATTGCGCCAGGTCAAGAGACCCTCAGGCGATAGCTGTGGATGCACTAGTAACACCGTGGGTGTTCCAGTCGGTCTATGTGTTTCCTCCTCTTCCTCTCATACCCAAGGTGCTGAGAATCGTAAGAAAAAGAGGAGTGAGAACAATACTCATTGTTCCGGATTGGCCAAGAAGGACTTGGTACCCGGAACTGCAAGAAATGCTCACAGAGGACCCAAGGCCTCTGCCTCTCAGACAGGACCTGTTGCAACAGGGGCCCTGTCTGTTCCAAGACTTACCGCGGCTGCGTTTGACGGCATGGCGGTTGAACGCAGGATTCTAGCAGAAAAAGGCATTCCGAATGAAGTTATTCATACGCTGATAAAGGCTAGGAAGGACGTGACAGCAAAACACTATCACCGTATATGGCGAAAATATGTTGCCTGGTGTGAGGCCAGGAAGGCCCCTACAGAGGAATTCCAGCTGGGCCGGTTCCTGCACTTCCTACAGTCTGGAGTGACTATGGGCTTGAAGTTGGGGTCCATAAAGGTCCAGATTTCGGTCCTATCCATTTTCTTTCAAAAGGAACTGGCTTCTCTTCCTGAAGTTCAGACGTTTGTTAAGGGAGTGCTGCATATTCAGCCCCCTTTTGTGCCACCAGTGGCACCTCGGGATCTCAACGTGGTGTTGGGTTTCCTGAAATCCCACTGGTTTGAGCCACTTAAGACCGTGGAGCTAAAGTATCTCACGTGGAAGGTGGTCATGCTATTGGCCTTAGCTTCAACTAGGCGTGTGTCAGAATTGGCAGCTTTGTCATGTAAAAGCCCTTATCTGGTTTTCCATATGGACAGGGCAGAATTACGGACTCGTCCGCAATTTCTGCCGAAGGTGGTGTCATCTTTTCATTTGAACCAACCTATTGTGGTGCCTGCGGCTACTCGTGACTTGGAGGATTCCAAGTTGCTTGATGTAGTCAGGGCTTTGAAGATCTATGTAGCCAGGACGGCTGGAGTCAGGAAAACTGACTCGCTGTTTATCCTGTATGCATTCAACAAGCTGGGTTCTCCTGCTTCAAAGCAAACCATTGTTCGCTGGATCTGTAACACGATTCAGCAGGTTAATTCTGCGGCTGGATTGCCGCATCCAAAATCAGTGAAAACCCATTCCACAAGGAAAGTGGGCTCTTCTTGGGTGGCTGCCCGAAGGGTCTCAGCATTACAGCTTTGCCGAGCAGCTACTTGGTCGGGTTCAAACACATTTGCTAAGTTCTACAAGTTTGATACCCTGGCTGAGGAGGACCTTGTGTTTGCCCATTCAGTGCTGCAGAGTCATCCGCACTCTCCCGCCCATTTGGGAGCTTTGGTATAATCCCCATGGTCCTTACGGAGTCCCCAGCATCCACTAGGACGTTAGAGAAAATAAGATTTTACTCACCGGTAAATCTATTTCTCGTAGTCCGTAGTGGATGCTGGGCGCCCGTCCCAATTGCGGACTTTCTGCAATACGTGTATATAGTTATTGCTTAATAAAGGGTTATGTTATGTTGGCATCCATTGTTTGATGCTCTGTTGTTGTTCATACTGTTGACTGGGTAAGTTTATCACAAGTTATACGGTGTGATTGGTGTGGCTGGTATGAGTCTTACCCTGGATTCCAAAATCCTTTCCTTGTAATGTCAGCTCTTCCGGGCACAGTTTCCTTAACTGAGGTCTGGAGGAGGGGCATAGAGGGAGGAGCCAGTGCACACCAGTAGTACTAAATCTTTCTTAGAGTGCCCAGTCTCCTGCGGAGCCCGTCTATTCCCCATGGTCCTTACGGAGTCCCCAGCATCCACTACGGACTACGAGAAATAGATTTACTGTTGAGTAAAATCTTATTTTTCCTTGCTGCCCCAGTTGCGGGAGAAAATGAAGAAGGAGCTGTTAACGGGTAACGTTCCGCTTGAGTTGACAATTTTCTCACCAGTAGGTCTTTGAACATCTGCAGACTTGTGTCTGCCGGAAAGAGAGATAAAATGTAGGCTTTAAACCTAGAATCGAGCACGGTGGCCAAAATGTAGTGCTCTGATTTCAACAGATTGACCACCCTTGAATCCTGGCAAAGCGAACGAAGGGCTCCATCCACAAGTCCCACAAACTTTGCGGAATCGCTCCATCTTAGCTCCTCCTTCAATTTTTCCAGCTGCTTCTGCAAAAGCCTGATGAGGGGAATGACCTGACTCAAGCTGGCAGTGTCTGAACTGATTTCACGTGTGGCAAGTTCGAAGGCTTGGAGAACCTTGCACAACGTTGAAATCATTCTCCACTGTGCGTGAGTCAGGTGCATTACCCCTCCTTTGCCTATATCGTAGGTGGATGTATAGGCTTGAATGGCCTTTTGCTGCTCCTCCATCCTCTGAAGCATATAGAGTGTTGAATTCCACCTCGTTACCACCTCTTGCTTCAAGTGATGGCAGGGCAGGTTCAGGATTGTTTGATGGTGCTCCAGTCTTCAGCACGCGGTGGCTGAATGCCGGAAGTGGCCCGCACCTTCTAGAAGATAATACCTGAAATCTGATTGGTTGCTGTTGGCAACATCCCATCTTAAATAGAACTCCCATCTTAGTAAATTTACCATACCTCCCAACTTTTCATTTTTCTATAGAGGGACACACGCACGGCGAAGCCGCGCACTCTCCCGAAAAGGGGTGTAGCATAAGAAAAGGGGCGTGGACTAAGAAAAGGGGTGTGGCTTCGCGGAGGGCCCGTGATTGCGAGCCACGCCCCCATTTTCGTCACTGAGGGGGCATGCCCAGCGCTCTGTGAGCCGCTGGCATGCCCCCTCTCCCTCTGACTCCAGTGAATAGACGCTATGCGCACAGCGTCTGTTCACCGCTGCTCTGCTAAACAGGGCATCGAGACACAGAGCCTCCCAACTGCCCCCCCCCCCCCCCACCGCGGGACAATGCTGCCCGCGGGTGGGACAGCGGGACAGTCCCCAAAAAACGGGACTGTCCCGCGAAAATCAGCACAGTTGGGAGGTATGAATTTACCCCTTAGTATTTATGGGATGAAGAGGATCTAGAAATGATAAAAGTTTCAAGTGTAACCACCGAGTGAGTGTGAACTGCGTTACTCTTAGAGCAGGTTTTCCCAACCATGGTCCTCAAGCCACGCTAACAGTCCAGGTTTTAGCGATATCCATGCTTGAGCACATATGGTTAAATCAATGTAATTAGGAATATTAAGTCACCTGTGCTAAAGTAGGGCTATCCTTAAAATCTGGGCTATTAGTTTGACTTGAGGACCGTGGTTATGAATCCCAGTCTTGAGGAATCACACAGGTATACCTAATCCAGTCTCTCTCACCTCAGGCCCCTGTGGATCAGACACTATCACACGAGTGTCACTGCATGTGTGATTTAGAGTGAGTGAGGCAGATGCAGCAGGTGCAGTGGGACTTCCGATGGTGATTGAATGGGAGCCAGGTTGTCTCATGTCACTCATTAGCGTTTATTTATAGATTCCGTAGCACCTGACATGTATGTGACATACATGAGCGCTGTAATCATAATAACAGGTATGTAAATGCAGTTGAGTAGAATAATAGGTGAAACTAGGCATACAGGAGGAATTCAGCATCAGGCATAACATGGGACATAAGGACAGAAGAACTTACATTACAGAGGGAGGATGATGAGTGACAGCATAGAGTGGGACACAGACCATGTGGAGGGATATGACAGCTGTCAATCGAGCAGAAGTCTACAGCGCTCAGGGCGCTAGCAGTGGCGCAACGGCTAAGGGAGAGGAGGGGGCCCACACACGGAGTCTGCACACGGGTCCCCTCCTCTATAGAGACGCCCCTGATCAGCATTTTCATACAGTCGAAGGGTGACCGCTAATATATGCATATCCGGGCACTTCTGGGCCCACCTATGAAGCAGACATTAATGTATGCCTACCTGTACAAACATCCCATCAGGGGAAGAATCATCATTTGCTCAGCGCAGTCACAACTGGGCAGCTCCGCAAACCTTCTAGGTATTTACTTTCCACCAGTTCATCATACTTAATGTTAGAGCTAGGGATCATATTGTGTGACTGCATTACTAACACGATGGATGGTTAGAGTAGACTCCCGCTGTGTCTCACAGGGGCGGAATATTGAGAATGTCATTTTATTGCATATCATGTTCGGTAAATATTTATCCAAGTGCAAATTTAGCTGGGTTATAACATGCATACACCGCCTTTTATTGACATTGTTTTATTGCAGGTGTTTTATGTTCCGCAGTCTATCTGTCCTTCTTCTCTGCCTCTCTGCTCCCTGTTTTGTTTGGCGCACTGACAAAGCACTCACTCCAGCACTGTGCCAATAATTCCATCATAAAACATTTCCTCTGAGACAGTCAAATAAGAAGCAGAAGTGTACGTACACGGAACACAATTCTCATACACAAGTATGCAACCGGGTTATAAAGAAAGCAATGTAAGACAGATGTTGCGGAGGAACGTCCGTTAACTGCTTGACTGCTCAATGTCCCAGAATGAACTGAGGGCCTAGGCTGATGCTTAACCAATCAGAATGGCAGCTGCTACGTGGACTGAGCAATTTTTTTGTGGTGCACAAGGGCCCCTGGGTTCTTTAGGGGCCCACACCACACACCCTGCACCTATGTTTCAATACTTACCTCTCTTGAGTCCCATGGAGCGACAGTGACTGTGAGTGCTATGTGGTGTGCAGGTCTCCGGAAAAATGGTGTGGGGGCCATTTTCCCAGTGTTTTGTGCATGTGCAATAGGAGAAATCCCCAGGAAAATGGCTGTGGTGCCATTTTCCTGGAGACCTGGGAACCACCTAGTGTTCAGAGTCACTGTCACTGCCTGCTAGAGAGGAAGGTGCCCGGATGGAGTCTGCACACGGGCCCCTTCTCTTTATATCCCCCTGAGGGCCAGAAAGCGTGGCTGAAATCAGGAACTTTCTGTGAAATATATCAATTCATTCTTAAAAAATATATATTTTTGGTAGTGAAACCTCCATGTTTTTGGGATGAAAGCATGTGAGGCATATATATCAGTAATACAGTAAATAATAGAGAAAATTAAGAATAAGCCTAACGTATTAATGAACCGCATGCTTTGTCATTACAAATGACTTAAATTACTTGTGTATTAAATGGAATTAAGGCTGACATGGCAGTTCGCTGTTACATTTATTCATAATAATTAAACAATGGGTTTTTCAGTCTGCATGAGATGGGAACGTTTGCTTTCACAATCGCACTGCAGATTTGAAGTGTTTCCACGTTAGTTAGTACAAAACCGTCAATGGTGGGAAAACATCGGCCTCTCATCATCAATGATAGAAAGTAAAAAAAAAAAGCCAGCCATTGAATATCTACTGCACCTTTTATAGGCCCTACACACCTGGCGATTGGCCGCCAAGGTGCCTGATGGCCGATACGGCCGACGGGCAACCCAGCGGCGGTGGGAGTGATGGGGGGAGTGAAGTTTCTTCACTCCCTCCATCACCCGGCCCCATAGCCGTGCATGCTAATATGGACGAGATTGCCCATATTGGTATGCATGTATAAGCGACCTGGCACCAACGATGAACGAGCGCGGGGCTGGGCATCATTCATCGTTGGTGCATACTGTACACACTGAAAGATATGAACGATATCTTGTTCATTAATGAACGAGATCGTTCATACCTTTTAGCAGGGTTGGACTGGCCCACAGGGGTACCAGGGAAACCACCGGTTGGCCCCACTGCCTGAGGGCCCACTCCTTCCTCTAGGGATCAGGTTCCAGACTGTGCACTTGTATTATACATGGTAGATATGTTGCATTACACTCAGAGCCGGCCCTAACCAATATGATGTCCTAGGCAAGATTTTGGCTGGTGCCCCCTAGCACCACCGCTGGTTCCGCCTCTGATCTTGCACCTCTTTCCCAGCACAATCGCCCCTCACCCATAGCAGTCCTTAGTTTGGTGTTTGTACCCCCTATACTTTAAATAGGAACAGCTCGCACATTTGGCGCACAGCCCTAAAAAGGGGTGTGTTTTTGCTGGCAAGGGACATGGCCACACAATAGTAACCCCAATTCCAATTACACCACACAGTACTGCAACTTTATTCACATTTGATCATGCGATAGTGTTCATAATTCACATTACATCCCACAGTAGTATCACTTTACCTTATAAACGTTACTCCTCACAGTAGAGCCCCTTATTCACATTACATCAGACTGAATTGCTCCTTATTCACATTACACCACACCCTATTGCTCTTTATTCACATTAGACGACACAGTAGTGCCCTTCCTATATGCAGTGCCACATAGTAGAGCACCTTATACACATAATGCCACACATTAGTAATGCATTTATACACATAATTCCACAAAGTAATGCCCCTTACACATATGACACACATTATTAATGTCCTTATAAACCTAATGCGCCTTACACATTGTGACAACCTTTATTAATGTCCTTTTACACATAATGTCCCTTACACATATGCTGCACATTATTAATGCCCTTATACACATAATGACACACATAGTGTCCCTTACACATATTCTGAACACTACTGCGCAACCAACCCACTCACATGCACACAGCACTCACACAGCCGCTAACACTGTGACCCCTGCCTCTGCTTGGATACAGATGTGTCCTCATAAATCTTGCCTCAATGCTAACGTCTGGCACCTTTTTTTATGAAGATGCATCTTATTTGCATTGCTATGCGGCTAGGATGCACAAGCAGCTTCTGCTGATTAAAATGATATGCAGCATGCCTATATATTGTGTGAGACTGTGGCTGTATCTGCATATGAAATGCTACACAAAGAATATAGGCATGCCGCATATCATTTTAATCAGCAGAAGCTGCTGATGCCCCTAGGCATATCAAATGCCCTAGGCAATTGCCTAGTTTGCCTATGCCTATGGCCGGCTCTGATTACACTGCACTATACTATTGTGTATTTCAAGCCTCTGTGGAGGCTGGCCACACTCCCTTTGTAGGCTGGCCACACCCTTAAGTATGGGCCCCTTATCACTACATTCCCCCGGTGGGCCCTTCATGCCCCAGTCCAACACTGCCTTTTAGTGAAATCGCTAAGTGTGTAGGGTCCATTACCTTGTCTGATAAACATAGATATTCTATTCCCATCCCTATACTATTTCTGTAATACTTTCTAAGAGTGACCATAGCGCAGGTGCCGGCCACAAGTCTGCTCAGAACAGAAGAGTTGTCTATGGATGGAAACACACTGTGAACCAGGGGCGTTTTAAGAGAGGAGGAGGCCCGTGTGCAGCCTTCTGCTCCAGGGCCCCCCTCCTCTCTGACTGATGCACAGGTATTTTAATACTTACCTCTCCGGAGTCCCCCGGCGGTGCCATCCTTCTCCGCGGCAGTAGAGTCTGAGAACAGACTCTATTGCGCATGCGCAAACCTCCGGGAACACGGCGCGGTGGCCATTTTCCCGAAGATTTTGCTAATGCGCATGCGCAAAACTTCGGAAAAATGGCCGCCGTGCCATCTTTCCGGAGTGTTTAGCAGGCGCAATAGAGTTTGTTCCCCCTAGTGTTCAAAGTCTATTACGCTGCCGAAAAGGGATGGCTTAGACGGGGGACTTCAGAGAGGTAAGTATTAAGCAAATGGGTGCAGTGTGTGCTGGGTGGGGCCCCCTGGACCTGGGGGCCTGTGTGCCTCGCACACATTACACCCATTATAGAAACGCCAATGCTGTGAACGCTGAGTGGGACATGAAGATTACCTGAGATTCAAGACAAAAGGGAGATCGAACAAATCTAGGACAAAGGGGTTAATTCAGACCTGATTGCTGTACTGCAAATTTGCAGAGGGCTGCGATCAGATAGCCGCCGCCTATAGAGAGTGAAACCCGCCCGGTGCAAGTGTGCGAACGAATGCTTGCGCCATGCGAAAACATTGCCAGACAACGGACATCTGCAAATCCGTTCGCAACTCATTCACCATCAAATGATTTTTCCAGTCGGTGCAGCCTGTGCGTAGCCCAGGACTTACGCCTACAGTGCGATACAAACAGGCTGGTCAGGGCCGGAGCTGACGTCACACACCCTCCCAGAAAACTCTTGGGAACAGAGTTTGGGGTTTGTAATTTGCACTGGAATGGATTGTATGAATCAAGGAGCTAATTAAGTTACAAATTGATTATGAGTGTATCCATATTAACCAACGTAAGGCTGCTGACTCTACCCGAAGGGTTTTATGTAGCAGTTTTGGTTGGTGGTGCTCCCACATATTAGTTCAGAATAAAATACTTTGTGGGAATTTGCGAAGAAGCAAGAAGGCTTTTCGGTCTTTCTGGGGCACGCTTACATTTACATATTACAGTCTTCTTGCTTCTTCGCAAATCCCCACAAACCCTTGGGAACGCCTGTGTTTTTTCTGACACTCCCAGAAAACGGGCAGTTACCACCCCCTAACCTTCTGCTTCCTGTCAATCATCTCGCGTACGCCTTGCGATCGAGATTTTCGCACCATCCTGTCGCTGTGGTACATACGCATGTGCAGTCATTTGATAATTGGCCGCTGTGCGATTTCACACAGCAGCAATCAGGTCTGAATTGGGTGTCATCTCCAAGTGCTGCGAAACTACCGAAACAGTGCATCGGCCGACTAGTGGATGGTGTGCCACGCGCGGCTGCAGACGGTCGGGCAATTTCTGAAGGAGACAATCAGAGAGACATTAGAGACTCCCCGCAATGGGTAAAATCTGGAACAGTCTGGACCACACGGGGAGGCTGTAATCTCTGCCTCCCCGGTGATGGCTGTCATGGGTGATGGGTTTTTGAGCCAATCACTACACTGTAAACATGTTACCCAGGGGATGCGGTCAAGATCCCGGCGGACGGAATCCCGCTGGTCGGAATACTGACACCGGAATCCCGACCGGCACAATCCCGGCATATTCTCCCTCTGTGGGTGCCCACGACACCCGTAGGGGGAGAATAAATGAGAGCCCGCCAGGGGCTTTGTTGCGCTCGCCCCCCTGTCGGGAATGGGCCTGTCGGGATTGTGGTGTTGCTATTCCGACTGCCGGGATCCCATCCGGCGGGATTTCGTACTGATCCCTTACCGTCAGAATCCCCCGGGTAGCATGTTTTCACTGCAGCTCACCCAGGTCTTTCCTGGTAAAAACCCTGTTAGGTACCCGGGAAGGATTCCTGGGTGACTAGACCCGGGTAAAGCCATTTCCACTGACAAAAATCCTGGGTTGGTGCGCGTTCATGTGCAAAAACCTGGGATTTTCATGTTAGTGGTAAAGGGATATCAGGTTATATGCAGAGAACACATCATAGGATGTGCAGAGAGCTGTTGGTAATAGTACCCTCATTATACAGTAACTTTTAGTGATGCTATGTGCCCTCTTTACTCCCCCTCATTGCTATCACTGCGTTGGTCCTGTTATCCGTCACCCTGTCAGATCAGTCCACATCCTGTTGTGACCAGCAAGAAATGATTCAGGATCCCAGTAAGTACATAACTAAGCTTTATAGCTGTGCAATGCTTTGTAGCCAGATGTATTAAGCTATTTGCAGGCTGAATAAATGTATCTCATAAAACACCCATAATATCCTCTCTGAGACCTTGAATGAGGATACGGTTATGATACCGGCTGTTGGGATCCCGACACCATCAGAATGCAGATGCAGGAATTCCAATAACCGGCATCCCGTCCGTAAGTATAGCGGGTGGGTTAGGGCCGGGGAGATGGGGAGGTTAGGTCAGTGGCGTCAGAAGGCAGGTGCGGGGGGTGCGGCCCGCACCCAGGTATCACCCACGGAAGTGGTGACACCAAGTGCTGGCTCTTCTGCAGTGACAGGAACCGAGTGCTGCAGTGTGATAATCCTCTGCAGCACTCGGCTCCTGTCACAGGAAAGGAGCCGGCACTGCACGCTGCCTAGTTTCCGGGGGCAGCCCGCATTTCAGAGGAGGCTGGATACACCCCCGGAGTGAAGAAGAGGAGACCCGTGAGGCCACGCCCCCTTTGAATTAGGCCGCACACCCTTTTCGTCTGGCCGCGGCTCCGGCAAGGTGAGTGTGGGAAGGGGGTGTGTGTGTAGTAATGCAGAGTGCGCACCGGGTGTACCCACACCTGGTGACGCCTCTGGGTTAGGTTTAGGCGGCACCAGGGGGGGGTTAGTTTTTTGCTGCGAGGAGGGGGGTGCTTAGGTTCAGGCACCACCGGGGGGGAGGGGGGGGAGGTCAGGGTTAGGCACTAAGGAGGGAGTTTAGGGTTAGGATATGGGAAGGTAGGACTAGGAAGTAGGGGAGAAGGGATAGCATACTTACCTTGCTCCTGTCAGGATTTGAAAGATCAGGATGCCGCCGTTGGTATTGTAACCGCCAGCATCCCATCCACCGGTAACACATACCGAACCCCAGGAATGCAGTGAATACTGTTCAGCAGCTGGGCACACCTAGTATTGCTGCAACTCTTTTATTTCATATACATCTCTAAACTTCTATACATCTTATCACAGAGTACTGTGTTGTACTGTATACCGGTATTGTACTGTACTACCGGTAGTAGTGTACTGGGCTATCTGGTGCACTGACATCAGTCCACACACTAGATGACTTAAACAGTAATGCAGGCTTATTTAGTGAACGCAGGTGACTCAGATGTTACACTATTGGTAATCAGGAGCCCACATATCACACAAGATAACAGCATTAGGTAGTGGTACTTATCAGGAGATGTCTGTGATGGTGAAGCATGGCTTCAGCCATGCAGTCTGACTCCCACTGTAGAGAAGATGATGCAGCATGCACTGGAAACACTGTGAGTGTCTGTAGCTGAGATCTGCTCCCAGTGTCAGCTCTGCACACCAGGACTCTGTCTCTCTGTGTGTCACACTCTCCTCAGATCTCTCTGAGATGGAGGAACAGGAACCTACATGATATAACTCCGCCTCCGAGTGACTGCTGGCACAAGAGGTCTAACACTAGGGGATGCACTCATAGACTGGTACACAGAAGGAGACAGGAACAGAGCACACCATATCCTAACACCCTCCCTCACTCAAGACTGTCTCCGGTCACAAGTTTAAAGAACATGACATTTTATCAAACAAATCAATAAAGTCACTACTGTAACTGAAAACATAACGTGAAGCAAAAACATTAAGAATAAATCAACATTAACCATATTCTAGTCCACATTCCATCAGGAATGCAAATAACAAGTGTGATGACAGTCCTTTTGTCAACATGTCGGCAATATTTTCTTCCCTTGCAACATATGCCACATTGACGGACTTGTTTTCCACCAACTCACAAATGAAATGATATCTTATAGCAATGTGCTTAGACCGTCCATGATGCTCTGTGCTACAAGAAAGATAAATTAGTCCCTTGTTATCACTAGAGATGAGCGCCTGAAATTTTTCGGGTTTTGTGTTTTGGTTTTGGGTTCGGTTCCGCGGCCGTGTTTTGGGTTCGACCGCGTTTTGGCAAAACCTCACCGAATTTTTTTTGTCGGATTCGGGTGTGTTTTGGATTCGGGTGTTTTTTTCAAAAAACACTAAAAAACAGCTTAAATCATAGAATTTGGGGGTCATTTTGATCCCAAAGTATTATTAACCTCAAAAACCATAATTTACACTCATTTTCAGTCTATTCTGAATACCTCACACCTCACAATATTATTTTTAGTCCTAAAATTTGCACCGAGGTCGCTGTGTGAGTAAGATAAGCGACCCTAGTGGCCGACACAAACACCGGGCCCATCTAGGAGTGGCACTGCAGTGTCACGCAGGATGTCCCTTCCAAAAAACCCTCCCCAAACAGCACATGACGCAAAGAAAAAAAGAGGCGCAATGAGGTAGCTGTGTGAGTAAGATTAGCGACCCTAGTGGCCGACACAAACACCGGGCCCATCTAGGAGTGGCACTGCAGTGTCACGCAGGATGGCCCTTCCAAAAAACCCTCCCCAAACAGCACATGACGCAAAGAAAAAAAGAGGCGCAATGAGGTAGCTGTGTGAGTAAGATTAGCGACCCTAGTGGCCGACACAAACACCGGGCCCATCTAGGAGTGGCACTGCAGTGTCACGCAGGATGGCCCTTCCAAAAAACCCTCCCCAAACAGCACATGACGCAAAGAAAAAAAGAGGCGCAATGAGGTAGCTGTGTGAGTAAGATTAGCGACCCTAGTGGCCGACACAAACACCGGGCCCATCTAGGAGTGGCACTGCAGTGTCACGCAGGATGTCCCTTCCAAAAAACCCTCCCCAAACAGCACATCACGCAAAGAAAAAAAGAGGCGCAATGAGGTAGCTGTGTGAGTAAGATTAGCGACCCTAGTGGCCGACACAAACACCGGGCCCATCTAGGAGTGGCACTGCAGTGTCACGCAGGATGTCCCTTCCAAAAAACCCTCCCCAAACAGCACATGACGCAAAGAAAAAAAGAGGCGCAATGAGGTAGCTGTGTGAGTAAGATTAGCGACCCTAGTGGCCGACACAAACACCGGGCCCATCTAGGAGTGGCACTGCAGTGTCACGCAGGATGTCCCTTCCAAAAAACCCTCCCCAAACAGCACATGACGCAAAGAAAAAAAGAGGCGCAATGAGGTAGCTTACTGTGTGAGTAAGATTAGCGACCCTAGTGGCCGACACAAACACCGGGCCCATCTAGGAGTGGCACTGCAGTGTCACGCAGGATGTCCCTTCCAAAAAAACCCTCCCCAATCAGCACATGATGCAAAGAAAAAGAAAAGAAAAAAGAGGTGCAAGATGGAATTGTCCTTGGGCCCTCCCACCCACCCTTATGTTGTATAAACAAAACAGGACATGCACACTTTAACCAACCCATCATTTCAGTGACAGGGTCTGCCACACGACTGTGACTGATATGACGGGTTGGTTTGGACCCCCCCCAAAAAAGAAGCAATTAATCTCTCCTTGCACAAACTGGCTCTACAGAGGCAAGATGTCCACCTCATCTTCACCCTCCGATATATCACCGTGTACATCCCCCTCCTCACAGATTATCAATTCGTCCCCACTGGAATCCACCATCTCAGCTCCCTGTGTACTTTGTGGAGGCAATTGCTGCTGGTCAATGTCTCCGCGGAGGAATTGATTATAATTCATTTTAATGAACATCATCTTCTCCACATTTTCTGGATGTAACCTCGTACGCCGATTGCTGACAAGGTGAGCGGCGGCACTAAACACTCTTTCGGAGTACACACTTGTGGGAGGGCAACTTAGGTAGAATAAAGCCAGTTTGTGCAAGGGCCTCCAAATTGCCTCTTTTTCCTGCCAGTATAAGTACGGACTGTGTGACGTGCCTACTTGGATGCGGTCACTCATATAATCCTCCACCATTCTATCAATGTTGAGAGAATCATATGCAGTGACAGTAGACGACATGTCCGTAATCGTTGTCAGGTCCTTCAGTCCGGACCAGATGTCAGCATCAGCAGTCGCTCCAGACTGCCCTGCATCACCGCCAGCGGGTGGGCTCGGAATTCTGAGCCTTTTCCTCGCACCCCCAGTTGCGGGAGAATGTGAAGGAGGAGATGTTGACAGGTCGCGTTCCGCTTGACTTGACAATTTTGTCACCAGCAGGTCTTTCAACCCCAGCAGACCTGTGTCTGCCGGAAAGAGAGATCCAAGGTAGGCTTTAAATCTAGGATCGAGCACGGTGGCCAAAATGTAGTGCTCTGATTTCAACAGATTGACCACCCGTGAATCCTTGTTAAGCGAATTAAGGGCTGCATCCACAAGTCCCACATGCCTAGCGGAATCGCTCCCTTTTAGCTCCTTCTTCAATGCCTCCAGCTTCTTCTGCAAAAGCCTGATGAGGGGAATGACCTGACTCAGGCTGGCAGTGTCTGAACTGACTTCACGTGTGGCAAGTTCAAAGGGCATCAGAACCTTGCACAACGTTGAAATCATTCTCCACTGCACTTGAGACAGGTGCATTCCATCTCCTATATCGTGCTCAATTGTATAGGCTTGAATGGCCTTTTGCTGCTCCTCCAACCTCTGAAGCATATAGAGGGTTGAATTCCACCTCGTTACCACTTCTTGCTTCAGATGATGGCAGGGCAGGTTCAGTAGTTTTTGGTGGTGCTCCAGTCTTCTGTACGTGGTGCCTGTACGCCGAAAGTGTCCCGCAATTTTTCTGGCCACCGACAGCATCTCTTGCACGCCCCTGTCGTTTTTTAAAAAATTCTGCACCACCAAATTCAAGGTATGTGCAAAACATGGGACGTGCTGGAATTTGCCCATATTTAATGCACACACAATATTGCTGGCGTTGTCCGATGCCACAAATCCACAGGAGAGTCCAATTGGGGTAAGCCATTCCGCGATGATCTTCCTCAGTTGCCGTAAGAGGTTTTCAGCTGTGTGCGTATTCTGGAAAGCGGTGATACAAAGCGTAGCCTGCCTAGGAAAGAGTTGGCGTTTGCGAGATGCTGCTACTGGTGCCGCCGCTGCTGTTCTTGCGGCGGGAGTCCATACATCTACCCAGTGGGCTGTCACAGTCATATAGTCCTGACCCTGCCCTGCTCCACTTGTCCACATGTCCGTGGTTAAGTGGACATTGGGTACAACTGCATTTTTTAGGACACTGGTGAGTCTTTTTCTGACGTCCGTGTACATTCTCGGTATCGCCTGCCTAGAGAAGTGGAACCTAGATGGTATTTGGTAACGGGGGCACACTGCCTCAATAAATTGTCTAGTTCCCTGTGAACTAACGGCGGATACCGGACGCACGTCTAACACCAACATAGTTGTCAAGGACTCAGTTATCCGCTTTGCAGTAGGATGACTGCTGTGATATTTCATCTTCCTCGCAAAGGACTGTTGAACAGTCAATTGCTTACTGGAAGTAGTACAAGTGGGCTTACGACTTCCCCTCTGGGATGACCATCGACTCCCAGCGGCAACAACAGCAGCGCCAGCAGCAGTAGGCGTTACACGCAAGGATGCATCGGAGGAATCCCAGGCAGGAGAGGACTCGTCAGAATTGCCAGTGACATGGCCTGCAGGACTATTGGCATTCCTGGGGAAGGAGGAAATTGACACTGAGGGAGTTGGTGGGGTGGTTTGCGTGAGCTTGGTTACAAGAGGAAGGGATTTACTGGTCAGTGGACTGCTTCCGCTGTCACCCAAAGTTTTTGAACTTGTCACTGACTTATTATGAATGCGCTGCAGGTGACGTATAAGGGAGGATGTTCCGAGGTGGTTAACGTCCTTACCCCTACTTATTACAGCTTGACAAAGGGAACACACGGCTTGACACCTGTTGTCCGCATTTCTGGTGAAATACCTCCACACCGAAGAGCTGATTTTTTTGGTATTTTCACCTGGCATGTCAACGGCCATATTCCTCCCACGGACAACAGGTGTCTCCCCGGGTGCCTGACTTAAACAAACCACCTCACCATCAGAATCCTCCTGGTCAATTTCCTCCCCAGCGCCAGCAACACCCATATCCTCCTCATCCTGGTGTACTTCAACACTGACATCTTCAATCTGACTATCAGGAACTGGACTGCGGGTGCTCCTTCCAGCACTTGCAGGGGGCGTGCAAATGGTGGAAGGCGCATGCTCTTCACGTCCAGTGTTGGGAAGGTCAGGCATCGCAACCGACACAATTGGACTCTCCTTGTGGATTTGGGATTTCAAAGAACGCACAGTTCTTTGCGGTGCTTTTGCCAGCTTGAGTCTTTTCAGTTTTCTAGCGAGAGGCTGAGTGCTTCCATCCTCATGTGAAGCTGAACCACTAGCCATGAACATAGGCCAGGGCCTCAGCCGTTCCTTGCCACTCCGTGTGGTAAATGGCATATTGGCAAGTTTACGCTTCTCCTCCGACAATTTTATTTTAGGTTTTGGAGTCCTTTTTTTACTGATATTTGGTGTTTTGGTTTTGACATGCTCTGTACTATGCCATTGGGCATCGGCCTTGGCAGACGACGTTGCTGGCATTTCATCGTCTCGGCCATGACTAGTGGCAGCAGCTTCAGCACGAGGTGGAAGTGGATCTTGATCTTTCCCTAATTTTGGAACCTCAACATTTTTGTTCTCCATATTTTAATAGGCACAACTAAAAGGCACCTCAGGTAAACAATGGAGATGGATGGATTGGATACTAGTATACAATTATGGACGGGCTGCCGAGTGCCGACACAGAGGTAGCCACAGCCGTGAACTACCGCACTGTACTGTGTCTGCTGCTAATATATAGACTGGTTGATAAAGAGATAGTATACTCGTAACTAGTATGTATGTATAAAGAAAGAAAAAAAAACCACGGTTAGGTGGTATATACAATTATGGACGGGCTGCCGAGTGCCGACACAGAGGTAGCCACAGCCGTGAACTACCGCACTGTACTGTGTCTGCTGCTAATATATAGACTGGTTGATAAAGAGATAGTATACTCGTAACTAGTATGTATGTATAAAGAAAGAAAAAAAAACCACGGTTAGGTGGTATATACAATTATGGACGGGCTGCCGAGTGCCGACACAGAGGTAGCCACAGCCGTGAACTACCGCACTGTACTGTGTCTGCTGCTAATATAGACTGGTTGATAAAGAGATAGTATACTCGTAACTAGTATGTATGTATAAAGAAAGAAAAAAAAACCACGGTTAGGTGGTATATACAATTATGGACGGGCTGCCGAGTGCCGACACAGAGGTAGCCACAGCCGTGAACTACCGCACTGTACTGTGTCTGCTGCTAATATATAGACTGGTTGATAAAGAGATAGTATACTCGTAACTAGTATGTATGTATAAAGAAAGAAAAAAAAACCACGGTTAGGTGGTATATACAATTATGGACGGGCTGCCGAGTGCCGACACAGAGGTAGCCACAGCCGTGAACTACCGCACTGTACTGTGTCTGCTGCTAATATATAGACTGGTTGATAAAGAGATAGTATACTCGTAACTAGTATGTATGTATAAAGAAAGAAAAAAAAACCACGGTTAGGTGGTATATACAATTATGGACGGGCTGCCGAGTGCCGACACAGAGGTAGCCACAGCCGTGAACTACCGCACTGTACTGTGTCTGCTGCTAATATATAGACTGGTTGATAAAGAGATAGTATACTCGTAACTAGTATGTATGTATAAAGAAAGAAAAAAAACCCACGGTTAGGTGGTATATACAATTATGGACGGGCTGCCGAGTGCCGACACAGAGGTAGCCACAGCCGTGAACTACCGCACTGTACTGTGTCTGCTGCTAATATATAGACTGGTTGATAAAGAGATAGTATACTCGTAACTAGTATGTATGTATAAAGAAAGAAAGAAAAACCACGGTTAGGTGGTATATACAATTATGGACGGGCTGCCGAGTGCCGACACAGAGGTAGCCACAGCCGTGAACTACCGCACTGTACTGTGTCTGCTGCTAATATATAGACTGGTTGATAAAGAGATAGTATACTCGTAACTAGTATGTATGTATAAAGAAAGAAAAAAAAACCACGGTTAGGTGGTATATACAATTATGGACGGGCTGCCGAGTGCCGACACAGAGGTAGCCACAGCCGTGAACTACCGCACTGTACTGTGTCTGCTGCTAATATAGACTGGTTGATAAAGAGATAGTATACTCGTAACTAGTATGTATGTATAAAGAAAGAAAAAAAAACCACGGTTAGGTGGTATATACAATTATGGACGGGCTGCCGAGTGCCGACACAGAGGTAGCCACAGCCGTGAACTACCGCACTGTACTGTGTCTGCTGCTAATATATAGACTGGTTGATAAAGAGATAGTATACTCGTAACTAGTATGTATGTATAAAGAAAGAAAAAAAAACCACGGTTAGGTGGTATATACAATTATGGACGGGCTGCCGAGTGCCGACACAGAGGTAGCCACAGCCGTGAACTACTGCACTGTACTGTGTCTGCTGCTAATATAGACTGGTTGATAAAGAGATAGTATACTACTAATATTATATACTGGTGGTCAGGTCACTGGTCACTAGTCACACTGGCAGTGGCACTCCTGCAGCAAAAGTGTGCACTGTTTAATTTTAATATAATATTATGTACTCCTGGCTCCTGCTATAACCTATAACTGGCACTGCAGTAGTGCTCCCCAGTCTCCCCCACAATTATAAGCTGTGTGAGCTGAGCAGTCAGACAGATATATAATATATATATAGATGATGCAGCACACTGGCCTGAGCCTGAGCAGTGCACACAGATATGGTATGTGACTGACTGAGTCACTGTGTGTATCGCTTTTTTCAGGCAGAGAACGGATATATTAAATAAACTGCACTGTGTGTCTGGTGGTCACTCACTATATAATATATTATGTACTCCTGGCTCCTGCTATAACCTATAACTGGCACTGCAGTAGTGCTCCCCAGTCTCCCCCACAATTATAAGCTGTGTGAGCTGAGCAGTCAGACAGATATATATAATATTATATATAGATAATAGATGATGCAGCACACTGGCCTGAGCCTGAGCAGTGCACACAGATATGGTATGTGACTGAGTCACTGTGTGCTGTGTATCGCTTTTTTCAGGCAGAGAACGGATTATAAATAAAAGTGGTGGTCACTGGTCACTATCAGCAAAACTCTGCACTGTACACTACTGAGTACTCCTAATGCTCCCCAAAATTAGTAAATCAAGTGTCTCTCTAATCTATTCTAATTCTAAACGGAGAGGACGCCAGCCACGTCCTCTCCCTATCAATCTCAATGCACGTGTGAAAATGGCGGCGACGCGCGGCTCCTTATATAGAATCCGAGTCTCGCGATAGAATCCGAGCCTCGCGAGAATCCGACAGCGTCATGATGACGTTCGGGCGCGCTCGGGTTAACCGAGCAAGGCGGGAAGATCCGAGTCGCTCGGACCCGTGAAAAAAAACATGAAGTTCTGGCGGGTTCGGATTCAGAGAAACCGAACCCGCTCATCTCTAGTTATCACACTTTATGTTGATGATCTCACTGTGTTAAAGAAGACCTAATTTGCATAAAGTCTCTCTTATCCAAAGCGCTTCTTTTGAAGTTTCTGTGAGTGCCATGTACTCTGCCTCTGTTGTAGAAAGAGCAACTGTGGGTTGTTTCCTACTTGCCCATCTTATGGCTGCGCCTGCCAGTGCAAACAGGTATCCATTATAAGAACGTCTATCATCCTCATCTGATCCCCAGTTGGCGTCACAGAATACTTTTAAGCTGGTATCTGATGATCTTGTAAATCTCAGCTTTAGTGAACTTGTACCTTTTGAGGTCCCTTAGTATTCTCTTTACTGCACTCCAGTGTTGTCTCCCAGGATTATTTGCAAACAGGCTTGCCCGACCCACTGCATGTGTGATGTCTGGAGGTGTCCCAATTCTTGAATACATCAAACTACCAATGGCATTTTGATAAGGGATTTCTTGCATTTCCTCTATCTCCCCTTTGCTGCTTGGTGACATGGCCTTGACCATCTTTGCACTTTTATTAATGGCAGTACTTAGCGGTTTTGCATCTGTCACTCCGTATTTGGAAATTATTGCCTCAATATATGTTTGTTGTTCAGTTGTGACAGTTCCCTCTTGCAGGTTTTGCACAATTTTCATACCTAATAGATGATTTGCAGGGCCTAGATCTTTCAACTTGAAGCTTTGTTTAAGGTGGTGCTTGACATCAGTGATGTGATCTTCTTGACCTGCCAAAAGTAAATCATCCACATAGACAGCTATGATGAACAACTTTCCTTTGATGGTTTTGTGGTATAGGCAGCAAGGGTGTAGCTACCTTAGGTGCAGGCAGTGCAGCTGCAATGAGGCCCAGAGCTGAGAGGGGCCCACCTTCCCTGTCAAAGTTACATGATATGAACCGGGGCACTGTAATGAGGCACAATATGAACGGTGAGCACTATATATAATAATGTAAATTGGAGGTACTGTGCACCATAATGTGTACTGGCAGCTCTGAACTGTGATATAGAGTGAACTTAAGCACTACTGCGATTCATAAAAGAAGCTAGGGCACTACTATGGGGCAAAACATTAAATAAGGCTCTACTATTGTTCAGAAAATGAACTAGAGCACTATTATAGGGCATAAAATGAACAACTGCTGCAGAGAAGTGTCTCTCTAGTATTGGGAGGGGCGCCCCTTCAAAATGTTGCTATGGGGCCCACAAAGTTCTGGCTACACCCCTGATAGGCAGTGATCAGTCTCTGACCTAACAAAGTTAATTTCTAGTAATGCTGCATCCAACTTTACATACCAGCAACGACCACTTTGCTTGAGGCTGTATAACGACTTTTTTAAGAGACAAACTTTCCCAGTTTGGAATATGTCCATATCATAATGTTCAGGTGGTTCCATATAAATTTCCTCAATCAATTCTCCATTTAGGAATGCGGAATCAAAGTCTAGTTGATATAACAGTAGATCATGTAGTGTAGCAACAGCAATCACTAACCTTAAGGTGCTATACTTTGCGACTGGTGAGTAGATCTCTCCGTAATCGATTCCATACTTCTGGGTATATCCCTTGGCAACAAGGTGGGCTTTGTAATGAGCTGCTGTCCCATCTGCATTTAACTTTTTGCAGAAAACCCACTTGTTCTTAATCGTTTTACGGTCGCTTGGTCTATCAGCCACAGTCCATATAATGTTATGATTTAGTGCTGACAGTTCTGTATCAATTGCTGACTTCCACTCTGTCCAATCACTGCTTGACTTTGTTTCCTGTATGTTTTGAGGTTCACAGTAAGCTATGTTTGTGTACTCCTCACTGTATTTCTTGGCCGGAATACCTTTGTTGCTCCTCATGGAACTTCTGTTCTCTGACTTGTTGTCTGCTTTGACCCTCTCAGATTCAGACATACTTTCTGCTGCCTGTACATCCAATAATACATTTTGTTTTTTGCTCCACTCCAAATCTTTGGACTTAAGAAGATGTTGACTTGTAACATCCCAAAGTCTGTATCCTTTGCATTCATCGCAATATCCGAGCATTATGCATTCTATGAATTTTGGATCTAGTTTTCTCCTTTTCTCCTTTGGTATATGTGCAAAAGCTTTGCTCCCGAAGACAAGAAGATGACTGATACTTGGCGTTTTCCTGGACCACGCCTCCAGTGGCGTTTTACCTTTGATGGCCACTGTTGGTGCTTGATTGTTTAGGTATACTGCAGTAGATACTGCTTCTGCCCAAAACTTATTTTCCAGGCCAGCATCACTTAACATAGTCCGTGCTCTCTCAACAATTGTGCGGGTTGCCTGCTTACTCACGCCATTCTGTTCCGGTGTGTAGGCAATTGTTAGCTGATGCTTTATGCCATATTTCCTAAGGAATGCGGCTAAGACTTTGTTATCATACTCTCCACCATTGTCTGATCTCAGGATCTTTAGTTTCAAACCCATCTGATTCTCCACCAGGTTTTTGTACTCCACAATTTTGTTGACACCTTCACTCTTCTCCTTAAAAAAAGTACACATGTGTCATTCTTGTGGCGTCATCAATGAGAGCCATGAAATACCTGTAGCCACGGATTGATTCTTCCTCCGTTGGACCACTCACGTCTGTGTGCACTAGAGCTAACGGTGTCTCTGCTCTATTAACTGACTTAGGAAATGGGTTGCGAGTTTGCTTGCCTTTTATGCAATTCTCACACATGGGTCTTTCAGCGTTGCTCATGGTGATCCCTGTTATCATTCCATCTAGCAGTTTCTGGATGTTGTCATAACCCAGATGACCAAAGTGTTTTTGACACAGCTCCATTGACTGTTTTTCCTCAGTAGCCATCATTGCAGTACACTCCTCAGTGTCCAGGACATATAGTTGGTTGCACCGGGATGTTGAAGCAATAACAGTCCCTCTTTTATTCTGCACCATATACTTGCCCTTCTGAAATTGGACTTCATAGCCTTCTTTCTCTAGGACACTGATAGCAATGAGATTATTTCCTAAATCAGGCACGTACAACACATCTTGGATATCTGTAACAACTATCTCACCTCCAATTCTTAAACGTACTGTGATTGTCCCAGCTTGTAATGCAGTAAGGGCCTTATTTCCAGTCCCTGTAACTGTAGTTAAAGAATTTAACCAATGCTTATTGCAACTGAAATGTCTAGTGGCCCCTGAGTCCATGTACCAGCAATCCTTCCTGTGACTGTCTGCTACATTCAGTGCTGACTGGTTTGGCTTGTCACGCTGCTTCTGCGCACCACTGGAATTTCTCATCTTGAAATATGAAGCTTTATGTCCCATCTTGTGACATACAAAACACTTGAATTTGTGCTTTCTGGACTTTGTGCCCTTTGTGATCAAGGCAGAACCCTCAGCTATGGTCTCGACAGGAATACGTTCTTGGAACTGCAGCAACTTGGCTTTTACAATCTCCGTTGTCAGTTTAATGTCGTTTGGCTCTAACACAACCACCAAAAAGATCAAATTCTGGCGTCAGATTCTGTAACATAGCCATTGCGACTTGTTCCTCTTCCACCTGTGCTCCCACAGATGCCAACTGCTGAGCTACCTACAATAACTTATCAATGTAATCATTCATGTCCTTGCAGGCACTCAGTTTCGTTCCGTATAGCATGTGTTTTAAACTTATCCTTCTTGTTAGACCTTTATCTTCATATGCATTTTGCAGGGCTGTCCACATGTCTTTAGCTGACACTTTCCCACTGACTATTGAATAGACATGCTGCTCCATAGCTAAACCTATCATCCCAATGGCTCTGTCTACATCATCTGGGTTTGGGCCTGCTCCCAGGTCTAGAGTAACCTTCCACAACTTTTCCCACTTAAGCTGCATCTCCATGGCAAACTTCCATGTAGCATAGTTCTCTGAACCTTTCAGCTTAGCAAAGTTCATGCTGTGTCCTGTATTATACATCTTTTATGCACTTGTATAAAATGTCCCTTTAAACTAGAGATGTGCGGCTGGCACTTTTCGTGTTTTGGTTTTGGATCTGGATGATTTTTGAAAAAACATTAAAAACGGCTAAAATCACAGAATTTGGGAGTAATTTTGATCCTACGGTATTATTAACCTCAATAACATTAATTTCCACTCATTTTCAGTCTATTCTGAACACCTCACACCACACAATATTGTTTTTAGGCCAAAAGGTTGCACCGAGATTGCTGGATGACTAAGCTAAGCAACACAAGTGGACAACACAAACACCTGGCATCTAGGAGTGGCACTGCAGTGTCAGACAGGAGGGCAGATATATAAAAAAGGCCCCAAACAGCACATGATGTAAAGAAGAAAAAGAGGTGCAATTACGTTGCTGTATGGCTAAGCCAAGCGACACAAGTGTGCGGCACAAATACCTGGCCCATCTAGGAGTGGAGCTGCAGTGTCAGACAGAATGGCACTTTTCAAAAACTAGGCCCCAAACAGCACCTCATGCAAAGATGTAGAAGAGGTGCAATAAGGTAGCTGTATGACTAAGCCAAGCGACACAAACAATTGGCCCATTTAGGAGTGGCACTGCAGTGGCAGATAGGAGGGCAGATATAAAAAAAGGCCCCAAATAGCACCTCATGCAAAGATGTAGAAGAGGTGCAATGAGGTAGCAGTATGACTAAGCCCAAGCGACTCAAACAATTGGCTGTCGAAGTAAAAAAATATTACATACATACCAGTGGCGTGCGGTGAGGTCACTGGCTGGTGAGGAACTGAGATTTATAAATATATATTATCTCTCTCTCTATATATATACTGTATATATACCCATCCACAGTATGCCGGCACTCAATGTAAAAGTGGAAAAAGAAAAGAAGAAGACTCTTTGTGGGAAGCACTCTTATACAGATAATGTTGTATGACTGGATGTCACAATAACTAACTAAAATACAATTCTTTAATAATTCTCATTAAAATTAATTATTGAGGAGTTCAATGAGCGCCAATATTTGTTAAATGGTGACATTGCGAAAATATAGAAAATTGTATATAGATTACAAGGTACAGATACCTAATATAGGCCGAGATGGGTATATCTGTGAATTTGTGAACAGACAAACCAACTGTAGGACAACCTGTGGTCAAAAGAATTGCTCATTCAGTGTATATATATATGACCATCATTTGAAAACTGCTGTACATCCCAAATGGGAATTGAATCCTAGCAGGTAGTTGAATCATAGGTCATAGCCGAGATGTAAGACAGTGCTCTATTTTAGTGACAAAAAGGGTGGCAAATATTTGCAGTACCAGGGTGTTTCTTGGTGGTCTCCCATCCAAGTACTTAAACAGGCCCTCCACTGCTTGGCTTCCAAGATCAGATGAGATTGGGCATCTCCAGTGGGGTATGACCGCAGACCTTATGCTTACCCTTGTCACACTGTGTCCTAATTGGGCACAGATAAGAGCCGATTTGCGTTATTATGTGAACCACAGGTATCGAGGCAGCTGATTTGGTGTAGAAAAGATCAAGAGTTTTTTTCTCTCAAAGATATAACACAAAATTCAGATACCCATCTAAATTTTCACGGTTAAGGCAGTCACAGTACAAGTAGAAAAGACATCTATGCTGCACAGATATTTCATATGAATATCAAGTAACAATAATTCTAAAATATAATATTCTTTTAACTATGCAGAGAGGGAAACCTCCAAATTTGGTCTCCAAAACATCAATAGATGTATGAAAATACACTATGGATTGTGCAAAAAAGTAACATAAGCAGTGAAATCTTCAACTCTAATGCCCCATCATAAATTATTTTTAGGCAATAGGAAAAAACAGACAATATACCATATACAGGTTGAGTATCCCATATCCAAATATCCGAAATACGGAATATTCCGAAATACAGACTTTTTTGAGCGAGAGTGAGATAGTGAAACTTTTGTTTTCTGATGGCTCAATGTACACAAACTTTGTTTAATACACACAGTTATTAAAAATATTGTATTAAATGACCTTCAGGCTGTGTGTATAAGGTGTATATGAAACATAAATGAATTGTGTGAATGTACACACACTTTGTTTAATGCACAAAGTTATAAAAAATATTGGCTAAAATTACCTTCAGGCTTTGTGTATAAGGTGCATATAAAACATAAATGCATTCTGTGCTTAGATTTAGGTCCCATCGCCATGATATCTCATTATGGTATGCAATTATTCCAAAATACGGAAAAATCCGATATCCAAAATACCTCTGGTCCCAAGCATTTTGGATAAGGGATACTCAACCTGTATATCATCAGCTGGTGTTTCAGAAAAACATGGATTTCTGCATTACAAAAAGAGAAAGCATTTGTGTGTTTAATAAGCTCCAAAAGATGGTAGATGTATCTGCATCCGCTGTTTTGGTAGCAACATAGACCACACTCTAGTTAACACTTGTTCACTTACTGGTGATGATTGACTGTCACTTATGCATATAGTAAAGTAATCTATGTGCCACGTAGATATGAATTTTTCGTGCACAAAGAGGCAAAAGTGCATGTATCAAAAGTATTACCTAATCCAGGTGTACATTCATTACGTTTTGTCCTACTTGTATAAGGGAGATGATAGGGGAGATCCTGATGTATGGAAGGTGCTGGCCGCGTCTGCCCGCGTACTGCCCGCTGCTGTGCTCCGGCCGCACTGTACTTCCTGTTAGGCTGGTTCCCGTAGCGACGAACTTTGCCGTGATCGGCTGGTTGCGGTCACGTGTGCGCACCACGTGACCGTGAGGTTGTTGCCTCTCTTCCTTCTTCCTGACATGCGTTTCGCAAAGTAGCTTGGTCACAGGGCGTCAGTGGGTTCAGACCCTTGATTGTTCTTATAGCAGTAGTATTGTTTACTGATTGGTTCTTAGCAGGGGATTAATACGTATTCTGACCTATCATAGTGATTATCAGTCAGTTGGTTCCCATTGGATGATATGTCATGATTGACAATAAAAAGGACCAATCAGTATTTCTTGACGGACGATCATTTAAATTACTATAAAAAGAGCAGATAGGACTAATTCAGAGTAGTACTGACAATAGAAATAAGGAAATAATATAGATTAAAAACAAATGAATTGAGATGTAGAGATATAGGTATAAATATATGAATGTAGATATGCAGATGAAGAAATATTGGGATAGAGAGTGCAGATTGTTTTAAATATAATTCTGTGTACAACACTTAATGTATTTGTTACTGTATAGATTATTAATCGTGTAAAATTGATATTTTGGAAGGATATTATTGGGGAAAATTTCTTATATGTATATATATATATATATATACATATATATATTTAAAAACCCACTTTTTATTGGTGAGTATATGATAGTGATTATTGTTAATAAGCTGAAGTGTTTGTGTGATGATGTGCGATACATGAGTTATTAGGAGTGTAATAATAATATATATAAATAAAATTGAATTGAAATTAATGTGCTAGGATGTTAAGAGGGCATTGTGATAAAAATATTAAAATTATTCTAACAAAGAGACCATGTACATGCACATACATTAATGTGCATGTGCATGTATATGGAGGTTAGTGAAGCAATACCATTGTGAGCCCATGGTGCTAAAGTATATGTGAAGGAGAAAGAGAGTTAAGAGTATATATTGGTATTAAAAATATATATAATTATTAATGATCATTTAGTGCAATACATGGACCACAATATAGTGTGGTGATACCAATTAAATGTAATAAAAATTATTAGAATTTAAATTAAAAAGAGGTTGATATAATTACATGTATATATACAGTTATACAGACCATTAAAATATGCAAAAAATTAATAATAGGTGGCGATGTTGTATACTAGAATCTGAGTGGTGAATAATACTAAATTTGCCATGCTTATTGGTTATTAACTTTTCCATGCACTTTATAATGTCATTTGGAATTGTGTTAATAATGACAGTTGTATTATAGAGTCTATTTTTTGAATGATAAAGATTTATACCATGCTTAGTGGTTATTGTCAGTATTGTGCACTAAAAAAGGATTACATTAAAGAAGCACTACGACAACTGGAATCCACTGACTGCTACAAAAGGATACTTTTGAACCCCTTGGGCAACTACATGTCGGTCTATTCTAAGATCATTACTCAGGCTCAAGAACAAGGGTCGATTACAAGACAGGAATATGAATATTTACAAATACAGAATCCAAAAATTCCTACTTATTACATGTTGCCAAAAGTACATAAAAACATTCTTAACCCACCTGGAAGACCAATAGTATCAGGTATAGGAGGACTAACGGAAAAAGCTAGCATCTTTTTGGACTTGCACCTCAGACATCTTGTACATCTCCCTTCATACATACAAGACACAGCAGATATACTTAGGAAACTGCATGATGTAAAACTGGAGGACAATCAATACCTAGTATCATTAGATGTAGAAGCACTTTATACCTCTATTGGCCACACGGAAGGTATAGCAGCAGTCGAATATTTTCTACACGCCGAAGGCTGGGAGGAATTTCACACCTTTTTGATCAAACTGCTGCATTTTGTACTGTACTACAATTTCTTCGTATTCAATGACAGATTTTACCTCCAAACGCGAGGCACAGCCATGGGGGCGGCCTGTGCACCTACTTATGCGAACATCTTTTTAGGATGGTGGGAGAGAGAATTCGTCTTTAAAGACACTAATGATGATTTTACATCTAATATCATTATGTGGACCAGATATATAGACGATATCTTTATGATATGGGAAGGGGACCTACAATTATTACATCAGTTCATAGAGCGTCTCAACGACAACAATCTCAATCTCCGTCTAACTCACAATATCAGCCAGACGGAATTACCATTTTTGGACTGAATGATCTACAAGGACCCAGAGGGAATGATAGCTACAAGCCTGTATCGTAAAACTACAGCGACAAACACCCTGCTGCATCAGACAAGTTCACATTTTCATCCCACCATAGAAAACATACCGAAAGGAGAATTTCTGCGTCTTCGCAGGAATTGCTCAGATGATCATAATTTTAAAAAACAGAGTACAGAGCTGGCCCAACGACTACGTGAAAGAGGGTACAGTAATACCTCAATAAAAAAAGCATCACGGAATGCACAAATTACCTCGAGGGATAACATTATCTTTAAGAAGAAAGAGACAGCACAGAATACAAATATCATTAGATTTGTGGGCAACTACTGCCAAGAATGGAAGGAGGTAAGTGAAGCAATACAAAAACATTGGCATGTATTACATGCTGACTCAGACTTATCAGAAAAACTTGGCTCACGTGTCTCCATGAGCTGGCGGAGGACTAGAAACTTGAAAGACCAATTGGTACAAAGCCATTTTCAAAGAATACCCACCAAAAAAAGTATCACAACAGGAACATACCCCTGTGGTAAATGCAAAGCTTGCAGACACATTGAAACGGTGAAGGAAGTAATGGATAAATACGGGACAGAATTCAAGATCAACGATTATATGAATTGTTTAACTGAAGGTGTCATTTACTGCATCAAATGCAGCTGTGACAAGAAATATGTGGGTATTACCACTCGCCCACTGAAACAACGTGTCCTAGAACACATTGGGACTATACGCAATGCTACTTCTGACAAAACAAAGATGAAACCACTCACTACAGTAGCTCGCCACTTTTACCAACACCATGATAATAGATGGGAAGAACTTAGGGTCTTCGGACTTGAAAAAATCAAACTTGGAATCCGCGGGGGCAGCTTGACAGACACCCTACTGAGGAAAGAATGTGAGTGGATTTTTAAACTAGGTACTATCCACCCTTTTGGCATGAATGAAAACATCAATTATGGTTTTTTTTTAAATTGAAACAGTAATCCCATTGTCCAGACACCTCTTATCAATTTGTTTCCAACCTCCCCTTCCCCCCCCCCTTTTGCTCCTCTCTCCTTTTCCTCTATCCCTTTTTCATTTCCCCTCCTTTCTTCCTTTACCAACTATGGATAGATATTTAGTGCACAATACTGACAATAACCACTAAGCATGGTATAAATCTTTATCATTCAAAAAATAGACTCTATAATACAACTGTCATTATTAACACAATTCCAAATGACATTATAAAGTGCATGGAAAAGTTAATAACCAATAAGCATGGCAAATTTAGTATTATTCACCACTCAGATTCTAGTATACAACATCGCCACCTATTATTAATTTTTTGCATATTTTAATGGTCTGTATAACTGTATATATACATGTAATTATATCAACCTCTTTTTAATTTAAATTCTAAAAAATTTTATTACATTTAATTGGTATCACCACACTATATTGTGGTCCCTGTATTGCACTAAATGATCATTAATAATTATATATATTTTTAATACCAATATATACTCTTAACTCTCTTTCTCCTTCACATATACTTTAGCACCATGGGCTCACAATGGTATTGCTTCACTAACCTCCATATACATGCACATGCACATTAATGTATGTGCATGTACATGGTCTCTTTGTTAGAATAATTGTAATATTTTTATCACAATGCCCTCTTAACATCCTAGCACATTAATTTCAATTCAATTTCATTTATATATATTATTATTACACTCCTAATAACTCATGTATCGCACATCATCACACAAACACTTCAGCTTATTAACAATAATCACTATCACATACTCACCAATAAAAAGTGGGTTTTTAAATATATATATGTATATATATATACATATAAGAAATTTTCCCCAATAATATCCTTCCAAAATATCAATTTTACACGATTAATAATCTATACAGTAACAAATACATTAAGTGTTGTACACAGAATTATATTTAAAACAATCTGCACTCTCTATCCCAATATTTCTTCATCTGCATATCTACATTCATATATTTATACCTATATCTCTACATCTCAATTCATTTGTTTTTAATCTATATTATTTCCTTATTTCTATTGTCAGTACTACTCTGAATTAGTCCTATCAGCTCTTTTTATAGTAATTTAAATGATCGTCCGTCAAGAAATACTGATTGGTCCTTTTTATTGTCAATCATGACATATCATCCAATGGGAACCAACTGACTGATAATCACTATGATAGGTCAGAATACGTATCAATCCCCTGCTAAGAACCAATCAGTAAACAGTACTACTGCTATAAGAACAATCAAGGGTCTGAACCCACTGACGCCCTGTGACCAAGCTACTTTGCGAAACGTACGTCAGGAAGAAGGAAGAGAGGCAACAACCTCACGGTCACGTGGTGCGCACACGTGACCGCAACCAGCCGATCACGGCAAAGTTCGTCGCTACGGGAACCAGCCTAACAGGAAGTACAGTGCGGCCGGAGCACAGCAGCGGGCAGTACGCGGGCAGACGCGGCCAGCACCTTCCATACATCAGGATCTCCCCTATCATCTCCCTTATACAAGTATGACAAAACGTAATGAATGTACACCTGGATTAGGTAATACTTTTGATACATGCACTTTTGCCTCTTTGTGCACGAAAAATTCATATCTACGTGGCACATAGATTACTTTACTATATGCATAAGTGACAGTCAATCATCACCAGTAAGTGAACAAGTGTTAACTAGAGTGTGGTCTATATTGCTACCAAAACAGCGGATGCAGATACATCTACCATCTTTTGGAGCTTATTAAACACACAAATGCTTTCTCTTTTTGTAATGCAGAAATCCATGTTTTTCTGAAACACCAGCTGATGATATATATGGTATATTGTCTGTTTTTTCCTATTGCCTAAAAATAATTTATGATGGGGCATTAGAGTTGAAGATTTCACTGCTTATGTTACTTTTTTGCACAATCCATAGTGTATTTTCATACATCTATTGATGTTTTGGAGACCAAATTTGGAGGTTTCCCTCTCTGCATAGTTAAAAGAATATTATATTTTAGAATTATTGTTACTTGATATTCATATGAAATATCTGTGCAGCATAGATGTCTTTTCTACTTGTACTGCGACTGCCTTAACCGTGAAAATTTAGATGGGTATCTGAATTTTGTGTTATATCTTTGAGAGAAAAAAACTCTTGATCTTTTCTACACCAAATCAGCTGCCTCGATACCTGTGGTTCACATAATAACGCAAATCGGCTCTTATCTGTGCCCAATTAGGACACAGTGTGACAAGGGTAAGCATAAGGTCTGCGGTCATACCCCACTGGAGATGCCCAATCTCATCTGATCTTGGAAGCCAAGCAGTGGAGGGCCGGTTTAAGTACTTGGATGGGAGACCACCAAGGAACACCCTGGTACTGCAAATATTTGCCACCCTTTTTGTCACTAAAATAGAGCACTGTCTTACATCTCGGCTATGACCTATGATTCAACTACCTGCTAGGATTCAATTCCCATTTGGGATGTACAGCAGTTTTCAAATGATGGTCATATATATATACACTGAATGAGCAATTCTTTTGACCACAGGTTGTCCTACAGTTGGTTTGTCTGTTCACAAATTCACAGATATACCCATCTCGGCCTATATTAGGTATCTGTACCTTGTAATCTATATACAATTTTCTATATTTTCGCAATGTCACCATTTAACAAATATTGGCGCTCATTGAACTCCTCAATAATTAATTTTAATGAGAATTATTAAAGTATTGTATTTTAGTTAGTTATTGTGACATCCAGTCATACAACATTATCTGTATAAGAGTGCTTCCCAAAAAGAGTCTTCTTCTTTTCTTTTTCCACGTTTACATTGAGAATAACTGACTCGGGGGAGCACCACTGATGGGCAGCTTTTTGATACACAAAAATAAGGAGTGTTACCTTATGTATCTGCTTCCCAAAATGAGGATTTGAACCTTGAATTTAATTATCAGTTAAATACAGATAGTTATCATTATACATATACACCTACTACACCAGTGCGGTTTCCAATTTCTTGTTCTCCAACGAACTCAATGTAAAAGCTCAGGTACCCTTCCAAACAAATAAATATCCAGCAATAGAGATGGCACTCAGAGACTTGTAGCAATGAAGAAAGACATCTGTATTGGATGTTGATACATCAAACGTTTTCGGAGCTACTGCCCCGTCCTCAGGACAACATCTACAGCAAAAGACAAACACAAAACACTTACATAAATACCCTTACCTGTCCCTCGATTCCCGCTCCGTCCAGCACTCAAACCACACGCCCGCCGAAAATACCAACTGCTGTACTTCCTGGTGCGCGGCCTCCGTTACTATGGATACCGCGGAAAGTGTGTTCCACAGCCAGCTTCCTGCGCTCCATCTAGCCAGCAGAGGATCCCGATGTGGCTGCAGCACGAGAACTGCAGGGAAGAGGAACAATAACAGAACACATTTAAAAACATATAACATAAAAAAAAAATACTCAGAGGCTAAAGAACAGGATCAATACAAACAGTACTGTATACCTAAGCTACAAGGAATTAAAGCTAAATAACTACAGTGACTGCAATATGTCAGAGCATACTATTCCAGTTGATTTTCTCGTTTAAACCCATAGGATTCGTAGTGCCCAAACGAATGATCCAGCTGGATTCCTTTATCAACAATTGTTTAGCCCGATCCCCTCCCCGAAGAGATACTGGCACATGGTCAATAATATAGTATTTTAAATCATCTAGCGAATGACCTGCCTTCTTAAAATGTCGGGATACCGGCTGGTCAATATCTTTCCCATTCAGAGTCATATTGATTGCCGACCTATGGGCGTTCATCCTCTCCCTAAACTTACAGGTGGTCTGGCCAATATAGTATAAGCCGCAAGGACACACAATTATGTACACTAGATGGGTGGTAGTGCATGTCAAAACAAATCTAATATCATAGATTTTGTCTATATGTGGATGCTTAAATTCTCTACAGGCTACCATATATTTGCAAGTAGTGCAATTGTGGCATCTGTAACAGCCTGGAGGTTTAGTGTACACATTGGTGGGTTTTTTACCCCCTAGACCCGTAATATCAGCGTGAACAAGTCTATCCCGTAGGTTGCTCCCACGCTTAAAAGCTGCCAAAGATCTCTTATTACTAAAGATTGGAAGCTCTTTATCGGAGCTCACAATAGGCCAAAGTGCATTGGTGGCTCTCCTGATGATTGGACTGGCCGTAGTATAATTACTGACCCAAGGGATAATGTTATCTTGATGGCGTTTAACCGAATTGAGTAAACTAGCTCTATCCATAGCTAGCACCTTCATTTTTTGTTCTTCTAAAGTTAATGGACAATACCCCCTGTCAGTAAATTTTGCAATGAGGCCATCCAGGGCCTCTGGCAATAGTTCAGGTTCACTAGTGATGCGTGCAAAACGCATCATTTGCGATAACGGGAGACCTTTCTTTAAGGCCACAGGGTGATGACTTGAGGCCCTCAGAAAGGTGTTCCTATCGGTACTTTTCGAATAGACATCTGTCATAATTTTCCTATTAATGACTGTCACCCGTATGTCCAAGAAGTTGGCACTACTAGTACTATGGGTGTAAGTAAACTTAATAGGTGAATCAAAATTGTTGATAGAAGCCATTAGTTGCAGGAAACTTTCCTCCCCCCCGGTCCACAGAAGAAACACATCGTCTATGTACCGGGTAAGGAACAAAATATGCTGACTAACATTAACATCACTGAAGAACATATCTGCCTCTTGAAAAAACATGTACACATTTGCATACGAGGGGGCCACAGGAGACCCCATGGCACACCCTCGTAATTGGAGGAAGAACCCACCATCAAACAAAAAATAATTGCGCCTTAAAGTTAACTCTAATAAAGTCAAGAAAAGCACATGATCAAAGCTCGATGTAGGGAGATGTCGTTCAAGAAAGCGCCTCATAGCTGTCAAACCTCCCTCATGGGGAATAGAGGTATAGAGGCTGGACACATCTAGACAGCATAACAAAGTTCCACTAGGTACACTGTCGATGTCACCCAGAAGGTTCAGAAAAGAAGTCGTATCTTTCAAGAAAGTTTTTTCTTTCAGCAGTAGTGGCTGGAGGACACTGTCCAATAATTGAGAAGTAGGTTGTAACAACGAGTCCCTTGCGGAGATTATAGGCCTACTCAGTGGTTCGGTAGGGTTTTTATGTATTTTCGGCAAAGTGTACAGCACCGGCACCTCTCTCTCCTTTAATCTATCTCTCCCCTTCACTATCTCTGTGTCTCTGTCCCCTGAATTTGTTGCTATCTCCTCCTGACTCTATCGCTCTCCCCCTGACTCTGTCTCTGTGTCTCCCACCCTCTCATTTTCTTTCTCCTAGACTTTATCTCTCTCCCCTGACTGTTTCTCTCACATGACTCTGTATCTCCATCAAACTTTGTCTCTCTCCCTATAACTCTATCGCTCTCTCCTTGACTCTATCTCTCTCCCTTAACTATCTCTATGTCTATGTCCCCTGAATTTGTCACTCTCTCCTCCTAACTCTATCGCTCTCCCCCTGACTGTCTCTCACCCTTTGATTTTCTTTCTCCTCGACTTTATCTCTCTCCCTCTGACTATCTCTCTCACATGACTCTGTCTCACTTTCTCTCCATCAAACTTTGTCTCTCTCCCTCTAACTCTATCGCTCTCTCTCCTTGACTCTATCTCTCTCCCTTTAACTATCTCTGTGTCTCTGTCCCCTGAATTTTTTTGCTCTCTACTCCTGACTCTATCGCTCTCCCCCTAACTCTGTCTCTGTGTCTTCCACCCTCTGATTTTCTTTCTCCTAGACTTTATCTCCTTCCCCCTGACTCTGTCTCTCTCACATGACTCTGTCTCAGTGTCTCTCTCCATCTGACTGTATCTCACCTCTAACTCTATCGCTCTCTCTCCTTTACTATATCTCTCTCCCCTTAACTATCTGTGTCTCTGTCCCCTCAATTTGTCACTATCTCCTCCTGACTCTATCGCTCTCCCCCTGACTCTGTCTCTCAGTGTCTCCCACCCTCTGATTTACTTTCTCCTAGACTTTATCTCTCTCCCCCTGACTATTTCTCATATGACTCTTTATCTCCATCGAACTTTGTCTCTCTCCCTATAACGCTATCGCTCTCTCTCCTTGACTCTATCTCTCTCCCCTTAACTATCTCTCTATGTCTCTGTCCCCTGAATTTGTCACTATCTCCTCCTAACTCTATCGCTCTCCCCCTGACTCTGTCTCTCAGTGTCTCCCACCCTTTGATTTTCTTTCTCCTAGACTTTATCTCTCTCCCTCTGACTATCTCTCTCACATGACTCTGTCTCACTTTGTCTCTCCATCAAACTTTGTCTCTCTCCCTCTAACTCTATCGCTCTCTCTCATTGACTCTATCTCTCTCCCTTTAACTATCTCTTGGTGTCTCTGACCCCTGAATTTGTCACTCTCTCCTCCTGACTCTATCGCTCTCCCCCTGACTCTCTCAGTGTCTACCGCCCTCTAATTTTCTTTCTCCTAGACTTTATCTCTATCCCTCTGACTATCTCTCTCACATGACTCTGTCTCACTTTGTCTCTCTATCAAACTTTGTCTTTCTCCCTCTAACTCTATTGCTCTCTTCTTGACTCTATCTCTCGCCCCTAAACTATCTCTCTGTGTCTCTGTCCCATGACTTTGTCGCTCTCTCCTCCTGACTCTATTGCACTCCCCTAACTCTGTCTCTCATTGTCTACCACCCTCTAATTTTCTTTCTCCTAGACTTTATCTCTCTCACATGACTGTCTCACTTTCTCTCTCCATCTGACTTTGTCTCTCACCATCTAACTGTATCTCTCTCCCCTTATCTCTCTGTGTGTCTCTGTCCCCTGATTTTGTTGCTCTCTCCTCCTGACTCTATCGCTCTCCCCCTAACTCTGTCTCTCAGTGTTTCTCTCCCTTTTACTTTCTCTTTCCATATCACTCTAACCCTCTCCCTCTGACTATCAGTAACCGTTACAGATTTCTCCCTTCCCCCTACTCCCTTCCTCCCTTTACAGAACCCTGTGCTTGGGTACTTCAAAAACATGGCTATGGGTGGGTGCTTCAAAATTTTGAAAAAAATCTAGCTTCTGTCACAAAGTAAGTCTGTTGCTGACCTACAGTGATCAGTGGGTTTTTACAGCCATTACTGTACAATGACATTGAAAACGTGGTTTACTATTACAATGATAGTTTATTGTAATGTTAGCAGCCACACAGCAAAACACAAGCTAAAAAACATTCTCCATAAAGGAGCAGCACAATAAAGAAAATATTACCCCATATTAATAAAGATCTGTTTACAGACTACAGTGAGTGGCCAATTAAACACAGGAAAGAAGCAATCATGCCATAGCTTTAGAGTCCAATTCCTAATTGTGTACAGTAGGTGTGAAAATCTCAGTGTGTGAGGCCTTTGAAGTAGATTCCTTGGAGAGTATAGATAGCATATATCCTGTCTGGGGGATGGCCTGGGATTTGAAATGAATAATTCAATTCCAATTTAAGTGTTTTCAGCTTCTAACTTTAGTCTATGCAGCTACAATATCAAAAGTTTTTTTTATACATTTCTTGTTCCTTGCAATAAACAAATATGGTATGTATTTAAAAATATAATTGATTCAGCTTCCTTCATAACTGGTCAAATAATGTAAAATGCTCAGGAAATGCACTCTTGGCTGTGAGGGGAGCCTGTGCCATGCTTTAGAGGAGAGTAGGGAGTGGGCATCACAGCATCTACTGTATAAAAGGGCCTACACAGTACACACGGGGTGACTGTGCTGAGCGATCTGAGCGATGCTAGATCACTCAGCAAGATTTCTCAGCACACAGCGCTGCACAGCAATGTGTCAAGGATGTGTGCTGAGCGATCTGTCAGGGCCAGTGAACACTGGCCCTGACAGGAGATCTGACTAGATTTATCCTGCATGCAGGATCTTATTCGCCGCACCATTGCGACAACTGAACATCTATGTACTTGGGATATACAGTACCTATCACCCTCATAATCACTGTTGAAGTCTGGTTCCAGTTTAAGAAATATTACATCATAACTATTTATTTACAGTTTCTTACATAGCGCAGCATAATTCTTTCCCATTGGTCCATTTAAAAAATATGAGTTATTTTGTATGCACTGTGACTGTGTAAAGTAATTGCTATCACACAGAGCTGCCACTGCTGTGATCGGGGAGGGAGGGGGATGGGAATTGCTTGAGCTGTGTGCACTGTGCCTGATTGTTGTCATTCTGTTGGGGGAGGGGAGAACACACAGAGCTGCATAAAGGGGGTCATTCCAAGTTGATCGCTAGCTGCCTTTGTTCGCAGCACAGCGATCAGGCTAAAAATTTGCATTTCTGTGCATGCATATGCCCCGCAATGCGCACGCACGACGTACGGGTACATAGCCCTTTGTGGTTTTGCACAGGTTCTATCGACATTTTCCTTCACACTGGCGCCCGCTAGAAGATTGACAGGAAGGGGGCGTTTCTGAGTGTCAACTGACCGTTTTCAGGTAGTGTTTGGAAAAACGCAGGCATGTCTGAAAAAATGCAGGCGTGGCCGGGCATTCGCTGGGCGGGTGTGTGATGTCAAATCCGGACACGAATAGGCTGAAGTGATCGCAAGCACTGAAACTGCACAAACTGTTTTTGCAGAGCTCGGCTGCACATGCGTTCGCACTTCTGCTAAGCTAAAATACACTCCCCAGTGGGCGGCGGCATAGCATTTGCACGGCTGCTAAAATTAGCCAGCGAGCGATCAACTCAGAATGACCCCCAATACCTGGTGCTCAGACGTGCATTAAATGCTTTGCTCACTACAAGGATACTAAAGGTTATGATTTGTGACATGGATAGACAAGGATGGAAAAAGTAAAAAATATGAAAAAATTCCCAAAACCTTGTTTTGACCATATGTGTGTTTTGACCATTTCCATGTCGACCATTTGCTGCTGTGAGTAGTTGTTTCCTGATTTGGGAGCAGCCGGTATATAATGAGCTGTCCAGGCTCATGGTAGTATTATGTAGTTTCAGGGGTGGTGATATCCGCGTTCACCTGATATCTAGGTGTATGTGTCTTACATTATTACCAGTAATTTATATAGTGCACACATATTCCGCAGCGCTTTACAGAGAATATTCAGCCATTCACATCAGTCCCTGCCCCACTTTATATTACCTACCACATGTACAAACACACATTTGCACAAGGGTTAATTTTGTTAGGAACCAATTAACCTATCACTATATTTTGGGATTGTGGGAGGAAACCGGAGTAACCGGAGGAAGCCCACTCAAGTACAGGGAGAATATACAAACTCTGCACATTATAATGAGTGTACAATGGTGTATTTGTAGTGTTCTTTATTGCGACACAATGCTCAGGTCACATGCATATTAATTAGACAGGTAAAAAGAGAGGTTTTTAAAACCGCACAGGACATGTGTTTGGTTCACACTATGATTAGTTAGAAATTCAAAAAACCAACATAAAGGCAATAAAGGGTCAAATACTCCCGGCACTTGGTTGGTGGTTTACCCAGAAAAAATAGTTCAATAAACTTTAAGCTTAGTACATCAGGCCCAGTGCACCGTCCCAAGACAGACAACTAATTAGGTTTCCATTTGCCCTCCCCCTGCCTTATGTTAATGCTAATTGATGTTGTATTGAGACTTTTGTTCAGTCTCTTACTCACAAAGTAGCACATGCACTGTAAAGGGTCAAATACTCCTGGCACCTGGTTGGTGGTGCTCCCAGAAAAAATAGTACAATAAACTGTATAAATGGAAAATCTTTACATAGGAGGTAAAGACAAAAGGAGACTTTAAGTCTACCCTGGGGCACACTTGTCAAAAATTATTAATAAAATATAACTTTTAATTTTCACAATTAAAAAAGATCATCTCACAAAGCGACATGTAAAAATTGTAATCATAAACTTTTTGATACGGTAATCCAATGTATTATAGCGAAATATACAGTATGCGGTATTGAAATACCAAAAAATCTCTCAGAGGTGTATTACCTCGTTACAATACTTTGAGAGAATTGGCTTCTCTATACTCACACCTTAACCACCAAAAAATGGCAAAAAATGACAAAGTATGGCCTTTTAATAAGTATCATAATTTTCATATCAAATCTCTGTGTTGAGTTTTTTTTACAACCAGGATCGGCTCAAAGAGCCCGAGGCTGGTTTTGCTTAGGAGGGGGGACCCCACGCAATTTTTTTTGGGGATTTTTAACACTGTCCACACTTCTTTTAAGGTACACAATGAAGCCCTGCACGGATTACACTGATCTGGCCGGGATTCATTGTGTTAAGTCCGGCAGTGTTTTACTCCCGTAAAACACTGCCAGACATTACGAATGACATTGACATCGGAAAACACGACAATGCAGAATACGACAGCATAGTAAATGAGGCGTAAAAAAGCCCAAAAGTTGCAAATTATCACTCCCGATGTCATTCGTGTTTAACCTTCAACCAAAATACGAAAATTTACGATTTTTAGTAAATATACCCCCTATAAGTCTGTCCTGGGGCACACTTGTCAAAAATGATTAATAAAATATAACTTTTAATATTCACAATTAAAATAGATCATCTTACAAAGCGACATGGCGACATGTAAAAATTGTAATCATAAAATTTTGGTACAGTAATCAAAATTTGTAATCACAAACTTTTTGATACGGTAATCCAATATATCATAACGAAATATGGGCCTAATTCAGATCTGTTCGCTCGCTAGCGTTTTTCGCTGTGCAGCAATCAGGTAACTACTGCGCATGCGTATGCACCGCAATGCGCAGGCACGTCGTACGGTTACAAAGCGGATCGTTGTTGTGCACTGGTTCTAGCGAAGAATCCATTCGCACAGCCGATCGCAAGGAGATTGACAGGAAGAGGGCGTTTGTGGGTGTCAACTGACCGTTTTCTGGGAGTGTTTGGAAAAACGCAGGCGTGTCGAGGCGTTTGCAGGACGGGTGTCTGATGTCGATTCCGGGCTTGAATAGGCTGAAGTGATCGCAGCGGCTGAGTAAGATCAGAGCTACTCAGAAACTGCACAAGCTGTTTTTGTACAGGGCGGACGCACACGCATTCGCACACTTGCAAAACTAAAATACACTCCCCTATAGGCGGCGTCTATCTGTTCGCAGCGCTGCAAAAATTAGCTAGCGAGCGAACAGATCTGAATTAGCGCTCCCTTGATAGTAATTGCTAACTTTGTGTTTATAATAATTAATTGGTGTGACAGTACCACCTGTGGGAGTTGCAGGAATCTGGTATACAGAAAATATTCAACAGTTTTTGGTGGTTTGTAAGTGCTGTGTTTTAGTATAAATTATTGGAGATCTGAATTAGGCTCAATATTGAAATATCAAAAACTCTCTCAAAGGTGTATTACCTCGTTACAATACTTTGAGAGAATTGGCTTCTCTATACTCACACCTTAACCATCAAACAATTGCAAAAAATGACAAGTAGTGCCTTTTAATAAGTATCATAATTTTCATATCAAATCTCTGTATTGAGTTTGTATGAACTCTCCATCAGCCCATCATAAATCATAAGGAAAGAGATTTTTGCAAACATATAGGCAGCATTGTACCAGAACAAAAAAGGGTTTAGGGGACTCCTATCACACAGGCGCCTGGAAAAGCTGCCCTGAATTGTGCTCCTTCCCAAAGTGTCACCACACTTTAAAACAGAGAATGATCAAAAATTGGTTGGAAGAAGCGTCACACTGTTTGACAGGCAACGGTGCTGGCAGCTTGAAGCTTCCCCCATGCGAGGGTACGCCGTACACTTTTACGGTGTCCATGACGACATATGTCGACATAGCCACCAAAAATCATGAAAAACTCATTGCGACTTTTTTGTGTCAACCTTTCTATAATGACCTATTACTTGTGTCGACCTTTCAATACTGTCTACCTAAACCATGTTGACCTTTCTGATGTGTCGACATATGGCCTGTCGACCAATATTGGTCGACCTAATGATTGTTGACCTTCTTATTGTCGACAATATGACCCATTCCAATTACATGCAGCTGGCTCAGCAAGATCGCTCAGCATACAGCGCTGCACAGCGATGTGTCAACGATGTGTGCTGAGTAAACACTGGCCCTGACAGACGATCTGACTAGATTTATCCTGCATGCAGGATCTTAATCGCCGGGCGATAGAGACATCTGAACATCTGTGTACTTGGGCGATCACTTTAGCCTGTTAGTGTCCGGAATTGACGTCAGACACCCGCCCTGCAAACGCTTGGACACGCCTGCATTTTTCCAAACACTCCCAGAAAACGGTCAGTTGTCACCCACAAACGCCTTCTTCCTGTCAATCTCCTTGCGATCGGCTGTGCAAATCGACTCTTCATTAAATTCAACGCTCAGCAACGATCCGCTTTGTACCCGTATGACGCGCATGCGCATTGCAGTGCATACGCACGCGCAGTTTTGTCCTGATCGCACCGCAGCGAAAAAACCTAGCATGCGATCAGGTCGGAATGACCCCCATGGTTTTGCCTATCTGCTAACAAAAATGCTTTGATCAGGTCTGAATTACCCCTCTAGAATCTTTCTCTCAGACTTTCTGCTTACTCAGTTTCTGAAAATGCCACCTGCTGTCTGAAAAGTGGTACTGCACTATATTTCAGACGACTTACACACGGCCTGCCATGTTTATATTAGGAGGAAAGCTTATCTCGTGCCATGAATGGCAGGCCATGATACTTTTTTCAGAAAGGTAATCGTGGACACATCTGTATATATACCCATCCACAGTATGCCGGCACTCAATGTAAAAGATCCCAACTGCTCAGGTGCCCTTCCAAACAAATAAATATCCAGCAATAGAGATGGCACTCAGAGACTTGGAGCAATGAAAAAAGACATCTGTATTGGATGTTGATACATCAAACGTTTTCGGAGCTACTGCCCCGTCCTCAGGACAACATCTACAGCAAAAGACAAACACAAAACACTTACATAAATACCCTTACCTGTCCCTCGATTCCCGCTCCGTCCAGCACTCAAACCACACGCCCGCCGAAAATACCAACTGCTGTACTTCCTGGTGCGCGGCCTCCGTTACTATGGATACCGCGGAAAGTGTGTTCCACAGCCAGCTTCCTGCGCTCCATCTAGCCAGCAGAGGATCCCGATGTGGCTGCAGCACGAGAACTGCAGGGAAGAGGAACAATAACAGAACACATTTAAAAACATATAACATAAAAAAAAAATACTCAGAGGCTAAAGAACAGGATCAATACAAACAGTACTGTATACCTAAGCTACAAGGAATTAAAGCTAAATAACTACAGTGACTGCAATATGTCAGAGCATACTATTCCAGTTGATTTTCTCGTTTAAACCCATAGGATTCGTAGTGCCCAAACGAATGATCCAGCTGGATTCCTTTATCAACAATTGTTTAGCCCGATCCCCTCCCCGAAGAGATACTGGCACATGGTCAATAATATAGTATTTTAAATCATCTAGCGAATGACCTGCCTTCTTAAAATGTCGGGATACCGGCTGGTCAATATCTTTCCCATTCAGAGTCATATTGATTGCCGACCTATGGGCGTTCATCCTCTCCCTAAACTTACAGGTGGTCTGGCCAATATAGTATAAGCCGCAAGGACACACAATTATGTACACTACATGGGTGGTAGTGCATGTCAAAACAAATCTAATATCATAGATTTTGTCTATATGTGGATGCTTAAATTCTCTACAGGCTACCATATATTTGCAAGTAGTGCAATTGTGGCATCTTTAACAGCCTGCAGGTTTAGTGTACACATTGGTGGGTTTTTTACCCCCTAGACCCGTAATATCAGCGTGAACAAGTCTATCCCGTAGGTTGCTCCCACGCTTAAAAGCTGCCAAAGATCTCTTATTACTAAAGATTGGAAGCTCTTTATCGGAGCTCACAATAGGCCAAAGTGCATTGGTGGCTCTCCGGATGATTGGACTGGCTGTAGTATAATTACTGACCCAAGGGATAATGTTATCTTGATGGCGTTTAACCGAATTGAGTAAACTAGCTCTATCCATAGCTAGCACCTTCATTTTTTGTTCTTTTAAAGTTAATGGACAATACCCCCTGTCAGTAAATTTTGCAATGAGGCCATCCAGGGCCTCTGGCAATAGTTCAGGTTCACTAGTGATGCGTGCAAAACGCATCATTTGCGATAACGGGAGACCTTTAGTTTCTTTAAGGCCACAGGGTGATGACTTGAGGCCCTCAGAAAGGTGTTCCTATCGGTACTTTTCGAATAGACATCTGTCATAATTTTCCCATTAATGACTGTCACCCGTACGTCCAAGAAGTTGGCACTACTAGTACTATAGGTGTAAGTAAACTTAATAGGTGAATCAAAATTGTTGATAGAAGCCATTAGTTGCAGGAAACTTTCCTCCCCCCCGGTCCACAGAAGAAACACATCGTCTATGTACCGGGTAAAGAACAAAATATGCTGACTAACATTTACATCACTGAAGAACATATCTGCCTCTTGAAAAAACATGTACACATTTGCATACGAGGGGGCCACAGGAGACCCCATGGCACACCCTCGTAATTGGAGGAAGAACCCACCATCAAACAAAAAATAATTGCGCCTTAAAGTTAACTCTAATAAAGTCAAGAAAAGCACATGATCAAAGCTCGATGTAGGGAGATGTCGTTCAAGAAAGCGCCTCATAGCTGTCAAACCTCCCTCATGGGGAATAGAGGTATAGAGGCTGGACACATCTAGACAGCATAACAAAGTTCCACTAGGTACACTGTCGATGTCACCCAGAAGGTTCAGAAAAGAAGTCGTATCTTTCAAGAAAGTTTTTTCTTTCAGCAGTAGTGGCTGGAGGACACTGTCCAATAATTGAGAAGTAGGTTGTAACAACGAGTCCCTTGCGGAGATTATAGGCCTACTCGGTGGTTCGGTAGGGTTTTTATGTATTTTCGGCAAAGTGTACAGCACCGGCACCTTAGGGTGCTGCACACAAAGGACTTTCAAAACTTTTTGGGGAATTTTTTTCTCGTTGTATGCCTTCTCCAAGATTTCAGACAATTCTTTTTGATAAGAGGCGGTAGGATCCATACCCAATTTTGGGTATACTTCCCGATCCTCCAACTGGTTTATAATTTCCAATCTGTACTAGTCTAGATCTTGGATTACTATGGCCCCGCCTTTATCGGCGGGCCTGATGACAATGTCCTGATATGATGCCAGATCTTTCAAAGCCAAATGTTCCAGTTTGGAGAGGTTGGGACGTACCTGGCAGGGGGTAGACGTAAATTTAGTCACCGACTCGTCCAACAGGCGATTAAAAGTTTTTAAAGAAGCATTAGTAGATATAGGATCATAGTTAGACCTTGATGCAGACTTCAAGAAAGTAGTAAAGATATTATCATCATGCATAGGAGTACTCAATTGAAAGTGTTCTTTAAGTTGCAACTTTCTGGAAAATTTATGCAGATTGACTTTTTCGGCAGCCATTTTTCGGAGTCCTGCACATGCGCTGTTGACTCTGGCACTGTGCCAGAGTCTCAGCGCTGAGAGCGCTAGCAGCGGCGGTGACGGCTACAGGAGAGGAGGGGCCCACACACGGAGTCTGCACACGGGTCCCCTCCTCTCTAGAAACGCCGCTGGCTATGACTATTCTATTTCCCGTTCAATCATTTTAATCCTATAATGACTTTTGCTAACTCTCCCCCCCCCCCCCCCACTCTCCTTTTTGTCTTTCTCTTGTTGTCTTTCCTATCCCAGCCATAATTCACTGTGTTACTGCGGGTGAAGGTCTTCCCTTCTTTCTGCTACCAATCAGCTTTTTGTCCCTTGTCAGTACACTTGATCATTGTTATACTCTTCATGGCATTGTAGCTTTATGTCAGTGTTTGCTTCATGTGTTCTTTGTAACCTAAAATACATTTTCAATAGATATGTTCATACAATAAAAATAATTGCTTAACCTTAAAGCATGAGACATTGGAAACACTCCTACGTTACTCTTCAAAAGTGTCCACAATGCAAAACATCACAGACATGACGATATTTTTAAAATGTATCATTCCCCAAACAACTTTTTTCCCCCAGAGTTTTATTGCCACGTTTATTAGCAAGTTTTGATGTAGTCACATGACAGTGTTCAGGAAGGTACATAGGGGAGAGCGATATTTCTCTCACCTCTCCCAGGACAGCAAACCCACAATCCACTTTGCAGGCACCCATACATTGAAATGATTGATTACTTCAACTGTCCGGATCAGAGTGGGACAGTTCTGCTATGCGTACACTGTCCAGCTGTCCCACCTAGGAGCCGCAGTGTCCCGCAGGCGTCAAGAGCCTTTGATGACTGCTGCTCTGCACAGCAAAGATGTAGGTGATCCCTGAATAGATGCCAACATGAGCACGGCATCTATGCAACAGAGCAGGTAGATGAGCTGCTCGGGGAGTGCCAAGGCTATTCCCCAATTCACATGAGGCCATGCCCTCTCTTTGACTTCTGATTTGTTGGGAGGGATGTTACCTGGCCAATCAATGGACATGAAGACAAGTAGATGCAATTAATAGTTTTATACAACAGTTTATAATCTACATTTATTTCATCAACATCCATACCTACAAAACTCCCTACCATATGGCGTTGCACCATATGCCTCATACAGTAAATGCTCCTTGCACCATATGCCTCATACAGTTAATGCTCCTTGCACCATATACCCTATACAGTAAATGCCCCTTGCACCTAATTATGCCCCACACAGTATTAAAGTCATCATATGTACGAAACTGCTAAAACGTGACCCTCAAAGAAATCAGACAGCCAGTATGTGAGGGGTTAATGTCGGGGCGGTTCGGATGGTCACACGTCATAGTGGCACCTAGATGAAGAAATGGAATTGCTATAAATCTCTGCTACAGCTTTCCATCTCCCGTTCACAGCAGGAAAGACGGTTCAATGCTGGTTTTCCATTTGGCCAAGAATGAAACGTTTTCTTTGCCCTCCCTTTTGGCTGCTAATCTGCCAGACCTTGCGGGAACCAAAATTATATTTTTTTGTACAAATTCACTTATTCATAAATGTCATTAGAGCCATATGAATCGTGTAAAAAAATGCCTGACAAACCAGGAAAGGTAAAAAAAAACTATTTTGCTTCACAGTTAATGTGTTATTCTGGGAAAATTGTTCAAAAAGGGCAGAAGAAGAGAACATTGGTTCAAAATCTAAGACTGGAATATGCTGAATGTACATCTGATGTCACCTGCGGTCACCTTTTTATCAGCTGATAAGTATTCAGAATCCATTGTACTTCTATAAAGGTGTTAGATCATATTCTAGTTCATTGTTCTTCTTTGACGAGAACAATACATCTCAGAGACATGAAATAAAATAGAGATCAATGTTAGCTGTGCATCGTGACATTGTGCATCGCAGTAGCAGTGACGGTACTGCGCATGCGCAAAAACCCCAGCTTCAATGGACTGCATCAGTTGCAGTCCGTAGAAGCTGGCTATTGCTGACAAGCAAGGCCGTTCTCTTCTCCTTCTACCCTCCCCTTCAGTGTGGGGGAGCGCTTATTTCTGCATCCCCATGTGCGGCTTCAACTTTAAAAGCAGTCTGCTGCCGCAGGGTGCGGTGTCCCCTCTTCTGTACTAGCCGGCTGTCTCTTCACTGATGCATTACTGAGATGAGGCATGGCATTCCGGGGCCACAGCCATGCCTCCTCCCAGTAATGCAACAGCAGCATCAGTGAAAAGACTGCCGGCTAGTAAAGAAGGGACACCGCACCCTGCCTGTGACAAGATTTAGCGAGGGGGGTTTCCGTGGGTGTGTATGTATATGTGTATATATATATATATATATATATATATATACATATACATGTACTGTATATACAAATATATACACACATATATATAAATATATATATATATATATACGAATGCTAGAACCGGCACTCCCCCTCAATGCATTATGCTCCGGTGCCCTCTGAAAACATGAATATAAAGTCAGAAGAAGGCAAGCAGCGGCACTCAGGAGACTTGTTCAAAGTAGATAAAGTGCAGAAATATTTAATCCATACTGAAATCGGGTGACCAACGTTTCGGGGCCGTGGCGCCCCTTTGTCAAGGTGATACAAACATAAATGAAAAACAACATACCTTATATGCAGAGGAAGACCCGTGAACGGGACACACGCCGGGGGAGGGGGGTGGGAACTATCTCCGTCCTGCACTCCTCAGGCTGTGGTGACGCCAGCGCGTCTGAACCGCATCTGTCGTCACTTCCTGGAGACCGGAGCTTACACGGCAACCATAGTAACCGGCGCTTCCTGGTAACCAGGCTTCGGATAGGCGTCAGCGCTGCTGGAAACAAACAAAGTGCAACATAGTGCAATAGACATATACAGTGCCCACGAACAATACATATATATATATATACTAGAGATGAGCGGGTTCGGTTTCTCTGAATCCGAACCCGCCCGAACTTCATGGTTTTTTTCACGGGTCCGAGCAGACTCGGATCCTCCCGCCTTGCTCGGTTAACCCGAGCGCGCCCGAACGTCATCATGACGCTGTCGGATTCTCGCGAGACTCGGATTCTATATAAGGAGCCGCGCGTCGCCGCCATTTTCACACGTGCATTGAGATTGATAGTGAGAGGACGTGGCTGGCGTCCTCTCCATTTAGATTATAAGAGAGAGAGATTTACTGGAGCTTAGGACTAGGAGGAGTACTGTAGAAGTGTAGAGAGTGCAGAGAGTTTACTAGTGAGTGACCACCAGACAGTGCAGTTTATTTAATATATCCGTTCTCTGCCTGAAAAAAGCGATACACACAGTGACTCAGTCACATACCATATCTGTGTGCACTGCTCAGGCTCAGCCCAGTGTGCTGCATCATCTATATATATTATATATCTGTCTGACTGCTCAGCTCACACAGCTTATAATTGTGGGGGAGACTGGGGAGCACTGCAGTGCCAGTTATAGGTTATAGCAGGAGCCAGGAGAACATAATATTATATAGTGAGTGACCACCAGACAGTGCAGTTTATTTAATATATCCGTTCTCTGCCTGAAAAAAGCGATACACACAGTGACTCAGTCACATACCATATCTGTGTGCACTGCTCAGGCTCAGCCCAGTGTGCTGCATCATCTATATATATTATATATCTGTCTGACTGCTCAGCTCACACAGCTTATAATTGTGGGGGAGACTGGGGAGCACTGCAGTGCCAGTTATAGGTTATAGCAGGAGCCAGGAGTACATAATATTATATTAAAATTAAACAGTGCACACTTTTGCTGCAGGAGTGCCACTGCCAGTGTGACTGACCAGTGACCTGACCACACTGACCACCAGTATAGTTAGTAGTATACTTATATTGTGATTGCCTGAAAAAGTTAAACACTCGTCGTGTGACTTCACTTGTGTGTTGTTGTTTTTTTTATTCTATAAAAATAAAACTCATTCTGCTGACAGACAGTGTCCAGCAGGTCCGTCATTATATAATATATAATATATACCTGTCCGGCTGCAGTAGTGATATATATATATTTTTTATATCATTTATCATCCAGTCGCAGCAGACACAGTACGGTAGTTCACGGCTGTGGCTACCTCTGTGTCTGCACTCGGCAGGCAGTCCGTCCATAATTGTATACCACCTAACCGTGGTTTTTTTTTCTTCTTTATACATACATACTACTACGACATCTCTTTATCAACCAGTCTATATTAGCAGCAGACACAGTACAGTACGGTAGTTCACGGCTGTGGCTACCTCTGTGTCTGCACTCGGCAGGCAGTCCGTCCATAATTGTATACCACCTAACCGTGGTTTTTTTTTCTTTCTTCTTTATACATACATAGTTACATAGACATCTCTTTATCAACCAGTCTATATTAGCAGCAGACACAGTACAGTACGGTAGTTCACGGCTGTGGCTACCTCTGTGTCTGCACTCGGCAGGCAGTCCGTCCATAATTGTATACCACCTAACCGTGGTTTTTTTTTCTTTCTTCTTTATACATACATAGTTACATAGACATCTCTTTATCAACCAGTCTATATTAGCAGCAGACACAGTACAGTACGGTAGTTCACGGCTGTGGCTACCTCTGTGTCTGCACTCGGCAGGCAGTCTGTCCATAATTGTATACCACCTAACCGTGGGTTTTTTTTCTTTCTTCTTTATACATACATAGTTACATAGACATCTCTTTATCAACCAGTCTATATTAGCAGCAGACACAGTACAGTACGGTAGTTCACGGCTGTGGCTACCTCTGTGTCTGCACTCGGCAGGCAGTCCGTCCATAATTGTATACCACCTAACCGTGGTTTTTTTTCTTTCTTCTTTATACATACATAGTTACATAGACATCTCTTTATCAACCAGTCTATATTAGCAGCAGACACAGTACAGTACGGTAGTTCACGGCTGTGGCTACCTCTGTGTCTGCACTCGGCAGGCAGTCCGTCCATAATTGTATACCACCTAACCGTGGTTTTTTTTTCTTTCTTCTTTATACATACATAGTTACATAGACATCTCTTTATCAACCAGTCTATATTAGCAGCAGACACAGTACAGTACGGTAGTTCACGGCTGTGGCTACCTCTGTGTCTGCACTCGGCAGGCAGTCCGTCCATAATTGTATACCACCTAACCGTGGTTTTTTTTTCTTTCTTCTTTATACATACATACTACTACGACATCTCTTTATCAACCAGTCTATATTATTAGCAGCAGACACAGTACAGTACGGTAGTTCACGGCTGTGGCTACCTCTGTGTCTGCACTCGGCAGGCAGTCCGTCCATAATTGTATACCACCTAACCGTGGTTTTTTTTTCTTTCTTCTTTATACATACATAGTTACATAGACATCTCTTTATCAACCAGTCTATATTAGCAGCAGACACAGTACAGTACGGTAGTTCACGGCTGTGGCTACCTCTGTGTCTGCACTCGGCAGGCAGTCCATAATTGTATACTAGTATCCATCTCCATTGTTTACCTGAGGAGCCTTTTAGTTGTGCCTATTAAAATATGGAGAACAAAAATGTTGAGGTTCCAAAATTAGGGAAAGATCAAGATCCACTTCCACCTCGTGCTGAAGCTGCTGCCACTAGTCATGGCCGAGACGATGAAATGCCAGCAACGTCGTCTGCCAAGGCCGATGCCCAATGTCATAGTACAGAGCATGTCAAATCCAAAACACCAAATATCAGAAAAAAAAGGACTCCAAAACCTAAAATAAAATTGTCGGAGGAGAAGCGTAAACTTGCCAATATGCCATTTACGACACGGAGTGGCAAGGAACGGCTGAGGCCCTGGCCTATGTTCATGGCTAGTGGTTCAGCTTCACATGAGGATGGAAGCACTCAGCCTCTCGCTAGAAAAATGAAAAGACTCAAGCTGGCAAAAGCAGCACAGCAAAGAACTGTGCATTCTTCGAAATCCCAAATCCACAAGGAGAGTCCAATTGTGTCGGTTGCGATGCCTGACCTTCCCAACACTGGACGTGAAGAGCATGCGCCTTCCACCATTTGCACGCCCCCTGCAAGTGCTGGAAGGAGCAACCGCAGTCCAGTTCCTGATAGTCAGATTGAAGATGTCAGTGTTGAAGTACACCAGGATGAGGAGGATATGGGTGTTGCTGGCGCTGGGGAGGAAATTGACCAGGAGGATTCTGATGGTGAGGTGGTTTGTTTAAGTCAGGCACCCGGGGAGACACCTGTTGTCCGTGGGAGGAATATGGCCGTTGACATGCCAGGTGAAAATACCAAAAAAATCAGCTCTTCGGTGTGGAGGTATTTCACCAGAAATGCGGACAACAGGTGTCAAGTCGTGTGTTCCCTTTGTCAAGCTGTAATAAGTAGGGGTAAGGACGTTAACCACCTCGGAACATCCTCCCTTATACGTCACCTGCAGCGCATTCATAATAAGTCAGTGACAAGTTCAAAAACTTTGGGTGACAGCGGAAGCAGTCCACTGACCAGTAAATCCCTTCCTCTTGTAACCAAGCTCACGCAAACCACCCCACCAACTCCCTCAGTGTCAATTTCCTCCTTCCCCAGGAATGCCAATAGTCCTGCAGGCCATGTCACTGGCAATTCTGACGATTCCTCTCCTGCCTGGGATTCCTCCGATGCATCCTTGCGTGTAACGCCTACTGCTGCTGGCGCTGCTGTTGTTGCTGCTGGGAGTCGATGGTCATCCCAGAGGGGAAGTCGTAAGCCCACTTGTACTACTTCCAGTAAGCAATTGACTGTTCAACAGTCCTTTGCGAGGAAGATGAAATATCACAGCAGTCATCCTGCGGCAAAGCGGATAACTGAGGCCTTGACAACTATGTTGGTGTTAGACGTGCGTCCGGTATCCGCCGTTAGTTCACAGGGAACTAGACAATTTATTGAGGCAGTGTGCCCCCGTTACCAAATACCATCTAGGTTCCACTTCTCTAGGCAGGCGATACCGAGAATGTACACGGACGTCAGAAAAAGACTCACCAGTGTCCTAAAAAATGCAGTTGTACCCAATGTCCACTTAACCACGGACATGTGGACAAGTGGAGCAGGGCAGGGTCAGGACTATATGACTGTGACAGCCCACTGGGTAGATGTATGGACTCCCGCCGCAAGAACAGCAGCGGCGGCACCAGTAGCAGCATCTCGCAAACGCCAACTCTTTCCTAGGCAGGCTACGCTTTGTATCACCGCTTTCCAGAATACGCACACAGCTGAAAACCTCTTACGGCAACTGAGGAAGATCATCGCGGAATGGCTTACCCCAATTGGACTCTCCTGTGGATTTGTGGCATCGGACAGCGCCAGCAATATTGTGTGTGCATTAAATATGGGCAAATTCCAGCACGTCCCATGTTTTGCACATACCTTGAATTTGGTGGTGCAGAATTTTTTAAAAAACGACAGGGGCGTGCAAGAGATGCTGTCGGTGGCCAGAAGAATTGCGGGACACTTTCGGCGTACAGGCACCACGTACAGAAGACTGGAGCACCACCAAAAACTACTGAACCTGCCCTGCCATCATCTGAAGCAAGAAGTGGTAACGAGGTGGAATTCAACCCTCTATATGCTTCAGAGGTTGGAGGAGCAGCAAAAGGCCATTCAAGCCTATACAATTGAGCACGATATAGTAGGTGGAATGCACCTGTCTCAAGCGCAGTGGAGAATGATTTCAACGTTGTGCAAGGTTCTGATGCCCTTTGAACTTGCCACACGTGAAGTCAGTTCAGACACTGCCAGCCTGAGTCAGGTCATTCCCCTCATCAGGCTTTTGCAGAAGAAGCTGGAGACATTGAAGGAGGAGCTAACACGGAGCGATTCCGCTAGGCATGTGGGACTTGTGGATGGAGCCCTTAATTCGCTTAACAAGGATTCACGGGTGGTCAATCTGTTGAAATCAGAGCACTACATTTTGGCCACCGTGCTCGATCCTAGATTTAAAGCCTACCTTGGATCTCTCTTTCCGGCAGACACAAGTCTGCTGGGGTTGAAAGACCTGCTGGTGACAAAATTGTCAAGTCAAGCGGAACGCGACCTGTCAACATCTCCTCCTTCACATTCTCCCGCAACTGGGGGTGCGAGGAAAAGGCTCAGAATTCCGAGCCCACCCGCTGGCGGTGATGCAGGGCAGTCTGGAGCGACTGCTGATGCTGACATCTGGTCCGGACTGAAGGACCTGACAACGATTACGGACATGTCGTCTACTGTCACTGCATATGATTCTCTCAACATTGATAGAATGGTGGAGGATTATATGAGTGACCGCATCCAAGTAGGCACGTCACACAGTCCGTACTTATACTGGCAGGAAAAAGAGGCAATTTGGAGGCCCTTGCACAAACTGGCTTTATTCTACCTAAGTTGCCCTCCCACAAGTGTGTACTCCGAAAGAGTGTTTAGTGCCGCCGCTCACCTTGTCAGCAATCGGCGTACGAGGTTACATCCAGAAAATGTGGAGAAGATGATGTTCATTAAAATGAATTATAATCAATTCCTCCGCGGAGACATTGACCAGCAGCAATTGCCTCCACAAAGTACACAGGGAGCTGAGATGGTGGATTCCAGTGGGGACGAATTGATAATCTGTGAGGAGGGGGATGTACACGGTGATATATCGGAGGGTGATGATGAGGTGGACATCTTGCCTCTGTAGAGCCAGTTTGTGCAAGGAGAGATTAATTGCTTCTTTTTTGGGGGGGGTCCAAACCAACCCGTCATATCAGTCACAGTCGTGTGGCAGACCCTGTCACTGAAATGATGGGTTGGTTAAAGTGTGCATGTCCTGTTTTGTTTATACAACATAAGGGTGGGTGGGAGGGCCCAAGGACAATTCCATCTTGCACCTCTTTTTTCTTTTCTTTTTCTTTGCATCATGTGCTGATTGGGGAGGGTTTTTTGGAAGGGACATCCTGCGTGACACTGCAGTGCCACTCCTAAAAGGGCCCGGTGTTTGTGTCGGCCACTAGGGTCGCTAATCTTACTCACACAGTCAGCTACCTCATTGCGCCTCTTTTTTTCTTCTTTGCGTCATGTGCTGTTTGGGGAGGGTTTTTTGGAAGGGACATCCTGCGTGACACTGCAGTGCCACTCCTAGATGGGCCCGGTGTTTGTGTCGGCCACTAGGGTCGCTAATCTTACTCACACAGCTACCTCATTGCGCCTCTTTTTTTCTTTGCGTCATGTGCTGTTTGGGGAGGGTTTTTTGGAAGGGACATCCTGCGTGACACTGCAGTGCCACTCCTAGATGGGCCCGGTGTTTGTGTCGGCCACTAGGGTCGCTAATCTTACTCACACAGCTACCTCATTGCGCCTCTTTTTTTCTTTGCGTCATGTGCTGTTTGGGGAGGGTTTTTTGGAAGGGCCATCCTGCGTGACACTGCAGTGCCACTCCTAGATGGGCCCGGTGTTTGTGTCGGCCACTAGGGTCGCTAATCTTACTCACACAGCTACCTCATTGCGCCTCTTTTTTTCTTTGCGTCATGTGCTGTTTGGGGAGGGTTTTTTGGAAGGGACATCCTGCGTGACACTGCAGTGCCACTCCTAGATGGGCCCGGTGTTTGTGTCGGCCACTAGGGTCGCTTATCTTACTCACACAGCGACCTCGGTGCAAATTTTAGGACTAAAAATAATATTGTGAGGTGTGAGGTATTCAGAATAGACTGAAAATGAGTGTAAATTATGGTTTTTGAGGTTAATAATACTTTGGGATCAAAATGACCCCCAAATTCTATGATTTAAGCTGTTTTTTAGTGTTTTTTGAAAAAAACACCCGAATCCAAAACACACCCGAATCCGACAAAAAAAATTCGGTGAGGTTTTGCCAAAACGCGTTCGAACCCAAAACACGGCCGCGGAACCGAACCCAAAACCAAAACACAAAACCCGAAAAATTTCAGGCGCTCATCTCTAATATATACCCAGATAGAACACGTCATTAAAGAGAAAAACACATGTTAAAACAATGTTAACTGTCAAAGCAGACTGCACAGTTGAAGTCGGAATATGGGACATGAATAAACATACCAGGGCAGGTGCAGGTGGCCAAAATAGAATTGACATAACTTTAAACGTTGTTCTATATAAAATATATATGGATATATAAATCCATGTATAGCTGCCTAAGTATATGGCTTCATATATAATTGGAGCTGCTACATCATAGTTGGATAAACCTCAATACACACCACTAGGTTCCATACTGGGCAAGCTAATTGTCGGAATGGCACTAGCAGGCAAATATAATGAGTCCAAGATATTACTGAAAGACACTCCATTGAATCTTATCATTGAGGCCCTTGGGTTTAATGGTGTCCAAGGAGTACATCCATCTGGCCTCTTTGCGTAGAAGTAGACCGCCTCGATCACCCCCTCTTATAGATTTGGGGATGTGGTCAATAATTTGAAATTTCAGTTCCTGAAGAGAATGTCTTTGCTCCGCAAAATGCTTTGCTACCGGCTGGTCCGAAGATTTCCCAGAAATAGCATACTTGATGGCCGATCGGTGCATAGCCAACCGTTCACGTGCACAGCGTACAGTCTTGCCCACGTATTGCAGCTTGCAAGTAATCAGATACACTATGTGGGTAGTGGTACAAGTGACCACATGTCTAATAGAGAACACTTTGCCTGTAGCCGTAGAGGTAAAATAGGCTCCAGGCTGCATACTGGTGCAAGTCGTGCACCCGAGGCATCTATAGCAGCCTGGCATTTTGGTCAAAAAGTTAGTTGTGGTACACTCCCCAAACCCTGTAATATCCGTGTGGACAAGATGTTCTTTGATGCTTTTGCCCTTTTTATAGCAGACCAACGACGTTTTTCCTTAAATGTAGGTAATTTTCTATCTGAAGCTACTATGGGCCACATAGCTTTTAGAGCCCTGGGCACGACGGGGCTGGAAGTATTGTACTTGGTAACAAGCGGTAAAATTTGCTGTTGAGGTTTTGTCCCCTTGCTTAATAACACTTCCCTGGGTATACTGGCAACCTCCTGTTTATGTTTCAGGAGCTCTGCAGGATCATACCCTCTCACTGAGAAGCGATCCACCACCGTGGACAAAGCTTGATCCAGTTTTGACGGGTCGCTTTTGACCCTGGCGGCCCTCATCAGTTGGGATCTAGGCAAGCCCTTCTTTAGCGCCCTGGGATGGTGGCTGCTGGCTCGTAGAAGGGTATTTTTATTGGTGGGTTTATAAAATACCTTGGTGTGAATCTTCCCCTTCTCCATGATAACCCTAACATCGAGGTAATTAAGAGAGGTGGAATCGCTCTGTGCCGTAATTTTTATCGGAGAGTCTCTGCTGTTGATTCTAGTGACCAGTTGGTCAAAAATGCATGGCATCTATTCAGGGATTACTTTGCTACTTTGCTGTGCAGAGCAGCAGTCATCAAAGGCTCTTGATGCCTGCGGGACACTGCGGCTCCTAGGTGGGACAGCTGGACAGTGTACGCATAGCAGAACTGTCCCACTCTGATCCGGACAGTTGAAGTAATCAATCATTTCAATGTATGGGTGCCTGCAAAGTGAATTGTGGGTTTGCTGTCCTGGGAGAGGTGAGAGAAATATCGCTCTCCCCTATGTACCTTCCTGAACACTGTCATGTGACTACATCAAAACTTGCTAATAAACGTGGCAATAAAACTCTGGGGGAAAAAGGTGTTTGGAGAATGATACATTATAAAAATATCGTCATGTCTGTGATGTTTTGCATAGAGATGAGCGGGTTCGGTTCCTCGAAATCCGAACCCGCCCGAACTTCAGGGTTTTTTACACGGGTCCCAGCGACTCGGATCTTCCCGCCTTGCTCGGTTAACCCGAGCGCGCCCGAACGTCATCATCCCGCTGTCGGATTCTCGCGAGGCTCGGATTCTATCGCGAGACTCGGATTCTATATAAGGAGCCGCGCGTCGCCGCCATTTTCACACGTGCATTGAGATTGATAGGGAGAGGACGTGGCTGGCGTCCTCTCCGTTTATAGAGAAGAGAGTGAGACTAGAGTAGAGAGAGACACAGTATTTACTTTAGTAATTTTGGGGAGCATTAGGAGGAGTACTACTACTTGCTGAAGTGATAGTGTGACTGTATATCTGACTTGTGGGGGAGACAGTGGGGAGCAGTTAGAGTCTGAGAGCAGGAGTACATATTTTAACGTACAGTGCACACTTTTGCTGCCAGAGTGCCACACTGCCATTGTGACCACACTGACCACCAGTATATATTGTGATTGTCTGCTTAGGAGTACTACTTGCAAGTTGCTGACAGTGTGACCAGTGACCTGACCACCAGTTTAATTAATCACCACCAGTTTAATATATATATATATATAATTGTATATAATATATATATAATTGTATACCACCTACCCGTGTTTTTTTTTTTTTTCTTTCTTTTTGATACATACTACTATAGTAGCTTACTGTAGCAGTCTGCGGTGCTGCTGAGCTGACAGTGTCCAGCAGGTCCGTCATCAGTCATTACATAATAAATATATATACCTGTCCGGCTGCAGTACTAGTGATATTATATATATATATATATATTAATTTCATCTCATTATCATCCAGTCTATATTAGCAGCAGACACAGTACGGTAGTCCACGGCTGTAGCTACCTCTGTGTCGGCAGTCGCTCGTCCATCCATAATTGTATACCACCTACCCGTGTTTTTTTTTTTCTTTCTTCTTGATACATACTACTATAGTAGCTTACTGTAGCAGTCTGCGGTGCTGCAGAGCTGACAGTGTCCAGCAGGTCCGTCATCAGTCATTACATAATAAATATATATACCTGTCCGGCTGCAGTACTAGTGATATTATATATATATATATATTAATTTCATCTCATTATCATCCAGTCTATATTAGCAGCAGACACAGTACGGTAGTCCACGGCTGTAGCTACCTCTGTGTCGGCAGTCGCTCGTCCATCCATAATTGTATACCACCTACCCGTGGTTTTTTTTTTTCTTTCTTCTTGATACATACTACTATAGTAGCTTACTGAAGCAGTCTGCGGTGCTGCTGAGCTGACAGTGTCCAGCAGGTCCGTCATCAGTCATTACATAATAAATATATATACCTGTCCGGCTGCAGTACTAGTGATATTATATATATATATATATATTAATTTCATCTCATTATCATCCAGTCTATATTAGCAGCAGACACAGTACGGTAGTCCACGGCTGTAGCTACCTCTGTGTCGGCAGTCGCTCGTCCATCCATAATTGTATACCACCTACCCGTGTTTTTTTTTTTTCTTTCTTCTTGATACATACTACTATAGTAGCTTACTGTAGCAGTCTGCGGTGCTGCTGAGCTGACAGTGTCCAGCAGGTCCGTCATCAGTCATTACATAATAAATATATATACCTGTCCGGCTGCAGTACTAGTGATATTATATATATATATATATATATTAATTTCATCTCATTATCATCCAGTCTATATTAGCAGCAGACACAGTACGGTAGTCCACGGCTGTAGCTACCTCTGTGTCGGCAGTCGCTCGTCCATCCATAATTGTATACCACCTACCCGTGGTTTTTTTTTTCTTTCTTCTTGATACATACCACTATAGTAGCTTACTGTAGCAGTCTGCGGTGCTGCTGAGCTGACAGTGTCCAGCAGGTCCGTCATCAGTCATTACATAATAAATATATATACCTGTCCGGCTGCAGTACTAGTGATATTATATATATATATATATATTAATTTCATCTCATTATCATCCAGTCTATATTAGCAGCAGACACAGTACGGTAGTCCACGGCTGTAGCTACCTCTGTGTCGGCAGTCGCTCGTCCATCCATAATTGTATACCACCTACCCGTGTTTTTTTTTTTTGTCTTCTTGATACATACTACTATAGTAGCTTACTGTAGCAGTCTGTGGTGCTGCTGAGCTGACAGTGTTCAGCAGGTCTGTCATCAGTCATTACATAATAAATATATATACCTGTCCGGCTGCAGTACTAGTGATATTATATATATATATATTAATTTCATCTCATTATCATCCAGTCTATATTAGCAGCAGACACAGTACGGTAGTCCACGGCTGTAGCTACCTCTGTGTCGGCAGTCGCTCGTCCATCCATAATTGTATACCACCTACCCGTGTTTTTTTTTTCTTTCTTCTTGATACATACTACTATAGTAGCTTACTGTAGCAGTCTGCGGTGCTGCTGAGCTGACAGTGTCCAGCAGGTCCGTCATCAGTCATTACATAATAAATATATATACCTGTCCGGCTGCAGTACTAGTGATATTATATATATATATATATTAATTTCATCTCATTATCATCCAGTCTATATTTGCAGCAGACACAGTACGGTAGTCCACGGCTGTAGCTACCTCTGTGTCGGCAGTCGCTCGTCCATCCATAATTGTATACAACCTACCCGTGGGTTTTTTTTTTCTTTCTTCTTGATACATACTACTATAGTAGCTTACTGCAGCAGTCTGCGGTGCTGCTGAGCTGACAGTGTCCAGCAGGTCCGTCATCAGTCATTACATAATAAATATATATACCTGTCCGGCTGCAGTACTAGTGATATTATATATATATATATATATATTAATTTCATCTCATTATCATTCAGTCTATATTAGCAGCAGACACAGTACGGTAGTCCACGGCTGTAGCTACCTCTGTGTCGGCAGTCGCTCGCCAATCCATAATTGTATACCACCTACCCGTGGTTTTTTTTTTCTTTCTTCTTGATACATACTACTATAGTAGCTTACTGTAGCAGTCTGCGGTGCTGCTGAGCTGACAGTGTCCAGCAGGTCCGTCATCAGTCATTACATAATAAATATATATACCTGTCCGGCTGCAGTACTAGTGATATTATATATATATATATATTAATTTCATCTCATTATCATCCAGTCTATATTAGCAGCAGACACAGTACGGTAGTCCACGGCTGTAGCTACCTCTGTGTCGGCAGTCGCTCGTCCATCCATAATTGTATACCACCTACCCGTGGTTTTTTTTTTTCTTTCTTCTTGATACATACTACTATAGTAGCTTACTGTAGCAGTCTGCGGTGCTGCTGAGCTGACAGTGTCCAGCAGGTCCGTCATCAGTCATTACATAATAAATATATATACCTGTCCGGCTGCAGTACTAGTGATATTATATATATATATATTAATTTCATCTCATTATCATCCAGTCTATATTAGCAGCAGACACAGTACGGTAGTCCACGGCTGTAGCTACCTCTGTGTCGGCAGTCGCTCGTCCATCCATAATTGTATACCACCTACCCGTGGTTTTTTTTTTCTTCCTTCTTGATACATACTACTATAGTAGCTTACTGTAGCAGTCTGCGGTGCTGCTGAGCTGACAGTGTCCAGCAGGTCCGTCATCAGTCATTACATAATAAATATATATACCTGTCCGGCTGCAGTACTAGTGATATTACCGTATATACTCGAGTATAAGCCGACTTTTTCAGCACTTTTTTTTGTGCTGAAAAAGCCACCTCGGCTTATACTCGAGTCAGTGACAGGCAGAGGCAGAGCAGTGTGAAGGAGGGACACGGAGCGCACAGCGCGCGGCTCTCCTGTGTCCCTCCTGCATCTCCGGCGGCAGCAGCGGCGGTTCTATTACAGGAAGTACCCGTTCGTGACCTCTGATCACGAACCGGCACTTCCTTTAATAGACCTGCCGCGGCCGCCGAAGATGCAGGAGGGACACAGGAGAGGCGCGTGCTGTGCGCTTCGTGTCCCTCCAGAAGACAGCGCGGGATCGACGGAGGGGTAAGTAACAACACTGTGGGGCATACCTGGCACTTGGGGAGGGAACGTATCTGGCATCATGAGGGGGCGTATCTGGCAGCACTGTGGGGGCGTATCTGGCAGCACTGTGGGGGCATATCTGGCAGCACTGTGGGGGCATATCTGGCAGCACTGTGGGGGCATAACTGGCAGCACTGTGGGGGCATATCTGGCAGCACTGTGGGGGCATATCTGGCAGCACTGTGGGGGCATATCTGGCAGCACTGGCAGCACTGTGGGGGCATATCTGGCAGCACTGTGGGGGCATATCTGGCAGCACTGTGGGGGCATATCTGGCAGCACTGTGGGGGCATATCTGGCAGCACTGTGGGGGCATATCTGGCAGCACTGTGGGGGCATAACTGGCAGCACAGTGGGGGCATATCTGGCAGCACTGTGAGGGCATATCTGGCAGCACTGTGGGGGCATATCTGGCAGCACTGTGGGGGCATATCTGGCAGCACTGTGGGGGCATATCTGGCAGCACTGTGGGGGCATATCTGGCAGCACTGTGGGGGCATATCTGGCAGCACTGTGGGGGCATATCTGGCAGCACTGTGGGGGCATATCTGGCAGCACTGTGGGGGCATATCTGGCAGCACTGTGGGGGCATATCTGGCAGCACTGTGGGGGCATATCTGGCAGCACTGTGGGGGCATATCTGGCACTATGAGGGCATATCTGGCACTGAGGGCTGTGTACGGCTAGAGCTGCATTTCCCACCCTAGGCTTATACTCGAGTCAATAAGTTTTCCCAGGTTTTTGTGGTAGAATTAGGTGCCTCGGCTTATATTCGGGTCGACTTATACTCGAGTATATACGGTATATATATATATATATATATATATATTAATTTCATCTCATTATCATCCAGTCTATATTAGCAGCAGAAACAGTACGGTAGTCCACGGCTGTAGCTACCTCTGTGTCGGCAGTCGCTCGTCCATCCATAAGAATACTAGTATCCATCCATCTCCATTGTTTACCTGAGGTGCCTTTTAGTTGTGCCTATTAAAATATGGAGAACAAAAATGTTGAGGTTCCAAAATTAGGGAAAGATCAAGATCCACTTCCACCTCGTGCTGAAGCTGCTGCCACTAGTCATGGCCGAGACGATGAAATGCCAGCAACGTCGTCTGCCAAGGCCGATGCCCAATGTCATAGTACAGAGCATGTAAAATCCAAAACACCAAATATCAGTAAAAAAAGGACTCCAAAATCTAAAATAAAATTGTCGGAGGAGAAGCGTAAACTTGCCAATATGCCATTTACCACACGGAGTGGCAAGGAACGGCTGAGGACCTGGCCTATGTTCATGGCTAGTGGTTCAGCTTCACATGAGGATGGAAGCACTCAGCCTCTCGCTAGAAAAATGAAAAGACTCAAGCTGGCAAAAGCACCGCAAAGAACTGTGCGTTCTTCGAAATCCCAAATCCACATGGAGAGTCCAATTGTGTCGGTTGCGATGCCTGACCTTCCCAACACTGGACGTGAAGAGCATGCGCCTTCCACCATTTGCACGCCCCCTGCAAGTGCTGGAAGGAGCACCCGCAGTCCAGTTCCTGATAGTCAGATTGAAGATGTCAGTGTTGAAGTACACCAGGATGAGGAGGATATGGGTGTTGCTGGCGCTGGGGAGGAAATTGACAAGGAGGATTCTGATGGTGAGGTGGTTTGTTTAAGTCAGGCACCCGGGGAGACACCTGTTGTCCGTGGGAGGAATATGGCCGTTGACATGCCTGGTGAAAATACCAAAAAAATCAGCTCTTCGGTGTGGAAGTATTTCAACAGAAATGCGGACAACATTTGTCAAGCCGTGTGTTGCCTTTGTCAAGCTGTAATAAGTAGGGGTAAGGACGTTAACCACCTCGGAACATCCTCCCTTATACGTCACCTGCAGCGCATTCATAATAAGTCAGTGACAAGTTCAAAAACTTTGGGCGACAGCGGAAGCAGTCCACTGACCAGTAAATCCCTTCCTCTTGTAACCAAGCTCACGCAAACCACCCCACCAACTCCCTCAGTGTCAATTTCCTCCTTCCCCAGGAATGCCAATAGTCCTGCAGGCCATGTCACTGGCAATTCTGACGAGTCCTCTCCTGCCTGGGATTCCTCCGATGCATCCTTGCGTGTAACGCCTACTGCTGCTGGCGCTGCTGTTGTTGCTGCTGGGAGTCGATGGTCATCCCAGAGGGGAAGTCGTAAGCCCACTTTTACTACTTCCACCAAGCAATTGACTGTCCAACAGTCCTTTGCGAGGAAGATGAAATATCACAGCAGTCATCCTGTTGCAAAGCGGATAACTGAGGCCTTGACAACTATGTTGGTGTTAGACGTGCGTCCGGTATCCGCCGTTAGTTCACAGGGAACTAGACAATTTCTTGAGGTAGTGTGCCCCCGTTACCAAATACCATCTAGGTTCCACTTCTCTAGGCAGGCGATACCGAGAATGTACACGGACGTCAGAAAAAAACTCACCAGTGTCCTAAAAAATGCAGTTGTACCCAATGTCCACTTAACCACGGACATGTGGACAAGTGGAGCAGGGCAGGGTCAGGACTATATGACTGTGACAGCCCACTGGGTAGATGTATGGACTCCCGCCGCAAGAACAGCAGCGGCGGCACCAGTAGCAGCATCTCGCAAACGCCAACTTTTTCCTAGGCAGGCTACGCTTTGTATCACCGGTTTCCAGAATACGCACACAGCTGAAAACCTCTTACGGCAACTGAGGAAGATCATCGCGGAATGGCTTACCCCAATTGGACTCTCCTGTGGATTTGTGGCATCGGACAACGCCAGCAATATTGTGTGTGCATTAAATATGGGCAAATTCCAGCACGTCCCATGTTTTGCACATACCTTGAATTTGGTGGTGCAGAATTATTTAAAAAACGACAGGGGCGTGCAAGAGATGCTGTCGGTGGCCAGAAGAATTGCGGGACACTTTCGGCGTACAGGCACCACGTACAGAAGACTGGAGCACCACCAAAAACGCCTGAACCTGCCCTGCCATCATCTGAAGCAAGAAGTGGTAACGAGGTGGAATTCAACCCTATATATGCTTCAGAGGTTGGAGGAGCAGCAAAAGGCCATTCAAGCCTATACAATTGAGCACGATATAGGAGGTGGAATGTACCTGTCTCAAGCGCAGTGGAGAATGATTTCAACGTTGTGCAAGGTTCTGCAACCTTTTGAACTTGCCACACGTGAAGTCAGTTCAGACACTGCCAGCCTGAGTCAGGTCATTCCCCTCATTAGGCTTTTGCAGAAGAAGCTGGAGGCATTGAAGGAGGAGCTAAAAGGGAGCGATTCCGCTAGGCATGTGGAACTTGTGGATGGAGCCCTTAATTCGCTTAACAAGGATTCACGGGTGGTCAATCTGTTGAAATCAGAGCACTACATTTTGGCCACCGTGCTCGATCCTAGATTTAAAACCTACCTTGGATCTCTCTTTCCGGCAGACACAAGTCTGCTGGGGTTCAAAGACCTGCTGGTGACAAAATTGTCAAGTCAAGCGGAACGCGACCTGTCAACATCTCCTCCTTCACATTCTCCCGCAACTGGGGGTGCGAGGAAAAGGCTCAGAATTCCGAGCCCACCCACTGGCGGTGATGCAGGGCAGTCTGGATCGACTGCTGATGCTGACATCTGGTCCGGACTGAAGGACCTGACAACGATTACGGACATGTCGTCTACTGTCACTGCATATGATTCTCTCACCATTGAAAGAATGGTGGAGGATTATATGAGTGACCGCATCCAAGTAGGCACGTCAGACAGTCCGTACTTATACTGGCAGGAAAAAGGCAATTTGGAGGCCCTTGCACAAACTGGCTTTATTCTACCTAAGTTGCCCTCCCACAAGTGTGTACTCCGAAAGAGTGTTTAGTGCCGCCGCTCACCTTGTCAGCAATCGGCGTACGAGGTTACTTCCAGAAAATGTGGAGAAGATGATGTTCATTAAAATGAATTATAATCAATTCCTCCGTGGAGACATTGACCAGCAGCAATTGCCTCCACAAAGTACACAGGGAGCTGAGATGGTGGATTCCAGTGGGGACGAATTGATAATCTGTGAGGAGCGGGATGTACACGGTGATATATCGGAGGATGATGATGAGGTGGACATCTTGCCTCTGTAGAGCCAGTTTGTGCAAGGAGAGATTAATTGCTTCTTTTTCGGTGGGGGTCCAAACCAACCCGTCATTTCAGTCACAGTCGTGTGGCAGACCCTGTCACTGAAATGATGGGTTGGTTAAAGTGTGCATGTCCTGTTTATACAACATAAGGGTGGGTGGGAGGGCCCAAGGACAATTACATCTTGCACCTCTTTTTTCTTTCATTTTTCTTTGCGTCATGTGCTGTTTGGGGAGTGTTTTTTGGAAGGGCCATCCTGTGTGACACTGCAGTGCCACTCCTAGATGGGCCAGGTGTTTGTGTCGGCCACTAGGGTCGCTTAGCTTACTCACACAGCTACCTCATTGCGCCTCTTTTTTTCTTCTTTGCGTCATGTGCTGTTTGGGGAGTGTTTTTTGGAAGGGCCATCCTGCGTGACACTGCAGTGCCACTCCTAGATGGGCCAGGTGTTTGTGTCGGCCACTAGGGTCGCTTAGCTTACTCACACAGCTACCTCATTGCGCCTCTTTTTTTCTTTGCGTCATGTGCTGTTTGGGGAGTGTTTTTTGGAAGGGCCATCCTGCGTGACACTGCAGTGCCACTCCTAGATGGGCCAGGTGTTTGTGTCGGCCACTAGGGTCGCTTAGCTTACTCACACAGCTACCTCATTGCGCCTCTTTTTTTCTTTGCGTCATGTGCTGTTTGGGGAGTGTTTTTTGGAAGGGCCATCCTGCGTGACACTGCAGTGCCACTCCTAGATGGGCCAGGTGTTTGTGTCGGCCACTAGGGTCGCTTATCTTACTCACACAGCTACCTCATTGCGCCTCTTTTTTTCTTTGCGTCATGTGCTGTTTGGGGAGTGTTTTTTGGAAGGGCCATCCTGCGTGACACTGCAGTGCCACTCCTAGATGGGCCAGGTGTTTGTGTCGGCCACTAGGGTCGCTTATCTTACTCACACAGCTACCTCATTGCGCCTCTTTTTTTCTTTGCGTCATGTGCTGTTTGGGGAGTGTTTTTTGGAAGGGCCATCCTGCGTGACACTGCAGTGCCACTCCTAGATGGGCCAGGTGTTTGTGTCGGCCACTAGGGTCGCTTAGCTTAGTCATCCAGCGACCTCGGTGCAAATTTTAGGACTAAAAATAATATTGTGAGGTGTGAGGTATTCAGAATAGACTGAAAATGAGTGGAAATTATGTTTTTTGAGGTTAATAATACTTTGGGGTCAAAATGACCCCCAAATTCTATGATTTAAGCTGTTTTTTAGTGTTTTTTGAAAAAAACACCCGAATCCAAAACACACCCGAATCCAACAAAAAAAATTCGGTGAGGTTTTGCCAAAACGCGGTCGAACCCAAAACACGGCCGCGGAACCGAACCCAAAACCAAAACACAAAACCCGAAAAATTTCAAATGCACATCTCTAGGCATTGTGGACACTTTTGAAGAGTAACGTAGGAGTGTTTCCAATGTCTCATGCTTTAAGGTTAAGCAATTATTTTTATTGTATGAACATATCTATTGAAAATGTATTTTAGGTTATAAAGAACACATGAAGCAAACACTGACATAAAGCTACAATGCCATGAAGAGTATAACAATGATCAAGTATATTGACAAGGGACAAAAAGCTGATTGGTAGCAGAAAGAAGGGAAGACCTTCACCCGCAGTAACACAGTGAATTATGGCAGGGATAGGAAAGACAACAAGAGAAAGACAAAAAGGAGAGTGGAGGGGGGGGGGGGAGTTAGCAAAAGTCATTATAGGATTTAAATGATTGAACGGGAAATAGAATAGTCATAGCCAGCGGCGTTTCTAGAGAGGAGGGGACCCGTGTGCAGACTCCGTGTGATGGCCCTCTCCTCTCCTGTAGCCGTCACCGCCGCTGCTAGCACTATCAGCGCTGAGAGTCTGGCACAGTGCCAGAGTCTGCAGCGCATGCGCAGGACTCCGAAAAATGGCTGCCGCGCCATTTTTCCGGAGTCCTGCGCATGCGCTGTAGACTCTGGCACTGTGCTCCACCGCACACACTGCACCCATTAAAAATACACCAGTGGTCATAGCATGGCAGACTCTTTGGGCCTGATTCTGAGCTGGAAGCAGCAGAGTTAGGAAACAAATGATATCCCGGGATGCCGGCTGTGCCTATACCGACAGCCGACTTTAATACTGTGTGGGGCATAATTAGGTGCAAGGGGCATTTACTGTATAGGGTATATGGTGCAAGGAGCGTGTGTAATGTAAGATATATTGACTGATGGCGACATCGGCAAAAAACATCTCCTGTTCTTCCTGTATCATGAATACATTAGCGTAGGAGGGGGAGACGTTGCACCCCATGGCACACCCGCTGGTCTGACTAAAAAATTTCCCATCGAACAAAAAATAGTTCCTAGTCAGAGTGAGCTTTAGTAGTTTGAGAAATAGCCCCACATTGAATGTTGTCAAATTTTCACTAATAAGGAAACATTCCATGGCCCTAAGGCCACTGTTGTGAGGAATACTTGTATACAAGCTACATATATCGATGGTACAGATTAAGGTGCCCTCCGGTATGTTATTAAGTAGAAACAGTTGGTTTAAAAAGGAAGTGGTATCTTTAACAAAATTAGGTTGTCTTGAAATAAGCGGCTGTAAAATACTGTCCAAAAATACAGAAATGGGCTGGTATATAGATTGATGAGCAGAAATGATTGGCCTGCCCGGAGGACAGGTCAAGTCTTTATGGATCTTGGGTACTGTAAATAAAATGGGAACCCTGGGAAACTCTTGTTTAAGGGCACGGCATAATTTGTCAGATATTGATGAGGACTTGTAGGCTTGATCCAAGATGTCATCCACCTCCAACTTGAATCGTGATGTAGGATCCGATGGGAGGCTTGTATACACAGTACCGTCAGCTAGTTGTTTGTAAACTTCAGACTTGTAATCAGACAGGTTCATAATCACTATCCCGCCCCCCTTATCGGCGGGGCGGATAATGATATCCCTGTATGAACTGTTTCAACGCTCTGTACTCGGCTCTAGACAAATTCTGATTGACAGTTGGAGAAGCAGCAGTGTATTTAGCAACAGAATCATCAAGTAACCTAGTAAACGTCTTAATGGACGAGTTGTTTGACTGTGGGTTTAAATCTAACCAACTTGATCCGCATCAAGATTTTCTCAAACAGAGACTCAAATCGTCGATACGCGTAGGAGAACACTACCTGACATTCAGTGTGTAATTTATTACCACTTTTACAAAGTTCAACAAACAATCTGACAAACAGCCCAGTTCAAGTTTTGACAGACAGCGGCCCAGGAAGCGAGGAGGAACAAGGACCGGAGGACAAGAATCACGTGACCGCAAGCCTATCAACCAGGAAGTAGGTTGAATCAGAAGCTGCAGGACGGACAGTCAGGCCAAGTGGAGACGGGCGCCGGGAAACAACACAGGAGACGCAGGTAAGCAGCTCTGTTTAGGGGGAAGGGCGTAGCGGAGAGTCCCATTCGGGTCTCGAAGTGAACGTCACTTTCCCCGTAGAGACAGGACCGCTTTCCATCGATATGGTCGGCGGACAGCGTCTGTAAGTACAAGCGCTTTCCGTGACTCCAGACGTAGAGAACGAGCGGCCAGTCCGGAGCAAGCAGACACCGATCTCCTTGTGGTTGTTTTTTTCCCCCCGTGCATCCACTAGGGGTACCTTTTTCACTGCAGTGCATTGCTGAAACCCATCATCCTCTGTAAAGTTACCATCATTACATCAACTTCTTGCAACAGACTTTTGAATCAAGGCATCTCCTTAATTTCAAGCTTCTAGTTGTATGCGAATCTGGGACTTTATTGTCAGTTTACAGGACTAGTCACACCATTACCATCATAGTGCATGTAGGAGGTGGGACGCCACGCTCCACTGCACCAGACTTTTGACGCTCATATATATATATATATATATATATATATATATATATAAAGTGATCACAGAAAGAGAATCCGGGAAGCCGCACTGACACTCTCAGAAGAATGATCCAGGTGTCCGGTCAATAAAGTTAGTATAACATCTCATGCCCACGCAGCCACATAGACAGGACCAGCACACTGTAGTTTGTGTCAAAAATGCTGTATTTACTCCTTAAAAGTGCATAAAGATACAAGGCTCGTCATATACTCATCGTTTGGCTAGCACAGGAAAACGCAGTAGACCTCCCTCTACTGTGTTTTCCTGTGCTAGCCAAACGATGAGTATATGACGAGCCTTGTATCTTTATGCACTTTTAAGGAGTAAATACAGCATTTTTGACACAAACTACAGTGTGCTGGTCCTGTCTATGTGGCTGCGTGGGCATGAGATGTTATATATATATATATATATATATACTTTTCCGTATATTTTCTAACCCCCCCTTTTTTTTCTCTTTTTTTCTTTTTCTTTTTCCACCCGCTCTTTTCTTGTATTTTATTTATTATAATTTTTCCTGAAATCATAGTGTCTTTACACTTCCCGTTTTTTTGTGTGCATACTTATATAAAATTAAAGAACCTAAGGTGGATTGTTAATACAATAAAAGTTCAGACCTTTTACTTCACACGTTAAATTGACGCATATTTTCAGGCGCAGTTGCAAGACCCTATTTCTGGATTTACTCTATTTCTTGAGGTTTGTGGGTTTAAGCCTCCCTTGCAAACTTGCTGCCACAGCATATACCTGTAGGAGCAGAGCGCAGGATACAACAGTCTTTTCCACTAAGCTAAGCGACCCAAGTGGCCGACACAAACACCTGGCCCATCTAGGAGTGGCACTGCAGTGTCAGACAGGATGGCACTTCTAAAAATAGTCCCCAAACAGCACATGATGCAAAGAAAAAAGAGGTGCACCAAGGTCGCTGGATGGCTAAGCTAAACGACACAAGTGGCCGACACAAACACCTGGCCCATCTAGGAGTGGCACTGCAGTGTCAGACAGGATGGCACTTCAAAAAATAGTCCCCAAACAGCACATGATGCAAAGAAAAAAAGAGGTGCACCAAGGTCGCTGGATGGCTAAGCTAAACGACACAAGTGGCCGACACAAACACCTGGCCCATCTAGGAGTGGCACTGCAGTGTCAGACAGGATGGCACTTCAAAAAATAGTCCCCAAACAGCACATGATGTAAAGATAAATAAAAGAAAAAAGAGGTGCAAGATGGAATTGTCCTGGAAGTAACCTCGTACGCCGATTGCTGACACACTGGAGGGGGGGCAACTTAGGTAAAATAAAGCCAGTTTGTGCAAGGGCCTCCAAATTGCCTCTTTTTCCTGCCAGTATACATACGGACTGTCTGACGTGCCTACTTGGATGCGGTCACTCATATAATCCTCCACCATTCTTTCAATGGTGACAGAATCATATGCAGTGACAGTAGACGACATGCCAGTAATCGTTGGCAGGTCCTTCAGTCCGGACCAGATGTCAGCACTCGCTCCAGACTGCCCTGCATCACCGCCAGCGGGTGGGCTCGGAATTCTTAGCCTTTTCCTCGCAGCCCCAGTTGCGGGAGAATGTGAAGGAGGAGCTATTGACGGGTCACGTTCTGCTTGACTTGATAATTTTCTCACCAACAGGTCTTTGAACCTCTACAGGAAAGAGAGATACAACGTAGGTTTTAAATCTAGGATCGAGCACGGTGGCCAAAATGTAGTGCTCTGATTTCAACACATTCACCACCCGTGAATCCTGGTTAAGCGAATTAAGGGCTCCATCCACAAGTCCCACATGCCTAGCGGAATCGCTCTGTTTTAGCTCCTCCTTCATTCTCTCCAGCTTCTTCTGCAAAAGCCTGATGAGGGGAATGACCTGACTCAGGCTGGCAGTGTCTGAACTGACTTCACGTGTGGCAAGTTCAAAGGGTTGCAGAACCTTGCACAACAATGAAATCATTCTCCACTGCGCTTGAGTCAGGTGCATTCCCCCTCCTTTGCCTATATCGTAGGTAGCTGTATAGGCTTGAATGGCCTTTTGCTGCTCCTCCATCCTCTGAAGCATATAGAGGGTTGAATTCCACCTCGTTACCACCTCCTGCTTCAGATGATGGCGGGGCAGGTTCTGGAGTGTTTGCTGGTGCTCCAGTCTTCGGCACGCGGTTGCTGAATGACGAAATTGGCCCGCAATTCTTCGGGCCACCGACAGCATCTCTTGCACGCCCCTGTCATTTTTAAAAAAAATTCTGCACCACCAAATTCAATGTATGTGCAAAACATGGGACGTGCTGGAATTTGCCCACATGTAATGCACGCACAATATAGGTGGCGTTGTCCGATGTCACAAATCCCCAGGAGAGTCCAATTGGGGTAAGCCATTCTGCGATGATGTTCCTCAGTTTCCGTATGAGGTTGTCAGCTGTGTGCCTCTTATGGAAAGCGGTGATACAAAGCGTAGCCTGCCTAGGAACGAGTTGGCGTTTGCGAGATGCTGCTACTGGTGCCGCCGTTGTTGTTCTTGCTGCGGGAGGCAATACATCTACCCAGTGGGCTGTCACAGTATGCCCTGCTCCACTTGTCTACTTGTCCGTGGTTAAGTGGACATTGGGTACAACTGCATTTTTTAGGACACTGGTGACTCTTTTTCTGTATCTCGGTATCGCCTGCCTAGAGAAATGGAACCTAGATGGTATTTGGTACAGGGGACACGCTAATTCAATAAATTGTCTAATTCCCTGTGAATTAACGGTGGATACCAGACACACGTTTAAGACCACCCAGGCTGCCAAGGCCTGAGTTATCCGCTTTGCAGCAGGATGACTGCTGTGATATTTCATCTTCCTCGCAAAGGACTGTTGGACAGTCAATTGCTTACTGGAAGTAGTACAAGTGATCTTCCGACTTCCCCTCTGGGATGATAATCGACACCCAGCAGCAACAACAGCAGCGCCAGCAGCAGTAGGCGTTACACTCAAGGATGCATCGGAGGAATCCCAAACAGGAGATGACTCGTCAGAATTGCCAGTGACATGGCCTGCAGGACTATTGGCTTTCCTGTCTAAGGAGGAAATTGATGGTGGTGTGGTTTGCAGGAGCTTGGTTACAAGAGGAAGGGATTTAGTTGTCAGTGGACTGCTTCCGCTGTCACCCAAAGTTTTTGAACTTGTCAATGACTTCTGATGAATGCGCTCCGGGTGACGTATAAGGGAGGATGTTCCTAGGTGGTTAACGTCCTTACCCCTACTTATTACAGCTTGACAAAGGCAACAAACAGCTTGACACCTGTTGTCCGCATTTCTGTTGAAATAATTCCACACCGAAGAGGTGATTTTTTTTGTAATTTGACCAGGCATGTCAATGGCCATAGTCGTCCCACGGACAACAGGTGTCTCCCCGGGTGCCTGACTTAAACAAACCACCTCACCATCAGAATCCTCCTTGTCAATTTCCTCCTCAGCGCCAGCAACACCCATATCCTCATCCTGGTGTACTTCAACAGTGACATTTTCAATTTGACTATCAGGAACTGGACTGCGTGTGCTCCTTCCAGCACTTGCATGGGGCGTGCAAATGGTGGAAGGCGTCACCTCTTCCCGTCCAGTGTTGGAAAGATCAGGCATCGCAACCGGCACAATTGGACTCTCCTTGGGGATTTGTGATTTAGAAGAACGTATAGTTCTTTGCTGTGCTTTTGCCAGCTTAAGTCTTTTCATTTTTCAAGCGGGAGGATGAGTGCTACCATCCTCATGTGAAGCTGAACCACTAGCCATGAACATAGGCCAGGACCTCAGCCGTTCCTTGCCACTCCATGTCGTAAATGGCATATTGGCAAGTTTACGCTTCTCATCAGACGCTTTTAATTTTGATTTTTGGGTCATTTTACTGAACTTTTGTTTTTTTTAATTTTACATGCTCTCTACTATGACATTGGGCATCGTCCTTGGCAGATGACGTTGATGGCATTTCATCGTCTCGGCTATGACTAGTGGCAGCAGCTTCAGCACGAGGTGGAAGTGGATCTTGATCTTTCCCTATTTTACCCTCCACATTTTTGTTCTCCATTTTTTAATGTGTGGAATTATATGCCAGTAATATATATCAATAGCAATGGCCTACTGTACCGTACTGCTATATATATACTGGTGGTCACAGCAAAATTCTGCACTGTCCTCCTACTATACTGCGCACAACTAAAATGCAGCACAGGTATGGATGGATAGTATACTTGAAGACACAGAGGTAGAGCAGTGGACTACTGTTCCGTACTGCTATATATATACTGGTGGTCACAGCAAAATTCTGCACTGTCCTCCTACTATATACTACAATGCAGCACAGATATGGAGCGTTTTTCAGGCAGAGAACGTAGATATTTTCAGCACACTGAGCACAGATATTTGCAAGCACACTGAGCACAGATATTTTAAGCACATTGAGCACAGATATTTGCAGCACACTGAACACAGAAACTGAGAGAACGCAACCACGTCCTCTCGCTATCATCTCCAAAGCACGAGTGAAAATGGCGGCGACGCGCAGCTCCTTATATAGAATACGAATCTCGCGAGAATCCGACAGCGGGATGATGACGTTCGGCCACGCTTGGGTTAACTGAGCAAGGCGGGAAGATCCCAGGCTGCCTCGAAACCGTGTAAAATGGGTGAAGTTCGGCGGGGTTCGGATCTCGAGGAACCGAACCCACTCATCACTACCTTTTACACTGGTAGCATGCACCTTACTAATGGAGATATCTGCTCTTGCATAGGAAGTATGAGAGTTCTAACTATATGAAGTTACGTGTAATTGTCAGAGAAATAACTTCATATAATTAGAATTCTCATGTTTCCTTTACAGGAGCAAATAGCTTCATCAGTAAGGTGTCTGCTTCCAGTGTATCTATAATAAAGAGGGTGTGATTTGTAAGGTGTACTGACTAGTGGGTAAGTCGGCTACGGAAGAGATACCAGCTGCTGTTAATTAACTTAATTGACTAATGTCGCTGAATACATGGAACAGGAGGAGAGGTGCCCCCCTTCAAAGCAGGAGCCCGGCGGCAGCTGACTCTGTTGCCTCCCAGAGTTCTGCCTCTGTATGTCATCCTTAGGGTCAGTTGTGTGGTGAGGGACAAGATTTGCTTCTGTTTGGCCACATATTTTATGACTGGCAGCCACCAGCACTGGTTTTGCCTATTATATTGACAATAAATAATTTAAATTGGTCCTGGACCACCAACCCAGGGCACCCCTGCAAGTGTCCCGAGGCACCCCAGGGAGCCACGGCACACAGTTTGGAAACCTCTGCTGTATTATAACTTGCGGAGCCCCCGCTTTCTGTTAGGTCTGGCCAGGCACCGCACACACTAACATTTCGGTATTCAGATAAATCATTATAACAGTGGGTGCTGTGCCAACATACAGTGTATCCAACGAATACCCAAGGAAGCATTTCCCTGTTATTCTCCCCTGGTTACCATTTATTCCTACTATACATTATTTATTTCTACAAGCCAGCAGATATATTTCAGCACTAATTATATGCAGACGCAATTATGATTTAGATATTAAGGGTCAAGAACAATTTCACACCCACGTACATGAATAAAAAACAGCGAGACTTCTTTTGTTCTTATCACATTTTTCTCTTTATACACATATTTTAGTACGATCTAGTAAGTATTTCATGGTTTATACTATTTCTCTGGTTTCTGTCACCAAATTTTATTTATTTAATTAATAAATGAATATAAGTAAAGTTTTACATTTATGTGCGCTATTCTTATACACGTGTTCCCTCACATTCTGTAGTCAACAAGAAGATATTGTAGTTTTACAAGACAATCATTTATTTATTTATTTATTACTTTCCAGTACTTTCTTTGTACTGGTTTGCTCATAGAAACATAGAATGTGACAGCAGTTAAGAAACACTTGGCCCATCTAGTCTGCCCCCTTTTTACCATATTTTTACCTCAAACCTTATTTGAGCCTTATTTCTATGCAATGCTATGTACACATTGGCCCTCATTCCGAGTTGTTCGCTCGCTAGCTGCTTTTAGCAGCCGTGCAAACGCTAAGCCGCCGCCCTCTGGGAGTGTATCTTAGCTTAGCTAAAGTGCGAACGAAAGGATCGCACAGCAGCTACAAAATAATTTTGTGCAACTTCAGAGTAGCTCCAGACTTACTCCTAGCTTGCGATCACTGCAGACTATTTAGTTCCTGTTTTGACGTCACGAACACGCCCTGCGTTCGGCCAGCCATGCCTGCGTTTCCCCAGGCACGCCTGCGTTTGTATCTGACACGCCTGTGTTTTTCCACACACTCCCCGAAAACTTTCAGTTACCACCCAGAACCACCCACTTCCTGTCAATCACTCTGCGGCCAGCAGTGCGACTGAAAAGCGTCGCTAGACCTTGTGTGAAACTGCATCGGCTGTTGTGAAAGTACATCGCGCGTGCGCATTGCGCCCCATACGCATGCGCAGAAGTGCCTTTTTTTGCCTGATCGGTGCGCTGTGACCGAAAGCAGCTAGCGATCAACTCGGAATGACCCCCATTATGCGAATCCCATACAATATGATATCGTATGATATTGCATAAGATATCGGATCGGATCATGTGTACACACTACAAACAGGGTTAGATTGGCCCACAGGGGTACAGGGGAAACCACCGGTGGGCCCCACTGCCTGTGAGCCCACAATAATCTCTAGGTATCCGGTTCCAGACTGTGCACTTGAGTTATACACTATACATGTGTTACATTATGCTGCACAGGACTATGGTGTATTTTCTACAGTGCATTGCTGTTATTAATCTGGTACATTAACATGCATGTACTAGCAGTATTTACTGTACATATATATTTATCAAGGGGCCCAGAACAAACAGTTTCTAATGGATAGACAAATCTCTGTGGTGGAGGGCCATAGCCCTTAGCATGGGCCCCTACAACTGCATTCCCTTGGTGGGCCCTTCATGTCTCAGTCTGACACTGACTACAAACAATGTCTTAACGCCGCCATCCAGCCCCCTCCTGCCCAGCGACCTCCTCTGTCTCAGAGGCGATCGCTAGGCATCGACGGCTGCCATGCGCCGACACACTGCGGCACCGGTGCATGCGCAGTTCCGACCCGATCGCTGCGCTGCGAGAAACTGCAGCGAGCGATCAGGTCGGAATGACCCCCAATATTGTATAGTGTATATGCAGCATAAGGATATCCTTATGTCTATCCCATACATGCTTAAATTGCTCTACTGTCTTAGCCTCTACCACCTCTGATGGGAGGCTATTCCACTTGTCTACTACCCTTTCTGTGAAGTAATTTTTCCTCAGATTTGCCCTGAACCTATCTCCCTCCAGTCTCAGTGCGTGTCCTCGTGTCCTATTCTTTTCATTTTAAGAATGTTTCCCTCCTGGACTTTGTTAAAACCCTTGATACATTTGAAGGTTTCTATCATTTCCCCTCTTTCTCTTCTCTGCTCCAAACTATACATATTGAGATTTTTTTTTAGTCTTTCTGGGTATGTTTTGTGATGTAGGCCATGCACCATTTTAGTTGTCCTTCTTTGTACAGTCTGCTGAGACTGACTTGCAGTTGCAGTTGCCGCATTTGGATAATAAAGGATAGATGTTAATTTTGCTTCCTTACATAAAAAAGATCTGTAGGCAAGGCTGGAAAAGACATGTATTGTGCTGGAAAGTTGATGAGGCAAACATGTTATCATCACTGCCCCAGGGAGAAATTCAGCACTGTTTCAGGATCATGACTGCCCCCTGCTGGTGATCTTTATTGATATCAAGACAGACATACAGATGTGTCCACTTACAGCTAGCCACCCTGCATGTTAAACAGCCCTTCTACTCACGCCATGCCATAGCTTGAATCTGTAGCACTAAGAGTCTTTTCATGCGACATTTCCCATTAAAATGCGCCTTATTCACAAAACACGACTAGGATGATATGCAGCATGCCTATTCTCTCTGTGCGACCATGGCTGTTTCTGCATACAAAATGAGATGCCACAGTGTTTTCCTAGAAAACACTGTAGCTTTGTACCACAACTAGCCACCTCCCAGTCACCACTCAGGAATTTCCACAACATATCTTTTCAGTGTAAAGGGCGCAGACAGCATAGCGCCATATCTTACAAGTCAGTTCCTGTTGAAGAACAGCAAACACATCCATCTCATGCTTAAACACTGTTGGGAAATAAGACTGAGTTATTTATGCAAGTGAAAGTGAGTTACTTTAACTGGAAACAAAGACTGAGTTTAGTTACCCAAGAAACCCTTATTACCAAGTAAGTTATATTTTTCAAAAAACACTACAATCCCTTCTCTAGCTACAGCCTCTTTGGAAAAAGACTGAGGTACAGTGACATTCTTACAACCCAAGATGACTTGTGTACATGTGTGCCATTCCCCCGATTGCAATGCTGTGGCACCACAGGATTTAAAAAGAGCTCCAATGTTATTTGCCGTTGAAGATTATTATTTCTTTGTTATGGAAAGCTAGAAATTTGGCAACTGTTATTAAAAAAAGTGTGTTTTTCATTACTCTTCTCATTACCACTTTATAGATAGTGATTATAATATGCCAATATCTGTAATTCAATTGATTGTCTTTTGCCTTTTTGAATGATCTAATGTGATGTGAAGTGTAGTCAACTGTCCTCTATCTTCTTTTCATGCCCTATTCTTCTTGCCCTATATTTTTTTCCAATTAACCAATCATCATCCTCAATCCAGAGTTCATTGCGGCTCAATAAAGATATCCTGTTGGATATCCTGTTGGAAGTTTCATATAAATCTTTCCTCCCTCTCTGAGCAAGGTACTAAAGAACAAGATGCCAGGGGAAAGGTCTGTCACATAGGCACCCAACACCTGTGATACCTCTCTCAACCACCCAGACATACCCACCAACCAAGGGGTGTTACATGAACATTGGCTTTGTGTGTATCTCAGAACCAGCCACTATTTGCAGGGTTGGATTAAGACTTTAAGGGGCCTGGGGCACATAAGACAGGGGGGCCCTCCCCTCTTGTCAGCACCCACCCCCATGGTTGTCTACCTTATGATACTCCTCCACTCCCTCCCATATAGCTGAAAGGTTAGCTTTTTTACTATACAAGATCAAAAGTTTTTTTATCAAGTATAATGCAGCTGGCTCCTTACCGTTTGTTGCCTCTATGCTGGGCTGCTAATTTCATAATGTGACCAGGCTCTACCTCTCCTCCCACTGGCGTTGAACCCATTCCTGCTCCTCCCTCCCCTCACTGCTGTCCTGGGGCTGGAACTGGAGGGTATTGATTCTAGGGTGGAGTGGACTGTGTACAGCAGAGCACAGTCTAGAACCCCAAGCACAGGCAGCAAGGTGAATGGTGCAGAGACACTCAGCCTGCCACTCCTCACCAGAGTGCATGTGTCCCAGAGCCTGTGCAGGGAGCAGGAGAACACGGTCACTGTAGGGTCCATCTTCTAGAGTTCCGTTAAGATGAGCTGTGCCATTCTGCGAACCCCTCATTGGCTGCTGCAAGGGCTGAGTGATGTTGCCCACATCAGTTCCTGCCTCTCGGACAGTGCATGGACAGATGTTACTCATTTCCACCTTCCACTGCTGCTTCTGAGAGAGTGCCAGTGCTGGGGAAGGGAAGGCCCCCTGAAAAAGAGGGGCAAAGGGGTACTCATCCCATGTGCCCCTCCTTAGTCTGACTCTGCCTATACTGAATGTCAGTCCTATATGACATATAAGCAATAAGTTCATAGAGGTCAGAAGACACAAGATTGTAAGAGGTGGCATTCAGAGGCAAGGGAGGATCTGTAGTTTGGCAAGCCAAGGAGCTATGCTGAACTTTGCAGGGAAGGGCTTAATGAGAGGGTACTGTACCTCTCTGTGCTCGCCAAGTAGCCAGAGTGGGGGAGGCCCTAATGGGACACCCTGCCTTTCTAACTATCACTGTAGACCACCAGAATGTTGGCAACAGTGATGCAGGTGATAGGCCCAAGGGCACATATAGTGCGGGCACTAGGCAATGGCGATTCGGTATGATTTACGGACAGACGGGATGCCAGCTGTCAGTATACCGATGGCAGCATCCCGTCTGCCAGAATCCCGGCAACTAGTCCCCTCGTGGACTTGCTGCACTTGCCACGCTTCAGGTCAGGTTCTATTCCCACTTGGTTGGTGGTGTGGACCCACCAACGGAGTGGGTATACCGGGGCGGGTGTCGTGATTCCATCTGTATGTATTTCACCAGCTGTCAGGATTTCGGCTTCGGTCTCCTAAACATCGGGATCCTGATAGCTGGCATTTTAACTAAATCCCAGCCCTGGTTAGGACCAGGACTACATAACAACTGACACAGCACTTACGGAGATACTGTATGTATTTTACTGCCACTCTGCATAGCAAAGCACAGTGAAAGGGAAATATAGTTTTACCGGAGGGGATTAGAAGTAGAGATGAGCGGGTTCGGTTCTCAGAGAACCGGTCCCCCCCCGAACTTTGGCTTCCGAGTCCGGATCCAAGCCAGGCTCGGATCTTCCCTCTTGACTCGAAAACCCGAACTCGGCAAAACGTCATCATCCCGCTGACGGATTCTCGTGGGATTTGGATTCCATATAAGGAGCCGCGAGTCACGGCCATTTTCACTCCAGTCTCGGAGAGTGAGAGGACTTGTACTATTCAGTGTGCTCAGTCTCTGTTTATTCAGGCGGTAAAGTGGGGTGGCAAGTATTGTGCTGCTCAGTCCAGTCCATATAGCCAGTGTAGCTGTAAAGTGGTGCTGGGCTGTGCAGACCAGTCCAGTGTAGTCACTCAGTGTATTGTGCTGCATCAGTCCAGGCAGTCACAGTGTTGGTGTTCTCTGCTGCCATATATCCAGTGTCCTGTGTCATCAGTAATTCCAGTGACGATATACGATGCACCTATATATATCCACTGCTGCAGTATAACAAATTACTTACAATTATATTATTATTAAAAAGCTGTTGGGCTGCATCAGACCAGTGGTAGTGTGTGTCCTGTGTCATCAATAATTCCAGTGACGATACACGCTGCTGCTATATATATCCACTGCTGCAGTATAACAAATTACTTACAATTATATTATTATTAAAAAGCTGTTGGGCTGCATCAGACCAGTGGTAGTGTGTGTCCTGTGTCATCAGTAATTCCAGTCATTCCTGTGACGCATATTGTCTCTTATAACCCCCCAAAAATAATGGAGAACAAAAATTTTGACGATAATACATGGAAAGATCAAGAAGAACCACTTCCTCCTAGTGCTGAAGCTGCTTCCCCTAGCGATGACATAGACAATGAAATACCATCAACGTTGTCTGCCAAGGCCGATGCCCAATGTGATAATAGAGGGCGTGTAAAATCTAAAAAGCCAAAGTAAAAAAAAAAAGAAATTTAAATCGTCTGAGGAGAAACGTAAATTTGCCAATATGCCATTTACGACACGGAGTGGCAAGGAACGGCTGAGGCCCTGGCCTATGTTCATGGCTAGTGGTTCAGCTTCACATGACGATGGAAGCGCTCATCCTCCTGCTAGAAAAATTAAAAGAGTTAAGCTGGAAAGAGCACAGCAAAGAACTATGCGCTCTGAGATGGTATCACAAATCCCCAAGGAGAGTCCAAGTGTGTCAGCGATTGCGATGCCTGACCTTCCCAACAACGGACGGGAAGAGGTGGCACCTTCCACCATTTGCATGCCCCCTCAGTAATACTCAGTGAGGAGGATGTACACAGTGAAAGGGGTGAGGAATCGGAGGATGATGATGAGGTCGACATCTTGCCTCTGTAGAGCCAGTTTGTGCAAGGAGAGATTGATTGCTTCTTTTTTGGTGGGGGCCCAAACAAACCAGTCATTCCAGCCACAGTCATGTGGCAGACCCTGTCGCTGAAATGATGGGTTTGTTAAAGTGTGCATGTTCTGTTTATACAACATAAGGGTGGGTGGGAGAGCCCAAGGACAATTCCATCTTGCACCTCTTTTTCTTTGGCTCTGTGGACTTGTCACTTCCAAGTGCTGCTTGGACTTCTAAGTGTGAGTTTTAAACAGCAAAAAGGTGAATTAGAATACAGAAAAAGGTGAGTTTTATAATACACAATCAGGAACACACATTTGCAGTACCATTAAACTTCTGGTGAGGCTGCAAGGGGCTGACCTTGTGAGTGAGTGAAAGGGTCTCTTACTTGGAGTAGCAGAGGGGCTGTGATTGTGCGTGTGTGAGGGGCTTTTTTTTTTTTTTCTTTCTTTTTTTCTCTTTTTTTATTAGCAGGAGCTGGAAGCCGAGTGAAAAGGTGGTGCAGTGAGCTGGAACAACTGCAACTGCTAAGTGGACTATTGGTGCCGCAGGAGAGAGTACTACGGCTGCATAAAAGTGAAGGACCAAGAACCGCACAAAGATAGATAAGTATAAGCCAGCTTAATTTATTGTATAAGTGAGATTGCTTGTCTTCTACTTTTTATTTTTGCTGCTTTTTCTGTGAGAGTAACGGGGAGTTAGACCTTACAAACAATATGGGAGGGGCTGTGATTGAGGACCTCACTCAGTGCATGTCGTGCAAGATGTATGCACACCTGGAGCTACCGGCCCAGTGTGATTACATCTGCACGAGGTGTGTGCGAACTGTTGCCCTGGAAGCCCAGGTAACTGATCTAGAGCAAACCGTTACGCGACTGAGGGGGATTCACAATCTCGAGCGTAGTTTAGACAGAACGGTGGAGGAGTTGCGGGAGGGGTCACTGGTAGAAGAGGATGATGATCAGGTAGCCAGTTGGGTCACAGTTAGAAGGAAGAAAAAGAGGGGGAGGCACGACATCTCCGAACTATCAAACCCGAACAAATTTGCCCGATTGGACGAGGAATCGGAGGATGATAGTGAAGAATTGACGGTGCCGGAGGAGACTGCTCCCTCTAGCATCCAGAGGTGCGGTCCCTCTGGCGCGGTTGGGGTAAAAGATAGAGAGGTACCTAGTCAGATGGTGGTGGTAGGGGGTTCTATCATCAGGAAGGCAGATAGGGCAATCTGCTACCGGGACCGTGATCGCCGTACAGTCTGTTGTCTCCCGGGTGCTCGGGTACGGCACATCGCGGACCGGGTAGATAGATTGTTGGGAGGGGCTGGCAAAGACCCGGCGGTCTTGGTGCACGTTGGCACCAATGACAAAGTTAGCGGAAGGTGGGATGTCCTTAAGAAAGACTATAGGGACTTAGGAAAGAAACTGAAGGCAAGGACATCTAAGGTAATATTCTTGGAATTATTACCCGTGCCACGCGCTAGTCCAGGGAGGCAGAGGGAGATTAGGGAGGTAAATGTGTGGCTTAGGGATTGGTGCAGGAAAGAGGGGTTTGTGTTCCTGGAACACTGGGCGGACTTCTCAGTCAGGCGCCATCTCTTTTGTTGTGACAGATTGCACCTGACTGAGGAGGGGGCAGCGGTGCTGGGGGGAAGAATGGTTAGAAGGTTGGAGGAGATTTTAAACTAGGAGCCTGGGGGGAGTGTTTAGCTAGAAACTATGGGTCGTGCAGTGAGAATAGTGGGGATGGCGGTAGTAAACGAAATGGGGGAGAAGTTGGGGGGAGGGTAAGAGCAGGCGGTAAGGTTACTAACATGGGTACTAAAAGGGATTTTACCAAAGCACTAACCAATGACGATTACAGGTCATCCTTGCTACATAAGGTGAAAGATGTCCCTAACGCAAGGAAAAATACTTATCTTAGTTGTATGTATGTAAACGCCAGAAGCATTACTGGTAAAAAGGGTGAACTAGAAATACTTGCAGCAAGCAAACAGTATGATATTATAGGCATTACTGAAACTTGGTGGGATGAATCTCATGATTGGACAGTCAATCTAGAGGGCTATACACTGTTTAGGAGAGACAGACTAAATAAAAAGGGTGGAGGGGTGTGTCTTTACGTAAAGCCGTTTTTAAAACCTAATATATGGGAAGATATTCAGGAGGGGACTGTAGACACTGTCGAGACATTATGGGTAGAAATTGCATGCGGGGAAAAAGGAATAAAAAAGTTAGTATTGGGTGTATGCTATAGGCCGCCTGGTATCAACGCATCTGATGATGAATTGTTACTAAAGCAAATTGAAAGAGCAGCAGGAGTAGGAGACATAGTAGTGATGGGAGATTTTAACTATCCAGAGATAAACTGGAAAAACGATTCATGTGATACTGCTAGGGGCAATATGTTTTTAAACACACTTAATGATAACTACTTAGTCCAACTAATTGAGGAACCAACTAGGTACAATGCAATCTTAGACCTGGTATTAACAAACAATGGGGATTTGGTATCAGGTATTATAGTAGGGGAACCCATAGGAAACAGCGACCACAATATGGTCACATTCAATATCAGTTTCTATAAACAGCCCTATACTGGCTCAACTAGGACTTTAAACTTTAGCAAAGCAAATTTTGAAAAGATGAGGGTATTTTTCGGGGATATTGAATGGGAATGTTTGTTTTTAGGAAAAAATACTACGGAGAAATGGGAGGTACTAAAATTCCTGCTAGCTAAAAATACACTCAAATGTATTCCTATGAGTAGCAAAAAAAGGAATAAAAATCATAAACCGATGTGGCTTAACAAAAAGATTAAGGAACTTATGGGCAAGAAAAGGGGAGCATTTAAAAAATACAAATCTGACGGGGAAGCAGAGTCATTTCAGCACTATAAGGAATGTAACAAAATTTGCAAAAAGGAAATAAGAGCGGCTAAAGTAGATACTGAAAAACTAGTAGCAAAGGAAAGCAAAGCGAATCCCAAAAAATTCTTTAAATACATTAATAGCAAGATATTAAAGAAGGAGAGTATAGGCCCTTTAAAAGACAAGTTGGGAGTCTTAAGCAAAAATGATAATGACATAGCGGACACACTAAATGAGTTTTTTTCAACAGTATTCACTCGTGAGGACCCAATTCAGGGACTAACGCACAATCTCAATAATGAGAATATCACACTGATAGGTACTTATTTAAGCGAGGAAGTAGTCTGTGACCGATTAAAACATTTAAAGATTAATAAATCACCAGGGCCCGATGGTATTCATCCAAGGGTTCTAATGGAGCTTCACTCTGAACTGGCAAAACCGCTATCTTTGATCTTTAAGGATTCAGTTATATCAGGTATGGTTCCCAAAGACTGGCGTATAGCGGAAGTAGTGCCTATATTCAAAAAGGGAAGTAAAGCTGAACCAGGTAATTATAGACCAGTTAGTCTTACATCTATAGTGGGGAAAGTATTGGAAGGTATTCTAAGAGATAGTATTCAGAAGTTCCTTGAAACCAATAAGGTCATTAAAAGGAATCAACATGGGTTTATGAAGGACAGATCCTGTCAAACCAACTTACTTGGCTTTTATGAAACAGTAAGCGCAAACCTAGATCAGGGTAAAGACGTGGATGTAATCTTTTTAGACTTTGCCAAAGCGTTCGATACTGTACCACACATGAGACTTATCTACTAGCTACAAGAATCAGGGCTAGGAAGCACAATATGCACTTGGGACAAAAACTGGTTAGATAATAGGAAGCAACGCGTTGTGGTTAATGGATCTTTTTCAACTTGGACTGAAGTGCTAAGTGGTGTGCCGCAAGGCTCAGTATTAGGACCGCTATTGTCAATATTTTCATTAACGACCTAACAGAAGGTCTAGAGAGCATGGTGTCAATTTTTGCAGATGATACCAAATTGTGTAAGGCTATAAATACAGAGGAGGATGCTGAGTCTCTTCAGAACGACTTAGTTAAATTAGAAGCATGGGCAGCCAAATGGAGAATGCGCTTCAACACAGACAAGTGTAAGGTAATGCACTGTGGTAACAAGAACATAAATTACACCTACCTATTAAATGGGGTAAAATTAGGGGATTCTGTACTGGAAAAGGACTTAGGTGTCCTCATAGATAGCAAGCTAAGCAGTAGTACCCAAAGTAGGACTGCAGCAAAGAAGGCTAATAAGATATTAGCATGCATAAAACGGGGTATTAATGCTAGGGACGAGAGTATTATACTCCCGTTGTATAAATCACTAGTGAGGCCACACCTTGAATACTGTGTACAATTCTGGGCACCGTACTACAAAAAGGATATCCTGGAGCTTGAAAAGGTACAGAGGAGGGCGACCAAACTAATTAAGGGCATGGAGATGATGGAATACAAGGAAAGGCTTGAAAGACTAGGCATGTTTACATTGGAAAAGCGGAGACTAAGAGGGGATATGATCAACATCTACAAATATATAACGGGACAATACACAGAGCTTGCGCGGGACCTGTTTTTGGTTAGATCAACACAGAGGACTCATGGACACTCGCTCAGGTTAGAGGAGAGGAGATTCCGCACAATACGGCGTAAAGGCTTTTTCACGGTAAGGACAATACATGTTTGGAATATCCTGCCCGAGGGAGTTGTAGTGGTGGAATCTGTCAACACCTTTAAGAATGGGTTAGATAAATTCCTAATGGATAAGGCTATCCAGGGGTATGGTGCATAGTCATGCATTATAGTTACTATAAATAGGGATAAAATGTAATGGCTGACAGCAGCATCAGTCTGAAATTTTAGTCAAATCATCATGCATAGGAGACCACAAATAGGTTGAACTCGATGGACAATTGTCTTTTTTCAACCTCAGATACTATGTTACTTTGTACTATGTGCTGTTTGGGGCCTATTTTTTTTAAATCTGCTCTCCTGTCTGACACTGCAGTGCCACTCCTAGATGGGCCAGGTGTTTGTGCCGCACACTTGTGTCGCTTAGCTTAGTCATAGAGCCACCTCGGTGCAACTTTTAGGCCTAAAAACAATATTGTGAGGTGTGAGGTGTTCAGAATAGAGTGGAAATGAGTGGAAATGAATGTTATTGAGGTTAATAATACCGTAGGTGCAAATTTACTCTCAAATTCTGTGATTTTAGCTGTTTTTATGTTTTTTTTTCCAAAAATCATCCAGATCCAAAACCAAAACACAAAAGGGTGGTTTTGGAAAAACCAAAACACGAAAATGGAATTAGAACCAAAACAAAAACAAAAAACACGAAAAGTGCCAGCCGCACATCTCTAATTAGAAGCATCAGTCTATCATTTTTCAGTGCTAGAAACACCTCCTTCATGATGTGGCCATATCTACTATCCCAGTCTGATCCGATGTTGCAGTGACCAGTATACAGTGAGTAGCATGGCTAGCAGTAACATTGGTGCAGCGTTACTTGCATTGTGATCTGTACAATGCTGCTGCTGATGACATGTGGAAATAGGTCTATGTGACTGGTAATGTGAGTATGTGCAGTGAGGTTTGCACCAGTGTAGCTGACAAGTAGGTCTGTGAAAAGGGGTTGTGATTGATAATGTCGATATTACCTTAGACCGCAAAGCTATAACTCTAAATACACTTTTACCGTGGAGCCGCTATGGCCGCTAGACTGAATACACGTGCTACGCACTTCGTACGCTATTTGCGTACAGAGTCCTGCACGTGGTACGCACTTGGCGTACCCACGCCGCGCTGAGTGTACAGAGAACACACAGCGAGTGCACACACAATTGATAACCTTTAAACCTTGTTAATGATATAATGCACTGATATGATTATACTTTGAACCCTTAGCAGCAAAGTACTGCAACGATGTTATCTCTTAAACCTTAAGTAGCACTGACGGTATAAAGTACCCGCAGTGCGTACAGCTTATCAATACTTATACACCTTATACAGATAAATACACTTAAACCCCCCCTTGCAGGAAAGTGAAGACACCACACCGATTTGTAGTTGAAACCACAGGGTTCTAAGGCCACAGTGGATTGATTCCAAAAGGTAAAACAATACAAATCATACACTACAGGCTAACAAGTAAATCTAAACAGAATAATGGCTACAGAGAATGTACATACGTGAGAATATTCGCAAGCGCAACCCGGCTCGGTCCTCCGCTGGTCATACAGATAGCGTTCAGAGTCTTTCTGACCAGCCAGGCAACAATGGGCTTTTTATACACAACATGCATACACAATACAATGGTCACTGTAATCTCATTGTCCATTGGACACAGGGATGTGTCTTTACATTACAGAAGAGGTCATAGGTGGATTTGAAAGGGTGGGCGATGTCTTTCCCCAACTGCTCTTGTGGGTGGTATCCTCTGGATTCCCGCCGCATACATAATATACTGTAAATACAGTTAATGTTCATATTCTACTTTTGTACATAACTAAACGCAGGAACATGCGATCTTGCTCTAACCAACACCGGAATGTTACCCTCAAAATACCCTACAGCTGGATACTAGACATCACCTTCCAACCTTTATCTGACCCTTCCTATCATGCAAAGGCGAATCTCTTAGTCCATGAACTGTTTAAACTATGAATACTCGCTGACATGGTCTAGGGGAGCTATATCTACAATGTACACTATTTGGGTTAAATATGTAATGTTCTAATAACCCTCTATGCGCTCACAAACCCTACCGTAAATGCGCATATCACGCGCTAAGGCGCATGGCCGTGAAAAGCTCTGTTACGCAAATTGCGGATATGCGCACTCACGGCAGAGCGAGTGCACGCGCAGCGGGCATGTGCATGGGGTTAGTACAAGGCATATGCATTACAATATTTTTCGACTTTAACAGTCCACCCTTTGTCAGTCAATAATAACTGCCACTATCTAAACATTAAACAGAAAAATATACAATACAATATCTATAAATAATTGGATGGTAAGATGAGAGGAGTAGGCGGGAAATGTATGACCTAGTGGGATAGTAAAAGCATGTTTGTATGAAATCCATGTCTGAGGGGCATGTATCATCGTGCCGTACATGTTCTAGATAAGCTTCGAGGTATTGCGAAGTATACATTAAATCCTTCTTATCCTGTATTAAGGGTCTGTAAGTGGGCCAACAAACACTACCGAGCTCTTTTCGGCTTCTTGTTCCAACAAATGGGGTGCACATTTAGTTGATGATACATGGAGGGGGAAAACACATGTGAATGCTAATATATGTATATATATCACCTGTCGACTATGTGTGTCACTACCTGAAGGTTGTAGAGATGAAGATAAGACACGTATCACAAATACAGTCACATAACATTTGTGCAATCGTTCTTGGGTGTTGGTTGAAGTCTTGTCCGGATGGGTGTATCTTTGCTGAAAGTTTTAATCAAAGTCTTTAGAGTGTCCATCAAAGTCTTTAGAGTGTCCATCAAAGTCTTTAGAGTGTCCATTAAAAGTTTCTTCCGAATGGATGTATTTTTGCTTGAGGGAAAACAAAGGAGAAACGGGTGAAAGAAACGGACCGTGGAATCACGTCTTATCACAACATTGTCTCGATTGATGGGTCATAAATTAAATCAGTTGTTGTAACAATGTCCCCGCTCCTTAAATTCATCACTTTGGTACCGCGCTTGCGCCGCATTAAAACTCGAACACATCTGAATATCAAACCAATCATTATGACAACTCCCAGGATACAAAGGAGAAACTTTCCTACACTCACAATAACATTTTGAGCCCATTCTCCTAAACCTGAGAACCAATTGCGTGGGTTCAACCATGAGACCCAGCCGGTCAGTTCATTACTCACAGCAGTAAAGGTAAGGTTGTGTCTCCTTCGGAACTCCCATTTCAACTGCAAGATATTGTCCATCTTTTGATCTATGACCTCGGTAGGGTCATCAGTGCTGTTTGTAATGTACATGCAGCACTTTACACCATACTGAGTTGCCAAGGTGACACAGTACCCGCCTGTCACCGCTGTGATATAATTGAGAACCATCCTGTGCTGGATCAGTTCCGTTTTGTAAGCTTGCAATTCCCTCCCGTATACCTGAAGGTGTCATCATACATCTCGGTGATATTATCTATCAGGTTCGCTAGCGCATGGATATACCTATAATTTATAATTCCTCTGGCGGTACGGGTGATATCTAACGCGAGTAGGAATTGAATCCCGGTGGATTTGTGGATCAAATCAGAGGCTGCGTGCTCTGTCCTATCTATAAGGTGTCTCTTAACGATGTGTTCATAGTGAGTGTGAGTATTGCGGTGAACGTCTTTTATCTTATTATGGGTTATGGTCATAACTTCTGGCAACACTTTTCCAATGTAACACAATCCCTCTGAGTTTGGGGCAAGCCACTTATACGCCTTCCTCCCGCATATGAAATATGCATCATAGGGGAGAACATATGGGACAGAATATGACATTACCATATTGCAAACCTTCCAAGTGAAAAATCCTATCCCTAACTCTCTCATCTGTTCAGTACATGTATCAGGCTGTATGATATGCGCACAGTATCCTGGTGATACTTCTCCAACCCGCATGGTCCTACTTTCTAGGGTATACCTATACCGAAAATACCTCCCACCGTCGGCTATTTGGCGTATAAGTTCAGTGTCTACGGGCATTCTGTCGGCTCTGTGTGAAAATGCCATGGTTTGGTTATTCCATGTCACTTCCCAATTTCCCAGCTTTCGGGGATTGGAAATGTTGAAACATACTAAGGATCTATCCACATGATATTGGTGGAGCTTCAAACTAGGGGGCCTAGAAATATAAAATTTCTTGTCCACCGGTCTCCCACCCCTTAATTCAAGTACCTCATCTATTGTTAATGGATACGGTACTAGTCCTGACTTGCTCTGACCTTGAGGTACTTGTGAGCACACCCAGCATTCTGTTTGGTTTAAAACCTTACCCACTAATGAGTGACAATCGCTCAACGCTCAATCGCTCAACGGATGATGGTCCATGTTGATATTAAGGCTGGACTGACATCTCTGGATGCACCCGTCCTCAACTATGTTTTCACAGTTTCTACAAATACAATTTTCCTCAGCCAATAACCCTTCACAGTGTCTCCTAGTTTCTTGACTACCAGATCGTTTTCTGATACTCGCCTTTGCTCGGTGGATGTGTTGCTCTTGGAATTCTACAAATCCGTCCTTGCCATCAGAACCCATTCCAGATCCTTTCTCGACCTCTCTGGTACTCTCACCCAAACAGACTGCTCTGGTCAACAACAGGGTCAACAGGAAAACCCGGAATGCAGTCTCTTTGGGTAAGTCCATCTTGCTAAGGGGAAAGAAAAAGGAGCAAGGAAGGGGGGAAAGGAGGGTAATGGGAGATGGAGAAAATAATAAAAAGGAAAAAGAAATTTGGTGCGACAACCGCCTCTGGTCTTGTAGTTCTCTGTGCTCAGGTGCCGTGACAACAGTCCTGCCTCTCAACCTTCCCGGAACAGGCACTCCAGTGATACGATTTCCTCTACACTCTGCTCTCTGTCATGGGCTTTCTCTGGGTCAGCGACCAACTTACAGTGGGACGAGTGAACTCAAGTCTCTCTCTCGGCAACCTTTAATGCTGTTGTGCTGGTTAGTAAGACTTGGTACGGTCCTTCCCACCGGTCAATAAGGCAACCTGAGCGTAGAAAATTTCGAATAATTACATAATCCCCAGGTTCAATGTCATGACAATTACTGTCTGGTAGGTCAGGAATCACCAGCTTTAGATTTCTGTTTTGATTCCTCAACTGCTTGCTCATCTTAACCAAATATCTTACAGTTACTTCATTATTGCATTTCAAATCATCCTGGGGGTCAATCATTAGATGGGGTTGTCGACCAAAAAGAATCTCAAAGGGTGATAGGTTAAGGGGGGACCTGGGAGTGGTTCTGATGTTGTACAATACAAGTGGCAAAGCTTCTGGCCACAACAATCCAGTTTCAGCCATCACTTTGCTCAGCTTGTTCTTAATAGTGCTGTTTACTCTTTCCACTTTCGCACTCGCCTGTGGGCGGTACGGAATATGCAGCTTACTATTAATTCCCATCAGTTTGCACATTACCTGAAAGACTTCACCTGTAAATTGGGTACCCCTATCACTTTCAATTATCCTAGGGATACCATATCTGCACACAAATTCCTGCACGATTTTCTTTGCAGTGAACGTAGTGGTATTTGTGGCAGCGGGGAACGCTTCTACCCAATTTGAAAACACGTCAATACACACTAACGCATACTTTAAATTTCTGCAGCGTGGCAACTGTATGAAATCAATTTGTATTACCTGAAAAAGGCCATCTGTCGGCAGGATATGGGATGGTTCTGTTGGTATTGACTTTCCAATATTCTTCCTCAAGCAGATAAGACATGTCATTGCTCTCTTACCCGCATGAGAAGAGAATCCTGGCACACACCAGTAGGCTCTCACCAGCTTACACATACCCTCTTTGCCCAGATGAGTCAGACCGTGTGCCGCCTCAGCTAAGCTTGGAAGATATGCTCTAGGGGCTACTGGCTTACCCTGTCCATCTGTCCAGAGTCCTGGCCATATCCTTTTGACCTCCAGACTGCCTTTTCCTGTGGAGAACACAAATTTTGCATTTCACTTAATTTTTGTGTGTTGACGGTATTGAATACCATCAGTTGTGTGATGTCTGTCTGTATGGGGGTGCTGGCTACTGATTTAGCAGCTTCGTCTGCCCGGCTGTTACCAAGTGACACTGGGTCTTGACTGTAAGTGTGGGCTTTGCACTTGATAACAGCCACTCTGTCAGGTTCCTGTATCGCTGTTAGAAGCCTTTTTATATGGGATGCATGCGCTACAGGTGTGCCAGCTGCCGTCATGAAATTTCTGAGGCGCCATAGGGCCCCGAAATCATGCACTACTCCAAAGGCATACCTAGAATCTGTATAAATATTGGCTGACTTACCCTTAGCCAATTCACACGCTCTGGTTAGGGCGACCAGCTCAGCAACTTGTGCTGAGTGCAGTGAGCCCAGGGGTTCAGCTTCTATGATACCTTTGTCATCTACGACTGCGTATCCAGTACACAAGTCTCCCGAGTCCGTCTGTCTGTGGCAACTACCGTCAGTGTAAAGGGTAAAATCTACGCCTTCCAGTGGGTTGTCACTAATGTCGGGTCTTGCAGTGAAAGTTTGGTTCAGATATTCCATACAATCATGTGTGTCAGTGTCTATACTAAATCCTCCTTCACGATAACTCTCATCCTCCACCCTTTGTGCCTGTCCAGGCATACCCGGGAGGTAAGTTGCAGGATTTAGTGCACTGCATCTCCTTATGGTGATGTTTACAGGTGCCATTAGTGCTAACTCCCACCTTGTAAACCGTGCTGATGAGACATGTCTGGTTTGGGCAGAGTTCAGTAAGGCTGATACTGCATGAGGTGTATGGATGGTCAGGTTGTGTCCCAACACTACATCTTCACTTTTACTCACTAGCAATGCTATCACTGCAACACTTCGCAAGCATGTGGGGCGAGACCGTGCTACGGTGTCCAACTGTGCACTGTAGTAAGCTACCGGCCTGCTGGCATCACCATGTCTCTGGGTTAAAACACCTGCTGCACACCCAGCACTTTCCGTACCGTATAACTCAAAAGGTTTCCCATAATCTGGCATGCCTAGTGCAGGTGCCTGTGATAGGCATTGTTTAAGTCTCTCAAATGCCAGTTCAGACTCATTTGTGTGAGAGATCCGATCTGGTTTGTTTGAGAAGACCATTTCCTGTAAAGGTAAAGCCAGTATGGAGAACCCTGGGATCCAGTTTCGGCAGTACCCACACATTCCAAGGAAAGTGCAGATCTGCTGCTGGGTTTGTGGCAGAGTCATGTCGCGAATTGCCTGTATTCTATCAGCGGTGAGGTGTCTCAGTCCTTGTGTTAAGCAATGTCCCAAATATTTCACTTTGGTCTGGCACAACTGTAACTTATCCCTTGAAACCTTGTGTCCCGTATTAGAAAGGTGAAACAGAAGCTGTTTTGTGTCTTTCAAGGACGATCCGAGTGAATCTGAACACAGCAGTAAGTCCGCTCTCAGGTTGAAAGGATTGTAAACAGTCATGCAAAGCCTGGGAGAAAATACTTGGGCTGTCAATGAAACCTTGGGGTAGCGAGTCCAAGTGTACTGTACTCCTCTGTATGTAAATGCAAACAAATATTTGCTGTCTGGGTGCAGAGGGACCGAAAAGAAAGCAGAACAGAGGTCAATGACAGTGAAAAATTTCGCAGTAGGGGGAATTTGCATGAGGATGACAGCTGGATTTGGCACTACGGGGAATTGGCTCTCAACTATCTTGTTTATCCCCCTTAGATCCTGCACTAGACTGTAACCCCCACTCTTTTTCACAGGGAAGATGGGACTATTGGCAGTCCTGGACGTCCTAACTAGGATGCCCTGTTGTAGCAAGTGCTCTATGACTGGGTAAACTCCTAATTCCACCTCTGGCTTCAGAGGATACTGTGGGATTTTTGGAGCTATCCTACCATCTTTTACTTGCACTACTACAGGAGCTACATTTGCCATCAATCCAGTATCTTGTCCATCTTTGGTCCAGAGGGATTCCGGTATCTGGGAGATCATTTCCTCTACCTTGGATGGACACCTGTCTATAACATCAGAGTGTGACATTAACCTTTGTGGGGTGTCTAACATATCCTGCACTTCCTGAACGTGATTCTCGGGTATATCTAAGAAGACATCCTCAGGAGTACAATATATGACACACCTCATTTTACACAATAAATCTCTCCCAAGTAGATTAGTCGGAGCCGATGCAGCTAGCAAAAAGGAGTGCTTGGTCTGCAAAGGCCCTATCGTAATCTCCGCTGGTCTACTTAAAGGATAGTGTTGCACTACTCCTGTTACCCCCATTGCTGAAATTGTTTTACCCGTTGTTTTCATACCTACCGTTGAATTTAACACTGACCTGGCCGCCCCTGTATGTACAAGGAAAGGTAGTGATCTACCATCTACATCAACCGTAACCTCTGGTTCATTTCCAAGGCTAGCAATCAACTTCACTGGCTGCAAACTACAGGTGTGGCCTAACCCCTATTGTATGTTGTGACCCTCCCGCAGCGCGCTGGCAGCTACAATATGTGAGGGGGGTAGCTGAGAATTTCCAGAGGTCTGCCAGTCCCTCCTAGGTGGGTACCTCCTTGTTTCCCCTGCATGTGGCTCGTAATTCCTCCTATGCGGTCCCTGATCCCAATTACGTGTGTTATGCTGTGAGTCATGTTCTGGTCTAGGGGGTCGATATACATTGCTGTTATAATTACAGTACCGTGCGTAATGTCCTTCTCTCTGGCACTTATAACATTTCACTACTTACGACTTACCATCAGGGGTCTGTGGTTTAGGCTGATGTGGCTTCGTTGTCAGGGCTTTGATACTTACGGTCATCAGCTTATCCCCCTGTGACTTCCTGTGCTTAATGATGTTCCGATCGTGCTCGATAGCGGACTCTTTAATGCAGCCACCGAAATACCTCTCCAGTTAGGTTGAGTGGTTTGTACCCTTGTTCTCAACGTTTCTTTCAAGCTGTCCATTAATACGGACACAGCTACCTCTTTATGGTGTACATTTTCCTTAATGTCCTCGACCCCAGTGTATCTAGCCATTTCCTGCAGTGCTCGATGGAAATATTCAGAAGCAGCTTCACCTTCTTTTTGTCTAATGGAGAAGATTTTATTCCACTTGACAACAGTTGGGAAATATAATCCTAATTGCAGATTTATCTGTCGTACATTCTCCTGAGTGTATTCATCAGTGAGAGGTACTTCTGCGTCTAATGTACAGTCAGCAATGAATTTCACAGGGTCAATATTAGAGGGCAAACATGCCCGTAGCACTGTCCACCAATCTTTGTTTGTGGGTTCAGTGGCGCTACCTAGTTCTCTAATAAACCTCCGAGATGCGGCTAGATCTTTTCTGGGATCGGGAAATTCAGACATAATTGTCCTCAATTCTGTCCGGGACCAGGGACAATGCATAGCAATGTTCCTGATGGGAGTGATTCCCTGAGCATCAGTCTTCCCATTGGGGACTGCGATCACCCTGACAGGATTTAGTTCAATTACATCATTCTGGGTTGCTTCTACAATGTGAGGTGCAATTGTCTCTGCATAATGTACTGTACCGTACTTACCTGTGGACACGACCTCACCTGTCCCTCCGCTAGGGGCCTTTGCTACTGCTCTTACTGGTTGGGCCGTGCCCACTTGTGTGTCTTGTATGATGGCTGCCAGAGAGAGTGCCGATATCGTGCTGGGCTCATCTTCTTGGTCGCAGCCCTGAGGGAAGTTTAAGATGGGATACAACTTGCACGGGTTAGCATTAATACATTTATCAAGTTCACTCTTATCATATATTAGTATGCCATTCTCCGTAGCCACTTTCTCCCCTGTAATATACGGTGGTGGTGGTGGTGCAGTTGCAATCAGTTTCCTGCTAGGGTTGGAACCAGCTGTTTGAGCTAATCCCCTCTGCATATCACTCTCTCGTTGCCATAAATGTAAACAGTTTGAGTGTCTGATCCTTTCTTTTCGGGATTTTAACAGACATATCCTAATCCTTAAATTCTGCAACACCTCTGGATTAAAACTGCCTACCTTAGGGAATGGTTCCCTGTCTTCCGCAGTCATACGTTCCCATTCATTGCATAAAACCTCTGTGTGTGAGCCATATTTCTCACACATTATGTACCTCGCCGACCCCTTGGGCCGCGGAATATCAACCTGAACCCTGGTTGATCGTCCCTTACTTGAGCAACTGGCCCCCATCTTTTGCAGGTATTGCCTTCTCAGCTAATTCCTACAAAAAAACAAAATACTCAGTGGTAAGGCAACGGTGAAAGTTCTCCGAGCGCTCTCGCCCACTCACGCCCACGTTGGCCAATACACCTGAACACTGTCGTCAGCGCCGGTTGTACCCAACCTCGGGCCCCTGTGTAACCTCTATTTACCGAGAGTGTGTGGGAGTGACTTACCCTTCCCAGTAAATATTGGTCGTTGGAGATTTCCTGAGTGACCAGCGAAAACTCCCTTAAAACAAAAAAATTGTTACACAAATCACGTTGCGTGTACTACACTTAGCGCCAATGAGCCCACGATTTTATGCACAACTCGTAAAAGGGTATTGCGGTGGGCTAAGTATTGCACTCACGAACGCGCGGTACAATCACACAGCGTATAGGTAACTGTTACTTATCCGCCGTACGACCAATGGAATCGTTTTTCAGGCTGCAAAACCTCAGCCGGAGCGTATCTGAACGGGCCTATATGGGTACTACGCCAACCCCCGGGGATGCGCTCTCTACACAAAACCTCGCTGACCTTTTAGGCCGTGGTATTCAGAGTTTCGCGTGACTTTGGCAGCGGTTTTCTGACTTCGCTGACCTCTTGGTCTGCTGTTATACTAATTGCTCCTTTATACCTTAATCAATGTTAACGTGAGCAAGCCAATCTCACGCCACCAAGTGTCCACTCACCTGGTGTGGTCTCCTACGGGATCCCGAATTCCCTGGGTCCACAAAACCTTTATTGTTTGCACACTCACGCTTGTTCACTCATATACACTTTGGTTTTTCTGTACAGAAAATTTACTTTCATTCAGATAAAACAGAATAATTCCAGAGGTGATACAGTAAGAAAGGTATTTAAACTAAATATTGGAAACTGATCAGTTTGTGCTATTATCGCGTGGCTACCGTATCGCCTAAACTGAAACAATGCTATTGTGTGACTTGTATTTAGTGGGCGTACCTGTACGCACATTGCGTAAACACGCCACGTGTGTAGGCCTTTACGTTGCGTACGCAGTCCCGAACGTTGTCCGAGACACGTGTACAAAGGCCGTACGTCCGCAGTACTACAAATCCCACACTTCTATAAATGTAAGCGATATTTAACTATAATCACTTACTTAACACACACAGTTTCTACTGTATAAACCTTTACAACTAGGCCAGGCTGCGTGTGCGTCTTACACTTACTTCCTTAACTATTAACTCTATATTTTAACTAAATAGCAACAAATTTTCTCAGTACAAGTCAAAATGAATCTAGTAATCAATGCTTATGGCAAACATGCGAGCAGATATGCAAAGTACAAAATACAGGTGCATGCGTGTGTTGCGTGCGCATTTGGCGCCAAAATATAAATTTACAGATGAAAAAAAATAGCTTTTGCGTTTTTACCTTACGGATCCCTCCAGCATCCCTTCAAACCATGCAAGGCAGACGCTTATCTAATCAGCACTTGTGTATCCACCAACCAAGAAAAGGCTTCCGGGGATACCTTTCCGCCCTTTGCTGATAGATAAAGTCTGCGTAAACTTGCTAGACTGTTGGTATGAGAAGGAACCGGACGAGCTCCCAATTGATAATGTCGATATTACCTTAGACCGCAAAGCTATACCTCTAAATACACTTTTACCATGGAGCCGCTATGGCCGCTAGACTGAATACACGTGCTACGCACTTTGTACGCTATTTGCGTACAGAGTCATGCACGTGGTACGCACTTGGCGTACCCACGCCGCGCTGAGTGTACAGAGAACACACACAATTGATAACCTATAAACCTTGTTAATGATATAATGCACTGATATGATTATACTTTGAACCCTTAGCAGCAAAGTACTGCAACGATGTTATCTCTTAAACCTTAAGTAGCACTGACGGTATAAAGTACCCGCAGTGCGTACACCTTATCAATACTTATACACCTTATACAGATAAATACACTTTAAATCCCCCTTGCAGGAAAGTGAAGACACCACACCGATTTGTAGTTGAAACCACAGGGTTCTAAGGCCACAGTGGATTGATTCCAAAAGGTAAAACAATACAAATCATACACTACAGGCTAACAAGTAAATCTAAACAGAATAATGGCTACAGAGAAGGTACATACGTGAGAATATTCGCAAGCGCAACCCGGCTCGGTCCTCCGCTGGTCATACAGATAGCGATTAGAGTCGTTCTGACCAGCCAGGCAACAATGGGCTTTTTATACACAACATGCATACACAATACAATGGTCACTGTAATCTCATTGTCCATTGGACACAGGGATGTGTCTTTACATTACAGAAGAGGTCATAGGTGGATTTGAAAGGGAGGGCGATGTCTTTCCCCAACTGCTCTTGTGAGTGGTATCCTCTGGATTCCCGCCGCATACATAATATACTGTAAATACAGTTAATGTTCATATTCTACTTTTGTACATAACTATACGCAGGAACATGCGATCTTGCTCTAACCAACACCGGAATGTTACCCTCAAAATACCCTACAGCTGGATACTAGACATCACCTTCCAACCTTTATCTGACCCTTCCTATCATGCAAAGGCGAATCTCTTAGTCCATGAACTGTTTAAACTATGAATACTCGCTGACATGGTCTAGGGGAGCTATATCTACAATGTACACTATTTGGGTTAAATATGTAATGTTCTAATAACCCTCTATGTGCTCACAACCCCTACCGTAAATGCGCATACCACGCGCTAAGGCGCATGGTTGTGAAAAGCTCCGTTACGCAAATTGCGGATATGCGCACTCACGGCAGAGCGAGTGCACGCGCAGCGGGCATGTGCATGGGGTTAGTACAAGGCATATGCATTACAATATTTTTCAACTTTAACATGGCCTAATGTGACTTGCTAGCACATTTACAGACAAGCCGCCATTTTTAGTATTGGCACTTACACAAGACACGCTCCAAACAAGCATGGAACTCTGCCTACACTCTCAGAGATGCCCATGTCACGGAAAGAGTGGTCTGTCATGGAAGTGCTCAGTTCAACTACACTTTCAATTTGCCCATGTGTGTATTAATTGTCTGGTCCATGAGCAGCTTGTACTTATCCATGAGATCCGTCCTCATTTGGCATCGAAATCAGGCCTTTCATTTTTAGTTTGTCATGAAACTTTCCTGTTCCCCAAACCATGAGATCCGCCAGAAAGGCATTTCCCATTGGTTAACACCTAGAAATGGCCAATAAGTGATGTTTCCAGGCTGAAGGAAATACACTTTCCATAGGATGTCAGGATTGCAATGGATGCCACCATCACATACTACTTTCTAATGTCTGCTCCGATGGCTGCTGACGTCACTTCTGCTGTGGACAAAATGGAGGAGTCACTCATGTCGAAGTCAAAAATATTATATAACAAGAACATACAAACTGCACACATTATGAGTCGCTATACTTGCAAATACGCGCAGCGAGCACAGCAAAATATGGTAACACACGCATTTACACGGACATGCCACAGAGATGGATTCGACACTTATTTCATGCAGTACATAATTATAATAACATCAAGCGCCAGACATCATGATGATTTAAAATTATATAATGAAGTAATGTCATGTACGTGTATTATTTGAACGAAGCCAGATACACCTGTCATATTTGGTATTTAAGCAACCAGATTAATATGTAGATTCATTTGATACTTGTTATTAAGTTGTAGGACATTGCAACAAATAGTTATGATTAAATGTATGAAAGGTAAAATCACTTTTATTAGAACAATAGATATTCCAAACAGGTAGTGGACAGGAAGCTCAGGCCAGCCCCTTTGGATGTCTTCAAGGCCGAACCTGTGGAGCATATACAAATAGACTAGTGACTCATCATGAATGAGAAAGTCCCCTCCCCCTCCTGATCACACAAGAGGCAGTTGCTGTTTTGTCTCAGAGGATGATGGAGTTGCTTCTAGACCAGTTCCTGCATGATTTTACAGAGAGAGAGAGTGAGTGACATGGAGAGACAAATTTACATGAGAAAGATAATGGTATTGTATGCTGGCTGTAACTGTATGTAACTGTATGTATTAACTGCTTACTGTATGAGTTGTAACCAAGTAACTATATGTATACTGTACAATGTAATATATTGAATCCATATCCTTTTAATAACATATATATATATATATACATCAATCCAGCTTTGGAACTCAGATAATGTGTGGGTGTATTGTTTTCTCTTATGGGATGCAGTGTTTTGCTATGTATAGCGCACATTCAAGGCACATGGTAATAAGAGGTGCAGGCGTTTACAATATATATTAGAGCGGGCATTTTAAATATTTGTGAGAAAACAATTTGGTATTTACAGATGAGGGCTCTTACGGGATATCATGGTCTTAATGATGCACTGTACATTATAAACGCGACGCTGTGGTTGATCAGCTTGTGCTGGACGCATCGTAAAGCTGAGAAAATCATATCCGTGTGTATTGTTGTGATATCAGTAAGCCAATGATATGAAATTTCAAGGGACAATGCGTTTCTCATAATATTTAAAATGCTAAAATGTATTTTTATTATTGCAAAACAAAGTTCAAATAAGTCATATTGTGTTTGATTCAGATTGGATTGTTTATCTGTTAAGTAGATTTAAAAGTACATTTAAAAGTTGCTGCATAGCCTTGATATAGTTTTTTTTTTAACTCAGGCCTAAAATAACTTCTGGTGCTTGTATAATGTGTGATTTCTTTGTGACAAAGGAAGCCGCTTGGTCTGTCCTTTATTTTGGACTAAGCACATAGCCTGTCCACCATTTTGTGTAAACCTCATGGATGTGGAAGGGGGAGGAGCAGTGGCCATTTTAGGAAGGTCATTTTCTAAATAGCTGATTTTCAGTCTGCTCAGAACAATCAGTTTCCTTGGTCACATAAAGCACCATTTATGTGTTACCAATGCATTTATTTAACCCATGCCATAGTCAATTACAAATAGTTTCAATTGGGCCTAGTGAGAGTAAATGGTGAGATAAATGCTTGGCTTGGTGTAAGAAATTGCACACAAAAAAGAAAAGAAAAAAATACTTTTTTTTCTTCTTCTTTCCCAGGATTTAGTTAACTCTCTGTTTGCTATAGGATAGCCATTGAAATGCAAATTAACCTGTGTAACTGCTTTTTCTTAGCAGTGAAAAGCAAATAGCTTTGATATGCCAATTAGAAGCACTGAATGGGTAAATGAGTCACATAGAAGGCTAGTGAATGATACATATATATAATATTATTATAATTATGTGTATATTTATATCTGTGTATGTTCTGCAAGATAGATTATATTATAGATCTGTGTGAAATCGGATACATTTGTTGCCATATAGGTAAATTTGAAATCACAGTATTTTAAGGAAGTAAGTGTAAAGACACAAACGCAGGTCTGCATAAAAGTTTATACAGAACAAGTTGTGTCTAGTGGGCAATAGTAATTAGTATCGTTCACATTTATAGAGCTGTGTGATTTGTTTTATTGCGGACGCAGGGTTTTGTACACGTGTCTCGGACAAAGTACAGGACTGCGCACGCAGCGTAAGAGACACGCACGGTCGTGTGTTTACGCAAAGTGCGTAAGAGTGCGTGTGCTAAGTACAAATTACGCAATAGTGTCGTTTAGTTCAAAGGTGGGACAAAACTACCCAGTTTCTAAAGCAGATTAGTATAAAACTTTTGTTTAAACTGTATTGCCTCTGGGGGTAAAGCTGCCAATCTGAATGAATTAAAATTTTCTGTACAGAAAAACAAAGTGTATTTGAGTGAGCGAACGTAGGAGTGAGTGGATTCGAACCCCGGAATTTGGGATCCCGTCGTTCGGTACACCAAGTGAGTGGATGCTTGGTGGCGTGAGGCGGCTGACTCACGTTAGTATAGGATTTGAAATATGTAAGTCGTGAGGAGACTTACACAGGAGCATGGTAGGGAATTGTGAATTGTGACCCATATAGTTTTTTGATACGCTCCGGCTGAGGTTTCGCAGCTTGTGATTCGATTCCAGTGGTCGTACGGTGGATAGGTAACAAGTACCTATATGCTGTGCGATTGGACCGCGCGTTTGTGGGTGCGATATATAGCGCAACTTGATACCCCTTTTATGAGCTTTTGCATAAAATCGCGGTATCATTAGCGCTGTATACAGCATACGCAAGCGTGATTTGTGTATAAAAAAGTGCATAGGGAGTTTTCGCTGGTCTCTCTCAGGAAAATCTCCAACGACAGATACTTTACTGGAAAGGGTAAGTTATTCCTAAAAACTTCCAGTAAATATAGGTAAATTAGGGGCCCTAGGTTGGGTACAACGCCTTCGCTATCGGCAGTGTATGATAGTACTGGCCAACGTGGGCGAGAGTGGGTGAAAGCGCTCAGAGAACTTTCGCCATCACCTTATATTGAGTATTTTGGTGTTTGTGGGAAAAGGCCCACAATTATGGGAGCCAGTTGCTCAACTAAGGGACGTTTAGCCAGGGTTCAGGCTGAAGAGCCGCGGCCCAAGGGGTCAGTGAGGTTTATTATGTGTGGGAAATATAGTCCACACACTGAAGTTTATTGTGACAAATGGGTATGTATGACGACAAAGATAGGGTACCATTCCCTAAGGTGGGCAGCTTTGAACCAGAGGTACTGCAGAATGTAAGCAGTAAAATATGTCTGATAAAATCCAGAAAACAAAGGGTCAGACATACAAAGTGTTTAAACCTGTGGCAGCAAGAGGGGTTGGTGAGTTTAATCCTAAGGTATTGCAGGTGGTATGTCTAACCAAAGTCATATAAGACAAGAATGGAAATATAAGAACTGTTTGAACTTGTAGCAACAATAAACAAGTAGGAAGAAAAAAAGAGAATGCAAGTACACCGCCTTATGTAGATGTGGAAGCAGTAACGGCCAGCATACAAACTATAGAAAATAATAAAAATATGAAAAATATGACTGTAACCTATATATGTACTAATGAATGTTGAAGTTTTATTTAGGAGGAGAAGGTAACCTCATTGTTTTCAGACATTTCTCATGCACCCAGAGGAGTATCCAACCAGTAAAAGAAGAGCAGTAGCCTGTGGGGGAAGTGGCTGAGACAAGTGGAACAGGTAAGTATGGTATCATTCGTGTACATATATAGTAAAACCCAAAAATAATAAAATAAAAATCAAGAAAGTAACTTCAGAAATGGAGAAAAACCTGTCCGCACATTAGTATTTGCCAGTAGGAAAGCGGACAGAGACAAGGTAACCCCCGGGTATTTCTTTCAGTTACCATATAAGAAGTATTCATTCCTAGTAATGCCTCTAGTCAAGATGAGCTCGGAAATGTTTGTTGGACCATGTACAGACCCTTAATACGGGATGAGAAGGATTGAATGAATACTTTGCATGACCTAGAAGCTTGTTAAACTTTTTTTTTTTTTTGTCTCTTGCAGTAATAGAAAACTCTCCATCTGGATAAGATCACTGGTAAACACTAATTCGGCAAATGGGAGGTGGCTGTCTCTGTGCAAATGGAGGGGCTCAATAAGGCATTGAGGGTCAGGGTGCAGACTTCTTTGCAAAATTGGAAAGGGTTCACAGTAGCTAATCTTAGTGTGCTATTGAACATCACAAGAATAGTGCTAGGCGCAGAGAACTACAGGTGGAGAGGTTGAGGACGGTAAGTATACTGGCACATACAGGAAAGACCCATCAGTCCAAACCCCAGATCCCTAATGGTCAATAATATGTTACACTTGTAGGAAGGAAGGGCATTTTGCCAGAGATTGTAGGAGTAGTAGGACACATAGTCAATATAGACCCCCTACACAGAAAACACAAGCCACATTATTAAACACATAGACGGGACCAAGGGACATATAGTAAGGAATCATAAGCCATATCATAAAAACAAAATAAATGCAACATTACCCTTTGACAAAACTTGCTGGGGTTAAGATGGGTAAAGCAAGAGTACCAGCGCTATGAGTCGTTTAACCAAAATATTGATAAGAAACTGTTGGATCAGTTAATCAGTATCTTTATTTTACTTTTTTAATATAAAATAATATTAAAACAATACTAAAACCATAATAGAGACTGAATAGTCGATAATAGCATATAGATGAAACATGAGGAAAACATTAATTAATCCTGAATGGCTCTGGAGTGGTCAGAATAGTAGATTTTGCTGATAGGAACTATACCATTAATTTAAAAGATCCCGGACTTAAGTGGAAATCCGCTCCTCCTCAGATATTAGTATAAAGCACAGTCAGCTGGTAATACCCTGAATATACCTCATCCACAGTTCCACGAAAAGATGACTCTTAGTATTCGTCTGTGTAGGTGATTGAAGGGGTTTCCATAAATTGCTGGAAGTACTCAACACGGGAGATATCTGCGTTTTTTTGTATTCCAATAGGGAAGCAAAAGTCCTTATCCAGATCGGTCTTAATGGTAAGAAGTGCAAAAGTTCCTCAGCATAGGCCTTAACGCGTTTCCCTGGACTAGGTCGTCCAGCTTCCTCAGAAGTGAATCTCAGAGACAATGAGAGCCATTTTTATACCTCACTAATGGTTAGTTGTGCAACAGCTGTAGCAGCTATAATTAACTGATCCTTATTCTAAAACAAACATTAGTATGCATTCTTAAGAAGGCAGTCCTAAAACACTTATAATGCATATTTTAAAGTGTATTTATTTGGTAACAAACCATAAAGAATATAAAAACATATGCGGGTCATGTGACCGATCTGTCACTCACCAATATGCTGATGGGTGTCAGGTGTGGGGTGAGCCTGCTAGTAGGTCCATTGTGCCCCAGGGTCCGTCGGGACGCCCGCCCATGTATTGGGTGAGCGCACCTGTATCACGCTCTACCACGCGCCACCACGTCTCGCCAGTCAGAGACCGGAAGATGCCCATGGAACGCATGGTTGGAGCGCACCCAACGCTCCCTGGGACAGCATCACGTGCCCCAGAGCGGACACGTGATCGGACCATCGTAGCGGTCCGCCCCACCTCCCGTAGGTGTGTTGCCTGGATACAGATAACACACATGGGTTTTGTCTTATATGTATCAATACAATGTCACATAAGAACAATTATATAGTACACGTAATTTAAATTAATGGTATAGTTCCTATCAGCAAAATCTACTATTCTGACCACTCCAGAGCCATTCAGGATTAATTAATGTTTTCCTCATTTTTCATCTATATGTTATTATCGACTATTCAGTCTCTATTATGGTTTTAGTATTGTTTTAATATTATTTTATATTAAAAAAGTAAAATAAAGATACTGATTAACTGATCCAACTGTTTCTTATCAATATTTTTGCTAAACGACTCATAGCGCTGGTACTCTTGCTTTATCTATACTTAATCCCCTGGGGGTCTGACAAACCCCTTCCAGCAGCTGTGACTATTTAGTGGGTCTATATATTTTACTTTTTTCACTATGGGGTTAGGATGGGGCCTCTAAACTTTTGCTTCTTTTTCCTAGCAGAAATGGCCCCTGATTAACTTAATTTTGTTAGATATGATATACATATACTGTGCTCCAGCTCAGGAAGTGCAAAGTATGTTAGACACCCACGAAGACTAATGTCACATTCTACTGTCCTAGATGCATTGTCCATCACAGGTAGAGGAAATTATCTCACAGATACCGGGTTCCCTATGAACTTAGGATGGACAGGACACTGGATTGATGGCTGGGATAGTCCCAATAGCGATACGATAAACACAGATTTTTTTTTAAGGGGAGTAGACCAAGTAGAGAATGACTTCCCCGTAGTGCCCAATCCAGTTGTCAAATTTTTATAAAATCTTCACCTCTACAAACTCATCTGTCACCAACCTCTGTTCTGTTTCTCTACAGTTTCCTCTTCATCTTTTGCGTTCACACAGGGTGGTACAATACATGGACCCAATTACAGTTCAAACTCCACATGCCTAGATCCTTCAGAGTTCTGCCCAAACCCAGTATATCTCAACAGCACGATAACACCAGTGTGCCTTGTCATTACAAAGGGTGGAGAATGGGAATACTGGTGAAGGGAAATTTTGTATAGACACTGATATGCCTGTTGGTGAATGGCAAACCTGACACTTTCTTTTTCATTTTCTTCTTCTTTCCCTCCTCTAGAGATGTTTTTTTTTTTTTTTTTTTGAGTTATGCTCATGGTACTCTACATTGCAAACACACGATAGTAAATTAAAATGAAAAATTTGTGTTCCCTACAGGAAAAGGCAGTCTGGAGGACAAAGGGGTATGGCCAGGAGTCCTCAGGACTGTGGACAGGTGTACACGGTAAGCCAGTAGCCCCTAGAGCATACCTTCCAAGTCTAGCTGAGGTGGCACACGGTCTGACTCATCTAGGCAAAGAGGGTATGTGCAGGCAGATGAGAGCCTACTGGATGCCAGGATTCTATTCGCATGCAGGTAAGAGAGCAATGACCTGTCTTGGTTGCTTGAGGAAGAATATTGGTAAAGCAATACCAACAGAGCCATCCCATATCCATCCTGCAGACAGATCTTTTCAGGAAATACAAATCGACTTCGTACAGTTAACACCCTTTAGGAATTATTGTTATGTATTGGTGTGCACTGATGTTTTCTCAAACTGGGTAGAGGCATTTCCTGCCGCCACGGATTCTGCTGTGTTTACCACAAAGAAAAATTGCGCAGAAATTTGTGTGTAAATAATGGTACCCCTAGAAGTAGGAGCAAAGCTTGAAATTGGACTATTGTGATCATAGATACTGCCACTAGTATTATGTAGCATCGGAACCACTCCCAGATCTTCACTCAACGAATCACCCTCTTCAAAATTTGTTTTTGTTATGGATTTGGTATTTGTGTCTTTTTGGTTGTTTTTGGAAGACAACCTCATGTCATGATTGAACCGCACAATGATCAGAAATACACCAATGAGGTGACAGTGCAGTACCTTATTGAGATGAGCCAGCATTTGAGAACTTGATAAAAGAACTTGAAACTGTTGATTGCTGGTATGCCAAATACTAACTGTCTTGATTGTGAACCAAGAGACTGTGTGATTGTCCTTACACTCAGGTTGCCTAATAGACAGGTGGGAAGCACCATACCAAGTTTTGTTGACAGCACTATCCCAGTGAAAGCAGCTGAGAGAGAGACTTGGGTCCACGATTCCCATTGCAGGAAAGTCGGTAGTCCGGAAGGAACTCGTAAATGGAGTGAGATCACAAAAGTATCACCAGAGACTCTGTTCCGTGAAGACTGAGAGGCGGCACTGTTGAACACTACCTGAGCGTACTAAAGGATTGCAGAAAGACCAGTCATTGTAATTGATTTGTTATGAACAAGAGTTGTTTTGTTCTATTTCTCTTTTCTCTCTTTCCCGCTGGCAAACATTTTTTTTTCAGGATATTCTATTTTTGCGAGGTTTTTTTATGAGGAGTCGAGTGTGGGACTGGAACTGGTTCCGGAGGAAGGAGTGATTTCCTTATAGGATCCCAGGATTAGCCGATCAGTTTGTTAAAGTCAGAGAAAAATCAAAGGTCTAGTAGTTATGGAGTGTATTATTTGAACGAAGCCAGATACACCTGTCATATTTGGTATTTAAGCAACCAGATTAATGTGTAGATTCATTTAATACTTGTTATTAAGTTGTAGGACATTGCAACAAATAGTTATGATTAAATGTATGAAAGGTAAAATCACTTTTATTAGAACAATAGATATTCCAAACAGGTAGTGGACAGGAAGCTCAGGCCAGCCCCTTTGGATGTCTTCAAGGCTGAACCTGTGGAGTATATACAAATAGACTAGTGACTCAGCATGAATGAGAAAGTCCCCTCCCCCAAAAACTAGATAACACATTGCTGATCACACAGGATGCAGGTGCTGTTTTGTTTCAGAGGATGATGGAGTTGCTTCTAGACCAGTTCCTGCATGATTTTACAGAGAGAGAGAGAGTGATATGGAGAGACGAATTTATATGAGAAAGATAATGGTATTGTATGCTGGCTGTAACTATGTAACTGTATGTAACTGTATGTATTAACTGCTTACTGTATGAGTTGTAACCAAGTAACTATATGTATACTGTACAATGTAATATATTGAATCCATATACTTTTAATAACATATATATATATATATATACATCAATGAGCTTTGGAACTCAGATAATGTGTGGGTGTATTGTTTTCTCTTATGGGATGCAGTGTTTTGCTATGTATAGCGCACATTCAGGGCACATGGTAATAAGAGGTGCAGGCGTTTACAATATATTAGAGCGGGCATTTTAAATATTTGTGAGAAAGCAATTTGGTATTTACACTCAGGAGGAGCAAACTGCACCTGCGCACTAGGAAATTGGGCACTGTTTCCACTTGCATAGTAATTCCACTAGTCACCCCAATTACCACCTTCAGTAAACTAATGCTGTGTAATGACCTGGTCAGTTGTGCTAGCACTGTATATAATGTAATGAAAGCAGATTATTTATTACAATATTCAATACTAATTGCTTTGGATTCTTAATAATACACGCCCTGTTTTCTGTTAGCTGTAGCTGTGACACCCGGCACAGACTGAGCGTATTACCGATGTGAGTTTTCCAGCACTCCTCGCCCTGTCCTTCTCTCACCTTATAAGATGCCAGCACTGGGTCCCTCCAGATCCCCAGGGGACCAAGTGGGGACCAAGTGACCTGACACCTGCTTATTTTATAATCTGTAACCAGACATTCTGCGAGTGTGGTTGCAGCAAGAACTTAATTCGTGCAAAATAAGAATTAAGTGTTACAAACATCTGCCAAGAACAACTGGGATTGCCCTGGGAAAACCAAGATGTACTTGCAGATGTATCCCAGGGAATTGTCAAACCCATGACCTCTGACCTCCAGTCACAGCACTGGATTGATGACCCTTGAACCTGGACTGACAAACCAGGGAGATTCTTACACAGGACTCTGTAACATATAAATCCAGTTACTGAATTAACTGAAAAAGATCCTCTAACCAACAATGTCAACATGTACAGTATATGGAGGATACTAAGCCTTGGAGAGTGATAAAGTGGAGAAAGATAAAGTACCAGCCAATCAGCTCCTAACTGCCACGTTGCAGGCTGTGTTTGAAAAATGACAGTTAGGAGCTGATTGGCTGCTACTTTATCTCTCTCTTAGTACATCTGCCACAATATATGACATTCTATGGATCCTGATGCTGGGGGTGCTTCCCAGAGTCAGACACAGTGATCTGTGCAATAAATAATAAATGGTTGCTCATTTATTTTTGGTCATTTAAAATTGATATCTATTGATTAATTATCAATAAAGCACAAGGGCAACCACCATCCAGAGATGGATTTAGCCCATCATGTGTACGGCTCAGACCCACTCATAGCTGCTCTAAGATGCATGTGTCAGCTGCAGCGCATGCGTAGTTGCTGAAAAATTGCTAGATGCGTCCGCATTCAGACTTGCGTATGGCTCAAAATCAAGCCCTACACTTCCAGCAATTGCCCTATATACCACTCTGCCTATTAGTCTGCTGTTTCCTACCCAAGCATGCTTTAATCTTGCTGGGCTAAGCACCAGTGCTCCTGACACAGAAAATCCTTGTGTATGTTATTAGGGAATACATATGAAATGCCGGTGTATGGGATGTTAGCGGGCATATGACCAACACTAGCATCCTTTTGCACAGAATACCGACAAGGGTTGGGTAAGTATCTTTACCTTTCCTCCTTACCTCCCTAACCTTCCCACAGCCTAACCCTAACCTTCCCCCACACCGCAGCCTAACCCTCCCCAGAGGTGCTTTAAGACTAACCCCCCTTCCCGCACCCTAACCCTCCCCGATGGTGCCTAAACCTACCTCCCCCCTCCCGCAGCCTAACCCTACCTCCCCCTTCCCGTAGCCTAACCCTAATCCTCCCTTCCCGCAGCTAACCCTACCTCCCCCTTCCCGCAGCCTAACCCTAATTCTCCCTTCCCGCAGCCAAACTCTACCTCCCCCTTCCCGCAGCCTAACCCTAATCCTCCCTTCCCGCAGCCTAACCCTAACCCCCCCCACCACCCCACAGCCTAACCAAGCTTCGTGGTACCTAAACCTACCCCCACCTCCACACAGCCTAACTGTAACCCTCCCTTCCCCGCAGTCTAACTCTCCCCCTGCAGCCTAACACTGTCCTCCCCCTGCGACTACAATCTACTAGACCCTGCCATACTTACGTTCGGGATGCCAGGGTGTCAATATTTTGACTGATGGCATCCCAACTGCTGCCATACTGACCACATCCTGTTATTATCAGTTATGGGTGTGCACTGGGCCATTTTTCGGGTTTTGTGTTTTGGTTTTGAATCTGGATCTCCTTTCGTATTTTGGATCTGGATTGGTTTTGCCAAAACCACCCTTGTGGGCTTTGGTTTTGGATCTGGATTTTTTCAAAAAAATAATCAAAACAGCTAAAAGAACAGAATTTGGGGGTGTTTTTGTTAGAGATGAGCGGGTTCGGTTTCTTTGAATCCGAACCCGCACGAACTTCACTTTTTTTTCCACGGGTCCGAGCGACTCGGATCTTCCCGCCTTGCTCGGTTAACCCGAGCGCGCCCGAACGTCATCATGACGCTGTCGGATTCTCGCGAGGCTCGGATTCTATCGCGAGACTCGGATTCTATATAAGGAGCCGCGCGTCGCCGCCATTTTCACTCGTGCATTGAGATTGATAGGGAGAGGACGTGTCTGGCGTCCTCTCCATTAGAATAGAGATAGATAGATTAGATAGAGAGAGATTGTGCAGAGTCGCAGACAGAGTTAGTTTACCACAGTCAGTGACCAGTGCAGTTGCTAGTTAACTTTTATTTAATATAATATATCCGTTCACTTCTCTCTGCTATATCCGTTCTCTGCCTGAAAAAAAAAACGATACACAGCACAGTCAGTCACACAGTGTGACTCAGTCTGTGTGCACTCAGCTCAGCCCAGTGTGCTGCACAGTCATCAATGTATAAATTAAAAGCTTATAATTAATTGTGGGGGAGACTGGGGAGCACTGCAGGTTGTTAGCAGGAGCCAGGAGTACAATTATATTAATTAACAGTGCACACTTTTGCTGCAGGAGTGGTGACCAGTGCCTGACCACCAGTATAGTATTGTTGTATACTACTAATATCTCTTTAAATATCAACCAGTCTATATTAGCAGCAGACACAGTACAGTGCGGTAGTTCACGGCTGTGGCTACCTCTGTGTCGGCACACGGCAGGCAGTCCGTCCGACCAGAATTGTATTATTTATTATTATATACCTACCACCTAACCGTGGTTTTTTTTTCATTCTTTATACCGTCATAGTGTCATCCTAATTGTTACGAGTATACTACTATCTCTTTATCAACCAGTGTACAGTGCGGTAGTTCACGGCTGTGGCTACCTCTGTGTCGGCACACGGCAGGCAGTCCGTCCGACCAGAATTGTATTATTTATTATTATATACCTACCACCTAACCGTGGTTTTTTTTTCATTCTTTATACCGTCATAGTGTCATCCTAATTGTTATGAGTATACTACTATCTCTTTATCAACCAGTGTACAGTGCGGTAGTTCACGGCTGTGGCTACCTCTGTGTCGGCACACGGCAGGCAGTCCGTCCGACCAGAATTGTATTATTTATTATTATATACCTACCACCTAACCGTGGTTTTTTTTTCATTCTTTATACCGTCATAGTGTCATCCTAATTGTTACGAGTATACTACTATCTCTTTATCAACCAGTGTACAGTGCGGTAGTTCACGGCTGTGGCTACCTCTGTGTCGGCACACGGCAGGCAGTCCGTCCGACCAGAATTGTATTATTTATTATTATATACCTACCACCTAACCGTGGTTTTTTTTTCATTCTTTATACCGTCATAGTGTCATCCTAATTGTTACGAGTATACTACTATCTCTTTATCAACCAGTGTACAGTGCGGTAGTTCACGGCTGTGGCTACCTCTGTGTCGGCACACGGCAGGCAGTCCGTCCGACCAGAATTGTATTATTTATTATTATATACCTACCACCTAACCGTGGTTTTTTTTTCATTCTTTATACCGTCATAGTGTCATCCTAATTGTTACGAGTATACTACTATCTCTTTATCAACCAGTGTACAGTGCGGTAGTTCACGGCTGTGGCTACCTCTGTGTCGGCACACGGCAGGCAGTCCGTCCGACCAGAATTGTATTATTTATTATTATATACCTACCACCTAACCGTGGTTTTTTTTTCATTCTTTATACCGTCATAGTGTCATCCTAATTGTTACGAGTATACTACTATCTCTTTATCAACCAGTGTACAGTGCGGTAGTTCACGGCTGTGGCTACCTCTGTGTCGGCAGTCGGCAGGCAGTCCGTCCATCCATAATTGTATTATTATTATAATATATACCACCTAACCGTGGTTTTTTTTTCATTCTTTATACCGTCGTCATAGTGTCATACTAGTTGTTACGAGTATACTACTATCTCTTTATCAACCAGTGTACAGTGCGGTAGTTCACGGCTGTGGCTACCTCTGTGTCGGCAGTCGGCAGGCAGTCCGTCCATCCATAATTGTATTATTATTATAATATATACCACCTAACCGTGGTTTTTTTTTCATTCTTTATACCGTCGTCATAGTGTCATACTAGTTGTTACGAGTATACTACTATCTCTTTATCAACCAGTGTACAGTGCGGTAGTTCACGGCTGTGGCTACCTCTGTGTCGGCAGTCGGCAGGCAGTCCGTCCATCCATAATTGTATTATTATTATAATATATACCACCTAACCGTGGTTTTTTTTTCATTCTTTATACCGTCGTCATAGTGTCATACTAGTTGTTACGAGTATACTACTATCTCTTTATCAACCAGTGTACAGTGCGGTAGTTCACGGCTGTGGCTACCTCTGTGTCGGCAGTCGGCAGGCAGTCCGTCCATCCATAATTGTATTATTATTATAATATATACCACCTAACCGTGGTTTTTTTATACCACCTAACCGTGGCAGTCCGTCCATAATTGTATACTAGTATCCAATCCATCCATCTCCATTGTTTACCTGAGGTGCCTTTTAGTTCTGCCTATAAAATATGGAGAACAAAAAAGTTGAGGTTCCAAAATTAGGGAAAGATCAAGATCCACTTCCACCTCGTGCTGAAGCTGCTGCCACTAGTCATGGCCGAGACGATGAAATGCCAGCAACGTCGTCTGCCAAGGCCGATGCCCAATGTCATAGTACAGAGCATGTCAAATCCAAAACACCAAATATCAGAAAAAAAAGGACTCCAAAACCTAAAATAAAATTGTCGGAGGAGAAGCGTAAACTTGCCAATATGCCATTTACCACACGGAGTGGCAAGGAACGGCTGAGGCCCTGGCCTATGTTCATGGCTAGTGGTTCAGCTTCACATGAGGATGGAAGCACTCAGCCTCTCGCTAGAAAACTGAAAAGACTCAAGCTGGCAAAAGCACCGCAAAGAACTGTGCGTTCTTTGAAATCCCAAATCCACAAGGAGAGTCCAATTGTGTCGTTTGCGATGCCTGACCTTCCCAACACTGGACGTGAAGAGCATGCGCCTTCCACTATTTGCATGCCCCCTGCAAGTGCTGGAAGGAGCACCCGCAGTCCAGTTCCTGATAGTCAGATTGAAGATGTCAGTGTTGAAGTACACCAGGATGAGGAGGATATGGGTGTTGCTGGCGCTGGGGAGGAAATTGACCAGGAGGATTCTGATGGTGAGGTGGTTTGTTTAAGTCAGGCACCCGGGGAGACACCTGTTGTCCGTGGGAGGAATATGGCCGTTGACATGCCAGGTGAAAATACCAAAAAAATCAGCTCTTCGGTGTGGAGGTATTTCACCAGAAATGCGGACAACAGGTGTCAAGCCGTGTGTTCCCTTTGTCAAGCTGTAATAAGTAGGGGTAAGGACGTTAACCACCTCGGAACATCCTCCCTTATACGTCACCTGCAGCGCATTCATAATAAGTCAGTGACAAGTTCAAAAACTTTGGGTGACAGCGGAAGCAGTCCACTGACCAGTAAATCCCTTCCTCTTGTAACCAAGCTCACGCAAACCACCCCACCAACTCCCTCAGTGTCAATTTCCTCCTTCCCCAGGAATGCCAATAGTCCTGCAGGCCATGTCACTGGCAAGTCTGACGAGTCCTCTCCTGCCTGGGATTCCTCCGATGCATCCTTGCGTGTAACGCCTACTGCTGCTGGCGCTGCTGTTGTTGCCGCTGGGAGTCGATGGTCATCCCAGAGGGAAGTCGTAAGCCCACTTGTACTACTTCCAGTAAGCAATTGACTGTTCAACAGTCCTTTGCGAGGAAGATGAAATATCACAGCAGTCATCCTACTGCAAAGCGGATAACTGAGTCCTTGACAACTATGTTGGTGTTAGACGTGCGTCCGGTATCCGCCGTTAGTTCACAGGGAACTAGACAATTTATTGAGGCAGTGTGCCCCCGTTACCAAATACCATCTAGGTTCCACTTCTCTAGGCAGGCGATACCGAGAATGTACACGGACGTCAGAAAAAGACTCACCAGTGTCCTAAAAAATGCAGTTGTACCCAATGTCCACTTAACCACGGACATGTGGACAAGTGGAGCAGGGCAGGGTCAGGACTATATGACTGTGACAGCCCACTGGGTAGATGTATGGACTCCCGCCGCAAGAACAGCAGCGGCGGCACCAGTAGCAGCATCTCGCAAACGCCAACTCTTTCCTAGGCAGGCTACGCTTTGTATCACCGCTTTCCAGAATACGCACACAGCTGAAAACCTCTTACGGCAACTGAGGAAGATCATCGCGGAATGGCTTACCCCAATTGGACTCTCCTGTGGATTTGTGGCATCGGACAACGCCAGCAATATTGTGTGCGCATTAAATATGGGCAAATTCCAGCACGTCCCATGTTTTGCACATACCTTGAATTTGGTGGTGCAGAATTTTTTAAAAAACGACAGGGGCGTGCAAGAGATGCTGTCGGTGGCCAGAAAAATTGCGGGACACTTTCGGCGTACAGGCACCACGTACAGAAGACTGGAGCACCACCAAAAACTACTGAACCTGCCCTGCCATCATCTGAAGCAAGAAGTGGTAACGAGGTGGAATTCAACCCTCTATATGCTTCAGAGGTTGGAGGAGCAGCAAAAGGCCATTCAAGCCTATACAATTGAGCACGATATAGGAGATGGAATGCACCTGTCTCAAGTGCAGTGGAGAATGATTTCAACGTTGTGCAAGGTTCTGATGCCCTTTGAACTTGCCACACGTGAAGTCAGTTCAGACACTGCCAGCCTGAGTCAGGTCATTCCCCTCATCAGGCTTTTGCAGAAGAAGCTGGAGGCATTGAAGAAGGAGCTAACACGGAGCGATTCCGCTAGGCATGTGGGACTTGTGGATGCAGCCCTTAATTCGCTTAACAAGGATTCACGGGTGGTCAATCTGTTGAAATCAGAGCACTACATTTTGGCCACCGTGCTCGATCCTAGATTTAAAGCCTACCTTGGATCTCTCTTTCCGGCAGACACAGGTCTGCTGGGGTTGAAAGACCTGCTGGTGACAAAATTGTCAAGTCAAGCGGAACGCGACCTGTCAACATCTCCTCCTTCACATTCTCCCGCAACTGGGGGTGCGAGGAAAAGGCTCAGAATTCCGAGCCCACCCGCTGGCGGTGATGCAGGGCAGTCTGGAGCGACTGCTGATGCTGACATCTGGTCCGGACTGAAGGACCTGACAACGATTACGGACATGTCGTCTACTGTCACTGCATATGATTCTCTCAACATTGATAGAATGGTGGAGGATTATATGAGTGACCGCATCCAAGTAGGCACGTCACACAGTCCGTACTTATACTGGCAGGAAAAAGAGGCAATTTGGAGGCCCTTGCACAAACTGGCTTTATTCTACCTAAGTTGCCCTCCCACAAGTGTGTACTCCGAAAGAGTGTTTAGTGCCGCCGCTCACCTTGTCAGCAATCGGCGTACGAGGTTACATCCAGAAAATGTGGAGAAGATGATGTTCATTAAAATGAATTATAATCAATTCCTCCGCGGAGACATTGACCAGCAGCAATTGCCTCCACAAAGTACACAGGGAGCTGAGATGGTGGATTCCAGTGGGGACGAATTGATAATCTGTGAGGAGGGGGATGTACACGGTGATATATCGGAGGGTGAAGATGAGGTGGACATCTTGCCTCTGTAGAGCCAGTTTGTGCAAGGAGAGATTAATTGCTTCTTTTTTGGGGGGGGTCCAAACCAACCCGTCATATCAGTCACAGTCGTGTGGCAGACCCTGTCACTGAAATGATGGGTTGGTTAAAGTGTGCATGTCCTGTTTTGTTTATACAACATAAGGGTGGGTGGGAGGGCCCAAGGATAATTCCATCTTGCACCTCTTTTTTCTTTTCTTTTTCTTTGCATCATGTGCTGATTGGGGAGGGTTTTTTGGAAGGGACATCCTGCGTGACACTGCAGTGCCACTCCTAGATGGGCCCGGTGTTTGTGTCGGCCACTAGGGTCGCTAATCTTACTCACACAGCTACCTCATTGCGCCTCTTTTTTTCTTTGCGTCATGTGCTGTTTGGGGAGGGTTTTTTGGAAGGGACATCCTGCGTGACACTGCAGTGCCACTCCTAGATGTGCCCGGTGTTTGTGTCGGCCACTAGGGTCGCTAATCTTACTCACACAGTCAGCTACCTCATTGCGCCTCTTTTTTTCTTTGCGTCATGTGCTGTTTGGGGAGGGTTTTTTGGAAGGGCCATCCTGCGTGACACTGCAGTGCCACTCCTAGATGGGCCCGGTGTTTGTGTCGGCCACTAGGGTCGCTTATCTTACTCACACAGCGACCTCGGTGCAAATTTTAGGACTAAAAATAATATTGTGAGGTGTGATGTGTTCAGAATAGGCTGAAAATGAGTGTAAATTATGTTTTTTGAGGTTAATAATACTTTGGGATCAAAATTACCCCCAAATTCTATGATTTAAGCTGTTTTTTAGGGGTTTTTTAAAAAAACACCCGAATCCAAAACACACCCGAATCCGACAAAAAAAATTCGGTGAGGTTTTGCCAAAACGCGGTCGAACCCAAAACACGGCCGCGGAACCGAACCCAAAACCAAAACACAAAACCCGAAAAATTTCCGGCGCTCATCTCTAGTTTTTGTTCCTACAGTATTATTAACCTAAATAACATTAATTTCCACTAATTTCCAGACAATTCTGAACACCTCACAATATTGCCAACAATATTGTTGTTGTTTTTTTAACATCAATAGTTTTTTTATTGAGAATTTTTAGTTTTTGCAAAACGGGGTACTGAAGGGAAAAAGAGGGGGAGGGGATAGGACATTATACATCGTTATGAGACAACAAAAAATAGAGAAATTACAAAACATTCAATACTGAGTATACATGCCGTGGATATGCAAATCCTGAAATGATATGTAATAGATGTATCAGTAAGACTGGTGAGAATGAGTCAATTCCAGAATTAAGGCTTGTGAAGGCTCCCTATCATCATAGAGGCTAGGTGTATGCGTGTCAGAGAAGTGTCAGTTTTGTGCCCTCACCTTATGTGATGTAAACATGCCAAGGCATCCAACGGACAAGGGGAGAATTGGCGGAAAAAGAATAGGGAATGTATTCAGTTTCCATTAGGAAATGTAGCTGGAATTTGTGGATAACTTTCATTAGAGGGGAGTAATGAGGGTTGTTTTCAACACTGGGCTAGCGACACCTGGGCCGCAATACAGATGTGTCCTAGAACCAGGGCTGCCATCAGAAATTGCGGGGCCTGGGACTGACAAAATAGGCAGGGCCCTCCCCACTGTAGAATAGCACCAGTTAACATGTGTGTGTGTGTGTGTGTGTATTTTATACACACACATGCATGCATACATACATACATGTGCGCCGTCCGTAGGGCCCGGGATGCTGATGCCTCTGCCTGCCCGCCTCCTTCCCGCTGTTCTGCTGCTCTCCTCCATCCTCCTGCAGCTGTATTGAAAACATCCCTCCCAAAATGGCCACCGCCACAAAGAAGACAGTTATTCAAGATACTAGAGGGCTCCTCTAGTATCTTGAATAGCTGTCTTCTCTGTGGCGGTGGCCATTTTGGGAGGGAAGTTTTCAATGCAGAGCTGCTGGAGGGTCGGAGGACAGCAGCAGAACAGCGGGGAAGACAGAGGAATGGCAGGGACGGCAGTGGGGCGGGCAGGCAGGTGGCTGCATGAGCATCCCGGGCCCTCCTCTCTCTGTCAGAGAGGCTGGGCCCGGGACAGCTGTGCCCCCAGCACCCCCCTGATGGCGGCCCTGCCTAGAACGTAGTGTAAATAAGAACCTATTGAGTTTGGATATACGTTTAATAGGGCTATAAGGGGAGAGGGCGACAAGGAGAAATTAAGAACTTTATTAATTAACTCAAATATTTCCTCCCAAAAAACATGGACTAGGTGGCCCACTTCTCCACAGAGGCGCCAACAAAACTTCGAATATGCAGGCCAAATTGTATGCAACCTTTCAGGTGTAAGGTATAACCTATGCAGCAATTTGACGTACATCTCGGAGTGATTTAGTCATTTAGACATTGTTTAAGAAGACTGAAGTTTTTTCTGCTATTGTGAGTTGTGTAGAACACACCCAATATCTAATTCCCAACGGTCTTGGGCCCTGTATTTGGGAGACAGAGTCAGTTCTATTAGTGTTTTGTACCAGAAAGTGATTTCTCCTTTGACTTCTTTGGAAAAAGTCGGATGATTATACCAGCTATAGAGGGATTCGGTGGAGTGGTTATATGGTGGAGGCTGTTTCACCAGTGTTGGATTTGGTAGTACTGTAATCTCTCTGAGTTAGGCAAAGAGAAACGACTTTGGATATCTGAGAAGGAACTGAGTATAGTCGCATTCAACAGGTCTCCTAGTGAACTAATCCCCCTGGAATACCATTTTGTAAAGTTGAGATTAGGGACGAGGTTGGCTACTGTGCGTAAAGAGATCAAGGGCAAATTCTGAAAGATGAAGGATAGACCATAAGTCAATCTGTCCCAAACCTGTAACACTGCACGAGTGGAGGGAAGGAGATTTAAATCCTTTGGTCACTTAGTTTTAGGTAGCCATAACAGGTCTTTCAGAGGAATTCGTGAGCAGACCAAATCCTCTACCACATCCACCCCAGACTCTCAACATCTCTGCAAAAGGCTTTAATCTGAGCCAGGAGGCAGGCTTCCTGATACAATGATAAATTGGGCATATTCAAGCCCCCTTTACGCCTAGGCAAGCACATTCTTGAGCGGGCTAATTTTGGCGGTTGCAAAGACCATATGTATTTAATCAAGATAGAGGTACTTTTATCTAGGTATTTTTGGGGAAAGTATAGGGAATCGTCCGGAAGAGGAACATTAATGTAGGAAGCAATGACATCTTAAAAGCCATTAAACGACCTAGCCATGATACAGAATGTCCTAATTAAGCCATGATTTAGTGAACAGTAGGAGCGAGTTCAGCAGCGGGAGGAGATTTACCTCAAAGACGGAGGAGGAAGACGGGGAGATATGAATACCTAAATATCGAATCAAAGCTGATTGACAATTGTAGGGTTATAGGTTACAGAGAGAATCAACAGAATGAGCAAGGTTAATGGGTAGAGCATCAGTTTTTGATGCATTTAATTTATAGTAGGATGCTTCAGTGTATTTGTCTAGAATAGTATGTAGATGGGGGAGTGAAGTATAGGGATTGGATACAAAAAGAAGGACATCATCAGCAAACAGACAGCGTTTCTGGCAGGATGAGCCCATGTGGAGTCTCAGGAATAATGGGTCAGCCCGAATCTTAGCTGCTAGTGGCTTGATTGCCAGAACAAAAATTATGGGAGAAAGGGGACAGCCCTCACAGGTCCCATTGTGAATCGAGAAAGAGGTAGACGAAAAAACATTGCTAAAGACTCGAGCCGACGGGGAACTATATAAAGCTAATATAGATGATAGAATTTGATCACGGAAGCCAAATTTTAATAGGACTTCACGCATATAAAGTTAATTTAGGCGATCAAATGCAAACTCTGCATTTAAAGATAACAGAAGAAGGCCCTGGTTGTGAGGTAAAGAATCTACGAGGTTAAATACTCTACACGCGTTGTCAGATGCTTGTGTCCCGGGTACAAACCCAACCTGGTCCGGGTGCACTAGAGAAGGAAGAAGAACATTTAGAAGAACTATTAGCTTTGCATATCTATTGATATCTCCATTCAGCAGCGCAATGGGACAGTAGTTCTGACAGAAAGCCATATATTTTTCAGGTTTAGGAACTGTGACAATTTGAGCCTTGAGCAACTCTTTCAGGAGAGTACCTCGAGAGGTTATTTCGCTGTAGACCTTAAGTAGGGAAGGCACTAGGAGGTCCTGGAAGGTAATATAGAAGTCATTAATAAAACCATCAGGGCCCAGTGCTTTGCCCTTAGGGAGGGATTTAATTACCCCAATGATTCCAAAGAAGACCAGGGGGCATTCAATATCTCTAACTGGTCATCAGTTAGCAAAAGGAGTTTTAAATCTGCTAGGAATGAATTAATGGAAGAAAGAGTAGGTTGAGGGATGGAGGAGACAGAGGGGAGATTATAGAGTAGAGAATAGAAAGTGGCAAATTGGTTCGAAATCTCTAAAGGGTTAGAGATCTTGATGCCTGAAGGCGATACAATATGTTTAATTCTGTTCCTAGTCTGCTGTGCTCGGAGGTTACGAGCAAGCATTTTTCCTGGTCTATTACCTGCTAAATAAAATTTTTGCTGCATCCTATTTAAAAAAGTTTGAGTGCGTGCCATAAGTAGTTTCTGTAACTGAGACCTGATATCAGCTAACTATTTATGAAGGAGTTTCGAAGGTTTAACTTTATTTTGTCTTCCAACTCCTTTAATCTGAGTTCAAGGTCAACCTGGCATTGCTGATTGAGTTTTTTTAGTTGTGCCCCTGCCTGTATTGCTATCCCTCTAGTAATGGCGCACCAGTAGTTTAGGATGGATGTGTCTGATGGAAGGTTAAATTACTCATATGTCATGATGCTATCAACTATAGCTTTTTTTGATACAGGGTTAGCTAATAAGTGAGGGGAGAGTCTCCAAGGGCAGGGAGGGAAGTGCTGACAAGTAACATCCCATTTAAGAGATAAGGGGCGTGATCCGACCAAGTTATAGTGAGAATGTCCATAGACCTTACAATTTGGAGAGTCCATTTATCCGATAATACGAAATCAATATGGGAATATGAGTTATGGACTGGTGAATAATAAGTGTATTCTCAGCCAGTAGAATTGTGCACACGCCATATATCATAAAGGTCAAATTCTGCTAGGAGATTGTTGAAGGCCAAACATGGGGTGTTGGAAGGAGTCAAAGAGGCGGGAGAAGGCTTGGGAGACTTGTCTAACTTAGGGTCCAGTACCAAATTAAAGTCCCCCGTAATAATAAGAGAACCTTTACAAGCTTTCTGTATAGTCAGGTAGAGCTTACAGAAAAGGATATTTGCTACAGATTAGGAGCATATACCGAAACTAAAGTGACGGCCTTGTTATCGTAAGCCAATCAGAATTCGCTGACCTGCAGCAGCGGCTCCTGATTGACTGCCGGTCCGTGAGCTCTGATTGGCTCACGAACCAGCGGCTGGTTTGAGATCCTACACGCCGCCGCTGGACATAGCTGCGCTCTCCTCCCTACAGATGACACATGCCACCGCAGCCGGACTGAGCACAAAGGGGCAGGAAAGGCACATGCTGCGCTCTCCTCCCCTGTCACACACAGCAGCACAAAGGGGCAGGAGAGGCGCACGCTGCGCTCTCCTCCCCTGTCACACACAGCAGCAGGTGGCCGGGCAGGATCAGTTGGCTTTGCAGGCCTTATACGGCCCACAGGCCGGAGGTTACCCACCCCTGCATTAACATAAAGAAAGAACAAATGCAAAAGAACATTTAAGCAGCTTGAAAAATACAGAAAATGGCACCACGTCAGTAAAACCTCCAACATGATAACTTACATGCTCAGAGAATGCAACTTAACATAGGTGTTACTGAGTCCCAAACATGGTACTGCAGACTGCAGAGTCTGTAATAGTAGGCAGAGTGTGCGGAAATGTTCAAGTGACAGACCAGTCTGTTTAAAGAGCAGCCTGTTTGATGGATCCAGAGGGCAAGTTGACAGAGATATCAAACTCTAATAAAAGCTTGACTCCAGCATCTAGCGAGGAAACGGTGTATGATGAACCTTCATAGGACATAAACAGCTTCACCGGAAATCCCCATCTATATGTGATTTCTTGAGCACAAAGAGCAGAGAAACTCCACTCTGAAGCCAGTGAACTAGCAGGCGTAGGAGTGGATAAGAACAGAGCTCTGACTGCAGGTACTCACAGTTCAGAAGCGCAGCATTTCAGTCTCTCCCAGGTAGGGTAGTAAAGTCTCCTTCTGTCTCCCCTGTGACTCATTGTAGTTGGGATCAGGGGAGCTAGAGGTGCAGGGGGAGTCCTAGGAGTGCACGGAGAGAAGTCTGGAGGCCAGACGCCCCTTCCTGCACTTCCGCGCCGATGGAGCGCTTCCAGCGGGCAGGCCCAGCAACTTTAGGCCATGGCTTCCGGCTCCCTGGGATGCCACAACTGGCAAAGGCCTTAAAAAAGACCTTGCGGCTCTGTCCCGGTTCACGAGTGCCAGCTCAAGGGGCTAGGAAAGGGCAAGTCATGCAGTTGGGGACCCTGTAGGGACGTTTTGAAAGGGCAGCCAGACAGGAGCTCTCAGTAAGCACAGCCGCTCCGGACCACTGCTAGGCCACTGCTAGACCCCCCCACAATATTGTTTTTCTCCAGTTTAGGCAAAAAGGTTGACCTGAGGTAGCTGGACAGAGCAGCAGCAGCCCTTGGATGTATATACTGGGAGAACAAAATATTAAAAAAAAGAATGTATTTAAAAAAAGACGCATTAGGTAAGGCTCAAGATTTCAATTCACAAAAAGATGATTAAGGAAAAGAAGAATAAAAAAAAGTCAATATTTTAGATTGAATTTATTTTAATTTGAATTTATTTTAATTTAATTAATTTAATGTGTTTATGAGCAGGAAATAATATACTGCGGTCTGACCGACAGTGTCACAGTACTTATGAAAATAAAATAAAAATTGTATAGTACACTGGGGTACAGAACAAACAAAAAAATATATATATTTTCAGATACAGCAGACAGAGCACTCCTTTTAAATACATATATAAATATATTTTTGGATTTGGATCACACACAGATATATAGCAGTACTGTATGGCAGCCACAGTACTAGTCATCATTGAGTGACACACCAATATAAATATATTTTTTTGCTTTGGATCACACATACAGTGGGGATTGAAAGTTTGGGCACCCCAGGCAAAAATTCATTTTAATGTGCAAAAAGAAGCCAAGGAAAGATGGGAAAATCTCCAAAAGGCATCAAATAACAGATTAGACATTCTTATAACATGTCAAAAAAAGTTTGATTTTATTTCCATCATTTACACTTTCAAAAGGACAGAAAACAAAAAATGGCATCTGCAAAAGTTTGGGCACCCTGCAGAGTTAATACCTTGTACTTTCCCCTTTGGACAGCTGAGACCTGGCAGTGTCATGGATTGTTCTCAATCATCGTCTGGAAAGACCAGGTGATGTCAATCTCAAAGGTTTTAAAAGCCCAGACTCATCTGACCTTGCTCCAACAATCAGCACCATGGGTTCCTCTAAGCAGTTGTGTAGAACACTGAAACTGAGAATAGTTGACGCTCACAAAGCAGGAGAAGGCTATAAGAAGATAGAAAAGCATTATCAGATGCCCATATCCTCTGTTCTGAATGTAATTAAGAAATGGCAGTCATCAGGAACAGTGGAAGTTAAAGCAAGATCTGGAAGACCAAGAAAAATATCAGACAGAACAGCTCGCAGGATTGTGAGAAAAGCAAGTCAAAATCCATGTTTGACTGCATGATCCCTCCAGGAAGATCTGGCAGGCACTGGAGTTGTGGTACACTATTCCACTATAAATAGATACTTGTACAAATATGGTCTTCATGGAAGAGTCATCAGAAGAAAACCTCTTCTACGTCCTCACCACAAAAATCAGCGTTTGAAGTTTGCAAATGAACATATAGACAAGCCTGATGCATTTTGGAATAAAGTTCTGTGGACCGATGAGGTTAAAATCGAACTTTTTGGCCGGAATGAGCAAAGGTACGTTTGGAGAAGGAAGTGCACAGAATTTAATGAAAAGTACCTCTGTCCAACTGTTAAGCATGGGGGTGGATCAATCATGCTTTGGGGTTGTATTGCAGCCAGTGGCACAGGGAACATTTCATGAGTAGAAGGAAAAATGGATTCAATAAGATTCCAGCAAATTTTGGAAGCTAACTTGATGCCATCTGTGAAAAAGCTGAAGTTAAAGAGAGGCTGGCTTCTACAAATGGATAATGATCCTAAACACACCTCAAAATCCACGGTGGATTACATCAAGAGGCGTAAACTGAAGGTTTTGCCATGACCTTCACAATCTCCTGACCTCAACATAATAGAAAATCTATGGATAGACCTTAAAAGAGCAGTGCGTCACAGACAGCCCAGGAATCTCAAAGAACTGGAAGACTTTTGTAAGGAAGAATGGGCGAAGATACCTCAAACAAGAATTGAAAGACTCTTGGCTGGCTACAAAAAGCGTTTACAAGCTATGATACTTGCCAAAGGGGGCAGTACAAGGTATTAACTCTGCAGGGTGCCCAAACTTTTGAAAACGCCATTTTTTGTTTTCTGTTCTTTTGAAAGTGTAAATGATGGAAATAAAATCAAACTTTTTTTGACATGTTATAAGAATGTCTAATCTGTAATTTGATGCCTTTTGGAGATTTTTCCATCTTTCCTTGGCTTCTTTTTGCACATTAAAATGAATTTTTGCCTGGGGTGCCCAAACTTTCAATCCCCACTGTAGATATATAGCAGTAGTGTACGGCAGTACTGGTAGTCGTCACTGAGTGACGCACCAATAGAAATATATTTTTTGCTCTGGATCACAAACAGAGGCTATATTGCAGTAGTGTATGGCAGCTGCTGTACTAGTAGTCAAAGTGACGTACCAATACAAATATTTTTTTGCTTTGGATCACACAGATATATAGCAGTAGTGTACGGCAGTACTGGTGGACGTCACTGAGTGACGCACCAATAGAAATATATTTTTTGCTTTGGATCACACACAGAGGAAATATAGCAGTAGTCTACGGCAGTACACAGCCCCTTATAGACAGAGAACACCTGGTCCTATACATACACAGCCACAGTATGCTACTATGCAGAGCCCTAACACAGTGACAGCACACTCAACTCAACTCTCCTGCAAAACAACCCCTTTGCTCTCTCCTGCCCCCTCTGATCTCTACTGCCCCCCTTTGGTCTCTCCTGCCCCGCTTTGGCTCTCTCTGCTTGCTTCTTCCCTAACAGCACACAGCACAGAAGGAACACACCCTTACTGTGCACTTTCCAAGTCCGGAGTGAAGATGGCGCCGATCACTGGGACTATATATAGAATCCAAAACCCGTGAGATCCAACAGCAGGATGATTACCGATTGCCTTGTTTTCGGATCCGAGTTAGGCACGCAAAACCGAGCCTGACTCGTATCTGGGCTCGGTTCCCCAAGTTCGGGCGGGTTTGGTTCTCAGGGTACCGAACCCGCTCATCCCTATTATTAGTATAAGATGATGGTGATGTTTGCACAGTTGAGTGTGTTTTTAATGTACTGCGCATGTACTGTGATTGATTAGCTACGGCGGATGCAGTGGGGACTTATTTGCAAAGTGAGTGACAGGTACAGTAGTGACTGTTTGTGGGGTGTAACTGAGTGGCTTCAAAATTGCAGGTGTGTTGCCACAGTTTGAGGGGGAAGTCTGCTGCATACTGTATGCGGTCAGAGTAGAGGCGGCATTTGTGTCCACCTCTGAAATACAGCAATATCAGCCATAGGCAGGAGTAGATTGGGAACAAAAAGCAGCCCTGGAAAAATTTGTACTAGTGACCCCACATGGGCAGCACCAGAGGTGTAAGGTCTAGCCATGGGCCATGGCGGCAGCACCCTCCCCCCAAGACTTTCCAGATAGTGGGCATGTCCAGCATCAAGGGGGAAGTTAAAAATAAATAAAATTAAATGTTATGAGCACATTATATGATACACCTTCAGAATTTAGGAAACTATATCATTCTTTAGAAATATATATTTTCTTGCTTATTACACCAACCGTATCCCAATCACTATTCACTCAATCTTATATGTCAGCCAAGCAGGCAGACAGAGCATACACTAGATCATCTGCAATCACAGGCTAAGTGGCAGTAATTTTCATATATGCAAATTATTTTGCATCTTATTCATTATGTCTATAAAAAGGACCACATGTCCTCAAACAAAACAGGCCACGCGGGTGCGTCGGCCCACTGGGAATCTTCCCTGAAAGCCCTATGGCCAATCCGCCAGTGGCCATAGGCTAATGATGAAAGAGCAACTGCAGCACTCTCCTGGTCTGGGTTATATGATCCTATAACCAAAAGCAGTGACACAAGCATAGGAAAAGTAGATACTGTAGGTGCGCTGATATTTATAAAATAAATAAATAAATAAAACAATACTTCCCTTAAGGCCCGTACACACTGGTCGATGTATCGGCCGTTCTCTTGAACGGCCGATACATCGCGGGACCGTCGGCCAGTGTGTACGGGCGATACGTCTGTGAACTCCGTCGTTCACAGACGTATCGCGTCGGCCGCGCAGCACAGCCGACAGCCAATATATCTAACGATATATTGGCCCGTCGCTGTGTGTGTACGGGGCGGTCGCCCGACCGCCCGTACACATGCTGCGGCGGCCGGCGGTGATTGACAGGTGAACTGGGCGGGTGCGAGCGCCCGCCCAGTTCATGACGTCAGTCCCCCGACGGATCGGGCTGTGTGTATGCACAGCACACTGCCCGATCCGTACATAGATATATCTGCAGATCAATTGATCTGCAGATATATCTAATAGTGTGTACCCACCTTTAGAAGCACCTGTTAATCTCTTTGGTGCTTCACAAGTTTCTCTACATATGTGCAAAATATTGATTCAATACACATGGAGACAATACATAAAGAGAATATAGTGTAAAAAGTAACAAAATGTATTCTTTTAAAAAGATAATACGTCAAATTCACCATAGCCTGAAAAACACTACTTGGTATTTCACACAACTAGCGATACAAGATCCACCCATCTCACTCGTAGTTGATGGAGAGGAAACAGTCTGGCGTCTCTTTCTAGGCTCCATAATAAGGTGTAACACTGCAACTAACAAAATGATTTTTATTAAGATATAGATATTATTTAAGATATAACTATGGTTTACAAATTGGTTACTGTAACAACGGTATTTCGTACACTTTGATAAATAATCGATATCATAACTCCACTGCAATATCACACAAATGTAGTTTATTGAATGTACATTTGATTCATAAGGGGGAATTCAATTGTTTGAAAAGTCAGTTGGGTGTCTGTTTTTTCCTATCTAATAGACAGGAAAAAACAGACACCCACCGACTTTTTAAACAATTGAATTCCCCCCATAATGTCTAAAAAAAAGAATTAAAAATATAAGATAATACAATCAAAAGTCAAGGCAGGTTGGAGGTTTACCAGATTGTTATGTCAAGTAGGTCAAACAGAAGTAATAAAGATGCAGGTTCCAAAACCGGTCTCTGAGATCTCTGTTCCACTGGAATCTGGATCCACTCCAATCATTATACAAGAAAGCAGTCCTGTCCTCTGCTCCAGCGCGTTTCAGGACCACTTCCCTTTCACAAGACAGTATGACAGGAGTGAGAGAATGGTGCTATTCACAATATGGAGGAACAATGTATCCGGGTCACAGGTAAAGGTCTAAACCATACATATATTAATACAAAATATAATGCTGCTATATATACATCTTAAATTACATATAAATAATAAATCCACTAGTAAAGTGATCTAAAAAAATGTTTAAGCATGCTTCATTAATTAATTAATACATTACTGGATATACAAAACCGGAAGTCCTCGCTACGGTACTTCCAGTGCAGCCTTCACACTCCCAAATAACATGAAACAAATCGGCTGCTGGCGGCTAAGCTTTATTGAATGTCCGCCATAGGAGTCCCATGTGTGCAATCTAGTCAGTTGGCCATGTAAAAGTTATCGCTCTTTTCTACCCCAGTATAATCTAAGTTTTATCTACTGTAATGTTGCTGAGTGCATTGAAGGATTCTGAGGATACGGCCCTTAGAAAAACATTTGAAACATTGATGATTGCTTTTGAACACAAATAAAGAAAGGAATTAAAGTAAGGGTTATCCTTTAAATATATTCACCAACACACATACAGTAAACCCTCTGCCCTGATACTGATCTAGCTTATTATGTATACCTCAGCAGCCCTTCGGATTTCTTTGAAAAGTAAAGCCAAGGCAATTACAGATCACCGAGTGGCATTGAATAAGAGAATAATGTAAGTGTCCCATGTGACTGCATGTTTATAGCCTTACATAAAACGCACGCAGTCCCCAGGTAACCTCTCTCTTACGCCTCTTTGCTTTTTTATGTTTTTGGTCTCCCACAAAGTTTATTGTAAAAGTCAGAAATGGGAACAAATGGTTATTTTCAGGCCTGCTGGGCATGTGGCTTGGATAGCCTGCTTGTCTTGTGGCCTGGATACCCTGTTGGGCTTCTGGCTAGGAAACGCACATATATTGGCAAGCTGCTCAATCAGATTGTGATGTCACTCTGGTGCTAAAAGGGAGGGGTAATTCTGTGTAAGAAAAAACATTTTTTTATCCCTAATGCACACTGAGTGAGAAATGACACTACATAATAATCAGATAATACAGAGATCTTAGTTGCGTATATCTCCAAATATAGGGTTAAGCCCCCAGGCCGATCGGCAAGGCGTCTCCGTCACTGGGGGTCCTTAATATCTGCAGATATACGCAACTAAGATCTCCGTATTATCTGATTATTATGTAGTATTATTTTTCACTCAGTGTGCATTAGGGATAGCAAAAAAAAAAATTCTTACACAGAATTACCCCTCCCTTTTAGCACCTGAGGGACATCACAATCTGATTGAGCAGCTTGTCAATATATGTGCATTGTAGTTAGAGAGGCATGGATGGGTCAGCATTAGGAGGGATTGCTGACTCCAGAGTGCCACTGGTGAAGCTAGGGTGTCTCCAGGTAAGCTGGCTCTCAGATGCTGTAGGAGCCATTGTCATGTGGCTTTACACTGGGCATTCAGACCCAGACATATGTGTAATTATTTATGGGGTGGTTGTAGGGTACGGCGGCCCCTATGTCGGTATGGCTGGGTGGCTTCAGGTCGACACACCCTAACACTTTATTAACACTTATGATTTTCCCTATCACTTTGTATATATTTTTGTATTATTTTAATCACACTTCATCTACATAGCACTTATGTGCTTCTTATTAACCCTTATTAATTTTCACCTGTGTGCTGACCTGGGGTAGCCGACCTGTGCCGAAGTGATGGGGTCCTGCACCCCGGATCCATACCTAGTATTAGGGACCCCCAGTGATGGAGACGCCTTGCCGATCGGCCTGGGGGCTTAACCCTATATCTGCAGATATACGCAACTAATATCTCCGTATTATCTGATTATTATGTAGTATTATTTTTCACTCAGTGTGCATTAGGGATAACAAAATGTTTTTTTCTTCTGGCTAGAAAAGCCTGTTGGGCTTGTGGCTAGGATAGACTGCTTGGAAGTGCCTGGGATATACTGCTGGGCATGTGGCTGGGATAGACTGCTTGGATGTAGCTGGGATAGACTGCAGGGCATGTGGCTGGGATAGACTGCTGGGCATGTGGCTGGGATGGACTGCTGGGCATGTGGCTGGGAAAGAATGCTGGGTATGTGGCTGGGATAGACTGCTGGGCATGTGGTTTGGATAGACTGCTGGGCTTGTGGCTAGGATAGACTGCTCATAAGTGCCTGAGATACTCTGCATGGCTTGTGACTGGAGTAGCCTGCTGGGCGTGTGGGTAGGATAGACTGCTCTGCTTGTGGCTCGGATAGACTGCTCGGCTTATGGCTGGCATAGCCTGCTTGGCATATACCTGTTATATAGCATGCCCATCACCCTCACTAAGAGAAGTGGTGGGAAAATGATGGTGATAAAATAACAGGTTTTCAATTAAAGAATTACCAAATCTGGTCTGGTGACAGTTCTGTCCTCAAATGTTTGATTTAATTTACAAAGCACAAAACAGCCACTTACAGCAGAAGAGCAAATTCAGCTTTGGACACACTGCGCTTATTGGTGTGTAAAGAGGGAGGCATTTGATATGCCGGCTGTTGGGATCCCGGCGCTCACCATACTGACGCCGGAATCCCGACAGCCGGCATACCGACAACTATTCTCCCTCTTGTGGTGTCCACGACACCCCTGGAGGCAGAATAAATAGCCACCGTGCCCGCAGCGTGGCCAGCGCAGCAAGCCCGCAAGGGGCTCTTTTGCGCTCACCCCGCTGCCTGCATGCAGACGGGTGGGATCCCAGCGTCGGTAAGCTGGGCGCCGGGATTCCAACCGCTGGCATAACATACTACTCCTGTGTAAAGATGTGCCTACATTTTGGAGTGCAGAGATCTGCGGAGCAAGACTGCAGTGTTTGAGGAGAGCAGAGGCTTCTACAGGTACTTTGTACAGTGCTGCAGATTTAAGGTGTTTAGGGTTAGGCTGTGGGGGCAAGAAGGTTAAGAATTAGGCTGCGGGGATGGAGGTTAGGTTTAGGCACTAAGGGGGGAGGGTTAGAGTTAGGCTGCTGGGTGTGGGGGGTTAGGTTTAGGCACTAACTGGGGAGGCTAGGGTTAGGCTGCGGTAAGGGAGGGTTAGGGGAATGAGTTATAATGCTTAACTCACCCCTGTCGGGATCTCGGCGTCGATATTCTGAACACAGGCATCCCAGGTGCCGGAGTTTCATTCCCAACCGGTTTAAACAGCCGAGCTAAATTTGAGAAAGTGAAAATAAGAATTTACTCACCGGTAATTCTATTTCTCGTAGTCCGTAGTGGATGCTGGGGACTCCGTAAGGACCATGGGGAATAGACGGGCTCCGCAGGAGACTGGGCACTCTAAAGAAAGATTCAGTACTTTCTGGTGTGCACTGGCTCCTCCCTCCATGCCCCTCCTCCAGACCTCAGTTAAGGAAACTGTGCCCGGAAGAGCTGACATTACAAGGAAAGGATTTTGGAATCCAGGGTAAGACTCATACCAACCACACCAATCACACTGTACAACTTGTGATAAACTTACCCAGTTAACAGTATGAACAACAACTGAGCATCACTCAACCGATGCTACATAACCATAACCCTTTGTTAAGCAATAACTATATACACGTATTGCAGAAAGTCCGCACTTGGGACGGGCGCCCAGCATCCACTACGGACTACGAGAAATAGAATTACCGGTGAGTAAATTCTTATTTTCTCTAACGTCCTAGTGGATGCTGGGGACTCCGTAAGGACCATGGGGATTATACCAAAGCTCCCAAACGGGCGGGAGAGTGCGGATGACTCTGCAGCACCGAATGGGCAAACACAAGGTCCTCCTCAGCCAGGGTATCAAACCTGTAGAATTTTGCAAAAGTGTTTGAACCCGACCAAGTAGCAGCTCGGCAAAGCTGTAATGCCGAAACCCCTCGGGCAGCCGCCCAAGAAGAGCCCACTTTCCTTGTGGAATGGGCTTTCACTGATTTCGGCTGCGGCAATCCCGCCGCAGAATGAGCCTGCTGAATCGTGTTACAGATCCAGCGAGCAATAGTTTGCTTTGAAGCAGGAGCACCCAGCTTGTTGGATGCATACAGGATAAACAGCGAGTCAGTCTTCCTGACTCCAGCCGTTCTGGTTACATAAATCTTCAAAGCCCGGACTACGTCCAGCAACTTGGAGTCCTCCAAGTCACGAGTAGCCGCAGGCACCACAACAGGTTGGTTCAAATGAAAAGATGACACCACCTTTGGCAGAAACTGCGGACGAGTCCGCAATTCTGCCCTGTCCATATGGAAACCAGATAGGGGCTTTTACATGACAAAGCCGCCAATTCTGACACACGCCTAGCTGAAGCTAAAGCCAACAGCATGACCACTTTCCACGTGAGATACTTTAGTTCCACGGTCTTAAGTGGCTCAAACCAGTGGGATTTCAGGAAATCCAACACCACGTTAAGATCCCAAGGTGCCACTGGTGGCACAAAAGGGGGCTGAATATGCAGCACTCCCTTAACAAACGTCTGAACCTCAGGCAGTGAAGCCAGTTCTTTCTGAAAGAAGATGGATAGGGCCGAAATCTGGACCTTTATGGACCCTAATTTCAGGCCCATAGTCACACCTGACTGTAGGAAGTGCAGGAATCGACCCAGCTGGAATTCCTCTGTAGGGGCCTTTCTGGCCTCACACCAAGCAACATATTTTCGCCATATACGGTGATAATGCTTTGCTGTCACGTCCTTCCTAGCCTTTATCAGCGTAGGAATAACTTCATCCGGAATGCCCTTTTCTGCTAGGATTCGGCATTCAACCGCCATGCTGTCAAACGCAGCCGCGGTAAGTCTTGGAACAGACAGGGCCCCTACTGCAACAGGTCCTGTCTGAGAGGCAGAGGCCATGGTTCCTCTGTGAGTATTTCTTGCAGTTCCGGGTACCAAGTCCTTCTTGGCCAGTCCGGAACAATGAGTATTGTTTTCACTCTTCTTTTCCTTACGATTCTCAGTACCTTGGGTATGAGAGGAAGAGGAGGAAACACATAGACCGACTGGAACACCCACGGTGTTACCAGTGCGTCCACAGCTATCGCCTGAGGGTCCCTTGACCTGGCGCAATACCTTTTTAGCTTTTTGTTGAGGCGGGACGCCATCATGTCCACCTGTGGCAGTTTCCACCGACTTGCAATCTGCGTGAAGACTTCTTGATGAAGTCCCCACTCTCGCGGGTGGAGGTCCTGCCTGCTGAGGAAGTCTGCTTCCCAGTTGTCCACTCCCGGAATGAACACTGCTGACAGTGCTTGCACGTGATTCTCCGCCCAACGAAGAATCCTGGTGGCTTTCGCCATCGCCACTCTGCTTCTTGTGCCGCCCTGGCGGTTTACATGAGCCACTGCGGTGATGTTGTCTGACTGAATCAGCACCGGTTGGTTGCGAAGCAGAGGCTCCGCTTGACTCAGGGCGTTGTATATGGCCCTTAGTTCCAGGATATTTATGTGCAGACAAGCCTCCTGACTTGACCACAACCCTTGGAAGTTTCCTCCCTGAGTAACTGCCCCCCATCCTCGGAGGCTCGCATCCGTGGTCACCAGGACCCAGTCCTGTATGCCGATCCTGCGGCCCTCGAGAAGGTGAGCACTCTTCAGCTACCACAGAAGAGACACCCTGGCCCTGGGGGACAGGGTGATCAGCCGATGCATCTGAAGATGCGATCCGGACCACTTGTCCAACAGATCCCACTGAAAGATCCTCACATGGAACCTGCCGAAGGGATGGCTTCGTATGATGCCACCATCTTTCCCAGGACTCGCGTGCAGTGATGCACCGACACCTGTTTCGGTTTTAAGAGGTCTCTGACTAGAGTCACAAGCTCCTGAGCCTTCTCCGCCGGGAGAAACACCTTCTTCTGGTCTGTGTTCAGAATCATGCCCAGAAAGGGCAGACGCATCGTAGGAATCAGCTGCGATTTGGGGATATTCAGAATCCAGCCGTGTTGTTGCAACACTTCCTGAGAGTGTGCTACGCTGATCAGCAACTACTCTCTGGACCTCGCCTTTATGAGGAGATCGTCCAAGTATGGGATAATTGTGACTCCTTGCTTTCTCAGGAGCACCATCATTTCCGCCATCACCTTGGTAAATATTCTCGGTGCCGTGGAGAGCCCAAACGGCAATGTCTGGAATTGGTAATGACAGTCCTGTACCACAAATCTGAGGTACTCCTGATGAGGTGGATAAATGGGGACATGCAAGTAAGCATCCTTGATGTCCAGAGACACCATAAAATCCCCCGCTTCCAGGCTTGCAATGACCGCTCTGAGCGATTCCATTTTGAACTTGAATTTCTTCAGATAAATGTTCAGGGATTTTAAATTCAAGATGGGTCTGACCGAACCGTCCGGTTTCGGTACTACAAACATAGTAGAATAGTAACCCCTTCCCTGTTGAAGGAAAGGAACATTTACAACCACCTGCTGGAGGTATAACTTGTGAATTGCTGCCAGCACTACCTCCCTTTCCATGGGAGAAACTGGCAAGGCCGATTTTAGGTAACGGTGAGGGAGCGTCACCTCGAATTCCAGTTTGTATCCCTAAGACACAACTTGTATAGCCCAAGGATCCACCCGTGAGCGAACCCACTGGTGGCTGAAATGTCGGAGACGCGCCCCCACGGCTCCTGGCTCCGCCTGTGGAGCCCCAGCGTCATGCGGTGGATTTAGTGGAAGCCGGGGAGGACTTTTGTTCCTGGGAACTAGCTGCGTGGTGCAGCCTCTTTCCTCTACCCCTGCCTCTGGCAAGAAAGGATGCACCTCTGACTTTCTTGCTCTTTTGCGAACGAAAGGACTGTATTTGGTAATACGGTGCTTTCTTAGGCTGTGGTGGGACATAAGGCAAGAAATTTGACTTCCCAGCCGTAGCTGTGGAAACTAGGTCTGAGAGACCGTCCCCAAACAATTCCTCACCCTTATAAGGTAAAACCTCCATGTGTTTTTTAGAGTCGGTATCCCCTGTCTATTGCCGAGTCCATAAGACCCTTCTGGCAGAAATGGACATTGCGTTTACTCTAGAGCCCAGCAGGCATATGTCCCTCTGGGCATCCCGCATATATAGGACCGCGTCCTCGATATGTGCCAGGGTCATTACAACAGAGTACCTGTCCAGGGTATCTAACTCCTCAGACAGAGTATCCGTCCATGCTGCTACCGCACTACACATCCAGGCCGAAGCAATTGCTGGCCTCAGCAGCGTACCAGAATGTGTGTAAACAGACTTCAGGATAGCTTCCTGCTTTCTATCCGCAGGATCCTTTAGGGCGGCCGTATCCTGAGACGGAAGGGCCACCTTCTTAGATAAGCGTGTCAACGCCTTGTCTACCCTGGGGGAGGATTCCCAGCGTAACCTGTCCGTTGGCGGGAAAGGATACGCCATCAGCAATCTCTTGGAAATTACTACCTTCCTATCAGGGGAATCCCACGCTTTTTCACATAATTCATTCAATTCATGTGACGGGGGAAAAGCCACTTCTTGCTTTTTCTCCCCATACATACAAATCCTCTTGTCAGGGACAGGATTTTCCTCAGAAATGTGTAACACATCCTTCATTGCCACAATCATGTAGCGGATGGCTTTAGTCATTTTAGGCTGCAACTTTGCATCATCGTCATCGACACTGGAATCAGATTCCGTGTCGACGTCTGTGTCAACTAACTGGGATATTGGGCGCTTTTGAGACCCTGACGGCCTCTGCGCTGTGGGAGCAGGCATGGGTTGAGACCCCGACTGTTCCAAGGCTACAGCTTTATCCAATCTGTTATGTAAGGAGCTTACATTATCATTTAACACCTTCCACATATCCATCCAATCAGGTGTCGGCCCCGTCGGGGGCGACACCACATCTATTTGCACTTGTTCTGCCTCCACGTATCCTTCCTCATCAAACATGTCGACACAAGCGTACCGACACACCGCACACATACAGGGAACGCTCTGACTGAGGACAGGACCCCACAAAGGCTTTTGGGCAGACAGAGAGAGAGTATGCCAGCACACAACTCAGCGCTATATAACCCAGGGATTACACTGTACCTTAGTGTTTACCCAGTTGCTGCTGTTTTTATATATATATATCCCTGCGCCTAAATTTATGTGCCCCCCCCCCCCCTCTCTTTTTTACCCTCTATTGCACCTGTATACTGCAGGGGAGAGCTTGGGGAGCGTCCTTCCAGCGGAGCTGTGAAGAGAAAATGGCGCTGGTGTGCTGAGGAAGAAGGCCCCGCCCCCTCAGCGGCGGGCTTCTGTCCCGCTTCTCATGTGTAAAAATGGCGGGGGCTCGCACATATATACAGTGCCTGACTGTATATATGTATACTTTTGCCATCAGGTATCTTAATTGCTGCCCAGGGCGCCCCCCCCCCCCCCTGCGCCCTGCACCCTACAGTGACCGGAGTGTGTGGGTGTGCTGCTGGAGCAATGGCGCACAGCTGCAGTGCTGTGCGCTACCTTAAGTGAAGACAGGAGTCTTGTGCCGCCGATTTCGATGTCTTCTTGCTTCTGCTGCTTCTGTACTTCTGGCTCTGCGAGGGGGACGGCGGCGCGGCTCCGGGAACGGACGATTAAGGTTAGGTACCTGTGTTCGATCCCTCTGGAGCTAATGGTGTCCAGTAGCCTAAGAAGCGCAACTTAGCTGCAGTGAGTAGGTTTGCTTCTCTCCCCTCAGTCCCACGTAGCAGAGAGTCTGTTGCCAGCAGAAGCTCTCTGAAAATAAAAAACCTGACAAAATACTTTCTTTTCTAGCAAGCTCAGGAGAGCCCACTAGGAGCACCCAGCTCTGGCCGGGCACAGATTCTAACTGAGGTCTGGAGGAGGGGCATAGAGGGAGGAGCCAGTGCACACCAGATAGTACTGAATCTTTCTTTAGAGTGCCCAGTCTCCTGCGGAGCCTGTCTATTCCCCATGGTCCTTACGGAGTCCCCAGCATCCACTAGGACGTTAGAGAAATAGGTTTGACCATATTTGCGTCAGTTCACAAATGTGACGACTGTCTTATACCTGTTGTCACACGCCAGAGGCGGCGTTCGCCGCGCTTACCCCTGCGTGCCTGCTGGTGTGTGTTGCGGCCTTCGGTGGGCCGCGGGGTCCGACGTCTGGCTGGCGCGGCTCCGTGTTGTTCTCCAGGGCAGGGGCGCCGCCATGACACCCGGCATCACATGGGCGGGGGGCAGGTGACGTCATCAGACTGTTCCGCCAATCCAGCGGTGGCGGGAGATTCAAAGTCAGACGCTGGACAGAGCCTCAGCGCCTGAGTATCGTCTTTCCCCTGAAGTGGATGCCAGTGCTCTTGTTCCCGGCGAGAATCTCTGAAGCTGTACTCCAGTGTCCCCGGCACTTCCAGGTGCCAGTTCGCTGCACAGGTTCCAGCGTTCCCAGCGGCTGGTGTGTCTCTCTGCGGTCCAGTCACCAGTGCTCCTAGGAATCAGCGTGGGCTGCAGGCCCTAATCACCGTTCTCAAGTTCTGCAAATCATCAGCGACTTAAACCACTGCACTTAAGTTCTACGAATCATCAGCGTCTCAGTCATCGTTCTCAAGTTCTACAAATCATCAGCGTCTTAAACCACTGCACTTAAGTTCTTCAAATCATCAGCGTCTCAGTCACCGTTCTCAAGTTCTACAAATCATCAGCGTCTCAGTCACCGTTCTCAAGTTCTACGAATCATCAGCGTCTTAAACCACTGCACTTAAGTTCTTCAACCCATCAGCGTCTCAGTTACCGTTCTCAAGTTATGCAAATCATCAGCGTCTTAAACCACTGCACTTAAGCTCTTCAAATCATCAGCATCTCAGTCACCGTTCTCAAGTTCTACAAATCATCAGCGTCCTAAACCACTGCACTTAGTTCTTCAAATCACCAGCGTCCTAATCTGCGTTCACAAGTTCTTTAAGTCATCTGTGTCTTTGGCCACTGTTTACAAGTTCTTCAAATCATCAGTGTCTTTTAAACATCGCTCACAATTTCTTCAGTCACCAGTATCTTTAACATTGCTCACTAACCCTTCAATGGGCCTGGACATTCCCTCATAAGTTCCCTTTATGCTATGTGACGTTGAGTTGTTCTTTTCCTGCAATAAAGCTCTTCAATATTTCACTAAACCTTACTGTCAGGGTCCTGTATGAGGAAATCCTATATCAGGCCACCCCTGTTCCGGACCAGTTGTGGTTCCTCTTCCCAACCATCGGAAGAGTCCCCGAGTTCACAACACCCTCAATCTAGGTCAGTGACACCTGTTACAGCAAACAAACAATTTGGCAGCTGCTCAGTCATACCTGGAGATAATTATATATCAGGTGCTGGAAGGGGGAGGGGTCACAGACAAACAACCGGCAGAGAGGGGGGGGGGTTGCAAATCCCCACCCCTAAATTCCCTTCCGCACACTGAAAATTACCTGTAACCATTCCTGAACCTATCTGGTAATAAAATTCTGTTACAGCAAACAATAACGAGATAGTTGTGAACCTCTTTTTAATAATGACAGCCAACTGCAAGAGTGTTCACAGAAAAAAAAAAAAAATCTGAATTATTAAAAAATCTTATATATTTAAAAATAAAAATATTTAATACACTAATTTCAACATAAATGAGCTGGCTGGAAATTTTAAAGCATCTCTAGATAAAATATAACACACGGTTGCTGAAACTGACTGAATCGTATTTACCAGTTAGATAGACACACAGCAAAACTACAATTCCAAAACACTAGTAAGAACTTCCTGCTGTTACTATTACCGCACATATGGTTCTGTACCACTCTCATCTATGGTTCTCTGAGCTCTAGCTGATTGCAGGTAATGACTTTCTTCCTTACAACAACATCTTATTCTAAAAAGGACAATTTCGTACAGGCCTACATGTATGGCCAGCCTGAGTGGCTCTATCAGGGGCGATGGCACTTAATGAGTATGACAGCCACTCTAATCATTCCTCTGTCCATCTCCATAATGAGCGCACCTGGAATGGCCTCTGCCCTGGCAGATTGTCAGAAACCAACAGTCTCTCCCTTTGGCCAGAAGCATCCCTAGACAAGGCTGTAACCGTGACAACTGAGATAATACTGAGCGCGGACACGGAGATATAATTGGGCCTAATTGAAAGTATCTTAAATATAACATCACAAAAATAATCACAAATAAAATATCCTCTCAAAAACAGACTGTTGGAGCAGAACAACGGAGGCACTTACTGCACAAGCATTTCTTAATTGGATATTTCCCCTGTGGCTCAATGAATGAATTTGCAGATTTTCAAATGTCATGATGGAATAAAGGTTTTGGTCATGGGTAATATAAAAATAAATAAATACAATAATAATAATAATAATAATAATAATAATAATATATTGTCTTTCTAGAGCCAAGGGACATTCATATGCATTTTTCTCATTAACCACTATTCCAGAGCTGGATACTGTATGTCAATTAGAATTTCTTACTCAAGACCCTTACACATTGTGCCAGACAGTAGTAGTGCCCTTTACACAGTATGCCCACACAGTAGTAGTGCCTCTTACAGAATATGCCACACAGTAGTTATGCTCCTTAAAACAGTATGACCACACAGTAGTAATGCCCTTACACATTATGATGTTAGTGTATTAGAAAGCTTAATATTTGTACACACTCCCTTACAAATGTTTGTAAGCCTGTATCTTCAGTGATGGTCCCTGGTACCAGGGGAATGCTGTGAAGTGGGTAGTCCAGTGTGCAGTGTGCCTGGAGTTGGATGGAATAAACAGCACAGCAGTGAACTCACATGTCTCTGTGTCCTGATGACTGGATTTACAAACATATGAACAAAACATGGTGTCAGAAGAAGTTTAACTTGGACTGCTAGTGCTCTCAGAGTGTGAAAGAATCTTGCAGAAGTCTGTGGCTGGGATACTCTGTGTCTGCAACCTGCCGTGTGCTCCTATCTTCAAACAGTGAGTAACCATGGATAAACTAGCTCCTCCAACCGGCATGCTGATGTCTGGTAACTTGTCTGAGAACTGGAAAAGATTTAAGCAAATGTTTAATATATATCTTACTGCATGTGGAGCTGATTCAGAGACTGACAAAACGAAGGCATCCATTTTCCTCCATGTCATAGGAGAGGATGTGCTGGATATTTATAATAGTTTTCAGTTTGCTGAGGGGCAGAATATGGTGCTATCTTCTATAATGCAAAAGTTTGAAGATTACTTTATGCCAAGGAAAAATGTGACATATGAAAGATATAAGTTTTTCACATGTGATCAGAAGTCTGTAGATGGATTTGATCAGTATGTTACAGAGCAGCAATCACTCAGTGAAACCTGTGAGTTTGGTGATTTAAAGGATTCACTGATTAGAGATCATATTGTCTGTGGAATAGCTGATAATGGACTCAGAGAGAGATTGCTGAGAGAGCAAGACCTAACACTAGACAAGGCAGTGACTATGTGTAGATCTGCAGAAATAACTAGATTTCAAGCCAAAAAGTTATACAAGGACGCTGATCCTGCTGTATATGTAGTGCAGAAAACAGAGCAAAGTACACCTCCATTCTCAAGAATGAAGCAGTCTAAGCCACAGTCTAATAAGGAAATGTGTAGTAGATGTGGAAATGCTCACAATCCTAAAATGTGCCCTGCTTATGGTAAAACCTGCATGAAATGTGGTAGACTTAATCACTTTGCCAAATGCTGTAAAATTAAAAGTAAAACAACCAAAGTGCATGCTGTTAAACAAACAGATGAATTCTTTGTGGATTGCATTGAACTCTGCAGTGCAGATAAGAAAGAATGGATTGTCCCTTTAACTGTGAACAAGATTGTCATTCCCTTTAAGCTTGATACTGGTGCGCAGGTGAATTTAATATAATTTCAAGACTATAAGACTTTTAGAGTAAAACCTAAAATTCACCCAGCCAAAGTGAAAGTTACAGGGTACACTGGGGAGGAAATTCCTGTGAAAGGTACATGCTTAGTGACACTGAAATATATGGGACAACAGTTTAAAACATCTTTACTGATTGTGGATAAAAATGTGCAAATGATTCTACGATTAAGTTCCTGTGAGAAACTAAGCTTGCTAAATAAAGTTTTTATGGTGACTTCAAGTAGAAGATCACTGCAAATCGATACTTACAGAATACAGAGACTTGTTTGAAGGTCTAGGTTGTTTGCCTGGAGATCATAAAATAAATATAGACACGCAAGTTTCTTCAGTGATACACCCCTGTAGAAAAGTGCCGTTTGCGCTGAGAGAAAAACTGAAACAAGAGTTAAATCGCATGGAAGCCTTGGGTGTGATACAGAAAGTTGATGAGTCTACTGAATGGGTAAGCTTCTTAGTAATTGTTGAAAAGAAAAATGGACAACTCCGAATATGTCTAGACCCCAGAAATTTAAACAAAGCTATTAAACGAGAACATTTCAAACTACCAACCAGAGATGAAATCATGTCGCAATTTGCGGGAGCAAAATGGTTCAGTAAATTGGACGCATCTTCAGGATTCTGGCAAATGAAGCTAGATGAGGCCAGCTCAAAGCTTTGTACATTTAATACACCAGAAGGTCAATACAGATTTCTTCGACTACCATATGGAATATTGTCTGCTCCAGAAGTATATCACAAAAAGATACACATGATTTTTGAACATATTCCAGGTGTTGAAACAATGATGGATGACATAATTGTCTGGGGATCTACAAAGGAAGAACATGATTCTAGATTGAGACAAGTAATGGAACTTGTCAAGAAAGTGAATCTAAAGCTAAACAAGGACAAATGTGAATTTGGCGTGAATACACTTACCTTTATGGGCGACGTGGTCTCGGATCAAGGTGTAAAACCAGACCCAAGGAAAATATCAGCCATAGTGAACATGGAACGTCCTAACAACAAAGACGACGTCAGAAGATTCCTAGGAATGATTACTTACTTAGGAAAGTTTATTTCTCAACTCTCTGAACGAACAGCCTCTCTTAGATGGTTGTTGGACAAAGATAACGAGTGGATGTGGTCACATGATCAAGAAGAAAGTTGGCAAAACTTGAAACAGATCATTACAGAGCAGCCCGTGCTAAAATTCTTTGATCCTGCGAAAAGAATAAGAATTTCAGCAGATGCTTCACAATTTGGCCTAGGCTCAGTGCTGTTACACGAACATGAAGATACATGGCAACCAGTAATCTATGCATCAAGAGCACTGACAAGTGCTGAAACAAGGTATGCTCAGATAGAAAAAGAACTTCTAGCGATCACATATGCATGTGAGCGATTTCATCAGTTTGTGTATGGTCAAACATTTACAGTGGAAACTGACCACAAGCCATTGATAGCTATCATGACTAAATCATTACATGACTGTCCCATGAGAATTCAACGAATGCTTATCATACTACAGAAATATGATGTACACTTGCTGTACTGTCCCGGCAAATACATGTACATTGCTGATAGACTTTCTCGTGCTGTGGACAAAGGTGAAGGTTCCAAAAGTCTAATGGATGAAGAGATAGAAGCCTATGTTAATTTGATCGTAGCTTCTCTACCAGTGTCTCTTGCAAGACAAGAACAGATTAGGAAAGAAACTGAGACAGATGACACAATGAAAGATATCATTCTGAAAGGTTGGGCAGCAGAAAAACATGCGTGCCCGCTGTCTATCCATGATTATTGGATGTACCGCAGTGACCTTACAGTTGTCGATGGTATTATTTACAAAGGCAATAGGTTTGTAATACCTGCACGACTAAGAAAAACTATGCTGTGCAAGATACATGAAGACCACTTAGGAGAAGAAAAATGTAAGCGGAGAGCGCGTGAAGTTATGTATTGGCCAAGAATGAACCAAGACATAGCACAGACTACAGCTACATGTGAATTATGTCTTACGTATAGACCGAAACAACAAGTCGAGCCACTGAGTCCTCACGCAGTGCCAGAGAGACCGTACCAGAAAGTTGGCGCAGATTTGTTTGATTGTAATGGGAAAACGTACATTGTTGTGACTGATTATTACTCTAACTACCCTGAGGTGAAGACACTACATACAACTACTAGTAAAGCCGTAATCAATTGCATGAAGTCAATCTTTGCAAGGCATGGTGTTCCTATGGAAGTGTTCACTGACAATGGTCCTCAGTTTTCCAGTGCTGAATTTAGACAATTTGCTGATGAGTGGGAATTTGTCCATACTACGTCAAGTCCCCACTATCCACGCTCAAATGGGTTGGTGGAAAGTTCAGTAAAAACTGTAAAGAGTCTCTTGAAAAAAGCTCAAGAAGGTAAAGAAGATTTCTACAAAAGTCTTTTAATCTACCGCAGTACACCTTTACAGAATGGACTTTCTCCTGCACAAATGCTGATGGGAAGGAGGATTAGAGCAAATCTCCCGATACATGATGAACTGCTTAATACACATAACTCAGCGTTGGTCAGACTGAGTAAGGAACGTCAACAGGCGAAACAGAAACTGTTCCATGACAGGCGAGCAAAAAGCTTATCTGATCTAAAATCGGGTGACCAAGTCCGTCTCAGAGATCACGAGAAAGGTATTTGGGTGCAGAAAGGTATTGTGCAAGCACAAGTAGCACCAAGATCTTACACTATACGTACAGAGCATGTAACAGAAGTAAGAAGAAATCGGGTGGATTTAAGATCTCAACCTAACCATAATGAAGACAACATGACTAAAGAATACCCTTCATCTGACATGTATGATGATCCTGATAATGGTGAACAAACCACGATTCTAGAAAGGTCCAACATGGTCGATGAAACACAGACTGTGTATGAAAGACCCAAAAGGGAAATACGCAGACCTGAGAGACTCATTGAAACGTTTTAGATGATGTTCTTAATATGACGTTGTTAATTGTTGCATTGAAGCATACAGGGCTTATCTTTAAAGAAAAGAGGATGTGATGTTAGTGTATTAGAATGCTTAATATTTGTACACACTCCCTTACTAATGTTTGTAAGCCTGTATCTTCAGTGATGGTCCCTGGGACCAGGGGAATGCTGGGAAGTGGGTGGTCCAGTGTGCAGTGTGCCTGGAGTTGGATGGAATAAACAGCACAGCAGTGAACTCACATGTCTCTGTGTCCTGATGACTGGATTTACAAACGTATGAACAAAACAAATGTCCCTTACACATTATGCCCACACAGTAGCTATGCACTTTAAACATTATGCCCACAGTAGTAATGCCCCTTACACATTATGCCAACACAGTAGCTATGCTCCTTACAAATTAAGCCCACACAGCAGTTTTGCCCCTTACACATTATGCCAGACAGTAGAAATCAATAATGGTGGACTCGGTCACTACTTTTAAGAATGGGCTACATAAATTCGTACTGGATAAGGATATTCAGGGTTATGGTGGGTAAATCATGCACTTTAATAATAAAATAACTATAAAATAAAAGATGAATGGACATTACAGTTAATCATTCATTAGAGTTAAAATTAGTGATCTCCTATACTGCAATATGTTAAGACTAATAGGTTGAACTCGATGGACAAACTGTCTTTTGTCAACCTCAAAAACTATGTTACTATGTTACTTCCTTACACATTATGAACCCCACGCCCAACTCTCTCCTCTAAATGCAGCACATACCGGCAGTATAACACAATAGTGTATCTGCCCTGTGCCACCAGCTCCTTACCACACCATCCTAGCTGCGTCCCTAAACACAGAGTCTCACACAGTAAAAAACCAAGATGGCCCTTGCACATGCTTAGTAGAAATATCGGTGGCCATCTTGGGATAGGGCATGAAGCCTCCTTGGGGGACAGGAAGACTGGAGTCTGCACAGTAGCACACTCCTCTTTTTACAGCAGTATGGGTAATGGGCATAGCAAAGCAGTGGTGAACAGGGGGCCCGGCCACATGATAATAGTGCATGTGGCAGTGAAGGAGTTTATTGAGTTCTACAACTTGCTCATATGTTTCTATTTCCCCAATATTATTTAATCCAGCACTGTAGTACAAAACTCATTATCTCTGCATTCATCATTACCCATAGACATGTTAATATTCCCAGAAAATGTATTTGGGCTGACTCAGAGCGGCATGGAAGCTGTCTGCATTTCATGCTTGGAAATAAATGCAGATCTTCGCCTGTATTTAGAGATGGCCAGCTCTATGTAGTTGCACCAGCCCCATCCATCCGTTCATGACAGTAGCTGTCTTCAATAACAGCCCAGTCCTTTGTGCAAAAGATTAGTCTGAACTCAGATGGATCTCTGTGTACACTCGCAGTGGCAAACGCAGGATTTGCATGGGGGGGTTTCCAGAACTGGGTGGAGCCAATCACGGGGGGTGGGGACTGAGGTGACCCAGTATATGCTGGGTCCGTAAAACTAGTGTGTCTGTGTGTGTGTGTGTGTGTGTGTGTGTATATATATATACATATATATATATATATATGCAGAAAAAGTCGCACTCACGTGTAATACTGGAACAACAGCTGGGGTGTCTTCCACAAAAATCCTCCAAGGGATCCACTTGTAGACACAAAAGAATGGAGCACTCACCAGTCTTTTCTTATAAAGTATTTAGCAAAGGTTTATTATCCAGACAGCGTTACAAGACTGTGTAATACAGTCCATTCAGATAATCCAAAAGGTAAACTCAAACGTTTTCGGTCATTGCAGACCGTCATCAGGAGACATAAACATCATTTAGCAGCCGTCCTGCCATCACATAAAGGTTTTCTTTATGTGATGGCAGGACGGCTGCTAAATGATGTTCATATATATATATATATATATATACATATCTACACATATATAGGGTTCACTATGGTATGCCGGCGGACAGGCTCCCGGCGACCAGCATACCGGCGCCGGGAGCCCGACCGCCGGCTTACCGACAGTGTGGCGAGCGCAAATGAGCCCCTTGCGGTCTCGCTGCGCTCGCCACGCTACGGGCACGGTGGCGCGCTATGCGCACCACGCTATTTTATTCTCCCTCCAGGGGGGTCATGGACCCCCACGAGGGAGAACAATTGTCGGTATGCCGGCTGTCGGGATCCCGGCACCGGTATACTGTGCGCCGGGATCCCGTCAGTCGGCATACTGAAGACCACCCCATATATATACCGTGTATATATATATATATATATATATATATATACACACACACACACACACACACACATACATATACACATATACATAGCATATTAAACATGCATATATATATATATATATATATACATACACACACATACAGTACACGTATATATACACATGTACTGTATATATATCATATGTGTGTGTGTGTTTATATGTATGTATGTATATGTATATATGTATGCACATGGATATATATGTACTATAATTAAAATAAACTTTTATTGCACTTACAAGTGCCACCAGGAAGACAGCAGGCTGCAGAGGATGCTAGGCAGCCATTAATTATACTCATGCAGCTAATTAAAAAAAAAAAATGTTTTTTTTTTTTTTTTTTTTAGTGGAGGGGGGTTTCTGGGTGCTCGGAAACCCCCCCTGGGTGCGCCACCGTCTCGCCCCTAATTTGGGCAACATGCCTACAGCATGCCCTAAGAACACTTATTCTGCGTGTGGACACCCACTTACTGCTCAGCAGCAAGTACTACTCGCCCCATAGTTACACAAAGTTGCGTATGCTCAGCAACAGAGCATATGCAGTGCTAATAACTGCAAGGTCCATCCGCGACACAGACAACCGTGCAACTGTGAATCAGCACGACTGTCCTCTCTATTTGTGTATTTATGTACAACGCAGAGACTGTCCGACAAATGTACTGTACGCAGTGGTGCAAGTATGCGAGAAGGCTCGGGTACGGAGTACCCTTAAGAATTTGGCAGCGGGTACGCAGTACTACCTGCCACACACTTTTCCACTGCCACAATTATAATGTGCCACAAAGCGGATGTGCACTGGAAATTTTTCGGGTTTTGTGTTTTGGTTTTGGATTCGGTTCCGCTGCCGTGTTTTGGATTCGGACGCGTTTTGGCAAAACCTCCCTGAAAATTTTTTGTCGGATTCGGGTGTGTTTTGGATTCGGGTGTTTTTTTTACAAAAACCCTCAAAAACTGCTTAAATCATAGAATTTGGGGGTCATTTTGATCCCATAGTATTATTAACCTCAATAACCATAATTTACACTCATTTTCAGTCTATTCTGAACACCTCACAATATTATTTTTAGTCCTAAAATTTGCACCGAGGTCGCTGGATGACTAAGCTAAGCGACCCAAGTGGCCGACACAAACACCTGGCCCATCTAGGAGTGGCACTGCAGTGTCAGGCAGGATGGCACTTCAAAAAAATAGTCCCCAAACAGCACATGATGCAAAGAAAAAAAGAGATGCACCAAGGTCGCTGGATGGCTAAGCTAAGTGACACAAGTGGCCGACACAAACACCTGGCCCATCTAGGAGTGGCACTGCAGTGTCAGGCAGGATGGCACTTCAGAAAAATAGTCCCCAAACAGCACATGATGCAAAGAAAAAAAGAGGCACAATGAGGTAGCTGTGTGACTAAGCTAAGCGACCCAAGTGGCCGACACAAACACCTGGCCCATCTAGGAGTGGCACTGCAGTGTCAGACAGGATGGCAGATTTAAAAAATAGTCCCCAAACAGCACATGATGCAAAGAAAAAAAGAGGTGCACCAAGGTCGCTGGATGGCTAAGCTAACCGACACAAGTGGCCGACACAAACACCTAGCCCATCTAGGAGTGGCACTGCAGTGTCAGGCAGGATGGCACTTCAAAAAAATAGTCCCCAAACAGCACATGATGCAAAGAAAAAAAGAGGTGCACCAAGGTCGCTGGATGGCTAAGCTAAGCGACACAAGTGGCTGACACAAACACCTGGCTCATCTAGGAGTGGCACTGCAGTGTCAGGCAGGATGGCACTTCAAAAAAATAGTCCCCAAACAGCACATGATGCAAAGAAAAAAAGAGGCGCAATGAGGTAGCTGTGTGACTAAGCTAAGCGACCCAAGTGGCCGACACAAACACCTGGCCCATCTAGGAGTGGCACTGCAGTGTCAGACAGGATGGCAGATTTAAAAAATAGTCCCCAAACAGCACATGATGCAAAGAAAAAAAGAGGCGCAATGAGGTAGCTGTGTGACTAAGCTAAGCGACCCAAGTGGCCGACACAAACACCTGGCCCATCTAGGAGTGGCACTGCAGTTTTCTAGCGAGAGGATGAGGGCTTCCATCCTCATGTGAATCTGAACCACTAGCCATGAACATAGGCCAGGGCCTCAGCCGTTCCTTGCCACTCCATGTCGTAAATGGCATATTGGCAAGTTTACGCTTCTCCTCAGACGCTTTTAATTTTGATTTTTGGGTCATTTTACTGAACTTTTGTTTTTTGGATTTTACATGTTCTCTACTATGACATTGGGCATCGGCCTTGGCAGACGACGTTGATGGCATTTCATCGTCTCGGCCATGAGTAGTGGCAGCAGCTTCAGCATGAGGTGGAAGTGGATCTTGATCTTTCCCTATTTTACCCTCCACATTTTTGTTCTCCATTTTTTAATGTGTGGAATTATATGCCAGTATCAATAGCAATGGCCTACTACTATATATACTGCGCACAACTGAAATGCACCACAGGTATGGATGGATAGTATACTTGACGACACAGAGGTAGGTAGAGCAGTGGCCTACTGTACCGTACTGCTATATACTATATACTGGTGGTCAGCAAACTGTGCAAAACTGAAATACACCACAGGTATGGATGGATAGTATACTTGACGACACAGAGGTAGGTAGAGCAGTGGCCTTCTGTACCGTACTGCTATATATTATATACTGTTGGTCAGCAAACTGTGCAAAACTGAAATGCACCACAGGTATGGATGGATAGTATACTTGACGACACAGAGGTAGGTAGAGCAGTGGCCTACTGTACCGTACTGCTATATGCTATATACTGGTGGTCAGCAAACTGTGCAAAATTGAAATGCACCACAGGTATGGATGGATAGTATACTTGACGACACAGAGGTAGGTAGAGCAGTGGCCTTCTGTACCGTACTGCTATATATTATATACTGGTGGTCAGCAAAATTTGCACTGTACTCCTACTATATACTACAATGCAGCACAGATATGGAGCGTTTTTCAGGCAGAGAACGTATAATACTGGTGGTCACTTTTCAGCAAAACTCTGCACTGTACTCCTCCTATATAATACTGCTGGTCCCCAGTCCCCACAATAAAGCAGTGTGAGCACAGATATATGCAGCACACTGAGCACAGATATGGAGCGTTTTTCAGGCAGAGAACGTATAATACTGGTGGTCACTGGTCAGCAAAACTCTGCACGGGAATCCTCCTATATAATACTGCTGGTCCCCAGTCCCCACAATAAAGCAGTGTGAGCACAGATATATGCAGCACACTGAGCACAGATATGGAGCGTTTTTCAGGCAGAGAACGTATAATACTGGTGGTCACTGGTCAGCAAAACTCTGCACTGAAATCCTCCTATATAATACTGCTGGTCCCCAGTCCCCACAATAAAGCAGTGTGAGCACAGATATATGCAGCACACTGAGCACAGATATGGAGCGTTTTTCAGGCAGAGAACGTATAATACTGGTGGTCACAGGTCAGCAAAACTCTGCACTGTACTCCTCCTATATAATACTGCTGGTCCCCAGTCCCCACAATAAAGCAGTGTGAGCACAGATATATGCAGCACACTGAGCACAGATATGGAGCGTTTTTCAGGCAGAGAACGTATAATACTGGTGGTCACTGGTCAGCAAAACTCTGCACTGTACTCCTCCTATATAATACTGCTGGTCCCCAGTCCCCACAATAAAGCAGTGTGAGCACAGATATATGCAGCACACTGAGCACAGATATGGAGTGTTTTTCAGGCAGAGAACGTATAATACTGGTGGTCACTGGTCAGCAAAACTCTGCACTGTACTCCTTCTATATAATACTGCTGGTCCCCAGTCCCCACAATAAAGCAGTGAGCACAGATATTTGCAGCCACCTGAATAAAACTGAGAGGACGCCAGCCACGTCCTCTCACTATCATTTCCAATGCACGAGTGAAAAATGGCGGCGACGCGCGGCTCCTTATATAGAATCCGAATCTCGCGAGAATCCGACAGCGGGATGATGACGTTCGGGCGCGCTCGGGTTAACCGAGCAAGGCGGGAAGATTCGAATCTGCCTCGGAACCGTGTAAAATGGGTGAAGTTCGGGGGGGGTTCGGATTCCGACGAACCGAACCCGCTCATCACTACAAAGCAACAAGACCATGGTGCTTGGCGGCATGACGGCTCCTCCCACTTTGTCAGGGTGACTGGGAGTGTGACAATCGTTGTATTTTCCTGTTATAATGGAGGCATTACTATATATTGTTATTAAATTGGGGACATTACTATATATTTCTATTATACTGGAGGTATCACTATATATTTCTATTATACTGGAGGCATTACTATATATTTTTAGCCTTGCCTCCAGAATCCCCCCCAAAAAAGGGCTGTGTCATGTGGCCACACCGCTAATGTCATGTAGCCACTCCCACTAGCAGCATGTGGCCACGCCCAATAACAACACATGTCACTCAGTACCCATAAGAAAATATTTCTACTTGCACCACTGACTGTACGTTACTGTAAGCACTAGAGATGAGCGGGTTCGGTTCTCCGAGATCCGAACCCCCCCGAACTTCACCTATTTTACACGGTTCCGAGGCAGCCTCAGATCTTCCCGCCTTGCTCGGTTAACCCGAACACGCCCGGCGTCATCATCCCGCTGTCGGATTCTCGCGAGATTCGTATTCTATATAAAGAGCCGCGCATCGCCGCCATTTTCACTCGTGCATTGGAGATTGAATGGAGAGGACGTTGCTGCGTTCTCTCCCTGAAAAGCTCCGTAATCTGTGCTCAGTGTGCTGCAAATATCTGTGCTCAGTGTGCTGCAAATATCTGTGCTCAGTGTGCTGAAAATATCTAAGTTCTCTGCCTGAAAACGCTCCATATCTGTGCTCAGTGTACTGCAAATATCTGTGCTCAGTGTGCTGCATTTTGGGGACCAGCAGTATACATATAGTACAGTACAGTAGGCCATTGCTGTATCTTGCAGCTCTGTGTCAAGTATACTCTCTCTGTGCTGCATTATTGTGAGCAGTATATAGTAGGACAGTGCAGCATTTTGGTGACCAGCAGTATACATATAGTACAGTACAGTAGGCCATTGCTGTATCTTGCAGCTCTGTGTCAAGTATACTATCTCTGTGCTGCATTATTGTAAGCAGTATATAGTAGGACAGTGCAGCATTTTGGTGACCAGCAGTATACATATAGTACAGTGCAGTAGGCCATTGCTGTATCTTGCAGCTCTGTGTCACTTCTAGTATCCTGATCAGTGCTCAATATCTGCTGCATTGTTGTGACCAGTATGTATACTGTACTGTGCGATGTGTGTTATACACTTGGTGATTTTATACATCCTGTAATCTGTACTGAGCAATGTGTGAGATACACCTGGGGATTATACACCCTATATACTGTACTGTGTGATGCGTGAGATACACCTGGGGATTGTACACCCTATATACTGTACTGTGTGATGTGTGAGATACACCTGGGGATTGTACACCCTATATACTGTACTGAGCGGTGTGAGATACACCTGGGGATTATACACCCTATATACTGTACTGTGCGATGTGTGTTATACACCTGCTGATTATACATCCTGTAATCTGTGCTGAGCGATGTGTGAGATAAACCTGGGGATTATACACCCTATATACTGTACTGTGTGATGTGTGAGATACACCTGGGGATTATACACCGTATATTATTATTATTATTATTATTATTATTATTATTATCCTTTATTTATATGGAGCCACAAGGGTTCCGCAACGCCCAATTACAGAGTACATAAATAATCAAACAGGAAAACAGCAACTTACAGTTGATGACAGTATAGGACAAGTACAGGGTAAATAAACATAGTTACATCAGCAGATGACACTGGAATAAGTATCAGGTGGCAGAAGACTGCTGGATATGGTACAGTTGAAGATTATTAAAGTAAGACAAAGGATAAGCACATGAGGGAAGAGGGCCCTGCTCGTGAGAGCTTACATCTAAAGGGGAGGGGTAGACAGACATGGGTGACACAGATGGGGTACATAGTGAACGTGGAACAGAGGGTTAGGATGAGATTTGGCTGGGTTTGATGAAGAAGTGGACCCCAAGAAGGCACAAGTCAATGCTTAACATTGCAACATTTTACTGGGCTATGCAGGAGAAAATTAAAAATAGGGGAAAATAAAAATGAAAAAAAAAATCGATAACTTCTACCGCTTTCAAAAAGGTCAATGGAAGCTGAAATAATGGACAACTACCTCATGGAAGCCAGATACAGTATACCAAACAGTACTTAGCAGAGTTAGGAATGAGTGCTTATGAAATACAGTAACATTTTGTCATAATATTTCAGAAACTGCATGGCTGGTCTCTTGCACTCTTTTGCTCTAATACACCACCTGCTTTAGGATTTATATTCAAAAACATTATGGGGTATATTTACTAAGCTCCCGATTTTGACCGAGATGCCGTTTTTTCATCAAAGTGTCATCTCGGTAATTTACTAAGCACTAATCACGGCAGTGATGAGGGCATTCGTAATTTTTTGCTAGTTCAGGTAAAAAATTACGAATGAATACACCATCGGTCAAAACGCGGCTGTTTAAGTATGAATCTCGTCATTTACTAAGAAGTGCAAAGCAAAAAAAGAACAAACACTGCCGTGAAAAATTACAACTCGTAAAAAAGTACTAAAAAAAAACAGACCTGCTTTTTTTATTCGTGATTGGATAGGCATGCACGGATCCATGAGATCCGTGCATGTATATCAGTGGGAAGGGGTGGGAAAGTGCTTATTTTTTCAAAAAAAATTGCGTGGGGTCCCCCCTCCTAAGCATAACCAGCCTCGGGCTCTTTGAGCCGATCCTGGTTGCAGAAATATGGGGAAAAAAATGACAGGGGTTCCCCCATATTTAAGCAACCAGCATCGGGCTCTGCGCCTGGTCCTGGTCCCAAAAATACGGGGGACAAAAAGAGTAGGGGTCCCCCGTATTTTTAAAACCAGCACCGGGCTCCACTAGCTGGACAGATAATGCCACAGCCGGGGGTCACTTTTATATAGTGCCCTGCGGCCGTGGCATCAAAAATCCAACTAGTCACCCCTGGCCGGGGTACCCTGGGGGAGTGGGGACCCCTTCAATCAAGGGGTCCCCCCCCCCAGCCACCCAAGGGCCAGGGGTGAAGCCCGAGGCTGTCCCCCCCCATCCAATGGGCTGCGGATGGGGAGGCTGATAGCCTTTGTTGTAAAAGAAAAGATATTGTTTTTAGTAGCAGTACTACAAGGCCCAGCAAGCCTCCCCCGCATGCTGGTACTTGGAGAACCACAAGTACCAGCATGCAACGGAAAAACGGGCCCGCTGGTACCTGTAGTACTACTACTAAAAAAATACCCAAAAAAAGACAAGACACACACACCGTGAAAGTATAATTTTATTACATACATACACACATACATAGTTACATACTTACCTTAAGTTCCCACGCAGGTCGGTCCTCTTCTCCAGTAGAATCCAAGGGGTACCTGTTGAAGAAATTATACTCACGAGATCCAGGGGTCCAGGCTCCTCGGGAAATCCAGGGGTAATCCACGTACTTGACAAAAAAAAAAAAAAACGGTGTCCCGACCACGAACTGAAAGGGGACCCATGTTTGCACATGGGTCACCTTTCCACGAATGCCAGAAAGCCACTTTGACTTCTGTCTAAGTGGGTTTCTTCAGCCAATCAGGGAGCGCCACGTTGTAGCACTCTCCTGATCAGCTGTGTGGTCCTGTCCTCACTGACAGGCAGCACACGGCAGTGTTACAATGTAGCGCCCTGCGGTTGACCTAAAGTGACGTCACCGCTGAGCTGAAAGTTCCCTTCATTGGTTACAATGTAGCGCATAGGCGCTACATTGTAACACTGCCGTGTGCTGTCTGTCAGTGAGGACAGGACCACACAGCTGATCAGGAGAGTGCTACAACGTGGCGCTCCCTGATTGGCTGAAGAAACCCACTTAGACAGAAGTCAGAGTGGCTTTCTGGCATTCGTGGAAAGGTGACCCATGTGCAAAGTAAACATGGGTCCCCTTTCAGTTCGTGGTCGGGACACCGTTTTGTTTTTTTTGTCAAGTACGTGGATTACCCCTGGATTTCTCGAGGAGCCTGGACCCCTGGATCTCGTGAGTATAATTTCTTCAACAGGTACCCCTTGGATTCTACTGGAGAAGAGGACCGACCTGCGTGGGAACTTAAGGTAAGTATGTATGTATGTTTGTGTGGATGTATGTAATAAATCTTTACTTTCACGGTGTGTGTGTCTTGTCTTTTTTTGGGTATTTTTTTAGTAGTAGTACTACAGGTACCAGCGGGCCCGTTTTTCCGTCGCATGCTGGTACTTGTGGTTCTCCAAGTACCAGCATGCGGGGGAGGCTTGCTGGGCCTTGTAGTACTGCTACTAAAAACAATATCTTTTCTTTTACAACAAAGGCTATCAGCCTCCCCATCCGCAGCCCATTGGATGGGGGGGGACAGCCTCGGGCTTCACCCCTGGCCCTTGGGTGGCTGGGGGGGGGACCCCTTGATTGAAGCGGTCCCCACTCCCCCAGGGTACCCCGGCCAGGGGTGACTAGTTGGATTTTTGATGCCACGGCCGCAGGGCACTATATAAAACTGACCCCCGGCTGTGGCATTATCTGTCCAGCTAGTGGAGCCCGGTGCTGGTTTTAAAAATACGGGGGACCCCTACTCTTTTTGTCCCCCGTATTTTTGGGACCAGGACCAGGCGCAGAGCCCGATGCTGGTTGCTTAAATATGGGGGAACCCCTGTCATTTTTTTCCCCATATTTTTGCAACCAGGATCGGCTCAAAGAGCCCGAGGCTGGTTATGCTTAGGAGGGGAGACCCCACGCATTTTTTTTTATTATTTTACAGTGTTTAATTAAAAAAAATAAAAAAAATAAACCCCAGCACGGATCACACAGATCCGGCCGAGATTGATTGTAAAAAAAGTCGGCAGTGTTTTGCTAATCACTGCCGTAAAAATAGGTAAAAAACTAGAGATGAGCGGGTTCGGTTTCTCTGAATCCGAACCCGCCAGAACTTCATGTTTTTTTTCACGGGTCCGAGCGACTCGGATCTTCCCGCCTTGCTCGGTTAACCCGAGCGCGCCCGAACGTCATCATGACGCTGTCGGATTCTCGCGAGGCTCGGATTCTATCGCGAGACTCGGATTCTATATAAGGAGCCGCGCGTCGCCGCCATTTTCACACGTGCATTGAGATTGATAGGGAGAGGACGTGGCTGGCGTCCTCTCCGTTTAGAATTAGAATAGATTAGAGAGACACTTGATTTACTAATTTTGGGGAGCATTAGGAGTACTCAGTAGTGTACAGTGCAGAGTTTTGCTGATAGTGACCAGTGACCACCACTTTTATTTATAATCCGTTCTCTGCCTGAAAAAAGCGATACACAGCACACAGTGACTCAGTCACATACCATATCTGTGTGCACTGCTCAGGCTCAGGCCAGTGTGCTGCATCATCTATATATATTATATATCTGTCTGACTGCTCAGCTCACACAGCTTATAATTGTGGGGGAGACTGGGGAGCACTACTGCAGTGCCAGTTATAGGTTATAGCAGGAGCCAGGAGTACATAATATTATATTAAAATTAAACAGTGCACACTTTTGCTGCAGGAGTGCCACTGCCAGTGTGACTAGTGACCAGTGACCTGACCACCAGTATATAATATTAGTAGTATACTATCTCTTTATCAACCAGTCTATATTAGCAGCAGACACAGTACAGTGCGGTAGTTCACGGCTGTGGCTACCTCTGTGTCGGCACTCGGCAGCCCGTCCATAATTGTATATACCAGTGACCTAACCGTGGTTTTTTTTTCTTTCTTTATACATACATACTAGTTACGAGTATACTATCTCTTTATCAACCAGTCTATATATTAGCAGCAGACACAGTACAGTGCGGTAGTTCACGGCTGTGGCTACCTCTGTGTCGGCACTCGGCAGCCCGTCCATAATTGTATATACCACCTAACCGTGTTTTTTTTTTCTTTCTTTATACATACATACTAGTTACGAGTATACTATCTCTTTATCAACCAGTCTATATATTAGCAGCAGACACAGTACAGTGCGGTAGTTCACGGCTGTGGCTACCTCTGTGTCGGCACTCGGCAGCCCGTCCATAATTGTATATACCACCTAACCGTGGTTTTTTTTTCTTTCTTTATACATACATACTAGTTACGAGTATACTATCTCTTTATCAACCAGTCTATATATTAGCAGCAGACACAGTACAGTGCGGTAGTTCACGGCTGTGGCTACCTCTGTGTCGGCACTCGGCAGCCCGTCCATAATTGTATATACCACCTAACCGTGGTTTTTTTTTCTTTCTTTATACATACATACTAGTTACGAGTATACTATCTCTTTATCAACCAGTCTATATATTAGCAGCAGACACAGTACAGTGCGGTAGTTCACGGCTGTGGCTACCTCTGTGTCGGCACTCGGCAGCCTGTCCATAATTGTATATACCACCTAACCGTGGTTTTTTTTTCTTTCTTTATACATACATACTAGTTACGAGTATACTATCTCTTTATCAACCAGTCTATATATTAGCAGCAGACACAGTACAGTGCGGTAGTTCACGGCTGTGGCTACCTCTGTGTCGGCACTCGGCAGCCCGTCCATAATTGTATATACCACCTAACCGTGGTTTTTTTTTCTTTCTTTATACATACATACTAGTTACGAGTATACTATCTCTTTATCAACCAGTCTATATATTAGCAGCAGACACAGTACAGTGCGGTAGTTCACGGCTGTGGCTACCTCTGTGTCGGCACTCGGCAGCCCGTCCATAATTGTATATACCACCTAACCGTGGTTTTTTTTTCTTTCTTTATACATACATACTAGTTACGAGTATACTATCTCTTTATCAACCAGTCTATATATTAGCAGCAGACACAGTACAGTGCGGTAGTTCACGGCTGTGGCTACCTCTGTGTCGGCACTCGGCAGCCCGTCCATAATTGTATACTAGTATCCAATCCATCCATCTCCATTGTTTACCTGAGGTGCCTTTTAGTTGTGCCTATTAAAATATGGAGAACAAAAATGTTGAGGTTCCAAAATTAGGGAAAGATCAAGATCCACTTCCACCTCGTGCTGAAGCTGCTGCCACTAGTCATGGCCGAGACGATGAAATGCCAGCAACGTCGTCTGCCAAGGCCGATGCCCAATGGCATAGTACAGAGCATGTCAAAACCAAAACACCAAATATCAGTAAAAAAAGGACTCCAAAACCTAAAATAAAATTGTCGGAGGAGAAGCGTAAACTTGCCAATATGCCATTTACCACACGGAGTGGCAAGGAACGGCTGAGGCCCTGGCCTATGTTCATGGCTAGTGGTTCAGCTTCACATGAGGATGGAAGCACTCAGCCTCTCGCTAGAAAACTGAAAAGACTCAAGCTGGCAAAAGCACCGCAAAGAACTGTGCGTTCTTTGAAATCCCAAATCCACAAGGAGAGTCCAATTGTGTCGGTTGCGATGCCTGACCTTCCCAACACTGGACGTGAAGAGCATGCGCCTTCCACCATTTGCACGCCCCCTGCAAGTGCTGGAAGGAGCACCCGCAGTCCAGTTCCTGATAGTCAGATTGAAGATGTCAGTGTTGAAGTACACCAGGATGAGGAGGATATGGGTGTTGCTGGCGCTGGGGAGGAAATTGACCAGGAGGATTCTGATGGTGAGGTGGTTTGTTTAAGTCAGGCACCCGGGGAGACACCTGTTGTCCGTGGGAGGAATATGGCCGTTGACATGCCAGGTGAAAATACCAAAAAAATCAGCTCTTCGGTGTGGAGGTATTTCACCAGAAATGCGGACAACAGGTGTCAAGCCGTGTGTTCCCTTTGTCAAGCTGTAATAAGTAGGGGTAAGGACGTTAACCACCTCGGAACATCCTCCCTTATACGTCACCTGCAGCGCATTCATAATAAGTCAGTGACAAGTTCAAAAACTTTGGGTGACAGCGGAAGCAGTCCACTGACCAGTAAATCCCTTCCTCTTGTAACCAAGCTCACGCAAACCACCCCACCAACTCCCTCAGTGTCAATTTCCTCCTTCCCCAGGAATGCCAATAGTCCTGCAGGCCATGTCACTGGCAATTCTGACGAGTCCTCTCCTGCCTGGGATTCCTCCGATGCATCCTTGCGTGTAACGCCTACTGCTGCTGGCGCTGCTGTTGTTGCCGCTGGGAGTCGATGGTCATCCCAGAGGGGAAGTCGTAAGCCCACTTGTACTACTTCCAGTAAGCAATTGACTGTTCAACAGTCCTTTGCGAGGAAGATGAAATATCACAGCAGTCATCCTACTGCAAAGCGGATAACTGAGTCCTTGACAACTATGTTGGTGTTAGACGTGCGTCCGGTATCCGCCGTTAGTTCACAGGGAACTAGACAATTTATTGAGGCAGTGTGCCCCCGTTACCAAATACCATCTAGGTTCCACTTCTCTAGGCAGGCGATACCGAGAATGTACACGGACGTCAGAAAAAGACTCACCAGTGTCCTAAAAAATGCAGTTGTACCCAATGTCCACTTAACCACGGACATGTGGACAAGTGGAGCAGGGCAGGGTCAGGACTATATGACTGTGACAGCCCACTGGGTAGATGTATGGACTCCCGCCGCAAGAACAGCAGCGGCGGCACCGGTAGCAGCATCTCGCAAACGCCAACTCTTTCCTAGGCAGGCTACGCTTTGTATCACCGCTTTCCAGAATACGCACACAGCTGAAAACCTCTTACGGCAACTGAGGAAGATCATCGCGGAATGGCTTACCCCAATTGGACTCTCCTGTGGATTTGTGGCATCGGACAACGCCAGCAATATTGTGTGTGCATTAAATATGGGCAAATTCCAGCACGTCCCATGTTTTGCACATACCTTGAATTTGGTGGTGCAGAATTTTTTAAAAAACGACAGGGGCGTGCAAGAGATGCTGTCGGTGGCCAGAAAAATTGCGGGACACTTTCGGCGTACAGGCACCACGTACAGAAGACTGGAGCACCACCAAAAACTACTGAACCTGCCCTGCCATCATCTGAAGCAAGAAGTGGTAACGAGGTGGAATTCAACCCTCTATATGCTTCAGAGGTTGGAGGAGCAGCAAAAGGCCGTTCAAGCCTATACAATTGAGCACGATATAGTAGGTGGAATGCACCTGTCTCAAGTGCAGTGGAGAATGATTTCAACGTTGTGCAAGGTTCTGATGCCCTTTGAACTTGCCACACGTGAAGTCAGTTCAGACACTGCCAGCCTGAGTCAGGTCATTCCCCTCATCAGGCTTTTGCAGAAGAAGCTGGAGGCATTGAAGAAGGAGCTAAAAGGGAGCGATTCCGCTAGGCATGTGGGACTTGTGGATGCAGCCCTTAATTCGCTTAACAAGGATTCACGGGTGGTCAATCTGTTGAAATCAGAGCACTACATTTTGGCCACCGTGCTCGATCCTAGATTTAAAGCCTACCTTGGATCTCTCTTTCCGGCAGACACAGGTCTGCTGGGGTTGAAAGACCTGCTGGTGACAAAATTGTCAAGTCAAGCGGAACGCGACCTGTCAACATCTCCTCCTTCACATTCTCCCGCAACTGGGGGTGCGAGGAAAAGGCTCAGAATTCCGAGCCCACCCGCTGGCGGTGATGCAGGGCAGTCTGGAGCGACTGCTGATGCTGACATCTGGTCCGGACTGAAGGACCTGACAACGATTACGGACATGTCGTCTACTGTCACTGCATATGATTCTCTCAACATTGATAGAATGGTGGAGGATTATATGAGTGACCGCATCCAAGTAGGCACGTCACACAGTCCGTACTTATACTGGCAGGAAAAAGAGGCAATTTGGAGGCCCTTGCACAAACTGGCTTTATTCTACCTAAGTTGCCCTCCCACAAGTGTGTACTCCGAAAGAGTGTTTAGTGCCGCCGCTCACCTCATTGCGCCTCTTTTTTTCTTTGCGTCATGTGCTGTTTGGGGAGGGTTTTTTGGAAGGGACATCCTGCGTGACACTGCAGTGCCACTCCTAGATGGGCCCGGTGTTTGTGTCGGCCACTAGGGTCGCTAATCTTACTCACACAGCTACCTCATTGCGCCTCTTTTTTTCTTTGCGTCATGTGCTGTTTGGGGAGGGTTTTTTGGAAGGGACATCCTGCGTGACACTGCAGTGCCACTCCTAGATGGGCCCGGTGTTTGTGTCGGCCACTAGGGTCGCTAATCTTACTCACACAGTCAGCTACCTCATTGCGCCTCTTTTTTTCTTTGCGTCATGTGCTGTTTGGGGAGGGTTTTTTGGAAGGGCCATCCTGCGTGACACTGCAGTGCCACTCCTAGATGGGCCCGGTGTTTGTGTCGGCCACTAGGGTCGCTAATCTTACTCACACAGCTACCTCATTGCGCCTCTTTTTTTCTTTGCGTCATGTGCTGTTTGGGGAGGGTTTTTTGGAAGGGACATCCTGCGTGACACTGCAGTGCCACTCCTAGATGGGCCCGGTGTTTGTGTCGGCCACTAGGGTCGCTAATCTTACTCACACAGCTACCTCATTGCGCCTCTTTTTTTCTTTGCGTCATGTGCTGTTTGGGGAGGGTTTTTTGGAAGGGACATCCTGCGTGACACTGCAGTGCCACTCCTAGATGGGCCCGGTGTTTGTGTCGGCCACTAGGGTCGCTTATCTTACTCACACAGCGACCTCGGTGCAAATTTTAGGACTAAAAATAATATTGTGAGGTGTGAGGTATTCAGAATAGACTGAAAATGAGTGTAAATTATGGTTTTTGAGGTTAATAATACTTTGGGATCAAAATGACCCCCAAATTCTATGATTTAAGCTGTTTTTTAGTGTTTTTGGAAAAAAACACCCGAATCCAAAACACACCCGAATCCGACAAAAAAAATTCGGTGAGGTTTTGCCAAAACGCGTTCGAACCCAAAACACGGCCGCGGAACCGAACCCAAAACCAAAACACAAAACCCGAAAAATTTCAGGCGCTCATCTCTATAAAAAACCACGAATGACATCGACATCGGAAGAAAAGAAAAACCCGAATACGACAGCTTAGTAAATCCATCGTAATCAATTCAAAAAGTTGCAGTTTTACACTGTCGATGTCAGTCGTGATTGAACTTGAACATGATTCTGAAAATTACGAATCTTAGTAAATAAACCCCTATGTCTCCATAATCCCAAAAACGTCAGTCTTCTTGGAAAGTGGTTTGTTCCTTTGTAAGGGAAAGAGAACAAACGTTCTCAAACAACGGTTTCTCAATTTATTTTTCCTCTGGGAAGGGATTGTGGATTCGCAGGAATATCTGAGCATTTCTGTAATGAGAAAGCAGCGACTTTCTACAAATGTTTACGAATAATTCCAGTGATTTTGTCATTTTCTTCCAGTGATTTGAACCAATAATACCATTGATTAGAACGAATAATTCCAGTGATTTTGTCATTTTCTTCCAGTGATTTGGACCAATAATGCCATTGATTAGACCGAATAATTCATGTGTTATTGAGGTGTTTGTCTCGCTTAGCTTAGCCGTCCAGGGACCTTGGTGCACCTCTTTTTCTCTTTTCTTTGCATCATGTGCTGTTTGGGGCCAATTTTTTTAAGTGCCATCCTGTCTGACACTGCAGTGCAGTGTTCGCAAATACGCGCTATAGCGCGTATTTTACCCGGATCTGAAGGTGGGGACTCACTTTTCAAAAATGTGAGGGTCCCCGGGGACGCGCTCCGCTGCAGCCAACTCCTTGTAAACTGACGGCGACGGCGCTTCTTGCCCATACAGAGCGGAGGTGGAGCCTTACCACTGGCAGTCTGGCGGTGCCCCCTCCTGGTCACGTGCAGCGGCATCACACGGGGGCAGAGAGAGACGACGGCTCTGCGACTGCTGTACGCTGTGCTGTGGGCTGTGGGCGGTGACTCACCAAGACCGTGAACTGCAGCTCCCTCCCAACCCGATATCTGCCTCCCTCTCGGCTGCCTCCAGTGTGCTCTCCCGCAATCTGTGTGAAGGAGAGCAGCGGTGACCGGCCAGGAACCTCACCCTAGCCCCTGCCGTGTTCGTCCACCATATTGCTGCCGTGAGAAGAGCGGGCTGCACCATTACCATCAGGTGTCCCCAGCATCCCTACGGACGCCCAGCTACCGGGCCTGTTACAGGGGAGCCAGTTCCCGAGGTGGCCACATTGGGTACACCTCCCCCCCCCCCCTCAAACTTCTCACTTTTATCTGACGGTAGCAGCGGTGACAGCACAGGGCCCTGGTGCGGATGGTACGTTCCCATATAGCAGGCGGCAGAGGGGGAGTGAGGTGCATGCACAGAACGGAGTCCTAGCTTTCATGTCCATGGGTATGTAACTGAGTTGATCACCTGGAGTAATATGTGCTTTCTACAGTAGTTTTGTAGTAAGTGTGCCCCATGTACAGAGTCTTTAGTATATATAGCATTAAGGTATATGGTCTTCTTTACTGTGCTGCGGCGTGCTCTACCTGGTGCAATGTGTATAACGGCGTGCTCTACCTGTGCAATGTGTATAACGGCGTGCTCTACCTGGTGCAATGTGTATAACGGCGTGCTCTACCTGGCGCATTGCGTATACCATGCTCTACCTGGTGCAATGCGTATAACGTGCTCTACCTGGTGCAATGCGTATAACGTGCTCTACCTGGTGCAATGTGTATAACAGCATGCTCTACCTGGTGCAGTGTGTATAACATGCTCTACCTGGTGCAGTGTGTATAACGGCATGCTCTACCTGGTGCAATGTGTATAACATGCTCTACCTGGTGCAGTGTGTATCACGTGCTCTACTTGGCGCAGTGCGTATAACGTGCTCTACCTGGCGCAGTGTGTATAACGTGCTCTACCTGGCGCAGTGTGTATAACGTGCTCTACCTGGCGCAGTGTGTATAACGTGTTGTACCTGGTGCGGTGTGTATAACGTGCTCTACCTGGCACGGTGTGTATAACGTGCTCTACTTGGCGCAGTGTGTATAACATGCTCTACCTGGCGCAATGTGTATAACGTGCTCTACCTGGCGCAGTGTGTATAGGAGGTTCTACCTGGTGCAATGTGTATAAGCGGCACTACAGTGTGGTGTAATGTGAATTGGCACTATTATGTGGTCACGCCCCTTCCCCATGAAGCCATGCCCCTAAATTTTTGCGGCGCGCCCTGCCTGTAGTTTCGATTCTGGGAGGTGGAGCTCCAATTCACTTTCTGCCAAAGGGCACCAAAATATCTAGTTAAAGCTCTGGGGCAGAGTGTCCTGCATGCTACACAGCCCAGCAGCACTGTCACCCCATTACCCCACCTTGCAATACTTCTGTAGTGTCCAAATAAGATTAATATTAATAAAAACCTTAATTCCGATGGGACCCAGAAAAGGACCGGTAGGACCCCAATTTTTAAAAGTGAGGGGTCCCTGGGACCCACTTTTTTTTGGGCTCAGCGCGATCACTGCAGTGCCACTCCTAGGTGGGCCAGGTGTTTGTGCCGCCCTCTTGGGTCGCTTAGCTTAGTCATCCAGCGACCTCGGTGCAAATTTTAGGACTAAAAATAATATTGTGAGGTGTGAGGTGTTCAGAATAGACTGGAAATGAGTGGAAATTGTGGTTATTGAGGTTAATAATACTATAGGATCAAAATGACCCCCAAATTCTATGATTTAAGCTGTTTTTGAGAGGTTTTTGAAAAAAACACCCGAATCCAAAACACACCCGAATCCGACAAAAAATTTTCAGTGAGGTTTTGCCAAAACGCGTCCGAATCCAAAACACGCCCGTGGAACCGAATCCAAAACCAAAACACAAAACCCGAAAAATTTCCAGTGCACATCTCTAGTAAGCACTGACCATACCCCTAACCCACTGCATGTACAGTACACAGCTTCATCCACAATGTAACAGTTCCCACGTTAAGTACTGTAAGTTGTCCCAGATCATTGCGTAACTTGTCGCAGGCACAGAACATGTACCATGAAGAATACAATATACAATTCTGTGCAGTAGCCACTGTAACATGTATAGTTTATACTGGGCCAAGAATATATCAATTAATAGTAATCAGTACTATTAGTAATCAGCACAGTAGTACTGTAAAAGGTGATATAATTACAGTTTATAGTAAATTGACAAATAACATTGGAGACAGAAAGAAAAAAAACCATCTAATTAAACAGTTCTTGTACTGCAGGAATCATTTCACTACATAGGAAATATTTGACGCATGCGCAATGGTGTTTATCAAAAGCGACATCTGGTGGAAGTAAACCAGTATTACACCCTCTTACATCTCAGCACATGATGCCACAATTTAATACATTGAGCTGCGACTGAATATGTCAAGCTGCGATGGGTCACATGCGTGTAAGACGCAACTTGATACTCACACTTTATAACATATGGGGGTCTAGTCATGAAACAATAGAAAGATTGGAGAAGTGAGCCAGAGGAGAAGTTGGCCATGGCAACCAATCAGCTTTTAAGTAACATTTATCAAATGCTTTCTATAAAATTATACGTGGCAGCTGATTGGTTGCCACTTCTCCAATCTTTTCACTGCTTCATGAATAGACACTAGGCGAGTGAGGACATATCTGTATTTTACCCTACATACTGCAGGCTCAGCCTGTGCTTTTAAGTAAAGGCAATATTTTGTAAGACCACTATTAATTCCATAGTGTTATACAAATTCCCCATCTGAAGAGACGGCAGCAATGGCTGTTTTGCTTTTAGACTTTGCCCTTAAGTCTGATATAAAGAAATCCACCTCTAGCAGCTGAACAATATGCAGTAATTTGCCTGGAAAATGAAGATCATTAAGGCTTCCAATTTAAACAATGAAAACTCCATTACAGAGGCCTCACTGTTCTGAGTGTTCTGATTAATATCGTGTATGTATAAGAAGTGGAGAGATTGGTTCTCATAAAAGACAATGTTTTCATTTTTAGAACTATGAATGTTTCAGTTTCCATCCAGGCACTTTGTGAAAGTGTGATTGGACTGTTAAGGCAAGAAGCAAGTATACGCTGCTATGCAGAACCCTTGTTTCACTGATACAAACCATGAGTGTCCCTATCAGTTTCTCGTAGCCAGAGTTTTGTGCAGAAAGAAAATGATCTGCAACGTGGGTGCGGTGGGGCCTGGGCAGTCTGACAGAGCCCTCAGAACTTAGGAACACTGCTGGACATTCCACAGGGGTGAGTTTAAGAGTCACAGACACCCCAGGGTCTGACTTCTGAGACGTCCCCAAACATGGTGTGAAAACTTGGCAGGTGAGTAACCAAAAGCTGGAAGGTGCCAGCAATATTGAGAACGTAGCTGCCGAAGGTAACGTGAGTTACACCTGGAAGTAAAGAGGTCCAAAATTTGTAGCAAATGTGTAGTCAAAGTTCTCAGCTCTCAATATCCACAATAGTGACGTGGGAGACTTAGCATCAGTCAGTAACTGTTAGCAAATGGGGCATTCGTCAGGATCCGCCATAGGCCACCCGCTACCAGGCCACCTCTGCCACCACAGTACTCACTATAGCCACTGTTCAAGAGAGCACTGAGTCATGGACACTGCTTCGTAAAAGGTAAGTATGGGGCAGCAGGTGGAAAATAAAGGTAAAGCTCAGGTTTGACAGTGGCTGCAGATTGCGGGGTGAGGAGTAAATGGAAGCAGAAAGATCCAGCTGTGCAGAGCACCTGAGAGGCAGAGGATCTCCCCAGCGGTCTGTGCACTGGCAGTGTTGGAGCTAAACCCTGCAGAGAAGGGTAGAGAGGAGTGATTCGCCCCCTATTGTGTAAATAAATATACAAAACTAAAGGGGACATTACATATATTATTTTCTTAAAAATTCAGGGGCACACTTACTAGTTTAATAAAGTGGGCACAGATTATGACTATTCTAATAAAGGGGGTACAGATTATGACTATTCTAATAAAGGGTGCATAGATTATTGCTATTCTAATAAGGGGTTGGGGGGCATCGATTATTACCACTCTCAAAAAAGGGGGCACTAAACTACAAAAAATATGGGCCGGCGGAATTACTTAAATTATATAAAAGTTATTGGGTGAAGACCCTACCAGACAATATTTACAGGCTACTAGCTGAATACCCGCAGGGGAGAGGTCTGGAGAGGAAAGATAGATTTGGGTGTCATCAGCATAGAGATGATATTGGAAACCAAAAGAACTAATGAGCTTACCTAGTGAGGACATATAGAGAGAGAAGAGAAGAGGACCAAGGACAGAACCTTGGGGTACCCCTACAGTTAGTGGAAGTGAGGGGGAGGTGGAGTCATGAGAGGAGACAGAGAATTAATGGTCAGAAAGGTAGGAGGACAGCCAAGAGAGGGCAGTGTCACGCAGACCAATGGAGTAAAGGATTTGCAGTAGGAGAGGATGGTCCACAGTGTCAAAAGCAGCAGAGAGATCAAGCAGAATAAGTAGAGAGTAGTGTCCCTTAGATTTAGCAGCATGGAGGTCATTGCATACTTTTGTAAGGGCAGTTTCAGTGGAGTGGAGAGGACGGAAGCCAGACTGGAATGGGTCAAGCAGTGAGTGTGAGGAAAGAAAGGAAGTAAGGTGGTTGTAGACAATATGCTCAAGAAGTTTGGAGGCAAAAGGGAGGAGAGAGATGGGTCGGTAGTTGGAGAGAGTGTTTGGATCAAGGGTAGGTTTTTTTAAGAATAGGAGAGATGAGTGCATGCTTGAAGGCAGAGGGGACAGTGCCTGATGAGAGGGAGAGATTGAGAAAGTGGGAAAGATGGGAACAAGCAGAAGGAGAGAGGTAGCGGAGGAGGCAGGAGGGGATAGGGTCAAGTGGGGAGGTGGTGAGGGGACAGGAATGAATGAGGGCCATGACTTCCTCTCCAGATGCATGGGAGAAAGATGTCAGAGTAGGTGCGAGGGATGGGGAGGGTTGGTAAGGGATTGGAGAAGGCTGGTTACTGATGGCCTGGTGTGATGTGATGTCCTGACGTATGGAGTCAATTTTGGATGTGAAGTATGTGGCAAAGTCAAGAGCAGAGAGTGAGGAGGGGAGACTAGGTGTAGGTGGGCAGAGGAGTGAGTTGAGAGTGGCAAAGAGGCGCCGGGGGTTGGAAGACAGGAAGGAGATGAGGTTCTTGAAGTATGACTGTTTAGCAAGAGAAAGGGCAGCACTGAAGGATGAGAGCATAAGTTTGAAATGGAGGAAGTCTGCCTTAGAGCGTGATTTCCTCCAGTGTCGCTCAGCAGTACGTGAGCATTTTTGCAGATATCTGGTGCATTTGGTGTGCCAGGGTTGAGGTGTTAATTTGCGAGGGTGAATAGTGGTTGGTGGAGCAACAGAGTCAAGAGCAGAAGTAAGGGATGCATTGTATGTGGAAGTGGCTTGTTCAGGGCATGAGAGAGAGAGAGAGAGAGAGAATAGGAGAGAGAAGTGAGTCAAACAGGGAGGAAAGGAATGTGGTGTCAATAGCTTCAATGTTACGCTTGGTGATGGTAGCCTTAGGAGGTAGAGATGGGGAAGTCAGAGAGGAGAAATGGGGAGCTGGAGAAATCTGAAATATCACAGCAGTGAGTGAAGACCAGATCCAGTGAGCTCCCATTCACATGGGAGGGTGAGGAGGTCCACTGGGAGAGACCAAGTGAAGAGGTGAGGTTAAGGAGTTTAGAGGCAGGGGATTGTGTGGGGATGTCAATAGGGATGTTGAAATCGCCTAAGATAATGGAGGGAATGTCAGAAGAGAGGAAATGAGGAAGCCAAGAAGCAAAGTTGTCGATGAATTTGGAAGCAGTGCCAGGGAGGCGGTAAATGACAGCTACTCTAAGATGGACTGGTTGGAAGAGGCGTATGGCATGGACCTCAAATGTAGAGAATGTAAGGGATGGTTCTGGTGATATGAGTTGGTAGGAGTAACTAGAAGGTAAAAGGACCCCTACACCACCCCCATGGCGACCCCCAAGTCGGGGGGGGGGGGTGTGAATGTTAGGCCCCCAGTTGAGAGAGCAGCAGGAGAAGTAGTTTCAGTAATGGCTAGTAGGTGTAGGGAGTTGGAAATGAAAAGGTCATGAGTGGGGACCAGTTTGTTACAAACAGATCTGGCATTCCAGAGGGCACAGGATAGGGAGTATGAGTTTGTGGGAGAGATGTGAATGAGATTATCAGGGTTGCTGTAGCGATGAGGTGAGATTAACTTTGAGGGCAGGGATGATGAGAGAGTAGTGATGGTACGGGTGCCTGAGCTAGGAGGGGAAACTGCAGGAGGTGGGCAGGGAGGGAGGTAAGTGTGATGTGGATGGGGGTGTGGGGAGGTGACAGGGAAGGGAGAGAGGGAGCAGGGCTGAGTTGTGGGGTAGCAGGACTATGGGGCAGAGGTGAATGAAAGTGGGGTAACAGGAAAGGAGAGGGAAGGAAACAGAGGTATGGAGGGGGGACAGAGGAGGAGGTGCAGGAGACTAGGGTGGAAGGATAAAGATACATTATTTTGCTGGGTCAGTTCCATTGGACATTAGTGTGCACTCCACATTCTTACACCCACCCGCACTGCTCCCCACACTCTCACACCCACCCGCACTGCTCTCATGAGACCAGGACATTTATCATTTTCACAAATTAATGATTTCCTGCAAATGTGTCTTTCTCTTCTTTCTTCTTACAGGGTACTTTCCCCCCACTGTGTGCTATTCCTGTAATGTGTACCTCCATTGGTTGCACACTCTGCCAGCAGTAACCTACACAGTGCGCCTCACATGGCTGCCTCGGATGGTTCCTCCATGGGCAGGGTGTGCTTCATTTGGATCTTTCCATGCAGGGTATAGCATACTCCTACACTTGTGTCAGTTTTCCCGTGAATGCATTTGGCCCTTGTATAGCTCATCTCCCACTGTGTAACCTTCGTAGTGCGCCCAACATGGCTGCCTTATCTGGTAAACTTGTGGATGGGATGAAAAATACATGGACCTGATGGTTTTATTGGAACCCTACTCTGAACCTAAGGACTCTGCAATCTCCCCGTTTTGTGTTCTTTTCTAGGGGTGGACTATTCCACCCTGGGTAATCCTACGCAGAGCGCCTAAGATGGCTGCCGCACCTGGTACCTTGTGAGGGTGGAATACACAACCCCTGGAGGTTATTACCCAAAATGCTTACACCAACCCTGCATTATGCTTTCTGTCTTTATTGTCTGTGTGGTTTATCTTTTGATGTAATACTTAAATCTTCTGTATTATGTGCATTGTTTGAGTTCTAGTTGGCGCCGCGGATGGCTGCCTCGGTGCTGCTCTGCCAAGCAGCCTTTGTGTTTAGTCCTACGTGTATAATATGTCTAATATGTTGAGTCTATTGTACAGGTGCAATGTGCAGTATCAACTCATACGTGTAATGTGTGTAATGTATGCTATGTTCTTCCCCCTTCGTATGCTATGTATTCCCCCTTCATGTTGCTGCTTGGCGATGCATTGTACCACAAACAATTCCTAGTGTACGTGAGTACACCTGGCCAATAAAGCTGATTCTGATTCTGATTAGGTAGACACTGAGTGATGTGGGGAGTATAAGAAAGCCTTGACATAGTGTTAAGTAGGTAAATAGGTTGAGGGAAAGTGGGAGTAGGAGAGGAGACTGTAAGGGAATCAGAGCAGAAGAATTGCAGAAATGCAGGTGAGAAAAGCAGTGTAGGCTCAATGAGTGTAGATTTAGTATGAAATGAGTCAAAAGCGTAGATAAAATGGGTGCAGAAATGTATTTGGGCTGTAAGAAATGAAAGGATTGTGAGAGGGTTAAGAAGCAATGGTAATTTTGTTTGATTTTTTTAAGTGTTTGTAGATGAGAAGATGAACTCACAATTGTCCCAAAGAAGATCTTTGTGATCCTAATTATGGATGGAAACTTACATATGTTTCTTTCTGCAAATGGGTTGCATAGTGTTCACAGAGTGAAAGTTTGAGGGTGATAAATTTGCATATACAGTTGATATTGATAAGTAGTTCATCTGTTGTTGTTTGTGTTGTTTGAGGTTTTCTTTCAGTTTTTCGTCCAGTTTAAGTCCAGGCTAAGTCCAGGCTTTGATATTAAAATTATTAAAATTATAAAACAAACAGATAATGATATGGGAGGAGGAGATCCCAAAATTCCCCAAATATCTAACGATTAAACAGCCTAAATTCTGCATATAACAATAACTCCAGATTACCTAAACAAAACAGACACTGCAGGCTATAGTATCCTAGTTCACTGTGCAGCTGTTGAGAGTTGTAGTAATTGTTTTGATTACCTAAACAAAACAGACACTGCAGGCTATAGTATCCTAGTTCACTGTGCAGCTGTTGAGAGTTGTAGTAATTGTTTTGATTACCTGTAGGTGAGAGAATAAGATGTTAGGGGGAGATCCTTTGCCTGCTGTATTTCATTCAGGATAAGTCCAGACTTTGATATTAAAATTATAAATCTGCTCCCTTTGAGCCTCCTCCCTTAGAGTCCTACACCCTGGATCAATCAGCCAGGCTTAATCAGCCAAGTATGTGCGATATACTGAATATATACAGTATATATATATATATATATATATATATATATATGTGTGTGTGTGTGTGTGTGTGTGTGTGTGTGTGTGTGTGTGTGTATATATATATATATATGTGTGTATATATATATATATATATATATATATATATACTGTATACATACTCTGAACCTGGTTGCTGTATGTGCCCTTTCTTGCTGGCTATAGGACTAATATATGGATTTTGTTCAGAAACGTAATTCAGAACTCACAACCAGGCTCAATGTAAAGTTGAATGTCCACAAAGGCGTCATTTTTTTCTATGTTTGGTTTCATTGCCCTATATTGATCTTGGGGGAATCATTGTAATCATCTCAATAGAAAGTTTGCTACATATATGGAATCTGGATGTTTATATCCATGAAGGACTGACTCCTTTTTCATTGTGATACCCCTGATGTTTTGACGAAACAGCTACGGTCTCTTGTCCAGTGTGCCACTACACCCTATAGAATTTAAACCTGTATAGGTGAGGGTGATTATCTAAAAAGGCTAAAACTGACAACAAACTAATGGACTGTATCTCAATGTATTTTTTAAGAAAAATGTTCTAATGAATCTATGGAATTTTATGTACTTTTAATAAAAGTAAATTGGTATCACAACTAATTGGGCAATTTGGCCTTTTTTGTTTTGGGTGTGTTTCTGGTATGAGGGTATATTTACAGGTGATACCAGTTTTTAGAACCCACACTGTGGAAGAACATTCACTGGAGATACCAGAATTTTAGAAGGCTATACACTAAGCACATTTGGTCTTTCTATTGTATGTATTCTTTGGTAGTCCACTAACAGGGAATTTCTCCAAATTGCTGCTGGTGCATTGGGCGCAAGGTTAAAGACATTCTTGTTTTTTTTGTGTGTATATATATATATATATATATATATATATATACTGTACGAAGAAAACTGCGGCACTCAAGGACTGCTGAAAAGTCACTGTATTAAATACAATACATCAATTATCGACGTTTCGGGGAATTTAACCCCTTTCTCAAGATGTGGAAGAGACAAGAAGAAAAAGAAAGACCCACTCACCTTTATAGGAGGAAGAAGAACCCGCCACAGCACCCATGTGTGTAGACCCGGAGCTCCGTGTCCAGCGTGTGGGAGGCGCCTGGAGATGACGTGCCGTGACGTCCGTGCTGAGCGCGGACGTCCGTTGCCTAGCAGCAGCAGACGCTGTACCCGCAGGCCGGAGGCTGGAGAACGGGGAGAAAGGACATACAGCATAGCGCAATGCTCAAAATACATAGTGCCTACATAAAAACACCAATTTACAACAGAAAGGAGTAGAAATATCGACCCAGCACCATCTATGTATCTAAGTCCGCTGAAGCATCCCAAACAAAAGCTTAAAAATGGAGTGCCCAGCATGCAGAGTGTACAGAGAAAGCGTTAATAGACCGGATATTTATATAAATAGGCCCACGATAATAGAGCCTAGGTATTGTGATGACCAAGAGAGGGTCCCCATAGTCCCCACTTCAGTGATGTTAAAGTCACTATTGTTAATAGTAGTGGTGATACACTGACAGGGATACAGTCCAGGGGTGTCACCACACCCCTTGGTCTTGTTAAGCCTGAGGCCCGTCCATATTCGTAACCTATAGATATGCTCTGATGTACCAATCAGCAGCTATCCAAATGTGCTCCACATAATTCTCTCATTGAGGCCCTTGGGATGAATCGTGTTGAGCCCGTAGATCCAAGTCGCCTCTTTACGAAGCAATAAGCCATCGCGGTCGCCCCCCCGGATGTGTTTGGGGACGTGATTGATGATAATGTGCTTGAGGTCTCCCAGTGAGTGTCCAGCCTCGAGGAAATGTCTTGCCACAGGTTGGTCAGAGGAGCTTCCCGTGATGGCGGACTTAATAGCCAAACGGTGAAGAGCCATGCGTTCCCTCCAAGTCCTAATTGTCTTCCCTACATAGCAGAGGTTGCAGGGACAGATGATAAGGTAAATTCATCCCAAGGGCCTCAATGAGAGAATTATGTGGAGCACATTTGGATAGCTGCTGATTGGTACATCAGAGCATATCTATAGGTTACGAATATGGACGGGCCTCAGGCTTAACAAGACCAAGGGCTGTGGTGACACCCCTGGACTGTATCCCTGTCGGTGTATCACCACTACTATTAACAATAGTGACTTTAACATCACTGAAGTGGGGACTATGGGGACCCTCTCTTGGTCATCACAATACCTAGGCTCTATTATCCTGGGTCTATTTATATAAATATCTGGTCTATTAACGCTTTCTCTGTACACTCTGCATGCTGGGCACTCCATTTTTAAGCTTTTGTTTGGGATGCTTCAGCGGACTTGGATACATAGATGGTGCTGGGTCGATATTTCTACTCCTTTCTGTTGTAAATTGGTGTCTTTATGTAGACACTATGTTTTTGAGCATTGCGCTATGCTGTATGTCCTTTCACTCTCCCCGTTCTCCAGCCTCCGGCCTGCGGGTACAGCGTCTGCTGCTGCTAGGCAACGGACGTCCGCGCTCAGCACGGACGTCACGGCAAGTCATCTCCAGGCTCCTCCCACACGCTGGACACGGAGCTCCGGGTCTACATGCACGGGTGCTGTGGTGGGTTCTTCTTCCTCCTATAAAGGTGAGTGGGTCTTTCTTTTTCTTCTTGTCTCTTCCACATCTTGAGAAAGGGGTTAAATTCACCGAAACGTTGATGAATGATGTATTGTATTTAATACAGTGATTTTTCAGCAGTCCTTGAGTGCCGCAGTTTTCTTCGTACAGTGTTCCATTTACTCTGAGGGCACCGGGGCATTTCAGTATTTAAGAGAGTGCCGGGCTGTTGATATAACTATCTCTTCAGGAGCTGCTGTGCCAGGACGTCCCCTGCTTGAGCCAGGGCACCCTTTAATTTTATTATTATTTTATCATTACTTTTTCCTCATTTGCCTCTTGTTTGGGATCAGAGCTTCAGCCAGACACCACTGCAGTGTCACACATGGCCGCATAGTGGTCGATTTTAACAAACACTGGACACTTTTCACTGCAGGTTTGCAGAAAACAGCAATTGCACTTTTTTCTGGAAGTTCATCAGCATAGCGCCACTTTTCATGGAGGCCCATCCATCCACCTCTGCTTCTGATGGCACCAGAGGATATGCACATCTGAACATTAACAGGAGGGACCTTTTTGGTTTCACAGATGAGGATGCTGACAGACTGCGCTTCAAAGAGAAGCTGTCCTCCACAGATCAACAATCAAGTTCTGAGGACCTATATCAGCAACTGTATAAATTGAAACGCAGGGAAATCGACTTTATGCTCCACGGCATTTCTCTCTCTGATTACCATCGGGAATGCATGATTCCCAGGGGGTTTAGGGTCAAAAATACCCCCACAATAGGTCGATTCAATCCAGAGTTTTGTAAAAAAAATGGATTGGCATCACTAATAAATGTAGCCTTGATCTGATGCTACTAGTGATTGAGGAGGCTGGCAAGGAACTGTCGACAGTTAAAGATAAGATCTCCGTGTTTGAGGCGACACATATAGCCACACTACAACAGGATGAATCCCAAAACTGGTTACAGAAGCTTCAGTCTCAATGTGACACGTACCGCCGTGATCTGATTAGATTCAAGAAGAATAAACTCAGTAACGTCCAGGAGGATTACAATACTAACAGGGTACACCGCTGGCTGATGGGGGGCAGTTCAGGCAGTCAGTATGTGACCCAACCGAAATCCAAGCAGGGGTGGCGCAGACATAGGGAGAACAAGCTACGGTCTGGAGCATCATCCAATAGTGATAGCGAGTTCGCGGTTGGTGACTCAGATGGGGCTCAAGATAATTCATCTGTCCCTTTAGGAGCGACACCTACCCCGGCTTCCAGAGGAAGAGGTCGACCACCCGCAGGGGTGGCCAGAACACGCGACTCATTCGATCGGGCAGTAAAAAAGAAAACTTAGTTTACAACTTATCCAAACGCACTCTTACCTCAACAGAACTGGAAGTTTTGGGGAATGGTCTTTCTTTCGTTCCTACCAACCAACACAAGGAATTGAACTGGAAAATAGACCTATACCAGTTTTCTAGAAGATTGCGAAGACAGGAATTCTTCTCCATGCATCCCTCTCCTACTTCCATTTCTACAGTACCAGCCATTTTTCAGCCTTTCCTTAACAAAATCGACCAATGCCTCCATCAAGTCCTACATTCGGCTAGTAGCTGAGTCTATGAATAAGTACACTAAGGCCTCTAAGCAACAACATTACAATCTATCTAAACAACAGTGGTCTGCGCTTAAGGATCTGGGATCCTATTCTGATGTGGTCATCCGCCCAGCGGATAAGGGGGGCGGAATCGTTGTATTGGACATGGCGTACTATAAAACAGAGATTCTGGCTCAATTGTCGGATTCCAATACCTACTGCCAGTTGGAAACAGATCCGTCCTCTCAATACAAAATGGAACTGGACGGGATTCTGACTGAAGCCAACTCCCAAGGCCTTATATCAGATAAAATCACCAGAGCATTTATGCAGGACTTTCCCATGGTTCCAATCTTTTTTACAGTTCCCAAAATCCACAAGGATCTCAATAAACCTCCCGGTCGCCCGATCATTTCTGCACGTCAATCTCTGTATCAACCCGTTTCCCAGTTTCTGGATTGTGTGCTACAGCCACTTGTTTTGAAACAACCAAAATGCTTGAAAGACACCACGTCCTTCCTTTTGCTTTTGGACTCTTTTGGTCCAGTCCCAGAGGGAACATTGCTGTGTACGATTGACATCTGCAGCTTGTACACCAGCATAACCCACGAAGGGGGCTTGAACGCAATGAGGTCTTTTCTACGTGAGGAATCTATGTGTGACGTGGACCTTGACTTGTCCATGACCCTATTGGAGCTTACCTTAACAAGAAACTTTTTCCTTTTCGACGGTAGATTTTACCAACAGAAATCAGGATGTGCCATGGGCAGTAACGTGGCACCATCCTATGCCAACATCTACATGTTACAAGATGAGTCATTGATGTTCTTCCAAGATCCCTTAGTAGCTCAGTCCATAGCCCTTTACGCAAGATACAGATGTAGCCACCTTTATCTTGAGTGGCTGAGGTGTTTGTCCCGATTGAGCATACGCAGCGTAGGGAGGCGCGCCTAGTCACAGAGAGGCGTACCTAATCGCACGGAGGCAGACAGAGCTTTTGGCGTTACCTTTACGTGTAATACCTGCGATCAGCCACCAGATGTCGCTTTTTACAATCACCACTGAGCATGCGTGTGGTCTCCCGTAAAATACAATACTGAAATATATAATAAGGACTACTTTACTAAGGCGTCTCATTACGCTGCATTATTTAATACAGTGTATACGACACAGACGCAAATAGTACAGCATACAGTATATGATCCATCTACAGTACTTTATGAATATGTGAGCGTCCAAGTCCCGCAGACAAAACAACATAAAACCAGTAGTGTACACTGTCGCAAATGGATGTGTTAGAAGTTGACTATTGCCTCTCAAGATTAGGAATTTTGTACAGTATGTTAGCGTCCTAATCCCGTAGCCATTACAGCATAATCAAAACCAATGGATTTATTCATCTGTCTGTGGCGAAGTGGTGAAGTGTTCCGCTTCCTATACTCAGAGTCCCGGGTTCGATTCCTAAAGTACGAATGCATGTTAGTTTTTTTCAGACACTTTATTATTATTATTTTTATTCACATAAACCAGGGCAAAGCTGCATGAGCGGTTCTACTGTTAAGGTTCTATGCACCGTACAGTACACATACAATTCTGTAGCTGGGCAGACTCAATAGAAATGGCTACCACCTATGACTCCTTGCCCCACAGAGGCCCTAGGCTACGGAGCAAGTAACAGTCCAGATTGTACAGGCTATGGGGCAATGCTGAAGGAGCGTCACAATCCCCTAGCTAAAATACACAGGGGCGACAGGAATAAGCGAGGTCTACAGTACAGTATGCACATTATGGTACACCGGACTCGATCGCATAGCACACTGGCAAAATGGCCGCCGCCCCTGAACCCTTTTGCAGGCTATGGGGCAATGCTGAAGGAGCGTCACAATCCCCTAGCCAAAATACACAGGGGCGATGGGGATAAGATAGGTCTGCATACAGTATTACGGTACACCGGACTCAATCGCATAGCACACTGGCAAAATGACCACTACCCCTGAACCCCCACCTCGTGGCAGGCAGCACTCGGGTATGGAGTGAGAAATGGCATAAGTTGTGCAGGCTACGGGGCAATGCTGAAGGAGCGTCACAATCCCCTAGCCAAAATACACAGAGATAAGCGAGGTCTATGCACATTACGTTACACCGGGCTCGATCGCATAGCAAACTGACAAAACACAAGTTTTACATAAAGCAGGCCAAAGCTGCAGGAGAGTTTCTACTGTAAAGGTTCTATGCACCGTACGGTACACATACAATTCTATAGCAGGGCAGACTCAATTGAAATGGCTACCGCCTGTGACTCCTACAGTAGCTCCTAGGAGGCACTCAGATATGGAGCAAGTAACAGCACAGATTTTGCAGGCTATGGGGCTATGCTGAAGGAGCGTCACAATCCCCTAGCTACAATACACAGGGGCGATAGGGATAATCGAGTGGCTGGAGGGGGGGTCCCCTTGATTTAAGGGGTCCCCACTCCTCCAGGGTACCCCGGCCAGGTGTGACTATTTGGGTATTTAATTCCACGGCCGCAGGGACCGGTATAAAAGTGTCCCCCGGCTGTGCATTATCTGTCCAGCTAGTGGAGCCCGGTGCTGGTTCAAAAAACAGGTGGAACCCCTATGCTTTTTGTCCCCCATATTTTTTGCACCAGGACCAGGCGCAGAGCCCGGTGCTGGTTCTAAAAAGATGGGGGATCCCATGTCCATTTTTTCCCCGTATTCCTGCCGGAATTCGACCGCAATTGCATATACTGTACCCCTTAATATCACTGCTTACAGTATACAGTATTTAGACATGAGCTTGTGTACAGTATCTGTCATGAGGTGCTTTTTTCACTGACACTATAACTTTTTTCTATTGTAATATACTGTACAGAGGCGGCAAACTAGCCAAACGGGAATAATCAGCTTCTGCTGAATAAAATGAGATGCTACAGTACATGCCTATATTCTGTGAGTGACTGCGGCTCTATGAAATTAAATCAGAAAATGTAAATATGAAATGCATTACTAATGTGTGGCATTACTGTACTGTATGTGTATAAGGTGTACTACAATATTTTCTGGTGTAACATAAGGAAAGGGCACTACTGCATGGTCTAATGCAGTGGTTCTCAAACTCGGTCCTCAGGACCCCACACAGTGCATGTTTTGCAGGTAAACCAGCAAGTGCACAGGTGTATTAATTACTAACTGACACATTTTAAAAGGTCCATACAGTAGGTGGAGCTAATTTTTTCACTTGGGATTCTGTGAGACCTGCAAAACATGCACTGTGTGGGGTCCTGAGGACTGAGTTTGAGAACCTGTGGTCTAATGTAAATAAAGATCAATGTGGTGGGGTGTAATGTGAATAAGGGGCAATACTGTTAGGAGTAATGTGGTACTATGATATGATGTAATGAGAATAAGAGACACTACTGCATGATATAATGTGAATAAAGTTGCAGTACTGTGTTGTGTCATTTCATCTTGGGGTATTATTGTGTTACCATGCCCCTTCCCAGCAAGAACATACTGTACACTGTTTTGGGCTGGCACTAAATGTGCACATTGTTCTTATTTAGATTATAGGGGGTAGGAGCACCAAAATGGGTGATGGTGCTGGGAAAGGGGTGCAGGGTTAGAGGCGGAACTACGTAGCATCTGTGCAAGAGGGCATCAGCCAAAATCTAGCCTAGGGCATCATGTTGGTCAGGTATGGCTCTGATAATACTGTATACTGTACTCTTACTGTACTTTGCATTCAATACAGATACTGTTTGCACACAGGTTTTACATGAATCATTGGCAATGCTGCAGGAGTGTCTCATTAGGCAATCTAAAATATACAACGACTATGGGTGGGGATACAGTAGGGAAGTTCTGTCACCATAAGCTGTCTGCTGTGTATGGCATGATTTCCATCTGGGATGCATTTGTGTGTTTGTAATAAGAAAAAAACATTTTACTGTACATTTAGTGGATACAGTATTTCTCCCCCATAATGACGTATCATACTGTACAGGTACCCTCATGTACTGTACCGTACCATACTGTAAAATGGAATATTTATTGGAAAAGCATCAATATTAATGTAAAAAAAAAGTTTTTTTTACAACATCCGATTCCATGTACTGCACTGATCAAAATGTACAGTACTCTTATTCAGGACTTATAAAACTGAAAATAACTGTTCATACACATCAATAACATTACTACTGTATAATATTCTACATTAGTTTATGCAATAATCAGACAAAGGCAATTTTATAAAAATTGTTAATAATGCACCAATTTTAAATTTTAAACAGAAAATACAGTACAGAACTACATATTTGTGGCTTGACCATTTCTTTCGACTATAACAGGTAATACTTTATACAGGTGATTTATATAATTATTACAATGTTCAGGTGTGAGTACTTCTAGCCAAAATTTCTTTATCCCATCTAACAGCTGCTGTTTTGTTGTTGGCTTCGCAACACTCCTAATGTACCTCTTCAATTGAGCCCACACTAATTCGATTGGGTTCATGTCTGGTGATCTATATAAAAAAAATAAAAAAAAGCGTATAGAAAAAATTAATGACATTACAGTAAATAGAGAAAATTAAACATACAATATTGTACTGTTTATTAAACAAAAAAAATAATTTACAGTACTAGAGTGCTATCCAAAATTTTACTTGTACACTGTTGAAAGAATACTCACTCTGGTGGTGTGCGTTCCCAATTCATACCTTTCTCTTCCATAAATTTGGCTGAGGCGGAGTGTTTAGGATCATTGTCTTGGAATATCCTATGGTGAGTTGGGTAATATTTATTCACAAATGGCACCATACATCCCTCTACTATTGTTTCTTGGAAAAAATTCTTATCCATGATCCCTACAGAAATAAAAAAATGTTGTTCATTAATAAGCAACTCATTTTATTGTGCAGTTACATGTACTCTACAGTACAGCATGTATTTTTACAGAACACAGGCACAGAATAAAGTATAGTACTGTACCTTCGAAAAATAATAGGGGACCAGCTCCTAATCGTGATATGCCTCCCCATACATGGACTTTCAATGGATGCTTTGGGCGTGGTTTTAATGAGATATGGTTACGTTTCCGGAATGACATTCTGAAGAACCGCTCAAGGGCAACAGACGATTCATCTGTGAAAATGACATCATGAAATGTTTCACCACTCTCAATCCATCGCCGTGCCTGTTCCACTCTCTTTTCTTTATTCACATCTCTTATCATGGGAGATATCCTGTGAAGAGCCAAAAATAATGAAATCAGATACAGTTATGAAATTACAGATTTACAGATTACTGTATATACAGTAGACTGTATGTGCAGTATACTGTATTATATACCTACTGTATACATTAAACTGTACATACATTACAGTATATACAGAGTAATATATATATACATACTGTACATACACACACACACACACACACACACACACACAGTATACAGTATGTAATCATCACAATAAGCCGGCAATGCTTCATTGCTGTCTCTGAGTGCCTATACAGTAGGTATCTCTTTTGGGATAGAATATATACAGTATATACACACACACATACTGTATATAGTATAAAGTACACACTCTGTATAATGATTTATGGCATTGTTATATCACGTATCAAGGGATTATTAACAGTGCATTTACTGTATGGTTTATACTGCTTTCAGTATTTTAGCTTGTTGCGCCAAAGGTCCATCCCATTTTCCGTCGCATCCTTCTGACGCTGGTGGCCGATATGTCCAGGTCATACTTGGAATGGAGAATTCGTTTTATTTGCAAAGCAGTACGCTCATCATCCTCACGAGTTAGTTCCTCCACAATTTGTTGCACTCTCCTACAGTACAATACAGTATGAAAAATATGCATTAATGAACAGCACAATCACAGTTAGATTAAGTTTTTTTTTTATTTCCAAAAAATTGTCTATGGTATAAAGCAAGTCATTTAAACATTACAGTAGTGTACAGTACGTACCATGTGCATTTTGTAGGAAATACAAATCTGGGCGTTGTTCTCTCGAATGCATGATAGCGCACCGTTTCTAAAGTGACTATAATGCCACTTTCCTTGAGCCATGCATGGATCTCTTTGATGGTTTTATTTTCTTTTTTCATGTTGGCGATTATCTTGCTCATCGTTTTGTTGATAGTTACTGGCATGTTGTCCAACTATAATTCCTGTATGGAGAAAAAACATTTGTGAATACTGTAGTCTAAAATTTACACATCTGAAAATTTGTAAGAGTTTTATGATAGAAGTTAATACTGTACATGTTTACTATACAGTACCTGATGTTCAAATTTTAGTATTGTATACTGTACAGTACTGAAAATACCACATCAGTGTTATGGACTGCAATTAGTTTCCTGTATAAAACAGATACAGTAAATAACCCTCCTTGGAAGTGCATGGGCCCTGTGAGACTTACAGTAGTGTACAGTATAAGGGGCGACTGACATGATGTACAAGCATTACATACAGTACATGTCAGTACTGTATGTAAATTCTTCAATTATTGCCTAACAACAATGCTGTTTACTGTATATTAAATACTGTAGGCCTAGAAATGTGCATCTCAATATAGTAGTTAAAAACACAGTGGCCTATGCAGATAAGCGAGTTCTATGCACACTAAAAATGGCCGCCGACCGTGAACCCCCAGCACGTGGCAGCGCTCAGATATGGAGTGAGAGATGGCATGAGTTTTACAGGCCAAGGGGCAATGCTGAAGGAGCGTCACAATCCCCTAGCTAAAATACACCGGGATAAGCGAGGTCTATGCACAGTACATTGCACCGAGCTCGATCGCATAGCAACCTGACAAAATGGCCGCCGACCGTGAACCCCCAGCATGTGGCAGCGCTCAGATATGGAGTGAGAGATGGCATGAGTTTTACAGGCCAAGGGGCAATGCTGAAGGAGCGTCACAATCCCCTAGCTAAAATACACCGGGATAAGCGAGGTCTATGCACAGTACATTGCACCGAGCTCGATCGCATAGCAACCTGACAAAATGGCCGCCGACCGTGAACCCCCAGCACGTGGCAGCGCTCAGATATGGAGTGAGAGATGGCATGAGTTTTACAGGCCAAGGGGCAATGCTGAAGGAGCGTCACAATCCCCTAGCTAAAATACACCGGGATAAGCGAGGTCTATGCACAGTACATTGCACCGAGCTCGATCGCATAGCAACCTGACAAAATGGCCGCCGACCGTGAACCCCCAGACGTCGTGCGTTCCAGGCATTCAACGGTGTTACTGTGTGACAGTTTTCCTTACTGTAGTTTTGAATATGCCCTTTCTTTGACCACGGTATTTTCCACTGTCTTGCCCTACACCCTTCCCTCCTGGGAGCCTGCACAGATCTACAGTACTGTTTTGCTCACTTAGTAGCGTCAGAATACACTCATTTCTACTCATTGCCGCTGTGCAGTTGCATTTAGCGTAAAGAATCGCTCCTGCAGATGTACTTTGATTTATGTGAAACCTGTGTGCATCCTTCCATTGGATGTATTAGAGAGAAAAAAAAAATATTAAAGTGAATGTCACGGGAACACATTAAAAAAAAGGTTGGCACTTCCTTCCCATTGGTGTTGGTTTACAGTATGCCGTAGTGGACTCGGACGCTCATGTAATTGCATTTCAAAGGCACAGTATTTTCCATCGTCTCCCCCTACCCCCATCGCCCTTCCCCCCTGGGAGCCTGCACAGGGAGGGAATTCAGGTCCTGTGCAATACACAAACGCCGAAGATCTACAGTACTGTTTTGCTCAGTTAGTAGCGTCAGAATACACTCATTTCATTCCCGCTGTGTAGTTGCATTTAGCGTAAAGAATCACTCCTGCAGATGTACTCTGATTTATATGTAACTTGTGTGCACCTTTCCATTGACTGTCTTACAATGTAAATAAAATAATACAGTGTATTATTACAATAAAAATAAAAAAATAAAAAAAAAGAAGGCACATCAGGTCTCGAACCCTGGACACCCAGCATGGGAGGTGGGAGCCTTCACCCCTAGCCCACGACGCCTCATGAGGGATTCCCAATTTAATGTGTAAAAGTACTGCAAACAGCGCCCGGCCCCCAGCCCATTGGTGTTGGTTTATGCCTTAGAGGACTCGGACGCTCGCATTTGTAAAGCACGGTATTTTCCACCGCCTCCTGCTAGCCCTCCATTCCCATTATGCATTAGCGAACTCAGACGCTCATGTATTTTAAAAGCACGGTGTTTATACATTGTCCTGTACATTCTTCCTTTTACACAATTAGTTGCGTCTCCATACACATACAGTACTCCATACACATACAGTACTCTACAGTAGGTCACCATCTTTTTCCACCGCCTCCCGTTACGCCTACAGTATTAACATTACAGTCGTCACTGACCAATTACCAGAGCTGTAGATCAATCCGCCGCTATACTGTACGATCGAAAGTACTGGATTAGTGGAGCATTAGCCACACAGTGGTGGAGATGTGTAATGCATGATGAGTATCTAGATCGCCTCAATGCGCATACCTGTGATTAAACTCAGCTATCGCCTTAGCGTGACTAAACGTCCGTCTAGGCGGAGAATCAGTCAAGATAAAGTTGGCTACATCTGTACATCGATGACATATTCATCCTTTGGACAGGAGGAGAGGCGGCACTAATACGGCTATTGGAATTCATCAACACCAGACCCTCCCCCATCAGGATCACTTGTCAATGGTCCCCGACGTCCATCAACTATTTGGATGTCTTGGTATCACTGAGCTCCGGGAAACTCCTGACCAACATCTATAGCAAACCAACGAATAAGAATACCCTCTTACGTGCTAACAGCCACCATCCTCGCCCCTTAAAACAGGGTCTACCCAGATCTCAAATGCTAAGGGCGGCACATATTTGTAATCAACCCGACAAGCTTGAACAAGAACTGGACAAGATGGTCATCAAATTCACTCAAAGGGGGTATGACAAAACAGCTTTGGTTTGCACCAAAAGGGAAATGTTGCATTTAAAACAGGACGAGCTCTTACAACCTACTACAAGATCACTGGTTTACAGAATTCCGTGGACTACTTCTTTTGACACATCTAGTGCTATCTTGAACAGAGCCAATAGAGCCCTCTGGCCCATAGTTTCCACGGACACTTCTCTCCCATTCAAACACATCACCCCCATGATGTGTTACAGGAGGGGTCGCAATATTAAAGACCTGGTGGTACACACGGATATTTCCAGTGTTTCGAAGTCTTCCAAAGCAACTTTTCTTTAAAAAAAAACAGGCTGCTACTAGAGATGAGCGCCTGAAATTTTTCGGGTTTTGTGTTTTGGTTTTGGGTTCGGTTCCGCGGCCGTGTTTTGGGTTCGAACGCGTTTTGGCAAAACCTCACCGAATTTTTTTTGTCGGATTCGGGTGTGTTTTGGATTCGGGTGTTTTTTTCAAAAAACACTAAAAAACAGCTTAAATCATAGAATTTGGGGGTCATTTTGATCCCAAAGTATTATTAACCTCAAAAACCATAATTTACACTCATTTTCAGTCTATTCTGAATACCTCACACCTCACAATATTATTTTTAGTCCTAAAATTTGCACCGAGGTCGCTGTGTGAGTAAGATAAGCGACCCTAGTGGCCGACACAAACACCGGGCCCATCTAGGAGTGGCACTGCAGTGTCACGCAGGATGTCCCTTCCAAAAAACCCTCCCCAAACAGCACATGACGCAAAGAAAAAAAGAGGCGCAATGAGGTAGCTGTGTGAGTAAGATTAGCGACCCTAGTGGCCGACACAAACACCGGGCCCATCTAGGAGTGGCACTGCAGTGTCACGCAGGATGTCCCTTCCAAAAAACCCTCCCCAATCAGCACATGATGCAAAGAAAAAGAAAAGAAAAAAGAGGTGCAAGATGGAATTGTCCTTGGGCCCTCCCACCCACCCTTATGTTGTATAAACAAAACAGGACATGCACACTTTAACCAACCCATCATTTCAGTGACAGGGTCTGCCACACGACTGTGACTGATATGACGGGTTGGTTTGGACCCCCCCCAAAAAAGAAGCAATTAATCTCTCCTTGCACAAACTGGCTCTACAGAGGCAAGATGTCCACCTCATCTTCACCCTCCGATATATCACCGTGTACATCCCCCTCCTCACAGATTATCAATTCGTCCCCACTGGAATCCACCATCTCAGCTCCCTGTGTACTTTGTGGAGGCAATTGCTGCTGGTCAATGTCTCCGCGGAGGAATTGATTATAATTCATTTTAATGAACATCATCTTCTCCACATTTTCTGGATGTAACCTCGTACGCCGATTGCTGACAAGGTGAGCGGCGGCACTAAACACTCTTTCGGAGTACACACTTGTGGGAGGGCAACTTAGGTAGAATAAAGCCAGTTTGTGCAAGGGCCTCCAAATTGCCTCTTTTTCCTGCCAGTATAAGTACGGACTGTGTGACGTGCCTACTTGGATGCGGTCACTCATATAATCCTCCACCATTCTATCAATGTTGAGAGAATCATATGCAGTGACAGTAGACGACATGTCCGTAATCGTTGTCAGGTCCTTCAGTCCGGACCAGATGTCAGCATCAGCAGTCGCTCCAGACTGCCCTGCATCACCGCCAGCGGGTGGGCTCGGAATTCTGAGCCTTTTCCTCGCACCCCCAGTTGCGGGAGAATGTGAAGGAGGAGATGTTGACAGGTCGCGTTCCGCTTGACTTGACAATTTTGTCACCAGCAGGTCTTTCAACCCCAGCAGACCTGTGTCTGCCGGAAAGAGAGATCCAAGGTAGGCTTTAAATCTAGGATCGAGCACGGTGGCCAAAATGTAGTGCTCTGATTTCAACAGATTGACCACCCGTGAATCCTTGTTAAGCGAATTAAGGGCTGCATCCACAAGTCCCACATGCCTAGCGGAATCGCTCCCTTTTAGCTCCTTCTTCAATGCCTCCAGCTTCTTCTGCAAAAGCCTGATGAGGGGAATGACCTGACTCAGGCTGGCAGTGTCTGAACTGACTTCACGTGTGGCAAGTTCAAAGGGCATCAGAACCTTGCACAACGTTGAAATCATTCTCCACTGCACTTGAGACAGGTGCATTCCACCTACTATATCGTGCTCAATTGTATAGGCTTGAATGGCCTTTTGCTGCTCCTCCAACCTCTGAAGCATATAGAGGGTTGAATTCCACCTCGTTACCACTTCTTGCTTCAGATGATGGCAGGGCAGGTTCAGTAGTTTTTGGTGGTGCTCCAGTCTTCTGTACGTGGTGCCTGTACGCCGAAAGTGTCCCGCAATTTTTCTGGCCACCGACAGCATCTCTTGCACGCCCCTGTCGTTTTTAAAAAAATTCTGCACCACCAAATTCAAGGTATGTGCAAAACATGGGACGTGCTGGAATTTGCCCATATTTAATGCACACACAATATTGCTGGCGTTGTCCGATGCCACAAATCCACAGGAGAGTCCAATTGGGGTAAGCCATTCCGCGATGATCTTCCTCAGTTGCCGTAAGAGGTTTTCAGCTGTGTGCGTATTCTGGAAAGCGGTGATACAAAGCGTAGCCTGCCTAGGAAAGAGTTGGCGTTTGCGAGATGCTGCTACTGGTGCCGCCGCTGCTGTTCTTGCGGCGGGAGTCCATACATCTACCCAGTGGGCTGTCACAGTCATATAGTCCTGACCCTGCCCTGCTCCACTTGTCCACATGTCCGTGGTTAAGTGGACATTGGGTACAACTGCATTTTTTAGGACACTGGTGAGTCTTTTTCTGACGTCCGTGTACATTCTCGGTATCGCCTGCCTAGAGAAGTGGAACCTAGATGGTATTTGGTAACGGGGGCACACTGCCTCAATAAATTGTCTAGTTCCCTGTGAACTAACGGCGGATACCGGACGCACGTCTAACACCAACATAGTTGTCAAGGACTCAGTTATCCGCTTTGCAGTAGGATGACTGCTGTGATATTTCATCTTCCTCGCAAAGGACTGTTGAACAGTCAATTGCTTACTGGAAGTAGTACAAGTGGGCTTACGACTTCCCCTCTGGGATGACCATCGACTCCCAGCGGCAACAACAGCAGCGCCAGCAGCAGTAGGCGTTACACGCAAGGATGCATCGGAGGAATCCCAGGCAGGAGAGGACTCGTCAGAATTGCCAGTGACATGGCCTGCAGGACTATTGGCATTCCTGGGGAAGGAGGAAATTGACACTGAGGGAGTTGGTGGGGTGGTTTGCGTGAGCTTGGTTACAAGAGGAAGGGATTTACTGGTCAGTGGACTGCTTCCGCTGTCACCCAAAGTTTTTGAACTTGTCACTGACTTATTATGAATGCGCTGCAGGTGACGTATAAGGGAGGATGTTCCGAGGTGGTTAACGTCCTTACCCCTACTTATTACAGCTTGACAAAGGGAACACACGGCTTGACACCTGTTGTCCGCATTTCTGGTGAAATACCTCCACACCGAAGAGCTGATTTTTTTTGTATTTTCACCTGGCATGTCAACGGCCATATTCCTCCCACGGACAACAGGTGTCTCCCCGGGTGCCTGACTTAAACAAACCACCTCACCATCAGAATCCTCCTGGTCAATTTCCTCCCCAGCGCCAGCAACACCCATATCCTCCTCATCCTGGTGTACTTCAACACTGACATCTTCAATCTGACTATCAGGAACTGGACTGCGGGTGCTCCTTCCAGCACTTGCAGGGGGCGTGCAAATGGTGGAAGGCGCATGCTCTTCACGTCCAGTGTTGGGAAGGTCAGGCATCGCAACCGACACAATTGGACTCTCCTTGTGGATTTGGGATTTCGAAGAATGCACAGTTCTTTGCTGTGCTGCTTTTGCCAGCTTGAGTCTTTTCATTTTTCTAGCGAGAGGCTGAGTGCTTCCATCCTCATGTGAAGCTGAACCACTAGCCATGAACATAGGCCAGGGCCTCAGCCGTTCCTTGCCACTCCGTGTGGTAAATGGCATATTGGCAAGTTTACGCTTCTCCTCCGACAATTTTATTTTAGGTTTTGGAGTCCTTTTTTTTCTGATATTTGGTGTTTTGGATTTGACATGCTCTGTACTATGACATTGGGCATCGGCCTTGGCAGACGACGTTGCTGGCATTTCATCGTCTCGGCCATGACTAGTGGCAGCAGCTTCAGCACGAGGTGGAAGTGGATCTTGATCTTTCCCTAATTTTGGAACCTCAACATTTTTGTTCTCCATATTTTAATAGGCACAACTAAAAGGCACCTCAGGTAAACAATGGAGATGGATGGATTGGATACTAGTATACAATTATGGACGGGCTGCCGAGTGCCGACACAGAGGTAGCCACAGCCGTGAACTACCGCACTGTACTGTGTCTGCTGCTAATATATAGACTGGTTGATAAAGAGATAGTATACTCGTAACTAGTATGTATGTATAAAGAAAGAAAAAAAAACCACGGTTAGGTGGTATATACAATTATGGACGGGCTGCCGAGTGCCGACACAGAGGTAGCCACAGCCGTGAACTACCGCACTGTACTGTGTCTGCTGCTAATATATAGACTGGTTGATAAAGAGATAGTATACTCGTAACTAGTATGTATGTATAAAGAAAGAAAAAAAAACCACGGTTAGGTGGTATATACAATTATGGACGGGCTGCCGAGTGCCGACACAGAGGTAGCCACAGCCGTGAACTACCGCACTGTACTGTGTCTGCTGCTAATATAGACTGGTTGATAAAGAGATAGTATACTCGTAACTAGTATGTATGTATAAAGAAAGAAAAAAAAACCACGGTTAGGTGGTATATACAATTATGGACGGGCTGCCGAGTGCCGACACAGAGGTAGCCACAGCCGTGAACTACCGCACTGTACTGTGTCTGCTGCTAATATATAGACTGGTTGATAAAGAGATAGTATACTCGTAACTAGTATGTATGTATAAAGAAAGAAAAAAAAACCACGGTTAGGTGGTATATACAATTATGGACGGGCTGCCGAGTGCCGACACAGAGGTAGCCACAGCCGTGAACTACCGCACTGTACTGTGTCTGCTGCTAATATATAGACTGGTTGATAAAGAGATAGTATACTCGTAACTAGTATGTATGTATAAAGAAAGAAAAAAAAACCACGGTTAGGTGGTATATACAATTATGGACGGGCTGCCGAGTGCCGACACAGAGGTAGCCACAGCCGTGAACTACCGCACTGTACTGTGTCTGCTGCTAATATATAGACTGGTTGATAAAGAGATAGTATACTCGTAACTAGTATGTATGTATAAAGAAAGAAAAAAAAACCACGGTTAGGTGGTATATACAATTATGGACGGGCTGCCGAGTGCCGACACAGAGGTAGCCACAGCCGTGAACTACCGCACTGTACTGTGTCTGCTGCTAATATATAGACTGGTTGATAAAGAGATAGTATACTCGTAACTAGTATGTATGTATAAAGAAAGAAAAAAAAACCACGGTTAGGTGGTATATACAATTATGGACGGGCTGCCGAGTGCCGACACAGAGGTAGCCACAGCCGTGAACTACCGCACTGTACTGTGTCTGCTGCTAATATATAGACTGGTTGATAAAGAGATAGTATACTCATAACTAGTATGTATGTATAAAGAAAGAAAAAAAAAACACGGTTAGGTGGTATATACAATTATGGACGGGCTGCCGAGTGCCGACACAGAGGTAGCCACAGCCGTGAAGTACCGCACTGTACTGTGTCTGCTGCTAATATATAGACTGGTTGATAAAGAGATAGTATACTCGTAACTAGTATGTATGTATAAAGAAAGAAAAAAAACCACGGTTAGGTGGTATATACAATTATGGACGGGCTGCCGAGTGCCGACACAGAGGTAGCCACAGCCGTGAACTACTGCACTGTACTGTGTCTGCTGCTAATATATAGACTGGTTGATAAAGAGATAGTATACTCGTAACTAGTATGTATGTATAAAGAAAGAAAAAAAAACCACGGTTAGGTGGTATATACAATTATGGACGGGCTGCCGAGTGCCGACACAGAGGTAGCCACAGCCGTGAACTACCGCACTGTACTGTGTCTGCTGCTAATATATAGACTGGTTGATAAAGAGATAGTATACTCGTAACTAGTATGTATGTATAAAGAAAGAAAAAAAAACCACGGTTAGGTGGTATATACAATTATGGACGGGCTGCCGAGTGCCGACACAGAGGTAGCCACAGCCGTGAACTACCGCACTGTACTGTGTCTGCTGCTAATATATAGACTGGTTGATAAAGAGATAGTATACTCGTAACTAGTATGTATGTATAAAGAAAGAAAAAAAACCCACGGTTAGGTGGTATATACAATTATGGACGGGCTGCCGAGTGCCGACACAGAGGTAGCCACAGCCGTGAACTACCGCACTGTACTGTGTCTGCTGCTAATATATAGACTGGTTGATAAAGAGATAGTATACTCGTAACTAGTATGTATGTATAAAGAAAGAAAAAAAAACCACGGTTAGGTGGTATATACAATTATGGACGGGCTGCCGAGTGCCGACACAGAGGTAGCCACAGCCGTGAACTACCGCACTGTACTGTGTCTGCTGCTAATATAGACTGGTTGATAAAGAGATAGTATACTCGTAACTAGTATGTATGTATAAAGAAAGAAAAAAAAACCACGGTTAGGTGGTATATACAATTATGGACGGGCTGCCGAGTGCCGACACAGAGGTAGCCACAGCCGTGAACTACCGCACTGTACTGTGTCTGCTGCTAATATAGACTGGTTGATAAAGAGATAGTATACTCGTAACTAGTATGTATGTATAAAGAAAGAAAAAAAAACCACGGTTAGGTGGTATATACAATTATGGACGGGCTGCCGAGTGCCGACACAGAGGTAGCCACAGCCGTGAACTACCGCACTGTACTGTGTCTGCTGCTAATATATAGACTGGTTGATAAAGAGATAGTATACTCGTAACTAGTATGTATGTATAAAGAAAGAAAAAAAAACCACGGTTAGGTGGTATATACAATTATGGACGGGCTGCCGAGTGCCGACACAGAGGTAACCACAGCCGTGAACTACCGCACTGTACTGTGTCTGCTGCTAATATATAGACTGGTTGATAAAGAGATAGTATACTCGTAACTAGTATGTATGTATAAAGAAAGAAAAAAAAACCACGGTTAGGTGGTATATACAATTATGGACGGGCTGCCGAGTGCCGACACAGAGGTAGCCACAGCCGTGAACTACCGCACTGTACTGTGTCTGCTGCTAATATATAGACTGGTTGATAAAGAGATAGTATACTCGTAACTAGTATGTATGTATAAAGAAAGAAAAAAAAACCACGGTTAGGTGGTATATACAATTATGGACGGGCTGCCGAGTGCCGACACAGAGGTAGCCACAGCCGTGAACTACCGCACTGTACTGTGTCTGCTGCTAATATATAGACTGGTTGATAAAGAGATAGTATACTCGTAACTAGTATGTATGTATAAAGAAAGAAAAAAAAACCACGGTTAGGTGGTATATACAATTATGGACGGGCTGCCGAGTGCCGACACAGAGGTAGCCACAGCCGTGAACTACCGCACTGTACTGTGTCTGCTGCTAATATATAGACTGGTTGATAAAGAGATAGTATACTCGTAACTAGTATGTATGTATAAAGAAAGAAAAAAAAACCACGGTTAGGTGGTATATACAATTATGGACGGGCTGCCGAGTGCCGACACAGAGGTAGCCACAGCCGTGAACTACCGCACTGTACTGTGTCTGCTGCTAATATATAGACTGGTTGATAAAGAGATAGTATACTCGTAACTAGTATGTATGTATAAAGAAAGAAAAAAAAACCACGGTTAGGTGGTATATACAATTATGGACGGGCTGCCGAGTGCCGACACAGAGGTAGCCACAGCCGTGAACTACCGCACTGTACTGTGTCTGCTGCTAATATATAGACTGGTTGATAAAGAGATAGTATACTCATAACTAGTATGTATGTATAAAGAAAGAAAAAAAAAACACGGTTAGGTGGTATATACAATTATGGACGGGCTGCCGAGTGCCGACACAGAGGTAGCCACAGCCGTGAAGTACCGCACTGTACTGTGTCTGCTGCTAATATATAGACTGGTTGATAAAGAGATAGTATACTCGTAACTAGTATGTATGTATAAAGAAAGAAAAAAAACCACGGTTAGGTGGTATATACAATTATGGACGGGCTGCCGAGTGCCGACACAGAGGTAGCCACAGCCGTGAACTACCGCACTGTACTGTGTCTGCTGCTAATATATAGACTGGTTGATAAAGAGATAGTATACTCGTAACTAGTATGTATGTATAAAGAAAGAAAAAAAAACCACGGTTAGGTGGTATATACAATTATGGACGGGCTGCCGAGTGCCGACACAGAGGTAGCCACAGCCGTGAACTACCGCACTGTACTGTGTCTGCTGCTAATATATAGACTGGTTGATAAAGAGATAGTATACTCGTAACTAGTATGTATGTATAAAGAAAGAAAAAAAAACCACGGTTAGGTGGTATATACAATTATGGACGGGCTGCCGAGTGCCGACACAGAGGTAGCCACAGCCGTGAACTACCGCACTGTACTGTGTCTGCTGCTAATATATAGACTGGTTGATAAAGAGATAGTATACTCGTAACTAGTATGTATGTATAAAGAAAGAAAAAAAAACCACGGTTAGGTGGTATATACAATTATGGACGGGCTGCCGAGTGCCGACACAGAGGTAGCCACAGCCGTGAACTACCGCACTGTACTGTGTCTGCTGCTAATATATAGACTGGTTGATAAAGAGATAGTATACTCGTAACTAGTATGTATGTATAAAGAAAGAAAAAAAAACCACGGTTAGGTGGTATATACAATTATGGACGGGCTGCCGAGTGCCGACACAGAGGTAGCCACAGCCGTGAACTACCGCACTGTACTGTGTCTGCTGCTAATATAGACTGGTTGATAAAGAGATAGTATACTCGTAACTAGTATGTATGTATAAAGAAAGAAAAAAAAACCACGGTTAGGTGGTATATACAATTATGGACGGGCTGCCGAGTGCCGACACAGAGGTAGCCACAGCCGTGAACTACCGCACTGTACTGTGTCTGCTGCTAATATAGACTGGTTGATAAAGAGATAGTATACTACTAATATTATATATACTGGTGGTCAGGTCACTGGTCACTAGTCACACTGGCAGTGGCACTCCTGCAGCAAAAGTGTGCACTGTTTAATTTTAATATAATATTATGTACTCCTGGCTCCTGCTATAACCTATAACTGGCACTGCAGTAGTGCTCCCCAGTCTCCCCCACAATTATAAGCTGTGTGAGCTGAGCAGTCAGACAGATATATAATATATATAGATGATGCAGCACACTGGCCTGAGCCTGAGCAGTGCACACAGATATGGTATGTGACTGACTGAGTCACTGTGTGTATCGCTTTTTTCAGGCAGAGAACGGATATATTAAATAAACTGCACTGTGTGTCTGGTGGTCACTCACTATATAATATATTATGTACTCCTGGCTCCTGCTATAACCTATAACTGGCACTGCAGTAGTGCTCCCCAGTCTCCCCCACAATTATAAGCTGTGTGAGCTGAGCAGTCAGACAGATATATATAATATTATATATAGATAATAGATGATGCAGCACACTGGCCTGAGCCTGAGCAGTGCACACAGATATGGTATGTGACTGAGTCACTGTGTGCTGTGTATCGCTTTTTTCAGGCAGAGAACGGATTATAAATAAAACTGGTGGTCACTATCAGCAAAACTCTGCACTGTACTGAGTACTCCTAATGCTCCCCAAAATTAGTAAATCAAGTGTCTCTCTAATCTATTCTAAACGGAGAGGACGCCAGCCACGTCCTCTCCCTATCAATCTCAATGCACGTGTGAAAATGGCGGCGACGCGCGGCTCCTTATATAGAATCCGAGTCTCGCGATAGAATCCGAGCCTCGCGAGAATCCGACAGCGTCATGATGACGTTCGGGCGCGCTCGGGTTAACCGAGCAAGGCGGGAAGATCCGAGTCGCTCGGACCCGTGAAAAAAACCATGAAGTTCTGGCGGGTTGGATTCAGAGAAACCGAACCCGCTCATCTCTAGCTGCTACCGATGCTTAGGGTGTACTACCTGCAGCCACATGATCACTGGGCTTCGTTTACGTTACCCCTCACAGGTAGAAAAATCACCATCAGACATGTTGTCTCGTGTACTACCACACACATAATCTACCTTATCATCTGTCCCTGCAACCTCTGCTATGTAGGGAAGACAATTAGGACTTTGAGAGAACGCATGGCTCTTCACCGTTCGGCTATTAAGTCTGCCATCACGGGAAGTTCCTCTGACCAACCTGTGGCCAGACATTTCCACGAGGCTGGACACTCACTGGGAGACCTCAAGCACATTATCATCGATCACGTCCCCAAACACATCCGGGGGGGCGACCGCGATGGCTTATTGCTTCGTAAAGAGGCGACTTGGATCTACGGGCTCAACACGATTCATCCCAAGGGCCTCAATGAGAGAATTATGTGGAGCACATTTGGATAGCTGCTGATTGGTACATCAGAGCATATCTATAGGTTACGAATATGGACGGGCCTCAGGCTTAACAAGACCAAGGGGTGTGGTGACACCCCTGGACTGTATCCCTGTCAGTGTATCACCACTACTATTAACAATAGTGACTTTAACATCACTGAAGTGGGGACTATGGGGACCCTCTCTTGGTCATCACAATACCCAGGCTCTATTATCGTGGGTCTATTTATATAAATATCCGGTCTATTAACGCTTTCTCTGTACACTCTGCATGCTGGGCACTCCATTTTTAAGCTTTTGTTTGGGATGCTTCAGCGGACTTGGATACATAGATGGTGCTGGGTCGATATTTCTACTCCTTTCTGTTGTAAATTGGTGTTTTTATGTAGACACTATGTTTTTTGAGCATTGCGCTATGCTGTATGTCCTTTCTCTCTCCCCGTTCTCCAGCCTCCGGCCTGCGGGTACAGCATCTGCTGCTGCTAGGCAACGGACGTCCGCACTCAGCACGGACATCACGGGCACGTCATTTCCAGGCGCCTCCCACACGCTGGACACGGAGCTCCAGGTCTACACGCACGGGTGCTGTGGCGGGTTCTTCTTCCTCCTATAAAGGTGAGTGTGTCTTTCTTTTTCTTCTTGTCTCTTCCACATCTTGAGAAAGGGGTTAAATTCTCCAAAACGTCGATGAATGATGTATTGTATTTAATACAGTGACTTTTCAGCAGTCCTTGAGTGCCGCAGTTTTCTTCGTACAGTGTTCCATTTACTCTGAGGGCACCGGGGCATTTCAGTATTTAAGAGAGTGCCGGGCTGTTGGTATAACTATATATATATATATATATATATACAGGTAAAAATGTGGACTCAGCGCTCGTTTACTTGTAATTGATTGAGTAAATTAGATCCACATCTGTGGCCACAATAGGTATTAATAGTTTTTTCTCCCAATATACTGATCACTAAAAAGTCCTCTTTCAAATTTCCTGGACTGCAGCTCTCCCTCGTTCTGTATCCCCGGAACTCCTCGGGTAAATGGATCTAGCAAAGAAATGGGAAGAGGGGGCGCTTCATAGTGTAAAACCGTTTTATTCAAAAAACTCTCAGACACAGATAGTACGTTTTTAGATATCAAGACTCGTACCGCAAATAAACCAGGGTGGGCTGGTTACCACATGATACACTCAATTATAACTCCCGGCATACCCCGAACCTCGTCTCGTGAATCCCTGGACTCCTGCCTTCCACGTCAAACCGCTAAACAACGGTAGTCGCGGGTCGGATCACTGGACAACTTGCTTCGGGACGGAGACAGCCGGAGAGTGATGACGTCAGAACAGCTCCGCCCTAACGCGTTTCGTCACAGACTTCGTCAGAGGGCGGTGCTGTTCAGACGATACAACTGGACATTTATTTGCTCTCATAGCTCGCAGTTAATTACATAGCTAATCAGTTGAAATAAAATACATGGAGTCAGCTATGGGCTTACTCCAAAATTGGCTACAGATGTTATTCATCTGAATTAATCACACAGCTATACTATATACTGATTCCGTATCTCTTTTTTATCTAAAAACAATTCCATAAGCCTAATGCAGCTGGATACCTCATGATCTCAGTTACATATTTGTAATCTATATTTAAACATAAAACAATTCATTTTAATATAATGTTATAAAAAACATGTCCATACATGTACATACATATGTGTCCATTTCAAGAACACACTTATAAACGAATGACAACGAGGAAAAGATTACTTATATTGTATTGCAAATGCTCTTTTAAAAATAGTTATTAACTTACTTCTTTAAGAGCTATGTGACATTTATATAATTCATATGTACCACATAAAAATCATTAAACCGTTACTACAGTATATCAAAACATAATTAAAAATAATGTACTTTATATTTTTATATTTTTAAAAAACCATTCAGGATTACTGTTTTTTTATATATATGTATATATATATATATATTCCGTTATCAGGAGGACCATGACAAAATATAGAAACGAACTAATAACTAACCGACCAGAGGGTTCAGATGTATGGGGTAATTTCTAAACCTTCATTTAACCCTTTAGGGGTTAACGTATCAAGTGCTAATATCCAATACGTTTCCTTCTTCAACAATTCCTTTTCTCTATCTCCCCCATTATTCTGGACATGTTGTATACCTTTAAAACGGAGCTTATTTGGATCGCTATCATGATGTGTCTGAAAGTGTCGTGGCACGCTATGATTGGCAACTTTGTTTTTAATGTTGCGCATATGTTCTAAAATGCGTATTTTCAACACTCTTTTAGTTTTGCCTACATAGAGATACCCACAAGGGCAACTCAACAGATATACGACAAATGTTGAGTTACAATTCATATAACTCATCACAGTATAGTTTCTGTCACCTTTGGTATTGCTGAAGTTTTTTCTATTCTTATCCATCAATTTACACGTTTTGCAACTTCCACACGGGTAACATCCCTTTATCTTGTTTTGAATCTTAGTGACTGAGCTTTCATTATTCACTTTTGAGAGTTTACTTCGTGACACCAGTGATTTCAAGTTCCTGGCTTTTCTATATATTATATTAGGATGATCAGGTAGATGTTGAGCCAGTACAGGGTCCATTTTCAATAAATGCCAGTTCTTTTGCATACATTTTTGAATACTAGGCACATCGGTATTATAATCAGTGACAAATGGACATAGTTTGTTCATTATTCCACCTTTTTGAGAGGCGGTCACTTTATCTTTAGGAACCAAAAGGTCTATTCTGTTACTTTCTCTCGCTCTCACTCTCGAGTTTTCTATGACCTCAGGTGGATATCCTCTCTCAGTGAATCTTTCCAAGTACACATTTGCCTGTTCATCATACTTTTCTATGGTGGTGCAGTTCCGACGTAGTCGGGTAAACTGCGAGTAGGGGATGTTTTTCTTCCATTGTGGGAAATGACAACTTGTATATTCCAAGTAGCTATTAACATCGACTTTTTAAAAAAAAAGTGTATGTATCTATACATCCTCTAGTCGCAAACTCAGTGGTGTCGAATATAAGATCTAGAAATTCAATTTTCTCATTTTGAATATTATATGTGAACTTCAGATTATATGTGTTCACATTAATCGACTCAATGAATTCTCTGAACATATCTTCAGTGCCATCCCACACAATTATTATATCATCGATGTAGCGTTTAAACATTTTAATTTTATCCGCATTTTTATACATACTGAGATCAGCCTCCCAGGACCCCATATAAATATTTGCCAGGCTTGGGGCACAAATCGTGCCCATCGCTGTCCCGCAGATTTGGACATACCAGTCCTCCAAAAACGTAAAATAATTACGAGTAAGAACAAATTTTAAACAGTCACATACAAAGGTCACTAAGTCACTTCCAATATCTGGGTCTCTACTTAACATAATTCTTATACTTTCAATCCCCTTTTCATGTGGGATTGCAGTGTAGAGGGACTGCACGTCCACAGTGCACCATTTGTATTGTTGTTTCCACTCTAGTTCACTTATAATTTTTAAAATATGGGTGGAGTCCCGAACATAGGATTCAAGTGATGATACATATTTCTTTATATAAATATCTACATATTCCGAAATTCTTGATGTCAATGATCCTATACCCGCTATTATAGGGCGACCTGGCGGTCTAAGGCTATCCTTATGTAACTTCGGAATATGATAAAAGGTGGCTGATTTAGGAAACTGGTTAAAAAGATATTTATATTCCTCTAATGACACACATTTGTTCCTAAGGCCTCTTTTTAAAATATCATCCAATTCAGCCAAATATTCTTGAGTCGGATCACGCTCAAGTCGCTGATAAGAGCTTTCATCCTCAAGTAATTTACATGCTTCATCTATATAGTAAGAACGATCTAATATAACGATTCCTCCCCCCTTATCAGCACTTTTTATTACTATATCGTTGTTTTCAGCTAGGCTTTTAATTGCACAACGCTCCTCTGCTGTTAAGTTCTGGGAGTGTTTATTTTTCTTAATATGTTCTAGATCTTGTTTCATTTTCTGTGAGAACATTTCAATGTATGGTCCTTTGGACTCAATTGGAAAAAATGTGGACTTATTTTTTAGTCCTGATGAAGGGTTTGGATTATTTTCCTCCCAATTTCTCAATGTGGCATCACCCTTTTTTAAAAAATGCCTCTTAAGGGTGAGATTTCTTACATACAGATTAAGGTCTAGGTATACATTAATTTTATTTACTGGACATGCCGGTGCAAAAGATAGACCCTTTTGAAGTACTTTAACTTCAGAGGATTTAAGTTCAATTTTAGACAAGTTATAAATTCCAATGCTGGGGGTTTCTAATGTTGGAGGTACCGTTTTTTGGGGTCCTTTTCCACTCCCTCTCTTTCCCCTCCTGCATCCCTTCTCCTTTTTTGCCCTATAGGGGTGGGTGGCATTTTGTTTTGCTTGTATTTGGGTGGGTGCTGCTGCTCCCGAAAATCCCGGTTATTTTGATACTCATGATCTTCTACAGATCTTAATCTTTCATATCTGTTCATATGGACTATACCATTATTAGCACCTGTATGATAGAGAGATTACCGCCCAAGGACATATCATACAGGTGCTAATAATGCAGGAGGGGAAAGAGAGGGAGTGGAAAAGGACCCCAAAAAATGGTACCTCCAACATTAGAAACCCCCAGCATTGGAATTTATAACTTGTCTAAAATTGAACTTAAATCCTCTGAAGTTAAAGTACTTCAAAAGGGTCTATCTTTTGCACCGGCATGTCCAGTAAATAAAATTAATGTATACCTAGACCTTAATCTGTATGTAAGAAATCTCACCCTTAAGAGGCATTTTTTTAAAAAGGGTGATGCCACATTGAGAAATTGGGAGGAAAATAATCCAAACCCTTCATCAGGACTAAAAAATAAGTCCACATTTTTTCCAATTGAGTCCAAAGGACCATACATTGAAATGTTCTCACAGAAAATGAAACAAGATCTAGAACATATTAAGAAAAATAAACACTCCCAGAACTTAACAGCAGAGGAGCGTTGTGCAATTAAAAGCCTAGCTGAAAACAATGATATAGTAATAAAAAGTGCTGATAAGGGGGGAGGAATCGTTATATTAGATCGTTCTTACTATATAGATGAAGCATGTAAATTACTTGAGGATGAAAGCTCTTATCAGCGACTTGAGCGTGATCCGACTCAAGAATATTTGGCTGAATTGGATGATATTTTAAAAAGAGGCCTTAGGAACAAATGTGTGTCATTAGAGGAATATAAATATCTTTTTAACCAGTTTCCTAAATCAGCCACCTTTTATCATATTCCGAAGTTACATAAGGATAGCCTTAGACCGCCAGGTCGCCCTATAATAGTGGGTATAGGATCATTGACATCAAGAATTTCGGAATATGTAGATATTTATATAAAGAAATATGTATCATCACTTGAATCCTATGTTCGGGACTCCACCCATATTTTAAAAATTATAAGTGAACTAGAGTGGAAACCACAATACAAATGGTGCACTGTGGACGTGCAGTCCCTCTACACTGCAATCCCACATGAAAAGGGGATTGAAAGTATAAGAATTATGTTAAGTAGGGACCCAGATATTGGAAGTGACTTAGTGACCTTTGTATGTGACTGTTTAAAATTTGTTCTTACTCGTAATTATTTTACGTTTTTGGAGGACTGGTATGTCCAAATCTGCGGGACAGCGATGGGCACGATTTGTGCCCCAAGCCTGGCAAATATTTATATGGGGTCCTGGGAGGCTGATCTCAGTATGTATAAAAATGCGGATAAAATTAAAATGTTTAAACGCTACATCGATGATATAATAATTGTGTGGGATGGCACTGAAGATATGTTCAGAGAATTAATTGAGTCGATTAATGTGAACACATATAATCTGAAGTTCACATATAATATTCAAAATGAGAAAATTGAATTTCTAGATCTTATATTCGACACCACTGAGTTTACGACTAGAGGATGTATAGATACATACACTTTTTTTAAAAAAAGTCGATGTTAATAGCTACTTGGAATATACAAGTTGTCATTTCCCACAATGGAAGAAAAACATCCCCTACTCGCAGTTTACCCGACTACGTCGGAACTGCACCACCATAGAAAAGTATGATGAACAGGCAAATGTGTACTTGGAAAGATTCACTGAGAGAGGATATCCACCTGAGGTCATAGAAAACTCGAGAGTGAGAGCGAGAGAAAGAAACAGAATAGACCTTTTGGTTCCTAAAGATAAAGTGACCGCCTCTCAAAAAGGTGGAATAATGAACAAACTATGTCCATTTGTCACTGATTATAATACCGATGTGCCTAGTATTCAAAAATGTATGCAAAAGAACTGGCATTTATTGAAAATGGACCCTGTACTGGCTCAACATCTACCTGATCATCCTAATATAATATATAGAAAAGCCAGGAACTTGAAATCACTGGTGTCACGAAGTAAACTCTCAAAAGTGAATAATGAAAGCTCAGTCACTAAGATTCAAAACAAGATAAAGGGATGTTACCCGTGTGGAAGTTGCAAAACGTGTAAATTGATGGATAAGAATAGAAAAAACTTCAGCAATACCAAAGGTGACAGAAACTATACTGTGATGAGTTATATGAATTGTAACTCAACATTTGTCGTATATCTGTTGAGTTGCCCTTGTGGGTATCTCTATGTAGGCAAAACTAAAAGAGTGTTGAAAATACGCATTTTAGAACATATGCGCAACATTAAAAACAAAGTTGCCAATCATAGCGTGCCACGACACTTTCAGACACATCATGATAGTGATCCAAATAAGCTCCGTTTTAAAGGTATACAACATGTCCAGAATAATGGGGGAGATAGAGAAAAGGAATTGTTGAAGAAGGAAACGTATTGGATATTAGCACTTGATACGTTAACCCCTAAAGGGTTAAATGAAGGTTTAGAAATTACCCCATACATCTGAACCCTCTGGTCGGTTAGTTATTAGTTCGTTTCTATATTTTGTCATGGTCCTCCTGATAACGGAATATATATATATATATACATATATATAAAAAAACAGTAATCCTGAATGGTTTTTTAAAAATATAAAAATATAAAGTACATTATTTTTAATTATGTTTTGATATAGTAACGGTTTAATGATTTTTATGTGGTACATATGAATTATATAAATGTCACATAGCTCTTAAAGAAGTAAGTTAATAACTATTTTTAAAAGAGCATTTGCAATACAATATAAGTAATCTTTTCCTCGTTGTCATTCGTTTATAAGTGTGTTCTTGAAATGGACACATATGTATATTTTTAAATAGACATGTTTTTTATAACATTATATTAAAATGAATTGTTTTATGTTTAAATATAGATTACAAATATGTAACTGAGATCATGAGGTATCCAGCTGCATTAGGCTTATGGAATTGTTTTTAGATAAAAAAGAGATACGGAATCAGTATATAGTATAGCTGTGTGATTAAGTCAGATGAATAACATCTGTAGCCAATTTTGGAGTAAGCCCATAGCTGACTCCATGTATTTTATTTCAACTGATTAGCTATGTAATTAACTGCGAGCTATGAGAGCAAATAAATGTCCAGTTGTATCGTCTGAACAGCACCGCCCTCTGACGAAGTCTGTGACGAAACGCGTTAGGGTGGAGCTGTTCTGACGTCATCACTCTCCGGCTGTCTCCGTCCCGAAGCAAGTTGTCCAGTGATCCGACCCGCGACTACCGTTGTTTAGCGGTTTGACGTGGAAGGCAGGAGTCCAGGGATTCACGAGACGAGGTTCGGGGTATGCCGGGAGTTATAATTGAGTGTATCATGTGGTAACCAGCCCACCCTGGTTTATTTGCGGTACGAGTCTTGATATCTAAAAACGTACTATCTGTGTCTGAGAGTTTTTTGAATAAAACGGTTTTACACTATGAAGCGCCCCCTCTTCACATTTCTTTGCTAGATATATATATATATATTGTGGCAGGAGAGGTACTTTCCACCTGTAAGCTATACACAGGGTCCTGGGGGTAGATGGGTAGTGTGGATGGACCAGGTTCCCATCCATTTGGCCCAGACCAGGTCTTATAGGCTTCTTAGCCCAAGAAGCTGCTTCATCAGCCAGCACCTGGGTGCTGGGTTTAAAGGAGAGTCTCTCCCATGAGTCAGGGCTCCTGAAGGCAGTTAGTGTCCAGATGATAGGCCTGCTAGGGACAGTGGGATCCGGAGGGCTGGTCCACTAGTGTCAGGAAGGATGCCGGGACCTGAAGGGTTCCTTATTAAGTAAGAGGGAGTGAGGCAGGGCCTAACCTCCCTGGTAGTTTATACTAAAGACTGTGATCTTTGTTTTATGTATATCTTTGTTTCTGAGCTACCTGAATAAAAGGTATTTGTTGTTTTTGCAAAAGCCTGGAGTCGGTTGTTGGTGGATTTTTGTAGCAGAGCACATTCTAGCAAGTCTCCTGTTACAAATGGCGCCTGAACAGGGACCATTCTGCTAGTTGTGTCACACATGGCAGAGGACCCAACAGCCGCAAGGTAGCGGCACACATACCAGCGAACTCCAGACCAAGCTGAACTCGTGGGCATCAGTACCAGACCAAGGGTGTTGTGAGTAGTGGTTAAACCCAACCCCACGGGGTAAAAATAATATGTTTTGTTTAAACTGAATGTGTTTGATTTTGGTGCAAAGGTTTGCATTGGCAGCAAAGAGGTTAAACAGGGTGCATAGCCTGTTCTGCCTTATATGCTTTGCACCATTCATTGAAAATAGCTGTTCTGATTTGCTCTAAGGGGTTGCAAGCAGCTGATAATTTATGACTGAATTTCTTTTCCAAGCTTATTTTTACCTGTGCCTGCAAAATCTGGTAATGGGAGTCTGATGTCCCTGATAATTAGCTCATTAAGTCCAATCAGGCAAAGTTGAAACCTTTTATAAATGTGGTTCTATTTAAATAGAGAAATTTTGTGGCACTATGTGTCCCAGCAATCCCTAAAGTTCTACTTTAAGAGCCAGAAGGTAGAAGTTGTTTATGTGCACTACCAGTGTAAAGTTAATCTGTGCTAAAAAAAAAAAAGAAAAAAGGAATTTTTATTTTCCCTTTCACTTACAGTTTTCAAAGGTAACAGGGTGAATAAAGATTTTCAGATATACAGCATATTCTGAAGTGTCTCTTCAAATGGGTTACAAAAAGAGGATTTATGCTAAAAAAACAAAAGGGGTGACAGCTCTAATACCTCAGGTCAAGAACTTATGTGACCCTATTAAAGCCCCACAGTTGGCGAGTGAAGTGGAAAGCTTATTGGGGAGTAATCCATATCTTGGGGAAGATTTTAGCATGGAACCTTTTTTTTTGGTGTCACATGATAAATAACCTTGAAAGGAATGTCCAATTAAAGGACCAGGAGCTAGAAGAGCTTAAGGAAAAATGTGATTTCCTTCAAGAGCAGGCGAACACCTTAACGCAAAAGCTGGAGGAGAAGGAATCTCAATTTCTCTCTGACCAAATTGGGAAGGAGTAGAGAAGAGATTGCCAAGCTCTCAGGCCAGGTGTCAGAGTTGCAGAAAACCTTGGCAAAGGCTAAGCCCAGATCTGAAAACTTTGTAGTACATAGCCATGGACTATTAGAGAAAATCTCCTGTGACCAGACACGAGATGGAAGTCTGGTGCTGGCCAATAAGGCTCTGTCGCAAGAATGGGCGGAGCTTCAGGAGGAGGTTTCTCAGCTAAAACCATTGGCTATGCCTAGTTTCAGTTCATAGACAGGCGTAGCTATACCAGTTGCAGAAGACGTTATGCCGAATGTTGGGTTAGAGACATTATCAGCCGAAATGGAGATGCCATCTTCAGGGGAAATGATGCCAACGATGGTGCAGGCTGTGGAAGAATGGTACCATACTGTAGTGGAACCCGACTATACTGGATTCCCTGTTACAGCCAGAATGAACAGGAAAGTTACGCCAGAGCTGCCAGTGCCTAAGGCCCGGAAGGCTCCCTGCTATGCCACTAGCAAAGCCATCTGCCTGGAAAGTGGAAATGAGGGCCCTTCCTCAGAGATAGAGCATTTACAGGCACTAATGTCCATTCAGTTGGTACTGCTGTTCCAAAGCATGGAGGAAGCTGCAGCCATTATTGCGCAGTGCACAAAAAATCCACAGGGATTTTTCAAGCAGCAAGAGAGAGCCACATCAAATGGCAGTGTTTTGTTGTTAACCCCCTAGGACGGCAGTGAGAAGTTCCTCCAAAGCAGGACCACCTCATTCTCCGGAAAAAGAATGTTGTAGTAGCTTGGGTGAAGAGTGGAACAAAGCCCTAAATTCAGTGGAACCTGTTCAAGATGGAGCATGGCAGCCACAGGAGCTCACAGAAGATGTGTTTATGGAGACACAAGATGAGGATGTGGGGTTCCCGGCTGCTCCTCAGTTGACAGGGATTGAGGAGGAAGCGATAATGGAGCTTGGAGAGGTTGACTTGATGTCAAGTAATCATCCACCTCCAAAACAAGAATCCTCTAAACTGCTGGATCTGTGGCAGAATGATGAACCCCAGGAATTGTCAAAGTCGAAAAATATTGCAGAACACACATCACGTACAAACACACACACATGCCCGCTGCGCGTGCACTTGTTCTGCCGTGCGTGCACATATCCGCAATTTGCGTATGGTCGCTCCCGCGGTCCTGCGCGTGGTATGGGTATTTACGGTAGAGTTTGTGAACGCATGGAGAGCTATCAAAACATTACATATTTAATCCAAATAGTGCACATTGTACACATAGTCCCCCTGCACCACATCAGAAAGTAACAACAGTTTAAATGATTCCAGAACAAAGGGATTCACCTTTACAGGATAAGAGGGGACAGACTAAGGTTATAAGGTGGTGTTTGGTATCCAGCTGTAGGGTATTTTAAGGGTAACATTCCGGTGTTGGTTTGCGGAAGATTGCATGTTCCTGAGGATAGTTAGGTGCAGAAGCAGAATATAGATATAAACTGTATTTACTGTATAATATGTATACGGCGGGAATCCAGAGGAGACCACCCACAAGAGCAGTTAGGAAAGACATCGCCTACCTTTTCAAATCGACCTATGACCTCTCCTGTACTGTAAAAGTGCATTCCTGTGTCCAATGGACAAAGGGATTACAGTATCCATTGTATTGCTTTTGGAAGAATTGTATAAATAAAGCCTGCTGCAGCCTGGCCACACACAAGACTCACAACGCAATCAACCTGATAGCGGAGGACCGGGCCGGGTTGCGCAAGCGAATATTCTTACGTATGTACATTGACTGTAGCCATTTACTCTGTTGTATTGTAGTGCATAATTTGTATTGTTAACCCCCTTTCAGAAATATTACTCTGTGGTGTCGGAACCCAGTGAGTAACTACAAATCGGTGTTGTGTCCTCTTTTCCCTGCTAAGGTTTAAAGTGTATTGCATTGCCTAATTGTATAAGGTTTAAAAGCCTATTAATTGGGTGTGTACGCGCTGTGAGTACTTTGTATCTTCAGCACGGCGTGTGTATGCAAAGTCCGTACATTGTACGGGACTCATTACGCAAATTGCATAAAAGGTACGTAGAGTGCATATTAAGTCTAGCGGCCGCAGCGGCTCCATGGTAAAGGGGTGTGTTTAAAGGTATAGCTTTATGTTTTAAGATAAAATCGACATTATCAATTGGGGGCATCGTCCGGTTTTTCCTCATACCCGCAGCCTAGCAGGTTAAAGCAGACTTTATCTATCAGCAAAGGGCGGACAGGTATCCTACGTAAACCTTTTTCTGGTCGGTGGATACACTGGAAACCCTATTTTTTTTATTGCTGATTAGATGGCGTCTGCTCTGCATGGTTTGAAGGGATGCTGGTAGGACCCGTAAAGTAAATACGCAACGCTATTTAAAAAGTCAGTGAATTTCTGTTTGGCGCCAAATGCGCACACAACACAAACGTACACCCATACCCTTTGTATACCCGCTCACATTGTTGCCATAAGTACTGATTACTAGATTCATTTAGACCTGTGTAAAGGCCAGAAAAATTTGTTGCTATATAGTTAAAATATAGAGTAAATATTAAGGAAATAAACGTAAAACACAAACACAGTCTGGCCTAGTTAAAAAGGTTTATACAGAAAGACACTGTGTTGTGTTAAGTGAGCGATTATAGGTAATATCGCTTACATTTATAGAAGTGTGGGATTTGTACTATTGCGGACGTACGGTTTTTGTACACGTGTCTCAGACAAAGTACGGGACTGCGTACGCAACGTAAATACATACGCACGGTCGCGTGTTTAAGCAACGGGCGTAAGGGTATGGCCGCTAAGTACAAATTACACAATAGTATCGTTTAGTTTAAAGGCGGGACAGTAGCCACGCTACATTAGCACAAATTGCTCGGTTTCCAAGATTTAGTTTAAATAAAACCTTTTTTACTGTATTGCCTCTGGGAATAAAGCTGTTTTATCTGAATGAAAGATAATTTTATGTACAGAAAAACCAAAGTGTATTTGAGTGAGCGAACGTGAGTGAGCGAACGTAACATTGAACGTAGTGGACCCCAGGAATTCGGGATCCCGTCGAAGTGGTACACCGAGTGAGTGGAGGCTTGGTGGCGTGAGGCAACTGACTCATGTTAATATAGATTGAAGTACAAAGGAGCAAGGTAGTAGAGTACCGCGGCCCAGGAGGTCAGCGAGGTTTAGAGTACCGCGGCCCAGGAGGTCAGCGAGGTTTAGAGTACCACGGCCCAGGGGGTCAGTGATGTTTACCCATATAGTTTTTGATACGCTCCGGCTGAGGTTTCGCAGCTTGTGATTCGATTCCAGTGGTCGTACGGCGGATAAGTAACAAGTACCTATACGCTGTGCGATTGGACCGCGCGTTCGTGGGTGCAATATTTAGCGCAACGTGATACCCTTTTTACGAGCTTTGCGTAAAATCGCGGTATCATTAGCGCTGTATATATCATACGCAAGCGTGATTTGTGTATAATAAAGGTTTAGGGAGTTTTCGCTGGCCTCTCTCAGAAAATCTCCAACGGCCTATATTTACTGGAAAGGGTAAGTTATTCCCATAAACTTCCAGTAAATAGAGGTTACATAGGGGCCCTAGGTTGGGTACATTGCCTTCGCTATCAACAGTGTATGGTAGTACTGGCCAACGTGGGCGTGAGTGGGTGAAAGCACTCAAGGAACTTTCACCGTTGCATTGTATTGAGTATTTTGTTTTTTTGTGGGATTAGCCGATAGGGCAATACCTGCAAATTATGGGGGCCAGTTGCTCAAGTAAGGGACATGCAACCAGGGTTCAGGTTGACATACCGCGGCCCAGGGGGTCAGCGAGGTTCATTATGTGTGAAAAGTATGGTTCACACACAGAAGTTTTATGCAATGAATGGGAACGTTTGACTGCAGAAGATAGGGAACCATTCCCTAAGGTAGGTAGTTTTGAACCAGAGGTATTGCAGAATTTAAGGATTAGGATATGTCTAATAAAGTACAGAAAACAAAGGATTAGACATATAGATTGCTTAAACTTATGGCAGCAAGAGGGTGATATGCAAAGAGAATTAGCTCACGCAGCAGGTTCCAAACCTAGCAGGAAAATGATGGCAACCGCACCACCACCACCATATATTGTGGGGGCGAAAGTGGCTACAGACAATGGCATATTGGTAACAGATAAAAGTATAGGTGATAAATGTACTAACGCTAATCCTTGCCAGTTGTATCCCATTTTAAATTTTCCCCAGGACCGCGAGCAGGAAGATGAGCCCAGCACGATATCGGCACTCTCTCTAGCAGCCACCATACAGAATACTCAGGTGGGCACGGCCCAACCAGCAAGAGCAGTAGTAAGGCCCCCTAGCGGAGGGATAAGTGAGGTCGTGTCCACAGGTAAGTACGGTACCAAACATTATGCAGAGACAATTGCACCTCACATTGTAGAATCAACTCAGAATGACGTAATTGAATTAAATCCTGTCAGGGTGATCGCAGTCCCCAATGGGAGGACTGACGCTCAGGGAGTAACTCCCATCAGGAACATTGCCATGCATTGTCCCTGGTCCCGGACAGAGTTAAGGTAAATTATGGCAGAATTCCCCGATCCCAGAAAAGATCTAGTCGCATGCCAGAGGTTCATTAAAGAGTTAGGTAACGCCACCGAACCCACAAACAAAGATTGGCGAACAGTGCTACGAGTATGTTTACCCTCCAATATTGACCCCGCGAAATTCATTACTGATTGTAGATTAGACGCAGAAGTACCTCTCACTGATGAGTACACTCAGGAGAATGTACGACAAATCAATCTGCAATTAGGAGTATATTTCCCTACTGTTGTCAAATGGAATAAAATATTTTCCATAAGACAAAAAGAAGGTGAAATGGCATCTGAATATTTCCATCGAGCACTGCAGGAAATGGCTAGATACACTGGGATCGAGGACATTAAGGACAATGTACATCACAGGGAGGTAGCTGTGTCAGTATTAATGGACGGGTTAAAAGAGGCATTAAGAGCAAGGGTACAAACTTCTCTACCTAACTGGAGAGGTATCTCGGTGGCTGCATTAAGAGAGTCCGCTATCGAGCACGACCGGAACGTCATTAAGCACAGGGAGTCTCAGGGGGATAAGCTGATGACAGTAAGTATAAATGCTCTTACAACAAAACCACATCAGCCAAAACCCCAGACCCCTGATGGTAAGTCGCATGTAGTAGTATGCTATAACTGTCGGAAGGAAGGACATTTTGCACGGAACTGTGGGTATAAAGACACACATAATGTATACCGACCACCTAGACCAGGATATGAACCACACTATAATACACATAAATGGGATCAGGGACCGCATAGGAGAAGTTATGAGCCACATGCAGTGGAAACAAGGAGGTACCCACCTAGGAGGGACTGGCAGACCTCCGAAAACTCTCAGTTACCCCCTCACATATTGTAGCTGCCAGTGCGCTGCGGGAGGGTCACAATATACAATAGGGGTTGGGCCACACCTGTAGTCTGCAGCCAGTGAAGTTGATTGCTAGCCTTGGTAGTGAACCTGAGGTCACAGTTGATGTAGCTGGTAGATCATTACCTTTTCTTGTAGATACAGGGGCGGCCAGGTCAGTGTTAAATTCAACGGTAGGTATGAAAACCACGGGTAAAACAATTTCGGCAATGGGAGTAACAGGAATAGTGCAACAATACCCTTTGAGTAGACCAGCAGAGATTACGATAGGGCCTTTTCAGACCAAGCATTCCTTTTTGCTAGCTGCATCGGCTCCGACTAACCTGCTTGGAAGAGATTTATTGTGTAAAATGCGGTGTGTCATATATTGTACTCCTGAGGGTGTCTTCTTGGATATACCCGAGAATCACGTTCAGGAAGTGCAGGATATGTTAGACACCCCACAAAGGCTAATGTCACATTCTGCTGTTATAGACAAGTACATCAAAGGTAGAGGAAATGATCTCACAAATACCAGGTTCCCTTTGGACCAAAGATGGACAAGACACTGGATTGATGGCAAATGTAGCTCCAATAGTAGTGCAAGTAAAAGATGGTAGGATAGCTCCAAAAATCCCTCAGTATCCTCTGAAGCCAGAGGTGGAATTAGGAGTGTACCCCGTCATAGAGCGGTTGCTACAACAGGGCATCCTAGTCAGGACGTCCAGCACCGCCAATAGTCCCATCTTCCCTGTGAAAAAGAGTGGGGGGAGGGGTTACCGGCTAGTGCAGGATCTAAGGGGGATAAACAAGATAGTTGAGAGCCAATTCCCCGTAGTGCCCAATCCAGCTGTCATCCTCATGCAAATTCCCCCTACTGCGAAATTTTTCACTGTTATTGACCTCTGTTCTGCTTTCTTTTCTGTCCCTCTGCACCCTGACAGCCAATACCTCTTTGCATTTACATACAGGGAAGTACAGTACACCTGGACTCGTCTCCCCCAAGGTTTCATTGACAGCCCAAGTATTTTCTCCCAGGCTTTGCATCACTGTTTACAATCCTTTCAACCTGAGAGTGGATCAGTATTAATACAGTATGTCGATGACTTATTGCTGTGTTCTGATTCACTCGAATCGTCCTTGAAAGACACGAAACAGCTTCTGTTTTATCTTTCCCATACGGGACACAAGGTTTCAAAAGATAAGTTACAGCTGTGCCAGACCAGGGTGAAATATTTGGGACATTGCTTGACGCAAGGACTTAGACACCTCACCGCTGATAGAATACAGGTGATTCGCGACATGACTCTGCCACAAACCCAGCAACCGATCCGCACTTTTCTTGGAATGTGTGGGTACTGCCGAAACTGGATCCCAGGGTTCTCCATACTGGCTTTACCTTTGCAAGAGATGGTCTCTTCTAACAAACCAGATCGGATCTTGCACACAGATGAGTCCGAACTGGCATTTGAGAAACTCAAACAGTGCCTATCACAGGCACCTGCTTTAGGCATGCCAGATTATGGGAAACCCTTTGAATTGTACGGTACGGAAAGTGCTGGGTGTGCGGCAGGTGTCCTAACCCAGAGACATGGTGATGCCAGCAGGCCGGTAGCTTACTACAGTGCACAGTTGGACACCGTAGCGCGGTCTCTCCCCACATGCTTGCGAAGTATTGCAGCTATAGCTTTGGTAGTGAGTAAAAGCGAAGACGTAGTGTTAGGACACAACCTGACCGTCCATACACCTCATGCAGTATCAGCCTTACTGAACTCTGCCCAAACCAGACATGTCTCATCTGCGCGGTTTGCAAGGTGGGAATTATCACTAATTGCCCCTGTAAACATCACCATTAAAAGATGCAGCTCACTAAATCCTGCAACTTATCTGCCAAGTGTGCCTGGACAGACACAAAGGGTGGAGGATGAGAATGATGGTGAAGGAGGATTTAGTGCAGACACTGATACGCATGATTGTATGGAATACCTGAACCAGACTTTCACTGCAAGACCTGACATTAGTGACAACCCACTGGAAGGCGTAGATTTTACTTTTTACACTGACGGTAGTTGCCACAGACAGACGGACTCGGGAGACCTGTGCACTGGATATGCAGTTGTAGACGACAGAAGTATCATAGAAGCTGAGCCCCTGGGCCCACCGCACTCAGCACAAGTTGCTGAGCTGGTCGCCCTAACCAGAGCGTGTGAATTGGCCAAGGGTAAGTCAGCTAATATATACACAGATTCTAGGTATGCCTTTGGAGTGGTGCATGATTTCGGGGCCCTATGGCGTCTCAGAAATTTCATGACGGCAGCTGGCACACCGTAGCGCATGCGTCCCACATCAAAAGGCTTCTAACAGCGATACAAGAACCAGACAGGGTGGCTGTTATCAAGTGCAAAGCACACACTTACAACCAAGACCCAATTTCACTTGGTAACAGCCGGGCAGATGAAGCTGCTAAATCAGCAGCCAGCACCCCCATACAAACGAACACCACATCACTGATGACATTCAACACAATCAACACACAAAAATTCATTGAAATGCAAAATTTGTGTTCTCCACAGGAAAAGGCGGTCTGGAGGTCAAAGGGGTATGGCCAGGAGTCCTCAGGACTCTGGACAGGTGGACAAGGTATGCCAGTAGCCCCCAGTGCATATCTCCCAAGCTTAGCTGAGGCGGCACACGGTCTGACTCATCTGGGTAAAGAGGGTATGTGTAAGCTGGTGAGAGCCTACTGGTGTGCGCCAGGATTCTCTTCTCATGCAGGTAAGAGAGCAATGACATGTCTTACTTGCTTGAAGAAGAATATTGGAAAGTCCATACCAACAGAGCCATCCCATATCCCTCTGACAGACGGCCCTTTTCAGGTAATACAAATTGATTTCATACAGTTACCACCCTGTAGGAATTTAAAATATGTGTTAGTCTGTATTTATGTGTTTTCCAATTGGGTAGAAGCGTTCCCTGCTGCCACAAATACTGCTGCGTTCACTGCAAAGAAAATTGTGCAGGAATTTGTGTGTAGGTATGGTATCCCTAGAATAATTGAAAGCGATAGGGGTACCCATTTTACAGGTGAAGTCTTTCAGGTTATGTGCAAACTGATGGGAATTAATAGCAAGCTGCATACTCCGTACCGACCACAGTCGAGTGCGAAGGTGGACAGAGTGAACAGCACTATTAAGAACAAGCTGAGCAAAGTGATGGCTGAGACTGGATTGTTGTGGCCAGAAGCTTTGCCACTAGTATTGTACAGCATCAGAACCACTCCCAGGTCCCCCCTTAATCTGTCACCCTTTGAGATTCTTTTTGGCCGACAACCCCATGTAATGATAGACCCCAGGATGATTTGAAATGCAATAACGAAGTGACTGTGAAATATTTGGTTAGGATGAGCCAGCAATTGAGGAATCAAAATAGGAATCTAAAGCTGGTGATTCCTGACCTACCGAACAGTAATTGTCATGACATTGAACCTGGGGATTATGTAATGATTCGAAATTTTCTACGCTCAGGTTGCCTCATTGACAGGTGGGAAGGACCGTACCAAGTCCTGCTAACCAGCACGACAGCATTAAAGGTTGCCGAAAGGGAGACTTGGGTCCACTCGTCCCACTGTAAGAAGGTCGCTGACCCGGAGAGAACCCGCGACAAAGAGCAAAGTGTAGAGAACATTGTATCACTGGAGTGTCTGTTCCGGGTAGGTTGAGACGGCACCTGAGCGCGGAGAACAACAAGACCAGAGGTGGTTGTCGCACCAGTTTTTTATTTTTATTGTCTCCATCTCCCACTACCCTCCTTCTCTCCTTCTCTTTCTCCGCCTTCTTGTTTCCCTTCTCTTCCCTTAAACAAGATGGACTTACCCCAAGAGACTGCGTTCCGGGTTTTCCTGTTAATCCTGATGTTGACCAGGACAGTCTGTTTCGGTGAGGGTCCCAGAGAGATCGAGAAAGGATCTGGAATGGGTTCTGATGGAGAGGATGGATTTGTAGAATCTCAAGAGCAACACACTAATCAAGCAAAGGCGAGTATCAGAAAGCGCTCTGGTAGTCAAGGAGCTCGGAGGCACTGTGAAGGGTTATTGTCTGAGGAAAATTGCATTTGTAAGAATTGTGAGAACATAGTCGAGGATGGGTGCATCCAAAGATGTCAGTCCAGCCTTAATATCAACATGGACCGTCATCCATTGAGTGATTACCACTCACTAGTGGGTAAGGTCTTAAACCAGACAGAATGCTGGGTGTGCTCACAAGTACCTCAAGGTCAGAGCAAGTCAGGATTAGTACCGTACCCTTTAGCAATAGATGAGGTACTCGAATTACGGGGTGGGAGACTGGTGAACAAGAAATTTAATATTTCTAGGCCCCCTAGCTTGAAGCTCCACCAGTATCATGTAGATAGATCCTTATTATGTTTCAATATTTCCAGTTACCGAAAACCGGGAAATTGGGAAGTGACGTGGAATAACCAGACAATGACCTTTTCACACAGAGCTGATAGGATACCCATAGACTCGCAACTTGTACGCCAAATAGCCAACAGTGGAAGGTATTTCCGGTATAGGTATACTCGAGGAAGCAAGACCATGTGGGTTGGAAAAGTATCACCAGGGTATTGTGCTCATATCATCCAGTCCGATACTTGTACAGAACAGATGGGAGAACTAGGGATTGGGTTTTTCACTTGGAAAGTTTGTAATATGGTGATGTCGTATTTTGTCCCCTATGTTCTCCCCGATGATGCCTATTTCATATGTGGGAGGAAGGCGTACAAGTGGCTTGCCCCGAGCTCAGAAGGATTGTGTTATATTGGAAGAGTGTTGCCAGAGGTCATGACCATAACCCATGATAAGATGAAAGAGGTTCACCGCAGTACTCAGGCTCCTTATACTCACACTCACTATGAACACATCATCAAGAGACACCTCATAGAGAGGACAGAGCACGTAGCCTCTGATTTGATCCACGAATCCACCGGGATTCAATTCCTTCTCGCATTAGACATCACCCGTACTGCCAGAAGAATTATAAATTATAGGTATATCCATGCGCTAGCGAACTTAATAGATAATATCACTGAGATGTATGACGACACCTTCAGGTATACAGGAAGGGAGTTACAAGCTTACAAGACGGAACTGATTTAGCACAGGATGGTCCTTAATTATATCACAGCCGTGACGGGTGGGTACTGTGTCACTTTGGCAACTCAATATGGTGTGAAGTGCTGCACGTATATCACAAACAGCACTGATGACCCAACCGAGATTATCGATCAAAAGATGGACGATATCTTGCAGTTGAAGTGGGAGTTCCGGAGGAGACACAACCTTACCCTGACTGCTGTGAGTAATGAACTGACCGGCTGGGTCTCATGGTTGAACCCACGCAATTGGTTCTCAGGTTTAGGAGAGTGGGCTGAAAATGTTATTATGAGTGTAGGGAAGTTTCTTCTTTGTATCCTGGGAGTCGTCATAATTATTGGCTTGATATTTAGGTGTGTTCGAATTCTAACGCGGCGCAAGCACGGCACAAAATTGATGAGTTTAAGGAGCGGGGGAGCTGTTACAGCAGCAGATTTAATTTACAACCCATCCATAGAGACAGTGTTGTGATAAGGATTGCAAATGAATTCCATGGCCTGTTTCTTTCACCCGTTTTTCCTTTGTCTCCCCCTCTGCCCAGATACACCCATCCGGAAAAGACATCAACCCTACCCAAGAATGTTTATGAAAATGTTATGTGAATGTATTTTAGATATGTGTCTTATCTTCATCTCTACAACCTTCAGTTAATGACACACATAGTCGACAGGTAATATCCACATGTACTAGCACTCACATATGTTCCCCCTCCATGTATCATCAACTAAATGTGCACCCCATTTGTTGGAACAAGAAGCCGAAAAGAGCTCGGTAGTGTTTATTGGCCCACTTACAGACTTTTAATACGGGATAAGAAGGATTTAATGTATACTTCGCAATACCTCGAAGCTTATCTAGAACATATACGGCACGATGATACATGCCCCTCAGACATGGATTCATACATACATGCTTTTTACTATCCCACTAGGTCATACATTTCCCGCCTACAACTCTCCCCCGATCATCCAATTTTCTGTAAATATTGTGTAGATATTTTTCTGTTTAGTGATTAGATAGTGGCAGTTATTGTTGACTGCCAAAGGGTGGACTGTCAAAGTCGAAAAATATTGCAGAACACACATCACGTACAAACACACACACATGCCCGCTGCGTGTGCACTTGTTCTGCCGTGCGTGCACATATCCGCAATTTGCGTATGGTCGCTCCCGCGGTCCTGCGCGTGGTATGGGTATTTACGGTAGAGTTTGTGAACGCATGGAGAGCTATCAAAACATTACATATTTAATCCAAATAGTGCACATTGTACACATAGTCCCCCTGCACCACATCAGAAAGTAACAACAGTTTAAATGATTCCAGAACAAAGGGATTCACCTTTACAGGATAAGAGGGGACAGACTAAGGTTATAAGGTGGTGTTTGGTATCCAGCTGTAGGGTATTTTAAGGGTAACATTCCGGTGTTGGTTTGCGGAAGATCGCATGTTCCTGAGGATAGTTAGGTGCAGAAGCAGAATATAGATATAAACTGTATTTACTGTATATTATGTATGCGGCGGGAATCCAGAGGAGACCACCCACAAGAGCAGTTAGGAAAGACATTGCCTACCTTTTCAAATCGACCTATGACCTCTCCTGTACTGTAAAAGTGCATTCCTGTGTCCAATGGACAAAGGGATTACAGTATCCATTGTATTGCTTTTGGAAGAATTGTATAAATAAAGCCTGCTGCAGCCTGGCCACACACAAGACTCACAACGCAATCAACCTGATAGCGGAGGACCGGGCCGGGTTGCGCAAGCGAATATTCTCATGTATGTACATTGACTGTAACCATTTACTCTGTTATACTGTAGTGCATAATTTGTATTGTTAACCCCCTTTCAGAAATATTACTCTGTGTGTCGGAACCCAGTGATTAACTACAAATCGGTGTTGTGTCCTCTTTTCCCTGCTAAGGTTTAAAGTGTATTGCATTGCCTAATTGTATAAGGTTTAAAAGCGTATTAATTGGGTGTGTACGCGCTGCGAGTACTTTGTATCTTCAGCGCGGCGTGTGTACGCAAAGTCCGTACATTGTACGGGACTCATTACGCAAATTGAGTAAAAGGTACGTAGAGTGCATATTAAGTCTAGCGGCCGCAGCGGCTCCATGGTAAAAGTGTGTTTAAAGGTATAGCTTTATGTTTTAAGATAAAATCGACATTATCAGAATCTACCTGGACTTATGGCAATTTGAGGACTACTCAAGAGCCCATCCTAGAACAGGAAGTCTTATCTGAGCTGGAGATTGCTTCTGTTGAGATCTTGTAAACCCAGGATCCTTCTGTTGACGCGATATACGTTCAGAAGTTAATCCCTGATGGGACATCACAGGTTCAGAAGCCCCCGGTTATGGACATCCAGTGCACATGTGAGACTTTCTCTGATGAATCACAGACAAAGACCATACCTTTGGAGGTGTCTCACCTACGTGAGCTAGTCATGGCTAAGCTAGTTGCAATACAGGAGTCTACTTCCAAAGTTATCCAGGAACCTGCTTCTGGAGGAGTTCCACACGTGTATGAGGAGGATAAGGTGCAAGATTTCGATCTTGGGGTTGTTGCACCCCGGCATGATCCACCACGAGAGGCTCAAGATCCAATTGCTGAACTGGGACAGTTCATAAAGGACACACTAAGTAAGGAGTAAGAACCTGTCTCGGATGAATCAGTGCAGAGTCCCATTTCTGAGGTTGCTCTACCCAGGGAGAGTTCTTTATATGAGACACGAGAGCTGGAAAACTTGAGGGGAGAGTTCCAAAAGCTGGCCCTAAGTAATAGCCAGCTAAAAGAAGTAGTGAAGGAGATTCCTAAACTACGGAATCGAATAAGAGACCTTGACAAGAGACTCAAAATGTTCCGGTCATAGAGCAGCAGGAGTCGGTGACTAGAGTTAAGGATGGGAGATCGGAGGACGAAGCAGACACATTAATAAAGTAAATGTTGCCAAAGCTGGAAAGACTGAAAGAAGCACTAAAAGTTCAACAAATAAAATGACTTTCTGAGACTCGGGACCAATACCTCACTTCGAGGGAAAGGGTGGGGGAAAGTTGGACCATGACCTCAGAACTATTAAAGTCAGGGCAGAGACTAGGTGTTACCGGTGCCAAGAGCTGGGCCATAAAAGGTGGAATTGTCCATATAGGCCAAGACCAGTGAGGGCCGGGGTGACTACTAGGCCCAAAGTGAACTTAAAAACCTTCCTCAGCCCAGAGTTAGTTAAGGTCAGGTGTCACAAACACCCAGAAAAGAATTAAGCAACTTCCTCAGTAGCCAGTAAATCCGAGCCCGATAAGGGAAACATCTCTAAAGGTGGAAAGGTGAAGAGAAGGGGAAGTTTAGTGGGCAACAGGAAGTTGTCAATTAAAATGACAACTTCGGCCACTATGCCAAAGTGGAGGGAAAGATAAGGTAGCACAGTGGAGTCGGGGCCACCAACCTTTAATGGAAATAGATTCCAAGGCCAGTTAAAAGGGCCTCAGGCGTGTACTAGGGAGAGGAACTTGGAACCCAGGTCTATGGGCTCAAGTTATGTCCCAAATATTTGTCAGCCCAAAGTAATTGGCAAATGTGAAACCTTGCCAGTCACATGCCACTATTCTGAGCCAGGAAAAGCTGAGGGAAAGGGTATGTGGCAGGAGCCAGCACCTGGGTGCTGGGTTTAAAGCAGAGTCTCTCCCATGAGTCAGGGCTCCTGAAGGCAGTTAGTGTCCAGGTGATAGGCCTTCTAGGGACAGTGGGATCTGGAGGGCTGGTCCACTAGTGTCAGGATGCCGGGACCTGAAGGGTTCCTTATTAAGTAAGAGGGAGTGAGGCAGGGCCTAACCTCCCTGGTAGTTTGTACTAAAGACAGTGATCTTTGTTTTATGTATATCTTTTTGAGCTACCTGATTAAAAGGTATTTGTTGTTTTTGCACAAGCCTGGAGTCAGTCATTGGTGGATTTTTGTAGCAGAGCACATTCTAGCAAGTCTCCTGTTACAATATATACATAAACAAAGATCTGCAGCAATCAGATCTTGTTTGCTGCATGTGCTTCTACATGTGCTTTACTCTGACAGCTGCAGATTTTAGCCAGAGAGAATATCTTTGACTACACAAATTGCAATCAGGCTCAGAATAAAGAGATAAACATTCGTAGAGAAGGTTTTCATAATATTTTTTGGGGCTTGGTTCCACATACCTGTAATTACTTTGGGTGGACTATTTTTAACAGAAATACTGTATTATGTACATGGAAGGTTGATGCCCTTATTCAGGAAGGACGTTCTTCTATTGATTCCATATATGAACCCCTGAGGATGTCATTTTGACGAAACGCATTGGGTTAAATCAGCTACGGTTTCTTGTTCAATTCGTCATCACACCCTTTGAGCTGACACCTGCAAAGGTGAGGGTGACTTTTCCATCTGTTGAAACTGACAAAGAATCTCCTCGCTGTATCTCGATGTTTTATATTGTTCATGTGAAATTTCATTATTTACTTTTTAATAAAAGTCTTTGGTATCATGGTATCATGTCTAATTAGGCTTTTGGCCATTTTTTGGTGTAACTCTGGTGTGAGGGTATATTTGCTGGTGACATCATATGTAAAAACCCACACCTTGGAGGATTGCTCATTGAACACATATGAAAATCAGAAAGTACTGAATTCAAGCACGTAACAAGGCTAAACTAAGCACAATTGGTTTCTGTTTTGTTTCAATTGTTTTCTGGGAGTTCACTAACGGGCTCTCTCCAAATTGCTGGTGATTTTAGCGCAAATTTAAAGACATTCATTTTGTATCTATCTATCTATCTATCTATCTATCTATCTATCTATCGTGTGTGTGTGAGTGTGTGTGTGTGTGTGTGTGTGTGTGTGTGTGTGTGTATATATATATATATATATATATATATATATTGTGACAAGAACACTGGAATAGTGTTTGAGGGCAGTTATGTTTGTCCCAGGTTCTTGTCTTACATGTTTTAGAAAAATGAAAACTTCAAGGAAAATGTTTTGTTTTGTTAGAACCTTTTCAGTTAGCTGGAAAAGCTGGATAAGGGCCCTGCGAGAGAGAGAGGGCAAGTTCCAGACATTGGGCCCAGTTCGGGTCTTTGGCCTCACAGAGGACTAATCAGTGTTTCAGCTGTGTAAGAGTGTTATAGGGCTGCTAGCCTGATTAGTGTGTGCAGACTGCCTGGGAAGACTGCAGGATGGCTGTGAGAGAAATACGCTTCCTTATACAAGTGAACCATACAGTGTTGACTGAAAAACTCTGTGTTTTTTGTTTAGAGACAGTTAGGAACGTCTTGTGTTTAGTTAGTGCCGGACAGGCAAGGTATTTTCTTTTGATGTTTGTTTTATTTTCTGTTTAATAAAACTGGTTGTGGCCAGTTGCACCATAAAAACTGGACTTGTATGATTTCTCAGCTGCTGCCTGCTGCCATCTACCCCAAGAAACGGGATCCGGTTCCCCTACAGTGTTACAACTTGGTGGAGAATGTGAGCATTCCGTTCTGCGCATAAGTGAAAGCAGCAGCTTTATGAGGCCTGCAGAAAACAGTGGTTTATGCAGATACAGCCCAGTGTGAAGTTGCAGAGACTCACCGCTGAGGATTTGATATATGTCCTGGGTGAAAGCAGCTACAAAGCCGCCTGAAAAATCTGTTGACATGGAGGAACTGCTTAAAGCCTTGCTGCAAGCTACAGCAGCTCAGCAGGAGGCAAACAGACAGCAGCAGGTGGCAATAGAGGAAAATAGGAGACAGCAGCAGGTGGCTATTGATGAACTTTACAGGCAATAGCGTCAGGATAGAGAGGCCTTGGCAGAAGTGGTGTGGAGCCTTGCAGCCCAGATTGGAGATGTGGCCGTCAGTGCTCCGACCAGCCCTAGTTCTATACGGGCCAGTCACTTCCTGCAGAAAATGACAGAGGCTGATGATGTGGAGGCCTATCTGACCACGTTTGAAAGGACTGCTGAGCGTGAGAACTGGCCGAAAGCACAGTGGGCCAGTCTGTTAGCACCTTTTCTTTCAGGTGAGCCCCAAAAAGCGTACTTTGATTTAAGCCCTGCTGAGACTCGGGACTATGACAAATTAAAAACTGAGATCCTGACCCACCTGGGAGTCACGCTGTCAGTACGAGCACAACGGGTGCACCGTTGGGTGTATGCCATGGAGAAGCCTCCTCGCTCCCAGATGCACAACCTTATTCAGCTAACAAAAAAATGGTAACAGCCAGAGACATTAACTGGTGCCCAGATGGTTGAAAGTCGTCATGGACCGCTATTTGAGATCTTTGCCCGTGGTCCTGCGCAAGTGGGTGAGCCATGGAAACCCGGATACTGCTGACCAATTAGTGGACATGGTAGAGAGATATTTGGCAGCAGAGAAACTACTGATGACCATCCAGCAACCCATAGATCCTCGACAGCGCCCTTCAGTAAAGACTGGTAAGGCTGTTTTGTGGGAAAACATTGCTTGGCAGTTAAGAGAACGCAAGGCTGGAGAGACTGTAAACCCTGACCATGGAGACAGGCCAATGGGGCTAGAAAGGTCTATGCTGCCCAAACGGGTTGATAATTGTGTGGTTAAATGTTTTAGGTGTGGTATGCCAGGTCATGTTATTGCCAATTGCCCAGTCACACAAGAACCCATGCAATGTGATGCTGCCTTTGAATGTCGCAGAATGTCTTTCTTTGCTAGGTTAGCCTGTACGGTGGTACCTTCACCTGAGCTGGAAAAACAAATGTGTGAGGTGTTCTTAGAGGGTAACCAGGTAGAGGCCTTGCTAGATTCAGGAAGTTTAGTTACCTTCATGAAAGCTGGGTTAGTGAACCCCTTAAAGGTCCAGCAAATACCTATTGGGGTAACTTGCATACATGGGGATACCCAACATTATGTCACTGCTGAAGTGAATATAGAAACTTGTTGTAGGTCAGCAATTGTTAAGGTAGGACTGGTCCCCACCCTGAGGCCATAATAGGGAGGGATTTTCCTCATTTTTGGAAACTGTGGGAATCACATTTATCAAAAGATGTGAGAAGTAAAGAGCCAGTTGATAATACCGGTGATTTTATGGATGTACGTGTGTCTTCGGAACTTTCTGACCCTTTACCTTTTGCTAGTTTGGCGGGGGAAGTGACAGATGGTGAGTCCAGTGAGGACCCTCTTGCTGGGAACAGAGACATAGTAGTTAGAACTGAAAACGTGCCTGACCTGGAGGTAAAGAAGGCTCTGTTTGCGTCTGAACAGTTAAAGGATCCTACCTTAATAAAGGCTAGAGAGAATGTTAAGATTGTTAATGGGGAACCTGTGGTACCAGGTGACAGGGTTACGTATCCCCACATGGCCATCTGTAATGAGCTCTTGTACCACATTGTCAAAAGGGGTGAGGATGTGGTGGAACAGCTGGTAGTTCCCCAGCCTTATCGGAGAACGGTACTAGATTTAGCTCATAGTCACGTTATAGCAGGACATTTAGGGGCAGAAAAAACCACTGAAAGAGTTTTACAAAGGTTCTTTTGGCCAGCCAGGGGTTTATAAAGAAGTGTCTGAATATTGTTCTTCCTGTCCTGAATGCCAATATCATGCCCCTAGACCCCATTTCAGGAGCCCACTAGTTCCCATGCCTATTATAGAGGTCCCGTTTAACAGAATAGCCATGGATCTCGTGGGGCCCTTGTTAAAGTCTGCTCGGGGTCATCAGTATATCCTGGTAATAATGGACTATGCCACTCGATATCCTGAGGCTGTCCCTTTACACACTATCACAACCAAGGCGATAGCTAGGGAGCTGGTGCAGGTTTTTAGTAGAGTGGGAATACCAAAATAAATTTTGACTGACCAAGGTACTCCATTTATGTCAAGGATCATGAAAGAATTGTGCAAATTATTTAAGGTCACTCACCTCAGGACGTCCATCTACCATCCCCAAACTGATGGGTTAGTGGAAAGGTTTAATAAAACATTAAAAAGTATGTTAAAAAAGGTTGTTGATAGAGATGGGAAAAACTGGGATTGTTTGTTGCCCTACTTGTTAATGGCCATCAGAGAAGTTCCTCAGTCCTCTACGGGGTTTTCTCCATTTGATTTGTTGTATGGTAGACACCCCAGAGGGCTGTTGGACATTGCCAAAGAGACGTGGGAAGGACAGCCCACTCCTTATAGAAGCGTTATTGAACATGTAACACAAATGCAGGATAGGATTGCAGCCATGGTACCTATTGTCAGAGAGCACATGGAACAGGCCCAAAGTGCTCAACAGAGGGTATATAACCGGAGTGCCAAGATACGGGAATTTGCTCCTGGAGATAGAGTTCTTGTTTTGGTACCAACTGTGGAAAGCAAGTTTCTAGCTAAATGGCAGGGTCCATTTGAGATTAGGGAAAAAGTGAATGAGGTTAATTACAAAGTATACCAACAGGGAAAGAGAAAACCCGAACACATCTACCATGTTAACTTAATCAAACCCTGGAAAGATAGGTTGTCTCTGTCAGCGGAGCCTTGCCCTTCGGTATCTTCACCTAGGTTGCTTCCCGCAGTAAAGGTGTCAGAGACATTATCAGCTGATCAGAACAATCAGGTTAAAGAATTTATCATCCAAAATAGGGAGACATTTTCAGAGCTGCCTGGCCGAACGACCATAATTAAACATGACATTGTCACAGAACCAGGGGTCAGGGTCCATTTAAAGCCATATAGGATTCCTGAAGCTCAGCGAGAAGCTGTTTCTAAAGAAGTTAAAACCATGTTAGAACTTGGAGTAATAGAGGAATCTAACAGTGAGTGGTCCAGTCCCATAGTTCTCATCCCGAAGCCAGACGGTAGCATACGCTTCTGTAATGACTTTCATAAGTTAAATTAGGTGTCCAAATTTGACGCATACCCCATGCCCCGTGTGGATGAGCTTAGAGAACTGCTGGGAACAGCCAGGTTTCTCACCACGTTGGACCTGACCAAAGGTTACTGGCAAATACCTTTAACTGATAGCACAAAAGAAAAAACAGCCTTTTCGGTTCCGGAGGGGCTATACCAGTATAAGATGTTACCCTTTGGGTTGCATGGGGCTCCAGCAACCTTTCAACGGGCGATGGATAAAATTTTGAGGCCCCATAGAAAATATGCAGCTGCCTATTTGGATGATGTGGTAAATCACAGTACAGACTGGGGGTCCCATTTGGTTAAAGTACAAGCAGTACTGGACTTAATCAGAGAAGCAGGGTTAACTGCTAACCCAAAGAAGTGCTGCCTCGCAATGGAGGAGGTCAAATACTTGGGCTTCACCATAGGCAGAGGTCTGATTAGGCCCCACTTGAATAAAATTGATGCTATTCAAAACTGGCCTCGTCCAGTGAATAAAAAACAGGTAAGGGCTTTTTTGGGAATAACTGGGTACTATAGATGGTTTATTCCCAATTTTGCGACCACAGCAGTGCTGTTGTCAGACCTTACCAAAGGGAAGCAGTCAAATATGGTGAAATGGAACCCTGATGCAGAAAAAGCATTCCAAGCGTTAAAAGTGGCTTTGTGTTCACAACCTGTATTGATAACACCAGATTTTTCAAAATAATTTGTTGCACAGACGGATGCCTCAGAGGTAGGCATAGGGGCCGTGTTGTCCCAAACCAGAGATGGGGACGAACACCATATAATTTATTTGAGTAGGAAACTCAATGAGCATGAAAAAAGGTATGCCATTGTAGAAAAGGAGGCTTTGGCCATTAAGTGGGCATTAGATACCTTGAGATATTACCTCTTGGGTAGACAGTTCAGACTAGTGACAGATCACGCCTCTTTAAAATGGATGTATGTAAATAGAGCTCAGAATGCTCGTGTAACTAGATGGTTTCTAGCGTTGCAAGATTTTAAGTTTACTGTCGAACGTAGACTGGGTACACAATTGGCCAAAGCAGATACATTGTCCCAAATCTTCTGTTTAGGGGCTACAAGTGTTCCGGCCCCTAGGTTGAAACAGGGGAGGGGGATATGTGACAAGAACACTAGAATAGTGTTTGAGGGCAGGTATGTTTGTCCCAGGTTCTTGTCTTACATGCTTTAGAAAAATGAAAACTTCAAGGAAAATGTTTTGCTTTGTTTTGTTAGAACCTTTTCAGTTTGCTGGAAAAGCTGGATAAGGGCCCTGCGAGAGAGAGAGGGCAAGTTCCAGACATTGGGCCCAGTTCGGGTCTTTGGCCTCACAGAGGGCTAATCAGGGTTTCAGCTGTGTAAAAGTGTTATAGGGCTGCTAGCCTGATTAGTGTGTACAGACTGCCTGGGAAGACTGCAGGATCTCTGTGAGAGAAATACGCTTCCTTATCCAAGTGAGCCATACAGTGTTGACTGAAAAACTCTGTGTTTTTTGTTTAGAGACAGTTAGGAACGTCTTGTGTTCAGTTAGTGCCGAACATGCAAGGTATTTTCTTTTGATGTTTGTTTTATTTTCTGTTTAACAAAACTGGTTGTGGCCAGTTGCACCATAAAAACTGGACTTGTATGATTCCTCAGCTGCTGCCTGCTGCCATCTACCCCACGAAACGGGATCCGGTTCCCCCACAGTGTTACAACATATATATATATATATATATATATATATATATATATAAAAAACAATATCCTTATCTTGCGCACAAACAAAAGAAGCACTACAGGAGAGACCTCTGTTGTAAGAATCTTTCTAAGAATTCTCCAATCCACAGTCTGCATCCATTGGGTTAATTTTTGGAAGATTTGAAGAATAAATATTTAATGAATATAGCGCACCTAGGAATTCTGTTAGTGTTTTATATATATATATATATATATATATATATACCAAAGACGGCTCTTTGGGGGGGATTGCGACTCCTCTCCCCTCAGCTTGAAGAACCAGGCGGCACTCCTCGGATTTGTTCAGCCATAGAAGGCGTGTATTAAATCACATCAAAGTAAATCAACAGTGACAGGCATAGTGAAACACCAACGTTTCAACGCCTCACAGGCGTTTTTTTCAAGGTGCTATGCTGTGAAAAACGGTGAAAGACAACACCGTTTTTCACAGCATAGCACCTTGAAAAAAACGCCCGTGAGGCGTTGAAACGTTGGTGTTTCACTATGCCTGTCACTGTTGATTTACTTTGATGTGATTTAATACACGCCTGCTATGGCTGAACAAATCCAAGGAGTGCCGCCTGGTTCTTCAAGCTGAGGGGAGAGGAGTCGCAATCCCCCCCAGAGAGCCGTCTTTGGTATATTAGCAGTGGAGGAGGGCACCCCGGTAGTTGTCATTTGACAGTGAGTGCCATTATAAAACCAGTGGTATATATATATATATATATATACTACCTTTTTGCACGCGGTTTCGCCCACATGGAAATCTTAATGCAATAACACTATTTTCATTGCGTCCCTCTTCAAGGTTAAGTTCACTACCCCTTCTCACCCCCCATGCTGATGGGGCTGAACCTGCAGACAGAGAGAGGGGGGGTGCTTCCCCCTCCACCTGGTATCCCCCCACCACACTAAAAATTTACCTGTAACCATACCTGAACCTATATGGTAATAGAATTTCAGAGAATTAGTCACACGTGTTTGCAAAGACATGTTTAGCTGCTGAGACGCGCCAAGGATATCAGCAGTCCTAACACTACATAGCAGCAGTGCCCACATAGGGCCTTGTCTACAGTAAGGCCTCATGATAAAGGCTCGTACTAAAACACATCCAGACAGAGAGCTGTCTGCGATAAATGGGAACATTTACTAAGCAGTGATAAGAGCAGAGAAGTGAGCCAGTGGAGAAGTTGCCCATGGCAACCAATCAGCACTGAAGTAACACCTATAATTTGCATACTGTAAAATGATACAGAGCTGCTGATTGGTTGTCATGGGCATCTTCTCCACTGGCTCACTTCTCCGCTCTTATCACTGCTTAATATACAGTATGTCCCCCAAAGAGTGATAAATGACCAGCCAATCAGCCTCCTAACCTCTATGTCACAGGCTGTGTTTGAAAAATGGCAGCTAGGAAGCTGATTGGCAGGTCATTTATCCCTCTTTATTTGTCTCCACTTTATCACTTGTTAAGTCTTAATACATTTGGGCCATTGTGAAGTGGGGGTGGGGCCAGGATAACCCAATTCAATACAATTTGCATCATCGGCTGCCTGGACCGGTACTTCTCTCAGGAAGTGGGCAGCCAAAGGCGGGTGGCGGGCCGGGCAACACTGGTAGACTCGCCCACTCTTCCAGGCGGAGATTCGGGAGAGGAGGCAAGTATGAGTCAGGCACAACTAGAAATTAATTTACACATTTTCAGTGCACAGAATAATACTATGACTGTTTCTGCTTGCCAGGAGTAATAAGGAGAAAAGCTGCAATATGTTTCCATCCGTCTATATACTGTAATGTCTCTAATTTAATTTGGATGTCAGGGCTGTACTAAATGAACTGATGATGCTATTAGTAAAGATCTAAGGGCAGTGATTATGTGGTTATGTAGTTGTACAGTTAATTACAATTATATGTCATATTAGAAAATGTCACTGATGATGTGATGTGCAAAACTAACCAGCTTATTTAAAGAAGCGGAAGCGATCTAACGTAAACTCCTAGATAGAAATGCTGAATAATATCCCATTTATGTTTCGTATTGTAAGACCTTCAATACAGGCGTTTCTCAAACTTCTCAGCTACTCATAGGCAGCGAGGCCCCGGGTACCAATGGTTTAATTAGCTATGGGATAGGATCATGAACTCTATCCTAAATTTAGAAGCCTCACAGTTTTTTAAGGCTCCTATGATGGAGATGAGGCTATAACTAGCTACTGATCTTGGAATATGAGTGGGCATTTTAGCCTGTGCTGGAAGTGTTTAGCTTAGGAGGAAATATGTCAAACCTTCTAAAGTGTGGAGAAGTGGATCCTTAGCAGTGTTTCCCATAGCAACCAATCAGATTCTACCTATCATTTTATAAAATGTACTTGACCAATGGTAGCTAGAACCTGATTCGTTGCCGTTGCCAACCTCTGCACTTTTAAGAAGGTTTTATACATGTCCCCCCCAATACAGAATCCAGAGGGCGAACTGTTGACTAAACAGCGGCTATTGGCGTGCAAGAAAAGGCCTCAGTCAGTATAATACCTTGGTGAGAAATTATGGCCAAAAAACCATGAGAACACCGCCAGAGGGAGATTCTCTGTGCAAGACATCTTCCATTGCACAGTATATTTTACAGCATCAGGATGGAGCTGCCCATTGCACATTATACCGTAATGCCCATTACACAATATGCCACACACCGTAATGCCCATTAGACAATATGCCACACACTGTAATGCCCTTGACATATTATGCCACACACCATATTGCCTGTGACACATTATGTCACACACCGCAATGCCCCTGATACATTATACTACATACTGCAATGCCTGTGATACAGTATACCACACACCGTAATGCCTGTGACACATTATGACACACACCGCAATGCCCGTTATTAGAGATGTGCACCGGACACTTTTGGGCCCTCCCACCCACCCTTATGTTGTATAAACAGGACATGCACAGTTTAACAAACCCATCATTTCAGCCACAGGGTCTGCCACACGACTGTGGCTGAAATAATTGGTTGGTTTGGGCCCTTACCAAAAAAGAAGCAATCAATCTCTCCTTGCACAAACTGTCTCTACAGAGGCAAGATGTCCACCTCATCCTCATCCCCTGAATCCTCACCTCTTTTACTGTGTACATCCCCCTCCTCACAGAGTATTAATTCGTCCCCACTGGAATCCACCATCACAGGTCCCTGTATACTTTCTGGAGGCAATTGCTGGTAAATGTCTCCACGGAGGAATTTATTATAATTCATTTTGATGAACATCATCTTCTCCACATTTCCTGGAAGTAACCTCCTATGCCGATTGCTGACAAGGTCTTTGAACAGCTGCAGACTTGTGTCTGCCGGAAAGAGAGATGCAACGTAGGCTTTAAACCTAGGATCGAGCATGGTGGCCAAAATGTAGTGCTCTGATTTCAACAGATTGACCACCCGTGAATCCTGGTTAAGCGAATGAAGGGCTCCATCCACAAGCCCCACATGCCTAGAGGAATCGCTCCGTTTTAGCTCCTCCTTCAATCTCTCCAGCTGCTTCTGCAAAAGCCTGATGAGGGGAATGACCTGGCTGGCAGTGTCTGAACTGACTTCACGTGTGGCAAGTTCAAAGGGTTGGAGAACCTTGCACAACATGGAAATCATTCTCCACTGCGCTTGAGTCAGGTGCATTCCCCCTCCTTTGCCTATATCGTAGGCAGATGTATAGGCTTGAATGGCCTTTTGCTGCTCCTCCATCCTCTGAAGCATATAGAGGGTTGAATTCCACCTCGTTACCACCTCTTGCTTCAGCTGATGGCAAAGCATGTTCATGAGTGTTTGCTGGCGCTCCAGTCTTTGGCACGCGGTGGCTGAATGCTGTAAGTGGCCCGCAATTCTTCGGGCCACCGAAAGCATCTCCTGCACGCCCCTGTGGTTTTTTTTAAATAATTCTGCACCACCAAATTAATTGTATGTGCAAAACATGGGACGTGCTGGAATTTGCCCACATGTTATGCATGCACAATATTGGTGGCATTGTCCGATATCACAAATCCCCAGGAGAGTCCAATTGGGGTAAGCCAATCTGCAATGATGTTCCTCAGTTTCCGTAAGAGGTTGTCAGCTGTGTGCCTCTTATGGAAAGCGGTGTTACAAAGCGTAGCCTGTCTAGGAACGAGTTGGCGTTTGCAAGATGCTGCTACTGGTGCCGCTGCTGTTGTTGCTGCGGGAGGCAATACATCTACCCAGTGGGCTGTCACAGTCATATAGTCCTTAATCTGCCCTGCTCCACTTGTCCACATGTCCATGGTTAAGTGGACAGTGAGTACAACTGCAGTTTTTAGAACACTGGTGACTCTTTTTCTGACGTCTGTGTAGATTCTCGGTATCACCTGCCTAGAGAAGTAGAACCTAGATGGGATTTGGTACCGGGGACACACTACCTCAAGCAATTCTCTAAGTCCCTATGAACTAACGGTGGATACCAGACGCACATCTAACACCAAGATAGTTGTCAAGGCCTGAGTTATCCGCTTTGCAACAGGATGACTGCTGTGATATTTCATCTTCCTCGCAAAGGACTGTTGGACAGTCAATTGCTTACTGGAAGTAGTACAAGTGGTCTTCCGACTTCCCCTCTGGGATGACGATCGACTCCCAGCAGCAACAATAGCAGCAACAGCAGCAGTTGGCATTCCACTCAAGGATCCATTGGAGGAATCCCAGTTAGGAGAGGACTCGTCAGACTTGCCAGTGACATGGCCTGCAGGACTATTAGCGTTCCTGTCTAAGGAGGAAATTGACATTGAGGGAGTTGGTGGTGTGGTTTGCAGGAGCTTGGGTACAAGAGGAAGAAGGGATTTAGTGGTCAGTGGACTGCTTACGCTGTCACCCAAAGTTTTTGAACTTGTCAATGACTTCTGATGAATGCGCTCCAGGTGACGTATAAGGGAGGATGTTCCTAGGTGGTTAACGTCCTTACCCCTACTTATTACAGCTTGACAAAGGCAACACACGGCGTGACACCTGTTGTCCGCATTTGTGTTAAAACAATTCCACACCGAAGAGGTGATTTTTTTTGTATTTTGACCAGGCATGTCAATGGCCTTATTCATCCCACGGACAACAGGAGTCTCCCCGGGTTCCTGACTAAAACAAACCACCTCACCATCAGAATCCTCCTCGTCAATTTCCTCCTGAGCGCCAGCAACACCCATATCCTCATCCTGGTGTACTTCAACAGTAACATCTTCAATTTGAATATCAGGAACTGGACTGTGGGTGCTCCTTTCAGCACTTGCAGGGGGCGTGCAAATGGTGGAAGGAGCCACCTCTTCTCGTCCAGTGTTGGGAAGGTCAGGCATTGCAACTGACACAATTGGACTCTCCTTGGGGATTTGTGATTTAGAAGAACGCACAGTTCTTTGCTGTGCTTTTGCCAGCTTAACTCTTTTCATTTTTCTAGCGGGAGGATGAGTGCTTCCATCATCATGTGTAGCTGAACCACTAGTCATGAGGAACATAGGAGAGGGCCTTAGCTGTTCCTTGCCACTCAGTGTCGTAAATGGCATATTGGCAAGTTTACGCTTCTCCTCAGACGCTTTTAATTTAGATTTTTGGGTCATTTTACTGAACTTTTGCTTTTTGGATTTTACATGCTCTCTACTATGACATTGGGCATCGGCCTTGGCAGACGACGTTGATGTAATTTCATCGTCTCTGCCATGACTAGTGGCAACAGCTTCAGCACTAGGTGGAAGTGGATCTTCATCTTTCCCTATTTTACCCTCCACATTTTTGTCCTCCATTTTTTAATGTGTGGAATTATATGCCAGTAATATATCTGGAATTAGACGGCGGTAATGTCTGGAATTAGATACCACTAGAGAGATACAAGATACCACTGTGACTGGAATGATGATGACCTATGCACAGTGACAGGACACTACCACAGCACCCTACAGCAGCAAGATGCAGCACAAGACACTGGACTAGTATATTAGTAATATACTATAGTATTACTGAGCACCACAATGCAGCACAAGACAATGAGCAGTGGTACTGAGCTCTGATGAGGATAATACTGAGAACTGACACTGAGCAGCAATATGCAGCACAAGACACTGGACTAGTATATTAGTAATGTACTGTAGTATTACTGAGCACCACAATGCAGCACAAGACAGTGAGCAGTGGTACTGAGCACTGATGAGGATACTACTGAGAACTGACACTGAGCAGCAATATGCACAAGAGAGACACACTACTAATATTACTGAGCAGCAATAAGTAAGCACTGATAATGAGCACTGATATATTGAGATCTGCCACCTAGAGAACGTAGCCACGTCCTCTCTGCTCTCTCTACAATGCATGAGTGAAAATGGCGGCGACGTGCAGCTCTTTATATGGAATCCGAATCTCGTTAGAATCCGACAGCGGGATGATGACGTTTTGCCTCGTTCAGGTTTTCCGAGTCAGGTGGGAATAACTGAGCCTGCCTCGGACCCGTGTAAACCACGTGGAGTTTGGGGGGGTTCGGTGACACATTATGCCACACACCACAATGCCCCTGAGCCATTATACCAATTACCGCATAGCCCATGATACCTATTACCACACATGCCTGTGACACATTATGCCACACACCGCTATAATAGGTAAAAGTAGAAAAATTGCATCATTTTGTGAGAAAAATAGAAATACAGTTCTAAAACTAAGTTATGCCCTACAGTGTGGCCAGCTGGGTGACTGGTCATCCTCATGCTGTCACAGGGTCATTGCTAATCTGTCCCCATGCACACTAGACTGATAAAAGCAAAAAATACTAAACCAAGTTGGTTGCTGTGATTTAGGAGCTTTTTTTGCTTCCGGGCTGTTTGCAGTTTTAGGGACTGTCCCCTAGTGTGCCCCACCCCAAGGTCAGGGGTTAAAGTGAGCCGGAATGCGGCGTAACTGAGTTGTGTCAGTTCCACCTCCTCCGGCCCGCCTAACCCAGAAAGTGTGCCTGGAGCTGCAGGGAAGAGATTTTGTTACCAGTGTGCGCCTGGCTCCCTCCCCCCAGTAGCAGCCAGAGGCTGGAGATTGCTCTTGAGCTTCGGCTTCCGGCTCTGGCAGTGTGTGGCTGTGCACTATGGGAGCCGTCTCTCCCATAGTTCCGAGGAGTGGGCGGCCAGAAGGACTACAGCGGTCAGACGCAGGAGCAGGGCTTAAGGTGAGTATTGTGTTTTTTGGGTTTATTTTTGTGTGTGTAAGCGACACTTCTACTGGGGCACTACTACAGGGGGCATTACTACAGGGAGCACTACTACTGGGGGCACTACTACAGGGGGCACTAAAACTGGGGGCACTACTACAGGGGAGCACTAATACTGGGGTCACTACTACTGGGGGGCACTACTACTGGGGGGCACTACTACTGGGGGCACTATCACTGGTGGCACTACTACTGGGGGGCACTACTACAGGAGGTATAACTATGGGGGTATAACTACTGGGGGCACTACTGCAGGGGGGCACTACTACTGGGGCATAACTATGTGGCAAAACTACTGGAGCACTAATACAGGAGGCATAACTACTGGGAGCAATACTACTGGGGCACTACTACAGGAAGCAATACTACTGGGGGCATAATTACTGGGGGCAATAATACTGGGCGGCATAACTACTGGGGGCACTACTACACAGGGCCATTACTACAGGGGCGTTACTGCTGTGGGCATTATGTGTATTAGGGGTACTACTACTGTGGGCTTTGTATATAAGGGTCTCCAATGTGTGTCATAACATGAATAAGGGATACTACTATGTGGTGTAATGTGAAAAAGATTGTGCTACTGTGTGGCATAATTTGAATTGGGGATACTATTGTGACCATGCCCCCTTTCTTTTTGAGACAGCGCCCTCTTTGTGGCGCGTGCCACAATCCCTTTTACATAGGCGGGGGGGTGAGTTCCACCACCTCTCTATGACCACTTTAAGCGCTGCCCAAGGGATTTTCTAATGCTTGAGACATAAGGAGCTCACCTTGGGATTCCAAACAGGGTCTCCAGCAAGACATTATCATTACCACCGAGCTTCTTCATTTTCCTAGGAAACTGAGCTGGATCCCAGTAGTATTTCTCCTGAGAATCATAACGGCAATGTTATATACTGTATACATGCTGAGGCCCATTGCTGTCCCGTCTCAGTTCTATCTGTGATACAATTCTATATTACATAGAATAAGGTCGTGTTTGTGTAGTAAATGCAGACCCTCACATAGGCCAAGATGTATGAAGTCTGAGTACGGAGGCTATGAGGGATGTCGGCCGAACTCAGACTTTTTTTAAAGGGGGAATAAAGTACAGCACAGTGTAAGGACTAATATATAATACTACCCTACGGGTGCTCTTCACACCGTCGTAAGGGGCTACCCTTGCACACCCTTGTGGTGTGCAATATTTTTATTATATGGAGTATTACCTCCAATCATAATTGTGTGAGTGGTTAAATATTGCACGGACAAAGGGCGTGCAATGGTTAAGGGGTCGAAGCCATGAACAGCGCGCGCAGAGCCTGATGTATCACCTAGTAGGTTCTTTGGTTGGGGGAGTGGCGGGTGCGGGGAAAATGCAGATGGGATCCTGGGGTGCCGTGGCAGGGGGAGGGGCTGGTGCAGTGGTGCCACAGGTGGGGGAGTGTGCGTGGGTGCCGCGGATGGGGGTTTCGGAGGCACCTTGGGTGGGGGAGGAGCAGTTGCGGGGGTGCCCCGGGTGGGGGAGGGGCGGGTGCAAGTGTTTCTGTGGGTGGGGGAGGGGGTCAGGAGCTACCATGGGTGCTGGAGGGGGTGCCGCGGATGGGGCCCGGAGGTACTGTGAGTGGGGAAGGGGAAGGTAATGCTTATCCTGCTTCTCCTCCTGTCAGCAGCTAAGCTGCTGGCCTCCCATTGGCATTGGCTCTCCCGGAGACTCGCACAGCAGCCAAGCAGCCGGTGTCCCAATGCGCCTCATTACAGGGAAGAAAATGCACTCAATAAACTACAGCTCCCAGCAGCCCTAAGGGCCAGAATGCTTTGGCACTAAGGGCTGCTGGGAGGTGTAGTGTGTTTAGTGCGTCTTCTTCCCTGTAATGCGGCGCGTTGGGACACTGGTGCTAACAATAGTGACTGGTTGGCAGAACTAAGTGACTGGCTGAATCAATGTAAAAGGTGAGAGTGCTATGCAGTGTCAGTGACACTGCACACAGGCCCGGCGCTAGCCGCTCATCAAAGGGATGCAGTGCAGGGAGGCACCAGGAAGGAGAGGCGTTCTCCCTGCTCTGCATCCCTGTGTTGAGCTGCTGCTGCTATCCCTGCTGCCGGCAGCACAAAACCTCCTCCCCCCTTGGCGCCGGCAGCACAAAGCCTCCTCTCCCCCTCCCCGACATTCAGTGGCTGGGTGGGAGCCAAAGTGGGTGGAGCTAGATGGGAGTAAGGGGCGGAGCTAGACTGGACCATGCTGCAGCAGGAGGATGAGCTGCTACAGCTTCGGCCAGCCAGACTTCATTAGGTAAGTGTCTGGAAAGAGAGTGAGTGTGTGTGTGTGTGTGTGTGTGTGTGTGTGTGTGTGTGTATATACAGTGTCTGTGTATGCTGTATATATGTGTGACTGTGTATGTGTGTAATGTATGTACAGTATGTATGTGTGCATGTTTGTATATATATGTGTGTGTTGTGTGTGTATGTGTGACTGCGGCATGTGTGTAAGCGTCACTGGTACAGGAGGCGTTACGTTTGTAAGCGGCACTTGTACAGGGGGCATTACGTGTGTAATCGGCACTGGTACAGGGGGCATTACCTGTGTAAGCGGCACTGGTAGAGGGGCCGTTACGTGTCTAAGCGGCACAGATACAGGGGCGTTACGTGTCTAAGTGGCACTGGTACAGAGGGTGTGACGTGTCTAAGCGGCACTGGTACAGAGGGTGTGACGTGTCTAAGCGGCACTGGTACAGAGGGCGTTATGTGTGTAACCGTCACTGGTACAGGGGTCATTACGTGTGTAAGCGTCACTGGTACAGGGGGCTTTACATGTCTAAGCGGCACTGGTACAGGGGTCATTACGTGTGTAAGCGTCACTGGTACAGGGGGCATTACGTGTGTAAGCATCACTGGTACAGGGGGCATTACATGTGTAAGTGTCTCTACTACAGTGGGTATTATGTGTTACTATGTATAGTTTGCAGGGGGCGCCAAACACCCTAGCACCGGCCCTGACTGCACACCCACTGCACTGCACAGCACTGTCACCTTTTAATTTCAGTGTCCAGACATTACCCTCCTCGATATCACCCACTCTATCCGTTACATTAGCCATCGTGGGGCTTCCAGGCCGGCAGCCCAGGTGCTGTGTTGCGGAGTCAGGGCCTCTGGGCGCGGCTGTAGTGGGGAGGCACTTCTGTGACATCACGCGCAGAGGAGGCTCCGGGGCTCAGAGAGTATGCGGCGCAGGGAGGGCTATGAAAGCCTTCCGCTGCGCCGCTTTCATACACATCTATGCCGGTGGCCGCCGCAGCTTTTGTTCCACCTGCGCCGCGACTAGGGAGTGGGGATTGTTGATGCCGGAGGGGGCAGGTGGACTGGCAGAGATACGATAATGGAAAAAATGGGAGCGCTGAATGAGTCTATAGAGTAAATTTATTATTATAATGAATAAAACAGTGTTTCATTAAACACATAGACAGAAATAAAAATAAAAATGTTCATACATAAAATGACCCATTAATCAATGAATAAAAAATCATATAAATATATGATGGTGAATATGACTGCAATAAAACACCTGAAAAGACATATATGGAGTAAGTCTTGTTGAACCTTATTGAAAGGGTGCAATGATGCCTGATGATTTTTCAACCGTGCGTCCACGGAAAAACATGAAATATAAGTGGGAGACTTATAGGAGGTACCTCTAGTGTAAATCACTATTTGCAAATAAAGTCTCACTTCTCTTTAAGCACATACAAGCCGCATGAAGTGTTGGAAACGGCTCTGTATGGCCAAGCAAACAGTGTCCCAAAGGTGGAAATGTGGACACCGGTAATTTGCTAATACCTTATTTGTAAATGGAAATGGTGTAGAAAACCCAATTGCTCCTATGGTGTGTCATCCGATGGAAGAAGGCTTCTTCGTTCTGAGTGCTGTACTGAGCTGGGTGTGCTGCGGCTCGATGCAATGAGTGTACAGAGTGTCACGCCGCTGGAAGAATGTCCGTATAATGCGGCTGAGCTCTGATCGGCCCACACAACTCAGGAGTATCAGGAGAATATCGCAGTCAGATCGGGTCCTTCACTTGGGTGCCTTAACGCGTTTCTCGGCCTGTAGCACTGGCCGTTTCATCAGAAGGGAAATGAATAAGCAAGTGAAGACTTGTCAGGGTATAAATACCATGTTAATTAAAAAATCATCTGCTGTGCTGATTAATTGATTCTTAAACACAGGTCTCTGCTGAAATGAATTCAACCAATATAGTATGTCATCACAATACATATAAGAAGATGAAAAAAACAATTGATACTGAATCTAGTGTAGATATATGAGGACTATTACAATATACACATTCTTATTTATTTAATGGATTATACAGATATAGCTTTCTAAAACATATCATTAATTTATTATTAGTTCCACAGTGGTAATCATTTCCAATGGGCTCAAATAGATATTTTATTTAAAACAAAAAGGAAGAAAATATAGGGCTAAAAAAGATCAAAAATAAAAAAAGAATCAAAAGATATTTAATTTAATAGAGAAATACTAATAATAATAATAATAATAATAATAATAATATTGTTACTGATATAATAAAACACAATTTTTATAAGAAATTATATGTTGTTATATCTAAGATCAAATAAAAATTATATCTAATAACATTACTCAAATCGTCTGTGATCACTCATATAACTAATAGAGGGAACTATTACATTGCAAAGATAAGTTTTACATTATGAAGTATGCTTATGTGTCTATTTATTAAACAAGAAAAGAGGGAGGACATCATAAAATCCAATAATAATGAAGTCGATATTCTTTAAATTGCAGAGTAATAAATATATCTAAAAAAAAATAAAAAAATAAAAAATAAAAAAACACACTTCTTTAAAGAGACACTTCACAAAAAAGAGAGGGGGAGAGAAGAAATTTGTGTCGTGTGCCAGTGTGTCACCCAAGACCTCCAGATAAAATAAACTGGAGGCAGTCGGGTGAGACAGTGGCACACAGCACAAAAAGGGAATTTGATATTCATCTTAAATTGCAAAATGATAAATGCATCCAGAAATAACCTTCTTCCAAATGACATTTCACAGAAAAAGGGGAAAGAGAAACAATGGAAAAGAAAAGAAAATTTGTGCCGTGTGCCAGTGCGTCACCCAAGTCCTCCAAGGAAAATATATTGGAGGCAATAGGGTGAGACAGTGGCACACAGCACAAATAAATAAGTCTATATAAATTATACCAACCAAACTCCCTGAATAGGCCAACGATGGCACAACCTTGCTCTACCAGACAACTAAACATTGTTTAATTCAACTGTGTCATTAAGACCTTCGGGGCATAATGTATTTAATTTAAAAATCCAAAAAGCCTCATGTTTGCACAGAAAGTTATACCGATCTCCTCCTCTTTTCGTAAAATTTATTTTCTCAATTGCCATGACAGTAACATCCTCAATTTGTCCCTGTGTGCATCTATAAATATGTTGAGACAAACTATGGGATAGTACACCTTTGATAATGTTTCTTCTATGTTCCAGAAAGCGGGTATTGACAGTTCTAATAGTCCTTCCTACATACTGTATCCCGCATTTACATTGGATCACATATATTACATATTGTGATTAACAATTTAGAAAATCTGATATTTCAAAAGTCTCTTGAGTGGTGTGAGAAACTAATGTGCTACCATTCTTTGCCACATGTTTGCAAGTCATGCATTTATCTCTTCCACATTTAAAAAAGCCTTTAGGCTTGGGAGGCAACCAATTTAACTTATTTTGAGTAGGTTCAACTGTACTCAATGTATATGGAGTGAACATACTGGGAGCAAGTTTCTGTTTGAGTGTCATCGCCTTTCTAAAGGTGACATTACCATGTTGAGGAAGTATTGGATTTAGAAATTTATCGTTACGCAAAAGAGACCAATTTTTAGATATTATATTTTTAATTTCTTTTCGAAGAGGAATTGTATTGGGTAATAAAGGCTGGAGGACGTTCTACATTAATCTTTGAATGAGGAATCTTTTTCTTAAGTAGAAGTGAACTTCTTGTAATGGTAGAAATCTCTTTCAAGGCTTCATCTAAAAGAAAGGATGGATAACCTTGTTTGACAAAGGACATGTAAAGAACTTTACTTTGTGACTGAAAGGCAGACTCAGTGGAACAGTTCCTCTTCAGTCGGAGGAACTGTCCTTTGGGAATATTATCCTTCCACGGTCGAAAGTGACTACTATCATAATGTAAATAATTGTGACAATCTACAGATTTAGTGTAAGTGGTGGAATTTATTGTACCATCATCAATAGTAAGTAAAATATCCAAAAAGCAAATCTGACTTGTGCTAGAAGAATATGTGAATTTTAAACCAAAAGTGTTGGAGTTTAATGTTCTTATAAATCCCGGCATCAAGTGACTGTCCCCATCCCAAATTATAAAGATGTCATCAATGTAACGGCCATAGAGGACCAGGTTCCCCCCACAAGCGCCACCCCAAATGTGCCTCTCTTCAAAGAGGCCCATATAGAGGTTCGCATAACTGGTGCAAACCTGGTCCCCATGGCAGTCCCATAGAACTGAAGAAAATTTTTTGAATTAAAAGTAAAATAATTGTGCTCAAGAATAAATCTGATTGAGAGAAGTAAAAATTCCCTCAAATTTGAATCAATATCGTGATCTCCATAGAGATAGTGATGAATTGTAATTAAGCCAAATTCATGTGGAATAATACTATAAAGCGACTCAACGTCGCAAGTAAGAAAAACATAAGAGTCTTTCCAAACAATAGATTCGACAAGCCAAAGGAAATGTGCAGAGTCCTGTAAATATGAAGGAAGAGCTATCACATATTTCTGTAGATGTGCATCGACAAATGCAGAGAGATTGGCAGTCAATGAACCTATGCCCGATATAATGGGCCTCCCTGGTGGAGACTTCAAACACTTGTGCACTTTCGGCAGATGGTAATATATCGGAATAATAGGATAATCGATTTTCAAAAACTTATATACATCATCTGATATTATGCCTTGATTCAAGGCCAAATCTAATAATTAAGTTAATTTATCTTTAAAAGAAAGAGTCGGGTCAGATAATAATTTTTTATAGAATAAAGAATTCTTTAGTTGGCGAGAGGCTTCGGCTAGATAATCTACAGTATTTTGTAGAACCAAGCCTCCGCCCTTATCAGCCTGTTTTATAGTGATGTTCTTGACTTTAGTAAATTCTTTTAAGGCTTTCTTTCAGCCTTAGTGAGATTATCTTTAGATCCCACCCTTTCTACTTTAGTGCACAAGTCTTTGAAGTCATTTAGAGTGGTAGTGTAAAAGCTTTCTAGAAAAGGTCCTCTATGTTGAAGAGGATAAAAATCTGATGGTTTTTTGAAAATCTTTTTAGAAGGACCTGCAATGTCAAATAATTTCACTCTATTGTCTCCATTATCGCTTTCCTCATAGAGACTCTCCAACATATCTAATGCTAATATGTTATTCTTATCAAGTACTATTGGTAAAGCGTTGATATCTTGTTTATGTATGGATTTAATGCAAAAATACCTTTTTCTACTTAGAGTATGAATATATTTGTTTAGATCCACAAAGAGTGTGAATAAATTAGGTTTTGCCTGGGGTGCAAATTTTAAACCCTTTGACAATAATTTCTTTTCAGAATCATTTAAAGTTTTATCTGAAAGATTGAAAATAGCAGAAGGTGATTTTAATTCCATCACACGCTCTTTGTGGATTTGTTGTGATCTTCGTCTCCACCCTCCTCTGCATCCTCGTCCCTTCGTCTTTTCTGTGTGGGAAGTGACTGAGGGTGATCTCTGGATGTCTGAGCAATTCGTGCTCTCGGTGAGTATGAGGTTGGACCTCTTTCTAAAAAAGAGGATGATGTGTTAGAATGATGTTTATATTGATTGGATGATCCCTTATTATCATAATTCTTCTCTACACCTCCATAGGCTCCTTGTGGAGACCGAGATCTATGTGCAAGCGGCGCAAATTTATTAGAATGAGACCAATTTTTTCTCTTTTGGTTTTCTCTATAGGGGAAGGATTATCCCTAAAGGGTCTAGAGGGATAGTGCCTATCTCTCGACCTATCATGATATTGTCTGCAAGACCATAGATCTCTATTTCTAATTCTCCCTGGAGATCTAGTTGTCTGTTGGGAGGTCTGATCGGTATAACTCTCCTCTTTCTATTATAAGTTCTCACCTGACCTTTCGCATAATCCTCCCTATCTCTAGCAAGTTTTTTATCTTTGGTCTGTATTAATGACTTCTCAAAGTCTTCAATTGTTTTATTTAATTTGGAGTCTCTATGGTCAAAGTTTTCATGTTTTGAGAAAGGTGCAAGTGCATGTTGCACCTCTTCAATTTCTTTCTGTATTTTATTGACTTTTTGTTCTCTATATCTGACGTATAAGATTTTTAGAACACTGATCAAGAGTAACTTCCCATTCGGATGTAAAGACAGGATCGTCTTTGAATGAACAGGATTTGAATATCCTCAAACCTCTGGGAATCATATCTCTATCGAGGTATTTCTGTAAGGTCACTTGGTCCCACCAGTGTCTAGTCTCGATCAATGACAGATCTTCTAATTTATTGAATAATTTATACATATCACTGGTGGTGTCACTGTGATCCTCACAAAAATCCTCTTTCCTTTCATCATGTAAATATTTTTGCCTACGCTCTAGGCGTTCACTTAAACATCTTAAATGAGACATTTTTACAAAATTCAAAAACTACAACCTACTAAAAAGAAAAAAATATATGTAAATGAAAATTATATAGAATATAAGAGCCCACTGGAAAATAAAATACCTCTTTAGGAATACAACAAATAACAGTCTATGTAAACATGGAAATACAGAGACCTGTATCCAATCTATTAAAATGGAAATCCACAACAATAGAGGGTGTTATGTATTAGTGGAGCTGCCAAAGATTGGACTGGCAGAGGGACATAGGATGCTGCAGTAAAAATAATTTTTTTCCCCCTATCTACAGCGCAGAGACTTGCTGCAGATGCAATGGCATACCCTCCAGCTGGACCTTTTTGGCAGGTACAGTCCATTTTTTTAAGGTCTGTACCGATTTTTGACTCTCCAAGCTTCCACTGTGATGTCTCAATGCAGCCCCGGTCAAGGACAGGTAGTGTTTGTGATGTCACAATGCAGCCCTGGTCAGGGACAGGTAGTGTCTGGGATGTCACAATGCAGCCCTGGTCAGAGACAGGTAGTGTCTGTGATGTTACAATGCAGCCCTGGGCAGGTACAGGTAGTGTCTGTGATATGACAATGCAGCCCTGGTCAGGGACAGGTAGTGTCTGTGATGTCACAATGCAGCCCTGGTCAGGGACAGGTAGTGTCTGTGATGTCACAATGCAGCCCTGGTCAGGGACAGGTAGTATCTGGGATGTCACAATGCAGCCCTGGTCAGGTAAAGGTAGTGTCTGTGATGTCACAATGCAGCCCTGGTCAGGGACACATACCTCCCAAATTTCGTTGCATCAGAAGAAGGACTTAGCCGCGCGTGCTCCCGAAAGGGGGCATGGCCTCCAAAAACGGGTGTGGCTTCATGGGAGGGCCCGCGACCGTGAGCCATGCCCAAGTTTTTGTCACTGAGGGGGCATGTCCAGCACTCCGTCCGCCTCCACTGAATGGACGCTGTGAGCAGCGAGTGCAGGAGCCTCCCGACTGCCCCTCCCCCGACCGCGGGACACTGCGGCCCCCCGCGGGTGGGACAGCTGGACAGTCCCAAAAACACGGGACTGTCCAACGAAAATCGGGACAGTTGCGAGGCATGGGGACAGATAGTGTCTGTGATGTCACAATGCAGCCCTGGTCAGGGACAGGTAGTGTCTGTGATGTCACAACTGTGTCATAACCTCTTATCCACTTGGCTGTTACTCAGAGAGAGTAGTTGCTTCCCAGACATCAGTGTGAGAAGTCGCGTATTTATCAGAGCTGTTAATTCAGTTTTTTTTCTGTATTTTATTTACAGTTATATTTACAATTATTAATAAGATCAGTGCCCAGTGTCCAGACTGTTAGGACCGGGCCCAACACCCCTCTCTGAGGATGTACGGCTTCTCGTGGAGGAGGCTTTTTTTGATCTTTTGCTGCCCACCGCGGCTGAACCGTATTATTGCCAAACCCCCCGGAGCCTACGTACACGATACGTGATATTGAGGCCCCCCCAGCCCAGGACCTGGTGCAGGATAAGCGGTGGACCCCACAGTCTCTCTACCTCCGGTATACAATCTGCAACTGTCAGAGGGGGCTAACTGGCCACACTCCCAGCAGAAGCTGGACGCTGTAGAGATGTTCCGCTGTACCTCCAAGCGGGGTAATAGCCTGTCATGTATGTACGTCCGCTGTGTCCCTGGGAGCCGTTATACCCTCCTCTACTCTCACGACTGTGCTGTTGACCTAGGCAAGATGTGCAACCGCTACCTTGCCCTGGGCTCCAAGAACAAGTGCAATATCTTCTTGTACGACTACTCAGGCTATGGGGTGAGCAGCGGAAAGCCAAGCGAGAAGAATGCATATGCAGACATCGAGGCAGCCTGGCACACCCTGAGGACCCGGTATGTATGATTGGTATGTATGAGTCTTCTCCAGCCCTCACACAGCCTCTGTCCTGTATGTCTGTGGGGGATATGCTACACTAAGGGCTACTATTTACTACATAGGGTGAATGTATATGCTGTGTATTGTGCTCCTATTAGTTTATATACTCTACTCCCCATTATAGTGCCTTAGTCAAAGGATGTTACTACTGCAGGAGCAGGGGGTGACACTTTCCTCTCCTGCCTAATAGGATGCACTGCCATATGTATTGTGCTGTAAGAGTGTGTTGCATTATTGGGCTCCCCCTTCTATCTAGCGGCATAGAGGGGTTTCCTCCCAATGTGACTGGACGCACCCCTCCCCTAGCTCCTTAGTGGTCTAAGCTGCCTGTAACTAGGTAAATGTGCATAACCTATGTAGTCCTGTAACACACATACACTGCCTATCACTCATATAAGTGTTCCAGTCATTTACCTAGTGTAGATATAAAGCCTTTATATACAAGTTCCCCAATAAGGATCTACAATAGAAGTGATGCAATTAGAGTTTACATTTTCTGCTTCATCTCTACAGATATGGAGTCCCGGCGGAAAATATCATCTTGTATGAGGAGAGCATTGGGACGGCACCTACCGTTGACCTTGCCACACGATGACCTACTGTTGGGATGTCTTCACCAAGTAAGACAATGCTGTGTTTTAATACTAAGCTGTAGGTTATCTGTGGGGTTTAGTATGTGCTGGGAGCAGGCAGCGCCAGCGGCAGCTCACGTACTTTATAAATGGACTGGCCACTAGGTGCACTTTGTCAGGCAAACACCAGCGGGTATATCTACTAAATGTCCATTTCCTGCAATTTTCACCTGTTGGAAATCCATCTAAATGGAAATTGTGTCAGATAATCTTTTTATATTAATTTTTCAAGTAAATGTGTGTTTTAGCTCCTGGAACACAACATCCCTTTAGATTGTTTCCTCTCAATTTGAAATCAATAAATATAGAACATTAGTAAATACACCCCAAGCTCTGTCGGCCCAATCAGTTTGTATGTGTATCCCAGTGGGATGCCTTCTGCATTTCCGATGGACGGGATGCCGGCGGTCATGTAACCGATGCTGGAATCCCAACACCATTCTGTACACCGGCGCTGGAATACCGACCACTGACATCGCGAAGGTAAGTATTGGGGAGAGCTTTAGTGTTAGGGCCCGGGGTGGTTAGAGTTAGGCACTAAGGGGGGTTAGCCCTAGCTGCCACCCCCAGAGAGTTAGGGTAGGGGTGAGTAAACATACTTACCCCATCCATCGTCGGGATATTCAATGTCAAGATGCTGGTGTCGGTCATGTGACCTACGGCATCCCCACCACCGATATAGCATACCAAACTCGTGTCGAATCCTAATCCAATTAGAGTCCATCAGTCTTTTCTGATTGAAAAACTTACAGGATAACTCCCTACCAGAAACCTGGTTTCCAGAGCTTACTTTCTGGGGGCTGTGGCCCTGTATCTCTTGCCAGCGTCATAACACCCTGCATCTACTACTGCCCCTCCCATATGCTCTTATTGGTGAGCAATGCTCTGCCTGTGTGAGCAAGTGACCGCGATGTCATTTTACATGTGTGATAGCTTCATGCTGTTCCTGTTGTATAATCCCTTTGTATCATGTTCTTTGCAGCATCGATAAAATCTCCAAGGTGACCTGCCCGGTACTCATCATCCACGGGACTGAAGATGAGATTGTGGACTTCTGCCATGGGCTGACACTGTATGAGCGCTGCCCAAATGCTGTAAAGCCTCTCTGGGTAGAAGGAGGAGGGCACACCAATTTATATAAGCACAAGCAATATCTAGTGAGACTCCAGAAATTCATCTCTCAGGAGCTGCCCAATATCTGAAGCCACCACCGCACCCGTACATGTACCATCTAATCCAGGACCGAGACCTCTCAACGGCACATTCCACCTAGGTGCATTATAGATCCATCAGATCCATCGGTCAAAGATAATGACCAGTCCATCTGCTGGGAGCTAACATCCGGGATCTGACATATACATAACGCCTAATACTCTCTTACAATATACCAATCTGAACTAACTCAAGGGTGTCTGTGTTACTTTTCCATAGAGTTGTCTCATGGAGGAACACAAGCTGTAAGCATGGTGTGATCCTCACGCATCTGCCACATCACACTAGCAATTGTTTAGGAATAATCAACCGATAATTAGGTGCAAATAGAAAAGGAGCAGTCTCTGCTTACACCAGACTAAGGGTTGAATTCTCTATTCTCTACTTCAGGAATATTGGAATTGACATCCGTCTATATGGACCAAGGACTGTTTGGGACTTCCACTAATAAGTGAGTCACTATTGGTATACAGATCCATCTGCTAATTGTAAACGTCCAAAATTATTACTGTTGCTGTATTCATTACAACATTCTTGGGGCCATTTGTTTTAAAACATCAGGCATTGCCTAATAGGAATTTCATTATTATAATGTATTTGGGCATAGTGTTGCTGTAGTTAATAGATTTGATGACAATTAATTCATTTTAACTGTACTCCCGGGAGAATTGTTGTTGTGATTTATAATTTTTAAAATAAATATTTTTCATCTTTGATTGTTGAGCGCAACTTGGTTTTTGTTTCATTGAGTGGTTTTCTGAGGGATTGGCATTCCCTTTCCAAGTCGCTGCTGACAATCATATACACCACCATTCACCGAGCGCACAGCTTTTTTGTTTTTGTTGAATTCAGACCTGATTGCAGAAGCAAAATCTTTCTCTAATGGGCAAAACCATGTGCACTGCAGGTGGGGCAGATATAACATGTGCAGAGAGAGTTAGATTTGGGTGGGTTATTTTGTTTCTGTGCAGGGTAAATACTGTCTGCTTTATTTCTACACTGCAATTTAGATTTCAGTTTGAACACACCCCACCCAAATCTAACTCTCCCTGCACATGTTATATCTGCCCTAAGTAGTAGATAAAGAGCAGCTTTCTGTCAAAGTGACAGGTACCACAACCCCTTTCTCCTGGGGCACGCCCCCTTTAATATTAAATTATAGTGTTTGATATCGCTTTATATAAAATGTAATATAAAATTTATAGAGTTCGATATTAAACTGCATTAAAAGATAATGGCTTTGAAAAGAATGTCATGTAACACCAGTCGCAGAATGTCACGCAACGCAGCGCGTCAAATCAAGCGGATGAAAGATGCATATTACACAGTGTTAAAACCTGGTAGTTTTAGCGGCATTGATAAATATTATGGGTCGGTTAAAAATACATTTAAAAGATCCGACGTAAAAAAGTGGTTACAAGAACAAGACGCATACACGTTGCACAAACCGGCAAGAAAAAACTATAAATAGAACATGATTTGTGTATCGGGTGTAAATCAATAGTGGCAATGCAATTTGGTTTCGCTGATAGATCTGTCAAAATATAACGATGGTATTAAATACATATTAACAGTCATCGATATATTCAGTAAGAGGGCATGGGCTGAAAGTCTGACCGCTAAGAACGCCACAACAGTCGCTAATGCTTTTGAAAAAATATACCAGCGGGGTGCTGTGCCGATGAAGCTACAAACCGATAATGGTAAAAAGTTTCTAAACAGAAACCTAAAAAAGGTGTTAGAAAAATACGTTATAAATCATTTCACGACCAATAACGATGTGAAAGCGGCTGTTATAGAGCGCTTCAATAGGACTTTAAAAACACGAATGTGGCGCTATTTCACGGCAAAGAATACCTACAGATATATAGACGTTTTACAAGACTTCATACGCAGCTATAATAACACATACCATAGAACGATTAAGTGCGCACCAAACGTTGTGAATGACTCTAACGCATTGAGTGTCTTCAAAACGACCTACGGTGATTACTTTAGAATTAAGAAAGCCCCCCGTTTGTTTAGGAATCGGTGACCACGTCCGTATTTCTAAATATAAGGACATATTTCAGAAAGGCTACGAACAGAGTTTTTCTGAGATATTTGTTGTACATAGTGTGAACACTAAAGGGCTTAAGCCGCTTTATAAGTTGACAGATCTGTACGGTGAAGTTATAACAGGTAGTTTTTACCCCGAAGAGCTTCAAAGCATACCAAAAAATTATAACAGGGTTTACAAAGTGGAAAAGATTTTAAAAAATAAGACGGTCAGAGCCCGAAAATATGCATTAGTCAAGTGGAGCGGGTACCCAGCAAAATGTAACAGTTGGGTAGCGGCATCGGTGATAAAAGACATATAAAGCTCATCACTATCTAAACAAGACGAGCGATGGATGACAAGTCGTTCTACGTAACCTTACCCAGCAACGCCTCAGCGGTTACTTTCCCGCAAAATAAGATTTCTAACTATACGACAAAGTTGGCTAAACCGATAGACTTAAATGGCGAATGGGAAGTAGCTCTTACTGAGATACAATATCCGCACACGTGGAATACATTGGATTTTCAAGATTGTAGACTGCAATTATCATGGGATGGAACGGCGGATCAGCCGGTGGCGAGAGTCGCGAGTTTGTGCATTAAACCGGGTTTTTATGAAACAATCGAAGCGCTACTGAACGTAATCAACACTGAAATTGTACAACTGAAACTGGACGTTGGATTAAGACTAACATACGATCCGTTTGCACGCGTTGTAACATGCGACAGTAAGCGGTTGTATCAAATCCACGCCGGTTCTAAGCTGACATGGATACTGGGTTTACAAACTAAAACTAAGATTTCTAAACCATGCGCCGACATCAAAGGCGGACAATATACGATGTACGTGTACACAGACATTATCGAACACCAGCGGGTCGGGGATAGTTATGTACCGCTACTTCGCACTGTTGAAATGAAGGGTTATAACAATGAGGTGGTCACAATACGATACGAGAAGTCCGATTAGGTACCATTGTGCAAAACACATTTTGACACGATAGCCATAGAGATAAAGAACGACCAGAACGAGAACATGGCATTTAAGTTTGGGAAAGCGATCGTGAAGCTACACTTCAGACGCAGCAAAACTGAATTTTATTAACTAAGCAGAATGGTCGCTGTTAAAAATTATGGCGATCCGGGTCTCTACGCGCAATATTATAAATCTCAATCCGGTAATGGATTACCAGGTTTTCACGGCAGTGCGTACATGTACGGCTCCGGTTTAGGCTGTATTTTTCGAAGTCTTTTCAGAAAAGCTGTTCCTCTTTTCCGGAGAGGTTTAGAGTTAGCTAAACCGCATATGAAGACCGCGGCACGTAATATAGCGAAAGATGTTATCGGACAAGCCACAACGGCCGTGGTGAATAAGATACACGATGCGAACCAAGCAAAACAAGACGGTTCAGTACTAATATATACAAGAAAAGGCGTGTCTAAAAGAAAACGGAAGTGTATGATAGCGCTTCCGCCTTGGGACATACCCTTTTTAAATAAAAACCAGAGACGATGCAACTCAAAGAAGAAGAGAAAGCCGAAGCGCTCCGTTGGTGATATTTTTTTAACATGTCTTTCATACACCACGAGTCCGTCGAATGTGCAAAAACAGAGCTGGATCTTTTTGACGCGCCCCCAACACAAACTAACATAGAGAAAAGTCTATACGTCGAAGTTCAACCTTTAGCAGCGTTATCCGACACAGCTCCGCTTGAATTTTATATAGCTGCCAGCGGTGAACACTAATACGATCTTAACAACACGCTGTTGTACTTGACGTGCAAGATCGTACAAACCGATAACACACCGATACCGCAAGATGCGCGGGTCGCACTTATTAATTACCCCATAGCGACTTTATTCAACCAAGTGGATGTAACATTGGGCGACAGGCTCATATCACAATCCAACAATCTTTACGTATATCGCGAGTACATTGAGACTATATTGAATTACAGCTCGGATGCTTTGTCAACAAAGCACACAACAGGATTATTTTACAAAGATTCGGCTGGAGAATTTAACAACATGGCGCTGGACGGCCCGAATACGGGGTTCAAAAAACAAGCAGGAGCAACAGAGCAGAGTCGCACGGTTGAATTGCTAGGACCGCTTCACTGCGACCTTTTTCATTAACATAAACTAATTTTAAACGCTGTTGATCTGAAGATTAAACTAACCAGAAACAGCAGGCCCTGTTAAATGGTAACGCGAAATACGCGATTGACCGCGTTGGGATGAAAATCTACAGTGTACCAACAGGCAGTAGAGTATTTAATCTAGAAAATCTATTTTTAGGTCAAGTGCCAAAAACCGTTGTAGCCTGCTTTGTGGATAACGAATCATTTTCAGGAATCCATAACCGGAATCCCCTTTGCTTTGAACATAAAAATGTAAGTTTTGCGTCCCTTTATCTGGATGGAACACCGCACCCCGCCAAACCATTTCAACCCGACTTTGAACGCGGTAATGCTGTAAGAGAGTATATGTCACTCATACAGATCACAAATAAACAGAAATCTGACAATGGTATACTGATTGACCGCGAAGAGTACCTCAGAGGCTACACGCTATTTGCTTTTGATCTTTCACCTGAACAGGAGTGTGGAGAACACCTTTCCCAGATAAGAACAGGCAATCTACGTGCCGAATTCCGCTTTGCAGAAGCGTTGGACCGGACAGTCAATGTGATAATATACGCTCTATTTGATAACATCATCGAGATTAATCAAAGGTGCGATGTGCTGTACGATTATCTATAAATGAAATAAACTAACACTACGCTGCTGAAAAAATGAACACATTACAGATAACTGTATTCTGTATGCTGCGCAAAGCACACAGCATATTTTTAAAGGAACGTATCCGTGCGATATGTTACCGGTCGGTAAACTGGCGCAATACCCCTGCGCATTTGTAATCAATACTCATAGCAGCGGGCAGCCGGGTGAGCACTGGTTGGCCATTTATTTTAACGAACAGCGTGAATGTTACTTTTTTGATTCTTACGGGTTAGCCCCTGACAGCCCCCTATTCCCAAAAGCAATAATACATTTTTTAAACTTGAATTCAAAAAGTATTTATCACCAAAATAAGCAGTTGCAAAATTTTAACAGCACCGTTTGCGGTCAATATTGCGTATACTTTATATTTTACATGAGTAAAAATTACAAATATGTGGATGTACTGGCCCGTTTTAGTGATGACACAAAACGTAATGATTGTTTTGTTTCAAATTTTGTAAGACGGCTCCCAAGAAGTAATTGTCTGAGTCATTATGCAGATAGATATATACAGAATTGTGTAACTTGTAACCAACGTTGTGTGTGAAGCGTTTTATGTACAACGCGGCATAACTATGGCACGTTGTACATAAAACGTTTCACACACAACATTGTGTGTGAAACGTATTACGTACAATGCTGTATTGTTTGTGTAACTTGTAATCAACATTCTCTTTGATGCGTTTTATGTACAACGTGTCATATCTATGATGTTTTTCTAATAAACAACGTTGTTTATTAAACTTTATATCACGTGATTGAAATTTCTTCCGGTTACATCAATAGAAACAAAGAACAAAACATTGTTTTATAAATCATAAGTATATTTTATTGATATATACAAATTATAGTTACAGAGATATAGGCGTTGAATAACACGGTAAAGACACATTTAAAACATTACATAAAATATTATTGACATAAGTTTAACATTGTGGCGCAAAATGCCAACACAAAATACAGTGTATAAAAATAGTATAAATTAGTTATATGTTATAGTTTCAGCCACTGTGAATCCTGAAATAGATTTACGGATCTTTTCCTAGGCAGTAAGTACCCGTGCGGCGTTGTTAAACCTGGGGGACTTAAAACATTTATTCGACTTTTGTTAAGGGTTTGTAGCGACATGGGCGATGTCACAGTGCCATCAGAGTCCTCCTGCTTCTCGGCTTTTAAGCGTTCTAGGTACATTCTATTTGCCGCATTGCCTATGACGGTTGAGGGAATATTTAATTCAGACATAGCCCGCATAAATTCAGGCCAACCATTCGGTTTATTACGGCTCGACACACCGTGGCTTTGCGTGATGCTTCTTATTAAATCTAACATGTTGGAACCTGGTACAGTGCTGCCTTTGTACAGAAACTCCCCTTTACTGTTCCAGTCTGTGATGTGTTTAGAGCGTGTCATTTTACTCAATAGTATTTCAGTTTTTTTATACCGGGCATTAACACCGCTCAAAAGCTCATGATAAACAGCATCGGGCGCAACAGGCTGTGTCGTGTTATTTGATTCATCAACAGATTTTGCAACGGGGGATAAAAGAGCTAAAGTTGACATTTAACTATCAGCCTGTTTACACCAGATACATCTGCAACAACGTTGTATATCGCTTTGCTTTTTCATATTCTGATAAATCGTTATTCTGTAGTATTTTCACGATCTATACATCTAGACCGTGCGTGGCTGTTTTACGTATGTCGTCGCTGTTCGGTTTGTTATGTAAACGGTCTATCTGATTCTGAGGCACCAAATACATTTTCTCAGCGTACTCCATCAGCGATTAGACAATAGTCCTGTAATTAGCGGTATAGAAAAACCAAGCAGCGAACCGATAAAACCGCCCGACTGTTTAACCAACCTCTTCTTTTTTCCAATGGCACATTTCTTATTACAAAGTAATTTTATAAGCTCTCGCTTCTTTTTAAGGTAGTTCAACTGTCGTTGAGACAGCGGTATTTTACGTTTAAGCGCGTTGAGCGCTATCTCACAAATAGCCGTGACTAAATCGTTTGAAGCGTTGGATAAAATAGCGTTTCTTTGGGTTGGGGTTGCCTTAATTAACGTTTTTAAAAGCACCCAATTACGTCTTATCCGACCTGACATGTTCAACATTGTTAGAATGACAACGAATGACTAAAGGTTGTACGGTTATAGCTTTATAGAACCGCGCTTCTTAATGACAAAAGCGACAGGTGTGTCTGGTGGGAAAAAGCCGCTTCGTAAACGATAATTGTCAAGAGCGTTGTTTCTTAAATCAACCAGTAAATACCCATAAGGGGCCTCCGTCGCAGATTCATAGGATTCGTGAAAAAATGATGTTTCGATGGGTACATTTGTCTAGCCAGAATGCACACCTGCATTTTATCCCTGGGGTTTTTGAACAGGACCATATATTTTGTGTTTAAATGTATAGTCCTGCTCTTTTTACCTTGACAAAATATCTTTTGGACAAGGTACAGGATACTGAGATTACGATGGTGTACATACTTTGTGAAAGCTTTCTCAACCCCAGAATTATTACTAGCAGCGTCCATCAGATCATCAATCACTGTTAAATTAATCTTATCAGGGGGAAAAAGTTGATCATCGCTAAAAGACTCTGGTAAACCCTCTATAAAACGCGTACCGGGGAAATCACGCAGAAGTTGGTCGTATATAGGCTGCCAACAGGTGTAAAACCAAACAACATTATCAGGTACATGAGTCATATGTGTTGCAGCGTGCTGCAACAGCGTTTACACAAAATAACTTTTACCCGAATTGGACGGTCCCGCTAAAATACAGGAGAAGGGGTGCTGAAATCTGGTGTCCATCTTAATATCCGAATGGCAGTGTTGTGAAGTTGTCCGTAAGAGACCGTTTAGTATAAACACACCTTTGCGTCTTCTGCAAAGTATGCGTCTCTATCTGCCAGCACTTTTTCACACGTACTTTACCGGGTTGACGGATCACAACCTTTTTCTGGTCGTCGCCTTCGGGGTTTAAAGGATAATCTAAGACCAGTTCTTTCAGACTGTCAAAGTTAACGTGCTGCACATTATCAACATTGAGCGTTATACCTTTAACTTTTAAACAGGTCTTTCCGTTGTTTAGTCGATAGCCGTATGACTTGGGTCCGGCTGAGACAAATTCTGTTATATGGGTGCCTGTGGGTAGTTCACTAGTCAACTCGCCTAGATAATCACCCAATGGCGGGTTCCAGTTACCGGGTCTACTGACAAAAATTACAGAATCTGTGTCGTGATACAGACATCTATCTTGTAACCTATTTAATAGTTTGTACAGTTCAACACGAGCATAAGCAGTTGTTAAGAAGGCTATAGTTACATTTGAAATTGCGCCCCTGGTGTAATGGTCTTTGGCATAACTCCAATTTACCATAACGGTATCATCGTCAACAAAGTCCAAAGCGGACACATCATAGTACGGTAAGAATGCGTATTCAAAAAGCTTGTCGGGGTCAGTCACTAGACACATATTGGGCATGTTGCTACGTTGGCCAAATTTACCCCATAAGGAATTTAAAAACAATTTTGAAATTTGTCTTTTGGCGGGGTTGATTTCTATGTGATCGGGGCGTAAAAACACACCTTCATTTTTTTGATAGGCGTCTATATACTCTTTACATTTCACAGAGTCTGTACACCATTCGGGATATCCAGAGGCCTCTTGTTTATCCCTGAGGTGCGTTTTAATGTAACCTGAAAACAAATCGTCAGATCTCTCATCAAAATGCCACACCTCATAGATTTTGCACACTCTGTACCCCATTTCTACAGCCAAATTTAGTTCCACGGTACACCAAGTACCGACGAGTGCCCGTTTTTCTGATTCATGAACACACGGCTCAGTCTGTCCAGACTTGGCGCATGTGCAACATAATGGAAAGATTAACTTACCGCCCATTTTAACCGGCAGAACCGGAAAGAATAGACCACGAGGCAGGTAAACTTTAACCCGGGCAAATCCGAAAAACTTTGTAACATCACCAAAATCCTTATAAATGATGATGGTTTTGTTGACAAAAGGGTACAGGCTGGTAAAGTCAAAATAGTGAACTTTTTCATCACAATCTGTTTTGTGATACAGCTTTATGGCGTTCGTACGTCCGCCATAAAGAGCATCACGTAGTTCCAAGGGTTCGGGTAACTCTTTACCCTTCAGAAAACCCTGTAAATCCTCATCAGACTCTAGCATAGCCTTCCATTCACAACCCCAGATTTCACGTATCTGAAATCCACATCGTTTAAGGTAGTGCAACTTCACCTGCGTCTTGTGTCGCAGTTGACCGTAGGTCGTTTTAGTCAGTTTGTTTTCATCACCGGCGTTGTAACAAGCGCCACAGCCATGATAAAAACAACCTTGGAATTCAAAAGCTGTGGGTGCGCCGTTAATCACGGCGTAACCATCCAGGCTGTATTTACCGACTTTCTTCTAGCCCCCTTGTAAAGCGCGTCTTATACTCACACCTTCTTTGTGCTCTATGTACATTAACCACTGTATGGCAGGCGTTGAGTAACGCTTCTGAGTCTTGTGATAGTTATCACCCGGTACTAGGGCCAGTGTCTTTTCCTGTAAAAATTTACAACGGTACATGGCCATGCAGACGGATGCTAACGTGACTAGTTGAAAAGCCTCGATGTGACGTTTAATCACAACCTCTCTTTTCTCCTTTGTTATTAGAAACTCCTGTTCTGTCATGGCTATAACAGCCGACCTGAAAGCACCACAAGCTTTTTGTAATATTTTCACATCGTCTTTACAGTATCGTACGAGCTCTTTTTGAAAGTTAAACAGTTTGTGTACGCTGGCATTGTACCAATCTGAAAAATCAGACAACTCATCTTTAATCGTGTATTGTTGACCAAAATACTCTATTGAGGGCATGGCACCTATGTAATTTTGGTTATCAGCGGTGTTAAAAAAATGCGGGAAATAACCTTTGGTACCGTCAAACCCCATCGCCTTTGGTAACTTGCTAAGCCGCATGGGTAAAAAATGTAAAGAGTCGATAAACCTTATCTTCAAATCTTTTACCGTGATGCACATTATGTTGCCGCCTCTAGATAATAATTCCATCTTTAATTTCTCCTTAATCAGCTGGCGCAGCACAAAATACGCATCATAATGACCTGCATTATGGGCTATGAATGTGTAATGCGCAAATTTTGGTTTCATGAACGTCTTTACAAAATCTTCGATACACGCAACACCCTTAAACTCCCAGTCTTTCTCTCCCGTTACTGTTAGAGCGTAACAGTAGTTTGGTATGTGTACCCCCATCTCCTGCATACATTCAAAATCATAAAAAATGTATTTCTTTGTGGGTTCTTCTGGCTTGATGGTTTGTATATAACACAAATGGGTCGAAAACCCATCAACGTTCACCTTACAGATGGGACACTTTAGGCCTCGGCAGTTATGGTCTGTCACAACACCTGTCACAATATACATGTTCAAGACAGGATATTTTGCGATCAAAAGCTAAAGCTTTGTGTAGCTCTAAACATTCGTTTGATCGACAAAATACCCTACACACCGAACACCTTAACGCCGTCACACCATCGTCAATGCAATCCGACCGGTGACAAGCCTTACAAAAGAAAAGACAATCGTGATTATTTCTATGATGGTAAGCGCTATGACAACGGCTGCAATAATTTCGGCACCAAGAAACGCTTTGATATCGAGTATCCCATAAAAGTAACAATCGTGATATAACACAAACAGCGTGTCTTTGTAACGGCTGTCCGTACAGTAATATTTCCAATCCCCTTGATTGTAATAAAGGACCTTAACTGTATTGTGTAAGTAATTTTCAAAAAGTACGTAGCTAAAGCTGACCGCTTTATCAGTCGGTAGGTTCAAAGCTTTATGTAGTTGGATAAATCTCTCTTGTATTACATAGTCATTGGTGCTGTTATCTTTATCCATGAGTTTACAGACGCTAGCGGCGAAACACAGGTTATTACCGATATTTTTGAAATCATACAAGTATCTTTTACGCTTGTCAATTATTAAACTATATGGTGAGCGGCGTAAACTTCTGCCTGCCAAACCCCCGCCCAAATTGTTCCTAAACATACTGATCACAAACCTTAAACCTGTGGATAATAAGAATTCAGCGAAACTTTGAAGCGCGTTTGTAATCTGGTTCAAAAACCGGCAGCCTCTAATGTTTCTTGCAGCTTACGGTGCGAATAGATGGCGTTGTGTAACCCACCCCCCTCCAATCTAAGCTGAACGCGGTCGGAAGGATCCACGTCAGCAAGGCCTGTATAGCCATATGAACGGCGCGAACCCCCTCTACAAATGATGTAACCCTGTCCAAATTAACAAACCGATAGTGGTTGTGGTACTCCACGGCTCTGAAATTTGGTCGTTGTCGTTCATAACTGTTAATCGCTTCTAAGTATACATGCTGCCGACCTTCGTCATTACCGGGTGCCTCATTATATAAGGGGCTCACAATGCGCTCAATATTGTCAGGCTGTGATTCATCAATCGGTAATGCTTGGGGTGGCGATTGTTCTAAATCTACTTACCTCGCGCTCTGCTCCCCGCCTACCACACGTTCCCGTGGTGTTGAATGTTCTAAGTCTACAAACCCCGCCCTCGGCCCACCGCCTACCACACGTTCCCTGTGCCGCTTGCGCTTTCTCAATCTGGTTAATGTTGTTACAGCCTGTTTCACCTTTGCACGTTGGAATAACTGTGAGATATTGTATGTTACACAAGGTTTAATTCGTGGTTTTTTTTACAGGCATTTAAATTTAAAACACGTTTCAAACCATTGCCTAACATGTCTAGTCATGGTTCAGTTTCAATTATTTCTGCAAAATGATGTATGTTGGCTTTAATAAATTCAGTTGTCTTAAATGACCGCTCTATGTATTTTTACATGATATTCATATACGTCTCAACAACATCTTTAACAATGTCTTGTTTACATTTAACACCGTGGCTCACACCTTTAATGTGTTTTAACAAATACCCGGCTTTTACCCCCATGTTCTCAACATCTTCCCGTATCTTACCCAACAACGCGTAAAATTGTATTTCAGCGTCTTGGCCTACTGTTTCTGTATTTTGACTTCCATCAACTATGTTGGGCGCTATCCCGTGCGCTGATGCACATGCATCTGCCTATGCGTTTGCCCCTGCGTCCATTGTAAAAATATTGTATTGTATTGTAAAAATATTGTGCGTTGCTGTTACCCAATCAACCGTTTTAGTACTACCAGGAATACCTGCAACAGCTGATAACACTTCATCAGAACTATGGGAGTAATAAATTCTTGAGCATTTATATCACCAATATTTGATAACTCATCATTACCAGTTATGTGTCTTGTTTCTGTTTCAGAGCAATCCTGTGTATCAGGAATTATGATTACTTTGGATTGTGACAAATGCTTAACATTACTTCTTGAGTCAATATTTGATAACACACCACTACCAGCTGTGTGTCGTGTTTCTGTTTCAGCGCAAACCTGTGTATCAGGAATTATGATTACATCGGATTGCGACATTTGCTTAACTTTCATTCTTGAGAGGCGCGATGCCCTCTTAACCTTTACAGTCTTTGTATTACCAGCAACATCCCGGTCTGCAGTGTCAAATGATGTGTGTTTTGATGTTACATCGCCCTCTTTACTTACGCTTGATACAGTTTGTAACGCATCCTTCTCCGTTGCGGCGTATCATTTTCGGAATACGACAATTTTCTTTTAAGATCGGTAAATGCTGAATTATGACCTCTCTCATTCGTTCTTGGTCGAGCCGGCCTGCGTTTGTTCGGGTTGATACAGCCGTGATGCATCCCCATAACCGATGGCCTAGCATTCTCCTTTAGGCGGTTATGTACGATCGACGGCGTTGCGAATTGCTGGTTCTCCGTTTCAGCAATGGTTGTGCAAAATGTTGTTTTCCCGCTCGTACTAGGTCTGTGTATTTGTGCGACTGTATCATGGCCTCCTGGTATCATTGGATCATATTGTCTTGCTACAGCATCATCTGTAATAAATATATTATAAAATAAATATAAACACAGATACACGTAAATCAGCATTTAAGTCACTGCATAACAATATACCATATAACAGCGTTTGATTACACACCTGCTTTATATTCGAATGTTTGAGCCCGGCCCCCTGTCGATCAGTGAAAAAACGGTCGCTCATCAGCTGCATTGTCGGTCTGTATAGCGGCGTCGTGACAACTTGTTGCAGACTCAAAGATGGATGTAGTTATTTCCAATATATCACGAAGAATTCTGTCTGTCATCGTGTTATCCATTATTGTGGAATCTTTAGCTGGTGAAAAAAATAAAAAAAATAAAAAAATAATAATAATAATTATTACATACGGTATAAAATTAGAATAACATGAAATAGATCTGCATTATTGAGAACATAAAGTGTGTACAGGTAACAACAAATCAGCACAATGGTACAAGGTTTATTTTTAATTTATTTTATAATATAATTTTTTTTTTTTTGGTGCTACACGCTACTCACAGGACTCCGGAAATCCCAGCATCGTAGTCAGATCAGGCCCGAGATTGTAATCCGAACCAAATGGATTTCCACCAACATCATCGAAACTCTCTGTGTTTGCAGCATCTGTCGTTTAATTGTGAGAAATGACATTTTTAATAAATGAATTAACAATTTTTTATCCAACTTGTTGTACGCTCATACTATTTAAACTTTTAAAAATAAGTAAAAATGAACAAATTGTAGGCCTTGGCTATAAGTTCGTACTATTTAAACTTTTAAAAATAAATAAAAGTGTGTCAATGGTATTTATAGACATAGCTTACCATGGTTCATTTGATAACTTGGTAAAACATCATCTTTGGAACCGGATGTGCACATATCGTTATTTTTGTTGGCGATGTTCTGCATTATCTGTCGCTAAACCAATAATGAAAATGAGATACGATTAATACCAGTGTTCTTTTAAACTATATACAGAACAGAAAAAAACCCAAAGTAAGACAGCGCTGACTGAGATGGATTGTGAATATACTGTACTATTTATTAAAATAACAATGAATTACTAAACATTAATTAAAATAGTTAAAATTCTAATTTCACTGCACTCTTGAGCTCATAGTCACCATACATAGAATTGTTGATCATTTGTTGTTTTATCCAATGTCCCTATAGGGTCCGCACATTCAATTTCCCATATCCTAGGGTTGTAGCACGATCCCTGGGCCGATACCCACGCTGGAGGAATGTCTATCCCAATAATAAGCAATGCAATAGGAATTGTCCTCACCAGTAGTGCGTGTTGATTTCTGTTCGGTCCTTGTAAATGGATAGGGTACAAAGTAGCGCTGTTTGGCGGAATCCTCAGGGGTCCAGACGGTATTGGATGATCAATGTAGGTGACATAGGTTGACTTTTAAACTATATTAAATGTAGATACGTTAAAATGTCTTTAAAATATAACGTTTGTATAATATGAGGCAGACTATAGCATCTGTTTTCAAACGATATACATGAAATAATACAATACCATTAAATTGTGTGTATGTATATATACATATATATATATATTTGAAGTTCTTCTGTGAAAAATCCTGAGTGTCCATTCTGATTGATCACATTTTGATAAATGTTAATACCAAAAGACATACCCCTGATGAAGTCTAGTTACTAGACGAAACGCGTTTGGTTGTTATATTTGATGTTATCTCTGAATAGCGTATGAGGAAGATTAAAGATATTGCACTTAGTTGTCGATATTCCTCTATCAACTTCAAAGATGGAGTATTCGAAGAGAAATTACATCATTTTGTCTGTGTAATATGATGGACATGCTTCTTTGCTTCTGTACACTTTAATACATTTTTATGAAAGAACAGTTCATGTTTATGTTTTAAAATTAATGTTAATTGTGAAACCCACTGAGTTCCCTGTATTTATAGGTTAAAATAACATTTTTGCGCCAATTTCCTTTCTTTTCATATTCCTCCTAACAAGGGTCTTAGTGAAATAGGCAGCCCCTCCCAAGGAACACTGTATCTTATTGTATCTAATTAGCCTTAGAACAGCGCAGAAGGAGAGTATTTGGTTGATATATATATATATATATATATATATATTTAAATGCATTTCCAAAATGCGCCGCTAGATGGCGCTATTACCACATATTTAAACATCCATCAGTAAGCTACAAACAATTATGCCTACCTCACAACCATATTTCTAAAATATGATAAGGCGTGAGCCATAATGATAATAATAATAATAATGATAATACAACACCGTTAAATTGTATGTATATATATATAATTTATTTATTTTTACATTTTAATACCAGTGTTCTTTTAAACTAGATTAAAATGTAAATACATTAAAATATCTTTAAAATATAACGTTTGTACAATATGAAACAGCCTATAGCACCTGTCTTCAAATGATATACAGCACAACCCAAGCATTAGCGCCATAATGATAATAATAAAAATAATAATAATTTTACTCCCCTCACAACCCAAGCATTACATCCGTAATAATAATAATAATTTTACCCCCCTCACAACCCAAGCATTAGATCCATAATAATAATAATAATTACAAGGCATTGCCCACATCACAGACCAGTTAGACTAATAATAATAATAATAACACTTACCATGATGTTGTGCATGTGTATAGCAATGTAACTTCAGTTGAAATTCCTTCTCAGAGCTGTGTCCCACTTCAGAGCTGCGTCCCATTCTTATAGTCATGTCTATGAGCCAACTGGCCCCCACCAACCTGTGATATGCCGTCCCACATTTCCAAAAGGCAGGGGCGGGGATTTTAAACATATACACTTTGGACGTATAATTTATTAAGTTTGATATTTATTTTCAGTTACAATGAAAATATAATCTGTTAGCGGATTCTTAAACGTTGTACTCCGCACTTCAAAAATATACCAAAATGCTTATAATTTACCCTGCTGTATTATGTGTATTGCTTGAGTTCTAGTTGACACCGTAGATGGCTGCCACGATTCTGCTCTACCATTGCAGCCTTCGTATATTTAGGCATACATGCATAATATGTCTAATATGTCGAGTCTATTGTACAGTTGCAATGCGCAGTATGAACTCATATGTGTAATGTTTGTAATGTTTGCCACGTTTTTTCCCCTTCTTATACCCCGTATTCCCACATTCATGTTGCTGCTTAGCGATGCATTGTACCACAAAGAATCCCTAGTGTGCGTGAGTACACATGTTCAATAAAGCCGATTCTGATTCTATTTAAACTATTGTTTTTAAATTATATATATATATATATATATATATATAAAATCACATCATAGCATGTTACAGCCCTGTTTAAAATTAAGATGTAATTTTGAGGCAATACATAGACCTGTAGGTGGTGCTAATGTTCTTTTGCAGAGATTAACACATTGTGTACATTAATAATAACCAGATGTTTTTGTTACATGCTTGGCGTCCATCAGGCATATTTTGAAATTTGCTCTGTCATCATTAATCATGCATGGCCACGGTCATTAAAATCAATATGCTTTTTAAATCAGTATTATGTGTGACATGACATGATATTTTAACTGTTGGAATGTCAGAACCCATTTTTTAGCTGATGGAATGTGAGAAACCATTGTGCTTTCGCACATCTAAGAAATTCTGTCGTACATCTAAGAATGCATGGTCACGGTCATTAAAATCAATATGCTTTTAAATCAGTACCATGTGTGACAATGGATTGTCAGAACCCATTTTTTTTTAGCTGATGGAATGTGAGAAACCATTTGTGCTTTCGTACATCTAAGAAATTCTTTTGTACATCTAAGAATGCATGGTCACAGTCATTAAAATCAATACGCTTTTAAATCAGTACCATGTGTGACAGTGGAATGTCAGAACGCATTTTCTAGCTGTTGGAGTGTGAGAAACCATTTGTGCTCTCGTACATCTAAGAAATTCTTTCGTACATCTAAGAATGCATGGTCACGGTCATTAAAATCAATATGCTTTTAAATCAGTACCATGTGTGACATGACATGATATTTTAACTGTTGTGCTGATGTTAATATTAACAGCGGTGTATTTAACATAATAACTTGCTGATTATCTGTCAGATTTTCTATGATGTGCTACAACTTAAAAGCCATTTTCTAGACTGTTGTTACGTGACAATCTTTTCAAAGCCATTATCTTTTAATACAGTTTAATATTGAACTCTATAAATTTTATATTAAATTTTATATAAAAGCGATATCAAACACTATAATTTAATATTAAAGGGGGCGTTCCCCAGGAGAAAGGGGGTGTGGTACCAGTCACTTTGACAGAAAGCTGCTCTTTATCTACTGCCCTACCTGCCGTGCACATGTTATATCTGCATAGAGATCATAGAGCAACTAAGTCCCCTTAAGTTTTACATTATAGAGTATTACGGCGTCACAGCTGGGGGCTGTTTCCTGGGTAGCTGTCTTCTTCCGTGATGGGATCACCTTAAAAGATATTAAATGCAAGCCTCAGCCTCGCTTCGATACAGGACGACCAATTGTCCATCCTTACCCAAATCCAGTGGAGGCTCATTTTCTCTCCAAATAGTCCATTCTGTAATGGCTATAACTATTGTGAATCATTGATGATATTAAATTATTGGAGAGCTGACATTTACAGAGTTTCTTAAATTAATTAATTTAATACATCTGTCTGTTTGCGGATTGCCGCTATAAATACTGATATTCTAGGATGAGGAGATACACCTTTGAGAAAGTCATGTGGATCATGACGAAATGTGTTAGGTCTCCTCATTTGCTGACACCTTGGACCGGTTACCTTGTTTAAACCAGCATCGGGATACAAGCTACTAAGAGCGGCACCGGTATTACAGCTTCTAAGAGCGGCACAACTCTCTCCTTCTGATGCTGCTTCTCGCTACGATCAAGTGTTCCATCTAGTGCATTGCTGCACATGCCCTCCCCACACAGCTACGTAGTGGGCACTGCAGGACATCTCAACCGAGGATGCTTAGTTGTACCAGCCCACGGGTGAGGTAACCACTTCTTATATTTTACCGGACCCCTGTAAACAGCACGGGGTACAACTATTGCCATCTGCGGGACTGAACAGCTTACTTACTGCAATTAGTGAGTGGAATATGCTCGTACACCTTATTCAGATGGTTATATAAAGTTACTATACCCAGGATACATTGTAACTTCTTACAGTTACTATTTCCACTATCTGTAACTGTTGCCGCTCCTTGAGTTCCATTATCTGCTTGAATATCTAATTACTCATTCACTTCACCAGCGGGTAACTGGCTTCTAATTCTCATGATTCTGGTTGAGTGATATTAGCATATTATCATTCAGTGTCACAAAATATATTTTATACATGTTTTTTAACTAATTTGTATATTAAAAAATTATTTTATATATACGTCAGCTCTCCATCTGAATTTTTTCCCTTTCCATTGCGCAGTCGTTTTTATCCCATAAAGAATGATGCCAGCCATGCGTCCACATGGAATCCATATCAGAGATCTGACAGCTACTGAATGATTGTTTAAACTCAGTCAGAGAGGCTTCCTATTTATGCATGATATTACGTCTGCTATATATATACACTGCTCAAAAAAATAAAGGGAACACTAAAATAACACATCCTAGATCTGAATGAATGAAATATTCTTATTAAATACTTTGTTCTTTAAATAGTTGAATGTGCTGACAACAAAATCACCCAAAAATTATCAATGGAAATCAAATTTATTAACCCATGGAGGTCTGGATTTGGAGTCACCCTCAAAATTAAAGTGGAAAAACACACTACAGGCTGATCCAACTTTGATGTACTGTCCTTAAAACAAGTCAAAATGAGGCTCAGTAGTGTGTGTGGCCTCCACGTGCCTGTATGACCTCCTTACAACCCACACAAGTGGCTCAGGTAGTGCAGCTCATCCAGGATGGCACATCAATGCGAGCTGTGGCAAGAAGGTTTTCTGTGTCTGTCAGCGTAGTGTCCAGAGCATGGAGGCGCTACCAGGAGACAGGCCAGTACATCAGGAGACATGGAGGAGGCCGTAGGAGGGCAACAACCCAGCAGCAGGACCGCTACCTCCGCCTTTGTGCAAGGAGGAACAGGAGGAGCACTGCCAGAGCCCGGCAAAATGACCTCTAGCAAGCCACAAATGTGCATGTGTCTACTGAAACGATCAGAAACAGACTTCATGAGGGTGGTATGAGGGCCCGACGTCCACAGGTGGGGGTTGTGCTTACAGCCCAACACCGTGCAGGATGTTTGGCATTTGCCAGAGAACACCAAGATTGGCAAATTCGCCACTGGCGCCCTGTGCTCTTCACAGATGAAAGCAGGTTCTCACTGAGCACATGTGACAGACGTGACAGAGTCTGGAGACGCCAAGGATAACGTTCTACCACCTGCAACATCCTTCTGCATGACCGGTTTGGCAGTGGGTCAGTAATGGTGTGGGGTGGCATTTCTTTGGGGGGCCGCACAGCCCTCCATGTGCTCGTCAGAGGTAGCCTGACTGCCATTAGGTACCGAGATGAGATCCTGAGACCCCTTGTGAGACCATATGCTGGTGCGGTTGGCCCTGGGTTCCTCCTAAAGCAAGACAATGCTAGACCTCAAGTGGCTAGAGTGTGTCAGCAGTTCCTGCAAAACGAAGGCATTGATGCTATGGACTGGTCCGCCCGTTCCCCAGACCTGAATCCAATTGAGCACATCTGGGACATCATGTCTCGCTCCATCCACTAATGCCACGTTGCACCACAGACTGTCCAGGAGTTGGCGGATGCTTTAGTCCAGGTCTGGGAGGAGATCCCTCAGGAGACCATCCGCCACCTCATCAGGAGCATGCCCAGGCATTGTAGGGAGGTCATACAGGCACGTGAAGGCCACACACACTACTGAGCCTCATTTTGACTTGTTTTAAGGACATTACATCAAAGTTGGATCAGCCTGTAGTGTGTTTTTCCACTTTAATTTTGAGGGTGACTCCAAATCCAGACCTCCATGGGTTAATAAATTTGATTTCCATTGATCATTTTTGTGTGATTTTGTCACATTCAACTATGTAAAGAGCAAAGTATGTAATAAGAATATTTCATTCATTCAGATCTAGGATGTGTTATTTTAGTGTTCCCTTTATTTTTTTGAGCAGTGTATATATATATATATACACGTACCTGTGTATTGTTTATTTCTTGGTCCACGAGTGCCAGCTATTTGGAATTCTATATATATATATATATACATACACATAAAGGAAATACTACTACTTGTATCTATTTAGACACAGGAAATACATTCTGTCACCCACATTCAGGTTAAACAATAAAAATTTCACATTGTTTGACGTGTACCTCCCGCTTTGTAGTCTATTATATCAAATGCCCTTGTGGGCTAGTTTATGTTGGCAAGACGTCGTGCACATTCAGAGAGCGCATGGCACAACATAGGAGTGCCATTAAATTGGCTATTGAGGGTAGGAACTCAGAGCAACCCGTAGCCAAGCACTTCAAATCCAAGGGACATAATTTGTCCAGCCTTCGGTACAAAATGATAGACCACATTCCAGAAAGTAGGAGGCGAGGTGATAGAAATAGATTATTGTTACAATGTGAAACACGTTGGATACACTACCTTAACACCATAGCACCCCATGGTCTAAATGAGTGTTTGTCGTTTTCCAGCTTTCTTTAATGAGTAATGTTGCCATAACGGATACAAACAATCAATGAGTTCTCTGTTTATTGCTATATGTTACTTGGTAGAATCCTCATGCCAGTTATGCATCACTTAAATCATTACCTAGTACATAAATACTGTCTTCTGATTTATGAAGTTATGAAGTTTATTGTTCTAAATGTGATGTTTTGTATCTTTATATAAGAGATATCTGTGATTTACTGGTGAAGGGTTAAATAGGTGTTTCCCACTTGTGGTCCGCTCTGAGTGACGTCAGTTGAAGTTCAGGGACCTGTTTGCACATGGTGATAGAAGTTTACATTACTGATGAGCGGGTTCGGTTCCTCGGGATCCGAACCCCACCGAACTTCACCCTTTTTTGCACGGGGCCGAGCAGACTCGGATCCTCCCGCCTTGCTCATTAACCCGACCGCGCCCGAACGTCATCATCCTGCGGTCGGATTCTCGCAAGATTCGTAATCTATATAAGGAGCCGCGCGTCGCCGCCATTTTTCACTCGTACATTGGATATGATCGTGAGAGGACGTGGCTGGCGTCCTCTCAGTTTCTATGTTCAGTGTGCTGCAAATATCTGTGCTCAGTGTGCTGCAAATATCTGTGCTCAGTGTGCTGCAAATATCCGTGCTCAGTGTGCTGCAAATATCTGTGCTCAGTGTGCTGCAAATATCTATGTTCTCTGCCTGAAAAACACTCCATATCTGTGCTCAGTGTGCTGCAAATATCTGTGCTCAGTGTGCTATTTGCTTTATTGTGTGGACTGGGGACCAGAAGTATTATATAGTAGGAGGACAGTGCAGAGTTTTGCTGACCAGTGACCACCAGTATACGTTCTCTGCCTGAAAAATGCTCCATATCCCTGCTGCATTGTAGTATATAGTAGGAGGACAGTGCAGAATTTTGCTGACCACCAGTATATATATATATATATATATATATAGCAGTACGGTACAGTAGTCCACTGCTCTACCTCTGTGTCGTCAAGTATACTATCCCATCCATACCTGTGGTGCATTTAAGTTTTGCACAGTATATATATAGTAGGAGGACAGTGCATAATTTTGCTGACCACCAGTATATAATATATAGCAGTACGGTACAGTAGGCCACTGCTCTACCTACCTCTGTGTCGTCAAGTATACTATCCCATCCATACCTGTGGTGCATTTAAGTTTTGCACAGTATATATATATAGTAGGAGGACAGTGCATAATTTTGCTGACCACCAGTATATAAAATATAGCAGTACGGTACAGTAGGCCACTGCTCTACCTACCTCTGTGTCATCAAGTATACCATCCATCCATACCTGTGGTGCATTTAAGTTTTGCACAGTATATATATAGTAGGAGGACAGTGCATAATTTTGCTGACCACCAGTATATAATATATAGCAGTACGGTACAGTAGGCCACTGCTCTACCTACCTCTGTGTCGTCAAGTATACTATCCATCCATACCTGTGGTGCATTTAAGTTTTGCACAGTATATATATAGTAGGACAGTGCATAATTTTGCTGACCACCAGTATATAATATATAGCAGTACGGTAAAGTAGGCCACTGCTCTACCTACCTCTGTGTCGTCAAGTATACTATCCCATCCATACCTGTGGTGCATTTAAGTTTTGCACAGTATATATATAGTAGGAGGACAGTGCATAATTTTGCTGACCACCAGTATATAATATATAGCAGTACGGTACAGTAGGCCACTGCTCTACCTACCTCTGTGTCGTCAAGTATACTATCCCATCCATACCTGTGGTGCATTTAAGTTTTGCACAGTATATATATAGTAGGAGGACAGTGCATCATTTTGCTGACCACCAGTATATAATATATAGCAGTATGGTACAGTAGGCCACTGCTCTACCTACCTCTGTGTCGTCAAGTATACAATCCATCCATATCTGTGGTGCATTTAAGTTTTGCACAGTATATATATTTATTTATTATTTATTAACAGTTATTTATATAGCGCACACATATTCCGCAGCGCTTTACAGAGAATTGGCCATTCACATCAGTCCCTGCCCCAGTGGAGCTTACAATCTATATTCCCTATCACATGTACATGCACACACATTCACCCTAGGGTTAATTTTTGTTGGGAGCCAATTAACCTGCCAGTATATTTTTGGATTGTGGGAGGAAACCGGAGTACCCGGAGGAAACCCACGCAAGTACGGGGAGAATATACAAACTCCACACAGTTAGGGCCATGGCGAGAATTGAACCCATGACCTCAGTGCTGTAAGGCAGTAATGCTAACCATTACACCATCCGTACTGCCCCATATATAGTAGGAGGACAGTGCATAATTTTGCTGACCACCAGTATATAATATATAGCAGTACGGTACAGTAGGCCACTGCTCTACCTACCTCTGTGTTGTCAAATATACTATCCAACCATTCCTGTGGTGCATTTCAGTTATGCACAGTAAATATAGTAGTAGGCCATTGCTATTGATATATTACTGGCATATAATTCCACACATTAAAAAATGGAGAACAAAAATGTGGAGGGTAAAATAGGGAAAGATCAAGATCCACTTCCACCTCGTGCTGAAGCTGCTGCCACTAGTCATGGCAGAGACGATGAAATGCCATCAACGTCGTCTGCCAAGGCCGATGCCCAATGTCATAGTAGAGAGCATGTAAAATCCAAAAAAATAAAGCTCAGTAAAATGACCCAAAAATCTAAATCAAAATCGTCTGAGGAGAAGCGTAAACTTGCCAATGTGCCATTTATGACACGGAGTCGCAAGGAACGGCTGAGGGCCTGGCCTATGTTCATGGCTAGTGGTTCAGCTTCACATGAGGATGGAAGCACTCATCCTCCTGCTAGAAAACTTAAAAGAGTTAAGATGGCAAAAGCACAGCAAAGAACTGTGCGTTCTTCTAAACCACAAATCCCCAAGGAGAGTCCAATTGTGTCGGTTGCGATGCCTGACCTTCCCAACACTGGACGGGAAGAGGTGGCGCCTTCCACCATTTGCACGCCCCCTGCAAGAGCTGGAAGGAGCACCCGCAGTCCAGTTCCTGATAGTCAAATTGAAGATGTCACTGTTGAAGTACACCAGGATGAGGATATGGGTGTTGCTGGTGCTGGGGAGAAAATTGACAAGGAGGATTCTGATGGTGAGGTGGTTTGTTTAAGTCAGGCACCCGGGGAGACACCTGTTGTCCATGGGACGAATATGGCCATTGACATGCCTGGTCAAAATACAAAAAAAAATCATCTCTTCGGTGTGGAATTATTTCAACAGAAATGCGGACAACTGGTGTCAAGCCGTGTGTTGCCTTTGTCAAGCTGTAATAAGTAGGGGTAAGGACGTTAACCACCTAGGAACATCCTCCCTTATACGTCACCTGGACCGCATTCATTGGAAGTCAGTGACAAGTTCAAAAACTTTGGGTGACAGCGGAAGCAGTCCACTGACAACTAAATCCCTTCCTCTTGTAACCAAGCTCCTGCAAACCACACCACCAACTCCCTCAGTGTCAATTTCCTCCTTAGACAGGAAAGCCAATAGTCCTGCAGGCCATGTCACTGTCAAGTCTGACGAGTCCTCTCCTGCCTGGGATTCCTCCGATGCATCCTTGAGTGTAACGCCTACTGCTGCTGGCGCTGCTGTTGTTGCTGCTGGGAGTCGATCGTCATCCCAGAGGGGAAGTCGGAAGACCACTTGTACTACTTCCAGTAAGCAATTGACTGTCCAACAGTCCTTTGCGAGGGAGATGAAATATCACAGCAGTCATCCTGCTGCAAAGCGGATAAGTCAGGCCTTGGCAGCCTGGGTGGTGAGAAACGTGTTTCCAGTATCCACCGTTAATTCACAGGGAACTAGAGAATTGATTGAGATACTGTGTCCCCGGTACCAAATACCATCTAGGTTCCATTTCTCTAGGCAGGCGATACCGAAAATGTACACAGACCTCAGAAAAAGAGTCACCAGTGTCCTAAAAAATGCAGTTGTACCCAATGTCCACTTAACCACGGACATGTGGACAAGTGGAGCAGGGCAGACTCAGGACTATATGACTGTGACAGCCCACTGGGTAGATGTATTGCCTCCCGCAGCAAGAACAGCAGCGGCGGCACCAGTAGCAGCATCTCGCAAACGCCAACTCGTTCCTAGGCAGGCTACGCTTTGTATCACCGCTTTCCATAAGAGGCACACAGTTGACAACCTCTTACGGAAACTGAGGATCATCATCGCAGAATGGCTTACCCTAATTGGACTCTCCTGGGGATTTGTGACATCGGACAACGCCACCAATATTGTGCGTGAGTTACATCTGGGCAAATTCCAGCACGTCCCATGTTTTGCACATACATTGAATTTGGTGGTGCAGAATTATTTAAAAAACGACAGGGGCGTGCAAGAGATGCTGTCGGTGGCCCGAAGAATTGCAGGCCACTTTCGGCATTCAGCTACCGCGTGCCGAAGACTGGAGCACCAGCAAACACTCCTGAACCTGCCCTGCCATCATCTGAAGCAAGAGGTGGTAACGAGGTGGAATTTAACCCTCTATATGCTTCAGAGGATGGAGGAGCAGCAAAAGGCCATTCAAGCCTATACAGCTACCTACGATATAGGCAAAGGAGGGGGAATGCACCTGACTCAAGCGCAGTGGAGAATGATTTCAACGTTGTGCAAGGTTCTGCAACCCTTTGAACTTGCCCCACGTGAAGTCAGTTCAGACACTGCCAGCCTGAGTCAGGTCATTCCCCTCATCAGGCTTTTGCAGAAGAAGCTGGAGAGATTGAAGGAGGAGCTAAAACAGAGTGATTCCGCTAGGCATGTGGGACTTGTGGATGGAGCCCTTAATTCGCTTAACCAGGATTCACGGGTGGTCAATCTGTTGAAATCAGAGCACTACATTTTGGCCACCGTGCTTGATCCTAGATTTAAAACTTACGTTGTATCTCTCTTTCCGGCAGACACAAGTCTGCAGAGGTTCAAAGACCTGCTGGTGAGAAAATTGTCAAGTCAAGCGGAATGTGACCCGTCAACAGCTCCTCCTTCACATTCTCCCGCAACTGGGGCTGCGAGGAAAAGGCTAAGAATTCCGAGCCCACCCGCTGGCGGTGATGCAGGGCAGTCTGGAGCGAGTGCTGACATCTGGTCCGGACTGAAGGACCTGCCAACGATTACTGACATGTCGTCTACTGTCACTGCATATGATTCTGTCACCATTGAAAGAATGGTGGAGGATTATATGAGTGACCGCATCCAAGTAGGCACGTCAGACAGTCCGTACGTATACTGGCAGGAAAAAGAACCAATTTGGAAGCACTTGCACAAACTGGCTTTATTTTACCTAAGTTGCCCCCCCTCCAGTGTGTACTCCGAAAGAGTATTTAGTGCAGCCGCTCACCTTGTCAACAATCGGCGTACGAGGTTACTTCCAGAAAATGTGGAGAAGATTATGTTCATCAAAATGAATTATAATCAATTCCTCCGTGGAGACATTCACCAGCAATTGCCTCCAGAAAGTACACAGGGACCTGAGATGGGTGTGGTTCATCAAATCGACAGTATCTAGGTCGACAATGTTTAGGTCAACCACTATAGGTCGACAGTCACTAGGTCGACATGGATGGAAGGTCGACAGGGTTTCTAGGTCGACATGTGCTAGGTCGACAGGTCTAAAGGTCGACATGAGGATTTTTTTTGTGTGTGTCGTTTTCTTCGTAGAGTGACCGGGATCCCAAATTATTGCACCGCGTCCCCTCGCATGGCTCGCCATGCTTCGGGCATGGTGCCTTCGCTCCGCTACCGCTTCGCTCGGCACAGATTACCGTTCCAATCGTAGTCCACGTGGATCATTAAGTATGAAAAAATTCAAAAAACTGAAAATTTTTTTTAAAAACGCATGTCGACCTTTAGACCTGTCGACCTAGCACATGTCGACCTAGAAACCCTATCGACCTTCCATCCATGTCGACCTGGTGACTGTCGACCTATAGTGGTCGACCTAAACATTGTCGACCTAGATACTGTCGATCTTCAGACCGGATCCCCCTGAGATGGTGGATTCCAGTGGGGACGAATTAATAATCTGTGAGGAGGGGGATGTACACAGTGAAAGGGGTGAGGAATCGGACGATGAAGAGGAGGTGGACATCTTGCTTCTGTAGAGCCAGTTTGTGCAAGGAGAGATTGATTGCTTCTTTTTTGGTGGGGGCCCAAACCTACCAGTCATTTCAGGCACAGTTGTGTGGCAGACCCTGTCGCTGAAATGATGGGTTTGTTAAAGTGTGCATGTCCTGTTTATACAACATAAGGGTGGGTGGGAGGGCCCAAGGACAATTCCATCTTGCACCTCTTGTTTCTTTCATTTTTCTTTGCATCATGTGCTGTTTGGGGACTATTTTTTGAAGTGCCATCCTGTCTGACACTGCAGTGCCACTCCTAGATGGGCCAGGTGTTTGTGTCGGCCACTTGGGTCGCTTAGCTTAGTCACACAGCTACCTCATTGCGCCTCTTTTTTTCTTTGCATCATGTGCTGTTTGGGGACTATTTTTTGAAGTGCCATCCTGTCTGACACTGCAGTGCCACTCCTAGATGGGCCAGGTGTTTGTGTCGGCCACTTGGGTCGCTTAGCTTAGTCATCCAGCGACCTCGGTGCAAATTTTAGGACTAAAAATAATATTGTGAGGTGTGAGGTGTTCAGAATAGACTGGAAATGAGTGGAAATTATGGTTATTGAGGTTAATAATACTATGGGATCAAAATGACCCCCAAATTCTATGATTTAAGCTGTTTTTGAGGTTTTTTTGTAAAAAAAACACCCGAATCCGACAAAAAAATTTCAGGGAGGTTTTGCCAAAACACGCCGCGGAACCGAATCCAAAACCAAAACACAAAACCCAAAAAATATCCGGTGCACATCACTAGTTTACATAGGTAAGATTATTTTATACGTTGTTACTTTTGTATGTAAGCCTGATGACGGTTTTTGAGACTCTGTGATAGTGTAGGACCTGCATGAAGATGGGGTACCTTGGCGAGCGGTTTGCAGGCTTCCGTGCATTGGCCAATTTACTAACTATACCCCCATCATTTGTTTATTAATGTGAAAATAGGTGAGCTTGCTTTGGTGAGTGCTGAACTTTCTGTTTGTATATTTGTAAGTAGGTGGCCATGGGCTACATGCACCCCACCCTATGAGTGGTGAGTGCAGACACTGCACCCCGCTTCTGGGGTGGTGAGAGCTGTGGTTTTATATTTGTTGGTATATATATATATATATATATATATAATTATATATATATATGTGTGTGTGGCTGGGGCTAGAATCGCAGGACTTTGGCCCACTGGAGACATAGACTTACATAGGGTCCACAGGGAAACAGCAGGGTTGTGGTTGTGGTGGGCGGAGAGTTCAGGCACCATACAGTTAAAGCTTCCAGCATATCCCAGGATGCCTGGCTCCCTATAATCCCGTCTCCATGCTCAGATCCTCAGTTTTAGTAACCAGCACAGAGGACAAAGCAGAGGAGAAAAGAAAGATGTTAGGCTCATAAGACCCCATTCTCACAGACAGGAGAAGAGAACCAGAGACCAATGCCGCACAAACCGAGAGAGGACAGGTGCGCCAGGGTGGGCGCCCTGTGGACCCTATGAACTTAGAAGAAAGAGAGTTAACCAAGATAAGTCTACCATAACTCTCCGTGTATATTCACTAGCTCAATGGACTCTTTCTTTCTTATTTACCAGCACATACTGCTTGGTTCATAAGCAGAGTTTGAATGTTTTTGGGATCCCTACATTCACTATCTTTTAATTATTGAGTATTATATATGCATACAGTATGCAATATTTGAAGCTATTTGCACTCATTTATTGATTTTCATATATATGTAGCACCTAATGAATGCAGGGATACAGGGTATTATTCAGATCAAGTGTATAGCGTAAGCAGTACTTTTTCTATATGCAGTATAGTTCTGATATGACGGACCAAATAATTTCACAGGAGGCCAGTGGCATTGCATTTATGAATTATGCCCTGGGTGACCTAAACAGCTATTGGGAAGCTGAAGCAGGCTGGTAAGTGAGATTGGCAGGGAGATATGCCAATAGGGAGGCGTTATTAATTTAATTATCAATTCCCAGCACACACTGATGTTGGGGTTATTTTTATTATTTACAGTAGAGGGGACTGTACAGTGATATACGAAGAGGAATAACACAGCTCCCGGCAGGCACTGATATGTGGTATTATTATCACATAGAGGGGATCTGGTCAGGATCCCGGCAGTTAGAATACCGACACCGGAATCCCAACACTACTTAGAATGCTGACACCGGCATCCCAAATAGGGTCAAAAGCCCAGCGGTTGGGAGGAGAGGTGACTTAATAGTGAGGGGGATAACTCAGCTCCTAGGACACACTGATACGTGGGATTATTATTATACTAGTATTTTGGAATCGTTATTTGCCGAGTCAATAGCTGTTGTAGAGTTTGTTTTCCTCTCTGTCCACCCCCTCCGTCTGTCTCTCGCTAGCCTTTGTCTCTTGCTCTCTCCTCCCTCTGCCACTCTCTGCTCTGTCTTTTCATTCTGCCTGTCTCTTTCCTCTGTCTCTTCCTTCTGCGTGTCTCTTTCCTTTGGCTGACTCTTCCTTCTGCATGTCTTTTATTTCTCTGTCTCTCTCTTCTCACTGTCCTCTTTCTCCATTGTCTCTGCCCTCTCCCACCCTCTGTCTGTATCTTTCTCACGTCTCTTCTGTCTCTCTCCTCCCTCTGCCCTCTCACATCCTCTGTCTACCTGTCTCTTCCCTCTGTCTCTTTTTTCCTGTCTCTGCCCTCTGTCTCTTTTTGCTCTGCCCTCTCTCACCCTCTGTCTGTCTCTTTCCTCCGTCTCTCTCTTTACTCCTCTATCTCACATACTGTCATGTCTGTCCTTGAGGGCTGTCTCAAGCTTGACATTAGTGCAGTTACAGATGTATAAGGTGGCGGTGAGCATTTTGTGTGTGCCAGTCAGACATACGCTTTCCCTGATGGGCATGCTGGCCCATTATGATGGGCTCATAAAGCCATTTACAGACTATTTCCAGAACCCACCGGACCTGCAAATGCCCCATAAATGGCTGCGAGTGGCCGGGTGGGTTGCCTGCCCTCTCACCCTTAGCATCTGTTTCCTACCCTGATCCTGGGCAGTAGCATTAATGTCAGACACCTGAGGCTTGCTGCTGTGTGGGGTTAGATGGAGTAACCAGCAGGGCTCCTAGCCAATTACAGTGCACTCTGGTGTCTCATTTCACTACATTAACATGAACGCCCCTCCCTGGGGCTGAAAACTCCATGGCTCATTTCTAAAGACCCGAGACAGAGTGAGTGGCATCTGATTATGTCACACTGTAGTGACAGTCAGTAAAAATTATGTGAGATGATAATTTAGCATAGATGTCTAATATTAAAATTTAACACGAGGAGGGAGTATCTCGCCCCTCTCTGCAGACCTCATCCCATCAACAGACCTGCCACCATTAGGGCTGCTTCTAGATTTTTCCCGGGCTGGTTTTCTATATCAATCCGCCCCTGTCTGCATTTATGTGTGCTGTACTGATGCAGAGAGATATCGCTAGCAAGTCTAGGATGTGGCATTGTCATTTTTAATGGAACACGTTGAATATATTGGTGTGATACATATTGGGGCACGTGACACGAACAGCAGGGTGTGATACATATGTATTATGTAACCATCATGTGAGATCGGGCCATGTGTGTTAAAAGAAAGTGTATGAATATTACATTGTGAACTGTCTTTTAAGCAGCACTTTGAAGGAGACAAAATAAGTCCATTGTGTGTTCGTCAATGAATAAGGAATGTATCACTGCCAATAAGATGCCCTGCTGCTGTTTCTCTGCCCAGAGCTCCAAACATGAAACCACTAATCACCCAATTCAGATTTCCACAGCACAGACCTGGACCGCTGACAGTTCTCGTTACACAGCAGAGTGTTCTGGGTAATTTGCTATTTTTTTCTTATGCCATTTTCCATAACCTTTATATAAATCACACGCACTTACTGCAATTCATGTGCTGTGTGCAATTAATAATGTAAATTAAGCAGCAATATCAGTTCCCGCCTCTGTATCCTCTGCATGCTTTTACCAAAGATGCTAAACAAAACTCAAGGGACAAAAGAATGTCAGACTGTAATTAGACAGGCTGCAATTTATGGTTCCAAGAGACCAATAGGAACCCAACTTGATAGCAATGGTTGATTTTACCTTTAACCCCTTTGCTTGCAGCGTAATTCCTCCCTAATAATACCAGGTAGATGTGTATGAGGAGTAAAGGTGCATACACACTGGGCGTTTTTGCCCAGCGTCTATGCGCAGCGATGATCGTGAACATCGCTGGCAGGAAAATAGCTAAGTGCATACACACGGAGCTATTTTCCCTGTGCCCAGCGATGTTCAGGGGGGTGAAGCACTTTCCACAGTAGGAGACTGTGGAAAGTACTTCGCTCGGCTGTTCAAACAGCCCGATGGACGGCGGCGGCCAGTGATGATGCGGAAGCACGCATCAGCGCTCATCGCCGGGGCATACACACTGGACGAGTTTGAGCTCAGAGTAGCGCAAAATGCCAAAAGTTACCTACTTTTAGCTCAAAATCGCCCAGTGTGTATGGGCCTTTACAATGATAGCTCTGCAATCGGGTGTAGTACGGCTGACCGGCGGTCTCCTGACCGCCGGTCAGCTTACCGACGCCGGGATCCCGGCAGCTTACCGACGCCGGGATCCCGGCGGGGAGGGGCGAGTGCAGCAAGCCCCTTGCGGGCTTGGTGGCGACCTGCGGTCGCCACGGGTTCTATTCCCACTCTATGGGCGTCGTGGACACCCACGAGTGGAAATAGTCCCTGTTGGTCGGCATGCCGACCATCGGGACAGTGACCCGTCGGGCTGGTGGAGGAGGTCATGTGACTGTTGGTCAGCTGACCGGCTGTCACATGAATACCACCCCTGCAATCCACTGCCCAAACCTAGCTGCAGGGTCACATTGTTACATTGTAATTTTCTGCCTTAGCACACCTGTGAATTGCACCCTTCTATTATTGGCTTTAATGCCAGGAGAGGAGAGTGCAATACATAATGCACGTTTATCCAAAAAGCTTAAGTCGCCCATGACTTTATTGTGACACTCTTAAACATATATATATTTAAACTAGCTTAGCACTAAGAAATAACAACACGGACACCAACTGCTAGATTTAAAAGGTCAACAGGCATTTATTGTTTGATGACCTAAGTTTAACTATGTATTGGAGGATGGCAAAGAAAAGGCGCTACCAACTCACCAGCACCAGTCAACTAGAATAATACCAAATAACCTAGGAGGGGACTTACCACCGCCTCCTCAAGCATAACCTGCATTGTGTAGGACTCACCACCCTTTACCCTAGCAGAGCAATGGATGAAACCGCACGGGAACGTCAGTAGTCCTCCCGCAGGGGAAGGACACACTCGCCGTCTTACCAAAACGGGGTGCCCCACAATGGCCACTTATGCAAGCTTTTGACCGCTGGCTGGTAGCGACTTTCCGCCAAAACAAGGTGTTTAACTAAACCGCAGATGCCATCCAAAACAAAAGAAAAACCAAAAACCCTAAACTAACCATTCAAAAAGTAAAATGCTCTCAAAAAACACACTAACGCCAGCTGTGGAAAGACGAACACTGTCCACCCTATAAAATGGCAGGAACGAAGAACCACCAGAGGATGCTAACCCACCAAACCACCCATGGCTTTCACATTCACAGAAACCATAGACTGCACTGCCATAAGAGACGTCTCCATAGCAGAGAAGCGGACAGCACCCTGCCAGTGAAAACGGAGTACCATATCTGACCATACTACCCCCACTTGAGGCCAAGAGGCTCGCAAAGCCACCAAAACCGTCATGACACTTAGGATGAGGTTGATGCCCTCAACTTGACCCATGTCAGTCCCACCAAGGGGAATGACGATCCAGTCGGGCCGGCCCCACCTTCGTCCATGACGGAAAGAAGCCGAAGCAAACCAACCCAACAAAAAACCCTCACAGCTAACCCATAGGCTACCCTGTCACCCAAAAAAATTCAGCCGTTTGTCCTGCCATAGGATGCCTTATCACCCAAAAATGTATGAATGGCCAACTAGCCAAATCTGTATCGAAGCATCAATGCAGCTGAAAAAGAAAACCCTAACAACAGCACAATTCAAACTTAGACATTACTACAACCAAAGACAAGAACCCAAGTGGAGGAGAAAACTCAAAAAACCTCCCGTGGACCGTAAGAGTGCCAATTGTAATTCTGCCCCCTCAGAGGAAAATGTAAAAATTCACTTCACACCCTCAATTCCTGAATGCTAGCCATTCAAAAACTGGCGGGTAAACAACATTTTTGGGTTAGCGCAACAGGTGCAACAAACATAATCAACACATAGAAAACATACAAGCCTAACATTTCCAGCAGCCAGACCCCTGTATAGCCGCCGCTGGAATACCCCAGATGCAGCCAGAGCAACTGCCCCCATCCGCAAGGAATAGGGCCCACTCCCTGCCGCACTGAAACTATAGAAACATTTCCAGCAGCCAGACCCCTGTATAGCCGCCGCTGGAATACCCCAGATGCAGCCAGAGCAGCTGCACCCATCCGCAAGGAATAGGCCCCACTCCCTGCCGCACTGAAATGAAAGAAAGAAAACTACAACAAACTGAGAGACCCCAGCTAAAAAGACAGCCAGCGCCCCCAGCTGTACCCCAGTGATCCAGGCCGGACCGAGTCGCCTGATGTCACGCGAGGGCGCACAACGCCAGATCATCCTGTAATAAAATGAAACGAACAACGCAAAAGCAACATGGCCGAAACCACAAAGCCAGCGCAAGCTAAACCTTATCCAAACGAAAAAGACTCATAGGCTTTAGACTTCCAATGGCCAAGCTCCTGTATAACCTCCGGTGGAAGACCCCCAGCTGCAGCCCGTGTAGCTGCCCCAATCTGAAAGGAATGGGTTCCACAATACGCAGTACTTAAACCTAATGCCAATAGGCAGCGTCGAAGTACAACTGCAAACTGAAACTGGGGAAGCGGTACCGCATCCGCATGCAACAATAACGAACCCCCAACTGGAGGGCGCAACAGTAGAGAGGCCCTAAACAAATGCCCTGGGCAAACAGCCGTAACCGCCTGCGCCCTAAGAAAAAAACAGCGGCCACAGCCAGCCTGATCTGTCGTAGAGCGCGCAGTTTTAAATAAAAACACTGCATTCCTTAGCAAAGCCTTATTAAACATGAAACTGGTATTGGCTGACATTTCGCTTCCAGCAACCACTCACTAACTGGAAAAGCGCCAAAAAAACGCGAAAGCAAAAAAGACAGGCTATAAAGCAAAACTTCCCGGTCAGAGACCGCCACGCTAGGGAAAAGCCAATAAGTCGCGCAAAAGCCCCAGAGTAATAGGGCTACGAGAGACCAAGATGCCAGCTCGCCCTAGCCCAACCCTTCAGAGCCTGAGCAAGCACAAAAGACTTGGTAGGGTCAGATAGATCACGAAGCTTGGAGTGAACGGAAATATCCGCAAGGTCAGAAGCCATAGCAGCCTTGGACCTACCACTCACATAATGGTGCCACACAAAAGCAAGCAAACAAACACTCCAAAGACTCATCCAGGGAAGAGTTCTTTACCTCATATGCCCCCAAGCTCGTCATGCTGAATAAGAAGCACCTATACCAATCCCGCAAAAACCGACCTGACGATTTGCCATATATAATGCGGGAACGGGAAACCGACCGCTGCCACCCCCGGAACAAGACCCAGAATTTTTGCAAACTCAAAACCTAAAAGGGAGACCGCTATATTATTCAGGAAACCCGCCCCATGGGGACGATCCAACAATGAAAAGTTGAAGGAAACCAGCAACAAAGGGACCAGTGTAAGCCTGACCTTATGAGTACCCAAACACTTCTAAAGAAGCCCAGCTGCCCAAGTAACTTCCGAACCATGTCAGCCGGAAGGAAGTGCGGAGAAAAAACCTAACCGAAAACCGAACTATACTAGGGCCAATGAAAGGGGGACACAAACAAGAATCAAGCAACTCCTGGGGGGCCGGGGGCTGAAAGGATGCACAAATGCAAAATAGAGCTGAACATCTAAAAATAGGCACATGAAACAGGGAATGCATCAGTTTGGACATGGGCTTGAACCCAGGTCTAGCTATGTACCTGACCCAGGCATTAGTATACTGAGCCACAGCACTTATAGGAACTAGGGTGAACTGGAAGCAGGTGTAAGGCTCCTTTATAAATGTGGAATCTGCTTCACCCGGATGCATGAGCGTGTTTTCAACATCACTACACATTGTATAATCTTTTCTTTATTTCATACACACACTGGGAGGAAATTTACCATGAGAAAAGGAGAGATCTAGAAGTTTAAAGATACCTTTATGAGGACTTTACAACCCTTGATCCAGGGAGTGACCTGGTGCGCGTACCATTGCGATCAACAACATACTTTTGAGTGAATTCTTTTTGTCAGTTTGAAAGAAACTGTTATGTAATTGGCAACCACACTCGACAAGTGAGCTTTGGTAATATAAGGCAGTAGACCACTGAGCTATATGCTCTTACCTACGATCAGTGGTGCAAGTGGGCGGGTACGGGTGGGTACGGCGTACCCGTAAGAATTTAGCCGTGGGTACGCCGTACCCACACCGACGGGCCGCCGCTCCTCTTCCTTCCCTCCCTCCCCCACGCCGCACCGCCGCACACGCCTCTGATGTGAGGGCAGGAGAGTGCAGCCTGCGCCTCTCGTTCCCCTCAGTCTCCGGTGGGTGTTTCAGTTTACTTCAGCGCCGATCCGTGAGCCAATCAGAGCTCGCACCCGCGAGCTCTGATTGGCTCACGGATCGGCGCTGAATTAAACTGAGACACCCGCCGAAGACTGAGGGGAACGAGAGGCGCAGGCTGCACTCTCCTTCCCTCACATGACAGACAGGAGGACAGCGACGGCAGCGGTGAGTAGGGGAGGGGGGCATGTTATACCTGGCACTGGGGGGGCATGTATACCTGGCACTGGGGGCATATCTGGCACAGGGGGGCATATATACCTGGCACTGGGGGCATATCTGGCACAGGGGGGCATATATACCTGGCACTGGGGGATATCTGGCACAGGGGGGCATGTATACCTGGCACTGGGGGCATATCTGGCACAGGGGGGCATATATACCTGGCACTGGGGGCATATCTGGCACAGGGGGGCATATATACCTGGCACTGGGGGATATCTGGCACAGGGGGGCATGTATACCTGGCACTGGGGGCATATCTGGCACAGGGAGGCATATATACCTGGCACTGGGGGATATCTGGCACAGGGGGGCATGTATACCTGGCACTGGGGGATATCTGGCACTGGGGGGGCATGTTATACCTGGCACTGGGGGATATCTGGCACTGGGGGGGCATGTTATACCTGGCACTGGGGGATATCTGGCACTGGGGGGGCATGTATACCTGGCACTGGGGGATATCTGGCACTGGGGGGGCATGTATACCTGGCACTGGGGGATATCTGGCACTGGGGGGGCATGTATACCTGGCACTGGGGGATATCTGGCACTGGGGGGGGCATGTATACCTGGCACTGGGGGATATCTGGCACTGGGGGCATATCTAGCACAGGGGGGCATATATACCTGGCACTGGGGGATATCTGGCACAGGGGGGCATGTATACCTGGCACTGGAGGATATCTGGCACTGGGGGCATATCTGGCACTGTAGGGGCATTTCTGTATCTGGCACGGGGGGCAATGTATATCTGACACAGTGGGGGCATTTGTGTATCTAGCACTGTGGGGCAATGTGTATCTGACACTGTGAGGCAATGTATGGCACTCTGGGGGCATTTCTGTATCTGGCACTGTGGGGCAATGTGTATCTGGCACTGTGGGGCAATGTGCATCTGGCACTGTGGGGCAATGTGCATCTGGCACTGTGGGGCAATGTGCATCTGGCACTCTGGGGACATTTGTGTATCTGGCACTGTGGGGCAATGTGTATCTGGCACTGTGGGGCAATGTGTATCTGGCACTCTGGGGACATTTGTGTATCTGGCACTGTGGGGCAATGTGCATCTGGCACTGTGGGGCAATGTGTATCTGGCACTGTGAGGCAATGTGTATCTGGCACTCTGGGGACATTTGTGTATCTGGCACTCTGGGGACATTTGTGTATCTGGCACTGTGGGGCAATGTGTATCTGGCACTGTGGGGTTATATGTATCTGGCACTGTGGGGCAATGTATATCTAGCACTGTGGTGCAACGTGTATCTGACACTATTGGGGTCATACGTGTATCTGCCCCTCCCCCATATGTGTATCACGCCCCCATTTTCATTGGCCACGCCCCATGTGGCATTTGGCCACACCCATTTTTTTGCGCGCGCGCCTTCGGCGCGCGCACACAGTACCCGTAAGACATTTTTTCTACTTGCACCACTGCCTACGATCCTTGGAAGAGACGGTGTTGAGAGTAAGAAAAGGAGAAAAACGTCAGAGCAAGAACACGTGGCCTTCATCTCATTCAGTATTTGGGTTGCCTTAGATCTATCTTCCTTTCTTTGTATATATCGTTGATTTTACCCGTGGTGGGCAGTTTTAGACAATGTGATTGGGCACAACCCTTAGTGGTGCTGGTATTCCTACATTATAAATACAGTGCAATGTCCAGCTGGGCCAGAGGGCACTGGACCCGTGGCCCTAACCAAATACAGTGCCCTGTTAAAAGAGAGATAACAAACCCCACCACACCTACGGAATAGCGGCATAGAGTGAGCCCCCAGGCGGGTGAGACAAATACCGAATGAGGAGGAACCTACATGGGGCCTTCTAGGGGACCACCCCAAAAAGGGAGACACACCAGCCGGCCAAGGCGGGGAAGGAAAAGGTGTCCACTAGGCGACCCAAATGCAATCCAAACTCAACTTTCCGCACAACCGCATGGGGGGGGAAGTCCCGAGCCAACCTGAAATTCCTATGTACAACAACGCAAACAAATATACTCGCACTTTGGGAATCGAACCCGGGACTCTCCATGGGAGGCAGAAGACTTCACAGTCCACCCACATAGCTCCGGAAATAGTGATGTGTAAACTAAAACCAAAATGGAAACCATCCAACAAAAACTGACCAGCAACCCTGTCAGGAGCAAAAACGACCCACGCAACCAAACCACCAACCGTAATGGTAGAAAAAGCCTCACTGGACCCCCCAGAGAAAGTGGTTGTCTCGGAGAGTACAGCGCCAGCAGCGGAAGGTGCAGTCTGCGGTCGGGCGGACGCCCTGCACCCTCCCCACAGCCACTTCCCAAACCCCTAGAAAAACCGTGGAGGCACCATGAACCATTTCCATGTAGAAAGGAGCACCGAGAAGAACAGAAGTATCCCGCCCACACCCCTCTGATCCTATCCCATGTAAGCTATGCGCAATGAGCCTAACCAATGTAAGCGGGCTCCTGGGAGAACCGGACAACACATTAAAAGGAAGAAAAAATTGAAAGAAGAACTACAAAAGAGGAAAAAGTAACAACATGCTCACCGGTTCCTGGAGGGCCCTTGACTCCTTCCGCCACGGTTTCAGGGAACACCTCTTCAGGAACCCCGGATTCTTCGGCCTCGCTGGCTCCGGAAAGCCCGTTCCTCCGCGGCACCGAAAGCTAGGTCCGCTGTAGGCTCAAGGGAAATGACAGCAGGTGAAACATTACTCAAAACAACAATGCCCCAAGGGAAGTCAGGAGAAGGGGATATATACCCAACTGCGCAGAAGGGGGCCAGGAGGAAAGGGGGGAGAAGAAGGATATATGGGAAAAAGGAAGGGAGCGCTCATGGGGACCCAGAACCACAATCTGCCAGGCAAACGTAAGCCATGAGCCATGGGGGCTCACGGACCAAGCCCCGGACAATGCGGTGTCCGACGCTAATGCTTGGGCAACTGCGGGAGAAGCCCTGACGGGGAGAATAAAACGTGGCAGAAAGGGAACTGAGTGAAAACCTCAAGGGTTGGATCCTACTACTGTTTTGTTCATATGTTTGTAAATCCAGTCATCAGGACACAGAGACATGCGAGTTCACTGCTGTGCTGCTTTATTCCATCACCAACTACAGGCACACTGCACACTGGACCACCCACTTCCCAGCATCCCCCTGGTCCTAGGGACCATCACTGAAGATTCAGGCTTACACATGTGTCTACAAATATTAAGCATTCTAATACACTAACATCACATCCTCTTTTCTTTAATGATAAGCCCTGTACGCTTCAATGCAACAATTAACAACGTCATATAAGAATAGTGATGTGCACCGGACATTTTTCGGGTTTTGTGTTTTGGTTTTGGATTCGGTTCCGCGGCCGTGTTTTGGATTCGGACGCGTTTTGGCAAAACCTTCCTGAAATTTTTTTGTCGGATTCGGGTGTGTTTTGGATTTGGGTGTTTTTTTACAAAAAACCCTCAAAAACAGCTTAAATCATAGAATTTGGGGGTCATTTTGATCCCATAGTATTATTAACCTCAATAACCATAATTTCCATTCATTTCCAGTCTATTCTGAACACCTAAAAAGGGGGTTGGTGGAGTCTGCACAAGATCACTCAGTCTAAATGCTTAATACTTTGGGTGATATCAATTAAAGCAATAGCTCTAATTTAAACCAACGTATGGCCATATATCAAACAAATAATTGGTATTCGGCACTGGGTTGGCGGTGCTCCCAGAAATAGTTCAGTAAACTTTTTGTAAAAAATGTGGTTCCTGTATAGTACAGGAGCCAAAAAGAAAAAAGAAAGACTATGTGTCTCTTCTGGGGCACACTTTTCTTGAAAATTATGTGGTCTTGTAATACTTGAAATATAACTTTTATTAGTAACCCTCTTAAAATAATGGCTATAAGGCAAGAGAAAAAATAATAATAATGACAACAATTAAATAGAATTGTCTATCCAAATGAACATCAAATGTTGTGATACAGGTTTGACATAATGGCTCTTTGAGCGAAAATGTGTGTGTGTCTCTGATGTTTGAGAAAATAATGTCTTCTTCCGAATTTATAACAAAATAAACTATGACTGAAATAGAAATAGAAAAATACCGGAAGCAAAAGGGTATTATTCAATATAATATATGCCGGGCTCCACCCTGATTGCTAAATGTATGTGAAATTCCAAAATTTGGATGGGGAATAATACTTTGGTTCTAGGTCCTGTGTCCTGGATTTGGATAAAAATACCTGCAGTACCCGGTATTCTCTGGTGGTCTCCCACCCAGGTACTGACCTGGTCCACAGTGCTTGGCTTCCAAGATCAGACGAGGTTGGGCATACTCAGTGTGGTTTGACCGCAGGTAGATATATCACACCTGGTGACACCTGGAACCATGTATTGAAGGCTCTGAGAGAAATCCCAAAGTTTTAGGTAGGATGGTGTGGTAAGAAGCTGGTGGCGCAGGGCAGATACACTATTGTGTTATACTGCCGGTATGTGCTGCATTTAGAGGAGAGAGTTGGGCGGGGGGTTCATAATGTGTAAGGAAGTAACATAGTAACATAGTTTTTGAGGTTGACAAAAGACAGTTTGTCCATCGAGTTCAACCTATTAGTCTTAACATATTGCAGTATAGGAGATCACTAATTTTAACTCTAGTGAATGATTAACTGTAATGTCCATTCCTCTTTTATTTTATAGTTATTTTATTATTAAAGTGCATGATTTACCCACCATAACCCTGAATATCCTTATCCAGTACGAATTTATGTAGCCCATTCTTAAAAGTAGTGACCGAGTCCACCATTACTGATTTCTACTGTGTGGCATAATGTGTAAGGGGCAAAACTGCTGTGTGGGCTTAATTTGTAAGGAGCATAGCTACTGTGTTGGCATAATGTGTAAGGAGCATTACTACTGTGGGCATAATGTTTAAAGTGCATAGGTACTATGTGGGCATAATGTGTAAGGGACATTTGTTTTGTTCATACGTTTGTAAATCCAGTCATCAGGACACAGAGAGATGTGAGTTCACTGCTGTGCTGTTTATTCCATCCAAATCCAGGCACACTGCACACTGGACCACCCACTTCCCAGCATTCCCCTGGTCCCAGGGACCATCACTGAAGATACAGGCTTACAAACATTAGTAAGGGAGTGTGTACAAATATTAAGCATTCTAATACACTAACATCACATCCTCTTTTCTTTAAAGATAAGCCCTGTACGCTTCAATGCAACAATTAACAACGTCATATTAAGAACATCATCTAAAACGTTTCAATGAGTCTCTCAGGTCTGCGTATTTCCCTTTTGGGTCTTTCATACACAGTCTGTGTTTCACAGTTGGACCTTTCTAGAATCGTGGTTTGTTCACCATTATGAGGATAATCATACATGTCAGATGAAGGGTATTCTACAGTCATGTTGTCTTCATTATGGTTAGGTTGAGATCTTAAATCCACTAGAGATGAGCGGGTTCGGTTCCTCGGAATCCGAACCCGCCCGAACTTCAGGGTTTTTTACACGGGGCCGAGCAGGCTCGGATCCTCCCGCCTTGCTCGGTTAACCCGAGCGCGCCCGAACGTCATCATCACGCTGTCGGATTCTCGCGAGGCTCGGATTCTATATAAGGAGCCGCGCGTCGCCGCCATTTTTCACACGTGCATTGAGATTCATAGGGAGAGGACGTGGCTGGCGTCCTCTCCGTTTATAGAGATTCGAGAAGAGAGTGAGACAGTCTCACTAGAGAGAGACACAGTAGTAATTTTGGGGAGCATTAGGAGGAGTACTACTACTACTAGTACTTGCTGAAGTGAAGTGATAGATAGTGTGACTGTATTGTATTATCTGACTTGTGGGGGAGACACTGACAGTGGGGAGCAGTTAGAGTCTGAGAGCAGGACTCAGGAGTACATACTACATATAACGTACAGTGCACACTTTTGCTGCCAGAGTGCCACACCAGTATAATATATATTGTGATTGTATGCTTAGGAGTACTACTTGCAAGTTGCTGATAGTGTGACCAGTGACCTGACCACCAGTTTAATAATCACCACCAGTTTAATTAATATATATATATATATATATAATTGTATATAATTAATATATATATAATATTATAATTGTATACCACCTACCCATGTTTTTTTTTTTTTCTTTCTTCTTTATACATACTACTATAGTAGCTTACTGTAGCAGTCTGCGGTGCTGCTGAGCTGACAGTGTCCAGCAGGTCCGTCATCAGTCATCATTACCTAATAAATATATATCTACCTGTCCGGCTGCAGTACTAGTGATATTATATATACATATATATATTGATTTCATATCATTATCATCCAGTCTATATTAGCAGCAGACACAGTACGTTAGTCCACGGCTGTAGCTACCTCTGTGTCGGCACTCGGCAGTCCATCCATAATTGTATACCACCTACCCATGGTTTTTTTTTTCTTTCTTCTTGATACATACTACTATAGTAGCTTACTGTAGCAGTCTGCGGTGCTGCTGAGCTGACAGTGTCCAGCAGGTCCGTCATCAGTCATCATTACCTAATAAATATATATCTACCTGTCCGGCTGCAGTACTAGTGATATTATATATACATATATATATTGATTTCATATCATTATCATCCAGTCTATATTAGCAGCAGACACAGTACGGTAGTCCACGGCTGTAGCTACCTCTGTGTCGGCACTCGGCAGTCCATCCATAATTGTATACCACCTACCCGTGGTTTTTTTTTTTCTTTCTTCTTGATACATACTACTATAGTAGCTTACTGTAGCAGTCTGCGGTGCTGCTGAGCTGACAGTGTCCAGCAGGTCCGTCATCAGTCATCATTACCTAATAAATATATATCTATCTACCTGTCCGGCTGCAGTACTAGTGATATTATATATACATATATATATTGATTTCATATCATTATCATCCAGTCTATATTAGCAGCAGACACAGTACGGTAGTCCACGGCTGTAGCTACCTCTGTGTCGGCACTCGGCAGTCCATCCATAATTGTATACCACCTACCCGTGGTTTTTTTTTTTCTTTCTTCTTGATACATACTACTATAGTAGCTTACTGTAGCAGTCTGCGGTGCTGCTGAGCTGACAGTGTCCAGCAGGTCCGTCATCAGTCATCATTACCTAATAAATATATATCTATCTACCTGTCCGGCTGCAGTACTAGTGATATTATATATACATATATATATTGATTTCATATCATTATCATCCAGTCTATATTAGCAGCAGACACAGTACGGTAGTCCACGGCTGTAGCTACCTCTGTGTCGGCACTCGGCAGTCCATCCATAATTGTATACCACCTACCCGTGGTTTTTTTTTTTCTTTCTTCTTGATACATACTACTATAGTAGCTTACTGTAGCAGTCTGCGGTGCTGCTGAGCTGACAGTGTCCAGCAGGTCCGTCATCAGTCATCATTACCTAATAAATATATATCTACCTGTCCGGCTGCAGTACTAGTGATATTATATATACATATATATATTGATTTCATATCATTATCATCCAGTCTATATTAGCAGCAGACACAGTACGGTAGTCCACGGCTGTAGCTACCTCTGTGTCGGCACTCGGCAGTCCATCCATAAGTATACTAGTATCCATCCATCTCCATTGTTTACCTGAGGTGCCTTTTAGTTGTGCCTATTAAAATATGGAGAACAAAAATGTTGAGGTTCCAAAATTAGGGAAAGATCAAGATCCACTTCCACCTCGTGCTGAAGCTGCTGCCACTAGTCATGGCCGAGACGATGAAATGCCAGCAACGTCGTCTGCCAAGGCCGATGCCCAATGTCATAGTACAGAGCATGTCAAATCCAAAACACCAAATATCAGTAAAAAAAGGACTCCAAAACCTAAAATAAAATTGTCGGAGGAGAAGCGTAAACTTGCCAATATGCCATTTACCACACGGAGTGGCAAGGAACGGCTGAGGCCCTGGCCTATGTTCATGGCTAGTGGTTCAGCTTCACATGAGGATGGAAACACTCAGCCTCTCGCTAGAAAAATGAAAAGACTCAAGCTGGCAAAAGCAGTAGCACCGCAAAGAACTGTGCGTTCTTCGAAATCCCAAATCCACAAGGAGAGTCCGACTCCAATTGTGTCGGTTGCGATGCCTGACCTTCCCAACACTGGACGTGAAGAGCATGCGCCTTCCACCATTTGCACGCCCCCTGCAAGTGCTGGAAGGAGCACCCGCAGTCCAGTTCCTGATAGTCAGATTGAAGATGTCAGTGTTGAAGTACACCAGGATGAGGAGGATATGGGTGTTGCTGGCGCTGGGGAGAAAATTGACCAGGAGGATTCTGATGGTGAGGTGGTTTGTTTAAGTCAGGCACCCAGGGAGACACCTGTTGTCCGTGAGAGGAATATGGCCACTGACATGCCTGGTGAAAATACCAAAAAAATCAGCTCTTCGGTGTGGAAGTATTTCAACAGAAATGCGGACAACTGGTGTCAAGCCGTGTGTTGCCTTTGTCAAGCTGTAATAAGTAGGGGTAAGGACGTTAACCACCTCGGAACATCCTCCCTTATACGTCACCTGCAGCACATTCATAATAAGTCAGTGACAAGTTCAAAAACTTTGGGTGACAGCGGAAGCAGTCCACTGACCAGTAAATACCTTCCTCTTGTAACCAAGCTCACGCAAACCACCCCACCAACTCCCTCAGTGTCAATTTCCTCCTTCCCCAGGAATGCCAATAGTCCTGCAGGCCATGTCACTGGCAATTCTGACGATTCCTCTCCTGCCTGGAATTCCTCCGATGCATCCTTGCGTGTAACGCCTACTGCTGCTGGCGCTGCTGTTGTTGCTGCTGGGAGTCGATGGTCATCCCAGAGGGGAAGTCGTAAGACCACTTTTACTACTTCCACCAAGCAATTGACTGTCCAACAGTCCTTTGCGAGGAAGATGAAATATCACAGCAGTCATCCTACTGCAAAGCGGATAACTGAGGCCTTGGCATCCTGGGTGGTGAGAAACGTGGTTCCGGTATCCATCATTACTGCAGAGCCAACTAGAGACTTGTTGGAGGTACTGTGTCCCTGGTACCAAATACCATGTAGGTTCCATTTCTCTAGGCAGGCGATACCGAAAATGTACACAGACCTCAGAAAAAGAGTCACCAGTGTCCTAAAAAATGCAGCTGTACCCAATGTCCACTTAACCACGGACATGTGGACAAGTGGAGCAGGGCAGGGTCAGGACTATATGACTGTGACAGCCCACTGGGTAGATGTATGGACTCCCGCCGCAAGAACAGCAGCGGCGGCACCAGTAGCAGCATCTCGCAAACGCCAACTCTTTCCTAGGCAGGCTACGCTTTGTATCACCGGTTTCCAGAATACGCACACAGCTGAAAACCTCTTACGGCAACTGAGGAAGATCATCGCGGAATGGCTTACCCCAATTGGACTCTCCTGTGGATTTGTGGCATCGGACAACGCCAGCAATATTGTGTGTGCATTAAATATGGGCAAATTCCAGCACGTCCCATGTTTTGCACATACCTTGAATTTGGTGGTGCAGAATTTTTTTAAAAACGACAGGGGCGTGCAAGAGATGCTGTCGGTGGCCAGAAGAATTGCGGGACACTTTCGGCGTATAGGCACCACGTACAGAAGACTGGAGCACCACCAAAAACAACTGAACCTGCCCTGCCATCATCTGAAGCAAGAAGTGGTAACGAGGTGGAATTCAACCCTCTATATGCTTCAGAGGTTGGAGGAGCAGCAAAAGGCCATTCAAGCCTATACAATTGAGCACGATATAGGAGGTGGAATGCACCTGTCTCAAGCGCAGTGGAGAATGATTTCAACGTTGTGCAAGGTTCTGCTGCCCTTTGAACTTGCCACACGTGAAGTCAGTTCAGACACTGCCAGCCTGAGTCAGGTCATTCCCCTCATCAGGCTTTTGCAGAAGAAGCTGGAGACATTGAAGGAGGAGCTAACACGGAGCGATTCCGCTAGGCATGTGGGACTTGTGGATGGAACCCTTAATTCGCTTAACAAGGATTCACGGGTGGTCAATCTGTTGAAATCAGAGCTCTACATTTTGGCCACCGTGCTCGATCCTAGATTTAAAGCCTACCTTGGATCTCTCTTTCCGGCAGACACAAGTCTGCTGGGGTTGAAAGACCTGCTGGTGAGAAAATTGTCAAGTCAAGCGGAACGCGACCTGTCAACATCTCCTCCTTCACATTCTCCCGCAACTGGGGGTGCGAGGAAAAGGCTCAGAATTCCGAGCCCACCCGCTGGCGGTGATGCAGGGCAGTCTGGAGCGACTGCTGATGCTGACATCTGGTCCGGACTGAAGGACCTGACAACGATTACGGACATGTCGTCTACTGTCACTGCATATGATTCTCTCACCATTGAAAGAATGGTGGAGGATTATATGAGTGACCGCATCCAAGTAGGCACGTCACACAGTCCGTACTTATACTGACAGGAAAAAGAGGCAATTTGGAGGCCCTTGCACAAACTGGCTTTATTCTACCTAAGTTGCCCTCCCACAAGTGTGTACTCCGAAAGAGTGTTTAGTGCCGCCGCTCACCTTGTCAGCAATCGGCGTACGAGGTTACATCCAGAAAATGTGGAGAAGATGATGTTCATTAAAATGAATTATAATCAATTCCTCCGTGGAGACATTGACCAGCAGCAATTGCCTCCACAAAGAACACAGGGAGCTGAGATGGTGGATTCCAGTGGGGACGAATTGATAATCTGTGAGGAGGGGGATGTACACGGTGATATATCGGAGGATGATGATGAGGTGGACATCTTGCCTCTGTAGAGCCAGTTTGTGCAAGGAGAGATTAATTGCTTCTTTTTTGGTGGGGGTCCAAACCATCCCGTCATTTCAGTCACAGTCGTGTGGCAGACCCTGTCACTGAAATGATGGGTTGGTTAAAGTGTGCATGTCCTGTTTATACAACATAAGGGTGGGTGGGAGGGCCCAAGGACAATTCCATCTTGCACCTCTTTTTTCTTTAATTTTTCTTTGCGTCATGTGCTGTTTGTGGAGTGTTTTTTGGAAGGGCCATCCTGCGTGACACTGCAGTGCCACTCCTAGATGGGCCCGGTGTTTGTGTCGGCCACTAGGGTCGCTTATCTTACTCACACAGCTACCTCATTGCGCCTCTTTTTTTCTTTGCGTCATGTGCTGTTTGGGGAGTGTTTTTTGGAAGGGCCATCCTGCGTGACACTGCAGTGCCACTCCTAGATGGGCCCGGTGTTTGTGTCGGCCACTAGGGTCGCTTATCTTACTCACACAGCTACCTCATTGCGCCTCTTTTTTTCTTTGCGTCATGTGCTGTTTGGGGAGTGTTTTTTGGAAGGGCCATCCTGCGTGACACTGCAGTGCCACTCCTAGATGGGCCCGGTGTTTGTGTCGGCCACTAGGGTCGCTTATCTTACTCACACAGCTACCTCATTGCGCCTCTTTTTTTCTTTGCGTCATGTGCTGTTTGGGGAGTGTTTTTTGGAAGGGCCATCCTGCGTGACACTGCAGTGCCACTCCTAGATGGGCCCGGTGTTTGTGTCGGCCACTAGGGTCGCTTATCTTACTCACACAGCTACCTCATTGCGCCTCTTTTTTTCTTTGCGTCATGTGCTGTTTGGGGAGTGTTTTTTGGAAGGGCCATCCTGCGTGACACTGCAGTGCCACTCCTAGATGGGCCCGGTGTTTGTGTCGGCCACTAGGGTCGCTTATCTTACTCACACAGCTACCTCATTGCGCCTCTTTTTTTCTTTGCGTCATGTGCTGTTTGGGGAGTGTTTTTTGGAAGGGCCATCCTGCGTGACACTGCAGTGCCACTCCTAGATGGGCCAGGTGTTTGTGTCGGCCACTAGGGTCGCTTAGCTTAGTCATCCAGCGACCTCGGTGCAAATTTTAGGACTAAAAATAATATTGTGAGGTGTGAGGTATTCAGAATAGACTGAAAATGAGTGGAAATTATGGTTTTTGAGGTTAATAATACTTTGGGATCAAAATGACCCCCAAATTCTATGATTTAAGCTGTTTTTTAGGTTTTTTGGAAAAAAACACCCGAATCCAAAACACACCCGAATCCGACAAAAAAAATTCGGTGAGGTTTTGCCAAAACGCGGTCGAACCCAAAACACGGCCGCGGAACCGAACCCAAAACCAAAACACAAAACCCGAAAAATTTCCGGCGCTCATCTCTAAAATCCACCCGATTTCTTCTTACTTCTGTTCCATGCTCTGTACGTATAGTGTAAGATCTTGGTGCTACTTGTGCTTGCACAATACCTTTCTGCACCCAAATACCTTTCTCGTGATCTCTGAGATGGACTTGGTCACCCGATTTTAGATCAGATAAGCTTTTTGCTCGCCTGTCATGGAACAGTTTCTGTTTCGCCTGTTGACGTTCCTTACTCAGTCTGACCAACGCTGAGTTATGTGTATTAAGCAGTTCATCATGTATCGGGAGATTTGCTCTAATCCTCCTTCCCATCAGCATTTGTGCAGGAGAAAGTCCATTCTGTAAAGGTGTACTGCGGTAGATTAAAAGACTTTTGTAGAAATCTTCTTTACCTTCTTGAGCTTTTTTCATGAGACTCTTTACAGTTTTTACTGAACTTTCCACCAACCCATTTGAGCGTGGATAGTGAGGACTTGACGTAGTATGGACAAATTCCCACTCATCAGCAAATTGTCTAAATTCAGCACTGGAAAACTGAGGACCATTGTCAGTGAACACTTCCATAGGAACACCATGCCTTGCAAAGATTGACTTCATGCAAGTGATTACGGCTTTACTAGTAGTTGTATGTAGTGTCTTCACCTCAGGGTAGTTAGAGTAATAATCAGTCACAACAATGTATGTTTTCCCATTACAATCAAACAAATCTGCGCCAACTTTCTTCTTGTTCATGTGTCCACATCCACTCGTTATCTTTGTCCAACAACCATCTTAGAGAGGCTGTTTGTCCAGAGAGTTGAGAAATAAACTTTCCTAAGTAAGTAATCATTCCTAGGAATCTTCTGATATCGTCTTTGTTGTTAGGACGTTCCATGTTCATTATGGCTGATATTTTCCTTGGGTCTGGTTTTACACCTTGATCCGAGACCACGTCGCCCATAAAGGTAAGTGTATTCACGCCAAATTCACATTTGTCCTTGTTTATCTTTAGATTCACTTTCTTGACAAGTTCCATTACTTGTCTCAATCTAGAATCATGTTCTTCCTTTGTAGATCCCCAGACAATAATGTCATCCATCATTGTTTCAACACCTGGAATATGTTTAAAAATCATGTGTATCTTTTTGTGATATACTTCTGGAGCAGACAATATTCCATATGGTAGTCGAAGAAATCTGTATCGACCTTCTAGTGTATTAAATGTACAATGCTTTGAGCTGGCCTCATCTAGCTTCATTTGCCAGAATCCTGAAATTTACTGAATCATTTTGCTCCCGCAAATTGCGACATGATTTCATCTCTAGTTGGTAGTTTGGTAGTTTGAAATGTTCTCGTTTAATAGCTTTGTTGAAATCTCTGGGGTCTAGACATATTCTGAGTTGTCCATTTTTCTTTTCAACAATTACTAAGGAGCTTATCCATTCAGTAGGCTCATCAACTTTCTGTATCACACCCAAGGCTTCCATGCGATTTAACTCTTGTTTCAGTTTTTCTCTCAGCGCAAACGGCACTTTTCTTGCGTGTCTATATTTATTTTATGCTCTCCAGGCAAACAACCTAGACCTTTAAACAAGTCTGTATTCTGTAATCATCGATTTGCAGTCATCTTCTACTTGTGATGTCACCATAAAAACTTTCTTTAGCAAGCTTAGTTTCTCACAGGAACTTAATCCTAGAATCGGTTGCACATTTTTATCCACAATCAGTAGAGATGTTTTAAACTGTTGTCCCTTATATTTCAGTGTCACTAAGCATGTACCTTTCACAGGAATTTCCTCCCCAGTGTACCCTGTAACTTTCACTTTGGATGGATGAATTTTAGGTTTTACTCTAAAAGTCTTATAGTCTTGAAACAAAATTAAATTCACCTGCGCGCCAGTATCAAGCTTAAAGGGAATGACAATCTCGTTCACAGTTAAAGGGACAATCCATTCTTTCTTATGTGCACTGCAAAGTTCAATGCAATCCACAAAGAATTCCTCTGTTTGTTTAACAGCATGCACATTGGTTGTTTCACTTTTAATTTTACAGCATTTGGCAAAGTGATTAAGTCTACCACATTTCATGCAGGTTTTACCATAAGCCGGGCACATTTTAGGATTGTGAGCATTTCCACATCTACTACACATTTCTTTATTAGACTGTGGCTTAGACTGCTTCATTCTTGAAAATGGAGGTTTGCTTAGCTCTGTGTTCTGCACTAAATGGACAGCAGCATCAACTTCCTTGTATAACTTTTTGGCTTGAAATCTAGTTATTTCTGCAGATCTACACATAGTCACTGCCTTGTCTAGTGTTAGGTCTTGCTCTCTCAGCAGTCTCTCTCTGAGTCCATTATCAGGTATTCCACAGACAATACGATCTCTAATCAGTGAATCCTTTAAATCACCAAACTCACAGGTTTTACTGAGTGATTGCAGCTCTGTAACATACTGATCAAATCCATCTACAGACTTCTGATCACATTTGAAAAACTTATATCTTTCATATGTCACATTTTTCGTTGGCACAAAGTAATCTTCAAACTTTTGCATTATAGAAGATAGCACCATATTCTGCCCCTCAGCAAACTGAAAACTATTATAAATGTTCAGCACATACTCTCCTATCACATGGAGGAAAATGGATGCCTTCGTTTTGTCAGCCTCTGCATCAGCTCCACATGCAGCAAGATAAATATTAAACCTTTGCTTAAATCTTTTCCAGACAAGTTACCAGACATCACCATGCCGGTTGGAGGAGCTAGTTTATCCATGGTTACTCACTGTTCGAAAAGAGGAGCACACGGCAGGTTTTGCAGACACTGAGTATCACAGCCTTACAGACTACTGCAGGATTCTGTCACACTCTGAGAGCACTAGCAGTCCAAGTTAAATTTCTTCTGACACCATGTTTTGTTCATATGTTTGTAAATCCAGTCATCAGGACACAGAGACATGCGAGTTCACTGCTGTTCTGCTTTATTCCATCACCAACTACAGGCACACTGGACCACCCACTTCCCAGCATCCCCCTGGTCCTAGGGACCATCACTGAAGATTCAGACTTACACATGTTAGTAAGGGAGTGTCTACAAATATTAAGCATTCTAATACACTAACATCACAACTACCCCCCTAAGTCCCACAAAGCAGGGAGGCTGTTGCCAGCAGCCTGCCTGTAAAATAACAAACTCTAGAAAACAATAAAAAAATAAGAATTTACTCACCGGTAATTCTATTTCTCGTAGTCCGTAGTGGATGCTGGGAACTCCGTAAGGACCATGGGGAATAGCGGGCTCCGAAGGAGGCTGGGCACTCTAGAAAGATTTATGACTACCTGGTGTGCACTGGCTCCTCCCACTATGACCCTCCTCCAAGCCTCAGTTAGGACACTGTGCCCGGACGAGCTGACATAATAAGGAAGGATTTTGAATCCCGGGTAAGACTCATACCAGCCACACCAATCACACTGTACACCTCGTGATACTATATCCAGTTTGACAGTATGAAAACAACTGAGCCTCTCCACAGATGGCTCAACAATAACCCTTTAGTTAACAATAACTATTTACAAGTATTGCAGACAATCCGCACTTGGGATGGGCGCCCAGCATCCACTACGGACTACGAGAAATAGAATTACCGGTGAATAAATTCTTATTTTCTCTGACGTCCTAGTGGATGCTGGGAACTCCGTAAGGACCATGGGGATTATACCAAAGTTCCCAAACGGGCGGGAGAGTGCGGATGACTCTGCAGCACCGAATGAGAGAACTCTAGGTCCTCCTCAGCCAGGGTATCAAATTTGTAGAATTTTGCAAACGTGTTTGCCCCTGACCAAGTAGCTGCTCGGCAAAGTTGTAAAGCCGAGACCCCTCGGGCAGCCGCCCAAGATGAGCCCACTTTCCTTTTGGAATGGGCATTTACAGATTTTGGCTGTGGCAGGCCTGCCACAGAATGTGCAAGCTGAATTGTACTACAAATCCAGCAAGCAATAGTCTGCTTAGAAGCAGGAGCACCCAGTTTGTTGGGTGCATACAGGATAAACAGCGAGTCAGATTTTCTGACTCCAGCCGTCCTGGAAACATATATTTTCAGGGCCCTGACAACGTCTAGCAACTTGGAGTCCTCCAAATCCTTAGTAGCCGCAGGCACCACAATAGGCTGGTTCAGGTGAAACGCTGACACCACCTTAGGTAGAAACTGGGGACGAGTCCTCAATTCTGCCCTATCCATATGGAAAATCAGAAAAGGGCTTTTACATGATAAAGCCGCCAATTCTGACACTCGCCTGGCTGAAGCCAAGGCCAATAACATGACCACTTTCCACGTGAGATATTTTAGATCCACGGTTTTAAGTGGCTCAAACCAATGTGATTTTAAGAAACTCAACACCACGTTGAGATCCCAAGGTGCCACAGGGGGCACAAACGGGGGCTGAATATGCAGCACTCCTTTCACAAATGTCTGAACTTCAGGTACTGAAGCTAGTTCTTTTTGAAAGAAAATCGACAGAGCCGAGATCTGTACTTTAATGGAGCCTAGCTTTAGGCCCATATTCACTCCTGCTTGCAGGAAATGCAGAAATCGACCCAGCTGAAATTCCTCTGTTGGGGCCTTTTTTGCCTCGCACCATGCAACATATTTCCGCCATATGCGGTGATAATGCTTTGCCGTAACATCTTTCCTGGCCTTAATAAGCGTAGGAATGACTTCTTCCGGAATACCCTTTTCCTTCAGGATCCGGTGTTCAACCGCCATGCCGTCAAACGCAGCCACGGTAAGTCTTGGAACAGACAGGGCCCCTGTTGTAGCAGGTCCTGTCTGAGCGGTAGAGGCCACGGGTCCTCTGAGAGCATCTCTTGAAGTTCCGGGTACCACGCTCGTCTTGGCCAATCCGGAACCACGAGAATTGTGTTTACTCCTCGCTTTCTTATTATTCTCAATACCTTTGGTATGAGAGGCAGAGGAGGGAACACATAAACCGACTGGTACACCCACGGTGTCACTAGAGCGTCCACAGCTATCGCCTGAGGGTCCCTTTACCTGGCGCAATATCTTTTTAACTTTTTGTTGAGGCGGGACGCCATCATGTCCACCTGTGGTTTTTCCCAACGGTTTACCAGCATCTGGAAAACTTCTGGATGAAGTCCCCACTCTCCCGGGTGGAGGTCGTGTCTGCTGAGGAAGTCTGCTTCCCAGTTGTCCACTCCCGGAATGAACACTGCTGACAGTGCTAGTACATGATTCTCCGCCCATCTGAGAATTCTTGTGGCTTCTGCCATCGCCATCCTGCTTCTTGTGCCTCCCTGTCGATTTACATGGGCGACTGCCGTGATGTTGTCTGACTGGATCAGCACCGGCTGGTGTAGGAGCAGGGATTTTGCTTGACTTAGGGCATTGTAGATGGCCCTTAGTTCCAGAATATTTATGTGAAGGGAAGTCTCCTGACTCGACCATAGTCCTTGGAAGTTTCTTCCCTGTGTGACTGCCCCCCAGCCTCGAAGGCTGGCATCCGTGGTCACCAGGACCCAGTCCTGTATGCCGAACCTGCGGCCCTCTAGAAGATGGGCACTCTGCAGCCACCATAGTAGAGACACCCTGGTTCTTGGAGACAGGGTTATTAAGCGATGCATCTGAAGATGCGATCCGGACCACTGGTCCAACAGGTCCCACTGAAAGATTCTGGCATGGAATCTGCCGAAGGGAATTGCTTCGTAAGAAGCCACCATCTTTCCCAGGACCCGCGTGCAGCGATGCACTGATACCTGTTTTGGTTTCAGGAGGTCTCTGACTAGAGATGACAACTCCCTGGCTTTCTCCTCCGGGAGAAACACTTTTTTCTGGACTGTATCCAGAATCATACCCAGGAACAGTAGCCGTGTCGTCGGAACCAGCTGTGACTTTGGGATATTCAGAATCCAGCCGTGCTGGTGCAGCACCTCCTGAGATAGTGCTACTCCCACCAACAACTGTTCCTTGGACCTCGCTTTTATTAGGAGATCGTCCAAGTACGGGATAATTAAAACTCAATTTTTTTGAAGGAGTATCATCATTTCCGCCATAACCTTGGTAAATACCCTCGTGCCGTGGACAGTCCAAACGGCAGCGTCTGGAATTGGTAATGGCAATCCTGTACCACAAATCTGAGGTACTCCTGGTGAGGATGGTAAATGGGGACATGCAAGTAAGCATCCTTGATGTCCAGGGATACCATGTAATCCCCCTCGTCCAGGCTTGCAATAACCGCCCTGAGCGATTCCATCTTGAACTTGAATTTTTTTATGTATGTGTTCAAGGATTTCAAATTTAAAATGGGTCTCACCGAACCGTCCGGTTTCGGTACCACAAATAGTGTGGAATAGTAACCCCGGCCTTGTTGAAGTAGGGGTACCTTGATTATCACCTGCTGGGAATACAGCTTGTGAATTGCCGCTAGCACCGCCTCCCTGTCTGAGGGAGCAATCGGCAAGGCAGATTTTAGGAACCGGTGGGGTGGAGACGCCTCGAATTCCAGTTTGTACCCCTGAGATACTATTTGAAGGATCCAGGGATCCACCTGTGAGCGAGCCCACTGATCGCTGAAATTCTTGAGGCGGCCCCCCACCGTACCTGGCTCCGCCTGTGGAGCCCCACCGTCATGCGGCGGACTTGGAAGAAGAAGCGGGGGAGGACTTTTGCTCCTGGGAACCTGCTGTTTGTTGCAGCCTTTTTCCCCTACCTCTGCCTCTGGACAGAAAGGACCCGCCTTTTCCACGCCTGTTTTTCTGGGTCCGAAAGGACTGAACCTGATAAAACGGCGCCTTCTTAGGCTGTGAGGGGACATGGGGTAAAAATGCTGACTTCCCAGACGTTGCTGTGGAAACTAGGTCCGAGAGACCATCCCCAAATAATTCCTCACCCTTATATGGCAAAACTTCCATGTGCCTTTTAGAATCTGCATCTCCTGTCCACTGGCGAGTCCATAAGCCTCTCCTAGCAGAAATGGACAATGCACTTACTTTAGATGCCAGTCGGCAGATTTCCCTCTGTGCATCTCTCATATATAAGACTGAGTCTTTGATATGGTCTATGGTTAGCAGGATCGTGTCTCTGTCTAATGTGTCAATATTTTCTGGCAGTTTATCTGACCACGCAGCGGCAGCACTGCACATCCAAGCTGACGCAATAGCTGGCCTAAGTATAATGCCTGAGTGTTTATATACAGACTTCAGGATCGCCTCCTGCTTTCTATCAGCAGGTTCCTTGAGGGCGGCCGTATCCGGAGATGGTAGTGCCACCTTTTTAGACAAACGTGTGAGCGCTTTATCCACCCTAGGAGGTGTTTCCCAACGTGACCTATCCTCTGGCGGGAAAGGGAACGCCATTAGTACCTTCTTAGGAATTACCAATTTTTTATCAGGGAAAGCCCACGCTTCTTCACACACTTCATTTAATTCATCTGATGGGGGAAAAACTACAGGTAGTTTTTTCTCCCCAAACATAATACCCTTTTTAGTGGTACCTGTATTTATATCAGAAATGTGTAACACCTCTTTCATTGCCTCAATCATGCAGTGAATGGCCTTAGTGGGCATCAGGTTAGACTCATCGTCGTCGACACTGGTGTCAGTATCAGTGTCGACATCTGGGTCTGCGGTCTGAGGTAGTGGGCGTTTTAGAGCCCCTGATGACCTGTGCGACGCCTGGACAGGCACGAGCTGAGAAGTCGGCTGTCCCACATTTGGCATGTCGTCAAATTTCTTATGTAAGGAGTCTATACGTGCACTCATTTCTTTCCATAAGCTCAACCACTCAGATGTCTGCCCCGCAGGGGGTGACATCCCTTCTAAAGGCATCTGCTCCGTCTCCACATCATTATCCTCATCAAACATGTCGACACAGCCGTACCGACACACCGCACACACACAGGGAATGCTCCAACAGAGGACAGGACCCACAAAAGCCCTTTGGGGGGACAGAGTGAGAGTATGCCAGCAGACACCAGAGCGCTATATAATGCAGGGACTAACTGAGTTATGTCCCCTATAGCTGCTTTTTCTATATAATTGTATACTGCGCCTAAATTTAGTGCCCCCCCTCTCTTTTTTACCCTTTTCTGTAGTGATTACTGCAGGGGAGAGCCAGGGAGCTTCCTTCCAGCGGATCTGTGAAGGAGAAATGGCGCCAGTGTGCTGAGGGAGATAGCTCCGCCCCTTTTCCGCGGACTATTCTCCCGCTTTTTCCTATATTCTGGCAGGGGTATTTTCCACATATATAGCCTCTGGGGCTATATATTGTGGTATTTTTGCCAGCCAAGGTGTTATTATTGCTTCTCAGGGCGCCCCCCCCCCCCCCCCAGCGCCCTGCACCCTCAGTGACCGGAGTGTGAAGTGTGTGTGAGGAGCAATGGCGCACAGCTGCAGTGCTGTGCGCTACCTTGGTGAAGACTGATGTCTTCTGCCGCCGATTTTCCGGACCTCTTCTTGCTTCTGGCTCTGTAAGGGGGACGGCGGCGCGGCTCCGGGACCGAACACCAAGGACTGGGCCTGCGGTCGATCCCTCTGGAGCTAATGGTGTCCAGTAGCCTAAGAAGCCCAAGCTGGCTGCAAGCAGGCAGGTTCGCTTCTTCTCCCCTTAGTCCCTCGCTGCAGTGAGCCTGTTGCCAGCAGGTCTCACTGAAAATAAAAAACCTAATTTCTATCTTTCTTTCTAAAGGCTCAGGAGAGCCCCTAGTGTGCATCCAACCTCGGCCGGGCACAAAATCTAACTGAGGCTTGGAGGAGGGTCATAGTGGGAGGAGCCAGTGCACACCAGGTAGTCATAAATCTTTCTAGAGTGCCCAGCCTCCTTCGGAGCCCGCTATTCCCCATGGTCCCTATTCCCCACGGAGTTCCCAGCATCCACTAGGACGTCAGAGAAATAAGAAAACTCCTAGGAGCTCCCCTAGCTTTGACCGGCTCCTCTGGGCACATTTTCTAAACTGAGTCTGGTAGGAGGGGCATAGAGGGAGAAGCCAGCCCACACTGTTAAACTCTTAAAGTGCCAGTGGCTCCATAAGGACCCGTCTATACCCCATGGTACTAAATGGAACCCCAGCATTCTCTAGCACGTAAGAGAAAAGGGGGCCCACCAGCAGATGGCGCACTAACCCCACATATCAAGGCCCCCACAGTATGTAATGAAAGCTGGGAATCAAGAATCGAACGCATGGCATCCACTGAATGCCGCTAGTCGGGGGCGGGAAGGGGAAAACGGGCCGGGGGCAGGGACAGAGGAGTCCGGAAATGAAACCCTAAATCATCCTGCCACCATAGCAGCAGGGGACATGCAGTGCCAGCGCGGGAAAGCAGCGTGCCAGGCACACCACTAGTAGCAAGTGGCAACCCAACCACTTCATCCCACGCCGCACCAGGATCCAGGGAGGGGAATGAGGGCAACCCACCCAGATATCAGACCCCCACATGGGAGCCCGCAGGAAAGGTCAGAACAGCCACCCCAGCACTCACAGCGTGGCACCACGCTCCGGCCAGGCACGCCAAAGGAGTCCCCGCCGGAGGCAGCCCCAGCACCGCCGGAGCGGCCCAGAGAGAGGCCAGCAGCGGAGGGCCTCCGCAGCGACCCGGCAGCATGGCAGGAGAGGAAGGAGGAGGAGAAGCGACCACCCGGACACATGGTCGCCGAATAGCCTGCAGCGGTAAGCGGGTGAGCAGCCTCAGCCAGGCGGCGGTGGGAGGGGGGGATCTACACATGAACGGGGCAGAGCAGCAGCAAGGGAAACATGAGGAGAACTAAGGGGGTCATTCCGAGTTGATCGCTAGCTGTTTTCGGTCGCTGCACAGCGATCTGGCAAATAAACGGCACTTCTGCGCATGTGTATGCGGCGCAATGCGCATGCGCGTCGTACTATTACAATGAACAATGTAGTTTCACACAAGGTCTAGCGAAGCATTTCAGTCGCACTGCTGGCCGCAGAGTGATTGACAGGAAGAGGCCGTTTCTGGGTGTCAACTGATCGTTTTCAGGGAGTGTTCGAAAAAATGCAGGCTTGCCAGGAAAAATACCCCTACTAGCACACCCCAGTATCCTAACATGGCCCAGTACACTGACTAACACCACTCAGTACCCTGACTAACATGATCCAGTACCCTGGCAAACATGGCTCAGTACCCTAACACAGCCCAGTAGAGGATCGTAGTGACTGAATAGGAACAGAGAGTGTTAAACATCTGAGGCTGGTAATGGCATTGTGGGTATCAGGTGATAGGACTATCCAGTAAGGATACAGGGATGGAGGGGGTAGTTTCATTCATTAGGGATAGCTGAAGGAGGAGTCAGACTCTTTTTTTCTTGTCTTACCAACCTCCCTCCCCTATTTTGTGTGTGTGGGTAGCTTTTGCGTTAGCTGTTTAGGCAGTAAAGAACGGCAGGTTACCTGTTTTAGGTCATAGATTGACTGTTTGTTGCTTGATTCATAGTTGTTTGGTGCGCTCACCTTCATTGACTGTGTAAAATGGCTGGACTAAATAAACGGGGGCAGCAACATCACCCAGATGGGTGGGTAGTCATGGTAGAAGGTTGAGTGGATACCTTTTGTTGTAGTTTGGGTAGTATGTTTCAGATTTGCAGATTGGGGAATGAGTTTTAGCTGTTCTTTCTTTGCCACCAGTATCTAATCCTTTTCTTTATAGCTGGTTAAAGTTTATAGTTATTTAAATAAATCAGCTAACATTTCTCTGCAAGCCTAAGTCTCTGTGTCGTTATTTTATGCAAGATAAAATGTTTGTGTTATGATGCATGCACAAGGTCATTCATCAGCCGTTAGGATGTTTATCAGGACTGAAACAGCCCGGTAACCTAACGCGTTACCGAAATTTTTTGAGGTTTGCTTGCATTTTTAGCATTGCTGCATTCTGCCCTATATCTAGTAAGCTCTATCACTGTTTAGTGCATTTTATTAGTTTTATATAATTGATATTTTGGATCAAATAAATCAGTTTACACCATCGAGAGCCTTGTTTCCATTGCGTGTGTACACGGCTGGAGGTGGGAGTACAAGTAGAGATTTCATGTAACCACTCCTACGTGCTTGCATAGAAGATCCATACCTGATAACGTGGATTTACTAAAGAACTAAGAAGTCCAAGGCATCTGAAATGTTTTTACCCTAATTGGGGATGTGCATATTAACTGAATTTATTTTTATTATATCGGAAATGCAGTCAGATTCCAAAAATGGCAGTTTTATGAGTTTTGACCACAATTTGCTGTTAGTACATCCATTGTCGGACTGTGGCTTGAAGGGCCCACCGGGGGAAGGCAGTGGTAGGGGCTCGTGCTTAAGGGATGTGACAAGCCACCACAGATGTGGGGCCCTCAAGCAGTGGGGCCCATGGGGGATTTCCCTTACACCCCTGTAGGCCAGTCTGACGCTGAATACATCCCACCCTAGGCAAGAAAACACCAGACGACTGCACAGCATTCCTGTTATTATATGAGATCTACTGTAGATTTCCCATATGTTGTAGATGCCAACTACATACTTGCCTACTCTCCTGGAATGGCCGGGAGGCTCCCGAAAATCGGGTGACCCTCCCGGCCCCCCGGAAAAGCAGACAAGTCTCCCGATTTCTGTGTGCCCCCCTGCTCGGCCACCCACTTAGTGAGTAAAGTGGGCGGTCTGGGCAGCCGATGACGCGATTCTTGTTGATTTGCTTCATCATAGCCACGCCCCCTGCAGTATAATGTCGGTAATAGCGGCATTATACAGTAGGGGCATGGCTTAAATGAAGCAATACATCGGCAACGCCCCCACCCCACCCTCGTTCCACCTTTGCTCCACCCCCTCTTCTTGCCACTACCCTTCCCCGCCCCCTGCTGATCCAACCTGGCTGCTCTCCCGGAGAGAGCAGCCAAAGAGTCGGTAAGTATGTGCCAACACCTTAGCAGTTTCAACTTGACTCTTATGTTCTGCAACACATTGTCCAATCTAAGTCATGTAAATGCAGATGATACAGAAACATGTACCGGAATATTTTCTGCAATTAGCTGCAGTCTGAATGAGTGACCTCGGATGGTTCATATCTCCCTGAACGGACAGTTTTCTTTCTCTGTTGCAGAAGAAACAGTCGAGTCTCCAATTTACCCTTATTATTGTCTGACGACACTGTTAAGTGGGTTAGTCTAGCGTTGCTTATTATCCCAAGAGTTGTGACCTTTCTCCTGTTGCTAGAATAACAAGCAGATGGCAGACCTGATGAGAATAAAAATGAACACCACTGTATTTTATATCGTGGAAGGGGCAGAGATGTCTGTCTGGCACCGAGTCACAGGACCGTACGCCACAGCATGACACAGCCTCTGTGACCTGTCCTGATAACAGGATGCTATGATTCTGATGTACAGTATGCAAATAGTATACAGAGGCAGGATGAGCTTATTGCAGCGCTGGGTGTGCCTGCCTGACAGTATGATCTGGAGCTAATTAGCTCACTTGTCATTTGGGAAGGGGCTGTAAATCAGATTGCAACCACGATTGAGAGGAAGACATGTAAATGGGTTGGTTCTATATCGGAGGGGCTGAAGGGACCTTGTGACGTATTGAGGGGAGGAGCTACGTCACCAGGGGGAGGAGCTACGGGCGAACAGGGTACCCGAAAAGTACCCTCGCGGGCTCGCTTCGCTCGCCACGCTTCGGGCACGGTGGCTCGCTCCGCTCCGCTCACCACCTAATTACTAAAGGTAATAGTTGGTGGCGTGGATAGTAGAGGAACTATCCCGCTGGCCTAGCTCCTCCCCCTTGCGTCGTAACCCCCCCCCCTTACGGAAAAGGTCCCTTAGCCCACTTGATTCTAGCATCTACCGTTCACACAGTAGCTATATATACAGAGCCTGGAGAGACCAGGGGCAGCCTGGGGAGTGCTGGACACGCCCTCAAGTGAGAGACTGCCATGCCCCATGACTCACAGCCACGCCCACTCCCCCCCCCCAACTACCAGCTTGCTGTTTGGTTACACACAGCGACTTTTCCACAAGCCAGGCTATCTAGCAGGTTTGGGTCTGACTGTGAGGCGTGCAGCACCATTATTCATCCTGCACAGCGTGAGTGCTGCAAAGTGTGTATGCACAGAGGCCCAGTAACCAGTCGCACGCTCTCAGAACTGTATTGGATACAGCATGTATTGGGCGTTACTGGACAGGAGCTGGGAGAGGGCTATACAGACACACGCAGATGGGCGTTATATGGGATTGTCGCGGTGTGCCGCATAAGTGGCTGCAAACTCAGGCGCTTACTCGCCGCACTCTGACAGAGACTCTGTACATAGCATAGGGCAAGTTTCCATAGTGTGACTGATGGTAGCATCTAATGCTCACAAAGTGGGCATCCCGGCCCTTGCGCAGTCAGACGCAGCCTGTACACCAGGGGGACAGCCCTTGCCCGACAGCAAGGGCTGCTGTAGTTTCTTTTTCGATTCTTCTCAGTACTGTACATGCAAAATAAACTACCACTCCCAGAAGCTCTTGCTGTCCGGCTGCTAGGAGCTGTAGTTTATTTTGAGATTCTTCATAGTACTGTAGTGCGGTGCGCTGCCGGACACGGCGTGGTGGTGCCAACCTCACTGCCTGATCGGTGAGTTTCTGGGCAGGGGCTGCACAGTGGGCATACTGATTAATATGTAAGGGGAATTTCAATAGTGGGCAAAATGTGTAAGGGGATTTTCTACAGTGGGAAAAATGTGTAAGGGGCACTACAACTGTGCTTTTCCATGAGACCACACCCCCTTAATTAGGCACCCGCAAAAGTACTAGGGTGGGGCACCAAAGTATATACTGTATCTGCTTACCAAAAAATTTGGCCTCACGCCGACCCTGCGTGTAATGTAGCTGTGATGTCAGTATGTAGCCCTGCCGTGTAATGTACTGTAGCTGTGATGTCAGTATGCAGCCAGTACTGCGCTTTGTACTTTAGTTTTCACCTACCACTGCAGGACACAGCCCTAGGTGGAGATAGACACACCCCTTGGGCAGAATGTGATGCACCCCCTCAATGGCATTATAATGTGGACCAGTGCCGTAAGTAGACATTTTGGTGCCAATTACCAGAAAGAGAATTGGTGCCCCCCCCTCCCCCCCTCCTCCCCATATGTAAAACATGGACAGTGCGCGCCAAAGGTGACGGGCAAAATATAGAAACGTGGAATAGTGCCAATTCACATTTCACTACACAGTAGTGTCCATTACACTGTAGTACCCCTTATACACATACGCCAGGTAGAGCCCCTTATACATATATGCCCGGTAGTACCCCATAAACACATATGCCAGGTAGTACCTCTTATACATGTTACATCAGGTAGAGCCCCTTATATATGTTACACCCGGTAGAGCCCTTTATACATGTTACGCCAGGTAGTTCCCTTTATACATGTTATGCCAGGTAGTACCCCTTATACATATTACACCAGTCAGAGCCCCTTATACACGTTATGCCAGGTAGAGCCCTTTATACAAGTTATGCCAGGTAGAGCCCCTTATAAACATTACGCCAGGTAGAGCATATTAGTGCGGTGGTGATGCAGCAGTGCAGGTGTTGCTGGCGTTTCTGCGCCCACAGTGCATATGCGCAGTAGTCCAGGCACTTCTGGCCCAGCCCTAGTTATGGCCCTGATGCGGACTATGATCTCCTTGAAACTACTTTTCAAAAGTAGGTAAGTTTGACGTGTGTATATTCCCCCATAGACATTGCGCGAATTGTCGCAGCTGTGTGTAGCTAGACGTTGAGATGATGCTTATGCATGTGTGTATGCATCGCAGAAACGATGAACGCTGCTACATCTGTATTGGACTATCTGAATAAATATGAGGGAAATTGCCTTCAGCAGTAGAAATGCAGACATTTTAAGAAACAACAAGTGCAACCCAGTCCCAGTATACAGAACATGGGGCATTTCACACATCACATGGTTATTATAGCAGAATAAAGCAGCTGCCTATAAGCCTGCTTCTTAGGTTGGATAGTTGCTGAGCTGTTCTGAAGAACTATTGTCTGGGCGTTGGGGAGAAAGCTGTATTATACAGAACACTCTCCCCTTACAAATATACTAAGTGCTCTGTTTATCACGCCATTTATAGGCTCATTTAACTTGAAACTGCCAGAGAAGGCTCATTTGCTGTATTGGTCTATTTATATAAGAGCTAAAGCTGGAGAAATGTCCTACTGCCAGCTTTGACGTCATACCCCTAGTCTCTGGGCCTGACTCAGAGAAGGACGCAGTGCACATTGGGGGTAATTCAGAGTTAATCGCAGCAGCAAATTTGTTAGCAGTTGGGCAAAACCATGTGCTCTGCTGGTGGGGAAGATATAACATTTGCAGAGAGAGGTAGATTTGGGTGGGTTATTTTGTTTCTGTGCAGGGTAAATACTGGCTGCTTTATTTTTACACTGCAATTTAGATTTCAGTTTGAACACACCCCACCCAAACCTAACTCTCTCTGCACATGTTATATCTGCCCCCCCCCCCCCCCCCCCTGCACTGCACATGGTTTTGCTCAACTGCTAACAAATTTGCTGCTGCAATCAACTCTGAATTAGGCCCATTGCTGCTTTGTCTTTGGATGCAGCAGCGATGTGAGAATAAGCTAATGCCACAGGAGACGTCTGAGGGAAAACACTTGTTCTTCGAGCATCGCAGATCAGTCCTATGACAAAGCATCAGATCAGCTGCGAGACCATCAGTGACCTGGATAACCCAGAGGCCACTCTCAGATTGGCCCCCACAGCTCTGTAGCCGAGGCCAGGAAGCCAGTGTAGGAAGACACAGACCCTGGCCATCATGATTACCAGAAAACGGGTGTGGCATGCTCCTGTGTTCAGGAACAGAGGCCGGCACTGCCCCCAAATGGCCGCAGCCTGTCAATCAGGCAGCAGCTCAGGTGGCATTGCATGTGATGACACAGGATCCATTCTGTACACGACCAGACACCCCACCTGCCGGAGATATGCGCAAACCATCTAGCAATGTGGCCAAGAGACGTCACTAAAGGGTGAGTAGCCTTGCTGTAAGCCCTCCAGGGACATGCGGGCTACCCAGGGAGACTATTCAGCACTCCTTCTCAGTGACAGGAGCCAGGCGCTGTAGAATAATGTAATTGGCAACATAATTTGCATTTCCACAATATCTATGGATATCACTAATTTATCTTATAGAAGGATTAGTAATATAGTGTAGGGCATAGAGGGCTGATGTAGTGTAGGGTATAGAGGGGTCAGTGATGTAGTGTACAGTATAAAGGAGTTAGTGGTGTAGGGTATGGAGGAGTTAGTGATGTAGTGTAGGGTATGAATGATTCAGTGTTATACTGTAGTGTACGGTATAGAGGGGTCAGTGATGTAGTGTAGAGTATAGAGGGGTCAGTAATGTAGTGTAAGGTATAAAGGGGTCAGTGATGTAGTGTAGGGTATAGAGGGGTCAGTGATGTAGTGTAGGGTATAGAGGGGTCAGTGATGTAGTGTAGGGTATAGAGGGGTCAGTGATGTAGTGTAGGGTATAGAGGGATCAGTGACGTAGGGTCGGTTATAGAGGGGTCAGTAACGTAGTGCAGGGTATAGAGGGGTCCGTGACGTAATAATAGGATTTTAATACCTGCCGGTAAATCCTTTTCTCTTAGTCCGTAGAGGATGCTGGGGACTCCAAAAGGACCATGGGGTATAGACGGGATCCGCAGGAGACATGGGCACTTTAAGACTTTAAAAGGGGTGTGAACTGGCTTCTCCCTCTATGTCCCTCCTCCAGACTCCAGTTATAGAACTGTGCCCAGGGAGACGGACATTTTGAGGAAAGAATTTATCATTTAAACCCGGTGAGCGTCAAACCAGTTCACACCTCCAGTATGCCGCAGAACGTGGCATTCAACAGAACACCAGCTGACGGTTTGAACAATATGCAGCAATATGCTGCCAGAAAACGTAACACAACCTGTGTGTAAACACAACCAATAATAGCATAACGCATGCCACGGCATGAATAACGTCAGCCACTGGCAGACGGAAAAGTAACACAGCATGTGTGTAACCAAACTTAATAACTGCAGGTACAGTACGCACTGGGACGGGAGCCCAGCATCCTCTACGGACTAAGAGAAAAAGATTTACCGGTAGGTATTAAAATCCTATTTTCTCATACGTCCTAGAGGATGCTGGGGACTCCAAAAGGACCATGGGGTTAAGCTCCAGAACGGGCGGGAGAGTGCAGATGACTCTGCAGCACCGATTGACCAAACATGAGGTCCTCATCAGCCAGGGTATCAAACTTATAACCCTCTCAAAGGTGTTTGACCCCGACCAAGTAGTCGCTTGGCAAAACAGTAATACCAAAACCTGGTAGAATGGGCCTTCACCGGTTTCGGTAACGGCAATCCAGCCGTAGAATGAGCCTGCTGAAACGTATCACAGATCCAGCGTACAATAGTCTGCTTGGAAGCAGGAACCCAAATCTTGTTGGGAGCATACAGGATAAACAGAGCGTCTGTTTTCCTAATCCAAGCCATTCTGGCAACATAGATTTTCAAAAAACATAGCAATCTCAACAAATGGTAAAAACGCGCAATACAAAACTTAACCAAGGACAGTTCCATCGTCATAAAGCAAGCAGACAAGGGGGGAGGGCTAGTCATACAAGATCGTGTTGACTATGTGAAAGAAGCCCTCAGGCACCTAAGCGATACCACCTTTTACAGGGTGTTACCCAGGGACCCTACAGCCACCTTTTTGTTGGCAATTCGGGATCTTCTAACCGGGGCAGTGGACGACAGTATTATCTCCAAGGATGAATTTAATTTTCTTTTGTGCACTCACCCGACCGTTCCCATTTACTATCACCTCCCCAAAATCCACAAGTCCCTCACCACTTCACCGGGTCGTCCTATTATTTCAGGCACGAATTCCCTCACTTCCAATTTGTCACAGTATGTTGATTCTTTTTTACAGTCACGGGTTAGCAGATTAAAGTCTCACATTAAAGATACTACACATTTTCTTAATTTGATTGGTGAGATCGAGTGGAGGGAGACCTATGCGTTCCTTACTCTCGATGCACAAAGTTTATATACGAATATTCCTCACGAATTAGGAGTCAGCACCTTAGCCAAACGGCTAAGTAAAGATGATGATTTGTCTGAAAAACATCAGAAATTTTTGCTGGATTCTGTATTATTCATATTGCAGCACAACTATTTTTTATTTCTTGACACTTTTTATCTTCAGGTGATGGGAACGGCCATGGGAACCAGGTTCGCGCCCAGCTATGCCAATCTCTACATGGGCGAGGTCGAAGACCAGCTCGTGTGGGGGGGGCGGCTTTGGCGCGAGCCTGGTTCTCTATGGCCGTTATATAGACGATTTGTTTATTATTTGGGACGGGGATAGCACTTCAGCACAATCTTTTGTTAATCACTTAAATTCCAACACTTTTAATTTGGTATTTACACATACTTACCATTCCAAAAAAATCACATTTCTTGATATATCCTTGGAGATCATTAACAACCAGATCTGTACTTCAAATTACTCTAAGGAGGTGGGCACTGATGCCTATTTGCACTTTAGAAGTGCCCACTACATGCCCTGGAAGAAGAGCATCCCCAAAAGCCAATTTTTACGGATTAGAAGGAACTGTTCGGATTTGGGTTCCTTTGAAAAACAGGCCAGCAAGATATTTAATTCCTTTATTTCCAGGGGCTACCCTGAACCCCTTGTGAGAACTGCTTTACAAGAAGTTAGAAAATTAGAAAGAAATCAACTTCTGATACCCAATAAAAAGAAAACGGAGAGGGTGGGGTTCAACAGAGAGGAAGAGGTTGCGTTCATTTCAACATTTAATAATTGCCACAGTGAGATTCAGAACATTGTTGCAAAAAATTACAACATCTTAAAACAGGATGTTTATCTTTCGTCATACTTACCTCAGAATCCACGTTTTATTTTCCGTAAAAATAAATCCCTAAAAAATCTTTTGGCTCCAAGCTGTTTAAAAATCCCTAATAAATCTGTTAACGGTGCTATAGGAGGCTGCGAGTGGTTAAAATCACAAACCAAGATTAAAGGGTGTTATAAATGCGGCAAAAATAGATGTATTACTTGCAATTACATCCAAAATAAAACAACCCGAGTCTTGATTGATGACTCAAACGATAAATTCTACGAAATCAAGAGTTTTATAAACTGAAACGTCCTATGTAATATATCTATTAATATGTGGATGCAGAAAGAAATACGTAGGCCGAACTACTCGAACTCTTAAGATAAGATTCTTAGAGCATCGTAGAAATATTCTTAACAAAATTCAAACGCACAGTGTGTCTAAACATTACAGTGAGTGCCATCAGGGGGACCCAACCTGCCTCAAACTGATGGGTCTTGAATTTATCCCCAGAACCCCCAGGGGAGGGGATAGGTTTCGTAAATTATGCAAACAAGAAGTTCTGTGGATGTTCAGGATGAAAAGCATCTTTCCTGAGGGATTAAATGATTCAATAGAATTGAATACAGTCATTTGATATACCCTCATGAAATTGTGGCATTTTATGGAATAAAGAATCTCAAGTTAGTGGGATTGCTTGCTTTTTTAATAGGCATCAAGAATTATTGAGGACTCGAAATATGATATTAGAACAACATCAATCATGTGGGAATGTATTAGAAAATAATAGGGGTAGGATTAGGAGTGTTGTTTTTAATGAGGATTATACATAAACTTTTTTTGACTAAAGTGACTCTAAAGATGAATATTAGTTAGTCTTTATAGATAGGGTGTATATATATTGATTTTCTGTGTCTCTACATAAATTATGAATTCTTGCTGTAAATGAGTAATTAAAAGTATTAGCCCTATAGATATTCCAGCATATGAACATTTTCAAGTAATTTGAGCTACTGTATATATGTGTTGTATCACCATTAGGCCATATGTGTTCTTAAAAGCATAAACCAGATGGAATCATAATTATAATTAGGCTAATTAAACTATTATTATCATTGTCAGTGGCGTAACTAGAAATGTTTCTCCCCCAAGCCAAAAAATTCTTTGGCGCCCCCCACCCCCACCCGCCGCATAATTGGGAGCAAGAAAGGGCTAAATATGCGCGCGCCGAAGGCGCGCGCTGCAAAAAAGGGGCGTGGTTTTGTTGGAATGGGCGTGGTTTCTCATAAAGGGGCGTGGTATTGCAGGAAAAGACTACCTTATACCCCAGTTTTGCAACCTGCACGCCCAGACGTTAGCCACCACAGGAAAGAAAAATAATCCTGATTCATGCCCCTTACATTATTTGTCATTTTTCCTCCTTATAGTAATGCCCAGTATACATTATGCCACATACTGCAATGGCCCTTAGACATTATTCCACACACAATAATGCACATGACACATTATGCCACACACCATAATGCCCCCGACACATTATGCCACACACCGTAATGCCTGTGACACATTATGCCACACACCGTAATGCCTGTGACACATTATGCCACACACCGTAATGCACCCGACACATTATGACAGGAATCGCAATGCCCGTTATACATTATGCTACACACTGCAATGCCCCTGATACATTATAGCACATACAATGCCTGTGACACATTATGACACACACCGCAATGACCTTGAGACATTATACCACAATGCCCGTGATATAGTATACCATACACCGTAATGCCTGTGACACATACCGCAATGCCCTTCCCGTTATACCCTATGCCACACACCGCAATGCCCGTTATGTATTATGCCACACTGCAATGACCCTGAGACATTATACCACATACCACAATGCCCGTGATATAGTATACCACACACCGTAATGCCTGACACATTATGACACACACCGCAATGTCCGTGATACATTATGCCACACACTGCAATGACCCTGAGACATTATACCACATATCACAATGCCCGCGATATAGTATACCATACACCGTAATGCCTGTGACACATTATGACACACACCGCAATGTCCGTGATACATTATGCCACACACCGTAATGCCCATTACACATTAAGTCCTACAGTAAGGCTTCTAATTACTTTTCAATTACCTTCTCGTTGTCAGGGGTTTCATGCACTGGGTGTCATGCTCGTTGCCAGGTGTTTCATGCACTGGGTGTCATGCTCGTTGTCAGGTGTTTCATGCACTGGGTGTCATGCTCGTTGCTAGGAGGTAGTCCTTGTTGCTAGGGCTGTGCTCCCAGTGCCACATATGACCCCAGTGCCAGATATTCCCCCACGGTGCCAGGTACTCACATGCCCCCGGTGCCAAATATAGCCCCCCCCATGTGCCAGGTACACATATACCCCCCCCCCAGTGCCACATATGCCCCCAGTGCCAGATATTCCCCCCCAGTGCCACATATGCCCCCAGTGCCAGATATTCCCCCGTGCCAGATATGCCGCCAGTGCCATATATTCCCCCCCAGTGCCACATATGCCCCCAGTGCCAGATATTCCCCCAGTGCCAGATATCCCCCCTAGTGCCAGACATCCCCCCCAGTGCCAGACATCCCCCCCCAGTGCCATATATGCCCCAGTGCCAGACACCCCCCCCCCAGTGCCAGATTTCCCCCCCAGTGCCAGACATCCCCCCCCCAGTGCCATATATGCCCCAGTGCCAGACATCCCCCCCAGTGCCATATATGCCCCAGTGCCAGACATCCCCCCCCCCCAGTGCCAGATATCCCCCCCAGTGCCAGACATCCCCCCCCCAGTGCCAGATATCCCCCCCCAGTGCCATATATGCCCCAGTGCCAGATATACCCCCTAGTGCCAGACATCTCCCCCCCAGTGCCATATATGCCCCAGTGCCAGATATCCCCCCCAGTGCCAGACACCCCCCCCCCAGTGCCAGATTTCCCCCCCAGTGCCAGACATCCCCCCCCCAGTGCCATATATGCCCCAGTGCCAGACATCCCCCCCAGTGCCATATATGCCCCAGTGCCAGACATCCCCCCCCCCAGTGCCAGATATCCCCCCCAGTGCCAGACATCCCCCCCCCAGTGCCAGATATCCCCCCCCAGTGCCATATATGCCCCAGTGCCAGATATACCCCCTAGTGCCAGACATCTCCCCCCCAGTGCCATATATGCCCCAGTGCCAGATATCCCCCCCAGTGCCAGATATCCCCCCCCCAGTGCCATATATGCCCCAGTGCCAGATATCCCCCCTAGTGCCAGACATCTCCCCCCCAGTGCCATATATGCCCCAGTGACAGACATCCCCCCCCCCCAGTGCCAGATATTCCCCCCAGTGCCGCCGTCACCGCCGCTTATTGGAGGGACACGGAGGGCACAGATCGCCTCTCCTGTGTCCCTCCTGCTGCATCATCTCCGGCGGCCGCGGGTCTAATAGGGGGAAGTGCCGTCCGTGAGCCAATTAGAGCTCACGGACGGCACTTCCCCCTATTAGACCCGCGGCCGCCGGAGATGATGCAGGAGGGACACAGGAGAGGCACACGCTGTGCCGTCCGTGTCCCTCCAACAAGCGGCGGCGGGAAGGAGAAACTTTGAAAGCAGACTGACATGCGGGCGCTCGTCCGCATGTCAGTCTGCTGTAATCAGTGGCGCCCCCGCAGCCCCTCGCCCCCAAGCCACCGCGAGGACTGCGGGGGCAGTAGTTACGCCACTGATCATTGTGCTGTGTTGCTAGGCAACAGAGTGTTGACAAACCCTGCTTAGGCAATATGTTTTAATGACCATGTGACCATTCTGAAGGGAGCGCTTAGGAATAGGAAGAACATGCGTTCCATAAGACGGAAGTGAAATCTGGATGCGTGTCACGCTGTGAGTCACGTGACCGCAACTATTTTCTTAAGAGACCAAAAAGCGCCTTATACAGTGGGAGGTCAATAGCGAGTCACGTGGGCATACCACGTGACCGCATTCGGTAGCTAAGCAACGCGGCTCACACTCCCCGCTTAGAGGAAGCGGATGTCTCGAAGCGGGTCACGTGTGTTTGTCACGTGACCGCTTCTCTATGATTTACTAACACTAATGCCAGCTAGAATGAGAAAAAAACGGCGATCGTATGGAAGATTATTAGTCATCTTAAGTGTTAAATAATAATAATAATAAAAAAAATGACACAACCGATTGTTAATAGCTGTTGTTTATATCTACATGATTTGAAACAGGAAACAGGGTGTTTTGCATGACCAGGAAGTATATATTCAGTTGCTTGGCAACAACATACAAAAGATGGTCACATGGTTATTTTTTCCAGTTAACCTGGAAGTGAATTAGGAAGGTTAATTATTTAGAATCGTTTTTTTTTAAATTAAGAGTATTTAAAAGGTTGTTTTTTCCTGCTGAGTCTATAACACACTAAATAGAGGTGTAAAATATATGAATTATTCTGTGTTTTTATGAAAATTAAAGTAAATTGAGATGGATTGGGAAAACAGGTGTGGATTGATCAATGATCACCACAGGTATAAATACTCTGCCTCCACACAAGATAGATCACCTTTGAAAAAGCTGCAGAACCTGCAGCGAAACGCGTCAGATGCCATCCTGATCACCGACTATTTCGTTTAAAACAAGTGCCCGGACCATACTGGACGTTCAGACTCTACATATGGTGGATATAACAGGCATACAAGGGATTCTTTCCGCAAGCAAAGTTCCGCATACTGGTGAGGATTGAGACTATGATATCAAGCTCCTAATTGAAGAAAATCCTTTTGGGACTTTCTCCCTCCAGCGGTATAAGAAGCGGTAACAACTTCCCATTGGGACTGTGCAATCAGTTCCTAAGCCTTTTTAAGTCTGCATGTACTGTCGTCCAGTTATCACTAAAAAGGAACGGACACTTTTATTTTTCTTTCATTAATTTTGTTGGTGATCATACCGATTTTTAATGGTTATTTTATCAGAGTTATAATAAATGTTTTAATCTGTTTTCACACAATCCATCTCATTCTGGTATCAATTGTATTTAGCGCTGCTATTTTCTTTTTATTGGTCTAATAGTAAGAATCTACCTCCAGGATCACAAAGTTTTCGCAGTACAGAACATTGTAGATTGGTATGTAGTAATATCGCTACCCCCCTAGATTTGGAATGATACGGAGACGATATACAGTCTCCGATCCATGGAGCATGTAGGGTATGTCTAGGGTCGTCCAGCCAGTGCGTCTCCTAAAGGAAGACAACATGGGGGGACATGCGTTTCAGATGTGATACCACCTTCTTTCTTTTGACCGGATGATTTAGGCCCTCTACGTTCCAAGAGACTATTCGAAGTGATGTGGCATCTGGGACTCCATCTACATGAGATAGGGGGTGGGCGTCAGAGGACATATCAACCCACCCCTACCAGGCAAAACATTAGCAGAAACATGTGAAAGATAAAGTAGGGTCCCACCCCGTCCCAGCGAGCGGGGGCGGGATACCCCAATGGAGGATAGGGGCCTCGGCCTAGGCAAATAAATCCAACAAAACTTATAAACATAAAACAGGAACAACAAAGAATAACAAGAAAAAAATAATAAAACAAATCTTGAGTGTGCAATGGTTACACTCGAAGCAGTTCGTAAGTGAGACCTGAGGGCAGGATCGGGTGGTAGATAGTCACCGGTAGGCAGGATCAGGCATCGTTCATGTGTTAGCAAAGAGAAATGCCGCCCGGCTTCCTGAGGATCATCAAAGACCCGTGGCTTGCCATCCTCAAAGACCCTGAGGTGAGCCGGGTAGAGTAGGGAGAATTTGATCTTTGCTTCAAATAGGTGTTAGCAGATAGGGGCGAACTCTCTGCGTCTCGCAGACACCAGCGCAGAAAAGTCTTGAAAGATGAGGAGACAGTCACCATTAATTGTGAGACCACTAGCCTTGCTGTAGTGGTCGAGAAGTCTCGATTTGTCCGCATAGTTCAGAATCCTCATTATGACCGGGCGAGGGCGCCCAGAAGAGTTCCTGCGTTCAGGCCCCAACCTGTGGGCTCTTTCGATGGCGAGGGGAACTCCTTTTAGATCCATGGAAAGTTGCTCTGGAATGCCTGATGAATGGAGGTCCAGGAGCTCATGACCTTTTATCGACTCCGGGATGCCTTTGACCCTTAGATTAATACGTCTGCTGCGATTTTCGAGGTCATCTAGCTTCTCCAAGAGGTCAGAGACCTCTGATTGTTTGGCCCGTAGAGAGCATTGCGCCTCCTCCAAATTGTCTTCTAGGTTTGATATCCTCTGCTCCGCTTCGTCGAGGCGAGTGGAGTGTTGACTGAGCAGGGTCGAGGAGGACTCTATGGCACCCTTGATGCCAACTTTTCATCAAGGAGTGGCCCTAAGACCGCTAGCAGGTCCTTGTGTTGCATCTTAGGTTGTTTCACAGGCGGTCATGATTTGCGAGAGCGCTGAGATAGTGAGCGTGTGGTCGGAGTCAGATGAATCGCCACAGGGAGTGTTCTCTCGGGAATGCTGAGTAGTGCCTGTGGACATTACGGGCAGAGGTATCAGGAACTTTTCCATGCAGGGGTAGTCTATAAGGGCAAGTTTGAGGCACAGAGAGCTCGAGTAGTAAAGGATATAATGGGTCTCACTTACTAGGCATATGTATTTAAAGTAACATTTTGGTCACATCCCTCGGAGAGCGAGAGAGGTGTGAGAGGTGTGATGTTCCCCCATCCAGGAGTATGGATGATGTTAGATGTAGCTTGTCCTCATCCGAACTGTTGAGGTGTGCAGGTGTACGGGGGGGGAATGGAGAGAGTGATCGCTGGATAATGCAGCAGAGGGGCAAAGAGTGTCCGCGCCCAGCAGGAACCGAGGGTTGTCTCCAGGCCCAGCAGGTAGTGGACAAATGAAGGAAATAGATAAATTGGCTGGCTAATAAGATCGGATGTACCCAGAGGGTTAGCAGGATGGCACTAATAGCAGCCCCGGGTTATGTAGGTAGGTCAGGACAGGTGGGGTAGCAGCCGGGCTTACTCCATGCAGACAATGGCAACGCGGTGCGGCCGGATGCCGGGGTGGGCACAGACTCCACTACTAGGGCCCATCCCGTGGCTCAGCGGAGCTGATGCAGAGAAGAAATTCCAGCCGTGGAGATGCCCCAGGCCTCCCTTGCGGCGGTCACCTGGAACACTGCCGCTAGGATGCAGACGGGGGAGAGTTAGCCGCAGAGGGCTATGTGAGATCTCCCAGGAGAGCCGTGAGGAGTGGGGAGCCAGATGGTGGAAAGTGAAGGCAGCCATCTACCTGGAGGGCCAGCCGGATCACGGGATCACAGTAATCTGAGGGCCGCGGGCGGGAGAGCCTCCTCCGGCAGCTGGAGCAAGGCGTTCATTGCAGGGCCAGCGGCTGTGTGGTTATTCCCCGTGCTGGGGAGACATCAGGCACTCGTTGTCCGCCACAGTCTGTCAAGCAGTGCAGCGGGCGGGCGCCAGCGTCACCGCTCCAGCGACGTGGCGAGGGCCAGGTTTCTACCACGGCGGCTTCCGGACCCAGAGTCAGACGGCTACACTGGGCGATGTGCTGCGCCGCTTGTCCATCTCTGTAAGGCTGTCTAGAGGCGACGTGAGGGGTGCAGGTAGGCGGAATGTTGCGGGCGCAGCGTGTCCGGGGGCCGGCGGGTCAGAGCCAGAATCGAGGTCCCGGCTTCGGCGTGGGGTACCAGGCCGCATCCACGGGAGCATCCACGGCGGTCCCCGATTCCACGGCACAAGTCAGCAATGAGCAGGGGGTTTATGAGGGGGCTTGAGGGAGCAGGGCAGTGGAAAGGAGCGTGTCTGGGCAGCAAGGAGGGCAGGAAAGATGTTGTAGAAGCAGGAGCCCTGAGAAGCTGCGACTGCTCTCCTCCACTGCCAGGCCACGCCCCCGGATTAGGCAAAGTTAATACAGGGACCTGCTTCCTTAACCACTTGCCTGGCATGGTCGCATCAGATGCGACCACACCAGGTTGAGCTTTCTCTGACATGGTCGCATCTGATGCGACCAGTCAGGAATGCCCACTGTGTTTGTATTTTACAAAAGTGCTTGGCAATATGACCGCCTATACGTTGTAATGGACCCTCATAAAATGTGTTTTATTGTATGTTGCTTATCACTGCGTGGAATGTTTCTTATGCTTGACTCATATGCTAGTGTCTCGCAAATCTGTCTTTGGTGTTTTTGTTTCAATAAAAAAAAGTTTTAAAAAACTGGCTGGTTTATTCTAGGTGGAACAAAACTCATAGGAGTATTCCAGGTGGGACATAAATCATAGGGGGATTCCAGGTGGGACATAAATCATAGGGGGATTCCAGGTGGGACATAAATCATAGGGGGAGTCCAGGTCGGACATAAATCATAGGGGGATTCCAGGTGGGACATAAATCATAGGGGGATTCCAGGTGGGACAAATATTATAGGAGGATTCCAGGTGGGACAAAAATCATAAGAGTATTCCAGGTTGGGCATTACTCGTAGGGGGATTTCAGGTAGGATAAAAATGACAGGAGGATTCCAAGTGGTGCAAAAATTATAGAGGATTTTCAGGAGGGACAAAACTGATAGACTAAATGCAACGGGACAAAAATGACAATGGAATCCCTGTGTGACAAAAATGATAAGGGGAATTAGTGTGATGGAAAGTTAACAGAACAACATAAATCATAGGGGGATTCCAGGTGGGACATAAATCATAGGGGAATTCCAGGTGGGACAAAAATTATATGAGGAGTCCAGGTGGGACAAAAATCATAAGAGTGTTCCAGGTTGGGCATTACTCATACGGGGATTCCAGGTGGGACATACTGTAAATCATAAGAGTATTCTAGATTGGGCATTACTCATAGGGGGATTCCAGGTAGGATAAACATGACAGGAGGATTCCAAGTGGGGCAAAAATTATAGAAGAACTTCAGGAGGGACAAAAATGATAGACTAAATGCAAGGGGGACAAAAATGACAAGGGATTCCCGGTGTGACAAAAATGATTAGGGGAATTAGTGTGGTGGAAAGTTAACACAACAATTCCCGTGGGTCAAAAAGGGACTCCTGTGGACCAAAATAATAGTAAAGAAAAATATCACCGAGTAGTCTTCAGGCGCTGATAACAATTACTGAGGGCATTCGCCAAGTAAACCGTTCGCATCAGTTCTTGCCCTCAAACAAGGAAATAAAATACAAATAGTGTAATAGCATAGGGTTATGAATAGTTAATAAATTTAGGTAGAATCCGTACCAAGAATTAATGTCTAAATAATAGACAATATGCGTAGTGGAAGGGAGGGGGTATATTCTCTTTCAAGTAGTCCTCAATTTTTCATCGGCTCCTAAAGGATCCGTTTAGCATCCGATCTTGCCCTCAACCAAAGAAATAAGGTGCAAATAGTGTAATATTGTTAACCTCAAGATAAATGATTTATGTATAAAGGTAAAACCCGTACCATATATTAATGTCTAATTAATAGACAATATGCGTGGTGGGAAAGAGAGGATGGAGTTTTCTTCAGGCAATCCCCAATTATTCATCCGTGTAACATTCCATTCAGAGTGTTTCCATAAAAGACATAAAAGTGATCATAGTATAATACTGCTTTAATATCAATTAAAAATTGCCAAGATGGATGGCTGGATTCTCACCATAAGACAGAGTTAACAAGGCAGATAGAAAATCACACCAGGCGTCCCCAGCACCTCGCCAGTCCTCCTATGGATCCTTTCCAGACTCCAACTGACCATCAGCCAACGCGTTTCAATACTTGACAGTATCTTTCTCAAGGCACATGTTGTTCCCTTCCCAAAGGATATCCTATTTATACCCCTTTAATGATGACATCATCCCCTATGAGAAAAAGCCTATTTCCAGACATGGATCAATCTTTCCTCTAAATATCCTATGTGTAACATGGTTAGTTCACATTCCCTTTATCCAGTTCCGTTTCTTTGTGCATCCCTTCCCCGGCGCCAGATATTATGACACACCGGGAGTTGATTTGTAAGTTCCCGGCTCTCTGGAACACATCATTTCCGCCGGGTGACCCGCACACGTGTTTCCGTGTTCAGCCGCTATTCCCGGAAATGACGTTATCACGTACACGTCACTTCCGGCCGTGGTAGATTTTGCGTTCCACTGCTCCTTCCGTACTTTTCTTTCTTTTATTGAAGAGCAGCTCTGCAAAACTTCTTTTTCAATGTCCCACGGTTATTGTGTACTATAGAACATTTTAATCATCAGGATATTTGTTTCTCAGTGGATAAATTAATCCCGGTGGATAAATTCCGACTCCATAGAGGCATATAAAAGACAGATAACACTCAATTAGACACTTATCACTATTTAAAACTTTATAAAACCATTAATCATTTTATAAAAACCATTTTAATTCAAAGTCCTTATTTATGCCATTGGGGGCTAAAGTGCTGTAATTAAATATCATGGTCATTTCGCTTTTTGCTAACTTGACTGCAATATCCCCCCCTCTAGCATCACAAGAGACCTTTTTTAATACAAAAATATTTTTAATATGTTTAATATCACAATTATGAATTTCTTTAAAATGTTTGGAAAGTGCATGCGTGTCTAGACCCTTTCGAATGTTTCTTAGATGTTCCCCCAATCTAACCTTGAATGCCCTACCCGTCCTACCTATATAAAATTTCCCACATGAGCACTCAATTGCATAAATTACATTAAAAGAATGACATGTTAAAAAATTATCTATTTTGAACTTCTTTTTATTTATCTCGACATCAACTAATTTATTTCCAAATGTGTTGGGTATTTGTTTGCATCCCACACAACTCCCACAACGAAAGAAACCTTTTGTTAATACATTGCCCTGTTTGGGGGGGGGGGTGGGCATAAGCTCTTTACTAATTTATTTCTTAAATTTGGAGCTCTTTTAAAAATACAATTAGGATTCTCTGGTAATTCTTTCCCTATAACTGGATCCTTTTGAAGTATTTTCCAATGTTTTCTTATAACCCTTTTTACTTGATGATGTTGGGAAGTGTAATTGGTAATAAAAGACCATTTGAACTTATCATTATCTGTATCGTCTTTCTTTCTTTCTGCCTTCTTCAGTAGATCCTCCCTATCTGTAGCATCAACTTTCTCTAAAGAGTTGAGGATGTCTTGGTCTTTATATCCACTACTCATAAAATTAGTAGACATTTCTTTTGCTTGAGTCAAATACACATCTCTATCTGTACAATTTCTCTTTAGTCTCTTGAATTGACTAATAGGTATGGTGTCCAACCACCTCTTGTGGTGGCAACTATCCATGTCAATATATGTACTAGAGTCCGTGGGTTTCACAAAATTTTTTGTCTTCATTACCCCTTGTTCAATATAAATGGTCAAATCTAGGAAGTTCACTGACGATTGACTTTTCTCAAAGGTTAAAGAGATGTTAGAATCGTTATTATTTAAATACATACAAAAATTATCTAGCTCTTCCATACTACCTCCCCATATAAAAATGATATCATCTATATATCTCCGCCATGACACCAGGCTCGCCCCGAATGGGTTGTTATTCCATATTTTATCTTCTTCCCATGCACCCATAAAAACATTAGCGTAACTCGGGGCGAACCTGGTGCCCATGGCGGTCCCTCGTTTCTGAATAAAAAAATCCCCTTTGAAAGTAAAATAATTATTATATAATATGAATTCAATGCCCTCGATTAAAAATTCCTGTAGTCCTGGTTCTACAGTTGAAAGTGCTAGTGCTTTTTTAGCAGCCTCAATCCCTTGACTATGATCAATAATTGTATACAGCGAACTAACGTCAGCTGTTACAATAATATATTCTTCTTTCCACAAAATAGTTTCCAAGAATTGGAGGGCTTCAAGTGTATCTCTCAAGTGTGATCGATTCTTACTCACCAGGGGCTGGAGATAAAAATCAATGAACTGGGAAAGATTAGAGGACAGTGACTCCACCCCTGAGACGATAGGTCTTCCGGGGGGGTTTACGGGGTTTTTGTGCACCTTAGGGAGAATGTATATAGTGGGAATTTTTGGGTCCTCCACACAGATGAAATGTGACTCCTTTTCTGTTAATATACCCTTCTTTTTATAAGATTCAACGATGCCCTTAAGGCTTAGAGTCATTTTTTTAGTTGGATCCCCTCTAGCCTTTCTATAAGTTTCCTTATCCTCCAATAATGATAGAACTAATGCTTCGTAATCGGGTTTGTCAAATAAAACGATCCCTCCCCCCTTATCCGCGGGTTTAATTACTAAAGTCTCTTTTGCTATTAAATTCCTCAATGCTCTCTTCTCTCTGTAAGTGATGTTGTTCTTGATTTTCCCTGTCTCTAATTTTTGTAGGTCCTCCAGGACCAGGGAACCAAATGATTCTATAAAACATCCTTTCAGATGTGAAGGGAAAAATGTAGATTTGGGTCTAAAGGGGGTGGTATCAATTTGTTCCTGAGCTATTTGTTCTCCTGCCTTCATGCTGAAAAATTTTCTCAAAGTGAGTTTTCTAAGGAATTTTTGTACATCCACAAATATATCAAATTGATTAACCTTAGTAGAAGGACAAAACTTCAGTCCTTTTTCTAACAGAGACCTTTCCTCCTCCAATAGTACGTGTGTACTTAAATTGAAGATTTTGGTACCCTTCTTCTCACTCATAGGATTTGGATTGGTCGGTTTATGTTTTTTGCGAGATTTCCTCTTTCTTCTTTGTTTGTGTTTTATACCCCCTCTTTTCCCTCTTTTCTTGTATACTATCTCCACCTCAAATTTCTCCCACCTCTTTCTAAAAAAGGAGTCTGTGGTAGTTCTCTACTTAATTCAGTGTACCTATTTGAAGTTTTTATGGGGGTCCTTGGTCTGTATCTTGAATAATTGTCCCTCCCTTCATATTCAAACTGTCTATAATGATTCCAATCCCTAGTCTGATATCTATTATCCCTGGAATAACCTCGATTCCTCACATCCTTTTCAGGTTTATTCCTGGAATCAGAATTATTCCAACGTGACCGTCTGTGTACAGTATTCCATGTCTCTGATCTATTATTCATCTGAGTTTCCCTATCTCTTTCATTAAGGGGTCTCAAACGTTCTCCGGGGGTTTTTGTTAATTCTCCACCTTTCTCCACTAATAATTTATCCCTTCTAAATTTTTTGATTTTACGTTCCATAATTATCCGTTCTTCTCTCTCTATTCTATTACCTATGATCTCCTCTCTCTCCTTGAAATCTGGTAAATTGTTGAAAGGTTGTAATGTGACCTTGGATTCATTAATTTTTAAATCCAAGTCAACCAATTCTTTACGTCTTTCTTCAATAATTAGGGACATTAATTCCAAAGAACAATTGGATAATATTGTTTCCCAACGTTTATTAAAGGAGTCTGTAACTGTCAAAAAACTCACTTTCTTACTTATCTGTAGACCCTTCGGTATAATTTTAGATGCTAAATACCTCTCTAGGGTGGCTACCTCCCACCAAATTCGATTTTCTTTTAGTAGATTTTTTTCTAGTTTGGACATGGATTCTTCCAAACGGATATCTTGTGTGTTAACTTCCTCACAAGAATTATTAAACAGAGAATCCAACCTTTCAAGTCTATCTTCCCTTGATTTAAACATTTTTCTTTCTAGCCGCAACCAATATGTCTTCAATAGGTGAGAAAACAAAACCAATGGATATCAACAGAAGACGATTGGTGCGCTGAAAGCTGCCCGTAAACTTCCCAGTGAAAAAGGTGTCACCTCACACCCCAATAACAATGTATAAAGAAAAATATCACCGAGTAGTCTTCAGGCGCTGATAACAATTACTGAGGGCATTCGCCAAGTAAACCGTTCGCATCAGTTCTTGCCCTCAAACAAGGAAATAAAATACAAATAGTGTAATAGCATAGGGTTATGAATAGTTAATAAATTTAGGTAGAATCCGTACCAAGAATTAATGTCTAAATAATAGACAATATGCGTAGTGGAAGGGAGGGGGTATATTCTCCTTCAAGTAGTCCTCAATTTTTCATCGGCTCCTAAAGGATCCGTTTAGCATCCGATCTTGCCCTCAACCAAAGAAATAAGGTGCAAATAGTGTAATATTGTTAACCTCAAGATAAATGATTTATGTATAAAGGTAAAACCCGTACCATATATTAATGTCTAATTAATAGACAATATGCGTGGTGGGAAAGAGAGGATGGAGTTTTCTTCAGGCAATCCCCAATTATTCATCCGTGTAACATTCCATTCAGAGTGTTTCCATAAAAGACATAAAAGTGATCATAGTATAATACTGCTTTAATATCAATTAAAAATTGCCAAGATGGATGGCTGGATTCTCACCATAAGACAGAGTTAACAAGGCAGATAGAAAATCACACCAGGCGTCCCCAGCACCTCGCCAGTCCTCCTATGGATCCTTTCCAGACTCCAACTGACCATCAGCCAACGCGTTTCAATACTTGACAGTATCTTTCTCAAGGCACATGTTGTTCCCTTCCCAAAGGATATCCTATTTATACCCCTTTAATGATGACATCATCCCCTATGAGAAAAAGCCTATTTCCAGACATGGATCAATCTTTCCTCTAAATATCCTATGTGTAACATGGTTAGTTCACATTCCCTTTATCCAGTTCCGTTTCTTTGTGCATCCCTTCCCCGGCGCCAGATATTATGACAAACCGGGAGTTGATTTGTAAGTTCCCGGCTCTCTGGAACACATCATTTCCGCCGGGTGACCCGCACACGTGTTTCCGTGTTCAGCCGCTATTCCCGGAAATGACGTTATCACGTACACGTCACTTCCGGCCGTGGTAGATTTTGCGTTCCACTGCTCCTTCCGTACTTTTCTTTCTTTTATTGAAGAGCAGCTCTGCAAAACTTCTTTTTCAATGTCCCACGGTTATTGTGTACTATAGAACATTTTAATCATCAGGATATTTGTTTCTCAGTGGATAAATTAATCCCGGTGGATAAATTCCGACTCCATAGAGGCATATAAAAGACAGATAACACTCAATTAGACACTTATCACTATTTAAAACTTTATAAAACCATTAATCATTTTATAAAAACCATTTTAATTCAAAGTCCTTATTTATGCCATTGGGGGCTAAAGTGCTGTAATTAAATATCATGGTCATTTCGCTTTTTGCTAACTTGACTGCAATATCCCCCCCTCTAGCATCACAAGAGACCTTTTTTAATACAAAAATTTTTTTAATATGTTTAATATCACAATTATGAATTTCTTTAAAATGTTTGGAAAGTGCATGCATGTCTAGACCCTTTCGAATGTTTCTTAGATGTTCCCCCAATCTAACCTTGAATGCCCTAACCGTCCTACCTATATATGTGTTCCAGAGAGCCGGGAACTTACAAATCAACTCCCGGTGTGTCATAATATCTGGCGCCGGGGAAGGGATGCACAAAGAAACGGAACTGGATAAAGGGAATGTGAACTAACCATGTTACACATAGGATATTTAGAGGAAAGATTGATCCATGTCTGGAAATAGGCTTTTTCTCATAGGGGATGATGTCATCATTAAAGGGGTATAAATAGAATATCCTTTGGGAAGGGAACAACATGTGCCTTGAGAAAGATACTGTCAAGTATTGAAACGCGTTGGCTGATGGTCAGTTGGAGTCTGGAAAGGATCCATAGGAGGACTGGCGAGGTGCTGGGGATGCCTGGTGTGATTTTCTATCTGCCTTGTTAACTCTGTCTTATGGTGAGAATCCAGCCATCCATCTTGGCAATTTTTAATTGATATTAAAGCAGTATTATACTATGATCACTTTTATGTCTTTTATGGAAACACTCTGAATGGAATGTTACACGGATGAATAATTGGGGATTGCCTGAAGAAAACTCCATCCTCTCTTTCCCACCACGCATATTGTCTATTAATTAGACATTAATATATGGTACGGGTTTTACCTTTATACATAAATCATTTATCTTGAGGTTAACAATATTACACTATTTGCACCTTATTTCTTTGGTTGAGGGCAAGATCGGATGCTAAACGGATCCTTTAGGAGCCGATGAAAAATTGAGGACTACTTGAAGGAGAATATACCCCCTCCCTTCCACTACGCATATTGTCTATTATTTAGACATTAATTCTTGGTACGGATTCTACCTAAATTTATTAACTATTCATAACCCTATGCTACTACACTATTTGTATTTTATTTCCTTGTTTGAGGGCAAGAACTGATGCGAACGGTTTACTTGGCGAATGCCCTCAGTAATTGTTATCAGCGCCTGAAGACTACTCGGTGATATTTTTCTTTATACATTGTTATTGGGGTGTGAGGTGACACCTTTTTCACTGGGAAGTTTACGGGCAGCTTTCAGCGCACCAATCGTCTTCTGTTGATATCCATTGGTTTTGTTTTCTCACCTATTGAAGACATATTGGTTGCGGCTAGAAAGAAAAATGTTTAAATCAAGGGAAGATAGACTTGAAAGGTTGGATTCTCTGTTTAATAATTCTTGTGAGGAAGTTAACACACAAGATATCCGTTTGGAAGAATCCATGTCCAAACTAGAAAAAAATCTACTAAAAGAAAATCGAATTTGGTGGGAGGTAGCCACCCTAGAGAGGTATTTAGCATCTAAAATTATACCGAAGGGTCTACAGATAAGTAAGAAAGTGAGTTTTTTGACAGTTACAGACTCCTTTAATAAACGTTGGGAAACAATATTATCCAATTGTTCTTTGGAATTAATGTCCCTAATTATTGAAGAAAGACGTAAAGAATTGGTTGACTTGGATTTAAAAATTAATGAATCCAAGGTCACATTACAACCTTTCAACAATTTACCAGATTTCAAGGAGAGAGAGGAGATCATAGGTAATAGAATAGAGAGAGAAGAACGGATAATTATGGAACGTAAAATCAAAAAATTTAGAAGGGATAAATTATTAGTGGAGAAAGGTGGAGAATTAACAAAAACCCCCGGAGAACGTTTGAGACCCCTTAATGAAAGAGATAGGGAAACTCAGATGAATAATAGATCAGAGACATGGAATACTGTACACAGACGGTCACGTTGGAATAATTCTGATTCCAGGAATAAACCTGAAAAGGATGTGAGGAATCGAGGTTATTCCAGGGATAATAGATATCAGACTAGGGATTGGAATCATTATAGACAGTTTGAATATGAAGGGAGGGACAATTATTCAAGATACAGACCAAGGACCCCCATAAAAACTTCAAATAGGTACACTGAATTAAGTAGAGAACTACCACAGACTCCTTTTTTAGAAAGAGGTGGGAGAAATTTGAGGTGGAGATAGTATACAAGAAAAGAGGGAAAAGAGGGGGTATAAAACACAAACAAAGAAGAAAGAGGAAATCTCGCAAAAAACATAAACCGACCAATCCAAATCCTATGAGTGAGAAGAAGGGTACCAAAATCTTCAATTTAAGTACACACGTACTATTGGAGGAGGAAAGGTCTCTGTTAGAAAAAGGACTGAAGTTTTGTCCTTCTACTAAGGTTAATCAATTTGATATATTTGTGGATGTACAAAAATTCCTTAGAAAACTCACTTTGAGAAAATTTTTCAGCATGAAGGCAGGAGAACAAATAGCTCAGGAACAAATTGATACCACCCCCTTTAGACCCAAATCTACATTTTTCCCTTCACATCTGAAAGGATGTTTTATAGAATCATTTGGTTCCCTGGTCCTGGAGGACCTACAAAAATTAGAGACAGGGAAAATCAAGAACAACATCACTTACAGAGAGAAGAGAGCATTGAGGAATTTAATAGCAAAAGAGACTTTAGTAATTAAACCCGCGGATAAGGGGGGAGGGATCGTTTTATTTGACAAACCCGATTACGAAGCATTAGTTCTATCATTATTGGAGGATAAGGAAACTTATAGAAAGGCTAGAGGGGATCCAACTAAAAAAATGACTCTAAGCCTTAAGGGCATCGTTGAATCTTATAAAAAGAAGGGTATATTAACAGAAAAGGAGTCACATTTCATCTGTGTGGAGGACCCAAAAATTCCCACTATATACATTCTCCCTAAGGTGCACAAAAATCCCGTAAACCCCCCCGGAAGACCTATCGTCTCAGGGGTGGAGTCACTGTCCTCTAATCTTTCCCAGTTCATTGATTTTTATCTCCAGCCCCTGGTGAGTAAGAATCGATCACACTTGAGAGATACACTTGAAGCCCTCCAATTCTTGGAAACTATTTTGTGGAAAGAAGAATATATTATTGTAACAGCTGACGTTAGTTCGCTGTATACAATTATTGATCATAGTCAAGGGATTGAGGCTGCTAAAAAAGCACTAGCACTTTCAACTGTAGAACCAGGACTACAGGAATTTTTAATCGAGGGCATTGAATTCATATTATATAATAATTATTTTACTTTCAAAGGGGATTTTTTTATTCAGAAACGAGGGACCGCCATGGGCACCAGGTTCGCCCCGAGTTACGCTAATGTTTTTATGGGTGCATGGGAAGAAGATAAAATATGGAATAACAACCCATTCGGGGCGAGCCTGGTGTCATGGCGGAGATATATAGATGATATCATTTTTATATGGGGAGGTAGTATGGAAGAGCTAGATAATTTTTGTATGTATTTAAATAATAACGATTCTAACATCTCTTTAACCTTTGAGAAAAGTCAATCGTCAGTGAACTTCCTAGATTTGACCATTTATATTGAACAAGGGGTAATGAAGACAAAAAATTTTGTGAAACCCACGGACTCTAGTACATATATTGACATGGATAGTTGCCACCACAAGAGGTGGTTGGACACCATACCTATTAGTCAATTCAAGAGACTAAAGAGAAATTGTACAGATAGAGATGTGTATTTGACTCAAGCAAAAGAAATGTCTACTAATTTTATGAGTAGTGGATATAAAGACCAAGACATCCTCAACTCTTTAGAGAAAGTTGATGCTACAGATAGGGAGGATCTACTGAAGAAGGCAGAAAGAAAGAAAGACGATACAGATAATGATAAGTTCAAATGGTCTTTTATTACCAATTACACTTCCCAACATCATCAAGTAAAAAGGGTTATAAGAAAACATTGGAAAATACTTCAAAAGGATCCAGTTATAGGGAAAGAATTACCAGAGAATCCTAATTGTATTTTTAAAAGAGCTCCAAATTTAAGAAATAAATTAGTAAAGAGCTTATGCCCCCCCCCCCCCCCCCCCCCAAACAGGGCAATGTATTAACAAAAGGTTTCTTTCGTTGTGGGAGTTGTGTGGGATGCAAACAAATACCCAACACATTTGGAAATAAATTAGTTGATGTCGAGATAAATAAAAAGAAGTTCAAAATAGATAATTTTTTAACATGTCATTCTTTTAATGTAATTTATGCAATTGAGTGCTCATGTGGGAAATTTTATATAGGTAGGACGGGTAGGGCATTCAAGGTTAGATTGGGGGAACATCTAAGAAACATTCGAAAGGGTCTAGACACGCATGCACTTTCCAAACATTTTAAAGAAATTCATAATTGTGATATTAAACATATTAAAAAAAATTTTGTATTAAAAAAGGTCTCTTGTGATGCTAGAGGGGGGGATATTGCAGTCAAGTTAGCAAAAAGCGAAATGACCATGATATTTAATTACAGCACTTTAGCCCCCAATGGCATAAATAAGGACTTTGAATTAAAATGGTTTTTATAAAATGATTAATGGTTTTATAAAGTTTTAAATAGTGATAAGTGTCTAATTGAGTGTTATCTGTCTTTTATATGCCTCTATGGAGTCGGAATTTATCCACCGGGATTAATTTATCCACTGAGAAACAAATATCCTGATGATTAAAATGTTCTATAGTACACAATAACCGTGGGACATTGAAAAAGAAGTTTTGCAGAGCTGCTCTTCAATAAAAGAAAGAAAAGTACGGAAGGAGCAGTGGAACGCAAAATCTACCACGGCCGGAAGTGACGTGTACGTGATAACGTCATTTCCGGGAATAGCGGCTGAACACGGAAACACGTGTGCGGGTCACCCGGCGGAAATGATGTGTTCCAGAGAGCCGGGAACTTACAAATCAACTCCCGGTGTGTCATAATATCTGGCGCCGGGGAAGGGATGCACAAAGAAACGGAACTGGATAAAGGGAATGTGAACTAACCATGTTACACATAGGATATTTAGAGGAAAGATTGATCCATGTCTGGAAATAGGCTTTTTCTCATAGGGGATGATGTCATCATTAAAGGGGTATAAATAGGATATCCTTTGGGAAGGGAACAACATGTGCCTTGAGAAAGATACTGTCAAGTATTGAAACGCGTTGGCTGATGGTCAGTTGGAGTCTGGAAAGGATCCATAGGAGGACTGGCGAGGTGCTGGGGACGCCTGGTGTGATTTTCTATCTGCCTTGTTAACTCTGTCTTATGGTGAGAATCCAGCCATCCATCTTGGCAATTTTTAATTGATATTAAAGCAGTATTATACTATGATCACTTTTATGTCTTTTATGGAAACACTCTGTATGGAATGTTACACGGATGAATAATTGGGGATTGCCTGAAGAAAACTCCATCCTCTCTTTCCCACCACGCATATTGTCTATTAATTAGACATTAATATATGGTACGGGTTTTACCTTTATACATAAATCATTTATCTTGAGGTTAACAATATTACACTATTTGCACCTTATTTCTTTGGTTGAGGGCAAGATCGGATGCTAAACGGATCCTTTAGGAGCCGATGAAAAATTGAGGACTACTTGAAGGAGAATATACCCCCTCCCTTCCACTACGCATATTGTCTATTATTTAGACATTAATTCTTGGTACGGATTCTACCTAAATTTATTAACTATTCATAACCCTATGCTATTACACTATTTGTATTTTATTTCCTTGTTTGAGGGCAAGAACTGATGCGAACGGTTTACTTGGCGAATGCCCTCAGTAATTGTTATCAGCGCCTGAAGACTACTCGGTGATATTTTTCTTTATACATTGTTATTGGGGTGTGAGTTGACACTTTTTTCACTGGGAAGTTTACGGGCAGCTTTCAGCGCACCAATCGTCTTCTGTTGATATCCATCAAAATAATAGTAAACTTCCCATGTGTCAAAAGGGTGTGGTATGGAAGGTAGATAGTGTCTAGGTCGACAGTAACTAGGTCGACAGGGATGCTAAGTCGACAGGGACTCTAGATCGACATGTTCTAGGTCGACAGGTCAAAAGGTCAGCATGAGTTTTTTTATGTTTTTTTTGTGTCATTTTCTTCGTAGAGTGACCGGGAACTGCAATTAGTGCACCGCTTCGCTTGTCATGCTTCGGGCAAGGTGCCTCGCTGCGCTCGGCACAGGTTACTATTCCCAGTCGTAGTCTGCGAGGATCGTTAAGTATGAAAGTGTTCAAAAAAAGAAACCAATTGTGAAAAACTCATGTCAACCTTTTGACCTGTCGACCTAGAACATGTTGACCTAGAGACTCTGTCGACCTAGAAACCCTGTTGACCTAGTTACTGTCAACCAATAGTGGTCGACCTAGATAGTGACAACCTAGTTACTATCGACCTAGAGACCGGATCCCGGGATGAAAATGATCAGTGTGTTCATGTGGAACATTAATGATAGAGGAATTCAGAGCAGGACACTGCAAGCCTAATTCTGCAGCAAGAAAAGCCAGGTAGAACATTCTGCAGAACAGCTCTTATAAATACACTCAGGTTACTATTCCCAATTGTAGTCCACTTGGGTCATAAAGTATGAAAAAGTAAAAAATATTATTTTAAAAAAAAAACTCATATCGACCTTTTCATGTGTCAACCTCTGACATGTAGACCTAATGCATGTCAACCAATAGTGGTCAACCTAATGAGTGTTGACCTAAGTGCTGTCGACCTAAAGACCAGAAACCGTATACAGTGACCTATCAAGGGTGCAATAGGTGAAATGAAAAAACTTGGTGTACCGTACAATGACATACAAAAAATAAGATTTTACTCACCGGTAAATCTATTTCTCGTAGTCCGTAGTGGATGCTGGGGACTCCGTAAGGACCATGGGGAATAGACGGCTCCGCAGGAGACTGGGCACATCTAAGAAAGATTTAGGACTATCTGGTGTGCACTGGCTCCTCCCCCTATGACCCTCCTCCAAGCCTCAGTTAGGAACTGTGCCCGGAAGAGCTGACACAATAAGGAAGGATTTTTGAATCCCGAGTAAGACTCATACCAGCCACACCAATCACACCATATAACACGTGATAGGAACCCCGGTTAACAGTATGATAACAAAATGGAGCCTCTGAAGAGATGGCTCACAACAAAACCCGATTTTTGTAACAATAACTATGTACAGGTATTGCAGACAATCCGCACTTGGGATGGGCGCCCAGCATCCACTACGGACTACGAGAAATAGATTTACCGGTGAGTAAAATCTTATTTTCTCTGACGTCCTAGTGGATGCTGGGGACTCCGTAAGGACCATGGGGATTATACCAAAGCTCCCAAACGGGCGGGAGAGTGCGGATGACTCTGCAGCACCGAATGAGAGAATTCCAGGTCCTCCTCAGCCAGGGTATCAAATTTGTAGAATTTTGCAAACGTGTTTGCCCCCGACCAAGTAGCTGCTCGGCAAAGTTGTAAAGCCGAGACCCCTCGGGCAGCCGCCCAAGATGAGCCCACCTTCCGTGTGGAATGGGCTTTTACAGATTTAGGCTGCGGTAAGCCTACCGCAGAATGCGCCAGCTGAATAGTGCTACAAATCCAGCGCGCAATAGACTGCTTAGAAGCAGGAGCACCCAGCTTGGTGGGTGCATACAGGATAAACAGCGAGTCAGTCTTTCTGACTCCAGCCGTCCTGGAAATATAAATTTTTAGGGCCCTGACTACGTCCAGCAACTTGGAATCCTCCAAGTCCCTAGTAGCCGCAGGCACCACAATAGGTTGGTTCAAGTGAAAAGCTGAGACCACCTTTGGGAGAAACTGAGGACGAGTCCTCAATTCTGCCCTATCCATATGGAAAATCAGATAAGGGCTTTTACAAGACAAAGCCGCCAATTCTGAAACCCGCCTGGCCGACGCCAAGGCCAACAGCATGACCACTTTCCACGTGAGATATTTTAAATCCACAGTCTTAAGTGGTTCGAACCAATGTGATTTCAGGAATGCCAAAACCACATTGAGATCCCAAGGTGCCACTGGGGGCACAAAAGGAGGCTGAATATGCAGTACTCCTTTGACAAAAGTCTGAACTTCGGGCAGTGAAGCCAGTTCTTTTTGGAAGAAAATCGACAGAGCCGAAATCTGGACCTTTATGGACCCCAATTTGAGGCCCAACGTCACCCCTGCTTGCAGGAAGTGCAGGAATCGACCCAGTTGAAATTCCTCCATCGGGGCCTTCATGGCCTCACACCAAGCAACATATTTTCGCCAAATGCGGTGATAATGTCTTGCGGTGACATCCTTCCTGGCTTTGATCAGGGTAGGGATGACTTCCTCCGGAATACCCTTTTCCTTCAGGATCCGGTGTTCAACCGCCATGCCGTCAAACGCAGCCGCGGTAAGTCTTGGAACAGACAGGGTCCCTGCTGCAGCAGGTCTTGTCTGAGCAGCAGAGGCCAAGGGTCCTCTGTAAGCATCTCTTGAAGTTCCGGGTACCAAGCTCTTCTTGGCCAATCCGGAACCACGAGTATGGTTTTCACTCCTCGCCTTCTTATTATTCTCAGTACCTTGGGTATGAGAGGTAGAGGAGGAAACACATAAACCGACTGGTACACCCATGGTGTCACTAGAGCGTCCACCGCTATCGCCTGAGGGTCTCTTGACCGGGCGCAATATCTTTTCAACTTCTTGTTGAGGTGGGACGCCATCATGTCTACCTGTGGTTTTTCCCACCGGTTGACTAGCATTTGGAAGACTTCTGGATGAAGTCCCCATTCTCCCGGATGGAGGTCGTGCCTGCTGAGGAAGTCTGCTTCCCAGTTGTCCACTCCCGGAATGAACACTGCCGTCAGTGCTAACACATGATTCTCTGCCCATCTGAGAATCCTTGTGGCTTCTGCCATCGCCATCCTGCTTCTCGTGCCGCCCTGTCTGTTTACATGGGCGACCACCGTGATGTTGTCTGACTGGATCAGTACCGGCTGGTTTTGAAGCAGGGGTCTTGCCTGGCTTAGGGCATTGTAAATGGCCCTTAGCTCCAGGATATTTATGTGAAGAGAAATCTCCTGATTTGACCACAGTCCTTGGAAATTTCTTCCCTTTGTGACTGCCCCCCAGCCCCGAAGGCTGGCATCCGTGGTCACCAGGACCCAGTCCTGTATTCCGAATCTGTGGCCCTCTAGTATATGAGCCCTCTGCAGCCACCACAGCAGCGACACCCTGGTTCTGGCCGATAGGGTTATCCGCTGTTGCATCTGGAGATGGGACCCGGACCATTTGTCCAACAGGTCCCACTGGAACGTCCTTGCGTGGAACCTTCCGAATGGAATTGCTTCGTACGAAGCTACCATTTTTCCCAGGACTCGTGTGCATTGATGTACCGACACTTTTCCTGGTTTTAGAATGTCTCTGACCAGAGATAACAATTCCTCGGCTTTTTCCAGTGGAAGAAACACTCTTTTCTGGTCTGTGTCCAGAATCATTCCCAGGAACAGAAGACGTGTCGTCGGGACCAGCTGTGACTTTGGAATGTTTAGAATCCAGCCGTGCTGTTGTAGCACTTCCTGAGAAAGTGCCACCCCCACTATCAACTGTTCTTTGGACCTCGCCTTTATCAGGAGATCGTCCAAGTACGGGATAATTAAAACTCCCTTCTTGCGAAGGAGTATCATCATTTCGGCCATTACCTTGGTAAAGACCCTCGGTGCCGTGGATAACCCGAACGGCAGCATCTGGAACTGATAGTGACAGTCCTGTACCACAAATCTGAGGTACTCCTGGTGCGGAGGGTAAATGGGGACATGCAGGTACGCATCCTTGATGTCCAGGGATACCATGTAATCCCCCTCCTCCAGGCTCGCAATAACCGCCCTGAGCGATTCCATCTTGAACTTGAACCTTTTGATATAAGTGTTCAAGGTTTTTAAATTTAAGATGGGTCTCACCGAACCGTCCGGTTTCGGTACCACAAACATTGTGGAGTAGTAACCCTTTCCTTGCTGAAGGAGGGGTACCTTGACGATCACTTTCTGTGAATACAGTTTTTGAATAGCCACCAACACTGTCTCCCTGGCAGAGGGAGTTGCCGGCAAGGCAGATTTTAGGAAACGGCGGGGGGGAGACGTCTCGAATTCCAGCCTGTACCCCTGAGATACTACTTGAAGGACCCAGGGATCCACTTGTGAGAGAGCCCACTGTGTGCTGAAAAACCTGAGACGTGCCCCCACCGTTCCCGATTCCGCCTGAGCAGCCCCAGCGTCATGCTGTGGACTTACCGGACGCAGGGGAGGACTTCTGCTCCTGGGAACTAGCTGTGTGCTGCAGCTTTTTCCCCCTTCCTCTGCCCCTTGGCAGAAAGGATGAGCCTCTAGCCCGCTTATTTTTCTGGGGCCGAAAGGACTGTACCTGATAATACGGTGCTTTCTTTTGCTGTGGGGTAGCCTGTGGCAAAAAAGTCGATTTCCCAGCAGTAGCTGTGGAAACGAGGTCTGAAAGACCTTCCCCAAAAAGTTCCGCCCCTTTACAGGGTAAAACTTCCATGTGCCGCTTGGAGTCGGCATCACCTGACCATTGCCTAGTCCATAACCCCCGTCTGGCGGCAATGGACATAGCGCTTATTTTTGATGCCAGCCGGCAAATATCCCTCTGTACATCACGCATGTATAAGACCGCGTCTTTTATATGGTCAATCGTTAGCAAAATATTGTCCCTATCCATGGTATCAATGTTTTCCGACAGGGAGTCTGACCACGCAGCAGCAGCACTGCACATCCAAGCTGATGCAATAGCGGGTCTCAATATAATGCCAGTGTGTGTGTATATATAGCTTTTAGGGTACTTTCCAGCTTTCTATCAGCAGGTTCTTTTAGGGCGGCCGTATCCGGAGACGGTAGTGCCACCTTCTTTGATAAATGTGTAAATGCTTTATTTACCCTAGGGGGTGTTTCCCAGCGTGACCTATCCTCTGGCGGGAAAGGGTACGCAGCCATTAACCGTTTAGAAATGATCAATTTCTTATCTGGGGAAGTCCACGCTTCCTCACACACCTCATTTAATTCGTCAGATGCAGGAAAAACTACTGGTAGTTTTTTCTCACCAAACATAATACCCTTTTTTGTGGTACCTGGGGTATCATCAGAAATGTGTAAAACATTTTTCATAGCCTCAATCATATAACGGGTGGATCTATTGGAGGGTACACTCGTCTCATCATCGTCGACACTGGAGTCGGTATCCGTGTCGACATCTGTATCTGTCATCTGAGGTAGCGGGCGTTTTATAGCCCCTGATGACATTTGAGACTTTTGGACAGGCACAAGCTGAGTAGCCGGCTGTCCTATGTCGTCAAACCTTTTATGTAAGGAGCTGACACTGTCACGTAATTCCTTCCATAAGTCCATCCACACTGGTGTCGACCCCGCAGGGGGTGACATCACATTCACAGGCATTTGCTCCGCCTCCACATCATTATCCTCATCATACATGTCGACACAGCAGTACCGACACACAGCAGACACACAGGGAATGCTCTTACAGAGGACAGGACCCCACAAAGCCCTATGGGGAGACAGAGGGAGAGTATGCCAGCACACACCAGGGCGCTATATAACACAGGGATATCACTATACAGAGCGTTTTCCCCTATAGCTGCCTATAATATATATATACTGCGCCTAAATTGTGCCCCCCCTCTCTTTTTTACCCTTTCTGTAGTGCAGGACTGCAGGGGAGAGCCAGGGAGCTTCCTTCCAGCGAAGCTGTGAGGGAATAATGGCGCCAGTGTGCTGAGGGAGTTGGCTCCGCCCCTTTTTCGGCGGGCTTTCTCCCGCTATTTTATCGTTTCTGGCAGGGGTTAATATACACCTATATAGCCTCTGGGGCTATATATGGTGTTAGTTTTGCCAGCCAAGGTGTTATTATTGCTGCTCAGGGCGCCCCCCCCCCTAGCGCCCTGCACCCATCAGTGACCGCAGTGTGTGGTGCGCATGAGGAGCAATGGCGCACAGCTGCAGTGCTGTGCGCTACCTTGGAGAAGACAGAAGTCTTCAGCCGCCGATTTTCCGGACCACCTTCTTGTTTCTGGCTCTGTAAGGGGGACGGCGGCGCGGCTCCGGGAACGGACGACGAGGTCGGGTCCTGTGTTCGATCCCTCTGGAGCTAATGGTGTCCAGTAGCCTAAGAAGCCCAAGCTACCACCACTTAGGTAGGTTCGCTTCTTCTCCCCTTAGTCCCTCATTGCAGTGAGCCTGTTGCCAGCAGGTCTCACTGAAAATAAAAAACCTAAACTATACTTTCTTCTAGGAGCTCAGGAGAGCCCCTAGTGTGCATCCAGCTCAGCCGGGCACAGAAATCTAACTGAGGCTTGGAGGAGGGTCATAGGGGGAGGAGCCAGTGCACACCAGATAGTCCTAAATCTTTCTTAGATGTGCACAGTCTCCTGCGGAGCCGTCTATTCCCCATGGTCCTTACGGAGTCCCCAGCATCCACTAGGACGTCAGAGAAATAAATAACATATAAATACAATAAAACAACAGATACAGAATAAAATTATGTTACCATTTAACATTAACTTTATGGGGTCAATTCCAGTGGCAAACGCAGGATTTCTAGAGAGGGGTTTTTCAAATGTCTGAACACAATCTTCCACTCTGCGAAACGTTGGCGCAAGTGCGGGAGTCTAGGGAGCAGCAGAAGCACCTGGTACCGACCCTGGACATTAATGTAAACATTGGTCTTTTTATACACTGGATTCTGTATCGAATACTGTAATAATATTTGTCACTATAGATGGTCTCTAGTATAGGCTATACTGTATAAAAAAAAAGTGGCCAGGAAAAGGTTAAACATACAATCTACTATATAAAAATGAAAATCTGTCATTCTGTCGTTCTGTTTTTCTATACAAATCCACAGTTTACAAGGGAAGATCTGAAATTTCACATACAAGCGTATTAAAACATGGCGGACGCAACTAAAACTGTTTGAAATCCCTAGCACCCCTAGGGGGGGGGGGGGGGGGAGACAGACAGCAGCACAGAGTATATCAGGAGACAGCATAACTCCGGAATTGCTGGACCCATGTACTCAAAAATTGGTACACATATGCCTTCCAATCTGCCACCAAACACTGTGGGAGGAAGACACCCCTAGCACCCTTAGGGGTGAGGCAGCAGCACTGAGTATTTCAGCAGACAGCATAATTCTGGAATGTCTGCAGCAATTTACAACAAACTTGGTACACATATGACTTACACTCTGGAAACAAACACTATGGCGATCAGACACCCGAGCACCCCTAGGGGGTGGGACAGCAGCACAAACAGTGCCGTAACTAGGCATTTTAGCGCTGTGTGCAAGAAATGGTGTTGGCGCCCCCCTATGCAATATATATAGGGGCGTGGCTTCACGAGGAAGGGGCGTGGTCACAAAATAATGGCAATTCATACTACAGTGCACAGTAGTCTCCATTATTCAAATTACACTGCACAGTAGCGCCACTACACCAGGTAGAGCCCCTTTTACACATTACAGCAGACAGCGTCCCCTTTGTACACATTACGGTAGACAGCGTCCCCTTTTTACACATTACGGCAGACAGCGTCCCCCTTTTTACACATTACGGCAGACAGCGTCCCCCTTTTTACACATTACGGCAGACAGTCCCTCTTTTTATACATTACGGTAGACAGCGTCCCATTTTTACGCATTACAGCAGCCAGTCCCCCTTTTTACTCATTACGGCAGACAGTGTCCCCTTTTTACGCATTACGGCAGCCAGTTCCCCTTTTTACGCATTACAGCAGACAGCGTCCCCCTTTTTACCCATTACGGCAGCCAGTCCCCCTTTTTACTCATTACGGCAGACAGTGTCCCCTTTTTACGCATTACGGCAGACAGCATCCCCCTTTTTACTCATTGCGGCAGACAGAATAGAGAGAGAGAGAGAGAGAGAGAGAGAGGGGACAGAAAGTGAGAGAGTCAGTCAGGACATATATACTGTACATCTGCATATATACTCACCCTGCAGTGCTGAAACTGGCTCTGAGCTCTGCTGCTTCTGGTGACTCCTCCTCAGTACCAGAGGCGCAGGATGGCTGCAGACCTGGCTGGTGATAGAGGGCGGGTGGGCGCCGTCGCTGCTGCTCGTTGATCTGCTCCGCTCCTCGGCCACTCCATGCCGCCGCTGGTTGTTCCTTGATTACCACACGCCGCCGCTGGTCACCACGCGCCGCTCCTCGATCTTCACAGCTCCTCGGTCTTCTTTCACCACCATGTCCGCCCCCAGAATGCCGTGCGCAATGATGTCACGGCCGCACCGGCATTGTGGGAAGGTGGAGGGGGGGAGATAACAGAGGCGGTGGGAGTGTCGAGTGGGAGGCGGGACTGCTCAGCAAGCAAGGGAAAGCCAGACCGGGCGGCCATACATATAATAACTTATGCCGCATTTTATAACTGTCGTGCCGGCGCCGCCTACTATATTTAGTGCCCTGACTCCTGGCTGTCCTCGCAGCGCAGCGGGGGTCTCTGCCTGCGCTCCCTGTACGAGTGCGCTGTGTGCAACGCCCACTCTGCACACACCTAGTTACGGCCCTGAGCACAGAGTAGGTCAGCAGCCAGCAAAACTGTGGAAGGCCTGGAGCAATTTGCACCAAACTTGGTACACATCTGACTTACAATCTTTGAACAAACTCTGTGGGGGTTAAACACTCCTATCACCCCTAGGAGTTGAACAGCAGCACAGAGTATTTCAGGAGACAGCAAAACTATGGAAGGCCTGGAGCAACTGACACCAAACTGGGTACACATCTCACTTACAATCTGGGAACAAACTCTGTGGAGGTTAGACAACCCTAACACCCCTAGGGGTGGCACAGCGACACAGAGTATTTAAGGAGACAGCATAAATCCCGAATGGGTAGACCAATTTACAACAAAATGGGTACACATATGACTTACACTAGGGGAAAAAAAGGGAGGACAAACACCACTGGCACCCCTAGGGGTGGGACAGCAGCACAGAGTATGTCAGCAGACAGCATAACTGTGGAAGGCCTGGAGCAATTTACACCAAACTTGGTACACACTTGACTTACAATCTCAAAAACACCCCTACCACCCCTAGGGGTGGGACAGCGCCACAGAGTATTTAAGGAGATAGCATAACTCCAGAATGGCTAGACCAATTTGCAACAAACTGGGTACACATATGACTTCCACTCGGGAAACAAACAATGTGTGGGTCAGACACCCCTTGCACCCCTAGGGGTGGGACAGCAGCACAGAGTACGTCAGCAGACAGCATTACTGTAGAAGGCCTGCAGCAATTTACACCAAACTTGGTACACATCTGACTTACAATCTGGGAACAAACTTGGTGGGGGCTATACACCCCTACCCCCCCCCCCCCCCCCCCTAGGGGTGGGACAGCAGCACAAAGAATTTCAGGAGACAGCATAACTCGAGAATGCCTAGACCAATTTACAACAAACTTGCTACATATATGACTTGCAAGCTGGGAACAAACACTGTGGGGGTCAGACACCCCTAGGGTTGAGGCAGCAACACAGAGTTTTTCATCAGACAGCATAACTCTGGAATGCCTGGAGCAATTTACACCAAACTTGCTACACATATTACTTACACTCTGGGAACAAACACTGTGGGGGTAACACACCACTAGCACCCCTAGGGTTGGGCCAGCAGCACAGAGTATATCAGGACATGCATGGTATGTCAGTGATGACAGGGCTGCATGGCACAGGGGCTGTGACATGATGTGAGGTGGGGAATGGAGGTAGCACGAACCCAGACACTGAGACTTATGTAGTGGAAGTAGCAAGGTCCCCCAGCAGCACATTGGGTTTTCATTTTATTGATGTGTATAACATTTTCCATGCTTTTTTATACAATGTTATTTATACTGTGTGTTTAATATTTAAATTAATTTTCGTTAACAAACATTCTTAAAATCCCGGGCAACGCCGGGTTCTCCAGCTAGTAGTAAAAAAATATACAAACATAATAGAACTAGTATTACACTTTCTAAGCACACATTCTCCCACCTCATGGTAAGGCTCCTGTCCCTTCTTCCTGGTAGCTACTCTCTGGTCCAGTGCACTGATTGAGGACTGAGAACCACACGCACAGCAAACTTGGTAGAAGAAGCTGCTACCATTGGGCATGTGCAGCAGCTCCGCTCTGTCCCTTAAACTGCATGATGTGGCAGCAGCTCTAGTAATCATATTATATACCATTGCTATTCAGGGGCGGAAGTCCGGGAGGCAGCGGAGTCGGTTGCCGCCGGGCTCCTGACCTGCAGAGGGCGCCTCGCAGTGGCGCCACTGACTTTACACAGATTGACATGCGGACGAGCGTCCGCATGTCAATCTGCGGTCTCCCTCCCTGCTGTGTTGGAGGGACACGGAGCGCATAGAGCGTCTCTCCTGTGTCCCTCCCTGGCTCTCTCCCCCGGCCGGTCTAATACAGGAAGAGCCGTTCGTGAGCTCTGATTGGCTCACGAACCGGCACTTCCTGTATTAGACCGGCCGGGGGAGAGAGCCAGGGAGGGACACAGGAGAGACGCTCTATGCGCTCCGTGTCCCTCCAACACAAGGGGGGGGAGCAGGCACTGGGGGCATATACCTGGCACTGGGGGGCATATACCTGGCACTGGGGGGGGGGAGACCTGGCACTGGGGGGCATATACATGGCACTGTGGGGGAAGACCTGGCACTGGGGGGCATATACCTGGCACTGGGGGGCATATACCTGGCACTGGGGGGGAAGATCTGGCACTGGGGGGCATATACCTGGCACTGGGGGGGAAGACCTGGCACTGGGGGGCATATACCTGGCACTGGGGGGCATATACCTGGCACTGTGGGGGAAGACCTGGCACTGGGGGGCATATACCTGGCACTGGGGGGCATATACCTGGCACTGGGGGGGAAGACCTGGCACTGGGGGCATATACCTGGCACTGGGGGGCATGTACCTGGCACTGGGGGGGAAGACCTGGCACTTGGGGCATATACCTGGCACTGGGGGGCATGTACCTGGCACTGGGGGGGAAGACCTGGCACTGGGGGGCATATACCTGGCACTGGGGGGCATATACCTGGCACTGTGGAGGAAGACCTGGCACTGGGGGGCATATACCTGGCACTGTGGAGGAAGACCTGGCACTGGGGGGCATATACCTGGCACTGGGGGGCATATACCTGGCACTGGGGGGGGAAGACCTGGCACTGGGGCGGGGGGCATATGTGGCACTGGGGAGGGGGGTATATTTGGCACTGGGGGCATATACCTGGCACTGTGGGGGAAGATCTGGCACTGGGGGCATATACCTGGCCCTGTGGGGGAATATCTGGCACTGGGGGCATATACCTGGCACTGGGCGCATATACCTGGCCCTGTGGGGGAATATCTGGCACTGGGGGCATATTCCTGGCACTGTGGGGGGAAGATCTGGCACTGGGGGCATATACCTGGCCCTGTGGGGGAATATCTGGCACTGGGGGCATATGCCTGGCACTGTGGAGGAATATCTGGCACTGGGGGCATATAGCTGGCACTGTGGGGGAGTAGGCACTGAGGGGGCATATGTGGCACTGTGGTGGAATATTTGGCACTGGGGGGAGCAGGCACTGAGGGGGCATATGTGGCACTGGGGGGGGTATATTTGGCACTGGGGGCATGTACCTGGCACTGGAGGCATATAACTGACACTGTGGGGGAATATCTGGCACTGGGGGCATATGTGGCACTGGGAGCACGGCCCTAGCAACAAGCACTACCCCCTAGCAACGAGCATGACACCCAGTGCATGAACCCCCTGGTAACGAGCATGACACCCTGAGCATGAAAACCCCTGGCACCGTGCATGGAACCGCTGGCAACGAGCATGACACCCAGTGCATGAAACCCCTGGCAACGAGCATGACACCCTGAGCATGAAAACCCCTGGCACCGTGCATGGAACCAAGAGCATGAAACCCCTGGCAACGAGCAGGTAATTTAAAAGTAATTAGAAGCCTTACTGTAGAACTTAATGTATAATGGGCATTACGGTGTGTGGCATAATGTATCACGGACATTGCGGTGTGTGTCATAATGTGTCGGGCATTACGGTGTATGGTATACTATATCGCGGGCATTGTGATATGTGGTATAATGTCTCAGGCTCATTGTATGTGCTATAATGTATCAAGGGCATTGCAGTGTGTAGCATAATGTATAACGGGCATTGTGATTCCTGTCATAATGTGTCACAGGCATTACGGTGTGTGGTATAATGTATCAGGGGCATTGCAGTGTGTAGCATAATGTATAACGGGCATTGCGATTCCTGTCATAATGTGTCGGGGGCATTACGGTGTGTGGCATAATGTGTCGGGGGCATTATGGTGTGTGCATATTGTGTCATGTGCATTATTGTGTGTGGCATAATGTCTAAGGGCCACTGCAGTATGTGGCATAATGTATACTGGGCATTACTATAAGGAGGAAAAATTACAAATAATGTAAGAGGCATGAATCAGGATTATTTTTCTTTCCCGTCTGGGCGTGCAGGTTGGAAAACTGGGGTATAACGCAGTCTTTTCCTGCAATGTCACGCCCCTTTATGGTAAGCCACGCCCATCCCAACTAAGCCACACACTCTATACTGCCAATTATGGAGGGGGGGGAATAATTTTTTGGCTTGGGGGAGAAAAATTTCTAGTTACGTCACTGAACTGACACATTCCTGTAAGCCGCCACTACAGCGCAAATCCCAGGAGAGTACGCTGGTGCGCGCCTGCTGTGGGAGGTAGGAGAGGAGCTGCTGCTACCGTTGCCCCGCTGCTGTGGGGAAGGGGGGGACGGGATGGATGGACACACGTGCGAGGCGGTGTTTAAGAGCTGGTACCACGCTTGCCTTGGATTCCACTTCCTAATTGCGCTCTGCCTCCGGTAATTGGGGAGGAGAGAAGAGCCTTCTTTCACTACACAAGGTATCCATCTATGCTCCCTTTCTCCCTGTATAAGTGCACTGCCAGTATACTGTATGTATGTTTGTATATATAGATAGAGGTAGGGGTCAGGCACAGCCACATAATAGACTAATACATTGGGTGCCCTCACAGCAAAGTAGTTTAGCAAAATAGAGGTGGTGCGGCACTCCAATGATTTGCACACTGACACCAATTGAAGTAGTGCAACGTTTCAATGCCCGTTTAATGAATCTGCATTTTTGTCATATATACAATGACCCCCATTCTGCCTCATCCCGTCCTCCAGACCCCTGTTACTCCATCTGCCCCCCCCCCCCATTTGCCAAGTCCTTCTGCCCGCCCGCGACCATCCCTCCCCATCTTCCTCCCATAATTAATTGTCCTCCCGCAGGGAATACATATGTTTTACCGACAGACGGGATGCCGTCTGTCAGCATCCTGACAGCAGCATCCCGTCCGTCAGAATGCTGGCAGGGGGCGTGCGCAATGAAGGCCCTTGCTTGTTGCGCTCGCAACGCAGTGGTCTCGGTGGTTCCCATCCCACTCTATTGGTGTTGTGGACACCCACGAATGGGAATAAGACCTGTGAGACGGTATTCTGGTGTCGGTATCCTGACCGCTAGGAATCCCGACAGCCAGCAAAATGATTGCCTCCCCTCCCGCAGTATCGATCACATAATAGACTCACTTTCAGCTCCAGGCCCATGTGGACCCTAAACTGGCACTGGTCTGCTGGGATGTATCATTAGCACAAGGTTAAAAATGCAGCCAAACCTCCAAAAATGCAGTTTTCAGAGGTTTGGCGGCTTACTACTTATCCACCAAGCCTAGACCCCAGGGCTTGGATGCGGTGGGCAACACCATCTTTAGATGGGCTTCTATCACATTTCCCATTGGACCCCTCCCAGCACCCCCCAGTGGGGCGCATCAGCCCACGCATGCACAGATAGGACTCCGGATCATACACCGGGAAGTTCTACTGTATCATGGCAAAGAATAGCTCTCACCGCAAGAGCTGTCCTTTGGAAATTTCTTCATGCATACGCCATTATGCTTGCAAAGAATGGCAGGATATATATATAAATATATATATATATATATATATATATAGCCTGCAGGATCAATATTGGTGTGGTGTGTATATGTATATATATATATATATATATATATATATATATATATAATTTTATTTTTTTACCTCTATATAGGGTGGCACCTGTATTTATATTGCCTCCGGGCGTCTAGGACGAACTTACGCCACTGTTGCTATTGTTGTCATAATGTAAGCCACTTGCCAAAAGGTGGAGGGTTTCCGTGCAACTGGAAACCCCCCTTCCCCCTGCATTTGCCTATGAATTCAGTGACACAAAGGGGGACAAGTTGCAGTTATAACAGCATGGATATGCCACCAATGTCCCCATGACTCTCCCCCCTGGGGGCTCAGTCTTGTGCTCCGGACTCATGGATATTTGTCTGCAACTCTATGGCACTGAGAACAAATTCTATGGGGGAAATTTACTAAATAAAATGTATATAGGTGTGAAACGCCTCAATAAATTAAAAGTTATGATGCTGCCCATAGCAACCAGATTCTGTCTATCATTTCTCTATTGCACCCTAGAAAATGATAGACAGAATCAGATTGGTTGCTATGGGCAACATCACCTTCTTTTACTTTTTAGAATATTTAGTAAATATACCCTCATGAGTCTGTCGCAGCGTAAGTGCAGCATATAGCCACACGTACACGTGGATGAAAGTAAGTCCCATATAATTGAGTCGACCTCTAAGTGTTACCTTTCAGCTGGTCAAATCTAAAAAAAAATAAGAGGACTTTCCCCATACTGCTAAATAATTTCCAGATCTAAGTCGCACTATTAACTATTAATATGTTACACTCATAAATGCTTCAAATGGAATAACAAGATATTGTGTATTAAACTAATTAAATGAGAACAGATAAAGCCAAACAGGGGAATACATTTTTCAAACATACTAACTTATAACTACTATGCATCCCTCCGACGTTATCTTGGGTATTGGCTCCATGAACAAGATAATTATCCAAATATAACCCTAGAAAAACAACAACCCATTATTATTGTCTTATCTGACACACTTGGGAAAAGCTAGATTCAAACATAATCCAAACATCAATATCACGGAAATCGTCATATATGATCAACTCATGGAGAAACATGATTTTTCTTCTTCCGTTGCCTACACTGACGTATCTACAAGCCTATTCCAGTAATGTGATGAATTATTTGCCTTAGGCAACTGGACGAACTGGTTGCACTTTGCAGTAATGATTCCCCCCCCAATAATACAAATAATGAATTCACCATGCATTAAAACTGAATGTCCACGTAGGTTTTGCTGAACCACTGGGCTGTAGTTTATTCACCACATATCAGTATGGTACAATCAGCATTAGTTGCGGTTCCAGCAAAGTATTCCCACGACCCTGTAACTGACTATACACTGGTCACCTAAGCTAGTCACCAGCCAGCTTGTCCAGCATTGATTGCCCCAGCTACAAACACAAAACTGTCTACTTATACCTTCTCCCAAGCGCTATAATCTAATTATTCACACCCATGTGATGCACCTGTGTAGTTGTGCTGTGTGTAGGGATATGTGTGCAATTAACCCTGTCTATACCATGAGTCTGCATTCTGCATATACAAAGCACATTTTTATTTCTTTTCAAAAAAATTTTTTAACAGCATGATCAATATCAAAATCAGTAACTACTACCGGTGCTATAGCTAAGGATGGTAAATGCTAACGTACCATACTCCAAACTGTCAATAGGGGCGTCAGGCAGACAGTCAGCAAATATAAATCGAAGGCTTTGATGAAGCTACAATAGTATGAAACATGGTGATATGTGTGAGTGCAATAATAGGCTGTAATTAGGATTTCTGCTGGTAACCCAAAATGATCTGTTGTTTAATTGTTTTCCTATAGGAACAATGCACAGCGATAACACACTTTAGACAGACAGAAGTGTAAAGAAGTGTCAACAGGTCCACTGGAGCAAAATGGATAAAGGCACTGCCATATCTTGAGGTTGGATTACAATATGTACCCATAGGCGTGCGCACGGGGGGTGCCTGGTGCGCACAGGCACCCCCTAATGTCCGTCACACCCCGCACGCCAGGACTGCAGCACCGTGATCGGAGCCGCAAGGTACACTTCAGCCCTACATGCCCTGCCGCAGTTTTACGCGGCCTCCCCCACCTGCCTTAGTGCACAGACCCTAGTGACGTGTCACCCATGTGTCTGCTGCTGTCCCCGCGGCTGCTGGCTCATGTCAGTTCTGCAGGACAGCCAGGCAGCCGTTCAGATGTGCTGTGGGGCCGGACCGCAGAGTGACAGGCGGCCGCTGATGAGGGATCACGGGTGTGCGGGCAGGCCAGCTATATTGTATCAGCCAGCCGCCGGAGCTCAGCTAGGTGGCCGGGATGACTGACAAAGCGTGTGGCGGCCGGAACTGAGGGGGCGGCACAGTGATCTTAGGCAGCTGGCCGTGCTGTAGTGCTGAGAGGCCGGGCTGACTGAGGAGCAGCTGGAGGCGATCCTGAGATGCACGAGGATTATATCCTGCAGTGCAGACTCAGTGGGAAGTAAGTACCACTGACAGAGAGGTCCGCTGGTGCTGATGATTCTGATGATCCAGTCTGCATCTAAGTTCTCACTCACAGGCAAATGTCTGCCTGTGCAAGTGTCATCAGCACCAGTGGCTTCCTCTGTCAGTTGATCATCAGGTACAGGTGTAACAAGGTGGCATGGGGGTTGTGTGCTCTCCCCTCTTTCCAGGGAACTTCAGTCCGGACTTGGAGTAATTCTGCTCCATCTCCATATGTTGCCACGCCCCAAAGTCACAGCTCCCTCCCTATCCCTTGCCCCCATGCTTCCCCTGGGTAGGCTGGACAGAGTCACTCAGAAGACATTCCCCATCTGCGTCTCTGCTCCTATACACCCCTGCCCTTTGTGTTTGCTCCTCCCCCTTATGTGCCTATGTCCCCTTCCTTTTCCTGAGTGGGGTTTTAAGGGTATCCGGCACGGTAGCTGAAGGGTTAAACATGCTATATGAACTGTTATGTGCTTGAATAGACACGTACACACTCTCTACAGGATACCCTTATCTGTTCATACAATACAAGGCTTGTTTGTGTCTTATCTTCAAGGACAGTTCCATACCAAATCAAACCTGTTATTTCTACTTCTGTGTGTTACTAAATATCCTGTGTTACAAACTTTCGTAGATGCTTGAGACGCTTGCAGAAAACCCATATATGGAAATCCGCCTGATGCACTATCTCTGTCTTCTGCCTAGTAACTACTAACGAGCCAATAAGAGTGTAACACATGTCAGTTACACCCATGTACGTCGTCTTTATAAACCATTGTTAACCTTATAATAAACCAGAGTAATTCTTAACCATTGACTCGTGTATTCCATATCACGTTAAGTCTTGCTCTCACTGGTACCAAAGAGGTCATCACATCGAGGGGGCACAAAAAGGGTTAATTCCTTACAGTGCCCCCTCGATGTGATGACCTCTTTGGTACCAGTGAGAGCAAGACTTAACGTGATATGGAATACACGAGTCAATGGTTAAGAATTACTCTGGTTTATTATAAGGTTAACAATGGTTTATAAAGACGACGTACATGGGTGTAACTGACATGTGTTACACTCTTATTGGCTCGTTAGTAGTTACTAGGCAGAAGACAGAGATAGTGCATCAGGCGGATTTCCATATATGGGTTTTCTGCAAGCGTCTCAAGCATCTACTAAAGTTTGTAACACAGGATATTTAGTAACACACAGAAGTAGAAATAACAGGTTTGATTTGGTATGGAACTGTCCTTGAAGATAAGACACAAACAAGCCTTGTATTGTATGAACAGATAAGGGTATCCTGTAGAGAGTGTGTACGTGTCTATTCAAGCACATAACAGTTCATATAGCATGTTTAACCCTTCAGGCACAAAAAGGGTTAATTCCTTACAGCTGGGGGCTCAGTCCGGAATCCAGCCGATCGTCCCCTGATCGGTAAGATAGAGAATTTTGTTGTCTGTCTTGTCCGCTAAGGGATTGCGACCATCTACTGGATCTGAACTCACTCCGTGTTCCGGGAACACGTGACAAGGTAATATTTAAGTCCGGGACTTAATGTTACGTAGTTTTATGTAAAGGATTTTTTTTTTTAAAGCATCATAAACAGGTATCAGGGATACCATAGAAGGACCAGGGGTCCACGTATTTAAGGCGTCATAAACAGGTATCAGGGATACCATAGAAGGACCAGGGGTCCGTTCTTAAGGCGCCATAAACAGGTATCCGGGATACCATAGATGGACCAGGGGTCCAAATAACAACGCCTCCTCGATTTGATCACCTAAATATTTGTATGTCTGTCTTATAAGTACTCATATTGTAATTTTTCTATTAAGGACACTCAGTGAACGGGTGGTAAGTGCACGGACGCTGAGTGCCAGAGGACATTGTTGTTTACAGTGATTTTAAGTACATTTGAAAGTTGATTTGTAACAAATAACATTGTCCACGATTGCAGAGATATTAATTGTACGGGTGGTAAGTGTACGTACATTTGGTATCACAAGTTGTACTGTTGTTGTTTTCTGTTCCCGGTAGTTTGTGTAGAGAATATGCACTCCCACATGTTACCAATGATCTATGATCAGATCAGCTGAATGCATACATAGACTATTGTTCCCCTTCCCTGTTATTTGTGAATTCTTTTAGAAATATATTGCGTGGGTGGTAAGTGTACACGCACTATATGACACTGTGTTTGGAACAATCTATGTTTTTTTTATGATAAAGATTGTTATTAATTCAGTTTAGACACGTTAGTTACTTATTGGTAATATGGGATCAGATCAGAGTAAAGAGACTGAATACCCCCCTCCCCTCCCGGGAGAGACCTGCAAGGAATATGTTGCTCGTGTCTCCCCTACAAATTACTACCTTGTTAACCCCTGGCTAGACAATTTAGTGGGATGAACTGAGTGAACATCTGGACGCAGTGTTTAAAACCCGCTCGTCCCTAGCAGTAGCTTGCAAACAGAAACCTAGTGAGAATGTGACTGAATTCTGGAAGAGATTTAAAAAAATGCTGGTCAGAGGAAGCAGGTCTCACCCTAGTAAATACTGACAGCTTACTTATTTCCACATTTATAAACAACCTACTGCCTTCTGTGACCTTGACAGTAAAACAAAGTGTTTCTAGTTGGACCTCAGACAACATTGAGGAATTCAGTAAACATTTATATGAGAAGGAAGCAGCAGGCTGTTTTGACATTAAAAAGACTACTCAAAACGTACTGACCCACAGTTTTCAGAACCTCCGGAGGCAACATAGGAACCCTCGCCCCCAGCGGGACACCCCACATAATAGGGGTCCCCCTGCACCTCCAAACAGACGACATACATCCTGCTTTAACTGTGGCAAGGATGGACACTGGGCTAGGGACTGCCCCTACCCCCTTAACAAACCTAGGCAGCCATCAACTGAATCTGCCCCCCTTAGCAACGTTCCCAGGGACCCCCCAAGGTTCCAGATTGACTGGTAGGGACAGCCCCGCTGACGGGGCCCGGAGGAGGGTGTCCCGACTTTCATGCAGCTCACAGAACACTGGAAGGAACCCCCAATGATCAATCTAGGTGTCAATGGAACAAGTGTCCCATTCCTGATTGACAGCGGGGCCACCACCAGTGTTCTGTGCAGGGACCAGTACCATGGGCCCCTGAGAAAGTCCGCTCCTTCAATGAGAATCAATGGGATACCCACAAAAGCTTACTCCACTGTACCTATCCCTATTGACACACCACGGGGACATTACATAGGGACTCACTCATTCACTGTCATACCTGACTGTCCAGTTAACTTGCTGGGAGGAGACCTCCTTACTGAACTACAGATAACCATCACCCCTACTGGTGGGGGTATGGACATAACCTCACCACACTTCCCCGTGCTCACTGAGACCACTGAACTAGATACAATAGACCCCCTTGTGTGGGCAGAAGGTCCCTTCGACACAGGCCTGATATCCTGTACCCCCTACAAGGCCACACTGAAACCTGATGTACACCCCGTTTACCAGAAACAATATCCATTGTCTAAAGAAAAAATGGATGGTCTAAAGCCCATGGTAGAGCAATTCTTAAAGCAAGGCATTCTCAAACATGTAGTATCCCCATACTGCACACCAGTTAACCCTGTAGCTAAATCAGATGGGACTATAAGGTTTGTACAAGATCTTAGGGCAATTAATCAGCTAATTGTTCCTATTGCACCTATTGTACCTGATGTAAACTCACTCATCTCAGCCATCCCTGTACACGCTGCATTTTTCTCAGTAATTGATTTAAAAAATGCATTTTTCAGCATACCAGTGGACCCTCAGACACAATTACTTTTTGCTTTTTCTTTTGAGGGCAAGCAGTTCCCTGGCACCCCCCCTATGGTTCTGTCCTGCTACAGTATGCAGATGATCTGCTTCTCTGTAGTCAAACGGAGGAGGCCTGCCGAGAGGATGGTATATCACTGTTAAACTGGCTCTGTGAATGTGTCTAAAACAAAAATGCAATGGTGTAAAAAGCATGTCGATTATTTGGGTTTTGTACTCACAGAGGGAGAAAGGAAAATCAGTCCACAACGCATTCAGTCTGTATTGGGCCTGGTCACCCCAACTACTCAGAAGGAAATGCTATCCTTTCTGGGCATGATTAATTATTGCAGACAGTGGATATCTGATTGTTCCTACTATGACAATATCTTGAGACAAGCCACTCTCAATGACAATCCTAAACAGATTCAATGGTCACAAGTAATGTTAACTGCATATGAAAGTCTAAAATGTATGTTGGTAAAAAGTCCGGCACTGGGCCTCCCAAACTATGTACTACCGTTTCATTTATATGCAAGGGACAACTGTAAAACCATGGCGGGGGTACTGACTCAATTTCATGGAGGCAAGCTGCGCCCCGTGGCATTCTTTTCCAAAGTAATGCCTGTGTCGGTCCAAGGTATGCCTGCCTGTCTTCGGGCACTAGCGGCCTGTGCAATGGTAGCTGAAATGGCAACTACACTCACCCTAGGACACACCACTGTACTTCACACAACCCATGATGTTTTGGCCATTACATACACAACACATGTCGGCCCAACGCCTTAGTGGCTATGAAGTACAATTGCTGGGAAATCCCTCCCTCACCATCAAGTATGCTAATACAACTTCAGGTCCTGCCCCTATTCTAAACGCTCTTCTTGGTCTCAAAGGTCCCCAAGATGACTTGCCCGACGACCATGACTGCTGTCTGACCATAGAGACTGAGACATCTCCCAGACTGGACATGTCCCCCATACCTGTTCCTGGCTCTGACCATGTTTCTGTTGACGGCTCTTGTGCTAGACCAAATGACTCCACATACCAAGCCATGGCCGTCATAACCCCACCCATGATAGATGATCAGTATCTATTTACTGAACTCCAAGTTTCTGCCTCCCCCAAAGATTTAGCTGATTGGTTGTTTCCAATAATGCAGAAGAATCCTAAAACAGGATTAATCTGCAAAGAGGGGAAACCATGTATACCTCAAGCAAGCCCTCCCTATCATACTAGCAGAAATCAGAATAACTCCCCAGAAAACCCTAGGTTATTCACCTTTTGAAATACTCATGGGAAGACCATTCCCCACACCCTGGGCTAAGAAACCATTAGTAGTACAGGAAGGAGACTTAGAGCTCATAAGGGAAGAATACGTCAGGTCCCTCATAACAAAACTAGATGAGATTGAACATAAGGTTGCTTGTAAAAATCCTTCTAACCCACAGGAACCAGCACATCCTTTCCAGGTCGGAGACAAGGTCATTGTGAAAGTGCTCCCCAGGAACAAAGGTCCAGGAGATTTTGCCTATGGTCCAGAGACAGACGTTGTAGCAGTGACCAGAACAGCTGTCCTTACTGAGGAGGGGCCCACCTGGATCCATGCATCCCGAGTAAAGAAGATACCCAGCCCAAACCGCGAAGCAAGTCCAGGAGAGGTACTAACGGGGGCAGACAGCCCTGACCTCCAACGAGGAGAGGTACTAACGGGGGCAGACAGCCCTGACCTCCAACCAAGATGACCTCACACATGGAGAAGATGATTGTGAACCACGGACCCCGCTGGGCATGTGTTATCCTAACCCTCATCACAGTCCTAACACTTCCCTGTAGAACTGAGGTTAACATCTCACAAAAGGAAGGGGTGACCACCTTATGGTATAACTCCTCCAACACACACGTAGCCACCTATGTCTTAGATTACTTTCTGTTCTCCAAGCTTGCTGAAGCAAAACACTCTATACACAAAAAAAAGAAAATCAGGAATATCTGAGACAGTTTATATTTGTGTTACTGATTCATGGTGGGGATACAACTGTGATTCCTGGGGATCTGTGGGGTGGAACACAGGAATTGACTGGGGGTACAGACCATCAGACGCTTTAAATAGATGGAGCCAACCTGATGGAATACCTCTACTCTCTAGAATGTCTATCTTTAAGATGGACGAGGGCCTAAGTGCATATAGGTTCAGATTAAACATAGAACGCCCCAGCAGAGCAGATAATGGTACCTATGTAGTTGGAATATGGTGGGGAACAGGATACTATAGCGAAAGGCAAAGCTTTCATTTATGGGACATGTTTAACAATCCAGCGTATCAGTCTAAGGCTATCCCCCAAGGCAAACCCCTAAGGCCTCATATAGCTACCTTCAAGGATATGATAGCCATTAACAATCCCACCTTTGAAGACATCCTAGCTATTGAAACTGGTTTCTCTGACATCAATTTCTGGTTAGAATGGATGAAATATAGCGCCAATAAACATAATAAAAGTAACTGCTATGTTTGTGGCAGATCTAGGCCTCACCTAGGCACAGTGCCCCTTAATATACCCCTAGAGCAGGAAAATTGTTTTTTCAGCCTTTACAACGGCACCAAAACCAATGACAGCCAATGTGAAATGTGGAAAAAGGAATACCCCATACTCTCAAAAAGCCCCAACCCTGGTAACACAATAACCATATACCCAGGTAACTACACCTGCTACAACTCCACTAGCCACTCTGGCAAGGATTTTAAATATTTTCCTCCTGGATACTGCTCAGAAACACGTAACACCATCCTAGTTAATCAAACCAAGTCCCTAGGGGACATTTATTATATCTGTGGAGATTTAAAACTCAGAACTAGATTAGATATCCCATGGAAAGGTCAATGTGCCTTAGCCAAAATAATTATGCCATTACACATACTCCCAACTAATGAAGGTTCCCCTACCTCAAACACTGCTCCCACACATAGAAGAAAAAGGGAAGCTCCAATAGGTAGCTTCAATCCACATGTTTATATTGACACAATTGGGGTCCCAAGAGGGGTGCCAGACGAATTCAAAGCTAGAGATGAAGTAGCTGCAGGATTTGAATCCTTAATCCCTATAATAACTGTCAATAAAAATGTTGCATGGATCAATTATATCTACTATAACCAACAGAGATTCATTAATGATACCAAAGTTGCACTCAAAGGTATAGCTGAACAATTAGAAGCCACCTCCCAAATGACATTCCAAAACCGTATGGCCTTAGACATGATACTGGCTGAAAAGGGTGGAGTTTGTGTCTACATAAAACAGGTAGAAGGATGTTGTACCTTTATCCCTGACAACACAGGGCCAAATGGTAAAGTTACCCTAGCCATAAAAAAACTAGATGATTTATCCATAGAGCTAAAAAAGAATTCAGGTATTGATAACCCATGGAGCCAATACTTTGGTTGGTTTGAAAATTGGAAACAGGGTCTTGTTCAACTAGGAATCTACATATTGATTGTAATAGCAATTTTTTGTGTTGTTTTCTTTTGCATTATACCCTGCTGCAGAAAACTCGCCACAAAAGGTATTGAAAACTCGCTTATGTATGAAGCCGTCCTTACAATCCCTCCTAACTCCCCTGCAGCCTATAAGCAATACCTAACTGAATATAGAAATAAAAAGCTCCATGTAAAGAATCATGTTATATAAATATATGATTCTAAGAGGGGATTGAAGGGTTAAACATGCTATATGAACTGTTATGTGCTTGAATAGACACGTACACACTCTCTACAGGATACCCTTATCTGTTCATACAATACAAGGCTTGTTTGTGTCTTATCTTCAAGGACAGTTCCATACCAAATCAAACCTGTTATTTCTACTTCTGTGTGTTACTAAATATCCTGTGTTACAAACTTTCGTAGATGCTTGAGACGCTTGCAGAAAACCCATATATGGAAATCCGCCTGAACACACTATCTCTGTGTTCTGCCTAGTAACTACTAACGAGCCAATAAGAGTGTAACACATGTCAGTTACACCCATGTACGTCGTCTTTATAAACCATTGTTAACCTTATAATAAACCAGAGTAATTCTTAACCATTGACTCGTGTATTCCATATCACGTTAAGTCTTGCTCTCACTGGTACCAAAGAGGTCATCACATCGAGGGGGCACAAAAAGGGTTAATTCCTTACAGTAGCGTCTAGATTCTCTTCGCGCTAAGGACCTTTCCCATAACCCCCTGGGTCCATGTCACAATCTATTTGGAATAGTAAAGTGTGGCGAGCGGAGCGGAGCGAGACACCGAGCCCGATGCGTGGCGAGCGAAGCGAGCCCGCGAGGGTCCAATGCTGCATAGAGAAATAAATTTGCCCCAAACGATCGGAGAACGAAGGAGACATTTAGATGCTGTAAGGGCGGAAGTGCTCTCCTGCCCTCTCGTTTTGTCACGTCCAGGTCCTTAGCACGAAGGCAACATAGACACAACCTATCTGGCACTGCTGGGGGCTTACTGTGTGGTGAATTTGGCTCATACCGAGTGGCGTAATGTGACTTTGGCTCATACCGTGTGGTGTAATGTGAATTTGGCTCAGACTGTGTGGCGTATTGTGAATTACTGCTCATACCTTGTGACATAATGTGTATTTGGCTCATACTGTGTGGAGTAATGTTAATTTCCGCTCATACTGTGTGGCATAATGTGAATTTCAGCTCATACCATGTGGTGTAAAGTGAATTTCCACTCATACCATGTGGCATAATGTGAATTCAGCTCATACCGTGTGGCGTAATGTGAATTTGGATCATACCGTGTAGCTTAATGTGAATTTCTGCTGTTACCATGTGGCGTAATGTGATTTCCACTCATAATGTGTGGCGTATTGTGAATATCCGCTCATACTGTGTGGCGTAATGTGAATTTCCGCTCATATCGTGTGGCGTAATGTGAATTTCCACTCATACTGTGTGCTTTAATGTGAATTTCAGCTCATACCGTGTGGGGGTGTAGTATGGTATGCCGGCGCCACGCTATTTATTCTCCCTCCAGGGGGGTTGTGGACCCCCAAGAAGGAGAATAGTTGTCGGTATGCCGGGTGTCGGGATTCCGGCACCGGTATACTGAGCGCCGGGATCCCAACAGCCGGCATACTGAATACCACCCCCGTGTGCCGTAATGTGAATTTCAGCTCATACTGTGTGGCGTAATATAAATTTCGACAAATGTCACACATGTACTGCGGAGGAGGAGTCTGGTGGCATAGAAAGAGGCAGATGTGACTCTCATGGCGCATGTGTAAATATTAAACTTTACTTGTGTTGTATTAAAGCTCAAATGTTTGGCCCCCTAAATCTCCCGTACTTTTCAGAGTGGCCCACTCAAAATCAGGATGTTAGTGCTGGGGGGTGCAAGGGTTGGGGTGTAGTGGGGGAGGGGAATGCATATGCAGCTAGGCCCACCACTCTCTATTTCCGCCACTGGATCAGGGATAGGTTGGGGAAGTGTAAGCAATGATAAGGTGCGGCGGCAGCTAGAACTCAGGGTTATGCCGTAGCAGACAGTCAGTACCGACTGGTGGTTGCACCATTATGTTTTATTTTATTTCTCTGGGGTGTATTATATTAACTTTATTAGGAACTAGGGAGAAATTAGATTAAGCCATGTGATTTTACTGAGGAAATATGAAATAGTGCTAGACATGACCCTGGGCGGTGCTAGACACGCCCAAAAGGCGGTGCTAGACAGGCCCAAAAGGCGGTGCTAGACACGCCCCTCCGGTGGTGCACCCCCTAATAAAATTAGCTGCGCACGCCTATGTATGTACCCTTTGCTGGGCAGTAATGGTCCATACTGAGACCTAGCTGACATCGCACATTTTCCAGGCAGGTACAGTAGGCTGGTTCTGGTAGCAGCAAGAACAGATGTTTACCAAAGGGTAAATGATCGGGCGCTGTCTGGTGCTGTGGCTCTAATGCTGCTGCTAAAACTTTTGGGGTAGTCACCCCCAAACAGAATTCACAGAAAAAAACGCCAAATAGCAGCGCTAATGTGATAATAATACATATGAAGGATTGAGTGATGTAAACATTTCACATTTAATAAATTAGCAAATTAAACCACATTAAAAACATATGTACCAAGCCCATAAAAATTAACTGAAGCTGAGGGTCTTAATTTAGCGGCCTATGATGATAAAGTCCGTTCCTATTTCAATAGACTGGATTTTGCAGATGGGTGAATGGTATGAAAATAGACTGACAGCGCAGTCTCACCAAGCCACTTTACCAGAACCGCTAGAGGTGTAGTCCCTTATGGATATCTTTGGTATGATTCAAATGTCCAACTGTGGGATCCTCATTGTACTGCGGTGGCCTCTATAGGGGTGAAGATTGGTGATGTTCCAAAGCTGTGTCACCACGATTTTTCTGCTGAAGTCAAAGTCCAGTCTTGGTCCGGATGTATGTAGGCAGTAATGGCAAGTTGAATAAGGACCCAATAACGTTCTGACGCGTTTCGCTGCAGGCAATGCAGCTTTATCAAAGGATGTTTAAACCACTGAGCTGGTCAAGTATTTATACCATTAGTAATTAGTAAACACTCAACAGCTGGTCACTCAAGCCTTCTATTACATGGAAATATTTTACAAAACATTCATAGTTAATTTTATTCAGATTAAATATGTATGATCCTAGGACAGACTCAGGTAATAAAATTCCGTTTTATATTTAATAAAATGGGTAAAACGCTTTATTTAGGAAATTTATTAAATTCATATTCCAATTACTTATGGGTTACTTGAACATGTGACTCCGGCTTCTAATCCTCATTATTAGCTGATATCTCGAATAATTTATATATCAACCCAACTTATATATATACACGTTCTCTATTATTTACGTATAAACCAAGTGAATAAACCATAAATTTTAAGTAAATTACGTATGTTGAATAGTCACTTCCGGGTCAAGATCTGCTCTCACTTCCGCTCTATGGAGCGCATGTGGAGCGCATAGTAGTTCCGTTATCTTATCTAATTGGGATGGTTATTACCCCTGTCCCCAACTCCCGATCATGTGACCACCACGTGACCGGTCACATGCCAGAAAAGGGGAGGTATTGCTGTACATCATCGGAATACTCCCAAATGTGCGACCCGTCTTCTTTATCACGTGACCGCCCCATGGCCGGTCACGTGATATTGGGGGACTCGCACCATAGAGCCAATCATAGAGATTGGGAAGATGCATAGTAATTTACCCGAGTCGGTTGTTATGACAACCGTCAACTACCTACTTTCCTTAATAAATTCATAATCTCAAGGATATGTTTGTTCTTCTTTATAATTTCAGGTAATTGATATGTAACTATTATAAGGAAATGAAATACAACTTTTAATTAACTATCTTTCATAGAACAGTGGACGTGGCAATCATTCTAGCGCTAATAATATACACTGGAAATCGGTGGTATACTCATCATATATTTTTATGCATTTTACTTAGTAAGTCTATATGGAGTACATTGCACAACACATAGGCTTACACAAAAAAAGGGGAATAGAATCACATTCCTAATAAACGTGTCCTATTCAGTTATTGTTTTTATTCCCAAAGATTTAAGTTATTTCACATTATAATAATCTGACTGCTAAAACGTTCAGAGCATAGCTTTATTAACTAAGGACGAAAATGTCTCCTCTACACAATTACATTTCTGTAAGGAAAAAAATACCACATGTCTCAAACGATATAATGTTGAAGTATTCATACTGATTGGGAGACTATAATTCCACCAGAAAGATAACAAATTATGTATCCTATCTAATAGGCAACTAGGTGTTAGGAAAAAAGAATTGCTCTAAAAAGGTTCACCCCCACGTGAACTCATAAACTCAGATAACCGTATTGAGCTCTACCGACTCATTTAAGCCCTCGGGAAAGATACTATTCATCTGGTACATCCAAAAGACCTCTTGTCTACAGAGACTCTTATACCCATCACCACCACGCTTAGTTTGGGGGATATATTCTAAACCTGCGAGTTTCAAACATTTAGGATCCCCATTATGGGCGACATCATAATGTTTTGACACACTATGTGTTGAAATTGATGATATTCCTTCTATGTTCTAGAAAACGTGTCTTTAATGCTCGAGTTGTACGTCCTATATACTTTTTACCACATCCACATGTTAACATATAAATGACATATGTTGTATCACAGTTGATAAAACTTTTTAAAACAAAAGGTTTCTTCGTAATTTCTATGGTGATTGTCTTTGTTCGGTTGGATATGTAATTACATGTTATGCATTTATATTTTCCACATTTATAACACCCTTTGATTCTCTCTTGGTGTTCTTTCAACCAATCTGAACCACCACCACCATCTCTATTATCTGCTGTGCTCATCTTCAAACAACTAGGAGCCAACATGTTTTTGAGGGATTTGTTCTTACGAAAGATAAACCTAGGTTTATCATTCAACAACGGAAAAAGTAAAGGATCTTGTCTTAAGATCCCATCATTTCTGGAAACAATTTTCCTGATCTCAGAATAACAAGTGTTATATGTTGAGATAAAGGCTATCTCCTCCGTTTGGACTGTGTTGGTATCCTTAATTTTCTTAGGTACCAATAGATCATCTCTCTTCTTATTCCTAACTTCTTCTAAAGCTGAATCCACTAATGATTTTGGATAACCCCTATCAAGAAGAGCGTCTGACATACCTTTAGCTTGTATGTCAAAGGAAATAATATCGGAGCAGTTCCTTCGGAGTCATAACAATTGACTCTTTGGAATGCCCTTCTTCTAAGGCATGTAATGACTACTCTTAAAATGCAAATAGGCATTTGTCCCCACCTCCTTCATGAAGTTCGTAGTGAAGATTTTATTATCTCTGATCTCCAGGGAGAGATCCAGAAAGTTAATCCTTTGAGGGTGAAAAGTGTGAGTGAATGTTAAATTAAAAGAATTAGAGTTCAAATAACTAACGAAAAGTGAAGCTGATGTGGCATCCCCATCCCAAATAATAAACAAATCATCTATATAACGGCCATAGAGAACCAGGCCCACGCCAAAGTTGCCACCCCACACGAGCTGGTCCTCGACCTCGCCCATGTAGAGATTAGCGTAACTTGGCGCGAACCTGGTTCCCATGGCCGTCCCCATCACCTGTAAATAGAACGTGTCCAAACATAAAAAGTAATTGTGCCGTAATATAAATCTTATAGAATCTAAGACAAACTGTTGATGTAAAACAGTAAGATTGTCATCATCCCTGAGCTTTTTTGCTATTACGTTAATACCCATATCATGTGGGATATTAGTATATAAACTTTGGACATCGAGCGTTAGAAACCCATAAGAATCTTTCCACTCAATGTCTTTAATCAAATTTAAAAAAGTGCGTGGTGTCTTTAATGTGAGCAAAGAAGCACGTGGCTGTAAAAAAATATCGACTGATGCTGCATTTAGATCGCAAATGCCGGATCCTACCCGGTAAGAGAAACGTGTACTTACCGGGTGGGATCCGGCATTTGCGCTCCGTTGCTGGCTTTCCGACCCGGTAATATACCGGGTCGGTTGCCAAAGCAGCGGAGGGCGCAGCAGCAGCAGGGGCGGGGGTGGAGGCGGCGCTGGGAGATGAGCTCATCTCCTGCGCCGCCTCTCCCTATGCTGTGAATGGGAGCCGTGTCGCATCGGAATGGCTCCCATTCACACTGCGCCTGACCCGGTAATCAACCCGGTAATAACCCTTCTTTTTTACCGGGTTGAAATACCGGCTCAGGCGACCCGCTAATTCTGAAAAGGACCTTTCACATCGCACACTGACTCGTTTCGACACGGCAATATGCCGTGTCGATACCGGGTTTTTAGTGCGATGTGAAAGGGGTAATAGTGTGACAAATTAGAAGTGAGGGAACCCACACCCGAAATTATAAGACAACCAGGAGGTGACGTAAGTGACTTATGAATTTTGGGGAGATGATAGTAGATGGAAACTGTAGGGTGTGTACTATATAGAAATCTGAATTCCTCCCTGGAGATTAGACCATCAAATAAAGCTTGATCCAAAAGATCATGAAGTTCAAACACATACATAGCCGTTGGGTCTTTTGGTAAAATTTTATAGAATTCAGAATTACCAAGCTGTCTTTTAGCTTCGGTAATATAATCGGACCTATCCTGTATGACAAGCCCTCCCCCCTTGTCCGCTTGTTTGATTATAATAGAACTGTCCTTCATTAGCCTCCGAACTGCTTGTTTCTCCCACTTATTTAAATTGTCACCTTTGTATGAATCAGATGGTTTAGAACATAGGTTTTTAAAATAATTTAGAGTTGTTTTATAGAAACTATCAATGCTCGACCCTTTTGACTTGATGGGATAAATCTCTGATTTATTTCATAATTAATTTTTTCCATTGATGTCGAAAAGTTTATATGGTTTAGGGGGACCTCCCCAGAGCCCTCATTTAAAAGGTCTGTCAATGCCTCTAGGGCCCCCATATCCTCTCTATCGAGGACTATGGGTAATGCCTCTTCCCTGTTTCTCAAGAGAGTTTGTTTTGCAAAATATTTCTTGCGACAAAGTGTCCTAACAAAGCGGTTCACTTCCACGAATAAATTGAATATGTTCAGCAAAATCAGTCTTCCGAGACAAAATGCACAAAAGGGTATATTTATATTTACTTTTTTTAGAACTGGTGATGTTGCCATTAGCAATCAGATTCTATCTTTTATCTTCTAGAAGCAGCTAGATAAATGTTAAGTAGTAGCTGATTGGTTGCTATGAGCAACATCACCAGTTCTAAAAAAAACTCCCACCTTAGTAAATTTACCCCAAAGCCTCCAAACATGTTCTGGCAGCTTTCCCGGCTAATTGAATCTGGCCCCTAAAACTCAACCCCCATCACTTGTCTAAGAATAAAGAGTGTCCAAAGGCAACCTGTTATTTTGCTCCTTAATTCTAGAAGTCCCAACTCCCTACATCACAGGTTCTCAAACTCGGTCCTCAGGACCCCACACAGTGCATGTTTTCCAGGTCTCCTCACAGAATCACAAGTGAAATAAAGCTCCACATGTGGACCTTTTAAAATGTGTCAGTGAGTAATTAATACACTTGTACACTTGCTGGGTTACCTGCAAAACATGCACTATGTGGGGTCCTGAGGACCAAGTTTGAGAACCCCTGCCCTACATATATCGCCCCTAGTCCTTATTCTACACCAGTGGTTCTCAAACTCGGTCCTCTGGACCCCAAACAGGTCACATTTTCCAGGTCACTCAGGAGGTGCACTGGTGTAGTCATTGCTCACTGACACATTTTAAAAGATCCCCAGGTGGAGCTAATTATTTCACTGTTGATTCTGCGAGGAGACCTGGAAACATGATCTGTTTGGGGTCCTGAGGACTGAGTTTGAGATCCTGTGTTCTACGCTATAGATCAGGCATTCCCAACCGCGGACCTCAAGGCACACCAACAGTGCAGGTTTTAGTGATATCCAGGCTTCAGCACAGATGGTTAAATCAAAATAGCTGAGGTACTACTTAAGTCACCTGTGTTCAAGGCTGGATATCACTAATACGAGGACTGTTAGTGTTCCTTGAGGACCGCGGTTGGGAAACACTACTATAGATGCTGAAAAATTTAGAACCCGTTTGAAATTTGACCAAAGGCCCCACACAAGTTGTCAGTACATCTGTCTTATAACCCAATTCAAAACTGAGGCTTGCCTTAAAGGTTCACTGTGCACATTCAGGGTGTGTGATTGTTGCTCTTGGTGTAAAAATAATTTTCTTTTCCCAATTTTTTATTTTAAAACATTATTTCCAAAACATTGTTAAACAATAAAAGGTATTTTAATATTTTTTCTGAGCACTACAATCACTGTTTCCACTCTGAAGTCTGCCACTTGAATTTGTTCCAGATGATTCACACCTTTATAGATTCAACCTTGTTAACTATTACCGCTTTCAGATTGCAATGCCGGGTCCCACCCAGGAACTGGAAACGGTCTTGGCCTTGGACTGTTACACAATGGCAATATGCCGAGTCGGGTTGCAATCACAGGTGGGGGGCGGAGCCGGCATCAGGAGCGGCCCTACGAGATCTTCTCCACATCGCCACTGCCTATGCTGTGAACAAGTCCTGGGTCGTATCGACCCGGCAACCCGTTTACACTGCACCTGACCTGGTATTAAACCCGGGAATAACCCTTCTTTACTCCTGGTTTGAATTACCGGGTCAGACGACCCAGGAATTCGGCAGTGACCCCTTTCACACCACACAGCGATCTGGCAATATACCGGGTCGATACCGGGTTATTTGTGCGGTGTGAAAGGGGTATAAGATGCCTGTGTCAGGGAAACACTGTGGAGATGGATTCGGTACGGTTAGTACTGGTTTGCCACTGCTTACCCACAGGAATCTAACAAGGTGCAGGTTTTCAGCAGGTAACCCTCTGAGGCGATATAGCATACCTCCCAACATGACCCTCTCCAGGAGGGACAGAATGCTCTGCTCCTGGACTTCCCTCTTAATGTATGATTGCCCTCACCTGTGCTGAAACACCTTTCTTATCCATTAACCTGTTCAAAACAGGTGCCGGCAATCACAAATTAAGAAAAAAGTCCAGAAGCAGAGCATTGTGTCCCTCCTGGAGAGGGTCATGTTGGGAGGTATGGATATAGTATGGATTTAGCTGCGGACATCCCACAGGTCGGAGGCCCCTGAGTAACCGGGATGATATATAAACAGGCAGAGGTAGCACAATCAGGGAGAGTCCCGACGTCCTAGTCTGCAGGTAAAATAGTAGATAAGACTGAGGTAGAAGGCACCAGAGGTACAGCCATACCTCCGAACATGACCCTCTCCAGGAGGGACACAATGCTCTTCTTCTGGACTATTCTCTTAATGTATGATTGCCAGCACCTGTTTTGAACAGGTTAATGGATAAAGCTGGGCATACACTATACAATTATCTGCAGGTAATCTGTGGTTGGAATGAAAACCTGGTAATGGATGAGAGCATCTGACAATCAACCATTTGCTACCAAACACTAGAAAATGAACAAAACCTGTTGTGACCGGACGATCGGTCTCCAGTACACAGAATGGAAGGTTAGGTCACACGGGACCTGACCACATAGGGGATTCCCGCTTACCGTCAGTAACCGCCTGTTACTGACTCCACCCACTGCACTGTGGGCAGGTTTATGCTGCCACCACCAAACTCCTAACCTGCCGTGGCGTTTGGAACCACGGTTCTGCTCTGTATGTGCCGACACACTGCTTTACCACACCTGTGTGGTATTGACGAATCCCCACTAGTCCTCTACCGGTAGCTGGCGGAAGGCGGAACTTGGAGACGTTGGGGTGCTCCCGGGACAGCCGAAGAACAGGGCTATGTTTTGCATAGGCCTGCAGGTCACAAGATGAAGCGTCGTCTTTAGGCAGAAGATCTTTATTTGCCCAAATACAGCCTTCAAAAAGGCTGAGCAGTACAGCAAGATGTTACAGCAGAATGTAGTTGGTATAATACACTTGGAGGCTCACAGGCATCCTCTTTTTATCTCAGTTCTACACACAGTACCACAGGGGGTAAGCCCTCCCTGTCTTCTCCAACCAATCAGGTTATCGCAGAAAATATAAATAAATACAAGTTACATTTCAGAAGTTAAGAATTAGATAAAGATAAATGTATTAATTACTCACTGACACATTTTAAAAGGTTCACAGGTGGAGCTAATTATTTCACTTGAGATTCTGTGAGGAAACCTGCAAAACATGCACTGTGTGGGCCCCCGAGGACCGAGTTTGAGAACCTGTGGGTTAAATAACGGACAGGTTTTGTCCATTTTCCAGCATTTGGTAGCAAATGGTTGATTGTCAGATCCTCTAATCCATTACCAGGTTTTCATTCAAACCACAGATTCTCTGCCAGATAATTGTATAGTCTATGACCAGTTTAAGAAAGGTGTTTCAGCACAGGGGATGGAAATCAAAGATTAAGAGGGAAGTCCAGGAACAGAGCATTTTGGCCCTTCTGGAGAGGGTCATGTTGGGAGGTATGGGATATACAGCAGAGAGGCAGATATTATAGCTCAGGCATTCCCAACCACGGTCCTCAAGGCACACCAACAGTGCAGGTTTTAGTGTTATCCAGGCTGCAGCACAGATGGTTAAATCAAAATAACTGAGCTACTAATTAAGTCACCTGTGCTGAAGCCTGGATATCACTAAAACATGCACTGTTAGTGTGCCTTGAGGACTGTTGCTGGGAATGCCTGTTATAGCTGATGGTCTAAGGCACAGGGCACCGGAAATAATACAGCTGAGAGGGAGATATTATAGCTGATGGTCAGAGGCACAGGGCACCAGAGGTAATACAGCGGAGAGGCAGATATAGCTTATGGTCTGAAGCATGAGGCACCAGTGGTAATACAGCTGAGAGGCAGATATTGTAGCTGATGGTCTGAGGCACAAGAGGTAATACAGCTGAGAGGCAGATATTATAGCTTATGGTCTGAAGCATGAGGCACCAGTGGCAATACAGCTGAGAGGCAGATACTGTAGCTGATGGTCTGAGGCACAAGGCACCGGAGGTAATACAGCTGAGAGGCAGATATTACAACATACCTCCCAACATGACCCTCTCCAGGAGGAACAGAATGCTCTGCTTCTGGACTTTTCTCTTAATGTATGATTTAAAGCACCTGTTTTGAACAGGTTAATGGATAAGAAAGGCGTTTCAGCACAGGTGATATAAATCATAAATTAAGAGGGAAGTCCAGAAGCAGAGCATTGTGTACCTCCTGGAGAGGGTCATGTTGGGAGGTATGTTATAGCTTATGGTCTGAATACAGCTGAGAGGCAGATATTGTAGTTGATGGTCTGAGGCACAATTAACTGGAGGTACTGTAATACAGCTGAGAGGCAGATATTATAGCTTATGGTCTGAGGCACAAGGCTTCGGAGGTAATACAGCAGAGAGGCAGCTATTGTAGCTGATAGTCTGAGGTATGAGACACAGGATATAATAAAGCTGAGAGGCAGATAGTGTAGCTTATGATGTGAGGCACAAGGCACCAGAGATAATACAGCTGAGAGACAGATACATAGACCATGGTGGAACAGAATTTCTAACTTGAAACACATAGATCCCTGGGGGCCAAGATGAGTCTGACTGCACGTAGCAAAGACAAAGCTCTGTCAATGAGGAGACCAGGTAATTGCATTGGCGGGCAGTCTGGGGCTTGTAATTTGGTTTGTTGGCACTATCTGCAGCCTATCTGGAGGAACAACCAGCAGACCTACCAGAGGAAGTCACAGGTGGAACCAAGAGCGATGTACACCTGCATGAGAGGAAGCATCCCGGACCCTGGATCTGGAACGTAACACGCCACCAGGTGCAATTTGTGACAACCTATCAGAAAGCTCCACCGTGATGTTAGTTCCTAGCAGTCTTATACTAACCATACACTGAGATATGGAAGCTGACAGCCGGCAATGAGCTCAGTATATCAGTGTGTGTTGTCTGAAAGCCATCGTGATGCCTAATAGGGGAATTGATAAGATATTTTCATATGTGTTCTGTCATCTTCCGACCGTGCTAACAGCCCCAGGTTATGATGGAACTGATCCTACACCTTGGCATGGGTGGTCAAATGCGTGATGCCAAGTTGGTCGTTATTTCCGACGTACACATCATGCATCATTATCAGTCCAAATGTGCCAGCTATAGACACACTGGCTCTACGGAAAAAATAGCTTAAATGGATGATGTGGCTCAATGGTGCAGCCTGTGTGTTATACCTCAGGATTCCCCAAGATCAGAAATACGTATAGTGGCAGTGATAGGGAAACTTTGGCACTCCAGCTGTGGTTGAACTACACATCCCAGCATACCCTGCTACAGTTTTAGCATGGCCAAATAGCAAAACTGTAGCAGGGCATGCTAGGATGTGTAGTTCAACCACAGCTGGAGTGCCAAAGGGTCCCCATCACTGATATAGGGTATAGCAACAGTGGGTGCTCAGTGTTTTCACAGAGACATTTATTTAGCACAATAAAATAAAACTAAACGACACAATGTGAATATAAAATTATTTTTATATTTATTTATTTTAGTCACATTGTTTTATTTTTATAATTTTATATTCACATTGTTTCATTTAGGTTTACTTTATTGTGCTAAATAAATGTATGTGTGACACACTGTTGCTATACCATATACACTGCACACTGTGGCTCTACAGCGGTCTCATTGCATGCTGGGATGTATAGATCCACATTAAACTACAGGTTGATTCAAAAGTCGCCGTACACCCTTTTGTTTCAAAAACTGTGCAGGAAATGGGAAAACTGAATACTCCAGTAAGGTATGGGTGAGGTGGGCTATCTTTTAGGGTATGTACCGAACATGGACGCCATTTTGAAATCGGCCACCTTGAATCTAAGTCAGTTTTTTTCAAATGGAAAGGGGGTCGTGTAACATGTCAAACAACATCAGAATTTGCTGAAAAGTATATTGCTGCAAACAGATTTGAAATAGCAGTTAGGGTTCAAAAGTTACAACACTTCTTTTGTTGCAGGTAACTGAAGATGGCTTTGACAAAAGTTGAGAGAACTGAGGTCTGTTTGATGTCTGGAGAAAGAAAATTCTGTGTCATACCTGCAGATTTTAACAACCGGCACCCAGAAAGACCTAAGGATAATAATAATAAGAATTTACTTACCGGTAATTCTATTTCTCGTAGTCCGTAGTGGATGCTGGGAACTCCGTAAGGACCATGGGGATTAGCGGCTCCGCAGGAGACTGGGCACAAAAGTAAAGCTTTAGGACTACCTGGTGTGCACTGGCTCCTCCCCCTATGACCCTCCTCCAAGCCTCAGTTAGGATACTGTGCCCGGACGAGCGTACACAATAAGGAAGGATTTTTGAATCCCGGGTAAGACTCATACCAGCCACACCAATCACACCGTACAACTTGTGATCTGAACCCAGTTAACAGCATGATAACAGAGGAGCCTCTGGAAAGATGGCTCACAACAACAATAACCCGATTTAGTTAACAATAACTATGTACAAGTATTGCAGACAATCCGCACTTGGGATGGGCGCCCAGCATCCACTACGGACTACGAGAAATAGAATTATCGGTAAGTAAATTCTTATTTTCTCTGATGTCCTAGTGGATGCTGGGAACTCCGTAAGGACCATGGGGATTATACCAAAGCTCCCAAACGGGCGGGAGAGTGCGGATGACTCTGCAGCACCGAATGAGAGAACTCCAGGTCCTCCTCAGCCAGGGTATCAAATTTGTAGAATTTAGCAAACGTGTTTGCCCCTGACCAAGTAGCTGCTCGGCAAAGTTGTAAAGCCGAGCAGGGCCGGCGCTTCCATTAGGCAGCTTTAGGCAGCTGCCTATGGGCGCCAGGACCTGAGGGGGCGGTATGCTGAGGCTGTCAGGAGCCCTGGTCGTTTTGACTGTTAGCCGCCAACCCGCTCTCCCCCCTTCGCCCTTTACTAGCCCCCATGAAATAGCAGCAGCAAGGCACCCGGCGGCATGGAGACACATAGCAGCGCTGCGGGTAGTCCTGCAACGATGCTAAGCTGACTGACAGGCAGCTAGACAATTTACTGCCGCACCGCTATGCAGTGGGAGCAGAGAGTTGGTTTCCCCCTCGGCCAGTCCCGTGTCCCCCACCTGCCGGGCCGGCTCCATAGCCTGCTGCTTGATGGGGTTTTTTTGGTGGGTTTTATTTTATAAAAGGGGCGTGGCCACACCTCCGTGATTAGGCCACGCCCCCCCGAGTATGCTAGGTCCTCGGCGGTCTTTCTATGGCTCTGCTGCCTGTTCTTTCAGACTTGCTCCTGTGATATACTGTAAGCTGGAGGTAACTACTGTGTGTGTGTGTGTGTGTGTGTGTGTGTGTGTGTGTGTCAGTATCAGTGTGTGTGTGTCTCTCAGTATCAGTGTGTGTGTGTGTGTGTGTGTGTGTGTGTGTGTGTGTGTGTGTGTGTGTGTGTGCCTCAGTATCAGTGTGTGCCTCAGTATGAGTTTGTCGTCTCAGTATGTGTCTCAGTATGAGTGTGTGTGTCTCAGTATCAGTGTGTGTCTCAGTATGAGTGTGTCTCAGTATCAGTGTGTGTGTGTGTGTGTGTGTGTGTGTGTGTGTGTCTCTGACTTAGTATTAGTGTCATCATACGCGGATTCAGGGGGGGGGGGCACCAAGGCACGTGCTCCCCCTGTCATTTAGGAGGTGTTTTTTTTTTTAATGCTGCACTGCACAATGAGGCCGCCGGCTGTCGGTCCCTCCTTCCTGTAGCAGCTTACCTAGGAACGAACAGCCCAGCTCCGCCTCCTGCATTCTGATTCGCGGGCTGGGCCTAATTCGGACTTTAGTGTCACCCTCTCCCTGGCTGCACTAGTACACGGGGGAGGAGGGGCTCCGCGGTACGCTGATTGCGGGGGAGTGAGAGCCGTCAATGCCGCCGCCTGTTAGATGGAGCAAGCTGCCGCCTGATGGAGCCAGCCGGACCCGCCACCAGGAGACAGATCCCTGCACAGAGTTGGCAGTGCAGGGGTGATTGAGCTGAGCTGGGGACCGAGGAAGCAGGTAGGGTGCAGGGACACGGGAAGGGCTACTGAGTGAGTGTGCGGTGCTGCACTCGCATGTGCAGGGCCAGACAGAAACAGTGCTCTCTCAGTGTCTGCCCCCTTCTCCAGCCTGGTGCCCCCACCTTTACTGCCCCTAGCCCCAGTGTCTCCCATCCTGCCAGCCCAATGTTTCCCCTTCCCTCCCCAACCAGCCCACTGTTCCCATCTCACTGCTCTCCCATTTAGAACCCCCCAGTGAGTCTAGACATACTGATCCCTCCTCACCAGCCCAGTGTTACCCCTTTCACTGTCCCTTCCCATCCTGCCAAGTGCCTCCCCACTCATAGTGCCCTGGGCCCCCCAATCCAGCCCAGTGTCCCCCACCATCTCACTAACTCCCTTATCCCAGTATCTACCACCCTGTCTGCCCAGTGTCTCCCCTCTCCCAGCCCCCTGCCCCCATCTCACTGCCCCTCAGCAAGGACATCCCCTCATTCAGCCCAGTGTATCCCCTTCTACAGCCTAGTGTTTCCCCCTCCCACCACCATCTCTCTGCCCCATTTCCATCTAGGCCGGTGTCCCATATATAGATCCCACTGCCTGTCACCTACTGCCTTTCTGACTCCAGCTATCTCTCCCCATCACTTTTCTCCCGTTACCCATTGCCTTCTACTCTCTACCTGACATCACCCACTGCCTCTCCCCGTCACATTCTCCCTGTCACCTACTGCCTTTCTGTCTCCAACTATCTCTCCCCATCACTTTTCTCTCCTGTCACCCATTGCCTTTTACTCTCTACCTGACATCACCCACTACCTCTCCCCGTCACATTCTCCCTGTCACCCACTGCCTTTCTTTCACCCACTATTTCACCCCATCACTTCTCCCTCCTGTCTGCCTCTCCCTGTCACCCACTATCTCTCCCCGTCATCCACTATGTCACAAACAATCTCACATTCTGTGGCGTCGCCCACTGCCTCATGGATATGGCATTCTCTTTGAAGCCACAACCATTGTTGCAAGGCCAAACCCACTTTTCTGGAGCACGTGCGTCTTATGTGCGCACTAAAGTACCTCCCCCTCATTTCCTCTGTCATGGTGCCCCCCCGTCATTTTGTTCTGGATCCGCCCCTGAGTGTCATTGTGTTTCTCAGTATGAGTGTACATGTGCCTCTACCTCAGTATGAGTGTCAGTGTGTGTGTCTCAGTGTGAGTGTCACTGTGTGTCTCAGTATGAGTGCCACTGTGTGTCCGTCCCAGTATGAGTGTCAGTGTGTGTGTGTCTCAGTATGAGTGTCACTGTGTGTGTGTCTCAGTATGAGTGTCACTGTGTGTGTGTGTGTGTGTGTGTGTGTCTCAGTATGAGTGTGTGTGGGCCTCAGTGTGAGTAGTTGTGTATGTGTTACAGGGCTCACTGGGAAACATCCAGTACCTGTAATGCTATACCTCACACTCTGTTAAAGGTGTGGCATTTGATATGCCGGCTGTCGGGATCCCAGCGCTCAGCATACCGACGCCGGAATCCCGACAGCCGGCATACCGACAACTATTTTCCCTCTTGGGGTGTCCACGATCCCCCTGGAGGGAGAATAACAAGCGCCACTGTGCCCGCAAGGGGCTCTTTTGTGCTCGCCCCACTGCCGGTATACCAGCGGTCAGGATCCCAGCGACGGTATGCTGGGCGCTGGGATCCCTAGCACTGTCATACCGTAGTACACCCAGTTAAAGAAGTTCCCTGCACACATACTGTATCACAAAAGGCCTGCAGTTGCTGAGAGTATAGGCAGATTCAGTGGCAGCACCGAGCACTGAGCCCCCCCCCCCCCCCCCCCCTCACAGCAACAGGCGTGCTGCACTGGAGGGAGGGGGGGGGGGATATGCCCCAGGCCGCTCCGTCATTTATGTCCTGGTCCGCCTCATCTACAGAAAGTGGACCAGTGGTTTATGCATCTGCAGCCTGATCCAACTGTCACTGTGGGACCAGCACCAGCATGTGATACTACTATAGACTTTTTTTTACTTTGTCCTACAGACCTACGGAAGACCTGTAGGTCCATAGGCTGTGATGGATGCCGACTGATTGCTTCTCCGTCTGACGGTTTCTCCTCCTTGCAAGTAAGTAGTGGAGTTTTTTTTCCATGCGTCAGCTGTAGCTGGTTTGAAACTACATTGTCCAGTATGCCCTGCTTCTTTTTTGGCAGGATATGCTGGGACTTGCAGTTCCACATTGGCTGGGGGTGCCACATTTCACCTATATTTGCAACATAAAAACTGTCAATGAACCAACATAGTTTATCACAAGATATATAGTGTATGGCTGAACAAGACATCCGTACCTGCTGCTCAGAAAACGTATTTGTCAGTTTGTCGTGTTCTATTTTTTTTACCATTTATTAGTACTGAAATCTAACTGCACACACTAAAAATAAGCTGCCCAACAACGATCAGAATCCCGATGCCAGAATCCCAAGAGTCAGCATACTGAATGTAAGTATGCCGGGGAGGGTTACAGTTAGGCTGTGGGGGGAGGGGGTTAGGGTTAGGCACCAGGGTAGGGTTAGGTTGCAGGGGGGGGAATTAAAGTTAGACTGCAGGAAGGGAGGGTTAGGCGGCAGGTAGGGGAGGGAAGGGGGTTAGCATACTTTCCTACGAGGGGTTGGGATTATGGGGGTCATTCCGAGTTGATCGCTAGATTAAAATGTTCACTGCGCTGCGATTAAGTGAAAAAACAGCACTTCTGCGCATGCGTATGCACAAAGTACTTTCACAATGGCCGATGTAGTTTCACACAAGGTCTAGCGTTGCTTTTCAGTCGCAATGGCGGCCTTAGAGTGATTGACATGAAGTGGGCGTTTCTGGGTGTCAACTGACCGTTTCCAGGTAGTGTTCAAAAAAACGCAGGCGTTCCAGGAAAAACGCAGGCGTGGCTGTGAGAACGCAGGGTGTGTTTGTGATGTCAAATCCGGAACTGAATGGTCTGAAGTGATCGCAAGCGCTGAGTAGGTCTGAAGCTACTCTGAAACTGCACAATTTGTTTTTGCTGCCGCTCTGCGATCCTTTAGTTCGCACTTCTGCTAAGCTAAAATACACTCCCAGTGGGCGGCGGCATAGCGTTTGCACGGCTGCTAAAAACTGCTAGCGAGCGATCAACTCGGAATGACCACCTATAAGCAGCAGGATGCTGCTGTCATTCTTCTGACTACCGGCATCCTAAGCGTCAGGATCCCTTTCCCAAACTGCTGTAGGGTGTATTCTCCATACAGCCTGCAACATTTTTGATACGTTATTATCCAATTGGCGGAACAGTAGCATAGGGTAAGCATTACTGCCTCACAGCACTCAGGTCATGAGTTCAATTCCTGGTCATGGCCTGTCTGTGTAGAGTTTGCATGTTCTTTTTATGTTTCTATGGGTTTCCTCTGGGTATTCCTGTTTCCTCCCACACTCCAAAAACATATGGTCAGGTTATGTGGATTTGTCTGTGTGTGTTTGCATTTTAGAGAGTATCACTCCCATTCCAGTGGAACAGGGAGAGATATGAATTCTGATGTTCTGTGTACAAATTAGTGGCACTATATAAGTAAATAATAATAATAATTTTGATACTAAGATAGGGCCTTGCACATATGTTGGAGAAGCCATCACGTTTTCCCTTTGTACTTAGCAGGAGCACATTAATTTGCTGTTCTGACAATAATAAAGGGCTATATGCAAGTTATGTACTGGGGAGCATTGTGTTTTGGTTTTTCCTGTCAGGGCAAATGTGTGTTTCTTTTACCCTGTGGAAGCCAATGTGTTTTTTTCTTTTTTTCCTGAAAGGGGTCATTGTGTTTGTTATTATTTGTTCCTGTGGATGCCAATGTGTTTTATTTTATCCTGTGGTGGCTGATAGGTGTGATGGTGGGGGGGTGGGGGGAGGCTGAAGTCTTGCCTAGGGTGCCGAGAAACCTTGCACCGGCCCTGAAGCCGAGACCCCTCGGGCAGTCGCCCAAGATGAGCCCACCTTCCTTGTAGAATGGGCATTTACAGATTTTGGCTGTGGCAGGCCTGCCACAGAATGTGCAAGCTGAATTGTACTACAAATCCAACGAGCAATAGTCTGCTTCGAAGCAGGAGCACCCAGCTTGTTGGGTGCATACAAGATAAACAGCGAGTCAGATTTTCTGACTCCAGCCGTCCTGGAAACATATATTTTCAGGGCCCTGACAACGTCTAGCAACTTGGAGTCCTCCAAGTCCCTAGTAGCCGCAGGCACCACAATAGGTTGGTTCAGGTGAAAAGCTGACACCACCTTAGGGAGAAACTGAGGACGAGTCCTCAATTCCGCCCTGTCCGAATGGAAAATCAGATAGGGGCTTTTGCAGGATAAAGCCGCCAATTCTGACACTCGCCTGGCAGAAGCCAGGGCCAACAGCATGGCCACTTTCCATGTGAGATATTTTAAATCCACAGATTTAAGTGGTTCAAACCAATGTGATTTGAGGAACTCCAAAACTACATTGAGATCCCAAGGTGCCACTGGAGGCACAAAAGGAGGCTGTATATGCTAGAGATGAGCGCCTGAAATTTTTCGGGTTTTGTGTTTTGGTTTTGGGTTCGGTTCCGCGGCCGTGTTTTGGGTTCGAACGCGTTTTGGCAAAACCTCACCGAATTTTTTTTGTCGGATTCGGGTGTGTTTTGGATTCGGGTGTTTTTTTCAAAAAACACTAAAAAACAGCTTAAATCATAGAATTTGGGGGTCATTTTGATCCCAAAGTATTATTAACCTCAAAAACCATAATTTACACTCATTTTCAGTCTATTCTGAATACCTCACACCTCACAATATTATTTTTAGTCCTAAAATTTGCACCGAGGTCGCTGTGTGAGTAAGATAAGCGACCCTAGTGGCCGACACAAACACCGGGCCCATCTAGGAGTGGCACTGCAGTGTCACGCAGGATGTCCCTTCCAAAAAACCCTCCCCAAACAGCACATGACGCAAAGAAAAAAAGAGGCGCAATGAGGTAGCTGTGTGAGTAAGATTAGCGACCCTAGTGGCCGACACAAACACCGGGCCCATCTAGGAGTGGCACTGCAGTGTCACGCAGGATGTCCCTTCCAAAAAACCCTCCCCAATCAGCACATGATGCAAAGAAAAAGAAAAGAAAAAAGAGGTGCAAGATGGAATTGTCCTTGGGCCCTCCCACCCACCCTTATGTTGTATAAACAAAACAGGACATGCACACTTTAACCAACCCATCATTTCAGTGACAGGGTCTGCCACACGACTGTGACTGATATGACGGGTTGGTTTGGACCCCCCCCCAAAAAAGAAGCAATTAATCTCTCCTTGCACAAACTGGCTCTACAGAGGCAAGATGTCCACCTCATCTTCACCCTCCGATATATCACCGTGTACATCCCCCTCCTCACAGATTATCAATTCGTCCCCACTGGAATCCACCATCTCAGCTCCCTGTGTACTTTGTGGAGGCAATTGCTGCTGGTCAATGTCTCCGCGGAGGAATTGATTATAATTCATTTTAATGAACATCATCTTCTCCACATTTTCTGGATGTAACCTCGTACGCCGATTGCTGACAAGGTGAGCGGCGGCACTAAACACTCTTTCGGAGTACACACTTGTGGGAGGGCAACTTAGGTAGAATAAAGCCAGTTTGTGCAAGGGCCTCCAAATTGCCTCTTTTTCCTGCCAGTATAAGTACGGACTGTGTGACGTGCCTACTTGGATGCGGTCACTCATATAATCCTCCACCATTCTATCAATGTTGAGAGAATCATATGCAGTGACAGTAGACGACATGTCCGTAATCGTTGTCAGGTCCTTCAGTCCGGACCAGATGTCAGCATCAGCAGTCGCTCCAGACTGCCCTGCATCACCGCCAGCGGGTGGGCTCGGAATTCTGAGCCTTTTCCTCGCACCCCCAGTTGCGGGAGAATGTGAAGGAGGAGATGTTGACAGGTCGCGTTCCGCTTGACTTGACAATTTTGTCACCAGCAGGTCTTTCAACCCCAGCAGACCTGTGTCTGCCGGAAAGAGAGATCCAAGGTAGGCTTTAAATCTAGGATCGAGCACGGTGGCCAAAATGTAGTGCTCTGATTTCAACAGATTGACCACCCGTGAATCCTTGTTAAGCGAATTAAGGGCTGCATCCACAAGTCCCACATGCCTAGCGGAATCGCTCCCTTTTAGCTCCTTCTTCAATGCCTCCAGCTTCTTCTGCAAAAGCCTGATGAGGGGAATGACCTGACTCAGGCTGGCAGTGTCTGAACTGACTTCACGTGTGGCAAGTTCAAAGGGCATCAGAACCTTGCACAACGTTGAAATCATTCTCCACTGCACTTGAGACAGGTGCATTCCACCTCCTATATCGTGCTCAATTGTATAGGCTTGAATGGCCTTTTGCTGCTCCTCCAACCTCTGAAGCATATAGAGGGTTGAATTCCACCTCGTTACCACTTCTTGCTTCAGATGATGGCAGGGCAGGTTCAGTAGTTTTTGGTGGTGCTCCAGTCTTCTGTACGTGGTGCCTGTACGCCGAAAGTGTCCCGCAATTTTTCTGGCCACCGACAGCATCTCTTGCACGCCCCTGTCGTTTTTTAAAAAATTCTGCACCACCAAATTCAAGGTATGTGCAAAACATGGGACGTGCTGGAATTTGCCCATATTTAATGCACACACAATATTGCTGGCGTTGTCCGATGCCACAAATCCACAGGAGAGTCCAATTGGGGTAAGCCATTCCGCGATGATCTTCCTCAGTTGCCGTAAGAGGTTTTCAGCTGTGTGCGTATTCTGGAAAGCGGTGATACAAAGCGTAGCCTGCCTAGGAAAGAGTTGGCGTTTGCGAGATGCTGCTACTGGTGCCGCCGCTGCTGTTCTTGCGGCGGGAGTCCATACATCTACCCAGTGGGCTGTCACAGTCATATAGTCCTGACCCTGCCCTGCTCCACTTGTCCACATGTCCGTGGTTAAGTGGACATTGGGTACAACTGCATTTTTTAGGACACTGGTGAGTCTTTTTCTGACGTCCGTGTACATTCTCGGTATCGCCTGCCTAGAGAAGTGGAACCTAGATGGTATTTGGTAACGGGGGCACACTGCCTCAATAAATTGTCTAGTTCCCTGTGAACTAACGGCGGATACCGGACGCACGTCTAACACCAACATAGTTGTCAAGGACTCAGTTATCCGCTTTGCAGTAGGATGACTGCTGTGATATTTCATCTTCCTCGCAAAGGACTGTTGAACAGTCAATTGCTTACTGGAAGTAGTACAAGTGGGCTTACGACTTCCCCTCTGGGATGACCATCGACTCCCAGCGGCAACAACAGCAGCGCCAGCAGCAGTAGGCGTTACACGCAAGGATGCATCGGAGGAATCCCAGGCAGGAGAGGACTCGTCAGAATTGCCAGTGACATGGCCTGCAGGACTATTGGCATTCCTGGGGAAGGAGGAAATTGACACTGAGGGAGTTGGTGGGGTGGTTTGCGTGAGCTTGGTTACAAGAGGAAGGGATTTACTGGTCAGTGGACTGCTTCCGCTGTCACCCAAAGTTTTTGAACTTGTCACTGACTTATTATGAATGCGCTGCAGGTGACGTATAAGGGAGGATGTTCCGAGGTGGTTAACGTCCTTACCCCTACTTATTACAGCTTGACAAAGGGAACACACGGCTTGACACCTGTTGTCCGCATTTCTGGTGAAATACCTCCACACCGAAGAGCTGATTTTTTTGGTATTTTCACCTGGCATGTCAACGGCCATATTCCTCCCACGGACAACAGGTGTCTCCCCGGGTGCCTGACTTAAACAAACCACCTCACCATCAGAATCCTCCTGGTCAATTTCCTCCCCAGCGCCAGCAACACCCATATCCTCCTCATCCTGGTGTACTTCAACACTGACATCTTCAATCTGACTATCAGGAACTGGACTGCGGGTGCTCCTTCCAGCACTTGCAGGGGGCGTGCAAATGGTGGAAGGCGCATGCTCTTCACGTCCAGTGTTGGGAAGGTCAGGCATCGCAACCGACACAATTGGACTCTCCTTGTGGATTTGGGATTTCGAAGAATGCACAGTTCTTTGCTGTGCTGCTTTTGCCAGCTTGAGTCTTTTCATTTTTCTAGCGAGAGGCTGAGTGCTTCCATCCTCATGTGAAGCTGAACCACTAGCCATGAACATAGGCCAGGGCCTCAGCCGTTCCTTGCCACTCCGTGTGGTAAATGGCATATTGGCAAGTTTACGCTTCTCCTCCGACAATTTTATTTTAGGTTTTGGAGTACTTTTTTTACTGATATTTGGTGTTTTGGATTTGACATGCTCTGTACTATGACATTGGGCATCGGCCTTGGCAGACGACGTTGCTGGCATTTCATCGTCTCGGCCATGACTAGTGGCAGCAGCTTCAGCACGAGGTGGAAGTGGATCTTGATCTTTCCCTAATTTTGGAACCTCAACATTTTTGTTCTCCATATTTTAATAGGCACAACTAAAAGGCACCTCAGGTAAACAATGGAGATGGATGGATTGGATACTAGTATACAATTATGGACGGGCTGCCGAGTGCCGACACAGAGGTAGCCACAGCCGTGAACTACCGCACTGTACTGTGTCTGCTGCTAATATATAGACTGGTTGATAAAGAGATAGTATACTCGTAACTAGTATGTATGTATAAAGAAAGAAAAAAAAACCACGGTTAGGTGGTATATACAATTATGGACGGGCTGCCGAGTGCCGACACAGAGGTAGCCACAGCCGTGAACTACCGCACTGTACTGTGTCTGCTGCTAATATATAGACTGGTTGATAAAGAGATAGTATACTCGTAACTAGTATGTATGTATAAAGAAAGAAAAAAAAACCACGGTTAGGTGGTATATACAATTATGGACGGGCTGCCGAGTGCCGACACAGAGGTAGCCACAGCCGTGAACTACCGCACTGTACTGTGTCTGCTGCTAATATAGACTGGTTGATAAAGAGATAGTATACTCGTAACTAGTATGTATGTATAAAGAAAGAAAAAAAAACCACGGTTAGGTGGTATATACAATTATGGACGGGCTGCCGAGTGCCGACACAGAGGTAGCCACAGCCGTGAACTACCGCACTGTACTGTGTCTGCTGCTAATATATAGACTGGTTGATAAAGAGATAGTATACTCGTAACTAGTATGTATGTATAAAGAAAGAAAAAAAAACCACGGTTAGGTGGTATATACAATTATGGACGGGCTGCCGAGTGCCGACACAGAGGTAGCCACAGCCGTGAACTACCGCACTGTACTGTGTCTGCTGCTAATATAGACTGGTTGATAAAGAGATAGTATACTCGTAACTAGTATGTATGTATAAAGAAAGAAAAAAAAACCACGGTTAGGTGGTATATACAATTATGGACGGGCTGCCGAGTGCCGACACAGAGGTAGCCACAGCCGTGAACTACCGCACTGTACTGTGTCTGCTGCTAATATAGACTGGTTGATAAAGAGATAGTATACTACTAATATTATATATACTGGTGGTCAGGTCACTGGTCACTAGTCACACTGGCAGTGGCACTCCTGCAGCAAAAGTGTGCACTGTTTAATTTTAATATAATATTATGTACTCCTGGCTCCTGCTATAACCTATAACTGGCACTGCAGTAGTGCTCCCCAGTCTCCCCCACAATTATAAGCTGTGTGAGCTGAGCAGTCAGACAGATATATAATATATATAGATGATGCAGCACACTGGCCTGAGCCTGAGCAGTGCACACAGATATGGTATGTGACTGACTGAGTCACTGTGTGTATCGCTTTTTTCAGGCAGAGAACGGATATATTAAATAAACTGCACTGTGTGTCTGGTGGTCACTCACTATATAATATATTATGTACTCCTGGCTCCTGCTATAACCTATAACTGGCACTGCAGTAGTGCTCCCCAGTCTCCCCCACAATTATAAGCTGTGTGAGCTGAGCAGTCAGACAGATATATATAATATTATATATAGATATTATGATAATAGATGATGCAGCACACTGGCCTGAGCCTGAGCAGTGCACACAGATATGGTATGTGACTGAGTCACTGTGTGCTGTGTATCGCTTTTTTCAGGCAGAGAACGGATTATAAATAAAACTGGTGGTCACTATCAGCAAAACTCTGCACTGTACTGAGTACTCCTAATGCTCCCCAAAATTAGTAAATCAAGTGTCTCTCTAATCTATTCTAAACGGAGAGGACGCCAGCCACGTCCTCTCCCTATCAATCTCAATGCACGTGTGAAAATGGCGGCGACGCGCGGCTCCTTATATAGAATCCGAGTCTCGCGATAGAATCCGAGCCTCGCGAGAATCCGACAGCGTCATGATGACGTTCGGGCGCGCTCGGGTTAACCGAGCAAGGCGGGAAGATCCGAGTCGCTCGGACCCGTGAAAAAAAACATGAAGTTCGGGCGGGTTCGGATTCAGAGAAACCGAACCCGCTCATCTCTAGTATATGCAACCCCCTTGACAAACGTCTGAACTTCAGGAACTGAAGCCAGTTCTTTCTGGAAGAAAATCGACAGGGCCGAAATCCGAACCTTAATGGATCCCAATTTGAGGCCCATAGACACTCCTGTTTGCAGGAATCGACCCAGTTGAAATTCCTCCGTTGGGGCCTTCCTGGCCTCGCACCACGCAACATATTTTCGCCAAATGCGGTGATAATGCTTTGCGGTTACATCCTTCCTGGCTTTGATCAGGGTAGGGATGACTTCCTCCGGAATGCCTTTTTCCTTCAGGATCCGGCGTTCAACCGCCATGCCGTCAAACGCAGCCGCGGTAAGTCTTGGAACAGACAGGGTCCTTGCTGGAGCAGGTCCCTTCTTAGAGGCAGAGGCCACGGGTCCTCTGTGAGCATCTCTTGAAGTTCCGGGTACCAAGTCCTTCTTGGCCAATCCGGAGCCACGAGTATAGTTCTTACTCCTCTCCGTCTTATAATTCTCAGAACCTTGGGTATGAGAGGCAGAGGAGGGAACACATACACTGACTGGTACACCCACGGTGTTACCAGAGCGTCCACATCTATTGCCTGAGGGTCCCTTGACCTGGCGCAATACCTGTCCAGTTTTTTGTTGAGGCGGGACGCCATCATGTCCACCTTTGGTTTTTCCCAATGGTTTACAATCATGTGGAAGACTTCTGGATGAAGTCCCCACTCTCCCGGGTGGAGGTCGTGCCTGCTGAGGAAGTCTGCTTCCCAGTTGTCCACTCCCGGAATGAACACTGCTGACAGTGCTATCACATGATTTTCCGCCCAGCGAAGAAGCCTTGCAGCTTCTGCCATTGCCCTCCTGCTTCTTGTGCCGCCCTGTCTGTTTACGTGGGCGACTGCCGTGATGTTGTCCGACTGGATCAACACCGGCTGACCTTGAAGCAGAGGTCTTGCTAGGCTTAGAGCATTGTAAATGGATATTTATGTGAAGTGATGTCTCCAGGCTTGACCACAAGCCCTGGAAATTCCTTCCCTGTGTGACTGCTCCCCAGCCTCGCAGGCTAGCATCCGTGGTCACCAGGACCCAGTCCTGAATGCCGAATCTGCGGCCCTCTAGAAGATGAGCACTCTGCAACCACCACAGGAGAGACACCCTTGTCTTTGGTGACAAGGTTATCCGCTGATGCATCTGAAGATGCGACCCGGACCATTTGTCTAGCAGATCCCACTGGAAAGTTCTTGCGTGGAATCTGCCGAATGGGATTGCTTCGTAGGAAGCCACCATTTTTCCCAGGACCTTTGTGCATTGATGCACTGACACTTGGCCTGGTTTTAGGAGGTTTCTGACTAGTTCGGATAACTCCCTGGCTTTCTCCTCCGGGAGAAACACCTTTTTCTGGACTGGGTCCAGGATCATCCCTAGGAATAGAAGACGTGTCGTCGGGAGCAGCTGCGATTTTGGAATATTGAGAATCCAGCCGTGCTGCCGCAACACTACCTGAGATAGTGCTACCCCGACTTCCAACTGTTCCCTGGATCTTGCCCTTATCAGGAGATCGTCCAAGTAAGGGATAACTAAAACTCCCTTCCTTATTGTGTACGCTCGTCCGGGCACAGTATCCTAACTGAGGCTTGGAGGAGGGTCATAGGGGGAGGAGCCAGTGCACACCAGGTAGTCCTAAAGCTTTACTTTTGTGCCCAGTCTCCTGCGGAGCCGCTAATCCCCATGGTCCTTACGGAGTTCCCAGCATCCACTAGGACGTCAGAGAAAAGAATTTACTCACCAGTAATTCTATTTCTCGTAGTCCGTAGTGGATGCTGGGAACTCCGTAAGGACCATGGGGAATAGACGGGCTCCGCAGGGGACTGGGCACTCTAAAAGAAAGATTAGGTACTATCTGGTGTGCACTGGCTCCTCCCTCTATGCCCCTCCTCCAGACCTCAGTTAGGGAAACTGTGCCCGGAAGAGCTGACACAACAAGGAAAGGATTTGGAATCCAGGATAAGACTCATACCAGCCACACCAATAACACTGTACAACTTGTGATAACCATACCCAGTTAACAGTATGAACAACAACTGAGCCTCATTTAACGGATGGCTCATAACAATAACCCTTTAGTTAAGCAATAACTATATACATGTATTGCAGAGAGTCCGCACTTGGGACGGGCGCCCAGCATCCACTACGGACTACGAGAAATAGAATTACCGGTGAGTAAATTCTTATTTTCTCGGACGTCCTAGTGGATGCTGGGAACTCCGTAAGGACCATGGGGATTATACCATAGCTCCCAAACGGGCGGGAGAGTGCGGATGACTCTGCAGCACCGCATGAGCAAACTCAAGGTCCTCCTCAGCCAGGGTATCAAACTTGTAGAACTTAGCAAACTTGTTTGACCCCGACCAAGTAGCAGCTCGGCAAAGCTGTAAAGCCGAGACCCCTTGGGCAGCCGCCCAAGAAGAGCCCACCTTCCTTGTGGAATGGGCTTTCACCGATTTTAGATGCGGCAATCCAGCCGCAGAGTGAACCAGCTGAATCGTGCTATAGATCCAGCGAGCAATAGTCTGCTTCGAAGCAGGAGCGCCAACCTTGTTGGCTGCATACAGAATAAACAGCGAGTCAGACTTTCTGACTCCCGCCGTTCTGGAAACATAAATTTTCAAAGCCCGGACTACGTCCAGCAACTTGGAATCCTCCAAGTCCCTAGTAGCCGCAGGCACCACAATAGGATGGTTCAAATGAAACGATGATACCACCCTAGGGAGAAATTGGGGACGAGTCCTCAATTCTGCCCTGTCCATATGGAAGATCAGATAAAGGGCTTTTACATGACAAAACCGCCAATTCTGACATACGCCTAGCCGAAGCTAAGGCCAATAGCATGACCACTTTCCACGTGAGATATTTTAGCTCCACGGTCTTAAGTGGCTCAAACCAGTGGGATTTCAGGAAATCCAACACAACGTTAAGATCCCAAGGTGCTACCGGTGGCACAAAAGGAGGCTGAATATGCAGCACCCCTGGAACAACGTCTGAGCTTCAGGCAGTGAAGCCAGTTCTTTTTGAGAGAAAATGGATAGGGCCAAAATCTTGACCTTTATGGATCCTAATTTTAGGCCCATAGTCACTCCTGACTGTAGGAAGTGCAGGAATCGACCCCGCTGGAATTCCTCTCTAGGGCCTTCCCGGCCTCACACCAAGCAACCTATTTTCGCTATATACAGTGAAAAAGTCTTGCTGTCACGTCTTTCCTAGCCTTTATCAGCGTAGGAATAACTGCATCCGTAATGCCCTTTTCCGCTATGATCCGGCGTTCAACCGCCATGCCGTCAAATGCAGCCGCGGTAAGTCTTGGAACAGACAGGGCCCCTGTTGCAACATGTCCTGTCTGAGAGGCAGAAGCCCTGAGTCCTCTGAGAGCATTTCTTGCAGCTCCGGGTACCGAGTCCTTCTTGGCCAATTCGGAGCAAAGAATATTGTTCTCACTCCTCCTTTTATTACAATTCTCAGCACTTGGGTATGAGAGGAAGAGGAGGGAATACATAGACCGACTGGAACACCCACGGTGTTACTAGTGCGACCACAGCTATCACCTGAGGGTCCCTTGAACCGGCGTAAAACCTTTTTTAGCTTTTTATTGAGGTGGGACGCCATCTAGTCCACCTGAGGCATTTCCCATCAATTTGCAAACTGCGTGAAGACTTCCTGATGAAGTCCCCACTTTCCCGGGTGGAGGTCGTGCCTGCTGAGGAAGTCTGCTTCCCAGTTGTCCACTCCCGGAATGAACACTGCTGACAGTGCGCTTACTTGATTCTCCGCCCAGCGAAGAATTCTGGTGGCTTCTACCCTCGCCACCCTGCTCCTTGTGCCGCCTTGGCGGTTTACATGAATCCCTGCGGTCTGACTGGATCAGAATCGGTTGGTCGCGAAGCAGGATCTCCGCTTGACTTAGGGCGTTGTATATGGCCCTTAATTCCAGGATATTGATGTGAAGGCAAGTCTGTTGACTTGACCACAGACCTTGGAAATTTCTTCCCTGTGTAACTGCCCCCCACCCTCGGAGGCTTGCATCCGTGGTCACCAGGATCCAGTCCTGAATGCCGAATCTGCGGCCCTCGAGAAGGTGAGCACTCTGCAGCCACCACAGGAGAGACACCCTGGCCCTGGGGGATAGGGTGATTAACCGATGCATCTGAAGAGGTGATCCGGACCACTTGTCCAGTAAGTCCCATTGGAAGGTCCTTGCATGGAACCTGCCTAAGGGGATGGCCTCGTATGATGCCACCATCCTTCCCAGGAAGGACTCGAGTGCAGTGATGCACTGACACCTGTTTTGGTTTTAATAGATTCCTGACCAGCGTCATGAGCTCCTGAGCTCTCTCTATCGGGAGATAAACCCTTTTCTGGTCTGTGTCTAGGATCGTGCCTAGGAGAGGCAGATGAGCTGTAGGAACCAACTGCGACTTTGGAATATATAGAATCCAGCCGTGTTGCCGTTACACTTCCAGAGAAAGTGATACGCTGTTCAGCAACTGCTCTCTTGATCTCACTTGTATGAGGAGATCGTCCAAGTACGTGATAATAGTGACACCTTGCTTCCGCAGGAGCACAATCATATCCGCCATTACCTTGGTTATGACAATCCCGTACCGCAATTCTGAGGTACGCCTAATGAGGTGGATAAATGGGGACATGAAGGTATGCATCCCTTATGACCCGATTCACGATAAAGTCTCCCTCTTTTTAGGCTTGCCCTGACCGCTCTTAGCGATTCCATCTTGAACTTGAACCTTCTCAGGTATATGTTCAGGGATTTTTAATTCAATATGGGTCTGACCGAACCGTCTGGTTTCGGGATTACAACATGGTCGAATAATAACACCCTCTTGTTGAAGGAGGGGACCCTTGACCACCACCTGTTAAAGATACAATTTGTGAATTGCAGTTAACACTGGCTCCCTCTCTTGGGGGGAAGCCCGCAGGGCCGTCTGTGAGGGGGCATCTTCTCACAGTCCAGCTTGTATCCCTGAGACGCAATATCTATTGCCCAGGGACCTAACAGGGAGTGAACCCACTTGTGGCTGAACTTACGAAGGCGTGTCCCCACCGGGCCTAGCTCCGCCTGTGGAGCCCCAGCGCCATAGGTGGATTTTGTAGGGGCCGGGGAGGACTTCTGTTCCTGGGAACTAGCTGTGTTGATCCCGGCTCTGACAAGAAAGGACGCACCTCAGACTTTCTTGTTTCTTTATTCGAAAGGCTGCATTTAATAATGTTGTGCTTTCTTAGGCTGTGCAGGAATATAAGGCAAACTAGCAGAATTACCAGCTATAGCTGTGGAGACCAGGCCCGAGAACCCTTCTCCACACAATCCTCAGCCTTCCATATGCCTTTTAAGTCGGCATCATCTGTCCAATGCATATTCTACAGGACACGTCAAGCAGAGATCGACATAGCTTTGACTCTAGGACCCAGTATACTCATGTCTCTTTGGGCTTGCTTTATAACTATATATCTATCACTTAAGACAGCATCTTTAATATATTTACTAGGGTCTCAATCTCTGCTGATAAGGTACCTGTCCACGCTGCCACAGCGCTATAAACCCATGCCGACACAATCGCCGGTCTGGGTAGTATACTAGAATGTGCACGCTATCTGCAGGATCCCTGAGAATAGCAAGTGCTACCGTCTGTGCAAACAGGACACCCTAGGGGAAGATTCTCAACACATCCTGGCCCTAGTGGGGAAAGGATACAGCCTGAGAATTCTCTTGTGGGAAGCTGCCGTCTCTTGTCTGGAGATTCCCGCTCTTTTTCCTCATGAGAGGAGGGAAATTTACCTCATCATTCTTCCCCTTAAACATGTGTACTCTCGTGTCATGGACAGATGAGTCATCAGTGATATGCAAATCATCTTTTATTTCAATAATCATATATTGAATACCTTCTAGCCATCTTGGCTGTAACTTTGCATTATCGTAATCGACAGTGGAGTTAACTCCGTGTCGATACCAGTGTTTGTTATTTTGGATAGTGAGCATTGTGAGACTCTGAAGGTCTCTGTGACATAGGGACAGACATGGGTAGATTTCCTGTCTGTTCCCTAACCATTTGTGCAATAAATTCACCTTAGCACTTACACATATCCAAACAGGTGTCGGCGTTGTCGACGGAGACACCCTCTCACACACATATCCGCCCTATCACCTCCTTAGAGGAGCCTTTTACCTCAGACATGTCGACACACGCATACCGACACACCACACACACAGGGGATGCTCTATTTGAGGACAGTTCCCCCACAAGGCCCTTTGGAGAGACAGAGAGAGAGTATGCCAGCACACACCCCAGCGCTATATAACCCAGGGATTACACTACAACTCAGTGTTTACCCAGTAGCTGCTGTATATACAATTTTTGCGCCTAAATTTATGTGCCCCCCCCTCTCTTTTCACCCTTTGTGTACCAGGATACTGCAGGGGAGAGCCTGGGGAGCTTCCTTCCAGCGGAGCTGTGAAGAGAAAATGGCGCTGGTTTGCTGAGGAAGAAGGCCCCGCCCCCTCAGCGGCGGGCTTCTGTCCTGTTTCTGACTAAAAATGGCGGGGGTACACATATACAGTCACAGACTGTATTATGTGTATTTTTATGCCAAAGCTATTTTTATTGCTGCCCAGGGCGCCCCCCCCCCCCCCCCCCAGCGCCCTGCACCCTACAGTGACCGGAGTGTGTGGTGTGCTGTGGGAGCAATGGCGCACAGCTGCGGTGCTGTGCGCTACCTTAATGAAGACAGGAGTCTTCTGCCGCCGATTTCATCGCTTCTCTTCTGTCTTCTGGCTCTGCAAGGGGGACGGCGGCGTGGCTCCGGGAACGAACGATCGAGGTCAGGCCCTGTGTTCGAACCCTCTGGAGCTAATGGTGTCCAGTAGCCTAAGAAGCACAAGCTAGCTGCAAGCAGGTAGGTTTGCTTCTTTCCCCTCAGTCCCACATAGCAGTGAGTCTGTTGCCAGCAGATCTCACTGAAAATAAAAAACCTAACAAATACTTTCTTTCTAGCAAGCTCAGGAGAGCCCACTAGGAGCACCCAGCTCTGGCCGGGCACAGATTCTAACTGAGGTCTGGAGGAGGGGCATAGAGGGAGGAGCCAGTGCACACCAGATAGTACCTAATCTTTCTTTTAGAGTGCCCAGTCTCCTGCGGAGCCCGTCTATTCCCCATGGTCCTTACGGAGTTCCCAGCATCCACTAGGACGTCAGAGAAAATATAGCGCCCCACAAAGATAACCTCTGCGAATGTGATCTCCAATCTGACCTCTTCTGCCCTCTCTCAGCTCTGCCATACAGGGTATATTATACTACTACACACGTGCAGTGTCGGACTGGAGCAAGAAGGGCCCACTGGGGAAATACAGTGGTAGGGGCCCATGCCTAAGGATGTGGCCAGGCAACAGTGGAGGTGTGGCCAACCACCACAGAGGCCCACCTAACCGTAAGAGAGTACATTGGCTGGGCCCATAGTCCTGTGCAGTATAAGGTAACATATGTATAATGTATAATTAAAGTGCACTAGGATACAGCCTGGAACCTAATCCCTAGAGTAGGAGGTGGGCCCTCAGGAAGTGGTGGTTTCCCCTGTTCCCCTGTGGGACAGTCCGACCCTGCACACATGTCCATTTTCCCATATATGCCTGGGACCTTGCGTGGCTTATCTCCCACAGTGTAACCTTTATAGTGCACCAAACTTGGCTGCCGCAGGTGTGTGACAGGGAAGTTGCAGGGGCATAGCTGGGTATATGTGTGTGAGATAGAGGATGTTCAGTATATTTGTGTGAGTGAGGTGGAACTGCCATGAGGGTAAATAATTCATGTATAATACTGAGGTGTCTGAGGCAGCGCTAGGGGATCATATAATTTATGAGATAGACATGTTATAGTAACACCCACCTCACAGCCCTGCACCAATGGATGCCCCACCCCCACTGTAGCTCCACCCACTATACCCACAGCTCCACCCCTAGCGGGTTCCTGTCTGTTTTGTCAGTCCCGCGACCCACAATTTTTAATGGAACCCTGCGTGTAGGGAGTGCAATGCACCTGGACCCCTGGAACCAGGTGGGCCCACACTGCACCCATGTGTTTCATGTAGCGCCGCGTCGGCAGCAGCTGCAGCAGCAGCGTACCACAGGTATAGTAGACATGACACAGCATCAGAGTCTATTAACTTGCGCCACCAGCTAGAGAAGAGATGTCCCGGATGGAGGTTGCACACGGCCCCCTCCTGTCAGTATGCCCCTGGTTGGCATGTAGATTCACCATTCTCTGCCATTAGAGCTCAGTAACTAGACCCTATTTCCTCCTTACCAAAAGTCATCCACGATTCATAGCTGCTGTAAATAAAATGCCAATTTCCTTAATCAGACTGGCGCCAAGTCTCAAAAAGAGCCATCTTACTGATGCTGCAAGCAATATCCTGCCCGTCTCTTCTATTACTAAATCATTGTCCTTGCAGCCAAGTTAATTTCTTGTTGTGTTGATTGATTGATTGATTGATTGATTGATTGATTGATTGTTTGTTATTTAGTAAATGGGTACAAGCAAGACATAGTAGCTGATGAGTACTGGAAGAGGACGATAGTTAATAAAAGTCCATGACGGCAGATGGTTTTCCAGTAATTTATCACCCACCGCGCTCCACCAAGGACATCGCTCATGTACTTTGTAATCATTTGATGGATTCTCCGATCTGCCTCTAGTTACCCCCGGCTGCAGCTTGTACATGACACTAATTACATTATTATACATGGCGCTGACATTCAGTGGATCACAACAAGGGGCTGCTTAGCTTAGATACAGACAAAGATCCTTCTCAGTGCCAGGGCGGACTCATCTGAGTACAGAGATTCTCTTTTACACAATCTATAACAATTATTGGATAGTATTTACCTGAAGGTGCTGCCATTGCTGCTTTTACATATTGGGGTCTATTCATGAAGCAGTGAAAAGTGTAGAGAAGTGAGCCAGTGGAGAAGTTGTCCATGGCAACCAATCAGCATTGACGTAACATGTATAATTTGCATTCTGTACAATGGCCCTCATTCCGAGTTGATCGCTCGGTATTTTTCATCGCATCGCAGTGAAATTCCGCTTAGTACGCATGCGCAATATTCGCACTGCGACTGCGCCAAGTAATTTTACAATGGAGATAGTATTTTTACTCACGGCTTTTTCATCGCTCCGGCGATCGTAATGTGATTGACAGGAAATGGGTGTTACTGGGCGGAAACAGGCCGTTTTATGGGTGTGCGGGAAAAAACGCTACCGTTTCCGGAAAAAACGCAGGAGTGGCCGGGGAAACGGGGGAGTGTCTGGGCGAACGCTGGGTGTGTTTGTGACGTCAAAACAGGAACGACAAGCACTGAACTGATCGCACAGGCAGAGTAAGTCTGAAGCTACTCTGAAACTGCTAAGTAGTTAGTAATCGCAATATTGCGAATACATCGGTCGCAATTTTAAGAAGCTAAGATTCACTCCCAGTAGGCGGCGGCTTAGCGTGTGTAACTCTGCTAAAATCGCCTTGCGAGCGATCAACTCGGAATGAGGGCCAATGTACGGTGCAGCTGATTGGTTGCCATGAGCAACTTCTCCACAGGCTCACTTCTCCACTCTTTTCACTGCTTCATGAATAGACCGCCTAGTCTTATAAAAATGGGTTTCATTTAGGATGCAATGAGTGACACATTCATCTATATAACTGAATCAGTTTCTACTTATTTGTAAAGAATCACAGCAGTACCTGGGCATAAACACTACTCCCTCCTTATAAAGAGTGGAGGGTGACCCAGGGCCTGTGCTATGGTGTTCGGCGCCCTCCTGCAAACTATAAATTTGCCCCCTCCCATACTTTACAAAGCAGTGACACGTATACACATAATGCTCCCTGTAGTACTGCCGCTTACACACGTAACGCCCCCTGTACCAGTGACGCTTACACACATAATGCCGACTTTACCAATGACGTAACACCTACACATGTAACGCCACCCTGTACCAGTGACGCTTACACGCGTAACGCCCCCTGTACCAGTGACGCTTACACACAACTCCCCCCTGTACCAGTGATGCTTAAACACGTAACGCCCACTTTACCAATGACGTAACGCCTACACCCGTAACGCCACCCTGTACCAGTGACGCACCCCCCCCCCCCACCTATGCAAGATAGGGGCAGTGCTTACTGCAGGAGCGTGAAAAATATATAGGGGCGTGGCCACAAAATAATACCAATTCATACTACGGTGCACAGTAGTCTCCATTATTCAAATTACGCTGCACAGAAGCGCCACTACACCAGGTAGAGCCCCTTTTTACACATTACGGCAGACAGTCCCCCTTTTTACACATTACGGCAGACAGCGACCCCCTTTTACACATTACGGCAGACAGCGTCCCCTTTTTACACATTACAGCAGACAGTGCCCCCTTTTTACACATTACGGCAGACAGCATCCCCTTTTTACACATTACGGCAGACAGCGTCCTCCTTTTACACATTACGGCAGACAGCGTTCCTTTTTTTACACATTACGGCAGACGGCGCCCCTTTTTTACACATTACGGCAGACGGCGTCCCTTTTTTACACATTACGGCAGACATCGTCCCCCTTTTTACACATTATGGCAGACAGCGTCCCCCTTTTTACACATTATGGCAGACAGCGTTTTTTTTTTTTTACACATTACGGCAGACGGCGTCCCTTTTTTACACATTACGGCAGACCTCGTCCCCCTTTTTACACATTACGGAAGACAGCGTCCCCCTTTTTACACATTATGGCAGACAGCGTCCTCTTTTTACACATTATGGCAGACAGCGCCTCCCTTTTTTACACATTGCAGCAGACAGCGTCCCCCTATTTACATATTACAGCAGACAGCGTCCCCCTTTTTACACATTATGGCAGACAGCGTCCTCTTTTTACACATTATGGCAGACAGGGTTCCCCCTTTTTACATATTGCGGCAGCCAGCATCCCGCTTTTTACACATTACGGCAGGCAGAGTCCCCTTTTTTACAAATTACGGCAGACAGCGTCCCCCTTTTTTACACCTTATGGTAGACAGCATCCCCTTTTTTACACATTACGGCAGACAGCGTCCCCCTTTTTTACACCTTATGGTAGACAGCGTCCCCTTTTTTTTTTACACATTACGGCAGACAGCGTCCCCCTTTTTAACACATTATGGTAGACAGCGTCCCCTTTTTTACACATTATGCCAGCCAGCGTCCCCTTTTTTTTACACATTATGGCAGCCAGCATCCCCCTTTTTTACACATTACGGTAGACAGCGTCCCCTTTTTTACACATTATGGCAGACAGCGTCCCCCTTTTTTACACCTTATGGTAGACAGCGTCCCCTTTTTTACACATTACGGCAGACAGCGTCCCCCTTTTTTACACATTATGGTAGACAGCGTCCCCTTTTTTTTTACACATTACGGCAGACAGCGTCCCCCTTTTTTACACATTATGGCAGCCAGCGTCCCCTTTTTTTACACTTTATGGCAGCCAGCGTCCCCCTTTTTTACACATTACGGTAGACAACGTCCCCTTTTTTACACATTATGGCAGACAGCGTCCCCCTTTTTTACACCTTATGGTAGACAGCGTCCCCTTTTTTACACATTACGGCAGACAGCGTCCCCCTTTTTTACACATTACGGCAGACAGCGACCCCCTTTTTTACACATTACGGCAGACAGCGTCCCCTTTTTTACACATTACGGCAGACAGCGTCCCCTTTTTTACACATTACGGCAAACAGCGTCCCCCTTTTTTACACCTTATGGTAGACAGCGTCCCCTTTTTTTACACATTACGTCAGACACTGCACCTACTGCAACAATGATTAAAAAAAAGCCTGATTGATGGCTTACTGTGAGTCCGACTTGTGGTCCAAGGATGCGTGGATGAGAGATGGCTAGAGGTCGGGAGGTTACTTTTTGCAGATTGACCATGTTTAACATTCCTATTGTGAGGAATGTGAGCAAGCTGGCAAGCATGTCTTTTACATAGTCAGAAGATTCATTCAGAAATTACCCGGCATCCACATTATCAGAGAGATAAGAGCTACACTCCTCCATGTGGCTTACCTTGATGAGCGGCAGCAGCAGCAGCCCAGCCCCAGCCCAGGACACGGAACGGAAGTCCCTCTTCAGTGTAGATGCTGCAGGAGGAGAGGCGCGGAGCAGAGCACACACCCAGGGGAAGAGACTCAGGCTGCCCAGCGCAACGCTGCTCGCTGTGATGCATAATAGAAGCGGTGCTTCCGGCAGAGAAGTAGGCGGGGCGCAGCGCTATTATTTTACATTACAGCGGGCAGTGGCGGACAAATGATGTGATTGCGGACGGTGCGCCCACAGGGCAAATGCGCTGTGTGCTAGGCACCGTCCACACACACCTAGTTACGGCGCTGCTGAGTGGTTTGCGCCGGCTCTGGAGTGACCTATGGTTACACTTATACAGTATGTAGGAACACTCATGTAGACGTCTGGCAGCTGCATACATCTCCAAAGCCGATCTCATGGGGTATGGGTCGTTGGTTTGACAGTCATTAGGTCGACCACTATTCATCGACATACATTAGGTCGACAGGGTCATTAGGTCGACATGTACTAGGTCAAAAGGTCGACATGAGTGGTTTTTTTTTCTTTTTTGGGTGTCGTTTTCTTCATAAAGTGATGGGGAACCCCAATTAGCGCACCGTGTCCCCTCGCATGGCTCGCTTCACTCGCCATGCTTCGGGCAAGGTGCCTAGCTTTGCTCGGCACAGGTTACCGTTCCCAATTGTAGTCCACGTGGATCGTAAAGTATCAAAAAGTTCAAAAATTTGATTTTTTTGGGGAAAAAGACCTCATGTCGACCTTTTGAACTGTCAACCTAATAAATGTTGACCTAATGACCATGTCGACCAATAGTGGTTACCTAATGACTGTCGAACTAAATGGTGTCGACCTAATGACCGTGTCCCATCTTATGGATGCTGAGCCAGTAGTTCTGATAATACATCAGTTGGCTAGGAAGCAGTTCCTCAACATTAGTAATCAAGCATGATAAATATCGGTCATTAATTGTCTCAACAATGTCACTGGTTCTTTGTGATTTGATCGGCTGCAGTCTCTTAGGTTAATTATGTATTTATTATCATTTATTTATATACCACCAACATGCTTCCCCATGATTTAAGCACCTTTTTTATTATCGGCCGGTTGTCCACAGGCTGAAGACTGGATATACTGTATCTGAGATATCACCTATGTGATAGCCCCCCTGCGTGTGTGAGTGTAATTGTACCTGCTTTCTTCAATCGACGCTTGCGGCTTTAAGACCTCTCCCGACTTCTTCTTCAGGAGCCTGTGGCAGAAGGATGGACACCCCAAGAGAGCCCCACACATATAGATAGAACACAGAATCGTATTGACAACAATTTATTATAGTCGGTTTCCCTAGTCGCCACTACCAATGATATTTGGGTATTACCAGCCAAGTACATTTACATATCAACACGATCTGTTTGTTGAAGCAACCTGTAACATCAGGTGTAAATGTGTAATGTTGCAATTAGAACACAAGAAGGACTTTGACAATCAACTGCATTAATCAGGAATAATGCTGCAATACAATTAGGCATTTACCCAAACAAAAGTACAACATAAGCGTGGGCTGACATTTCTCTATCCACTCCGTATTTACTAAAGTGTCCGCCAGTTGGCGCTAGATTGGATATGTTCAGTTTATGGTGCTGACAAAATGTTCCAGCTATATCACTGTCCTACAGGGAGTGCTGTAGAATGAGTTTGCACTGTGCACAGTATTTGTAATCCAACGGGTGGTGCCGTGGAGCAACTACTTGCAATGTATAGCACCAGTTTCCAATAGAGGGCGCTGTGGAGTAAGTCATACCACAGTGTAGCAAAAAGCTTCAAATAGAGGGCGCTGTGGAGTAAGTCATAGCACAGTGTAGCAATGAGCTTCAAATAGAGGGCGCTGTGGAGTAAGTCATAGCACAGTGTAGCAATGAGCTTCAAATAGAGGGCGCTGTGGAGTAAGTCATAGCACAGTGTAGCAATGAGCTTCAAATAGAGGGCGCTGTGGAGTAAGTCATAGACCAGTGTAGCAATGAGCTTCAAATAGAGGGCGCTGTGGAGTTGAACTGATGTCAGCATACAGTGGGACACAGAGCAAATGACCTAATCCTGGCACACACATGGTGCTGCAGCTCAAACAGTCTAGGGCAGAGGTTCTCAAACTCGGTCCTCGGGGGCACACACAGTGCATGTTTTGCAGGTCTCCTCACAGAATCACAAGTGAAATAATTAGCTCCACCTGTGGACCTTTTAAAATGTGTCAGTGAGTAATTAATACACCTGTGCACCTGCTGGGTTACCTGCAAAACATGCACTGTGTGTGCCCCCGAGGACCGAGTTTGAGAACCTCTGGTCTAGGGCTAAGTGTCACTTCGTGTTTTCCTTGCAATTGAAGTGGTAAGGGGAAGCAGGGGGTTTCACACAACCCTATCCCTTAAGGCTCTCTGGTAGAGTGGCAGGCAGCCCCAAATAAATCACACGTGCCCTCTCCTTGTACATAGAGTCCTGCTGTGATCTGTCCCAGGGGGGCTGTGATGTTGAAGGCTGTCAGGGTGATCACTGTTGGTCTGGGTGCCCATAGGTGGGGGCTGTCTGGGGTGAGGTAGAGTACCTGTATTATCTGCTGCTGTTACCAGCTCCTGCCGCTCACTTCTCAGTGCTGCTTTTCAGGATGACAGCCTTCTCTCAGTGCCCAGTCTCTCCCAGCGCAGCCTGCCTCCAGACCTCCGCGTACAGCTCCTCACACCCTGCATCCTGCTTTACTGCCATGCTGCTCTCTGCAGCCCTCCTTCCTGCTTCTCTCCCCACACACCACGGCCAATCAGAGCGATCCCAGCTTCCCGCTCTGCAGGGATCCTGATGGAAAGCCCAGGGTCCTAGTGCTATCCATATTTCTCTCCTGGGTGCCATGGTTGCTTAGCAACCAGTGTAAAAAGGGTTTTAATCCTCACAGTGTGTCTGCAGCTGGTTTAACTAGCAGAAGGGGTACCCCAAACGTGGGTATCACACCTGTGTTCAGCAAATTACCAACAGCGGAGAAGGAAGCTTTTTTTTGGAACCGGGTAGCTGGTGTCTCCTGAGGATGGCATTAGCCACAGCAGCCTATAGGCCGCTGAGGAGAAATCTGTGGATGCTCCCTGGCAGCCAGGAATGTGCAGTAAAGGTGACGGAGATTGTAATGGGGGAATGATACAGCGTCCAATCATACGCTTTCCCGCAATCTTGCCTCATCGATCTGTTCTCGATGCCCATAGTATAACTCATACAGCATAGCTTGTATTCCAGCCTTAACTAAAAGAGTAAGAGGGGAATGTATCAAACTTGGAGAGAGATAAAGTTTAGAAGCGGTGCATAGCTACCAATGAGCTTATACAGTAGCTGACATTTCATAGACTATGCTAGATAAATGACAACTAGAAGCTGATTGTCACAACTGAGGGCCTGAGCTGACGGGAGGCAGCCTCAGTTGTAGGGGCTGAGATGTAACGGAACCTGGGAGGTTGTATCAGACCCCTAGACATGTAAGTAACATGTAGAATAACTGCCCGAAGGCGTGACCACGACAACCAGGATAAAAGTCAATGATGTTTATTATGACAAACTCCGTAACACAGCAGCAGTAAAGGAAACATAAAAGTCAACAGAGGATAAATACAATTTCTGGGTACTACAGGGTGGCAAGGGCCACAGGCACTGGTAGAGTGAGACAGTTCTTATAATCTTCTAGTTGGAAAGTCCTTACCAGACCTGACTGTAGCAATGGAGAGAACCCAGGATCGTACCAGCTGGTGTTCCAGGAAAGGCTGGGTTGCTGAAGATAAAACGGCTGCTGTGGATACTGGCTGGAACCAGACTGTTGTTGGTACGGAGTGGATACTGGCTGGAACCAGTTAAATAATAAACGAACTTGAGAGCGATGAAATAATAATGAAGTTTGGAGTTTAAGAGCGGTGAAATAATAATACCGGTGGAGAGTGGTAAACTGCAGAAAGGACACCGGCCCTTTAAGAGAAGCTGTACACTGCTGGAAGCTGGGCTGGAAGCAGGTGATTGATGAAGTTTGGAGTTTGAGAGCGGTGAAATAATAATACCGGTGGAGAGTGGTAAACTGCAGAAAGGACACCGGCCCTTTAAGAGAAGCTGTACACTGCTGGAAGCTGGGCTGGAAGCAGGTGATTGTTGTAGCTGGAAACAGGTGAGTCCAGAATGGATCGGAGAGTCAGGCTACACCGCAGATGGAATGCTGGTGCGGGTCTCTATAGCAGAAGTCTGGAGACAGGAGCTGGAACCTGGAAGACAACCACAGGAGAGAGACAAACTGGAACTAGGTTAGACAACCAAAGCACTGACGCCTTCCTTGCTCAGGCACAGCTTACTTATACCTGCAGCAAGGAAGGGGTTGGCTAGGCAATTATGCAAATCAACAATACAGACAGCAGATTGGTGGAAATGCTCAGATGACAAAATCCAAGATGGCTGCGCCCATGCAGACACTTGGAGGGAAGTTTGGTTTGTAATCCATGTGAGAATTGAAACAGTAATGGCGACGCCGGCCACAGGAGACAGGAGACGCCAGACTGACAAGCGCACATTTAACCACGCGGGCACAGCGGAGGCCGCGGCTGATGAAATCACCACTCTGACATTCTGCATGTGGAAACTCAGGAACAGCGGGATCCGGTCCTGGAACGCTGAGCCAGCCTTAGGAGGCATCTGAAGGGTAAGTAATGGCGTCCAGATACCCGGATCGTGACAGCACCCCCCCCTTTAGGAGTGGCCCCAGGACACTTCTTAGGCTTTAAAGGAAACTTTGCGTGGAAATTTCGGACCAAGGCAGGAGCATGGACGTCTGAGGCATTGGTCCAAGAGCGTTCTTCAGGACCATAGCCCTTCCAGTCAATGAGGTATTGTAACTGACCGTAACGGAAACGTGAGTCCAAAATCTTGGCCACCTCGTACTCGACTCCCCGTTGAGTCTGAACTTTGGGAGCTGGAGGAAGTGCGGAATGAAACCGATTCAGGATCAGCGGTTTCAACAAAGAAACATGAAATGTCCTGGGTATTTTCAAGAAGGATGGTAACTGTAACCTGTAGGCAACAGGATTGATGACTTGTTCAATCTTGAAGGGTCCGATGTAGCGAGGTGCAAATTTCATGCTGGGAACTCTCAACCTCAAATTCTTCGTGGACAGCCACACACGATCACCCACCTTGAGAGCAGGAACCGCTCTACGCTTTCTATCGGCAAACTTCTTATACCTGAATGAGGCTTTAAGCAGGGCTGCGCGGACGTTCCTCCAGTTATTTGAAAACTGACGCAAGGTGACATCCACTGCTGGAACAGAAGTTGCGGGAAGCGGTTGGAATTCTGGGACTTTAGGGTGGAATCCATAATTAATGAAGAATGGTGTAGAAGAAGATGAGGCATGGTATTGATTGTTGTGGCTGAACTCGGCCCAAGGAAGGAGTTGAACCCAGTCATCTTGAGAGGAAGACACATATATACGGAGGAAGGCCTCCAAGTCCTGATTCACCCTCTCGGTTTGACCATTGGTCTGAGGATGGTAAGCCGTGGAAAACTTTAACTTGACTTGGAGGGCTTGACACAAACTTCGCCAAAATTTGGCTACAAATTGTACTCCACGATCCGAGATGATCTCTTCAGGAAGACCGTGAAGTCGGAAGATCTCTTGTATAAACACTTGAGCCAACTTGGAAGCTGACGGAAGACCGGTGAGAGGGATGAAATGTGCCATCTTGGTGAACCGGTCAACTACCACCCAGATGGTATTAAACTTGTTGCAGATAGGTAGATCGGAAACAAAGTCCATCGACAAATGGGTCAAAGGTCGACGGGGAACAGATAATGGAACCAGTTGCCCCGCAGGCGACTGGCGGGAGACTTTGTGTTGGGCACACTTTGGGCAGGAGGCAATAAATTCCATAACGTCCTTCTTCAGAGTTGGCCACCAGTAGGACCTAGAAATAAATTCAAGGGTTTTCTGAATGCCTGTATGTCCAGCAAAACGGGAAGCATGGGCCCAATGCATGAGCTTCTTCCTTAGAACTGGCTTAACAAAACTTTTCCCTGGTGGAGGCGTAGAGTCCATCCCTACCGTGGAGAATGCCAACGGATTAATAATAGGATGCTTGTCTGCAGACTCGGACTCATTTTCTTGCTCCCATGAGCGGGAAAGGGCATCGGCCTTACGATTCTGAGAACCCGGACAGAACTGGAGTTTAAAGTCAAACCTAGAGAAGAAAAGTGCCCATCTGGCCTGACGAGGATTCAGACATTGTGCGCCTTTGAGATATAAAAGATTTTTGTGGTCGGTAAGAATGGTGATTGAGTGGGAAGCTCCCTCCAACAGGTATCTCCACTCCTCCAGAGCGAGCTTGATGGCTAGCAACTCCTGATCGCCAATGGCATAGTTGCGCTCAGCTGGGGAGAACTTCCGGGAGAAGAAACTGCAAGGATGTAGATGTCCATCTTTGGCCCTCTGGGATAACACTGCTCCTACTCCAACGGAGGAGGCATCTACCTCTAAGATAAAAGGAGAGTCGGTGTCGGGCTGTTTCAGAACTGGTGCAGAGATGAACCGTTGCTTCAGAAGGTGAAAGGCCTGTGTAGCTTCCTCGGACCACTTGGACGGATTAGCACCTTTCTTGGTTAATGCAGTGATAGGCGCCACAATGGTGGAAAAGTCTCGTATAAATTTTCTATAATAATTGGCGAACCCTAAGAACCTCTGGACCCCTTTGAGGCTTAAGGGTATAGGCCAATTCTGGATTGATTGGAGTTTCTCAGGATCCATCTCTAGTCCGGAACCGGACACAATGTAACCTAGAAACGGAATGGTTTTAACTTCAAACACACACTTCTCCAATTTACAATAGAGGTGATTGACACGGAGACGGGAAAGAACCTCTTTTACCCAGAAACGATGATCTTCGAGATTATTAGCAAAGATGAGGATGTCGTCTAGATAAACCACGACATGGTGGTACAAGATGTCCCTGAAAATCTCATTCACGAAGTGCTGGAAGACTGCTGGAGCATTGCTCAATCCGAAGGGCATGACGAGGTACTCATAATGTCCGTCACGGGTGTTAAAGGTGGTCTTCCACTCGTCACCCTCACGGATTCGGATGAGATTGTAGGCACCCCTCAAGTCCAGCTTTGTGAAAATAGTTGCACCACTAACTCTATCAAAGAGCTCGGTAATCAGGGGTAAAGGGTATCGGTTCTTGACGGTAATGTCGTTCAGACCTCTGTAGTCGATGCACGGACGCAGACCACCGTCTTTCTTCTTAACGAAGAAGAAGCCTGCGCCGGCTGGAGAAGAAGATGGTCGGATGAAACCCTTCGCCAGGTTCTCTTTGATGTACTCTTCCATGGAGTGTGTCTCAGGCAGAGACAACGGATAAGTTCGGCCTCGCGGTGGAACCTTCCCTGGAATGAGGTCGATTGGGCAGTCCCATTCTCTATGAGGAGGAAGGATATCAGCAGAGGCTTTACTGAACACGTCCGTGAAGTCTTGATATGGAGGAGGCGGAACATCAGATGACCTGGGGAAGGAAGAACAAACAGGAAGAACTTTGGCTAAACAAGTCTCAGCACAGGAGGGACCCCATGCCAGTATTTGCGTAGTCGTCCAGTCAATTGATGGGTTGTGGAGACGGAGCCATGGAAGGCCTAAAACCACTGGATGTGTGGCTCTTGGAATCACTAAAAAAGAAATATACTCAGAATGAAGAACTCCCACTCTCAGACGAACTGGAAGAGTCCTTAAGGAAATGACTGCGTCAAAAATCTTGCTGCCATCCACGGCAGTCAAAGAGATGGACGAGGACAGTCTCTCGGTGGGTAGGGACCACCGTTTAACATAAGCTTCGGTTATGAAATTCCCAGCTGCTCCGGAATCAAGGAGGGCAATGACGTTCCTGTAACGTTGAGCAATTTGGAGCGACACTGGGAGGTTACAGTCATGAGGAGATGGAGAGGAGATCATTACTCCTAGCCGGCCCTCTCCTTGGCGAGCTAGGATCTGGAGTTTCCCGGACGTTTGGGACAGGCATTGATAGTGTGCGACGGAGCTGCACAGTAGAGACAGAGAGACTCAGAGAGACGTCTTCGGCGCTCAGCGGGAGATAGACGAGAACGACTAATTTGCATAGGCTCATCCTTGGATGGAGATGGTTGACGAGGAGGAGGAGCAGAAGATTTAGGAGTAGATGATCTTCCTCGCTCAGTTGCTCTCTCTCTGAAACGTAGATCAACCTTCGTGCAAAGAGAAATTAGCTCATCCAACTTAGAGGGCAAGTCTCTGGTAGCTAACTCATCCTTGATGCGTTCTGATAAGCCATGCCAGAATGCAGCATACAGGGCCTCGTCGTTCCATGCCAGTTCGGATGCCAGGATTTTAAACTGTATAAGATACTGTCCCACAGTACGTGTTCCCTGGCGTAAACGGAGAATCTCAGATGAAGCAGATGTTATCCGACCTGGCTCGTCGAAGATGCGCCTGAATGTAGCTACAAAGTCAGTATAGGAGGATAGCAGGGGATCAGACTTCTCCCATAAAGGTGATGCCCAGTCAAGGGCTGAGCCACTGAGAAGGGAGATGATATAGGCAATTTTGGTACGGTCACTGAAGAAATTGCCAGGTAGAAGCTCAAAGTGGATTTCACATTGATTGAGAAATCCCCTGCAGAACCTTGGAGATCCATTAAATTTTGCTGGCGTTGGAAGATGAAGATGTGGACTGGAAATGGGTAAGGTGGGTGGGGTTACAGCTGGTGTCACTGTAGTGGACGCGCCGGACGTGCCAGGTCCACGGAGGGTCGTTTGAATCCCATCCAGCCGTGTAGAGAGATCCTGGAGACAGCGGATGATGTGGCCCTGTGCAGCCTCCTGATGTTCAAGTCGGGCTGCCAGTTCTTGCATTGGCCTGGCCGCTTGATCCTGGTCTCCGGCTGGATTCATTAGGTCAGTGCTTACTGTCACAACTGAGGGCCTGAGCTGACGGGAGGCAGCCTCAGTTGTAGGGGCTGAGATGTAACGGAACCTGGGAGGTTGTATCAGACCCCTAGACATGTAAGTAACATGTAGAATAACTGCCCGAAGGCGTGACCACGACAACCAGGATAAAAGTCAATGATGTTTATTATGACAAACTCCGTAACACAGCAGCAGTAAAGGAAACATAAAAGTCAACAGAGGATAAATACAATTCCTGGGTACTACAGGGTGGCAAGGGCCACAGGCACTGGTAGAGTGAGACAGTTCTTATAATCTTCTAGTTGGAAAGTCCTTACCAGACCTGACTGTAGCAATGGAGAGAACCCAGGATCGTACCAGCTGGTGTTCCAGGAAAGGCTGGGTTGCTGAAGATAAAACGGCTGCTGTGGATACTGGCTGGAACCAGACTGTTGTTGGTACGGAGTGGATACTGGCTGGAACCAGTTAAATAATAAACGAACTTGAGAGCGATGAAATAATAATGAAGTTTGGAGTTTAAGAGCGGTGAAATAATAATACCGGTGGAGAGTGGTAAACTGCAGAAAGGACACCGGCCCTTTAAGAGAAGCTGTACACTGCTGGAAGCTGGGCTGGAAGCAGGTGATTGATGAAGTTTGGAGTTTGAGAGCGGTGAAATAATAATACCGGTGGAGAGTGGTAAACTGCAGAAAGGACACCGGCCCTTTAAGAGAAGCTGTACACTGCTGGAAGCTGGGCTGGAAGCAGGTGATTGTTGTAGCTGGAAACAGGTGAGTCCAGAATGGATCGGAGAGTCAGGCTACACCGCAGATGGAATGCTGGTGCGGGTCTCTATAGCAGAAGTCTGGAGACAGGAGCTGGAACCTGGAAGACAACCACAGGAGAGAGACAAACTGGAACTAGGTTAGACAACCAAAGCACTGACGCCTTCCTTGCTCAGGCACAGCTTACTTATACCTGCAGCAAGGAAGGGGTTGGCTAGGCAATTATGCAAATCAACAATACAGACAGCAGATTGGTGGAAATGCTCAGATGACAAAATCCAAGATGGCTGCGCCCATGCAGACACTTGGAGGGAAGTTTGGTTTGTAATCCATGTGAGAATTGAAACAGTAATGGCGACGCCGGCCACAGGAGACAGGAGACGCCAGACTGACAAGCGCACATTTAACCACGCGGGCACAGCGGAGGCCGCGGCTGATGAAATCACCACTCTGACATTCTGCATGTGGAAACTCAGGAACAGCGGGATCCGGTCCTGGAACGCTGAGCCAGCCTTAGGAGGCATCTGAAGGGTAAGTAATGGCGTCCAGATACCCGGATCGTGACACTGATTAGTTACTATGAGAAACCTCTGCTCTTTATCTCTCTTGAAGGTTTGATGCATCTCCCCCTAATGGCCCATACACACGGTGAGATTCTCACTATGCGACAGGGGCTAGGTCGGCACATAGTCAGTATCGCAAGCACACTCATTATGTGCTTGCGATACTGACTATGGGCCTAATTCTGAGTTGATCGCAGCAGCAATTTTGTTAGCAGTTGGGCAAAACCATGTGCACTGCAGGGGGGGGACAGATATAACATGTGCAGAGAGAGTTAGATTTGGGTGGGGTGTGTTCAAACTGAAATCTAAATTCAGTGTAAATATAAATCAGCCAGTATTTACCCTGCACAGACACAAAATAACCCACCCAAATCTAACTCTCTCTGCACATATTACATCTGCCCCACCTGCAGTGCACATGGTATTGCCCAATTGCTAACAAACTTGCTGCTGCGATCAACTCAGAATTACCCCCTATGTGAGATAGTCAAAATTGACTTGCCTGCTCAGTCTATCTATTCTTGCGATGCCGACCGCGCGGGACCGCACATCGGCATCAAATCGGGATCGCAAGGTGACTATATAGTCAAAATCGTAAGAAAAAATCTCACCGTGTGTACACACCATAACACTTGATATCCGGGATGGAATAGACAGTCTCATAGTGTATAAGTATATAGATGACACAACTCATAGCTACATGAAAAACGTTTCTAATCACTTATCTTATATGACTCCCAATCAATCATCTTATTTAACTCTTTGTCTGCCCCAGAGCCCGGGGGTCTGTCATTATCACATGGGTCTCCGGAAGCTGCCGGGCAATGTTAAGCAATTTATTCTCAATGTAGAATGTTACTGATTCTTACATTATGTGTAAACAAATTTATAATCTGTTTCTTTGCATGATCGCATTAATCAGTATGTGAACGATTACTAATTAAGCAGATTGCACCTACTGTGCGTTTTAATCCAAAACTATAGTAAGCTTAACAGGGCTGTGATTAGACGGGATATGGGGGGTCATTTCGGGTTGATCGCTAGTGAAAAATGTTTGCAGCGCAGAAATTAAGTGAAAAAATGGCACCTCTGCGCATGCGGTGCAGTGCGCACGCGCGACGTACTTTCACAACGGCCGATGTAGTTTCACTCAAGGTCTAGCGATGCTTTTCAGTCGCACTGCTGGCCGCAGAGTGATTGACAGGAAGTGGGCGTTTCTGGATGTCAACTGACCATTTTCAGGGAGTGTTCAAAAAAATGCAGGCGTGCCAGGAAAAACGCAGGCGTGGCTGGCCGAACGCAGGGCGTGTTTGTGACGTCAAATCTGGAACTGAACGGTCTGAAGTGATCGCAAGTGCTGAGTAGGTCTGGAGCTACTCTGAAGCTGCACAAATTTTTTTTGCAGCCGCTCTGCGATCCTTTCGTTCGCACTTCTGCTAACCTAAAATACACTCCCAGTGGGCGGCGTTTGCACGGCTGCTAAAAACTGCTAGCGAGCGATCAACTCGGAATGACCCCCTTGGTCATTAGGTCAACACTATTAGGTCAAGATGATCTAGGTCGACATGGAAAAAGGTCGACATGAGTTTTAAAAAAAAAATTCATTTGTTTACGTTTTTCATACTTTACGATCCACGTGGACTACGATTGAGAACAGTAAGCTGGGCCGAGCGCAGCGGTAGCAGAGCGAGGCACCTTGCCGGAAGCAAGGTGACACAGTGCACTAATTTACGATGAAAACGACACCAAAAAAAGTAAAAAAACTCAGTCGACCTAATGACTGTGTCGACCTATTTCAGGTGTTGACCTAGTCACTGTCGACCAATAGTGGTCATCCTAATGACTGTCGACCTAATGCATGTCGACCCTATGACCACATTGGTTATACTGTAGAGCAGAGGTTCTCAAACTCGGTCCTCGGGGGCACACACAGTGCATGTTTTGCAGGTAACCCAGCAGGTGCACAGGTGTATTAATTACTCACTGACACATTTTAAAAGGTCTACAGGTGGAGCTAATTATTTCACTTGCGATTCTGTGAGGAGACCTGCAAAACATGCACTGTGTGGGCCCCCGAGGACCGAATTTGAGAACCTCTGCTGTAGAACATGAAGCTGGCAATACATTCCCCAGTCTGGTCGTGAAAGTACAGTATGAGTTCACCACAAGCTAATAAAAAGTTTAAACACAATTAGGCATCGGTTTAATTAGCATGAAAGAAATGTATGTTATATTAAAGTAGAAAAGGAGAAATGTATTTTCCTCATATGAACAGCTTTTGACAAGTATATAGCGGCTCCAACTGGCATGATGCTGTCACTGCATATTGGTGGTCATTCCGAGTTGATCGCAGCCAGCAACTTTTTGCTGCTGCTGCGATCAATAGTCCACGCCTATGGGCAGGGGCGGATTGGGAACAAAAAGCGGCCCTGGAAAAATTTGTGCTAGTGGCCCCACATGGGCAGCACCAGAGGTGTAAGGTCTAGCCATGGGCCATGGCAGCAGCACCCTCCCCCCAAGACTTTCCAGATAGTGGGCATGTCCAGCATCAGAGGCGGATTGGGCATAGGGCTCACAGGGAAGATTCCCGGTGGGCCGATGCACCCCTGGGGCCTGTTTTTTTTTTTAGAACATGTGGTCCTTTTTACAGACATAATGAATAAGATGCAAAATAATTTGCATATATGAAAATGACTTTGCCACTTAGCCTGTGATTGCAGATGATCTAGTGTATGCTCTGTCTGCCTGCTTGGCTGACATATAAGATTGAGTGAATAGTGATTGGAATACGGTTGGTGTAATAAGTAGAGATGAGCGCCGGAAATTTTTCGGGTTTTGTGTTTTGGTTTTGGGTTCGGTTCCGCGGCCGTGTTTTGGGTTCGACCGCGTTTTGGCAAAACCTCACCGAATTTTTTTTGTCGGATTCGGGTGTGTTTTGGATTCGGGTGTTTTTTTTTTAAAAACACTAAAAAACAGCTTAAATCATAGAATTTGGGGGTCATTTTGATCCCAAAGTATTATTAACCTCAAAAACCATAATTTACACTCATTTTCAGTCTATTCTGAATACCTCACACCTCACAATATTATTTTTAGTCCTAAAATTTGCACCTAGGTCGCTGGATGACTAAGCTAAGCGACCCTAGTGGCCGACACAAACACCGGGCCCATCTAGGAGTGGCACTGCAGTGTCACGCAGGATGTCCCTTCCAAAAAACCCTCCCCAAACAGCACTTGACGCAAAGAAAAAAAGAGGCGCAATGAGGTAGCTGTGTGAGTAAGATAAGCGACCCTAGTGGCCGACACAAACACCGGGCCCATCTAGGAGTGTCACTGCAGTGTCACGCAGGATGTCCCTTCCAAAAAACCCTCCCCAAACAGCACATGACGCAAAGAAAAAAAGAGGCGCAATGAGGTAGCTGTGTGAGTAAGATAAGCGACCCTAGTGGCCGACAACAAACACCGGGCCCATCTAGGAGTGTCACTGCAGTGTCACGCAGGATGTCCCTTCCAAAAAACCCTCCCCAAACAGCACATGACGCAAAGAAAAAAAGAGGCGCAATGAGGTAGCTGTGTGAGTAAGATAAGCGACCCTAGTGGCCGACACAAACACCGGGCCCATCTAGGAGTGTCACTGCAGTGTCACGCAGGATGTCCCTTCCAAAAAACCCTCCCCAAACAGCACATGACGCAAAGAAAAAAAGAGGCGCAATGAGGTAGCTGTGTGAGTAAGATAAGCGACCCTAGTGGCCGACACAAACACCGGGCCCATCTAGGAGTGGCACTGCAGTGTCACGCAGGATGTCCCTTCCAAAAAAACCTCCCCAAACAGCACATGACGCAAAGAAAAAAAGAGGCGCAATGAGGTAGCTGTGTGAGTAAGATAAGCGACCCTAGTGGCCGACACAAACACCGGGCCCATCTAGGAGTGGCACTGCAGTGTCACGCAGGATGTCCCTTCCAAAAAACCCTCCCCAAACAGCACATGACGCAAAGAAAAAAAGAGGCGCAATGAGGTAGCTGTTTGAGTAAGATAAGCGACCCTAGTGGCCGACACAAACACCGGGCCCATCTAGGAGTGGCACTGCAGTGTCACGCAGGATGTCCCTTCCAAAAAACCCTCCCCAAACAGCACATGACGCAAAGAAAAATTAAAGAAAAAAGAGGTGCAAGATGGAATTGTCCTTGGGCCCTCCCACCCACCCTTATGTTGTATAAACAGGACATGCACACTTTAACCAACCCATCATTTCAGTGACAGGGTCTGCCACACGACTGTGACTGATATGACGGGTTGGTTTGGACCCCCACCAAAAAAGAAGCAATTAATCTCTCCTTGCACAAACTGGCTCTACAGAGGCAAGATGTCCACCTCATCATCATCCTCCGATATATCACCGTGTACATCCCCCTCCTCACAGATTATCAATTCGTCCCCACTGGAATCCACCATCTCAGCTCCCTGTGTACTTTGTGGAGGCAATTGCTGCTGGTCAATGTCTCCACGGAGGAATTGATTATAATTCATTTTAATGAACATCATCTTCTCCACATTTTCTGGATGTAACCTCGTACGCCGATTGCTGACAAGGTGAGCGGCGGCACTAAACACTCTTTCGGAGTACACACTTGTGGGAGGGCAACTTAGGTAGAATAAAGCCAGTTTGTGCAAGGGCCTCCAAATTGCCTCTTTTTCCTGCCAGTATAAGTACGGACTGTGTGACGTGCCTACTTGGATGCGGTCACTCATATAATCCTCCACCATTCTTTCAATGGTGAGAGAATCATATGCAGTGACAGTAGACGACATGTCCGTAATCGTTGTCAGGTCCTTCAGTCCGGACCAGATGTCAGCATCAGCAGTCGCTCCAGACTGCCCTGCATCACCGCCAGCGGGTGGGCTCGGAATTCTGAGCCTTTTCCTCGCACCCCCAGTTGCGGGAGAATGTGAAGGAGGAGATGTTGACAGGTCGCGTTCCGCTTGACTTGACAATTTTCTCACCAGCAGGTCTTTCAACCCCAGCAGACTTGTGTCTGCCGGAAAGAGAGATCCAAGGTAGGCTTTAAATCTAGGATCGAGCACGGTGGCCAAAATGTAGTGCTCTGATTTCAACAGATTGACCACCCGTGAATCCTTGTTAAGCGAATTAAGGGCTCCATCCACAAGTCCCACATGCCTAGCGGAATCGCTCCGTGTTAGCTCCTCCTTCAATGTCTCCAGCTTCTTCTGCAAAAGCCTGATGAGGGGAATGACCTGACTCAGGCTGGCAGTGTCTGAACTGACTTCACGTGTGGCAAGTTCAAAGGGCATCAGAACCTTGCACAACGTTGAAATCATTCTCCACTGCACTTGAGACAGGTGCATTCCACCTCCTATATCGTGCTCAATTGTATAGGCTTGAATGGCCTTTTGCTGCTCCTCCAACCTCTGAAGCATATAGAGGGTTGAATTCCACCTCGTTACCACTTCTTGCTTCAGATGATGGCAGGGCAGGTTCAGTAGTTTTTGGTGGTGCTCCAGTCTTCTGTACGTGGTGCCTGTACGCCGAAAGTGTCCCGCAATTCTTCTGGCCACCGACAGCATCTCTTGCACGCCCCTGTCGTTTTTTAAAAAATTCTGCACCACCAAATTCAAGGTATGTGCAAAACATGGGACGTGCTGGAATTTGCCCATATTTAATGCACACACAATATTGCTGGCGTTGTCCGATGCCACAAATCCACAGGAGAGTCCAATTGGGGTAAGCCATTCCGCGATGATCTTCCTCAGTTGCCGTAAGAGGTTTTCAGCTGTGTGCGTATTCTGGAAAGCGGTGATACAAAGCGTAGCCTGCCTAGGAAAGAGTTGGCGTTTGCGAGATGCTGCTACTGGTGCCGCCACTGCTGTTCTTGCGGCGGGAGTCCATACATCTACCCAGTGGGCTGTCACAGTCATATAGTCCTGACCCTGCCCTGCTCCACTTGTCCACATGTCCGTGGTTAAGTGGACATTGGGTACAACTGCATTTTTTAGGACACTGGTGAGTCTTTTTCTGACGTCCGTGTACATTCTCGGTATCGCCTGCCTAGAGAAGTGGAACCTAGATGGTATTTGGTAACGGGGGCACACTGCCTCAATAAATTGTCTAGTTCCCTGTGAACTAACGGCGGATACCGGACGCACGTCTAACACCAACATAGTTGTCAAGGCCTCAGTTATCCGCTTTGCAGCAGGATGACTGCTGTGATATTTCATCTTCCTCGCAAAGGACTGTTGGACAGTCAATTGCTTACTGGAAGTAGTACAAGTGGGCTTACGACTTCCCCTCTGGGATGACCATCGACTCCCAGCAGCAACAACAGCAGCGCCAGCAGCAGTAGGCGTTACACGCAAGGATGCATCGGAGGAATCCCAGGCAGGAGAGGACTCGTCAGAATTGCCAGTGACATGGCCTGCAGGACTATTGGCATTCCTGGGGAAGGAGAAAATTGACACTGAGGGAGTTGGTGGGGTGGTTTGCGTGAGCTTGGTTACAAGAGGAAGGGATTTACTGGTCAGTGGACTGCTTCCGCTGTCGCCCAAAGTTTTTGAACTTGTCACTGACTTATTATGAATGTGCTGCAGGTGACGTATAAGGGAGGATGTTCCGAGGTGGTTAACGTCCTTACCCCTACTTATTACAGCTTGACAAAGGCAACACACGGCTTGACACCTGTTGTCCGCTTTTCTGTTGAAATACCTCCACACTGAAGAGCTGATTTTTTTGGTATTTTCACCAGGCATGTCAACGGCCATATTCCTCCCACGGACAACAGGTGTCTCCCCGGGTGCCTGACTTAAACAAACCACCTCACCATCAGAATCCTCCTGGTCAATTTCCTCCCCAGCGCCAGCAACACCCATATCCTCCTCATCCTGGTGTACTTCAACACTGACATCTTCAATCTGACTATCAGGAACTGGACTGCGGGTGCTCCTTCCAGCACTTGCGGGGGGCGTGCAAATGGTGGAAGGTGCATGCTCTTCACGTCCAGTGTTGGGAAGGTCAGGCATCGCAACCGACACAATTGGACTCTCCTTGTGGATTTGGGATTTCGAAGAACGCACAGTTCTTTGCGGTGCTTTTGCCAGCTTGAGTCTTTTCAGTTTTCTAGCGAGAGGCTGAGTGCTTCCATCCTCATGTGAAGCTGAACAACTAGCCATGAACATAGGCCAGGGCCTCAGCCGCTCCTTGCCACTCCGTGTGGTAAATGGCATATTGGCAAGTTTACGCTTCTCCTCCGACAATTTTATTTTAGGTTTTGGAGTCCTTTTTTTACTGATATTTCGTGTTTTGGATTTGACATGCTCTGTACTATGACATTGGGCATCGGCCTTGGCAGACGACGTTGCTGGCATTTCATCGTCTCGGCCATGACTAGTGGCAGCAGCTTCAGCACGAGGTGGAAGTGGATCTTGATCTTTCCCTAATTTTGGAACCTCAACATTTTTGTTCTCCATATTTTAATAGGCACAACTAAAAGGCACCTCAGGTAAACAATGGAGATGGATGGATACTAGTATACTTATGGATGGACTGCCGAGTGCCGACACAGAGGTAGCTACAGCCGTGGACTACCGTACTGTACTGTGTCTGCTGCTAATATAGACAGGATGATAATGAGATGTAGTATGTATAAAGAAGAAAGAAAAAAAAAACCACGGGTAGGTGGTATACAATTATGGATGGACTGCCGAGTGCCGACACAGAGGTAGCTACAGCCGTGGACTACCGTACTGTACTGTGTCTGCTGCTAATATAGACTGGATGATAATGAGATGTAGTATGTATGTATAAAGAAGAAAGAAAAAAAAAAAACACGGGTAGGTGGTATACAATTATGGATGGACTGCCGAGTGCCGACACAGAGGTAGCTACAGCCGTGAACTACCGTACTGTGTCTGCTGCTAATATAGACTGGTTGATAATGAGATGTAGTATGTATAAAGAAGAAAGAAAAAAAAAACCACGGGTAGGTGGTATACAATTATGGATGGACTGCCGAGTGCCGACACAGAGGTAGCTACAGCCGTGGACTACCGTACTGTACTGTGTCTGCTGCTAATATAGACTGGATGATAATGAGATGTAGTATGTATAAAGAAGAAAGAAAAAAAAAAACACGGGTAGGTGGTATACAATTATGGATGGACTGCCGAGTGCCGACACAGAGGTAGCTACAGCCGTGGACTACCGTACTGTACTGTGTCTGCTGCTAATATAGACTGGATGATAATGAGATGTAGTATGTATAAAGAAGAAAGAAAAAAAAAACCACGGGTAGGTGGTATACAATTATGGATGGACTGCCGAGTGCCGACACAGAGGTAGCTACAGCCGTGGACTACCGTACTGTACTGTGTCTGCTGCTAATATAGACTGGTTGATAATGAGATGTAGTATGTATAAAGAAGAAAGAAAAAAAAACCACGGGTAGGTGGTATACAATTATGGATGGACTGCCGAGTGCCGAGTGCCGACACAGAGGTAGCTACAGCCGTGGACTACTGTACTGTACTGTGTCTGCTGCTAATATAGACTGGATGATAATGAGATGTAGTATGTATAAAGAAGAAAGAAAAAAAAAACACGGGTAGGTGGTATACAATTATGGATGGACTGCCGAGTGCCGACACAGAGGTAGCTACAGCCGTGGACTACCGTACTGTACTGTGTCTGCTGCTAATATAGACTGGATGATAATGAGATGTAGTATGTATAAAGAAGAAAAGAAAAACCACGGGTAGGTGGTATACAATTATGGATGGACTGCCGAGTGCCGACACAGAGGTAGCTACAGCCGTGGACTACCGTACTGTACTGTGTCTGCTGCTAATATAGACTGGATGATAATGAGATGTAGTATGTATGTATAAAGAAGAAAGAAAAAAAAAAAACACGGGTAGGTGGTATACAATTATGGATGGACTGCCGAGTGCCGACACAGAGGTAGCTACAGCCGTGAACTACCGTACTGTGTCTGCTGCTAATATAGACTGGTTGATAATGAGATGTAGTATGTATAAAGAAGAAAGAAAAAAAAAACCACGGGTAGGTGGTATACAATTATGGATGGACTGCCGAGTGCCGACACAGAGGTAGCTACAGCCGTGGACTACCGTACTGTACTGTGTCTGCTGCTAATATAGACTGGATGATAATGAGATGTAGTATGTATAAAGAAGAAAGAAAAAAAAAACCACGGGTAGGTGGTATACAATTATGGATGGACTGCCGAGTGCCGACACAGAGGTAGCTACAGCCGTGGACTACCGTACTGTACTGTGTCTGCTGCTAATATAGACTGGATGATAATGAGATGTAGTATGTATAAAGAAGAAAGAAAAAAAAAACCACGGGTAGGTGGTATACAATTATGGATGGACTGCCGAGTGCCGACACAGAGGTAGCTACAGCCGTGGACTACCGTACTGTACTGTGTCTGCTGCTAATATAGACTGGTTGATAATGAGATGTAGTATGTATAAAGAAGAAAGAAAAAAAAACCACGGGTAGGTGGTATACAATTATGGATGGACTGCCGAGTGCCGAGTGCCGACACAGAGGTAGCTACAGCCGTGGACTACTGTACTGTACTGTGTCTGCTGCTAATATAGACTGGATGATAATGAGATGTAGTATGTATAAAGAAGAAAGAAAAAAAAAACACGGGTAGGTGGTATACAATTATGGATGGACTGCCGAGTGCCGACACAGAGGTAGCTACAGCCGTGGACTACCGTACTGTACTGTGTCTGCTGCTAATATAGACTGGATGATAATGAGATGTAGTATGTATAAAGAAGAAAAGAAAAACCACGGGTAGGTGGTATACAATTATGGATGGACTGCCGAGTGCCGACACAGAGGTAGCTACAGCCGTGGACTACCGTACTGTACTGTGTCTGCTGCTAATATAGACTGGATGATAATGAGATGTAGTATGTATAAAGAAGAAAGAAAAAAAAAACCACGGGTAGGTGGTATACAATTATGGATGGACTGCCGAGTGCCGACACAGAGGTAGCTACAGCCGTGGACTACCGTACTGTACTGTGCCTGCTGCTAATATAGACTGGTTGATAATGAGATGTAGTATGTATAAAGAAGAAAGAAAAAAAAACCACGGGTAGGTGGTATACAATTATGGATGGACTGCCGAGTGCCGACACAGAGGTAGCTACAGCCGTGGACTACCGTACTGTACTGTGTCTGCTGCTAATATAGACTGGATGATAATGAGATGTAGTATGTATAAAGAAGAAAGAAAAAAAAACCACGGGTAGGTGGTATACAATTATGGATGGACTGCCGAGTGCCGACACAGAGGTAGCTACAGCCGTGGACTACCGTACTGTACTGTGTCTGCTGCTAATATAGACTGGATGATAATGAGATGTAATATATATGTATAAAGAAGAAAGAAAAAAAAAACCACGGGTAGGTGGTATACAATTATGGATGGACTGCCGAGTGCCGACACAGAGGTAGCTACAGCCGTGAACTACCGTACTGTGTCTGCTGCTAATATAGACTGGTTGATAATGAGATGTAGTATGTATAAAGAAGAAAGAAAAAAAAACACGGGTAGGTGGTATACAATTATGGATGGACTGCCGAGTGCCGACACAGAGGTAGCTACAGCCGTGGACTACCGTACTGTACTGTGTCTGCTGCTAATATAGACTGGATGATAATGAGATGTAGTATGTATAAAGAAGAAAGAAAGAAAAAAACCACGGGTAGGTGGTATACAATTATGGATGGACTGCCGAGTGCCGACACAGAGGTAGCTACAGCCGTGAACTACCGTACTGTGTCTGCTGCTAGTAGACTGGATGATAAATAATGATATAAAAAATATATATATATCACTACTGCAGCCGGACAGGTATATATTATATAATGACGGACCTGCTGGAGTGGACACTGTCTGTCAGCAGAATGAGTTTTTTAATTTTTATAGAATAAAAAAACACCACACAAGTCACACGACGAGTGTACTTTTTCAGGCAGACATTCAATCACAATATACTATACTGGTGGTCAGTGTGGTCAGGTCACTGGTCACAGTGGTCAGTGGTCAGTCACACTGGCAGTGGCACTCTGGCAGCAAAAGTGTGCACTGTTTAATATGTACTCCTGGCTCCTGCTATAACCTATAACTGCTCCCCAGTCTCCCCCACAATTAAGCTGTGTGAGCACAGTCAGATATTATACATAGATGATGCAGCACACTGGGCTGAGCACAGATATGGTATGTGAGTGTGACTGAGTCACTGTGTATCGTTTTTTTCAGGCAGAGAACAAGAACAGAACGGATTATTAAATAATAATAAATTATAAAACTGCACTGGTGGTCAGGTCACTGGTCATCAGTCACTAGTATAACTCCTCCTAAGCTCCAGTAAGTAAATGAAGTGTCTCACTCTCACTCTCCTATCTATTTTAATTTCTAAACGGAGAGGACGCCAGCCACGTCCTCTCCCTATCAATCTCAATGCACGTGTGAAAATGGCCGCGACGCGCGGCTCCTTATATAGAATCCGAGTCTCGCGATAGAATCCGAGCCTCGCGAGAATCCGACAGCGTGATGATGACGTTCGGGCGCGCTCGGGTTAACCGAGCAAGGCGGGAAGATCCGAGTCGCTCGGACCCGTGTAAAAAAACATGAAGTTCGGGCGGGTTCGGATTCAGAGAAACCGAACCCGCTCATCTCTAGTAATAAGCAAGAAAATATATATTTCTAAAGAATGATAAAGTTTCCTAAATTCTGAAGGTGTATCATATAATGTGCTCATAATATTTAATTTTATTTATTTTTAACTTCCCCCTTGATGCTGGACAGGGGCGGATTGGGCTACCGGCAAAGTCTCCGCCGGGCCAGCTGCATTAGCATAAAGTTACAGACACAACTGCAGCAAAAGACGCAAGGAAGGCCGCAACTGCCTCCGACTCAGAATCAGGCCCTATTATGTGAAATCCCACCCCGCTTGACATCTTCCATCCTCTCAACAAGCCCTGCCCCCATTAGGGCTGCTTCCATAAATTTCCTGGGCTGGTTTTCCATCCCAATCCACCCCATGTAGGACTGTATATGATCCTGGCAGAGTTTTGGGATTTTTCTTGCACCTGGATACAATATATCTCAACTCCGCTGCGTGCATTTGGTACAGCATGTCTCCCAACTTCTTATATCCCCGGTCAGGACTTCCGGCGCACCTGAAAAGCAGGACTGTCCCAATGAAATCGGGGAGGTGGGAAGTATGGTACAGTTGTAAGCAGAAAACCGTTTAGTGATATATCCCCCATTATATAAATATCTACCTGTGGTTTCCTAAATATCTTCAGTCCTTCTGGAGAAAATTCATATTATTGCCTCCATTCTCCTCCTTACACCATGACACTGCCCCTGTCACATGCAAACTCTTCTATAACATATTACTCATCTCCTTATATACTCTGTGCTGCTGGTGGAGTCACCTCCCTCCACTGTATAATTCACAGCCTGTGGCTTCCTGTTGCCTCCATTCCCTTTATCACAACATGATACTGCCCCTGTCATGTGCTGCCATGTCCTCACTAACACATCACCATACTGCCATCTGTGACTGCCAATGTGTTCCTTTGCCAGTATCCATGGATCCCATACTACTGGTACAGGGCCAATGACTTTCATGTTTATTCTCGTCACATTTGGTGTTTGATATGCATTGTGTGCACTAGGGGGCGTCCTTGTTACCTATGTTTTTCGATTCATATGGATCTTGGGGCCTAATTCACAAAGGATTGCAAATGCAAAGCTGCTCACAGCAGTTTTGTAATTGCAATCCTTAGCAATGCAAATGCAGGAGGAGGTGCATACCACCTCATATCTCCCTACACACCGCCTCCTCCCTGCATACCACCTTCCCCCCTGCATACCACCTCATATCTCCATGCACACCACCTCCTCCCTGCATACCACCTCCCCCCCTGCATACCACCTCATATCTCCCTGCATACCACCTCCTCCCTGCATACCACCTCATATCTCCCTGCATACCACCTTCTCCCTGCATACCACCTCATATCTCCCTACACACCACCTCCTCCCTGCATACCACCTCATATCTCCCTACACACCACCTCCTCCCTGCATACCACCTCATATCTCCCTACACACCGCCTCCTCCCTGCATACCACCTCATATCTCCCTACACACCACCTCCTCCCTGCATACCACCTCATATCTCCCTACACACCGCCTCCTCCCTGCATACCACCTCATATCTCCCTACACACCGCCTCCTCCCTGCATACCACCTCATATCTCCCTACACACCACCTCCTCCCTGCATACCACCTCCCCCCTGCATACCACCTCATATCTCCCTGTACACCGCCTCCTCCCTGCATACCACCTCCTCCCTGCATACCACCTCATATCTCCCTGCATACCACTTCCTCCCTGCATACCACCTCATATCTCCCTACACACCACCTCCTCCCTGCATACCACCTCATATCTCCCTACACACCGCCTCCTCCCTGCATACCACCTCATATCTCCCTACACACCACCTCCTCCCTGCATACCACCTCATATCTCCCTACACACCGCCTCCTCCCTGCATACCACCTCATATCTCCCTACACACCGCCTGCTCCCTGCATACCACCTCATACCTCCCTACACACCACCTCCTCCGTGCATACCACCTCCCCCCTGCATACCACCTCATATCTCCCTGCACACCGCCTCCTCCCTGCATACCACCTCCTCCCTGCATACCACCTCATATCTCCCTGCATACCACCTCATATCTCCCTGCATACCACCTTCCCCCCTGCATACCACCTCATATCTCCCTGCACACCACCTTTTCCCTGCATACCACCTCCCCCCTGCATACCACCTCATATCTTCCTGCATACCACCTCATATCTCCCTGCATACAACCTCCTCCCTGCATACCACCTCATATTTCCCTGCATACCACCTCGTATCTCCCTGCACACCACCTCCTCCCTGCATACCACCTCCTCCCCTGCATACCACCTCATATTTCCCTGCATACCACCTCCTCCCTGCATACCACCTCCCCCCTGCATACCACCTCCCCCCTGCATATCACCTCATATCTCCCTGCATACCACCTCATATCTCCCTGCATACAACCTCATATCTCCCTGCACACCACCTCATATCTCCCTGCATACCACCTCATATCTCCCTGCACACCACCTCCTCCCTGCATACCACCTTCCCCCCTGCATACCACCTCATATTTCTCTGCATACCTCCTCCTCCCTGCATACCACCTCCTCCCTGCATACCACCTTCTCCCCTGCATACCACCTCATATTTCCCTGCATACCACCTCATATCTCCCTGCACACCATCTCCTCCCTGCATATCACCTCATATCTCCTTGCACACCACCTCCTCCCTGCATACCACCTCCTCCCCTGCATACCACCTTATATTTCCCTGCATACCACCTAATATCTCCCTGCACACCATCTCCTTCCTGCATATCACCTCATATCTCCCTGCACACCATCTCCTCCCTGCATACCACCTCATATCTCCCTGCACACCATCTCCTCCCTGCATATCACCTCCTATCTCCCTGCACACCACCTCCTCCCTGCATACCACCTTCCCCCCTGCATACCACCTCATATCTCCCTGCATACCGCCTCCTCCCTGCATACCACCTCATATTTCCCTGCATACCACCTCATATCTCCCTGCACACCACCTCATATCTCCCTGCACACCACCTCATATCTCCCTGCACACCACCTCCTCCCTGCATACCACCTCCCCCCTGCATACCACCTCATATCTTCCTGCATACCACCTCATATCTCCCTGCATACCACCTCCTCCCTGCATACCACCACATATTTCCCTGCATACCACCTCGTATCTCCCTGCACACCACCTCCTCCCTGCATACCACCTCCTCCCCTGCATACCACCTCATATTTCCCTGCATACCACCTCCTCCCTGCATACCACCTCCCCCCTGCATACCACCTCCCTTTTGCATATCACCTCATATCTCCCTGCATACCACCTCATATCTCCCTGCATACCACCTCATATCTCCCTGCACACCACCTCATATCTCCCTGCATACCACCTCATATCTTCCTGCACACCACCTCCTCCCTGCATACCACCTTCCCCCCTGCATACCACCTCATATTTCCCTGCATACCACCTCCTCCCTGCATACCACCTCCTCCCTGCATACCACCTTCTCCCCTGCATACCACCTCATATTTCCCTGCATACCACCTCATATCTCCCTGCACACCATCTCCTCCCTGCATATCACCTCATATCTCCTTGCACACCACCTCCTCCCTGCATACCACCTCCTCCCCTGCATACCACCTCATATTTCCCTGCATACCACCTAATATCTCCCTGCACGCCATCTCCTTCCTGCATATCACCTCATATCTCCCTGCACACCATCTCCTCCCTGCATACCACCTCATAGCTCCCTGCACACCATCTCCTCCCTGCATATCACCTCTTATCTCCCTGCACACCACCTCCTCCCTGCATACCACCTTCCCCCCTGCATACCACCTCATATCTCCCTGCATACCACCTCCTCCCTGCATACCACCTCATATTTCCCTGCATACCACCTCATATCTCCCTGCACACCACCTCATATCTCCCTGCACACCACCTCATATCTCCCTGCACACCACCTCCTCCCTGCATACCATCTCCCCCCTGCATACCACCTCATATCTTCCTGCATACCACCTCATATCTCCCTGCATACCACCTCCTCCCTGCATACCACCTCATATTTCCCTGCATACCACCTCGTATCTCCCTGCACACCACCTCCTCCCTGCACACCACCTCCTCCCCTGCATACCACCTCATATTTCCCTGCATACCACCTCCTCCCTGCATACCACCTCCCCCCTGCATATCACCTCATATCTCCCTGCATACCACCTCATATTTCCCTGCATACCACCTCATATCTCCCTGCACACCACCTCATATCTCCCTGCACACCACCTCCTCCCTGCATACCACCTTCCCCCCTGCATACCACCTCATATTTCCCTGCATACCACCTCCTCCCTGCATACCACCTCCTCCCTGCATACCACCTTCTCCCCTGCATACCACCTCATATCTCCCTGCATACCACCTCTTATCTCCCTGCACACCACCTCCTCCCTGCATATCACCTCATATCTCCTTGCACACCACCTCCTCCCTGCATACCACCTCATATCTCCCTACACACCGCCTCCTCCCTGCATACCACCTCATATCTCCCTACACACCGCCTGCTCCCTGCATACCACCTCATATCTCCCTGCATACCACCTCCTCCCTGCATACCACCTCATATTTCCCTGCATACCACCTCATATCTCCCTGCACACCACCTCATATCTCCCTGCACACCACCTCATATCTCCCTGCACACCACCTTCTCCCTGCATACCACCTCCTCCCCTGCATACCACCTCATATTTCCCTGCATACCACCTCCCCCCTGCATACCACCTCCCCCCTGCATACCACCTTATATTTCCCTGCATACCACCTCCTCCCTGCATACCACCTCATATTTCCCTGCATACCACCTCATATTTCCCTGCATACCACCTCCTCCCTGCATACCACCTCCTCCCCTGCATATCACCTCCTATCTCCCTGCACACCACCTCCTCCCTGCATACCACCTTCCCCCTGCATACCACCTCATATCTCCCTGCATACCACCTCCTCCCTGCATACAACCTCATATTTCCCTGCATACCACCTCATATCTCCCTACACACCGCCTCCTCCCTGCATACCACCTCATATCTCCCTACACACCGCCTCCTCCCTGCATACCACCTCATATCTCCCTACACACCACCTCCTCCGTGCATACCACCTCCCCCTGCATACCACCTCATATCTCCCTGCACACCGCCTCCTCCCTGCATACCACCTCCTCCCTGAATACCACCTCATATCTCCCTGCATACCACCTCCTCCCTGCATACCACCTCATATCTCCCTGCATACCACCTCCTCCCCTGCATACCACCTCATATTTCCCTGCATACCACCTCCTCCCTGCATACCACCTCCCCCCTGCATACCACCTCCCCCCTGCATATCACCTCATATCTCCCTGCATACCACCTCATATCTCCCTGCATACAACCTCATATCTCCCTGCACACCACCTCATATCTCCCTGCATACCACCTCATATCTCCCTGCACACCACCTCCTCCCTGCATACCACCTTCCCCCCTGCATACCACCTCATATTTCTCTGCATACCTCCTCCTCCCTGCATACCACCTCCTCCCTGCATACCACCTTCTCCCCTGCATACCACCTCATATTTCCCTGCATACCACCTCATATCTCCCTGCACACCATCTCCTCCCTGCATATCACCTCATATCTCCTTGCACACCACCTCCTCCCTGCATACCACCTCCTCCCCTGCATACCACCTCATATTTCCCTGCATACCACCTAATATCTCCCTGCACACCATCTCCTTCCTGCATATCACCTCATATCTCCCTGCACACCATCTCCTCCCTGCATACCACCTCATATCTCCCTGCACACCATCTCCTCCCTGCATATCACCTCCTATCTCCCTGCACACCACCTCCTCCCTGCATACCACCTTCCCCCCTGCATACCACCTCATATCTCCCTGCATACCGCCTCCTCCCTGCATACCACCTCATATTTCCCTGCATACCACCTCATATCTCCCTGCACACCACCTCATATCTCCCTGCACACCACCTCATATCTCCCTGCACACCACCTCCTCCCTGCATACCACCTCCCCCCTGCATACCACCTCATATCTTCCTGCATACCACCTCATATCTCCCTGCATACCACCTCCTCCCTGCATACCACCACATATTTCCCTGCATACCACCTCGTATCTCCCTGCACACCACCTCCTCCCTGCATACCACCTCCTCCCCTGCATACCACCTCATATTTCCCTGCATACCACCTCCTCCCTGCATACCACCTCCCCCCTGCATACCACCTCCCCCCTGCATATCACCTCATATCTCCCTGCATACCACCTCATATCTCCCTGCATACCACCTCATATCTCCCTGCACACCACCTCATATCTCCCTGCATACGACCTCATATCTTCCTGCACACCACCTCCTCCCTGCATACCACCTTCCCCCCTGCATACCACCTCATATTTCCCTGCATACCACCTCCTCCCTGCATACCACCTCCTCCCTGCATACCACCTTCTCCCCTGCATACCACCTCATATTTCCCTGCATACCACCTCATATCTCCCTGCACACCATCTCCTCCCTGCATATCACCTCATATCTCCTTGCACACCACCTCCTCCCTGCATACCACCTCCTCCCCTGCATACCACCTCATATTTCCCTGCATACCACCTAATATCTCCCTGCACACCATCTCCTTCCTGCATATCACCTCATATCTCCCTGCACACCATCTCCTCCCTGCATACCACCTCATATCTCCCTGCACACCATCTCCTCCCTGCATATCACCTCCTATCTCCCTGCACACCACCTCCTCCCTGCATACCACCTTCCCCCCTGCATACCACCTCATATCTCCCTGCATACCACCTCCTCCCTGCATACCACCTCATATTTCCCTGCATACCACCTCATATCTCCCTGCACACCACCTCATATCTCCCTGCACACCACCTCATATTTCCCTGCACACCACCTCCTCCCTGCATACCATCTCCCCCCTGCATACCACCTCATATCTTCCTGCATACCACCTCATATCTCCCTGCATACCACCTCCTCCCTGCATACCACCTCATATTTCCCTGTATACCACCTCGTATCTCCCTGCACACCACCTCCTCCCTGCACACCACCTCCTCCCCTGCATACCACCTCATATTTCCCTGCATACCACCTCCTCCCTGCATACCACCTCCCCCCTGCATATCACCTCATATCTCCCTGCATACCACCTCATATTTCCCTGCATACCACCTCATATCTCCCTGCACACCACCTCATATCTCCCTGCATACCACCTCATATCTCCCTGCACACCACCTCCTCCCTGCATACCACCTTCCCCCCTGCATACCACCTCATATTTCCCTGCATACCACCTCCTCCCTGCATACCACCTCCTCCCTGCATACCACCTTCTCCCCTGCATACCACCTCATATCTCCCTGCATACCACCTCTTATCTCCCTGCACACCACCTGCTCCCTGCATATCACCTCATATCTCCTTGCACACCACCTCCTCCCTGCATACCACCTCATATCTCCCTACACACCGCCTCCTCCCTGCATACCACCTCATATCTCCCTACACACCGCCTGCTCCCTGCATACCACCTCATATCTCCCTGCATACCACCTCCTCCCTGCATACCACCTCATATTTCCCTGCATACCACCTCATATCTCCCTGCACACCACCTCATATCTCCCTGCACACCACCTCATATCTCCCTGCACACCACCTTCTCCCTGCATACCACCTCCTCCCCTGCATACCACCTCATATTTCCCTGCATACCACCTCCCCCCTGCATACCACCTCCCCCCTGCATACCACCTTATATTTCCCTGCATACCACCTCCTCCCTGCATACCACCTCATATTTCCCTGCATACCACCTCATATTTCCCTGCATACCACCTCCTCCCTGCATACCACCTCCTCCCCTGCATATCACCTCCTATCTCCCTGCACACCACCTCCTCCCTGCATACCACCTTCCCCCCTGCATACCACCTCATATCTCCCTGCATACCACCACCTCCCTGCATACAACCTCATATTTCCCTGCATACCACCTCATATCTCCCTACACACCGCCTCCTCCCTGCATACCACCTCATATCTCCCTACACACCGCCTCCTCCCTGCATACCACCTCATATCTCCCTACACACCACCTCCTCCGTGCATACCACCTCCCCCTGCATACCACCTCATATCTCCCTGCACACCGCCTCCTCCCTGCATACCACCTCCTCCCTGCATACCACCTCATATCTCCCTGCATACCACCTCCTCCCTGCATACCACCTCATATCTCCCTGCATACCACCTTTCCCCCTGCATACCACCTCATATCTCCCTGCACACCATTTCCTCCCTGCATACCACCTCCCCCCTGCATACCACCTCATATCTTCCTGCATACCACCTCATATCTCCCTGCATACCACCTCCTCCCTGCATACCACCTCATATTTCCCTGCATACCACCTCATATCTCCCTGCACACCACCTCCTCCCTGCATACCACCTCCTCCCCTGCATACCACCTCATATTTCCCTGCATACCACCTCCTCCCTGCATACCACCTCCCCCCTGCATACCACCTCCCCCCTGCATATCACCTCATATCTCCCTGCATACCACCTCATATCTCCCTGCATACCACCTCATATCTCCCTGCACACCACCTCATATCTCCCTGCATACCACCTCATATCTCCCTGCACACCACCTCCTCCCTGCATACCACCTTCCCCCCTGCATACCACCTCATATTTCCCTGCATACCACCTCCTCCCTGCATACCACCTCCTCCCTGCATACCACCTTCTCCCCTGCATACCACCTCATATTTCCCTGCATACCACCTCATATCTCCCTGCACACCATCTCCTCCCTGCATATCACCTCATATCTCCTTGCACACCACCTCCTCCCTGCATACCACCTCCTCCCCTGCATACCACCTCATATTTCCCTGCATACCACCTAATATCTCCCTGCACACCATCTCCTTCCTGCATATCACCTCATATCTCCCTGCACACCATCTCCTCCCTGCATACCACCTCATATCTCCCTGCACACCATCTCCTCCCTGCATATCACCTCCTATCTCCCTGCACACCACCTCCTCCCTGCATACCACCTTCCCCCCTGCATACCACCTCATATCTCCCTGCATACCACCTCCTCCCTGCATACCACCTCATATTTCCCTGCATACCACCTCATATCTCCCTGCACACCACCTCATATCTCCCTGCACACCACCTCCTCCCTGCATACCACCTCCTCCCCTGCATACCACCTCATACTTCCCTGCATACCACCTCCCCCCTGCATACCACCTCCCCCCTGCATACCACCTTATATCTCCCTGCATACCACCTCCTCCCTGCATACCACCTCATATTTCCCTGCATACCACCTCCTATCTCCCTGCACACCACCTCCTCCCTGCATACCACCTTCCCCCCTGCATACCACCTCATATCTCCCTGCATACCACCTCCTCCCTGCATACCACCTCATATTTCCCTGCATACCACCTCATATCTCCCTGCACACCACCTCATATCTCCCTGCACACCACCTCATATCTCCCTGCACACCACCTCCTCCCTGCATACCACCTCCCCCCTGCATACCACCTCATATCTTCCTGCATACCACCTCATATCTCCCTGCACACCATCTCCTCCCTGCATATCACCTCATATCTCCTTGCACACCACCTCCTCCCTGCATACCACCTCCTCCCCTGCATACCACCTCATATTTCCCTGCATACCACCTAATATCTCCCTGCACACCATCTCCTTCCTGCATATCACCTCATATCTCCCTGCACACCATTTCCTCCCTGCATACCACCTCATATCTCCCTGCACACCATCTCCTCCCTGCATATCACCTCCTATCTCCCTGCACACCACCTCCTCCCTGCATACCACCTTCCCCCCTGCATACCACCTCATATCTCCCTGCATACCACCTCCTCCCTGCATACCACCTCATATTTCCCTGCATACCACCTCATATCTCCCTGCACACCACCTCATATCTCCCTGCACACCACCTCCTCCCTGCATACCACCTCCTCCCCTGCATACCACCTCATACTTCCCTGCATACCACCTCCCCCCTGCATACCACCTCCCCCCTGCATACCACCTTATATCTCCCTGCATACCACCTCCCCCCTGCATACCACCTCCCCCCTGCATACCACCTTATATCTCCCTGCATACCACCTCCTCCCTGCATACCACCTCCTCCCCTGCATATCACCTCCTATCTCCCTGCACACCACCTCCTCCCTGCATACCACCTTCCCCCCTGCATACCACCTCATATCTCCCTGCATACCACCTCCTCCCTGCATACCACCTCATATTTCCCTGCATACCACCTCATATCTCCCTGCACACCACCTCATATCTCCCTGCACACCACCTCATATCTCCCTGCACACCACCTCCTCCCTGCATACCACCTCCCCCCTGCATACCACCTCATATCTTCCTGCATACCACCTCATATCTCCCTGCACACCATCTCCTCCCTGCATATCACCTCATATCTCCTTGCACACCACCTCCTCCCTGCATACCACCTCCTCCCCTGCATACCACCTCATATTTCCCTGCATACCACCTAATATCTCCCTGCACACCATCTCCTTCCTGCATATCACCTCATATCTCCCTGCACACCATTTCCTCCCTGCATACCACCTCATATCTCCCTGCACACCATCTCCTCCCTGCATATCACCTCCTATCTCCCTGCACACCACCTCCTCCCTGCATACCACCTTCCCCCCTGCATACCACCTCATATCTCCCTGCATACCACCTCCTCCCTGCATACCACCTCATATTTCCCTGCATACCACCTCATATCTCCCTGCACACCACCTCATATCTCCCTGCACACCACCTCCTCCCTGCATACCACCTCCTCCCCTGCATACCACCTCATACTTCCCTGCATACCACCTCCCCCCTGCATACCACCTCCCCCCTGCATACCACCTTATATCTCCCTGCATACCACCTCCTCCCTGCATACCACCTCATATTTCCCTGCATACCACCTCATATCTCCCTGCATACCACCTCCTCCCTGCATACCACCTCCTCCCCTGCATATCACCTCCTATCTCCCTGCACACCACCTCCTCCCTGCATACCACCTTCCCCCCTGCATACCACCTCATATCTCCCTGCATACCACCTCCTCCCTGCATACCACCTCATATTTCCCTGCATACCACCTCATATCTCCCTGCACACCACCTCATATCTCCCTGCACACCACCTCATATCTCCCTGCACACCACCTCCTCCCTGCATACCACCTCCCCCCTGCATACCACCTCATATCTTCCTGCATACCACCTCATATCTCCCTGCACACCACCTCCTCCCTGCATACCACCTCATATTTCCCTGAATACCACCTCATATCTCCCTGCATACCACCTCATATCTCCCTGCACACCACCTCCTCCCTGCACACCACCTCATATCTCCCTGCACACCACCTCCTCCCTGCACACCACCTCATATCTCCCTGCATACCATCTCCTCCCTGCATACCACCTCATATTTCCCTGCATACCACCTCATATCTCCCTGCATACCACCTCATATCTCCCTGCACACCACCTCCTCCCTGCATACCACCTCATATTTCCCTGCATACCACCTCATATCTCCCTGCATACCACCTCCTCCCCTGCATACCACCTCATATTTCCCTGCATACCACCTCCTCCCTGCATACCACCTTCCCCACCGCATACCACCTCCCCCCCGCATACCACCTCCCCCCCTGCATACCACCTCCCCAGTGCTGCAAGTTTGGCGGTATGGGGCGGTACGGCGTACCGGTAAGAAATTCCCAGCCGGTACACCGTACCGCGAGGCTGCCACCTTGCAGACACCGGGTGTTGGAGAGAGGAGAGTGCAACATGCGCCTCTTCTCTCTGGCCTGCCCAGTCACTCCCGAGTCCGGCAGCCAATCAGAAGCCACCGACAAATCTAATATACAGGATGCCGCCGCCGCAGGAGGACTCGTAGACCGGACTGAGGGCAGGAGGAGCATGTGCTGCGCTCTCCTCTCCCCAGCAGCAGCAGAAGACAGTGCCAGCCCCAGGCAGCAGTAACAACGGTGAGTTGCACTGCTGGGGCATATCTGGCACTGTGGGGGCATGGGTATCTGGAAAAGTGGGGACATATCTGGCACTCTGGGGGCATGGGTATCTGGAAAAGTGGGGACATATCTAGCACTGTGGGGGCTTGGGTATCTGGAAAAGTGGGGACATATCTGGCGCTGTGGGGGCATATCTGGCACTGAAGGGGCATATCTGGCACTCTGGGAGCATATGTGTATCTGGCACTGTGGGGGCATATCTGGCACTCTGGGGGCATGTGTATCTGGCACTGTGGGGGCATGTGTATCTGGCATGGTGGGGGCATATCAGACACTGAAGGGGCATATCTGGCACTCTGGGGACATATGTGTATCTGGCACTGTGGGGGCATATCTAGCATTGTGGGGGCATGTGTATCTGGCTCTGTGGGGACATATCTGGCACTGTGGGGGCATATCTGGCACTGAAGGGGCATATTTGACACTCTGGGGACATATGTGTATCTGGCACTGTGGGGGCATATCTAGCATTGTGGGGGCATGTGTATCTGGCTATGTGGGGACATATCTGGCTCTGTGGGGGCACATCTGGCACTGTGGGGGCATATCTGGCACTGAAGGGGCATATTTGACACTCTGGGGGCATATGTGTATCTGGCACTGTGGGGGCATATCTAGCACTGTGGGGGCATGTGTATCTGACAAAGTGGGGGCATATCTGGACTATTTGGGCATATCTGGCACTGTGGGGGCATATGTATATCTGGCACTGTAGGAGCATATCTGGCATATGTGTATCTGGCACTGTGGGGGCATATGTGTATCTGGTGCAGTGGGTGCATATCTGACACTGTGGGGGCATAAGTGTATCTGGCACTCTGGGGCACTGTGTATCTGGCACTGTGAGGTAATGTGTATCTGGCACTCTGGGACAATGTTTATCTGACACTGGGGCATATATGGCACTGTGGGGCATTTGTGCATCTGGCACCATAGGGCACTTGTGCATCTGGCACCGTGGGGCATTTGTGTGTCTGGCACTGTAGGAGCACATCTGGCACGGTGGGGCGGTATCTGGCACTGTGGGGGGCATATGTGTATCTGGCCCCCCCATATGTGTATCATACCCCCATTTTAATTTGCCACGCCCCTTGTGGCATTTGGACATTCCCATTTTTTTGGCACGCGCACACAGTACTTATAAGACATTTTTTCTACTTGCACCACTGCACACCACCTCCCCCTACTGCATACCACCTCCCCCCCTGCATACCACCTCATTACTCCCTGCAAACCACCTCCCCCCTGCATATCTCCTCCCCCCATGCATACCTCCTCCCCCACCTGCATACCTCCACCACTGCATACCACCTCCACCACTGCGTACCACCTCCCCCTGCACACCACCTCCTCCCTGCATACCACCTCCCCCCCTGCATACCACCTTCTCCCTGCATAATACCTCCCCACCCTGCACACCACCTCCTCCCTGCATACCACCTCATACCTCCCTGCACACCACCTCCTCCCTGCATACCAGGGCCGGCTCCAGGCCTTCTAGTACCCTGTACATGTAAAAGCGCCCCCCCCCCCCCGCTCCAGGAAAAGTGGGTGTGGCTCTGGGAAAGTGGGCGTGGCCTCATAACTTCATATTATTAGACTATAAATAAATATATTTTCACACCCCCTCTACGCACACAATTAGCAGCCTTACACATAACAGCCACAGTAGGGATCCTTACACACAATGTCTCCAGTATAGTGTCAGATACACAATGTGCAGTGCCAGATAGACATGACATGCCCCCCAGCAGTGCCAGCTACACACAATATGCCCCCCAGCACTGCCAGCTACACATGATAGTGTTCACTTTTTAGGGCAGGGTGCTGATCACAGGGAGGGCACATTTTTAAGTTAGGAGGGCAAAATGATGTACATACTGTAATGCTTGGTGCTCATCTACCTACATCGTAAAGCGTGGACAGTGCGCGCTGAAGGCGCGCAGCAAAAATTTAGGGGCGTTGCTTCGTGGGAAAGGTGCGTGGCCACATGATAGTGGCAATTCGCATTACACCACACAGTAGTGCAGTTAATACACACTGCACCAGGTAGAACCTCCTAGACACTTTGCGCCAGGCAGAGCACGTTAGACACTTTGCGCCAGGCAGAGCACGTTAGACACTTTGCGCCAGGCAGAGCACTGAGACTCATTGCCTAGCCACAGACGCCTAGCGGGAACACTACATGATATGCTCCCCAGCCGTGCCAGCTACACATGACATGCCCCCCAGCAGTGTCAGATACAGAAATGCCCCCACAGTGCCATAAATGCCCCCACAGTGCCAGATACATAAATGCACCCACAGTGCTAGATACATAAATGCCCCCACAGTGCCAGATATGTCCCCATAGTTCCAGATACATAAATGCCCCTACAGTGCCAGATACATAAATGCCCCTACAGTGCCAGATACATAAATGCCCCTACAGTGCCAGATACAGAAATGCCCCTACAGTGCCAGATACAGAAATGCCCCCACAGTGCCAGATAAATGCCCCCACAGTGCCAGATATGCCCCCATAGTTCCAGAAATGCCCCCACAGTGCCAGAAATGCCCCCAGTGTGCCAGAAATGCCCCCACAGTGCCAGATACAGATATGCCCCCAGTGTGCCAGATATGCCCCCAGTGTGCCAGAAATGCCCCCACAGTGTCAGAAACAGAAATGCCCCTACAGTGCCAGATATGCCCCTACAGTGCCAGATATGCCTCCACAGTGCCAGATATGCCCCCAGTGTGCCAGAAATGCCCCCACAGTGCCAGATACAGAAATGCCCCACAGTGCCAGATATGCCCCCAGTGTGCCAGATATGCCCCCTGTGTGCCAGAAATGCCCCCAGTGTGCCAGAAATGCCCCCACAGTGCCAGATACAGAAATGCCCCCACAGTGCCAGATATGCCCCCACAGTGCCAGATATGCCCCCAGTGTGCCAGAAATGCCCCCACAGTGCCAGATACATAAATGCCCCCACAGTGCCAGAAATGCCCCCACAGTGCCAGAAATGCCCCCAGTGTGCCAGAAATGCCCCCACAGTGCCAGATACAGAAATGCCCCCACAGTGCCAGATATGCCCCCACAGTGCCAGATATGCCCCCACAGTGCCAGATATGCCCCTACAGTGCCAGATATGCCCCCACAGTGCCAGATACATAATTGCCCCCACAGTGCCAGATATGCCCCTACAGTGGCAGATATGCCCCCACAGTGCCAGATACATAAATGCCCCCACAGTGCCAGATACATAAATGCCCCTACACTGCCAGATACAGAAATGCCCCAACAGTGCCAGATACAGAAATGCCCCCACAGTGCCAGATAAATGCCCCCACAGTGCAGATATGCCCCCACAGTGCCAGATAAATGCCCCCACAGTGCCAGATAAATGCCCCCACAGTGCAGATATGCCCCCACAGTGCAGATATGCCCCCACAGTGCCAGATAAATGCCCCCACAGTGCCAGATAAATGCCCCCACAGTGCCATCCATAAATGTGCCCCCCCCCCCAATACCTGCGGTGCTGAGAGGGGGAGGAGCACTGCTGTCCGAGTGCGGGCGGGCGGCCGGGCGAGTGCGGGTCCGGGTCCAGGTGCGGGCGGGCGCTTGTGTGCGCTTTGCGCGCTGCGCGGCATCTGACGTTAGACACCGGCGCCGCGCAGCGCGCATAGCGCACACAAGAGGTCACGCGGCCGGGCCAATGCTGCACAGGGCCGGCTCCAGCTTCGAATATGGCGGCGCCAGCGTGCGGCGCCCATTAAGGGTGGCGCCCTGCGCGGCCGCTCTATTCGAACATGTCTGGAGCCGGCCCTGCTGCATACCACCCCCCTGCATTCCACCTCACCCCCTGCATACCACCTCATACCTCCCTGTACACCACCTCCTCCCTGCATGCCACCTCCTGTCTGCTTTTGGGATGCGATCGCATCTCAGTTGAACATTGTGACCAACGGTGCTGGGAGTTCCCACGCATGTCAGAGTAACTGATCGTAGATGTGCTAAATTTAGCACATCTACAATCAGATCTGAATTACCCCCATAGAGCATTATATGAATTAGTAAAACCACATCTAAAACACATTAAGTATAAAAAACCATTTGCCAGCAAGTGACAAAAACTGCGTATTCACAAAAGATTATAAGAAAACTAGTATATACAGTAGGCCCTCATTCCAAGTTGTTCGCTCGCTAGCTGCTTTTAGCAGCCGTGCAAACGCTAAGCCGCCGCCCTCTGGGAGTGTATCTTAGCTTAGCAGAAGTGCGAACGAAAGGATCGCATCGCCGCTACAAACAAAGATTGTGTAGTTTCAGAGTAGCTCCAGACCTACTCCTAGCTTGCGATCACTTCAGACTATTTAGTTCCTGTTTTGACGTCACAAACACGCCCTGCGTTCGGCCAGCCACGCCCGTGTTACCCCAGGCAAGCCTGCGTTTGTGAAGGAAAAAACAATGGTTCCCTAATGCACACTGAGTGAATAATATTCCTACATAATAGTCAGATAATACGGAGATCTTGGTTGCGTATATCTGCAGATATAGGGTTAAGCCCCCAGGCCGATCGACAAGGCCTCTCCGTCACTGGGGGTCCCTAATATTAGGTATGGGTCCGGGGTGCAGGACCCCATAATGTCGGCACAGGTCGGCCACCCCAGGTCAGCACACAGGTGAGAGTTAATAGGGTTAATAAGAAGCACAGAAGTGCTATGTGAGTGGTGTGATTAAAATAATACAAAAATATATACAAAGTGATAGGGAAACTCATAAGTGTTAATAAAGTGTTAGGGTGTGCCGACCTGAAGCAGCCCAGCGATACCGACACAGGGGCCACCACACCCCACACCCACCCCACAAATAATTCCAAATATGTCTGGGTTGAATTCCCAGTGTAAGGCCACATGGTAATGGCTCCTACAGCATCTGAGAGCCAGCTTACCTGGGGATACCCCTGACTTCCCCCTATGGCAGTCTAGAGTCAGCAATCCCTCCTAATGCTGACCCGTTCATGCCTCTCAATACAATGCAAAAAAATGGTGAACTGCTCAATCAGATAGTGATGTCACTCAGGTGCTAAAAGGGAGGGGTAATTCTGTGAAGGAAAAAACAATGGTTCCCTAATGCACACTGAGTGAATAATATTCCTACATAATAGTCAGATAATACGGAGATCTTGGTTGCGTATATCTGCAGATATAGGGTTAAGCCCCCAGGCCGATCGACAAGGCCTCTCCGTCACTGGGGGTCCCTAATATTAGGTATGGGTCCGGGGTGCAGGACCCCATAATGTCGGCACAGGTCGGCCACCCCAGGTCAGCACACAGGTGAGAGTTAATAGGGTTAATAAGAAGCACAGAAGTGCTATGTGAGTGGTGTGAATTATTTGTGGGGTGGGTGTGGGGTGTGGTGGCCCCTGTGTCGGTATCGCTGGGCTGCTTCAGGTCGGCACACCCTAACACTTTATTAACACTTATGAGTTTCCCTATCACTTTGTATATATTTTTGTATTATTTTAATCACACCACTCACATAGCACTTCTGTGCTTCTTATTAACCCTATTAACTCTCACCTGTGTGCTGACCTGGGGTGGCCGACCTGTGCCGACATTATGGGGTCCTGCACCCCGGACCCATACCTAATATTAGGGACCCCCTGTGACGGAGAGGCCTTGTCGATCGGCCTGGGGGCTTAACCCTATATCTGCAGATATACGCAACCAAGATCTCCGTATTATCTGACTATTATGTAGGAATATTATTCACTCAGTGTGCATTAGGGAACCATTGTTTTTTCCTTCACAGAATTACCCCTCCCTTTTAGCACCTGAGTGACATCACTATCTGATTGAGCAGTTCACCATTTTTTTGCATTGTATTGAGAGGCATGAACGGGTCAGCATTAGGAGGGATTGCTGACTCTAGACTGCCATAGGGGGAAGTCAGGGGTATCCCCAGGTAAGCTGGCTCTCAGATGCTGTAGGAGCCATTACCATGTGGCCTTACACTGGGAATTCAACCCAGACATATTTGGAATTATTTGTGGGGTGGGTGTGGGGTGTGGTGGCCCCTGTGTCGGTATCGCTGGGCTGCTTCAGGTCGGCACACCCTAACACTTTATTAACACTTATGAGTTTCCCTATCACTTTGTATATATTTTTGTATTATTTTAATCACACCACTCACATAGCACTTCTGTGCTTCTTATTAACCCTATTAACTCTCACCTGTGTGCTGACCTGGGGTGGCCGACCTGTGCCGACATTATGGGGTCCTGCACCCCGGACCCATACCTAATATTAGGGACCCCCAGTGACGGAGAGGCCTTGTCGATCGGCCTGGGGGCTTAACCCTATATCTGCAGATATACGCAACCAAGATCTCCGTATTATCTGACTATTATGTAGGAATATTATTCACTCAGTGTGCATTAGGGAACCATTGTTTTTTCCTTCACAGAATTACCCCTCCCTTTTAGCACCTGAGTGACATCACTATCTGATTGAGCAGTTCACCATTTTTTTGCAAGCCTGCGTTTGTATCTGACACGCCTGCGTTTTTACACACACTCCCCGAAAACGGTCAGTTACCTCCCAGAAACACCCACTTCCTGTCAATCACTCTGTGGCTAGCACTGCGACTGAAAAACGTCGCTAGACCTTGTGTGAAACTGCATCGGCTTTTGTGAAAGTACTTCGCGCGCGCTCATTGAGCCGCATACGCATGCGCAGAAGTGCCGACTTTTAACCTGATCGCTGCGCTGCAAACAACGGCAGCTAGCGATCAACTCGGAATGACCCCCTTAATACATAAAAATGTATAACTATTAAACGGCAATGTGCTGAAAATGCTGCCATCTTGTGGCCAAAATCTATTATGACAAATTAGCTAAGAATGTATCATAAAAACAATGGAGGTCATTCAGACCTGATCGCACGGTAGACTTTTTCGCTGCGATCAGGTCAGAACTGGGCATGCGTATGCACCGCATTGCGCAGGTGCATCATACGAGTGCAAAGTGGATCGTTGCTGTGCGATGGATTTTATGAAGAATCCACTCGCACAGCTGATCGCAAGGAGATTGACAGGAAGAGGGCGCTTGTGGGTGTCAACTGACCATTTTCTGGGAGTGTTTGGAAACGTCAATTCCAGGACCTGACAGGCTGAAGTGATCGCAGCGGCTGAGTAAGTTCTGGGCAACTCAAAACTTTTTTGTAGTGCTCAGCTGCACGTGTTTGCACGCTTGCAAAGCAAAAATACACTCCCCTATAGGTGGCGACTATCTGATCGCAGCGCTGCAAAAAATAGCTAGCGAGCGATCAGGTCTGAATTAGGCCCTATATGTACAAAGCCCGGAGAAATATCAGGATAGACAAACATAGATAACACAGCTTAGATAAAATGAATGAGGTCAAGCGACTCATGTAGACCTCTGTGGGCCAGAGAGTTCTTGTGAAAAATCCACCTGGACCCAAGTTGCAATAATTTGTTAGCTTTGTTACCCCCCATGTACAGAGGCAGGGTATATGATCTATAACCTTATATTTGAGCATAGCCATGTTGTGTGCAAAGTGGCAGGCTACTGGTTTCTCGCTGAACCTGGAATGTTGTGCCAAACATATGGCTGAGCAGTGTGGTGTCATGTATGTTTTAAATTGCCATTCCATCTTACCTACATAGTAAAGTCCTTACGGACAAATGATAACATAGATCATAAATCTCAAGGAACAAGGCAATGGCCATCTACTATGATACCTTTTATCAACACCGAATCTACCGTACTCGTATAAGAGCACGTAGTGCAATCAAGGCACTTGAAACAGCCATTCCTCCGACTTAAAAAGTTAGAGAGTGTTTTTAAAGCCTGTTACATACATTTTAACGACCAGGTCTTTGATATTCTTGCCTCTGGTGTCACTGGGCATCTGAGTGCCACCCACCTTGTTTGCTGCTGGTGATTTACGGACCTGTACACTTGTACACAGGGAATAACATCGGGGTATAGAGTAGGATCTTGATCCGAGGCACCAACAGGCTCAAAGCTTTGACCTTCTTCCCAAGATGCATAGCGCCGCCTCCTCTATAACCCCACCTCCGTGCACAGGAGCTCAGTTTTTGTTAACCAGTTCCATGCAGTAGCAGGTAAAAATGCCATACAAACCCAAAGAAGCTAAGTGCGTCAGGGTGGGCGCCATGTGGAGCCCGGTGTACCTCGCAGAAAGAGATTTAACAAAGGTAAGTTCTAACCATAAATCTCGTTTTCTGCTGCGGGGTACACTGGGCTCCACAGGGAATAACATCGGGGATGTCCTAAAGCAGTTCCTTATGGGACGGGACGCACTGTAGCGGGCACAAGAACCCGGCGTCCAAAGAAAGCATCCTAGGAAGCGGAAGTATCGAAGGCATAGAACCTTATGAACGTGTTCACTAAGGACCACGTAGCCGCCTTGCACAATTGTTCAAGGGTCGCACCACGGCGGGCTGCCCAAGAAGGTCCAACGGACCGAGTAGAATGGGCCTTAATGATAGCAGGGGCTGGAAGACCAGCCTGTACATAAGCATGTGCAATCACCATTCTAATCCATCTGGCCAAGTTCTGCTTATTAGCAAGCCAGCCACGTTTGTGAAAACCAAACAGTATGAAGAGAGAGTCACACTTCCGAATGGAAGCAATTCTCTTCACATAGATACGGAGAGCCCGTACCACATCCAAAGACCAGTCTTTGGAAGACAACTCAGGAGAATTAAAGGCAGGATCCACAATCTCCTGGTTAAGGTGGAAGGAAGAGACCACCTTAGGTAGATAACCAGGGCGCGTTCTAAGAACTGCCCGATCACTGTGAAAAAATCAGATAGGGGGACCTACAGGATAAGGCACCCAAGTCTGAAATAAATCTAGCAGAAGCAATCACTAGCAGAAACAAGACCTTAAGGGAAAGCCACCTAAGATCCGCAGATGCAAGAGGGTCAAAAGGAGACTCTTGCAAGGCCTCCAAAACCACCAACAAATCCCAAGGGCCTACAGGTGGGATATGAGGAGGCTGAATGCGCAACACACCCTGAGTGAAGGTATGAACATTGGGCAGAGTTGCAATTTTTCTCTGAAACCATACCGACAAGGCAGAAATATGAACCTTGAGGGAGGCCAGACGAAGGCCTAGATCCAGGCCTTGCTGTAGGAAGGCCAAAAGTTTGGCCGTACTAAACTTGTAAGCGTCATGATTGGTATTTGCGCATCAAGCAAAGTAAGAATTCCAGACCCTATGGTAAATCCGAGCAGAAGCCGGCTTACAAGCCTTCAACATAGTTTGAATGACCGCCTCCGAAAAACCTTTGGCGCTCAGTACGGAAGCTTCAAGAGCCACGCTGTCAAAGCCAGTCAGGCCAAATCCTGGTAGACACAAGGGCCCTGAGCGAGGACGTCTGGCCGTTGTGGAAGTAGAAGGGGACGCTCTATCTAGAGGCCGTGTAGGTCTGAGAACCAATGCCGTCTGGGCCACGCGGGAGCAATTAGAAGTAGTATGCCTCCTTCTTGTTTGCACTTCCTTATCACTCTGTGCAGTAAAGACACTGGAGGGAACACATATGGCAGATAAAAGTTCCATGCGATTGCCAGTGCTTCCATGAATGCTGCTTGAGGATCCCTTGTTCTTGCGCCGAAGACTGGAACCTTGTGATTGTGTCGAGATGCCGTCAGATCCACATCTGGAAGGCCCCACTTGTCCACGAGGAGTTGAAATACTTCTGGATGGAGGCTCTACTCCCTGGCGTGTACGTCCTGATGACTGAGAAAGTCCGCTTCCCAGTTGAGGATCCCCGGAATGAACACTGCCGATATGGTTGGCAGATGGCGCTCTGCCCATTGAAGAATACTTGATACTTCCCTCATTGTCATGCGGCTTCGAGTGCCGCCTTGATGGTTTATGTACGCCACCCTGGTGGCAATGACCGACTGTACCTGAACAGGTCTGCTCTGAATTAAATGCTGGGCCAGGTTCAGAGCATTGAACACCGCCCGCAGTTCCAGAATGTTAACCGGAAGGAGAGACTCCTCCTTGGTCCACCGACCCTGAAGAGAGTGTTGCTCCAACACCGCACCCCAGACTCTCAGACTGGCACCCGTCGTCAGAAGGACCCAGTTGGAGATCCAGAAGGGACAACCACTGCTCAAACGTCCGTCCTGCAGCCACCAGCTCAGTGACAGACGGAACTCCGGAGACAAGGAGATCATGTGAGACCTGATCCGGTGAGGCAGGCCATCCCATTTGCCAAGAATCAGTTTCTGCAGAGGGCGTGAATGGAATTGAGCATACTCCACCATGTCGAAAGTCGACACCATGAGACCTAGCACTTGCATCGCCGAATGTATCGACACTTGCGGATGAGATAGGAAGCCTCGAATCCTGTCCTGAAGCTTTAGGACCTTCTCCTGAGACAAGAACAACCGCTGGTTGTGAGTGTCCAACAACGCTCCCAGGTGCACCAATGCTCTGCGCAGGACCAGGGAAGATTTCTTCCAGTTGATGAGCCACCCGTGGGTTTGCAGAAACTGGACAGTCAGATCTAGATGGCGTATGAGAATTTCTGGGGAATTTGCCAGGATCAATAAGTCGTCCAGATACGGCAGGATCCTGACCCCTTGACGACAGAGTACAGCCATCATTACCGCCATAACCTTGGTGAAGACTTGCGGAGCCGTGGTCAAACCAAAAGGTAATGCCCGAAATTGGTACTGGAGATTGCTAACCACAAACCTCAGGTACTGCTGATGTGACATTACAATGCGAACATGCAAGTAAGCATCTTGTATGTCCATATAATCCCCAGGTTCCAAGGCCAGAACAATAGCGCAAAGAGTTTCCATACGAAACTTGGAGACCCTCACAAATTTGTTCAAGGACTTGAGGTTGAGAATGGGCCGAGAGGACCCATTCGGTTTTGGGACTAGGAACAGCGGTGAATAGTATGCCTTGCCTCTCTGAGCCAGAGGCACCTGTACTACCACTCCTGTGTCCAGGAGGGACTGTACCACTGAATGAAGAGCTTTTGCATTCACCTGATCCGAAGGGATGTCTGTCAGGCAAAATCAATGAGGGGACGATTTTTGAAGGATACGGCACAACCTCGAGTGACGACATCCCGTACCCAGGCATCGGAAGTGGTCTTCAACCATTCCTGGGTATACACTAGAAGTCGGCCCCCACACCCTGGGATCCCCCAGAGGGAGGCCCGCCCCGTCATGCGGCAGGCTTGTCAGTCTTGGAAGCAGGCTGACGGGCAGCCCAGGCCCATTTGGGTTTGGGCTTATTGGGTTTGGAAGTGCGAGCCTGTTTCGGGTACGCCTGACCCTTTGCTTTTCCTGAAGGACAAAAGGAGCGAAAAGAAGTACTCTTATCCTTCGGTACTGAAGGAGCAGTACTAGGTAGACAAGCTGTTTTAGCAGAAGCTAAGTCAGCCACTATCTTGTTGAGGTCTTCTCCAAAATGGATGTCTCCCTTAAAAGGGAGTATCTCCAGGGTTTTCTTAGAGTCCCGATCCACGGACCAGGACCGAAACCATAGAATTCGGCGAGCCAGTATGGACGTAGTAGAAGCCTTGGCCGCCAGAATACCGGCATCAGAAGCCGCCTCCTTAATGTAATGAGAAGCTGTGACAATATACAATATTCTCTAACATGATCAGAAGCGATGGACTTCTGAGTAGTCAGTGATTGGTTCAATTGCTGTAACTGAGCAGACAGTTGATCTGCCCATGGCTGGTTAACCGCGGGGACCATAAGCGGTTGTACCGGCACAGGAGGTCCCATAGGGGGCGTTAGTCTAGTTACCAACGTATTCAATAGCGTGGAGAAGGTAGCCCAAGGCGGGTCATTTTAAACCCCTATTGCTACGTTCCCACTGGGGGGGTAAGGAACCCCCAGAACCTGAACCCTCAGCTTCTATGTTTTCCTCAAATGTGTCTGCAGCGTCACCACCACGCAATGTGGGATCAGCCCCAGCTCCGTTGCCCTTTGTAGCTGACATATCCGAAAGCTCAATGCATGACAACCCAGTACAATATCAGCAGCGCAATACCTGACAAGAACCCCCTGTGCAGTGTATTAGCACAAACAGGGAATTCAAGAGGTATATGTGACTGAAATTCACAGAGAAAAATACAAAGTATATCCTGTGAACTACCTATATTAAATGATAAACCTGACGCACCTAGCCCTCTCAGGTTATAGAATATAGGGATAGCAATCTGAGTGAGAGACACGAAATGGAGGTCTCACAGAAGCTACATGCACACACATACAGGGGGTCATTCTGAGTTGATCGTAGCTGTGCTAAATTTAGCACAGCTACGATCATTTACACTGACATGCGGGGGGACGCCCAGCACAGGGCTTGTCCGCCCCGCATGTCAGTGCCGGCTTCCCCCCGCAGAAGTGCAAAGGCATCGCACAGCGGCGATGCCTTTGCACTTCAAGAGTAGCTCCCGACCAGCGCAGCTTTAGCGTGCTGGCCGGGAGCTACTCGTCGCTCCCTGGCCCGCAGCGGCTGCGTGTGACGTCACGTAGCTGCCGTGGCTCGCCCCCCCCCCCCAATGGTCCGGCCACGCCTGCGTTGGCCAGACCGCGCCCCATAAATGGCGACTTAACGCCGCCGTCCAGCCCCCTCCCGCCCTGTGACCACCTCTGTCTCAGAGGCGATCGCTAGGCAATGACGGATGGCATGCGCCGGCGCACTGCGGCGCCGGCTTATGCGCAGTTCCGACCCGAACACTGAGCTGCGAGAAACTGCAGCAAGCGATCAGGTCGGAATGACCCCCATAGCCACAATGTACAATGCAGAAATTATGACATGCAATAAAACTGCACTGGACTTGCAATACAAAGTAATACTCAAAGGGGTAAATTTACTAAGATTCGTAATTTCCAGAATCATGTCCAAGTTCAATCACGAATGACATCGACAGTGTAAAATTGCAACTTTTTGAATTGATTACGACTAATTTACTAAGCTGTCGTATTCGTATTTTTCGTTTCTTCCGATGTCGATGTCATTCGTGCTTTTCTGCTGTAGATTGCGGCCGCGTTTGCTGTTTCGCGGCCGCGTTTATGGGTTTTTTTACGACTGCGTCACATGTCTGTTACGGCAGTGATTTAGAAATTGCTGCCGCGTTTTTAGTCCTAAGTTTCGTTTTCGTCACGCGGCCGTGATTGGTTGTATTCGTGAAGGAGGAGTGTCTGTGCATATTACTATAAAACCGCCCCAAACACACCGCACCTCGTGGGTTTAGCTAGTGGAGAGGAGAGAGGAAGGTGTATTTGGAGTTGGTGAGTTTGGTGGAGTTTTTGGTGGATTTGGAGAGGAGTTTGGTGATTGTTGAGTGCTGTACTGTGTGTGTAAGTAGTCTTGTCATATTTGTAGTATTGTTTTTTCACAGTTTGTCTACTTTTTTGTCCTTGTTTTTTTTTTACAGTCTTTTGTCATTGTTTGTGAGTGAGTGAGTGAGCGTGTGTGTTGGCTGTGTGGTGTGTAGTAGTAGGAGTAGTGGAGGAGTGTGTTTTGTGTTTTGATTTTTCTGTGTTTTTTGTTGTTTGTCATGTCAGACTCAGAGGTCAGTGTGGTGGCGGAGGTTAGTGAGGTGGAGGCTGGTAGTGAGGTGGAGGCTGGTAGTGAGGTGGAGGCTGTTAGTGAGGTGGAGGGGGGTAGTGAGAGGGAGGAGGTTAGTGAGGAGGAGGAGGAGGGGGTGCCTGTTGCTGTATTTTCCAGTGATAGTGATGGTGTTGTGGCTCCGCAGCCACGCACCACTACCAAGACTGGCAGGAATATAAAGTTCAGCTATGCTGAAAACATGGCTTTGGTGCGTGAGCTGATGAAGCACCATCGCCAATTGTTTGGTCAGGATGCTGGCAAGGTGTCCTCCCGCAGGAAGTCTGTCCTGTGGGGGCAAGTAATACTTGCCGTGAATAGTGAGGGTGTGGTGAGGCGGACTGAGGACACGTGCCGCAAGAGGTTTTATGATATAAAGCGGCGTGTCAAGGCCAAGATGGCCAAAGAGGCCAAATCTGCAAGAAAAACCGGAGGTGGCCCCCCTTTCCGGGCCACCTATCGGGACTGGGAGGAGCCTGTGCGGGCATTGATTCCTGCCGAAGTGGTGTCTGCTACTCATGTCCGGGATTCGGACCGACCCACGCAGGATGGTAAGTTTGATGTGTTATATTTTTATTTAAATGTCCTCTAAATGTTGTAAATGACATTTTTAAAGGGTAAAGGATGCATAAATTGTGTTTCACATATTGCAGGCCTATGCACCCTTAAGGTGTGTTTGTGTTTAGAATGTGCTTTTTTCACCTTGCATTGGCTGTTTGGTAAATTTAATATTGCGCAAAAACATGTGCAATGGCTTTTTAATTTTTAAAAAAAAAAGTTTTTTTTTTGACGATATTGCTTGGACATCTGTGTTGTCTGCTTATTTTAAAAAGATTTTTGTATTTATTTACTTCTGAAAAACGGTGCAATTATTTCAACATTAAATTTGAAAAACATTTGCAAGTAGTCAATCTCTGCAATATCTGAGGCATAATTCTAAAATGTAACAGATTTATTGTGTGCAACATCATGTACATTTGGATATACACCACAAAATAATGATGCTTGAAGCTCTTAATCAGAAATTATTTGTTTATCCAATACATAATAGATGGTTACAGTACAATAAGGCTTTGCAGGGTTTTTTTTTACACAAAGCATGGTAATAATGTTTGGTACACTTTTTCAACAGTCCCACAGACCAGCCGGCCAGACAGGCCTCAGACAAGTCAGGATGAGGCTGGGATTGCAGGTAAGACTTCAGTGTAGTCACATATTCTGCAAACACATAGAAGTACAAAATATTAATGTTTATATTTTCACATAGGTTCTGCTTCTGGAAGCCGACCTCCTGTAAGGCGCCCATCACAGGGCTTGGGCCACTTACCCAGGAGGCCAAGTAAGACACGGCGTCTTGGCTCGGAATCTGCGGCTCCATCATCCCCACCCAGGCGACGACTTTCGGCAGTGTCACCCCAGCCACCACTGGCACTATTGGCGAGTTCGCAGAGTGATGAGCCCCGATCCCCTCAGTTATCTGGTGAGTAAAAACAGAAATTAAACACATAGGCAATAATATACACAGTACAGTTAATATGTTGTTAGTTGGTTTTGAGATTACATGTTTTCCAGAACAAGCAATGTGATGTTACGTCTTCAATTGCTAAAGGTGATAAAAAAATTTTTTATAAGGTCTTAGTGGATGTTCTCGCCAACATCATTTTTAAGAAATATCAGAATTTTTTTAAAATTTGCCCCACACACGTGCACATTTAAATAAAATAACAATAAAATTCCAAAAAAAAAAAAGCATCCACAACATTATAGTGTTCACACATCTCCCCTGTCCAGTATGTAGATGGCTTACTTGCTCCGCTCCTCTGGACTATCCAGGTAAGTAGTCTATATCGTGGTCAGGGGAGGGAATCTAACAGTGTAATGCTGTGGAGGGGAGTTAGTTAGGTGAGGATTATGCAAATCTGTCTATGTGGCCGCCTGTGTTGGTATATATGTTTTTGAGCATAAAAAACATTATAAGTTTATAAAATCAACGCCAAAAAGTAAAAAAATGGAGTATTATGAATGTAGTAATGTGTAGAAGTAGCCTTGCTAAAAATTTACAAATAAACATTGCATGTTGACCACCCCATACAGAGCCCAGCTTGATGGCTGACGTGGACCAGCAGGGACAAGACCAACAGGCAACCATCACACTGCAACTTACACCTGTTGACCCAAGCCAGCCAATACAGCTGCAGGATATCCCCCAAGCCTCCATCAGTCCACAACTGGCACAAGCTCCGCCCCCAAGCCAAATACCAGATGATTTTTGGGCCAGTTGGACAAGCCAACAGGCCCAAAGCAATGCCAGCCTGACCGCACATACACAACACCTTGCCAGTCTGCCCCATCATCTACCGCGTATTAGTCGCAACTCGGGCAGACTGATTGTACAAGTAGGGCGAATGGCAACCTCAATGGAGCAAATAAGGGCTGACAACAGCCAAATGCTTGCTCATTTATCGCGCATCATAGATGAGCAACAGCGCCATCAGCAGGCACTCGTTCAGCTCATTCAGCACAACCAAGTGGTGAATGAGTCGTTATCCAGGATTGTAGCCAGCCACACTGCAACCAACACTCAGCTGATTGCAAGCCTTAATAATTTGAGCAGCAATATTTCATTGATGGGAGCTCACCAAGTAACCTCCAGCTCGGGGACCACGACCCCTATCCAAACGCCAGTAACCTCCCCTGTTCGGCGTTCCTCCAGAGCACGTGCCAGTGAGCCAGCACAAAGCTCAGCACCCAGCACACACAAGCGGAAAAAATAACCCCAATGTGATTGGCAAAATAAAAATTTGTATTTGACAAACACACAACTTCCTGTGTCTGTCTCAAACATTGTCGAAGCTGCTCTGTATGTATGTATGTTTTTCATGGGTAATGACTGAAAATGTATTTTTAGCATAAACTAAGTACAATGGACACACCACTATAAACTACAAACAGTAAGTAACAAAACACACAATAGAAAGTAGTGCAAAGTGTTTAGTCAAGGATAATTACAGCCTACTAAAACTGACCTGAAAAATAGCGCAGGATCACTTCTTGCCGTACCTGCCTCCCTACATATGTACTCACACTGTCACCAGATGGGTCTAACTCCTCTGCTTGCCGACTGCTTTCTCCCTCATCATGTGCCAGATGTTGGGTTAAACACAGATTATGGAGAAAACAGCAGCAGAACACAATTCTAGTCACCTTTGAGGGACTATACAACAAAAGGCCAGCAGATTTATCCAGACACCGAAACCGTGACTTCAGCACACCAAAACATCTTTCTATCACATTCCGCGTAGCCTTATGTGCATGATTGTAACTGTGTTCAGCAGGAGAATCAGGTTGGGACAATGGAGTAAGGAGCCAAGAGTAGCAGCCGTAACCCCCATCACCTGAAAAACAGATATAGTCCACATTAGTACATATGTTAGATTATTCTTTCACCTAATCATAACTCGAGTTTGTGGATAAAAGACATACACACAAAACATTTTAAACATACCCAACAGCCAGCCATCAGGCATTTGTCCGGCCTCAAATTTATCGAAGAGCGATGACTGACTGAGGATGAAGGAGTCATGGCAGCCACCAGGGTAACCTGCAACAACACTCATAATTTTTAAGTTTGCATCACAGACCACCTGGACATTAGTTGATTGGGACAGATGTCTATTAGTATATATATATTGGCGGCCCTTAGGTGATCTCAGCTGAACGTGTGTGCAATCTATGGCCCCCAGCACATTGGGCATGCCAGCAAGCTCATAGAAAGCTACCCTGACAGCACTCCACTCCGACTCCTCGGTAGGGAAGCAGATTGAGGCATTAATGTGTGGCTCCAACACATCCAAAACCTGAGTGGACATTAAAGAAGCTAAGGTGAGTGTCATGTTAGGTATTCTCTACAATACTGTGTTGTTTGAACTTACAGAAGCAACACTTAGACATAACCGCCTATGTATTTTTAGACTCACCTGCATCAAATATCTGGAAAAGGTGGGCTGTGAGATACCAATGACGTCGCCTGCCACAGCCTGGAAGCTCCCAGTAGCCATAAAGTGTAACACAGCCAGGAGTTTGTGTAGGCCTGAGACAGAGCGAGAGCGTGCTGTCTCCGGGTCTATGCCCAGTTTGACAAGGTCATACAGGTGGAAAATGTTGTTTCTATTTAGGCGGAACATCTGTATGACCCTATCATCGGACAATGCATTTAAGTTTAAACGCCCTCTAAAAAAACGAGGCTGGCGCAGCCTCCGCGGTACCTGGACAACCTGTTGACCATGTTCACTTACCTGGGCCTGATTCCTGGAAGCCTCATGGAGCAGTCTAAGGTATCCCACAGCAAACAAAAAATCATTGCCGCACACCACAGCCGCCATTTCAGAGTGAGAGAAGTTCAAAATGTGCCTGGAACACTTTTATAGGGCCAAACATTCAGGTGTGAGTAATGGATAATTGAGTACACATGTAAACACGCTTTTCAAATGCTGGCGCGTTTTTTTTTAGGAAAAAATTACGATTTGTAATTTTTCGCGGCCGCGAATGCATTTTCACGGCAGCAATTACAATTACGAATGGTTAGTAAATGACCGAGATTCATATCTAAACAGGCGTAATTTGACCGATGGTGTATTCATTCGTAATTTTTTACTTGGACTTGCAAAAAATTACGAATGCCCTCATCTCTGCCGTGATTAGTGTTTAGTAAATTACCGAGATGACACTTTGAAGAAAAAACGGCATCTCGGTCAAAATCGGGAGCTTAGTAAATTTCCCCCAGTATGGCTATATATTTAGTAGATATATCAATGCACAGTAAAGACTGGATGTATATCACAGGGTACTTGTACTAATATAACCCTGACCAAATGCACTGTTTCTTAACTAACACTGTCAACAGACATGTAGAATACTTAAGTGTCCTGTAAAATGCACAGCGCTGACATGCAGGCGGCTTTACAAAGGAGGATTTGCCCAAACAGTCCCAGGAACAGTGCTGCTCTGTGTAATGGCGCCCAAACACTGACTGGGAGTGAGGGAGAGAGAGATATGCAGCTCCAGGGCGGGAACATGGATCGCGATTTTAGTGGTACCCGCCTAGGGAACCCACTTACCTCCTCTCTGAGTGCGGCCACGCGATCCAGGAGAACTTCAGTGGGTGTTTGACTAACGAGGAGCAAACCTGAGCCTCCGCTGTAAGTACCCGACAACAAGGGCGCGGGAGTATACAGCGCCACTGGGGGAGGTGATGGAGCTGCAGCAGGAGATGTCAGACTGACATCTAATACTCACAAAGTCACTGCTGAAGCCCTTGAAGTCTTAATTTTTCACTTAGAAAAGCTCTTCTCAGGGCTGCATGGCACCAACTACACAACTGAGCTCCTGTGCACGGAGGCGGGGTTATAGAGGAGGCGGCGCTATGTATCTTGGGAAGAAGGTCAAAGCTTTGAGCCTGTTGGTGCCTCGGATCAAGATCCTACTCTACACCCCAATGTTATTCCCTGTGGAGCCCAATATATTCTGGTAGAGGTGCACTTGTTCTTAACTAACCCTGTCTTAAAATGACATGTACAATATTTAAGTGTCTGTAAAATCACAGCGCTGATGAATCAGACGGATTTACAGAGGAGACCTTGCCCTGACGTCCCGGAGACCAGTCACAGCTACTGTGAGAAGATGGCGCCCAGAGTCTCAGTCAGGGAGTGAGGAAGAGAGTGAGGCAGATCCAGGGTGGGAACACCAGCAGTAGTTGGTGCCTGGAGCTGGGGGAGGGGCTACAGGTCAAGCGCCTTATCCCCTATGCTGGTCCTCACCACCGGGTACTATGGAGCCTTATTAAAGTTGATATTTTACTATCTGACCTGTGCTCCCATGCCCTGGTGGATATAGTGGGGTCCCTACTCTGTCACATTTAGCTACAAGAGTAATTCCAGAGGAATGTAAAAGAGCAAACGTAGTCCCACTGCACAAAAGTGGAAGCAAGGAAGAGGCAAACAACTACAGACCAGTGAGTCTTACATCAGTAGTAGGGAAATTGATTGAAACACTCTTAAAAGAAAGAGTTGTGGATTATCTCAAATCCGGCAATTTACAGGATCCCAAACAGCATGGATTCACTGGGGGGAGATCATGTCAAACAAATCTTATTGACTTTTTTGACTGTGTGACTAAAGTGATGGATAAAGGTGGAGCCATGGATATAGCTTATCTAGACTTTAGTAAGACTTTTGACACTGTTCCACATCGCAGACTGCTAAATAAACTTGAAAGTTTGGGATTTGATATTAGGATTATTGAATGGATAAGATCTTGGTTGAAGGATCGAAAACAGAGAGTTGTGGTAAATGGAGTGCATTCATAGGAGGGAAATGTTACTAGTGGAGTACCCAGGGATCTGTACTTGGACCAGTGCTTTTTAATATCTTTATTGGTGACATTGCAAATGGCATTAAAGGGAAAGTATGCTTTTTTGCCAATGACACAAAGGTATGCAACAGGGTAGACACACCAGGTGGGGTAAAACAAAAGATTGAGGATCTAGGTAGACTAGAGGAATGGTCAAGAGTGTGACAATTACAGTTTAATGCCAAAAAATGCAAAATCATGCACTTGGGTCTCAAAAATCCAATACTGGAAACTACTGAGGGGGAAAGGGATCTAGGAGTCACTATTTCAGATGACTTAAAGGCAGGTAAGCAATGTAACAAAGCAATGAGGAAGGCCAGTCAGATGCTTGGCTGCATTGGGAGAGGAATCAGCAGCATAAAGAAGTAATAATGCCACTGTATATGTCATTGGTACGGCCTCATCTAGAATATTGTGTTCAATTCTGGAGGCCATATCTTCAAAAGGATATTAATACATTAGAAACTGTACAAAGAAGGGCAACTAAAATGGTGCATGGCCTGCATTACAAAACATACCCAGAAAGACTAAGAAATCTCAATATGTTTAGTTTGGAGCAGAGAATGGAAAGGGGTCCCCTTTCAAATATATCAAGGGTTTTAACAAAGTCCAGGAGGGAAACACTCTCCGAATGAAGAGAAGCAATAGGACACGAGGACATGGACTGAGACTGGAGGGGGAAGGGTTCAGGGGAAATTTGCGGAAAAATTACTTCACAGAACGGGTAGTGGACAAGTGGAATAGCCTCCCATCAGAGGTGGTAGAGGCTAAGACAGTAGAGCAATTTAAACATGCATGGGATCGACATAAGGATATCCTTACAAAGAAATAAGGATCAAATTAGGTTAGAGATAAAAATAATGTAAAAAAAAAAAAAGGGGCAGACTAGATGGGCCAAGTGGTTCTTATCTGCCGACAAATTCTATGTTTCTATGCTTCTATGTAGTCCAGTGCAGTTTTATTGTCTGACTAAAATAATTATCTGCATTGTCACTGTGTCTGCGTGTGCCTGTATCTGCTGTGTGGATTTCACTTTCAGTGTATCCCAACTATAGCTATCACTGTATTCTGTACCCTAGGGGACTAGGTGCGTCAGGGTCTAATATATAGTGCTGCGCAGTATTTACAGTTAGGTGTATTCTACTGTGTATTTCAGTCACCTCATACCGCATTTATTCTCTGTTTGTGTCCTGTATATACTGTCACATAAATAGGGGATTTATTTGCAGGTATTGTATTTGTCTGGCTGTATCATACTCTTACGCTATAGGGTTACATTCACCATAATGTCTACCACAAAGAGCGCATGTGCCAATGATTTGCCTGAGGGGGAAGTTTCGAAGGATGGTCTATGTAATATGTGCCATACATCTCACAGTCAGCCTGCTGCTCCTGTAGTCAATCAGGAGCCACCATGGGCGGCGTTCTCTACTATGCTTAATATGCTTGTGACACGCCTTACGCCCCCTATGGGACATCCTGTGCCATTGCAGCCACATATTGTCCCTGTGGTAAATCCGCCCTGGGCGGATGCTGTCTACCCAGATACAATTGAATCAATCTTTGGTTAGACAGAAACCTACCCCACGTTCCTCTGGGGTCAAGGGGTCATCTAAGTGGGCCGCTTCCTCCTCACAATCCACTAATATCTCAGATGATTCTTCTGATGAGGATGGGGAGTATACTGATCCGTCAGACACTGATACAAATAATACAAAATCAGTTACCCAAGGCGCAAACACACCTGTGCAGCCACTTGGGGATGAAAAGGGCCACTTAACCCTTATACAAATTGCAATACACACAGAATCCACAAGTATAAAGCGCTCAGTGCTGTCTCACATAACAATACTCAATGTCCAAATGAGAAAGTGGATCAGTCCCAAATATCCAACAGACTCCTCCTCAAATGTGTCTCGCTGTTCCAATATGGGATAGCCTCCTATTCCTCGGTGTGTCTCAGGGTGATATAAAATTAAGAACAATAAAAGATCATGGTGTAATATCTCCTATACTGTTTTCAGAATAAAACCATTAATCTTCTAGTGATCCAATGCGTACCCCACTCACAATAAAAATGGTATATATCCACACATAAAGGTATCTTTCACTGTGACATATAGACAGGATCTCTCATGTATAGATGCGTACCGTACTCACTTCTCCCAAGATATTGATCCTCACATCACGGTTTCTTTTATCCAATGCTCCGCCGTATGTCCCTCCTCGTATAATAATCGTGGAAATAGGGCATATACTTAAAAATAATTTATTAAAATAAACAGGCAATTACCATATGCTTCTATGTAGTCCAGTGCAGTTTTATTGTCTGACTAAAATAATTATCTGCATTGTCACTGTGTCTGCGTGTGCCTGTATCTGCTGTGTGGATTTCACTTTCAGTGTATCCCAACTATAGCTATCACTGTATTCTGTACCCTAGGGGACTAGGTGCGTCAGGGTCTAATATATAGTGCTGCGCAGTATTTACAGTTAGGTGTATTCTACTGTGTATTTCAGTCACCTCATACCGCATTTATTCTCTGTTTGTGTCCTGTATATACTGTCACATAAATAGGGGATTTATTTGCAGGTATTGTATTTGTCTGGCTGTATCATACTCTTACGCTATAGGGTTACATTCACCATAATGTCTACCACAAAGAGCGCATGTGCCAATGATTTGCCTGAAGGGGAAGTTTCGAAGGATGGTCTATGTAATATGTGCCATACATCTCACAGTCAGCCCGCTGCTCCTGTAGTCAATCAGGAGCCACCTTGGGCGGCGTTCTCTACTATGCTTAATATGCTTGTGACACGCCTTACGCCCCCTATGGGACATCCTGTGCCATTGCAGCCACATATTGTCCCTGTGGTAAATCCGCCCTGGGCGGATGCTGTCTACCCAGATACAATTGAATCAATCTTTGGTTAGACAGAAACCTACCCCACGTTCCTCTGGGGTCAAGGGGTCATCTAAGTGGGCCGCTTCCTCCTCACAATCCACTAATATCTCAGATGATTCTTCTGATGAGGATGGGGAGTATACTGATCCGTCAGACACTGATACAGTTGCTTCTGACGAGGAACCTACAGCTCAGGTTGATGTCCCTGACCTTGTGGAGGCTATTAAGCTGATTCTACAAATCGATGATGATGTAGATCCCAATACTGCGTCTAAGAAACCTGATAAGTTTAAACGTCAGAAGGTAGCTAAAGTAGTCTTACCGCATTCTGACCATTTAGTAGACATACGTCAGGAACCCTGGTCTTCTCCAGGAAAGAAATTCTCCCTGTCTAAAAAGATGCTAGCTCATTATCCTCTCCCTGCTGAGTTGTGTAACTAGTGGGAAAATTCACCGCTGGTGGATTCCCATGTCACTCGTCTTGTGGTGTCATCTACTCTGCCTGTCACCACTGTCACCTCACTGAAGAAACCGACAGATAAGCATGTGGAGGGATGCATGAAGTCTATTTCCTCCCTTACAGGTGCTGTACATAGACCCACTATAGCAGCCTCCAGGGCCGCAAAAGGAATTGAAGCATGGGTTCAGGCAATAGAGGATGAGCTGCCTCAGGATATGTCTGACACTGCCAGACAATATCTGTCTCCTATTACCACCATCTCCCAGTACATGCAGGAGGCGTCTTCTGAGGCAGGTGTAATAGTGGCCAGGGCATCGACTACGTCCATCCTGGCTCGCCGAATTCTGTGGTTGATGTCATGGAAGGTGGACCTGGACTCCAAAAACACCTTGGAGGTACTTTCTTTTAAGAGAGACATCCTATTTGGGGAAGATCTGAATAAGATTGTGACTGACTTAGCGGCTGCTAAAACTGCATTTCTTCCGAATACTAATCCTTCTGCACAGAAGGCAAAGAGTACCACTTTTCGTTCCTTTCGACCTCAAGGGAAAGCAAAAGGTCAGACATACCCAGAGCCGGATTAAGACCATGGGGGGCCCGGGGCACTTAAGAGAGTGGGGCCCCTAATAGAGAAGGCAGGGGGAAAAAAAAGAAAAAAAAAATATATATATATACACACACATATATATATATATATATATATATATACACACACATATATATATATATATATATATATATATATATATATATATTTGCCTCCCCAAGCAGCACACCCCCTGCCACACCGCAGATCGGATCTCTCTTCCGATCCGATCTGCGGTGCTGTGCTCCCCGGATCCGGTCCTCACTGCAGCAGCGGGCGCACAGACAGGACAGCTGAGCTGAGCGACGGCTCAGCTGTCCAATAAAGTATGAATGAAGCAGCCTGCCGCTCAGTCATTGGCTGGGCACGCAGGCTGTTTCATTGATACATTATTGGACAGCTGAGCCCAGTGGCGTAACTAGAAATTTTTCTCCCCCAAGCCAAAAAATCCTTCGGCGCCCCCGCCCCCCCCCCCCCCCATACCCCCCGTAATTGGCACTAGCAAAGGTAGAAAAATGTGCATGCCGCAGGCGCGCGCCGGCAAAAAGGGTGTGTGGCTTTGTCGAAATGGGCGTGGCTTTGCGTGGAGGGCGTGGCATTGCAGGAAAAGACTACCTTATACCCCAGTTTTGCAACCTGCACGCCCATACGTTGGCCACCACAGGAAAGAAAAATAATCCTGATTCATGCCCCTTACATTATTTGTCATTTTTCCTCCTTATAGTAATGCCCAGTATACATTATTCCACATACTGCAATGGCCCTTAGACATTATTCCACACACAATAATGCACATGACACAATATGCACACACTGTAATGCCCCAGACACATTATGCCACACACCGTAATGCCTGTGACACATTATGACAGGAATCGCAATGCCCGTTATACATTATGCTACACACTGCAATGCCCCTGATACATTATAGCACATACAATGTCTGTGACACAGTATGACACACACCACAATGATCCTGAGACATTATACCACATACCACAATGCCCGTGATATAGTATACAACACACCGTAATGCCTGATACATTATGACACACACCGCAATGTCCGTGATACATTATGCCACACACTGTAATGCCCATTACACATTAAGTTCTACAGTAAGGCTTCTAATTACTTTTAAATTACCTGCTCGTTGCCAGGGGTTTCATGCTCTTGGTTCCATGCACGGTGCCAGGGGTTTTCATGCTCAGGGTGTCATGCTCGTTGCCAGGGGTTTCATGCACTGGGTGTCATGCTCGTTGCTAGGGGGTAGTGCTTGTTGCTAGGGCCATGCTCCCAGTGCCACATATGCCCCCAGTGCCAGATATTCCCCTACAGTGCCAGGTATATGCCCCTAGTGCCAGATATTCCCCCACAGTGCCAGGTACATGCCCCCAGTGCCACATATACTTCCCCCCCAGTGCCACATATGCCCCCTCAGTGCCTGCTCCCCCCAGTGCCAAATATTCCCCCACAGTGCCAGGTATATGCCCCCAGTGCCAGATATTCCCCCACAGTGCCAGGTATATGCCTCCAGTGCCAGATCTTCCCCCACAGTGCTAGGTATATGCCCCCAGTGCCAGATCTGCCCCCCACAGTGCCAGGTATATGCCCCCAGTGCCAGATCTGCCCCCCACAGTGCCAGGTATATGCCCCCAGTGCCAGATCTCCCCCCCCCACAGTGCCAGGTATATGCCCCCCAGTGCCAGATCTGCCCCCCCACAGTGCCAGGTATATGCCCCAAGTGCCTGCTCCCCCCCCCCCCCCATGTGTAGGTCTGGGCGTTGAGGAAGTAGAAGAGGATGCTCTATAGACACTGCAGGTCTGAGAACCAATGTCGTTTGGGCCACGCTGGAGTGATTAGAAGTATTATTCCTCCTTCTTGCTTGAACTTCCATAGTTCCCTGGGCAGAAGTGACACTGGAGGGAACATGTAGGGCAGCTGAAAGTTCCATGGAATTGCCAGTGCGTCCACGAACGCTGCTTGAGGATCCCTTGTTCTTGATCCAAAGACCGGAACTTTGTGATTGTATTGGGACGCCATCAGATCTACATTTGGCAGACCCTACTTGTGCACGAGGAATTGAAAGACATCCTGATGAAGACTCCACACTCTGGTGTGTACGTGCTGACGACTGAGGAAATCTGCTTCCCAGTTGAGGACTCCCAGAATGAACACTGCCGATAGTGCTGGCAGATGGCGTTCCGCCCAACGAAGGACTTTTGACACTTCCATCATTACCATGCGGCTTTGTGTGCCACCTTGATGGTTTATGTATGCCACCATGGTGGTGTTGTCTGATTGTACTTGTACAGGCCTGTTCTGTATCAGAGGCAGGGCAAGAGTCAAAGCATTGAACACTGCCTGCAATTCCAGCATGTTTATCGGGAGGAGAGACTCCTCCTTGGTCTACACTGGAGAGAGTGTTGCTCTAGCACCGCGCCCCAACCCCTTAGACTGGCATCTGTATTCAGTAGGACCCGGTTGGGGATCCAGAAGGGACAGCCCCTGCTCAACTGCTGTTCCTGTAGCCACCAACTCGGTGACAGACGAACCTCAAGGAGATCATTTGAGACCTGATCCGATGAAGCAGGCCATCCCACTTGGAAAGGATTAACCTCTGTAGAGGGCGGGAATGAAATTGAGCATACTCTACCATGTCGAAAGCTGACGCCATGAGGCCTAGCACTTGCATCGCTGAGTGTATCAACACTCTTGGGCGAGATAGGAAGTATCTGATCCTGTTTCAGGACTTTCTCTGGAGACAGAAACATTCTTTGGTTGTGTGTGTCCAGCAGTGCCCCCAGGGGCATCATGCTCCGAGCAGGGACCAGCGAAAACTTCTTCCAGTTGACCAGCCACCCGTGGGCTTGTAGGACACTTACCCTCAGTTGCAGATGACTGAGGAGGACATCTTGGGAGTTCGCCAGGATCAGCAAGTCATCCAGATATGGCAGGATCCTTATTCCCTGACGACGCAGATGAGCCGTCATCATGGCCATAACCTTGGTGAACATCCAAGGGGCCGTGGCCAGTCCAAACGGCAGAGCCTGGAACTGATAGTGAAGGTTGCCAATAGCAAACCACAGATATTGCTGATGCGATATGGCAATAGGTATATGCAGATAAGCATCTTGTATATCCAGGGATACCATATAACCTCTGGGTTCCATGGCCAGTACAATCTAGCGCAGCGTTTCCATACAGAGCTTGGACACTCTCACAAATTTGTTCAGTGACTGGAGGTTGAGTATAGGCTGGAAAGACCCATTGGGTTTCGGGACTAGAAACAAGGTTGAGTAGTATCCTCCACCTCTCTGGGACAGGGGTACCAGCACAACCACTCCTGTATCCAGGAGGGAATGCACAACCAGGTGTAGAGCTTGCGCCTTCAACGGGTCTGAAGGAATAACCGCCGTGCAGAACTGGCGAAGGGGACATCTCTTGAAAGAGACTGCATACCCGTGAGAGACGACTTCTTGCACCCATGTGTCTGAAGTGGTCTTTAACCAGACCTGGGTGAATTGCAGAAGTCGGCCTCCCACCCTGGGATCCCCCAGGGGGAGGCCCGACCAGTCATGCAGCAGGCTTGTCTTGTTTGGAAGCAGGCTGACGGGCGGCCCCCGATTTTTTTTTGTTTTGGGCTTAGTGGTTTTGGGAGCACGAGCTTGTCTTGGGTATGTCCAGAGCCGGATTAAGGGGGGGCCCCGGGGGATACGTACCCCAGGCCCCCCTTTCCAAAAGGGCCCCCTGCTACACCGCAGATCGGATCTCTCTTCCGATCCGATCTGCGGTGCTGTGCTCCCCGGCTCCCTTAGAACAGATTGACATGCGGACGAGCGTCCGCATGTCAATCTGCGGTCTCCTCTCCCTCCCTGCTGTGTTGGAGGGACACGGAGCGCATCGCGCGTCTCTCCTGTGTCCCTCCCTGGCTCTCCCCCGGCCGGTCTAAGGAAGTGCCGTTCGTGAGCTCTGATTGGCTCACGAACCGGCACTTCCTGTATTAGACCAGCCAGGGGAGAGCCAGGAGGGACACAGGAGAGACGCGCGATGCGTTCAGGGCCCTTGTGTCTACCCGGACCTGGCAAGACTGGTTTTGACGGCGTGGCTCTTGAAGCCTCACTCCTGAGGGCCAAAGTATTCTTCGAGGTGGTTATCCAAAGGCCCGCAAACCAGCTTCTGGACGGATTTATTATAGGGTCTGGAATTCTTACTTCACCTGGTGTGCTGTTAAGAATTAAGATGCTTTCAAGTTTAGTGCTTCCAGACTTCTGGCTTTTTTGCAACAAGGCCTGGATTTATGACTTCGTCTGGCCTTCCGAAAGGTTCACATATCTGCCTTGTCGGTGTGGTTTCAGATAAAAATTGTCTATACCTGACATTCATGCATTCACTCAGGGCGTACTGCGGATTCAGCCTCCCTATGTCCCTCCTGTGGCTCCATGGGATTTGTCTGTTGTCCTGAATGCCCTGCAAGAGTTTCCATTTGAACCTCTTGAGTCGGTGGACCTTAAATGGCTCACAGCCAAGGTCCTGTTTTTGCTGGCTATTGCCTCTGCTAAAAGGGTGTCAGACTTAGGTGCTTTGTCCTGTCATCCTCCCTTATTGATATTTCATTGTGATCGAGCAGTTCTTAGAACTCGCCCTGGTTACTTACCTAAGGTAATGTCATCTTTTCACCTTAATCAAGAGATTGTGGTTCCGGCCTTCATCTCTTCTGAATTGTTCTCCAAAGACCGGTCTTTGGATGTGGTACGGGCTCTCCATATATATGCGGAGAGGACTGCCTCTATCAGGAGGTAAGATACCCTTTTTGTACTGTTTGGTTTCCACAAACGTGGCTGGCCTGTGAATAAGCAAACCTTGGCCAGATGGATTAGAATGGTGATTACACAAGCTTATGTGCAGGCTGGACTCCCAGCTCCTGCTGCTATTAAAGCCCATTCTACTCGGTCTGTTGGACCCTCTTGGGCAGCCCGCCATGGCGCGTCCGCTGAACAGTTGTGCAAGGCAGCTACATGGTCCTCAGTGAACACGTTTATTAGGTTCTATGCCTTTGATACTTCCGCCTCCCATGATGCTTCTTTTGGACGCCGGGTTCTCATACACGCTAAGGTGTGTCCCCTCCATTGAGGATCTGCTTTAGGACATCCCCGATGTATTCCCTGTGGAGCACAGTGTACCCCGCTGCAGAAACCCCTCGCTGCAAAAACCCCCCCGCTGCAAAAAATAGGATTTTAATTACCTACCGGTAAATCCTTTTCTCGTAGTCCGTAGAGGATGCTGGAGTCCACATTAGTACCATGGGGGTATAAACAGGTCCACTAGGAGCCACTGGCGCTTTAAGAGTTTGAGAGTGTGGGCTGGCTTCTCCCTCTATGCCCCTCCTACCAGACTCAGTCTAGAAACTGTGCCCGAGGAGACGGACAACTTCGAGAGAAGGATTTTACACAGATAGTAGCGAGATTCACACCAGCTCACACACAAGGCAACCCAAGCTAACTAGTTTGAAACACCAGCAACGGCTGAACAATATTACTTAACCACTGCAGGATCAAGTAGTGCTGGGCGGGCGCCCAGCATCCTCTATGGACTACGAGAAAAGGATTTACCGGTAGGTAATTAAAATCCTATTTTCTCTTACGTCCTAGAGGATGCTGGGGTCCACATTACTACCATGGGGATGTACCAAAGCTCCCAGAACGGGAGGGAGAGTGCGGAGGCTCTTGCAGAACTGATTGACCAAACTTCAGGTCCTCAGCGGCCAAAGTATTGAACTTGTAGTACTTTGCAAACGTGTTCGACCCTGACCAAGTAGCCGCTCGGCAAAGCTGTAAAGCCGAGACACCCCGGGCAGCAGCCCAGGTAGAACCCACCTTACGAGTAGAGTGGACCTTAACAGATTTTGGACACGGCAATCCTGCCGTAGAATACGCATGCTGGATAGTGAACCTGATCCAGCGAGAAATCGTCTGCTTAGAAGCAGGACACCCAAATTTATTGGGATCATACAGGACAAACAGAGAGTCCGATTTTCTGTGACAAGCAGTCCTCTTCAAATAGATTTTCAGAGCCCTTACAACATCCAAGGACTTTGATGAAATTGAGGAGGCAGTAGCTTCTGGCAGCACAATAGGTTGGTTGATATGAAATGCCGACACAACCTTCGGAAGGAACTGCTGACGTGTCCAGAGCTCAGCTCTATCTTGATGGAAGATCAAGTAGGGGCTCTTACAAGACAAAGCCCCCAACTCCGACACATGTCTAGAAGAAGCTAAGGCCAACAAAGTGACAGCCTTCCATGTGAGAAATTTTACCTCAACCTCCGGTAGAGGCTCGAACCAATCTGATTGGAGGAACTGTAATGCCACGTTAAGATCCCAGGGCGCCGTAGGCGGCTCAAAGGGAGGCTGGATGTGCAGAACCCCTTTCAGAAAAGTCTGAACCTCAGGGAGGGAAGCCAACTGTTTGTGGAAGAAAATGGACTGGGCCGAAATCTGGACCTTTATGGATCCCAAACGCAGGCCCATATCCACACCTGCTTGCAGGAAGAGGAGAAACCGTCCCAGTTGAAACGCCACCATAGGAAACTTCTTGGACTCGCACCAAGATACATATGTTTTACAAATATGATGGTAATGTTTAGACGTTACTCCTTTCCTAGCCTGTATCAGGGTAGGAATAACCTTGGTCGGAATGCCCTTCCCGAGCTAATATCTGGCATTCAACCTCCATGCCATCAAACGTACCCATGGTAAGTCTTGATAAGCGAACGTCCCCTGCTGTAGCAGGTCCTCCCGAAGAGGAAGAGGCCTCGGCTCATCTAGCAGTAGATCCAGAAGATCCACGTACCAAGCCCTTCTTGGCCAGTCTGGAGCAAAGTTGCCTGAACTCTTGTTCTCCTTATGAGTTTTAGAACTCTTGAAATGAGTGGAAGTGGAGGAAACACGTACACTAACTGGAACACCCACGGAGTCACTATGGCGTTCACCACCATGGCTTGCATGCCCCTCGACCTGGAACAATACTGCCAAAGCTTCTTGTTGAGATGAGAGGCCATCTTGTCTATTTGAGGTACACCCCAAAGATCTGTTACCTCCGTGAACACCTCCGGATGGAGTCCCCACTCTCCTGGATGGAGATCGTGTCTGCTGAGGAAGTCCGCTTCCCAGTTGTCTACTCCCGGAATGAAGATTACTGACAGCGCCAACGCGTGTTTTTCTGCCCAGAGGATGATTCTTGTTACCTCTGACATCGCAGCTCTGCTCTTCGTTCTGCCCTGTCAGTTTATGTAAGCCACCGTCATTATATTGTCCGACTGCACTTGAATGGCTCGATCTCGCAGAAGATGGGCAACTTGGAGAAGACCGTTGTAGATTTATTTGCAGGTATTGTATTTGTCTGGCTGTATCATACTCTTACGCTATAGGGTTACATTCACCATAATGTCTACCACAAAGAGCGCATGTGCCAATGATTTGCCTGAGGGGGAAGTTTCGAAGGATGGTCTATGTAATATGTGCCATACATCTCACAGTCAGCCCGCTGCTCCTGTAGTCAATCAGGAGCCACCTTGGGCGGCATTCTCTACTATGCTTAATATGCTTGTGACACGCCTTACGCCCCCTATGGGACATCCTGTGCCATTGCAGCCACATATTGTCCCTGTGGTAAATCCGCCCTGGGCAGATGCTGTCTACCCAGATACAATTGAATCAATCTTTGGTTAGACAGAAACCTACCCCACGTTCCTCTGGGGTCAAGGGGTCATCTAAGTGGGCCGCTTCCTCCTCACAATCCACTAATATCTCAGATGATTCTTCTGATGAGGATGGGGAGTATACTGATCCGTCAGACACTGATACAGTTGCTTCTGACGAGGAACCTACAGCTCAGGTTGATGTCCCTGACCTTGTGGAGGCTATTAAGCTGATTCTACAAATCGATGATGATGTAGATCCCAATACTGCGTCTAAGAAACCTGATAAGTTTAAACGTCAGAAGGTAGCTAAAGTAGTCTTACCGCATTCTGACCATTTAGTAGACATACGTCAGGAACCCTGGTCTTCTCCAGGAAAGAAATTCTCCCTGTCTAAAAAGATGCTAGCTCATTATCCTCTCCCTGCTGAGTTGTGTAACTAGTGGGAAAATTCACCGCTGGTGGATTCCCATGTCACCCGTCTTGTGGTGTCATCTACTCTGCCTGTCACCACTGTCACCTCACTGAAGAAACCGACAGATAAGCATGTGGAGGGATGCATGAAGTCTATTTCCTCCCTTACAGGTGCTGTACATAGACCCACTATAGCAGCCTCCAGGGCCGCAAAAGGAATTGAAGCATGGGTTCAGGCAATAGAGGATGAGCTGCCTCAGGATATGTCTGACACTGCCAGACAATATCTGTCTCCTATTACCACCATCTCCCAGTACATGCAGGAGGCGTCTTCTGAGGCAGGTGTAATAGTGGCCAGGGCATCAACTACGTCCATCCTGGCTCGCCGAATTCTGTGGTTGATGTCATGGAAGGTGGACCTGGACTCCAAAAACACCTTGGAGGTACTTTCTTTTAAGAGAGACATCCTATTTGGGCAAGATCTGAATAAGATCGTGACTGACTTAGCGGCTGCTAAAACTGCATTTCTTCCGAATACTAATCCTTCTGCACAGAAGGCAAAGAGTACCACTTTTCGTTCCTTTCGACCTCAAGGGAAAGCAAAAGGTCAGACATACCCAAGACAAGCTCGTGCTCCCAAAACCACTAAGCCCAAAACAAAAAAAAATCGGGGGCCGCCCGTCAGCCTGCTTCCAAACAAGACAAGCCTGCTGCATGACTGGTCGGGCCTCCCCCTGGGGGATCCCAGGGTGGGAGGCCGACTTCTGCAATTCACCCAGGTCTGGTTAAAGACCACTTCAGACGCATGGGTGCAAGAAGTCGTCTCTCACGGGTATGCAGTCTCTTTCAAGAGACGTCCCCTTCGCCAGTTCTGCACGGCGGTTAATCCTTCAGACCCGTTGAAGGCGCAAGCTCTACACCTGGTTGTGCATTCCCTCCTGGATACAGGAGTGGTTGTGCTGGTACCCCTGTCCCAGAGAGGTGGAGGATACTACTCAACCTTGTTTCTAGTCCCGAAACCCAATGGGTCTTTCCAGCCTATACTCAACCTCCAGTCACTGAACAAATTTGTGAGAGTGTCCAAGCTCTGTATGGAAACGCTGCGCTAGATTGTACTGGCCATGGAACCCAGAGGTTATATGGTATCCCTGGATATACAAGATGCTTATCTGCATATACCTATTGCCATATCGCATCAGCAATATCTGTGGTTTGCTATTGGCAACCTTCACTATCAGTTCCAGGCTCTGCCGTTTGGACTGGCCACGGCCCCTTGGATGTTCACCAAGGTTATGGCCATGATGACGGCTCATCTGCGTCGTCAGGGAATAAGGATCCTGCCATATCTGGATGACTTGCTGATCCTGGCGAACTCCCAAGATGTCCTCCTCAGTCATCTGCAACTGAGGGTAAGTGTCCTACAAGCCCACGGGTGGCTTGTCAACTGGAAGAAGTCTTCGCTGGTCCCTGCTCGGAGCATGATGCACCTGGGGGCACTGCTGGACACACACAACCAAAGAATGTTTCTGTCTCCAGAGAAAGTCCTGAAACAGGATCAGATACTTCCTATCTCGCCCAAGAGTGTTGATACACTCGGCGATGCAAGTGCTAGGCCTCATGGCGTCAGCTTTCGACATGGTAGAGTATGCTCAATTTCATTCCCGCCCTCTACAGAGGTTAATCCTTTCCAAGTGGGATGGCCTGCTTCATCGGATCAGGTCTCAAATGATCTCCTTGAGGTTCGTCTGTCACTGAGTTGGTGGCTACAGGAACAGCAGTTGAGCAGGGGCTGTCCCTTCTGGATCCCCAACTGGGTCCTACTGAATACAGATGCCAGTCTAAGGGGTTGGGGCGTGGTGCTAGAGCAACACTCTCTCCAGTGTAGACCAAGGAGGAATCTCTCCTCCCGATAAACATGCTGGAATTGCAGGCAGTGTTCAATGCTTTGACTCTTGCCCTGCCTCTGATACAGAACAGGCCTGTACAAGTACAATCAGACAACACCACCATGGTGGCATACATAAACCATCAAGGTGGCACACGAAGCCGCATGGCAATGATGGAAGTGTCAAAAGTCCTTCGTTGGGCGGAACGCCATCTGCCAGCACTATCGGCAGTGTTCATTCTGGGAGTCCTCAACTGGGAAGCAGATTTCCTCAGTCGTCAGCACGTACACACCAGAGTGTGGAGTCTTCATCAGGATGTCTTTCAATTCCTCGTGCACAAGTAGGGTCTGCCAAATGTAGATCTGATGGCGTCCCAATACAATCACAAAGTTCCGGTCTTTGGATCAAGAACAAGGGATCCTCAAGCAGCGTTCGTGGACGCACTGGCAATTCCATGGAACTTTCAGCTGCCCTACATGTTCCCTCCAGTGTCACTTCTGCCCAGGGAACTATGGAAGTTCAAGCAAGAAGGAGGAATAATACTTCTAATCACTCCAGCGTGGCCCAAACGACATTGGTTCTCAGACCTGCAGTGTCTATAGAGCATCCTCTTCTACTTCCTCAACGCCCAGACCTACTCGTTCAGGGCCCTTGTGTCTACCCGGACCTGGCAAGACTGGTTTTGACGGCGTGGCTCTTGAAGCCTCACTCCTGAGGGCCAAAGTATTCTTCGAGGTGGTTATCCAAAGGCCCGCAAACCAGCTTCTGCACGGATTTATTATAGGGTCTGGAATTCTTACTTCACCTGGTGTGCTGTTAAGAATTAAGATGCTTTCAAGTTTAGTGCTTCCAGACTTCTGGCTTTTTTGCAACAAGGCCTGGATTTATGACTTCGTCTGGCCTTCCGAAAGGTTCACATATCTGCCTTGTCGGTGTGGTTTCAGATAAAAATTGTCTATACCTGACATTCATACATTCACTCAGGGCGTACTGCGGATTCAGCCTCCCTATGTCCCTCCTGTGGCTCCATGGGATTTGTCTGTTGTCCTGAATGCCCTGCAAGAGTTTCCATTTGAACCTCTTGAGTCGGTGGACCTTAAATGGCTCACAGCCAAGGTCCTGTTTTTGCTGGCTATTGCCTCTGCTAAAAGGGTGTCAGACTTAGGTGCTTTGTCCTGTCATCCTCCCTTATTGATATTTCATTGTGATCGAGCAGTTCTTAGAACTCGCCCTGGTTACTTACCTAAGGTAATGTCATCTTTTCACCTTAATCAAGAGATTGTGGTTCCGGCCTTCATCTCTTCTGAATTGTTCTCCAAAGACCGGTCTTTGGATGTGGTATGGGCTCTCCATATATATGCGGAGAGGACTGCCTCTATCAGGAGGTAAGATACCCTTTTTGTACTGTTTGGTTTCCACAAACGTGGCTGGCCTGTGAATAAGCAAACCTTGGCCAGATGGATTAGAATGGTGATTAGACAAGCTTATGTGCAGGCTGGACTCCCAGCTCCTGCTGCTATTAAAGCCCATTCTACTCGGTCTGTTGGACCCTCTTGGGCAGCCCGCCATGGCGCGTCCGCTGAACAATTGTGCAAGGCAGCTACATGGTCCTCAGTGAACACGTTTATTAGGTTCTATGCCTTTGATACTTCCGCCTCCCATGATGCTTCTTTTGGACGCCGGGTTCTCATACACGCTAAGGTGTGTCCCCTCCATTGAGGATCTGCTTTAGGACATCCCCGATGTATTCCCTGTGGAGCACAGTGTACCCCGCTGCAGAAACCCCTCGCTGCAAACCCCCCCCCCGCTGCAAAAAATAGGATTTTAATTACCTACCGGTAAATCCTTTTCTCGTAGTCCGTAGAGGATGCTGGAGTCCACATTAGTACCATGGGGGTATAAACAGGTCCACTAGGAGCCACTGGCGCTTTAAGAGTTTGAGAGTGTGGGCTGGCTCCTCCCTCTATGCCCCTCCTACCAGACTCAGTCTAGAAACTGTGCCCGAGGAGACGGACAACTTCGAGAGAAGGATTTTACACAGATAGTGGCGAGATTCACACCAGCTCACACACAAGGCAAACCAAGCTAACTAGTTTTAAACATCAGCAACGGCTGAACAATATTACTTAACCACTGCAGGATCAAGTAGTGCTGGGCGGGCGCCCAGCATCCTCTATGGACTACGAGAAAAGGATTTACTGGTAGGTAATTAAAATCCTATTTTCTCTTACGTCCTAGAGGATGCTGGGGTCCACATTACTACCATGGGGATGTACCAAAGCTCCCAGAACGGGAGGGAGAGTGCGGAGGCTCTTGCAGAACTGATTGACCAAACTTCAGGTCCTCAGCGGCCAAAGTATTGAACTTGTAGTACTTTGCAAACGTGTTCGACCCAGACCAAGTAGCCGCTCGGCAAAGCTGTAAAGCCGAGACACCCCGGGCAGCAGCCCAGGTAGAACCCACCTTACGAGTAGAGTGGACCTTAACAGATTTTGGACACGGCAATCCTGCCGTAGAATACGCATGCTGGATAGTGAACCTGATCCAGCGAGAAATCGTCTGCTTAGAAGCAGGACACCCAAATTTATTGGGATCATACAGGACAAACAGAGAGTCCGATTTTCTGTGACAAGCAGTCCTCTTCAAATAGATTTTCAGAGCCCTTACAACATCCAAGGACTTTGATGAAATTGAGGAGGCAGTAGCTTCTGGCAGCACAATAGGTTGGTTGATATGAAATGCCGACACAACCTTCGGAAGGAACTGCTGACGTGTCCAGAGCTCAGCTCTATCTTGATGGAAGATCAAGTAGGGGCTCTTACAAGACAAAGCCCCCAACTCCGACACATGTCTAGAAGAAGCTAAGGCCAACAAAGTGACAGCCTTCCATGTGAGAAATTTTACCTCAACCTCCGGTAGAGGCTCGAACCAATCTGATTGGAGGAACTGTAATGCCACGTTAAGATCCCAGGGCGCCGTAGGCGGCTCAAAGGGAGGCTGGATGTGCAGAACCCCTTTCAGAAAAGTCTGAACCTCAGGGAGGGAAGCCAACTGTTTGTGGAAGAAAATGGACAGGGCCGAAATCTGGACCTTTATGGATCCCAAACGCAGGCCCATATCCACACCTGCTTGCAGGAAGAGGAGAAACCGTCCCAGTTGAAACGCCACCATAGGAAACTTCTTGGACTCGCACCAAGATACATATCTTTTACAAATACGATGGTAATGTTTAGACGTTACTCCTTTCCTAGCCTGTATCAGGGTAGGAATAGCCTTGGTCGGAATGCCCTTCCCGAGCTAATATCTGGCATTCAACCTCCATGCCATCAAACGTACCCATGGTAAGTCTTGATAAGCGAACGTCCCCTGCTGTAGCAGGTCCTCCCGAAGAGGAAGAGGCCTCGGCTCATCCAGCAGTAGATCCAGAAGATCCGCGTACCAAGCCCTTCTTGGCCAGTCTGGAGCAAAGTTGCCTGAACTCTTGTTCTCCTTATGAGTTTTAGAACTCTTGAAATGAGTGGAAGTGGAGGAAACACGTACACTAACTGGAACACCCACGGAGTCACTATGGCGTTCACCACCATGGCTTGCATGCCCCTCGACCTGGAACAATACTGCCAAAGCTTCTTGTTGAGATGAGAGGCCATCTTGTCTATTTGAGGTACACCCCAAAGATCTGTTACCTCCGTGAACACCTCCGGATGGAGTCCCCACTCTCCTGGATGGAGATTGTGTCTGCTGAGGAAGTCCGCTTCCCAGTTGTCTACTCCCGGAATGAAGATTACTGACAGCGCCAACGCGTGTTTTTCTGCCCAGAGGATGATTCTTGTTACCTCTGACATCGCAGCTCTGCTCTTCGTTCTGCCCTGTCAGTTTATGTAAGCCACCGTCATTATATTGTCCGACTGCACTTGAATGGCTCGATCTCGCAGAAGATGGGCAACTTGGAGAAGACCGTTGTAGATGGCTCTTAGGTCCAGAATGTTTATTGGAAGGCTGGATTCCAGGCCTGACCACCGTCCTTGGAAGGTTTCCCCCTGAGTGACTGTGCCCCAGCCCCGGAGACTTGCATCCGTGGTCAGTAGGACCCAGTCCTGAATCCCGAACCTGCAGCCCTCCAGATGGGGAGTCAGTTGCAGCCACCAGAGGAGTGAAATCCTGGCTTTCGGAGACAGACGTATTCTCTGGTGCATGTGTAGATGAGATCCCGACCACTTGTCCAAGAGATCCAGTTGGAAGGGCCGAGCATGAAACCTTCCATACTGTAGAGCCTCGTAGGAGGCCACCATCTTCCCCAGAAGGCAAATGCACTGATGAACCGAAACCCAGGCTGGCTTCAGGACATCCCGGACCATTGTTTGTATCACCAACGCTTTCTCTTCTGGGAGAAACACCCTCTGCATTTCCGTGTCGAGGATCATTCCCAGAAAAGACAACCTCCTGGTCGGCTCCAAATGTGATTTTGGAAGATTCAGGATCCAACTGTGTTCCCTGAGCAGATGAGTCGTGAGAACAATGGACTGCAACAACTTCTCCCTGGACAATGCCTTTATCAGTAGATCGTCCAGATATGGTATTATGTTTACCCCCTGTCTGCGGAAAACCATCATCTCTGCCATCACCTTGGTGAACACCCTCTGTGCTGTGGAGAGGCCGAATGGCAGTGCCTGGAATTGATAGTGACTGTCTAACAGTGCAAATCTGAGATAAGCCTGGTGAGGCGGCCAAATCGGAATATGGAGGTATGTATCCTTGATATCCAGGGATACCAGAAACTCTCCCTCTTCCAGACCTGAAATCACAGCTCTGAGAGACTCCATTTTGAATTTGAACACCCTCAGGTAAGGGTTCAATGATTTAAAGTTCAAAATTGGTCTGACTGAACCATCCGGTTTCGGTACCACGAAAAGGTTTGAATAATAACCCTTGTTTTGCATAGGAGGTGAAACTGGGACAATGACCTGTGACTTTTCCAATTTTAGGATGGCTTCCTGTAGGATAGCCCTGTCTGTCAGCAAAGCTGGCAAGCCTGATTTGAAGAATCGGTGAGGCGGGAGTTCTTAAAACTCCAGTCTGTATTCCTGTGACACAATATCCTGTACCTAGGGATTCAGGCCGGATGACACCCAGACGTGTCTGAAACATCTGAGTCTCGCACTCACCAGGCCATCCTCCAGGCTTTGAGGTCCACCATCATGCTGAGGATTTTGAAGAACCAGAAGCAGGTCTTTGGTCTTGGGAGCCTGCGGGTGCAGGCTTTTTGGATTTTGCCTGACCACCTCTGAAGAAAGTGGTAGGAGGCTTGGACTTTTTTACCTTAGCGATCCGAAAGGACTGCGGCACAGCTGAAGAAAATGGTTTCTTCATAGAAGGTGTAGCAGAGGGAAGAAAAGGTGGCTTACCCGTGGTTGCTGTGGAAATCCACGCATCCAACGCTTCCCCAAATAGAGCCTGACCTGTGTAGGGTAGGTTCTCAACACTTCTCCAGGAATCCGCGTCTGCAGACCATTGGCGTAGCCAGAGTCAACTGCAGGCTGAGACCGACATGGAAGATATCCGTGCAGTCAGCGTACCCAGGTCCTTCATGGATTCCACCATGAACCCCGCAGAATCCTGTATGTTACGTCAAAACAATTCAATGTCACTGCTATCCATTGTATCCAAATACTCTAGTAATTTGCCTGACCACTTTACTATGGCTTTAGAAATCTATGCACAGGCAATAGTGGGCCTTAACACCACTCCTGAAGCACTGTAAATGGATTTGAGCGTAGTGTCAATTTTACAATCAGCCGGTTCTTTTAACGCGGTAGTTACAGGGACAGGTAAAACCACCTTTTTAGATAGTCTGGAGACAGATGCGTCCACAATGGGTGGGTTTTCCCATTTTTTCCTATCTTCCCCAGGGAAGGGAAAAGCAACCAGAACCCTTTTTTTGATCTGGAATTTTTTCTCCGGGTTTTCCCAGGATTTTTCAAATATAGCGTTTCATTCTTTAGACGCAGGGAAGGTTAGCGAGGCTTTCTTATTGTCAGTGAAGTAAGCCTCCTCAACCTGCTCAGGTGTGGTGTCATTAATGTTTAACACATCTCTAATGGCCTCAATCATGAGCTGCACCCCCTTAGCAAGGATTGCCGCCCCCCTCAGAACCTCCCCATCACCGTCTGCAATATCAGAATCGGTATCCGTGTCATCTTGCATAATTCGGGCAAGTGCACAATTCTGTGGGAACATGCTAGGGGATTTTGCAGGAATAGGGACAGAGCCTGACCAAACTGCCATAGACTTCTTCAACACCTGAGTTTCAGTCTCAGTATTAGCTACCCTAGTAGAGATCTGAGAGATCATTCCTCTGATAGAGGTTAACCACTCAGGTTCAACAATAGGGATCTGAGACAAAGCATTACAATCCTGTGTACATGAAAAGGATCCCTCCTGAGAGGAAACATCTTCTGCAGCATATGACACAGAGTCTCTAGACATGGCTATGTGAGATATTAAACACCTACACACACACACACACACACACACACACACACACACACACACACACAGAAATGTCAGCCACAATTTCCCCCTAAGTATGCCACAGAGAGACACAGAGATTGGAGCCAACCCACACACAGCGCTTTTTGAGGTAGAACTAATGAAACTACCAGCGCTGTCTGTGTACCTTAATAGACTACACAGACTTTATACAGCACCCCTCACCCCACCCCACCCCTTCTACAACCCCCTGCAGCTGGAGTTGCTTGGAGGGACAGCTCTCCCTGTCAGCGTCTGTTGTACAGGAACTGCAGGCAGGAAAATGGCGCTGAACGCTGCTGGGTCCACTCCGAGGAGAAGCTCCGCCTCCCAAACATGGTGCTGCTTCCCGCTCTTCATTATATTATACTAGCCTGAGGATTTCTGCTGGCAGTGGTCCAGGGACCCTGACAGGTTTGCTGACCAGGATTGGGTATAGGCGCTGACTCAGGGTGCCCTTCACAGCGCCGCACTATGTACCACTGAGCCCCGAAGTGCAGTTAGTACTGCGCTCCCTACCCTGTTGCCGCCATCTTCACACCGGCTCCTCGCTTGCCAGGGGGGCCGGTGACTCACTCGCCACCAAAGTCTTCTGGCTCTGTAAGGGGGTGGCGACATGCTGCGGGAGTGAGCGGTCGCCTGGAGCGGCTAATGATCAGCACCCTCAGGAGCTCAGTGCCCTGTCAGCGGAGATAGCGGCTCAGACGCCGCAGGGCGGACACTACTCCCCCCATTAGTCCCACGAAACAGGGAGGCTGTTGCCAGCAGCCTCCCTGTAAAATAATAAATTGTAAGAAAACTTATACTAGAGAAACTCTGGAGAGCTCCCCTAGCTGTGACCGGCTCCTCCGGGCACATTTTCTAAACTGAGTCTGTTAGGAGATGCATAGAGGGAGGAGCCAGCCCACACTCTCAAACTCTTAAAGTGTCAGTGGCTCCTAGTGGACCCGTCTATACCCCCATGGTACTAATGTGGACCCCAGCATCCTCTAGGACGTAAGAGAAAAGGAGATTTATGGTAGACTTACCATGATTAAATCTCTTTCTGCGAGGTACACTGTGCTCCACAGGGCACCCACCCTGACGCACTTACCTTCTTTGGGTTTGTATGGCATTAGCCACTGGTCCCTTCTCCTGTCGTGAGAATGTGGTTCTATGTGACTAACATCTGCCTTCTCTTTTACCTGCTTCTGCATTGGACTGGTTAACAAAACTGAGCTCCAGTGCCTGGAGGCGGGATTATAGAGGAGGCCCCGCAATGCATTCTGGGACAGTCTAAAGCTTTAGCCTGTTGGTGCCTCTGGACCAAGATCCATCTCTACACCCCGATGTATTCCCTGTGGAACCCAGTGTATCTCGCAGAAAGAGATTTAACCATGGTAAGTCTACCATAAATCTCTATATAATGTTAGTGCATGCATGATAATATACCAGACCCCTATGGGCAAGTCCGACCCTAGCTGATACAGCCGGGTCTCTGCAACTTTTATAGGGAACTCTTCTGTCTTTAATACAGCTTTCTTTAGTGCCGCTATTTTTTTCTCCTGACCTCCGATCTCATTCAGGAACCTTGAGAGAAATATAGTATAAACATATAAAAAGAAAATCCCCTACGGAACTCTCACCGTATTATGTGGAAGTAATAACCATGCCGTGTAGCTTCTGTAGGTGCTCAAATATTTACATGGATATAAGCATGTATAGCCAGAAGCTTCTGCGGTGCATAGTCAAGTTTATTAAAGCAGAGAACGCGTCAGTGATTCAGCCGGCTGCAAATATAGCAGGAATAATGTCACCTCTGCAGACGTGCTATCTAAAACAGTGCCTCTGCATGGAATAGGCGACATTAATTATAAAGGGATAAAAGGATTGTCTACGTAGCTGGAGATAAACACTACAATAAATAGAATTTGTAGCCCTAAGAGACATACTGTTTGCCTTATGTAATATTTTTTGTATTCGCCTTAGAGTTGGGTGTAAAAACGCAGCACATTAGAATGAACACTGTGACCCCTCTTTTCCTCTAAGCATATGGTCTACAACAGTTCCACAAAAAGAGTTTGTGTGGGCCAGATGGGAGGGGTGTAGTCACTTATGGCACCTGATTTGATGACAGTGGTTACTGACCAATCAGGTGCTACAAACACTGTTTACTAGTGATGAGCGGGTTCGGTTTCTCGGAAACCGAACCCCCCCGAACTTCAGCCTTTTTACACGGGTCCGAGCCGTGGTCGAATTCTCCCGTGTGGCTCGGGTAAACCGAGCGCGCCCGAACAAAATCATTCCGCTGTCGGATTCTCGCGAGATTCGGATTCTATATAAGCAGCCGCACGTTGCCGCCATTTTCACACGTGCATTGAGATTGATAGGGAGAGGACGTGGCTGGCGTCCTCTCTGTTATAGTCATAATAGAAAAGACTAAGAGTGACATTGTTATAATTGTGGGGAGGATTGGGGACGGGGAGCAGCTGTTAGGAGTACAGTGCAGGGTTTTGCTGATAGTAGTGAGTGTGACCACCAGTTTAATCCGTTCTCTGCCTGAAAAAAACGCTCCATACCATATCTGTGCTCAGTGTGCTGCATGATATATCTGTGCTGAGTGCACTGCTCACACTGCCTAATTGTGGGGACTGGGGAGCAGTTATAGCAGGAGTACAATGCACTGTTTTGCTGACAGTGACCACCAGTCCAGTATACGTTTGTCTGCCTGAAAAACACTCCTGTGGTGGCTTTTTTTCTTTATACTAGTAGTTTAGCAGTCTGCTGACAGTGTCCACCAGGTCCATATATTATACAGTATATTATATATATATAGCAGTACGGTAGGCCACGGCTGTACCTACCTCTGTTTCGTCACTCGTCGTCCATAAGTAATAATAGTATACTATCCATCCATCTACATTGTATACCTGTGGTGGCTTTTTTTTCTTCATACTAGTTTAGCAGTCTGCTGACAGTGAGCACCAGGTCCGTTATTATTATTCTGTATATATTATATATATAGCAGTACGGTAGGCCACGGCTGTACCTACCTCTGTGTCGTCACTCTTCGTCCATAAGTAATAATACTATGCTATCCATCCATCTACATTGTATACCTGTGGTGGCTTTTTTTTCTTCATACTAGTTTAGCAGTCTGCTGACAGTGTCCACCAGGTATATATTATATATATATAGCAGTATGGTAGGCCACGGCTGTACCTACCTCTGTGTCGTCACTCGTCGTCCATAAGTAATAATACTATACTATCCATCCATCTACATTGTATACCTGTGGTGGCTTTTTTTTCTTCATACTAGTTTAGCAGTCTGCTGACAGTGTCCACCAGGTCCGTTATTATTATTCTGTATATATTATATATATAGCAGTACGGTAGGCCACGGCTGTACCTACCTCTGTGTCGTCACTCGTCGTCCATAAGTAATAATACTATACTATCCATCCATCTACATTGTATACCTGTGGTGGCTTTTTTTTCTTCATACTAGTTTAGCAGTCTGCTGACAGTGTCCACCAGGTCCGTTATTATTATTCTGTATATATTATATATATAGCAGTACGGTAGGCCACGGCTGTACCTACCTCTGTGTCGTCACTCATCGTCCATAAGTAATAATACTGTACTATCCATCCATCTACATTGTATACCTGTGGTGGCTTTTTTTTCTTCATACTAGTTTAGCAGTCTGCTGACAGTGTCCACCAGGTCCGTTATTATTATTCTGTATATATTATATATATAGCAGTACGGTAGGCCACGGCTGTACCTACCTCTGTGTCGTCACTCGTCGTCCATAAGTAATAATACTATACTATCCATCCATCTACATTGTATACCTGTGGTGGCTTTTTTTTCTTCATACTAGTTTAGCAGTCTGCTGACAGTGTCCACCAGGTCCGTTATTATTATTCTGTATATATTATATATATATAGCAGTACGGTAGGCCACGGCTGTACCTACCTCTGTGTCGTCACTCGTCGTCCATAAGTAATAATACTATACTATCCATCCATCTACATTGTATACCTGTGGTGGCTTTTTTTTCTTCATACTAGTTTAGCAGTCTGCTGACAGTGTCCACCAGGTCCGTTATTATTATTCTGTATATATTATATATATAGCAGTACGGTAGGCCACGGCTGTACCTACCTCTGTGTCGTCACTCGTCGTCCATAAGTAATAATACTATAATATCCATCCATCTACATTGTATACCTGTGGTGGCTTTTTTTTCTTCATACTAGTTTAGCAGTCTGTTGACAGTGTCCACCAGGTCCGTTATTATTATTCCGTATATATTATATATATAGCAGTACGGTAGGCCACGGCTGTACCTACCTCTGTGTCGTCACTCGTCGTCCATAAGTAATAATACTATACTATCCATCCATCTACATTGTATACCTGTGGTGGCTTTTTTTTCTTCATACTAGTTTAGCAGTCTGCTGACAGTGTCCACCAGGTCCGTTATTATTATTCTGTATATATTATATATATAGCAGTACGGTAGGCCACGGCTGTACCTACCTCTGTGTCGTCCATAAGTAATAATACTATACTATCCATCCATCTACATTGTATACCTGTGGTGGCTTTTTTTCTTCATACTAGTTTAGCAGTCTGCTGACAGTGTCCACCAGGTCCGTTATTATTATTCTGTATATATTATATATATAGCAGTACGGTAGGCCACGGCTGTGTCAGGTCCGGGTGTTTTTGTGAATCCGTTAACCCGGGACCAACCACAGGTGTAGGTGCTGGGCTATGAAGAAAGCAGGGAGGACGAAGAAAGTTCCGATTCATATATTTATTCAAAATAACAATTCAGTAAAGAGTTAACTGACAAGTTGTTAATCATCATATTATACTGAAGTATTGCAGGAATAATATGCAAGAGAAAACTCAAAAATACATAAAAGAAATGTTCATGGAAACATATGCAAAACAAGCTGATGAATAAATGTTGGATTGTCCAAATATAAACGAGCTTTGATGCTGAACTGCAGAATATGATTAACTGGATAATGCAGACATGAAGAGATAACTGTAAGGATTTGCAATGGAGTTTTGAGAGTTAACTGAGAGACTGTGAAGAATTATCCTTGTTATGACAACATAGCAAATATAAACAAGCTTTGATGCTGAACTGCAGAATGTTATTAACTGGATAATGCAGACATGAAGAGATAACTGTAAGGATTTGCAATGGAGTTTTGAGAGTTAACTGAGAGACTGAAGAATTATCCTTGTTATGACAACATAGCAAATATAAACAAGCTTTGATGCTGAACTGCAGATTGTGTTTAACTGGTTAATGCAGACATGGAGAATTAACTGTAAGAATTGGCAATGGAGCTTTGAGAGTTAACTAAGAGACTGTGATGAATTATCCTTGTAATGACAACATAGCAAATAAAAGTACTGAATTGGGTTACTTGCGGGTTCCGGAGATCACTGTGAAACTGTAGTAGAAGACAAGGTGATGAATGGGTTAAATGCAGAGTTGAACAAACGAACAGCTGAGAGAAACAGAATCCTCCAGACTTTGAATGATAGGCAGACTGACAAGGTAACCTCATGCAGGACACTGGGAATCCAACTATTTCCAATAGGAGTGCAATTAACTGACAGCACAGCAGAGAGCCGGTGGATCTTTCAGCAGTGAAGGCTGCAGACGGACCTCTGGGAACGGAGGCGATATCTGGACCACGGGAATCACACAGGAATGCACGGAGAGAGCTCAGAGCTAGAGCACAGCTTTGATACAACAAAGCACTGGCCCAGAGTAACATAATCCCAGCCTACTTAAAGGCAGCACAAGCACGGGATTGGCTTACACCTGCCCACAGGTGTTTTCACAAGTGCTCTGTATTAGCTATTTGGTCTCCAACATGGCCACCTCCTATACAGCAGACACACCGCAGTGCCTTAGGCCATTTGGTCCCCGCACTCACAGTTCCCAGACTCTGCATTACCTGTGCCATTGATCACGCCGTGTCCCCACACGGGCGCACAGCACCGCGAGCAACCGCACTGGCAACGGATGAACCCCAGAACCCGCAGAGGTAAGAGACCGGTTCGTGACAGTACCCCCTCCTCTAAGGGTGGTCTCCGAACACCTTTGAACCTTATCAGGATTTTTGGAGAAGTATTTCTGTACCAGTCTTGGAGCATGAACATCTTCAGAGAAAACCCAGGATCTTTCCTCTGGACCGTAACCCTTCCAGTCGACCAGAAACTGTAAACGTCCATATCGGGAACGTGAGTCCACAATCTCTTTAACTTCAAATTCCTCATTCTGCAAAGAGTGAACTTTAGGAGATTTGGACTGGGTAGTACGGAACTTATTGAGAATCAAAGGCTTCAGTAAAGATGTATGAAAGGCGTTAGGAATTCTCAAAGACGGTGGCAACTTGACTTTGTATGACACAGGGTTGAGTACCTTAACAATGGGAAATGGACCAATAAACTTGGGAGCAAATTTCTTAGAAGGAACTTTGAACTTGCGATTGCGCGTAGAAATCCAAACTTGGTCTCCCACTTTGTAACTCGGTACAACTTTACGTTTTCTATCTGCAAAAGATTGATAACGAGCGGAAGTTTTGACCAAGGACTTACGTACACAACTCCAGATGCTAGATAGACGTTGAAGCTCTTGATCTGCTGCTGGAACCTCTAGGGCTGGCAATGGATGAAACTCTGGTGGAGAACTTCTTGGACTCTTATGTTGGGCACATTTAGGACATGCTGCTATAAACTCTTGGACATCGGCTTTGAGACGTGGCCACCAATAAGACTGTTGAATAAATTTGAGAGTCTTTAGAACCCCAGGATGACCCATGAAGGAAGAGGAGTGAACCCAGGTAAGCAGCTGTTTTCGAAGACTTGTGGCGACAAAGGTCTTGCCAGGCGGAGGAACTGGAGAGGTTCGAGTCATTAAGAAGGACGTAGGATTCACAATGGCTTGATTCGTGGTAGCATCATTTAATTCAGAAGAAGCAAAGGACCGGGAAAGGGCATCTGCCTTTTTGTTCTGAGACCCTGGACGATAGGTGAGTTTGAAATCAAATCGTGAGAAGAAAAGCGCCCATCGAGCTTGTCGTGGATTCAAACACTGAGCTGACTGCAGATACAGAAGATTCTTATGATCAGTATAAACTGTAATGCGATGTTGAGCTCCTTCTAGAAGGTATCTCCACTCCTCAAATGCCAACTTGATGGCAAGTAACTCTTGCTCACCGATTGCATAATTACGTTCTGCCGGGAGGAACTTACGGGAGAAATATCCGCAGGGATGGACCTTTTTATCTTCAAAGACTTGTGACAACACAGCTCCTACTGCTTCTGTAGATGCATGCACCTCTAGTAGAAAGGGACGATTCAAATCAGGCTGTCGAAGAATGGGGGCTGACACAAAGGCTTGCTTTAAATCAGAGAAGGCTTTGATTGCTTCAGAAGACCAGTTAGTAGGATTTGCTCCCTTGCGAGTTAGGGCTGTGATAGGAGCAGCTAACGTAGAATAATTCTTAATGAATCTCCTATAGAAATTAGCAAAGCCAAGAAATCGCTGAATCCCCTTGAGAGTTGTAGGAGTGGACCAATCCCGGATAGCTCGCGTCTCTGGGATGGATAGCGGATGAATTTGTCCCCTAGGAGGGGTCTTGCCCGGAACCAGGACGACTGGGCAGTCCCATTCACGATGAGGAGGTAGAGAGTCTGCTGCTTGCTTACTGGAAACATCCGCAAGGGATTGATACACCGGAGGTAGATCGGAAAGGCTAATTGACCGAAGAGGTACAATTGTAGCTACACAGTCCTTGGTACAAGATTTACCCCATGAAAGGACTTCCATGGTTTGCCAATTAAGTTGAGGATTATGTTTCTGCAGCCAAGGTAAACCAAGTATCACATCTTGAGAGGCTTTGGGAATCACGTAGAAGGAGAGGTATTCGGAATGGAGCTCACCAACTTTCATCTTGAGACATACGGTTCGATGAGTAATTATACCATCTGGAATTCGACTTCCATCCACTGCTGTAACAGCAACTGCTGCTTCCAGGGGCATGGTTTGAACTTTAGACCGTATGACAAAGGCTGAGGAGATGAAGTTCTTGGCTGCCCCGGAATCTAGGAGGGCTGAAACTTTCACTGTAGAACTTGGAACTTCTAATTGAATAGACAAGGTTGGCTCTTTCCCAGAACGTGATTCTAAAGTAACTCCTAGCTTAACCTCTCTTGAATAAGCTAGGAGGCGAGAGTTTCCCGGTCGGAGTTTGCAGAATTTAACTGAATGTTCGGAGGACCCACAGTACATGCAGAGGTTACCCTGTCGACGACGAAGTCGTTCCTCCTCTGTGAGGCGAGAGTGCCCAATCTGCATAGGTTCTTCCGTCATTACTGGAGACTGTGATGAAGAATCTTGTCGAGGTCTAGGATGATCACGTGGACTGGATCGCTCTGCCCTGGATTTCTCTAAACATCGCTCCCTGTAACGTAGATCAAGTTTGTTACAGAGAGAAATCAATTCATCCAGTTTAATTGGCACATCCCGGATAGTTAAATCATCCTTGATTCTTTCTGAAAGTCCATTCCAAAACGCGGCGATCAGGGCCTCCTCATTCCAGTTTAACTCTGAAGACAACGTGCGAAACTGAATAATATATTGACTGACAGGACGTAAACCTTGACGTAGACGGAGAATCTCCAAGGATGCTGAGGTGGTCCTGCCTGGTTCGTCAAAGATTCTCCGGAAGGAAGATACGAACTCTTTGTAATTAGAGAGGATAGGATCACCTCTCTCCCATAATGGTGATGCCCACTCCAGAGCCTGACCGGAGAGGAGGGCAATAATATATGCAACCTTAGAACGAGCTGATGGGAAACTGGCAGACATCAGTTCAAACTGGATCTCGCATTGATTCAGGAATCCTCTGCAAAGTTTTGGAGTTCCGTCAAACTTACTCGGAGAGGGTAACTGCAAGCGGGACGTAGGCAGCGTCACAGGAGAAGCTGTAGTGGTAACTGGGACATCTGGGGTTGGAATCTGGACTTGGAACGTTTTAATAGCCGTATGAAGAGTCTCTAAACGGTCTGCCATAGTTTGCATAAACTGCACTATTTGTGTCTGTATAGACTCCTGGTTTTCCAGACGGGAAAGGATATCTGACGTAGCACCGCCTCCTGCGAATTGGTCACTTGACGGATCCATGTGGCCAGAGCTTACTGTCAGGTCCGGGTGTTTTTGTGAATCCGTTAACCCGGGACCAACCACAGGTGTAGGTGCTGGGCTATGAAGAAAGCAGGGAGGACGAAGAAAGTTCCGATTCATATATTTATTCAAAATAACAATTCAGTAAAGAGTTAACTGACAAGTTGTTAATCATCATATTATACTGAAGTATTGCAGGAATAATATGCAAGAGAAAACTCAAAAATACATAAAAGAAATGTTCATGGAAACATATGCAAAACAAGCTGATGAATAAATGTTGGATTGTCCAAATATAAACGAGCTTTGATGCTGAACTGCAGAATATGATTAACTGGATAATGCAGACATGAAGAGATAACTGTAAGGATTTGCAATGGAGTTTTGAGAGTTAACTGAGAGACTGTGAAGAATTATCCTTGTTATGACAACATAGCAAATATAAACAAGCTTTGATGCTGAACTGCAGAATGTTATTAACTGGATAATGCAGACATGAAGAGATAACTGTAAGGATTTGCAATGGAGTTTTGAGAGTTAACTGAGAGACTGAAGAATTATCCTTGTTATGACAACATAGCAAATATAAACAAGCTTTGATGCTGAACTGCAGATTGTGTTTAACTGGTTAATGCAGACATGGAGAATTAACTGTAAGAATTGGCAATGGAGCTTTGAGAGTTAACTAAGAGACTGTGATGAATTATCCTTGTAATGACAACATAGCAAATAAAAGTACTGAATTGGGTTACTTGCGGGTTCCGGAGATCACTGTGAAACTGTAGTAGAAGACAAGGTGATGAATGGGTTAAATGCAGAGTTGAACAAACGAACAGCTGAGAGAAACAGAATCCTCCAGACTTTGAATGATAGGCAGACTGACAAGGTAACCTCATGCAGGACACTGGGAATCCAACTATTTCCAATAGGAGTGCAATTAACTGACAGCACAGCAGAGAGCCGGTGGATCTTTCAGCAGTGAAGGCTGCAGACGGACCTCTGGGAACGGAGGCGATATCTGGACCACGGGAATCACACAGGAATGCACGGAGAGAGCTCAGAGCTAGAGCACAGCTTTGATACAACAAAGCACTGGCCCAGAGTAACATAATCCCAGCCTACTTAAAGGCAGCACAAGCACGGGATTGGCTTACACCTGCCCACAGGTGTTTTCACAAGTGCTCTGTATTAGCTATTTGGTCTCCAACATGGCCACCTCCTATACAGCAGACACACCGCAGTGCCTTAGGCCATTTGGTCCCCGCACTCACAGTTCCCAGACTCTGCATTACCTGTGCCATTGATCACGCCGTGTCCCCACACGGGCGCACAGCACCACGAGCAACCGCGCTGGCAACGGATGAACCCCAGAACCCGCAGAGGTAAGAGACTGGTTCGTGACAGGCTGTACCTACCTCTGTGTCGTCACTCGTCGTCCATAAGTAATAATACTATACTATCCATCCATCTACATTGTATACCTGTGGTGGCTTTTAGTTGTGCGCAAAATATGGAGAACAAAAATGTGGAGGTTAAAAAAATAGGGAAAGATAAAGATCCACTTCCACCTCGTGCTGAAGCTGCTGCCACTAGTCATGGCCGAGACGATGAAATGCCATCAACGTCGTCTGCCAAGGCCGATGCCCAATGTCATAGTACAGAGCATGTAAAATCCAAAACACAAAAGATCAGTAAAATGACCCAAAAATCAAAATTAAAAGCGTCTGAGGAGAAGCGTAAACTTGCCAATATGCCATTTACGACACGGAGTGGCAAGGAACGGCTGAGGCCCTGGCCTATGTTCATGGCTAGTGGTTCAGCTTCACATGAGGATGGAAGCACTCAGCCTCTCGCTAGAAAAATGAAAAGACTTAAGCTGGCAAAAGCACAGCAAAGAACTGTGCGTTCTTCGAAATCACAAATCCCCAAGGAGAGTCCAATTGTGTCGGTTGCGATGCCTGACCTTCCCAACACTGGACGGGAAGAGCTTGCGCCTTCCACCATTTGCACGCCCCCTGCAAGTGCTGGAAGGAGCACCCGCAGTCCAGTTCCTGATAGTCAAATTGAAGATGTCAGTGTTGAAGTACACCAGGATGAGGATATGGGTGTTGCTGGCGCTGGGGAGGAAATTGACAAGGAGGATTCTGATGGTGAGGTGGTTTGTTTAAGTCAGGCACCCGGGGAGACACCTGTTGTCCGTGGGAGGAATATGGCCATTGACATGCCTGGTCAAAATACAAAAAAAATCAGCTCTTCGGTGTGGAATTATTTCATAACAAATGCGGACAACATGTCAAGCCGTGTGTTGCCTTTGTCAAGCTGTAATAAGTAGGGGTAAGGACGTTAACCACCTCGGAACATCCTCCCTTATACGTCACCTGCAGCGCATTCATCATAAGTCAGTGACAAGTTCAAAAACTTTGGGTGACAGCGGAAGCAGTCCACTGACCACTAAATCTGTAACCAAGCTCCTGCAAACCACACCACCAACTCCCTCAGTGTCAATTTCCTCCTTAGACAGGAAAGCCAATAGTCCTGCAGGCCATGTCACATGCAAGTCTGACTAGTCCTCTCCTGCCTGGGATTCCTCCGATGCATCCTTGAGTGTAACGCCTACTGCTGCTGGCGCTGCTGTTGTTGCTGCTGGGAGTCGATCGTCATCCCAGAGGGGAAGTCGGAAGACCACTTGTACTACTTCCAGTTAGCAATTGACTGTCCAACAGTCCTTTGCGAGGAAGATGAAATATCACAGCAGTCATCCTGCTACAAAGCGGATAACTGAGGCCTTGGCAGCCTGGGCGGTGAGAAACGTGGTTCCGGTATCCATCGTTACTTCAGAGGCAACTATAGACTTGATTGAGGTACTGTGTCCCCGGTACCAAATACCATCTAGGTTCCATTTCTCTAGGCAGACGATACCGAGAATGTACACAGACCTCAGAAAAAGAGTCACCAGTGTCCTAAAAAATGCAGTTGTGCCCAATGTCCACTTAACCACGGACATGTGGACAAGTGGAGCAGGGCAGACTCAGGACTACATGACTGTGACAGCCCACTGGGTAGATGTATTGCCTCCCGCTGCAAGAACAGCAGCGGCGGCACCAGTAGCAGCATCTCGCAAACGCCAACTCGTTCCTAGGCAGGCTACGCTTTGTATCACCGCTTTCCAGAATACGCACACAGCTGAAAACCTCTTACGGCAACTGAGGAAGATCATCGCAGAATGGCTTACCCCAATTGGACTCTCCTGGGGATTTGTGGCATCGGACAACGCCAGCAATATAGTGCGTGCATTACATCTGGGCAAATTCCAGCACGTCCCATGTTTTGCACATACCTTGAATTTGGTGGTGCAGAATTATTTAAAAACCGACAGGGGCGTGCAAGAGATGCTGTCGGTGGCCAGAAGAATTGTGGGCCACTTTCGGCGTACAGGCACCGCGTACAGAAGACTGGAGCACCACCAAAAACACCTGAACCTGCCCTGCCATCATCTGAGACAAGAGGTGGTAACGAGGTGGAATTCAACCCTCTATATGCTTCAGAGGATGGAGGAGCAGCAAAAGGCCATTCAAGCCTATACATCTGCCCACGATATAGGCAAAGGAGGTGGAATCCACCTGTCTCAAGCGCAGTGGAGAATGATTTCAACGTTGTGCAAGGTTCTGCAACCTTTTGAACTTGCCACACGTGAAGTCAGTTCAGACACTGCCAGCCTGAGTCAGGTCATTCCCCTCATCAGGCTTTTGCAGAAGAAGCTGGAGGCATTGAAGGAGGAGCTAAAACAGAGCGATTCCGCTAGGCAAGTGGGACTTGTGGATGGAGCCCTTCATTCGCTTAACCAGGATTCACGGGTGGTCAATCTGTTGAAATCAGAGCACTACATTTTGGCCACCGTGCTCGATCCTAGATTTAAAACCTATGTTGTATCTCTCTTTCCGGCAGACACAAGTCTGCAGAGGTTCAAAGACCTGCTGGTGAGAAAATTGTCAAGTCAAGCGGAACGCGACCCGTCAACAGCTCCTCCTTCACATTCTCCCGCAACTAGGGGTGCGAGGAAAAGGCTACGAATTCCGAGCCCACCCGCTGGCGGTGATGCAGGGCAGTCTGGAGCGAGTGCTGACATCTGGTCCGGACTGAAGGACCTGGCAACGATTACTGACATGTCGTCTACTGTCACTGCATATGATTCTGTCACCATTGAAAGAATGGTGGAGGATTATATGTGTGACTGCATCCAAGTAGGCACGTCAGACAGTCCGTACGTATACTGGCAGGAAAAAGAGGCAATTTGGAGGCCCTTGCAGAAACTGGCTTTATTCTACCTAAGTTGCCCTCCCTCCAGTGTGTACTCCGAAAGAGTGTTTAGTGCCGCCGCTCACCTTGTCAGCAATCGGCGTACAAGGTTACTTCCAGAAAATGTGGAGAAGATGATGTTGAATTATAATCAATTCCTCCGTGGAGACATTCACCAGCAGCAATTGCCTCCAGAAAGTACACGGGGACCTGAGATGGTGGATTCCAGTGGGGACGAATTAATAATCTGTGAGGAGGGGGATGTACACAGTGAAAGGGGTGATGAATCGGACGATGATGATGAGGTGGACATCTTGCCTCCGTAGAGCCAGTTTGTGCAAGGAGAGATTGATTGCTTCTTTTTTGGTGGGGGCCCAAACCAACCAGTCATTTCAGTCACAGTCGTGTGGCAGACCCTGTAGCTGAAATGATGGGTTCGTTAAAGTGTGCATGTCCTGTTTTTACAACATAAGGGTGGGTGGGAGAGCCCAAGGACAATGCCATCTTGCACCTCTTTTTTCTTTCATTTTTCTTTGCGTCATGTGCTGTTTGGGGAGTATTTTTTTGAAGGGCCATCCTGCGTGACACTGCAGTGCCACTCCTAGATGGGCCAGGTGTTTGTGTCGGCCACTTGGGTCGCTTATCTTAGTCACACAGCGACCTTGGTGAGCCTCTTTTTTTCTTTGCGTCATGTGCTGTTTGGGGAGTATTTTTTTGAAGGGCCATCCTGCGTGACACTGCAGTGCCACTCCTAGATGGGCCAGGTGTTTGTGTCGGCCACTTGGGTCGCTTATCTTAGTCACACAGCGACCTTGGTGCGCCTCTTTTTTTCTTTGCGTCATGTGCTGTTTGGGGAGTATTTCTTTGAAGGGCCATCCTGCGTGACACTGCAGTGCCACTCCTAGATGGGCCAGGTGTTTGTGTCGGCCACTTGGGTCGCTTATCTTAGTCACACAGCTACCTCATTGCGCCTCTTTATTTCTTTGCGTCATGTGCTGTTTGGGGAGTATTTTTTTGAAGGGCCATCCTGCGTGACACTGCAGTGCCACTCCTAGATGGGCCAGGTGTTTGTGTCGGCCACTTGGGTCGCTTATCTTATTCACACAGCGACCTTGGTGCGCCTCTTTTTTTCTTTGCGTCATGTGCTGTTTGGGGAGTATTTTTTTGAAGGGCCATCCTGCGTGACACTGCAGTGCCACTCCTAGATGGGCCAGGTGTTTGTGTCGGCCACTTGGGTCGCTTATCTTAGTCACACAGCTACCTCATTGCGCCTCTTTTTTTCTTTGCGTCATGTGCTGTTTGGGGAGTATTTTTTTGAAGGGCCATCCTGTCTGACACTGCAGTGCCACTCCTAGATGGGCCAGGTGTTTGTGTCGGCCACTTGGGTCGCTTAGCTTAGTCACACAGCTACCTCGGTGCAAATTTTAGGACTAAAAATAATATTGTGAGGTGTGAGGTGTGCAGAATAGACTGAAAATTAGAGATGAGCGCCTGAAATTTTTCGGGTTTTGTGTTTTGGTTTTGGGTTCGGTTCCGCGGCCGTGTTTTGGGTTCGACCGCGTTTTGGCAAAACCTCACCGAATTTTTTTTGTCGGATTCGGGTGTGTTTTGGATTCGGGTGTTTTTTTCAAAAAACACTAAAAAACAGCTTAAATCATAGAATTTGGGGGTCATTTTGATCCCAAAGTATTATTAACCTCAAAAACCATAATTTACACTCATTTTCAGTCTATTCTGAATACCTCACACCTCACAATATTATTTTTAGTCCTAAAATTTGCACCGAGGTCGCTGTGTGAGTAAGATAAGCGACCCTAGTGGCCGACACAAACACCGGGCCCATCTAGGAGTGGCACTGCAGTGTCACGCAGGATGTCCCTTCCAAAAAACCCTCCCCAAACAGCACATGACGCAAAGAAAAAAAGAGGCGCAATGAGGTAGCTGTGTGAGTAAGATTAGCGACCCTAGTGGCCGACACAAACACCGGGCCCATCTAGGAGTGGCACTGCAGTGTCACGCAGGATGGCCCTTCCAAAAAACCCTCCCCAAACAGCACATGACGCAAAGAAAAAAAGAGGCGCAATGAGGTAGCTGTGTGAGTAAGATAAGCGACCCTAGTGGCCGACACAAACACCGGGCCCATCTAGGAGTGGCACTGCAGTGTCACGCAGGATGGCCCTTCCAAAAAACCCTCCCCAAACAGCACATGACGCAAAGAAAAAAAGAGGCGCAATGAGGTAGCTGTGTGAGTAAGATTAGCGACCCTAGTGGCCGACACAAACACCGGGCCCATCTAGGAGTGGCACTGCAGTGTCACGCAGGATGTCCCTTCCAAAAAACCCTCCCCAAACAGCACATGACGCAAAGAAAAAAAGAGGCGCAATGAGGTAGCTGTGTGAGTAAGATTAGCGACCCTAGTGGCCGACACAAACACCGGGCCCATCTAGGAGTGGCACTGCAGTGTCACGCAGGATGTCCCTTCCAAAAAACCCTCCCCAAACAGCACATGACGCAAAGAAAAAAAGAGGCGCAATGAGGTAGCTGTGTGAGTAAGATTAGCGACCCTAGTGGCCGACACAAACACCGGGCCCATCTAGGAGTGGCACTGCAGTGTCACGCAGGATGTCCCTTCCAAAAAACCCTCCCCAAACAGCACATGACGCAAAGAAAAAAAGAGGCGCAATGAGGTAGCTGACTGTGTGAGTAAGATTAGCGACCCTAGTGGCCGACACAAACACCGGGCCCATCTAGGAGTGGCACTGCAGTGTCACGCAGGATGTCCCTTCCAAAAAAAACCCTCCCCAATCAGCACATGATGCAAAGAAAAAGAAAAGAAAAAAGAGGTGCAAGATGGAATTGTCCTTGGGCCCTCCCACCCACCCTTATGTTGTATAAACAAAACAGGACATGCACACTTTAACCAACCCATCATTTCAGTGACAGGGTCTGCCACACGACTGTGACTGATATGACGGGTTGGTTTGGACCCCCCCCAAAAAAGAAGCAATTAATCTCTCCTTGCACAAACTGGCTCTACAGAGGCAAGATGTCCACCTCATCTTCACCCTCCGATATATCACCGTGTACATCCCCCTCCTCACAGATTATCAATTCGTCCCCACTGGAATCCACCATCTCAGCTCCCTGTGTACTTTGTGGAGGCAATTGCTGCTGGTCAATGTCTCCGCGGAGGAATTGATTATAATTCATTTTAATGAACATCATCTTCTCCACATTTTCTGGATGTAACCTCGTACGCCGATTGCTGACAAGGTGAGCGGCGGCACTAAACACTCTTTCGGAGTACACACTTGTGGGAGGGCAACTTAGGTAGAATAAAGCCAGTTTGTGCAAGGGCCTCCAAATTGCCTCTTTTTCCTGCAAGTATAAGTACGGACTGTGTGACGTGCCTACTTGGATGCGGTCACTCATATAATCCTCCACCATTCTATCAATGTTGAGAGAATCATATGCAGTGACAGTAGACGACATGTCCGTAATCGTTGTCAGGTCCTTCAGTCCGGACCAGATGTCAGCATCAGCAGTCGCTCCAGACTGCCCTGCATCACCGCCAGCGGGTGGGCTCGGAATTCTGAGCCTTTTCCTCGCACCCCCAGTTGCGGGAGAATGTGAAGGAGGAGATGTTGACAGGTCGCGTTCCGCTTGACTTGACAATTTTGTCACCAGCAGGTCTTTCAACCCCAGCAGACCTGTGTCTGCCGGAAAGAGAGATCCAAGGTAGGCTTTAAATCTAGGATCGAGCACGGTGGCCAAAATGTAGTGCTCTGATTTCAACAGATTGACCACCCGTGAATCCTTGTTAAGCGAATTAAGGGCTGCATCCACAAGTCCCACATGCCTAGCGGAATCGCTCCCTTTTAGCTCCTTCTTCAATGCCTCCAGCTTCTTCTGCAAAAGCCTGATTAGGGGAATGACCTGACTCAGGCTGGCAGTGTCTGAACTGACTTCACGTGTGGCAAGTTCAAAGGGCATCAGAACCTTGCACAACGTTGAAATCATTCTCCACTGCACTTGAGACAGGTGCATTCCATCTCCTATATCGTGCTCAATTGTATAGGCTTGAATGGCCTTTTGCTGCTCCTCCAACCTCTGAAGCATATAAAGGGTTGAATTCCACCTCGTTACCACTTCTTGCTTCAGATGATGGCAGGGCAGGTTCAGTAGTTTTTGGTGGTGCTCCAGTCTTCTGTACGTGGTGCCTGTACGCCGAAAGTGTCCCGCAATTTTTCTGGCCACCGACAGCATCTCTTGCACGCCCCTGTCGTTTTTTTAAAAATTCTGCACCACCAAATTCAAGGTATGTGCAAAACATGGGACGTGCTGGAATTTGCCCATATTTAATGCACACACAATATTGCTGGCGTTGTCCGATGCCACAAATCCACAGGAGAGTCCAATTGGGGTAAGCCATTCCGCGATGATCTTCCTCAGTTGCCGTAAGAGGTTTTCAGCTGTGTGCGTATTCTGGAAAGCGGTGATACAAAGCGTAGCCTGCCTAGGAAAGAGTTGGCGTTTGCGAGATGCTGCTACTGGTGCCGCCGCTGCTGTTCTTGCGGCGGGAGTCCATACATCTACCCAGTGGGCTGTCACAGTCATATAGTCCTGACCCTGCCCTGCTCCACTTGTCCACATGTCCGTGGTTAAGTGGACATTGGGTACAACTGCATTTTTTAGGAGACTGGTGAGTCTTTTTCTGACGTCCGTGTACATTCTCGGTATCGCCTGCCTAGAGAAGTGGAACCTAGATGGTATTTGGTAACGGGGGCACACTGCCTCAATAAATTGTCTAGTTCCCTGTGAACTAACGGCGGATACCGGACGCACGTCTAACACCAACATAGTTGTCAAGGACTCAGTTATCCGCTTTGCAGTAGGATGACTGCTGTGATATTTCATCTTCCTCGCAAAGGACTGTTGAACAGTCAATTGCTTACTGGAAGTAGTACAAGTGGGCTTACGACTTCCCCTCTGGGATGACCATCGACTCCCAGCGGCAACAACAGCAGCGCCAGCAGCAGTAGGCGTTACACGCAAGGATGCATCGGAGGAATCCCAGGCAGGAGAGGACTCGTCAGACTTGCCAGTGACATGGCCTGCAGGACTATTGGCATTCCTGGGGAAGGAGGAAATTGACACTGAGGGAGTTGGTGGGGTGGTTTGCGTGAGCTTGGTTACAAGAGGAAGGGATTTACTGGTCAGTGGACTGCTTCCGCTGTCACCCAAAGTTTTTGAACTTGTCACTGACTTATTATGAATGCGCTGCAGGTGACGTATAAGGGAGGATGTTCCGAGGTGGTTAACATCCTTACCCCTACTTATTACAGCTTGACAAAGGGAACACACGGCTTGACACCTGTTGTCCGCATTTCTGGTGAAATACCTCCACACCGAAGAGCTGATTTTTTTGGTATTTTCACCTGGCATGTCAACGGCCATATTCCTCCCACGGACAACAGGTGTCTCCCCGGGTGCCTGACTTAAACAAACCACCTCACCATCAGAATCCTCCTGGTCAATTTCCTCCCCAGCGCCAGCAACACCCATATCCTCCTCATCCTGGTGTACTTCAACACTGACATCTTCAATCTGACTATCAGGAACTGGACTGCGGGTGCTCCTTCCAGCACTTGCAGGGGGCGTGCAAATGGTGGAAGGCGCATGCTCTTCACGTCCAGTGTTGGGAAGGTCAGGCATCGCAACCGACACAATTGGACTCTCCTTGTGGATTTGGGATTTCAAAGAACGCACAGTTCTTTGCGGTGCTTTTGCCAGCTTGAGTCTTTTCAGTTTTCTAGCGAGAGGCTGAGTGCTTCCATCCTCATGTGAAGCTGAACCACTAGCCATGAACATAGGCCAGGGCCTCAGCCGTTCCTTGCCACTCCGTGTGGTAAATGGCATTATTGGCAAGTTTACGCTTCTCCTCCGACAATTTTATTTTAGGTTTTGGAGTCCTTTTTTTACTGATATTTGGTGTTTTGGTTTTGACATGCTCTGTACTATGCCATTGGGCATCGGCCTTGGCAGACGACGTTGCTGGCATTTCATCGTCTCGGCCATGACTAGTGGCAGCAGCTTCAGCACGAGGTGGAAGTGGATCTTGATCTTTCCCTAATTTTGGAACCTCAACATTTTTGTTCTCCATATTTTAATAGGCACAACTAAAAGGCACCTCAGGTAAACAATGGAGATGGATGGATTGGATACTAGTATACAATTATGGACGGGCTGCCGAGTGCCGACACAGAGGTAGCCACAGCCGTGAACTACCGCACTGTACTGTGTCTGCTGCTAATATATAGACTGGTTGATAAAGAGATAGTATACTCGTAACTAGTATGTATGTATAAAGAAAGAAAAAAAAACCACGGTTAGGTGGTATATACAATTATGGACGGGCTGCCGAGTGCCGACACAGAGGTAGCCACAGCCGTGAACTACCGCACTGTACTGTGTCTGCTGCTAATATATAGACTGGTTGATAAAGAGATAGTATACTCGTAACTAGTATGTATGTATAAAGAAAGAAAAAAAAACCACGGTTAGGTGGTATATACAATTATGGACGGGCTGCCGAGTGCCGACACAGAGGTAGCCACAGCCGTGAACTACCGCACTGTACTGTGTCTGCTGCTAATATATAGACTGGTTGATAAAGAGATAGTATACTCGTAACTAGTATGTATGTATAAAGAAAGAAAAAAAAACCACGGTTAGGTGGTATATACAATTATGGACGGGCTGCCGAGTGCCGACACAGAGGTAGCCACAGCCGTGAACTACCGCACTGTACTGTGTCTGCTGCTAATATATAGACTGGTTGATAAAGAGATAGTATACTCGTAACTAGTATGTATGTATAAAGAAAGAAAAAAAAACCACGGTTAGGTGGTATATACAATTATGGACGGGCTGCCGAGTGCCGACACAGAGGTAGCCACAGCCGTGAACTACCGCACTGTACTGTGTCTGCTGCTAATATATAGACTGGTTGATAAAGAGATAGTATACTCGTAACTAGTATGTATGTATAAAGAAAGAAAAAAAAACCACGGTTAGGTGGTATATACAATTATGGACGGGCTGCCGAGTGCCGACACAGAGGTAGCCACAGCCGTGAACTACCGCACTGTACTGTGTCTGCTGCTAATATATAGACTGGTTGATAAAGAGATAGTATACTCGTAACTAGTATGTATGTATAAAGAAAGAAAAAAAAACCACGGTTAGGTGGTATATACAATTATGGACGGGCTGCCGAGTGCCGACACAGAGGTAGCCACAGCCGTGAACTACCGCACTGTACTGTGTCTGCTGCTAATATATAGACTGGTTGATAAAGAGATAGTATACTCGTAACTAGTATGTATGTATAAAGAAAGAAAAAAAAACCACGGTTAGGTGGTATATACAATTATGGACGGGCTGCCGAGTGCCGACACAGAGGTAGCCACAGCCGTGAACTACCGCACTGTACTGTGTCTGCTGCTAATATATAGACTGGTTGATAAAGAGATAGTATACTCGTAACTAGTATGTATGTATAAAGAAAGAAAAAAAAAACCACGGTTAGGTGGTATATACAATTATGGACGGGCTGCCGAGTGCCGACACAGAGGTAGCCACAGCCGTGAACTACCGCACTGTACTGTGTCTGCTGCTAATATATAGACTGGTTGATAAAGAGATAGTATACTCGTAACTAGTATGTATGTATAAAGAAAGAAAAAAAAACCACGGTTAGGTGGTATATACAATTATGGACGGGCTGCCGAGTGCCGACACAGAGGTAGCCACAGCCGTGAACTACCGCACTGTACTGTGTCTGCTGCTAATATATAGACTGGTTGATAAAGAGATAGTATACTCGTAACTAGTATGTATGTATAAAGAAAGAAAAAAAAACCACGGTTAGGTGGTATATACAATTATGGACGGGCTGCCGAGTGCCGACACAGAGGTAGCCACAGCCGTGAACTACCGCACTGTACTGTGTCTGCTGCTAATATATAGACTGGTTGATAAAGAGATAGTATACTCGTAACTAGTATGTATGTATAAAGAAAGAAAAAAAAACCACGGTTAGGTGGTATATACAATTATGGACGGGCTGCCGAGTGCCGACACAGAGGTAGCCACAGCCGTGAACTACCGCACTGTACTGTGTCTGCTGCTAATATAGACTGGTTGATAAAGAGATAGTATACTACTAATATTATATACTGGTGGTCAGGTCACTGGTCACTAGTCACACTGGCAGTGGCACTCCTGCAGCAAAAGTGTGCACTGTTTAATTTTAATATAATATTATGTACTCCTGGCTCCTGCTATAACCTATAACTGGCACTGCAGTAGTGCTCCCCAGTCTCCCCCACAATTATAAGCTGTGTGAGCTGAGCAGTCAGACAGATATATAATATATATATAGATGATGCAGCACACTGGCCTGAGCCTGAGCAGTGCACACAGATATGGTATGTGACTGACTGAGTCACTGTGTGTATCGCTTTTTTCAGGCAGAGAACGGATATATTAAATAAACTGCACTGTGTGTCTGGTGGTCACTCACTATATAATATATTATGTACTCCTGGCTCCTGCTATAACCTATAACTGGCACTGCAGTAGTGCTCCCCAGTCTCCCCCACAATTATAAGCTGTGTGAGCTGAGCAGTCAGACAGATATATATAATATTATATATAGATAATAGATGATGCAGCACACTTGCCTGAGCCTGAGCAGTGCACACAGATATGGTATGTGACTGAGTCACTGTGTGCTGTGTATCGCTTTTTTCAGGCAGAGAACGGATTATAAATAAAAGTGGTGGTCACTGGTCACTATCAGCAAAACTCTGCACTGTACACTACTGAGTACTCCTAATGCTCCCCAAAATTAGTAAATCAAGTGTCTCTCTAATCTATTCTAATTCTAAACGGAGAGGACGCCAGCCACGTCCTCTCCCTATCAATCTCAATGCACGTGTGAAAATGGCGGCGACGCGGGCTCCTTATATAGAATCCGAGTCTCGCGATAGAATCCGAGCCTCGCGAGAATCCGACAGCGTCATGATGACGTTCGGGCGCGCTCGGGTTAACCGAGCAAGGCGGGAAGATCCGAGTCGCTCGGACCCGTGAAAAAAAACATGAAGTTCTGGCGGGTTCGGATTCAGAGAAACCGAACCCGCTCATCTCTACTGAAAATGAGTGGAAATTATGGTTATTGATGTTAATAATACTATGGGATCAAAATGACCCCCAAATTCTATGATTTAAGCTGTTTTTTAGGGTTTTTTGAAAAAAACACCCGAATCCAAAACACACCCGAATCCGACAAAAAAAATTCGGTGAGGTTTTGCCAAAACGCGTTCGAACCCAAAACACGGCCGCGGAACCGAACCCAAAACCAAAACACGAAACCCGAAAAATTTCCGGTGCACATCACTACTGTTTACCTCTGGTCGACCGGGGGTCTGAATTCCTGCAAAACTGGAACCTGCTAACCTGACAGCTCTGCAGCTTCACAGTTTGGTGACTGCTAAAGGTGGATGTAGATAGAAGAAACCTTCAACGGCGCATATATGGGGGGTTTCTGAGTAACCAGATAACCTCCCTGATGGGCTAAATGTTTTTTTTTTTTCATTGCAGCGGAGCCCCGCCCCCTAATATGCATCAATTCTCATATTGGCTCCGCCCCTTCCACTACTGCTCACCCTGCACTACACTACTGCTCAATCTACTCCCCCTCCCCATGCACACTGCACTACACTACTGCTCACCCTGCACCCCCTCCCAGCACACACTGAACTAGAGACCTGTCAGTGTGTGTGTCCCCAGGAGTGTGAAGCATGCAGCCAGGGGCGCCAACAGCTGTGCTGGGCCTAGGTACTGAGAGGGGGTGTGGCCAATGCAGGGAGGTGTAGCCAGCCACCCTCCTTATGAAATATTTAAAACATGTTGGTATTGTGCACAGTTCCCTTTTTCCCCAGCGCAGCACACAGCAGGGATGGACTGCCAAAAACCGGTACGTTCCTGGGAAATACAGGACTTATACCATCTCTATCCTGGTAGGACACTTGTCATAGAGCAGGGACCGTTCAAAGGTTTTGAAATCTGAGTCTCAGATCCGCATAACAGAAGCAGCATCTACAATTGGTGGTTTCCAGACATGACAACCTGGAGAATACTGAATGCATAAGAGGCCCAGGTGCACTAAGGTTCTTTTCCAACAGTGCTGTCACGCACCAGACGCTTCTGTTGCCGGCAGGAATATGCTTCATCTTCTGGTGAGGAGCTGGGCGGATTTCCTGCTGACTGCCGCATGTTGCATTTTGCAGGATATCATTATTTTAGTGGTAGAGAGGGTGTGTTTTTAGGGGCCTATTCACTAATTATTGGGATACAGACCTGATAATTAGAAATTTGCTGCTATTCGTGGAAACAAGAAATTAAATTTCCTCTAAATGTTCACATGCAGGGACAGAGGCATTGAAAGGACCCCATCCCTGCGATGTGTAAGGAGGTGACATGATAGCAAAAGCAATCATTTCCCTTCTGTACAGAGAGCCAGGGCGCATTCTGCGCATGCACGGCTGCTGACCACACATATGTGGCAGAGAGTCATTTTTTGAAAGTAGTAGCCCATAGGCTACTTTAGGGTAATGCCACCTGTAGATGGCGTTATCCTATTGGGGGCCGCACAGAAGCCCATGGGGGGTGCGGCTGCTTTCAGAAATCGGGGAAACGCATACCCACTTTACCCATGACCACGCCCCCTTTTCGAATTTGTACCGATTTTTATGTGTAAAATGTTGGAGGGTATGGTATTGAACACCCGCATACTTTACAATGTATAAATTACCACTACTGACTTCCGGTGGGCGGGGCATCAAGTATGGCCGCTTTTTAGACACTGTCCGGACTGAGGCTAGCGAAATCTGCTGTAATCCTCCATACCCTGGCATTTTGGGGGAACACGTTATACTCTGATGTCTCCCCAGGTGATGTGGAGTGGATTGATACGTAAATAGCCTCAGTGGACCTTTATCCACCGGAGTCTGGCCATTCGTAGGGATGGCGTGTATGACCGCCTAGCTTGGGCGCGAAACCTAGCGTGGAGTACTACCGAGGCCTGAGGAACTCAGCACACCTCTCTGTTTGACTCCCTCACCTAGCTGTGCTGCGTTGGGCAAAGCGGAGGCTTAGACGCTCCCCTAGATACACTCTAGGATGCATTGTGGCGACTGTGGACGCCGGGACCCCTGTGACCTAGGACGCACTTTCTGGCATTGCAGAGGATAGGCTGGTGCTTGAAGCGGAGGATCGGAGCTTGACCTTGTCGGTGCCTGTGCTGCGATCGTGCTGGACTACCGCTTCCGACCCTCCTGCCTGCCAGGGCTAACTTTTGAAATCGTCCCTGCGAGGTGTTCTACGGCTGCCGCGGCCGCTGGGATCATACTTCGCTGGGCCCATTATTGAGACTCTCTAACCTTTGTCCCGGGAGACTCACCTGCTGTCGGAGACTTGCTGCTGATTGCCCGAGTGTTCGTCTGCCCGCGGTTCTGTCCTTGCCGATAGGAGAGGTGCTTTGGAGGTCGGGGCGCTTCTGATGGATCCCGCAGGTGGTGGCGGCTGGCTGGGAGCGCCGTGCATGAGGAACTGTGACACAGTGAACGGTGCTGTTTCACTGCTCTCCCTGTGGCTATTACTGCGCCCTGCGATACCTGGGATACCTCGGCTGCTATGACACAGCGGAGCTGGGAGATGAACACTAGCTTCCCCTGATCCTCAGACCACAAAGTTCTGGCCCCATGTGAAGAACAGTTACACGAAGACCTTCTGCTGGATTCCATTATTGTGGTGGTGGCAGACCTGTCCTACGGCTGAACTTTCCTACACTGCTCACTATCCAGGATTGTACACAGTTACTTGAATTCTCACGGATCTGGGGCAAACATATGAAACCATAACACTGTATCAATTTGCTAACTGGACTTTGCTGTCATTGTTTTTATAAACTTATTACTGTCGAGTTCTCGAGACCATTACGAGCCATTTAATAGATATACGCTGTATTGTTTTGACAAATTTAGTGCACTGTTCTTTCTGCTACACTCTCTATTCATATTGTTTTGATACTGCTTTTTCACTGTGTGTACTCCACACTCATATCATTCACTTGTGTACATTGGCACTTGTCATACCTACACAATGTCTGATATCATTGATTTTGCTGCCCAGTTGGCTGAGGAGTTATCACAACACCTAATACATTACCTAGAGAAAAAATGTTGTAATATTTTCGTCTGTATTTGATCGGGAACAGGTTTCTTTGGTTGACTGGTCTCACAATATGGAAGCACCCATTTTGTCACAGGATAACTCTGAGATTGATGATCCCATTGGCCCTAATCTCAGAGACGAGTTTGTTCCCTCTGAGCCCACAGATATGGTTGAGGTGGTCATTTCCTCTGTACAGTTCTGTGGGTTTAACTCTTCTAGGCTGCCTTTAAACACTACAACACATGTTATTCCCGTGGTATCAGTCCCACGCTGCACCACGGAGATCCTATTGGTGACGGCTCCATATTGGTCACATCAAAAATCTTTGATTGATCTGTGTACACTATATTTGGTTTCTTATGGTTTTCAGCCAGTTCTGTTACTTTTTGGAATGTTGTTTGTGAGTCTGTGGCAACTCATTTCATCCCTCACAGTATTTATTTTGCAGCAGTTCTCAGGTCCTTTCGGGGCTGTAACATGAGGAGATAGTTACTTACCCATAACATAACCCTTATCGTCTTTCTCGTACTAGACATACCTTTATGACTTTAACCATGCTTTTAGATATCTAGAAATCCTATTGGTTATGGCGCGAGGATGTGGTGGGGAACCTTTTTTCTACCGAGGGCCATTTGGATATTTATAAAATCCTTCGGGGGCCATACAAGTCTGCCCCCGCGCGCGCCAAAAAAATGGGTGTGGCCAGTTAAAATGGGACGTGATACACATATGCCCCCAATAGTGCAGTGCCAGATCCACAATTGCCCCCACAGTGCCAGGTATACAATTGCCCCCTCAGTGCCAGGTATACAAATGCCCCCACAGTGCCAGGTATACAAATGCCCCTCACAGTGCCAGGTATACAGATGCCTCCACAGTGCCAGGTATACAAATGCCCCCACAGTGCCTGGTATACAAATGCCCCCACAGTGCCTGGTATACAGATGTCCACACAGTGCCAGGTATACAGATGCCCCTCACAGTGCCAGGTATACAAATGCCCCTCACAGTGCCAGGTATACAGATGTCCCCACAGTGCCAGGTATACAGATGTCCCCACAGTGCCAGGTATACAGATGTCCCCACAGTGCCAGGTATACAGATGCCCCCACAGTGCCAGGTATACAAATGCCCCCACAGTGCCAGGTATACAGATGTCCCCACAGTGCCAGGTATACAGATGCCCCCCCCCCCATCCCCATCCCGCTTACCGCTCCTTTCGGCGGGGACACTGAGGAGAGCGCGGCTATGTTGGGCGCCGGCGTGTAAGACTTGAAACCAATCAGAGCTCGCGGACCGGCAGCCGCGTCTCCTGATTGGCTGCAGGTCCGCGAGCTCTGATTGGCTCACGAACCGGCGGCTGGTTTCAAGTCCTACACGCCGCCGCCCGACAATAGCCGCGCTCTCCTCCGTGTGGTGACAGCTAAGACACGCTGCCGCCGGACTGTGCGGTGGCGTGTCTCACTGAGAGGAGCGGGTGGGCCGGACCAAATGGCTTCGCGGGCCTTATACGGCCCGCGGGCCGGAGGTTCCCCACCCCTGGTTTATATGCTGCTCACATGCTAGTTTACGTTTAATGGTACAGTACTATTTGATAGGTGACTGCAGCTGAGGAATTTTGGCTAATATTAGATTTCCGTAATATAGTTTCCACGGGGATAGGTAGTTTGCATTTCAATTTGCAGTTTATTTTATGACCATGGGCTACGGCCGTAGCTCATGCTCTCCCCATTTTGGTTGGGAAAATTTTGAGGAAAAGGAGGAGATTGGAGCAATGTATTCTTTATCTAGCCTGTGATTACCATACACCTTTTGCTAATCCTTCATATAATAACCTATCACAGTCTTAAATGCTGTGTTAATAACTATCTTACTAGTTTACCTGAACTACATGTTACGTTGTTATGATTTAAGACCTACGCTTTGATTATGTAAACTGTCTAAATGCATTTGCTTCAATAAAAAATACATGTAAAAAAAATAAATTACCTCTACTAATTACAGTACATGGTATGTCCGCTGTGCTTTTAGTTAGGAGTGCAACAGATATACTGTAGATAGATATATTTATACATATTTATACTTTGCTGTAAACTCATATTTTGTTATAAGGTCTCTCTGTAATGAACAAGTGTTTCACAAAAAGAGCCTCATTACCATACTTCTGAAAACAAGTTGAGCCCAATAGCGCTCTAAGTTCCTCTTTAATGATCTGACAGGTAGGCAGTTGCTATGGGAACCACAGGAAGATATTGCATCGGGCAAAGGGGACAAGCAAAATGTGGGACTAAATTAACTGTGCTAACAATAGCTGCGAGAATGTGATATCTTATTTTAACAGGATGTCGTGGAGTGATCACGCCCAGATTAAAGGGTCACTTCTAGATTTTGTTATTAAATATTAAAGTATATAGGATCTACAGCATACGCAATGCTATATCTGCATCTACCTTGGAGCATGGGAACTGCTAAAATATCATCGGCTTGTTATTTGCAAGTAACTGGTAATAAATACTATTGCCGAGTTTGCGTTTGACATGAACTCTCCTCTTGACCGATGTGTGTATGTGTATTTATATAATATTCCCCTGTGTGCAGCCATCGATAGCAAGCTGCCCTGAGAAGGGGCTTCCTGGTTTGCTCCCTGTGGCTGGGGGTGGGAAGAGACGGGAAAGCAGGCAGGAGGACATACCTCATTATTTACTGTTTATTCATATTCCTCATATCTGGTTGCATCACAGCTACATTGCAACGGAAATGGGATTGCATAGGAAGAAAGGCAAATAGAGACCAAGGGGCAGATTTACTAAAGCGCTAAAATACACAAGTATAGCTGTTGCCCATAGCAACCTAGAATCTGGTTATTATTACTATGGGCAACACCTCTAATTGTCTGATTTAGAAGTTTTAGTAGATATAGAAATAACAATGTCACCATATGGCAATACAAGATTACTGCAACCTCATGAGGCTGCCAACCAGGAAGTAGTATATCCTGCTGGATTACTACATACTTCCTTAACCTCCCGGAACGGCTGGGCGGCTCTCAAAAATCGTGTGGCACTTCCAGCATCCCGGAGAGCAGGCAAGTCTCCTTCATCCGCCGCCAGTCCCCTCTTGGTGGCCCACAAGAAAACACAAGTGCGCGATCCAAGGGGGAAACAATGACGCGATTTGTGCTGAATAGCATCATCATAGCCCCTCCCACCGCTATACGGTGTCCATTTTCTCATTCGCCATGCTTTTCAAACAGCCCCCTTCCTGCGGCCAATGCCCCCTATGTGCCGACCAGGCTGCCCCCCTACCGAAGGAGGGGACAGCAAAGTCTGAAAGTATGGATTACTGCAGACTCATTAGTCTGCCAACCAGAAAGTAGTATATCCTGCTATGACAGAGCCAAAGCACTTCCCACTGACCTCCATTGTCTCACTAAGGGCGGGATGTACTAAAGGGGAATTGCTGCCAAAACTCCCCAAAACTGCAGTTTTCGGACTTTGGCAGCATTTCCCATATGTACTAAGCACCGGAATGGGCTTGGATGTGGTGGGTAACGCCAGCTTTTGCTGGCATTACCCTATAGAATCCTATGGGCATCTTTCTTTATTTTACCCAGAGTCATTGAATCGGATCCCTCCCGGCAACTCCCACAACCACTGCGTACAGAGGGACTCCCGGGTCCTATACCCGGAAGTCCCGACATCGCATAGGGCAGCTCTTACCAGGAGAGCTGTCCTTTGCCATAATAATCATATATGTAAGTACATATGAGATTAGTATAGACATAGTTCATGGCGGGATGTACCTCACCCACGGAAGTGATGCTTAGTACATCCCACCCTAAGTGACAAGTCTTTATATAACAGTCACTTCTCACAGTGCTACAAAGGAGTCAACACCCATAGGGGACAGTGGAAAGAATTGGTCATCCAGCTCTTCAGAGCTATAGGCTGCTTTACAACAGTTGACAGAGAGAATCAAGTAAGAGATACCACCAAGTGAGTCCTAGTTTGGCTTAGTATTTGTAGAAGCGCAGTCATTTGCTTAGAACAGTGCTTTTGCTTTGGGACGCTCTAACAACATGGGTTAGATAACATTACATTACGTAATAAGTCTGCAGGTGTGGGTGTAGAAAAAATAGGGGGGAGGTGAAAATACTGTAGGAACAAGCAACAGCACTAAGAGAAGATGCAAGAGCACAATATAATACAGCGGTTCCCAAACTTTTTAAAATCACGGCGCCCTAGAGTATCCGAATTTTTTTTGGGCGGCGCCCCCAGGCCAAAAGTTTTTATAGAGAAATGTAAAAAGAAATATTAAATTAAATTAATATTGTTTATATGTCATCCTTAGGTTCAGTTATGTAGTGAGGGATAAGATTTGCTCCTGTTTGTCCACATATTTTATGATTGTCAGTCACTAGCATTGGTTTTGCCGATTACATTGACCATAAATAATTTGAATTGGTCCTGGATCACCAATCCAAGGTACCCCTGCAAGTGCCCCGAGGCACCCCAGGGAGCCACCGCACACACTGAGTAATTCAGAGTTGATCGCAGCAGCAAATTAGTTAGCAGTTGGGCAAAACCATGTGCACTGCAGGTGGGGCAGATATAACATGTGCAGAGAGAGTTAGATTTGGGTGGGTTATTTTGTTTCTGTGCAGGGTAAATACTGGCTGCTTTATTTTTACACTGCAATTTAGATTTCAGATTGAACACACCCCACCCAAATCTAACTCTCTCTGCACGTTATATCTGCCCCACCTGCAGTGCACATGGTTTTGCCCAACTGCTAACTAATTTGCTGCTGCGATCAACTCTGAATTTCCCCCACAGTTTGAGAACCACTGGCATAAAGGAACCACAGCACAGACACCTACAGTATGGGAACCAGCAATCTAAACCCAAGTAGAAAGATTTCCATAATTAGGAAAAGAGGGTTGTCTGAGGTAGAACAACAATAAAAGTGCACAATGAAGCACTGTCGGGATTTATCATTTAATATTTCATAAAATTAGTCAAATACAATTACACACGGGCGGTGTTAAAATCACAATATATTCACAATAATACAATAATAACATATAAATCCACAAGACTATTATGTAATACTGTATATTGTAATTATTTCCCCAAAATTGCTTCTAACTAACTTTGTACTTTAATTACCAAACAGTTTAATTGGGATTAATTGGAATCTTCTCCAGGAGCAGGGAATAATTAATTGTCTTGATTCAAATATTCCCTAATCCTGTATTCAGCAAGCAATTCAAGCAGATATTCAGTCATCATCAGAGATACAGTATTACCAGTTACACAGCACCAGAGAAGAGATGTTATTTGGCTTATACCCCTTCCAGACCTAGAGCCTTGGAGCCTCTCTGAAGGAACTATAAGCGTGCACAGTAGCACTCTCCAACTTTAACAATTCATACCTGCAGAAAATCCTATATACGCCTGTCATGAGGTGAATCTTTTGCACATGCTAGAGGGCAGGTGCATACACATGCCCATTGTGATGACTGTTGTAAACCAGCAGTGGCGGATCTTGCCACGGGCAAGCAGTACTTTTGCCCGGGGCGCCGCCTTCCGGAGGGCGCCGGCGCCATCCGGAGAGCGCCGCACCCTGGAAAGATACGCCACTGTACCCCCCGCTGTGCCCGCCGCTGGTCCCCCGCTTTGAAGGGAACCAGACGCTACGCGTCTAGTTTCCCTTCATGGAGAGGACCTGTGCTGTGCGGTGCGCGATTACGTCATCGCGTACCGCACAGCAAAGGTCCTCTCCATGAAGGGAAACTAGATGCTATGCATCTAGTTTCTCTGCATGGAGAGGACCTTTGCTGTGCAGTGCACGATGACGTCATCGCGCACCGCACAGCATAGTGGCACAGACACTAGGGTTCATAATTGACCTCTAGTGTCTATGCTGTGCTATGGGAGAGACGTAATGACGTCTCTCCCATAGATCCGAGGAGAGGACTGGAGAAGAGCGGCGCCGGCGGAGGAGGGGGTCTGGAATCAGGAGCGGTGATTGTAAGTATACTTTTATTTTATTTTTATTTTTCTTCCAGCTGCGCTACAGGGGCACAAATGGGGGCGTAACTGACCACGCCCCCATATGAAGCCACGCCCCTATTTTTGCCCGGGGCGCCACAAGGGCAAGAACCGGCCCTGTAAACCAGGCGCACGTGCTGCTGATGCAGAGTCAGACACATCTGCGTATGAGAGGAAGTGCGCTACGTCTGTGTGCACTGTTTTATATTCAGACTATTCCATAATAACGTGATATGTTATGGACGATTGAAAACAGAAAAGTTCTGAAAATTTTGCAGGAGTCACATAACTATTTGCTATAAATTTGCAGTGCACTATGTAACAATAGGGGTTATTCAGGTTGGATTGCAGATTCTGCTAAAAAGCAGAATCTGCAATCCTTTCTATTGCATGCTGGGAGCCGCCCACTGCAGGGCAAGGCCGCCCAGCATGCTAAATGGCCTATTCAGCAGCTGCGACTGCAAGTTAATTGCGGTCACAGTAACTGTGGACAACCCCCTGCAGCCACGTATAGGCTGTGAACGCAGAAGGCCCGCCGCCATTTTCTTGATCAAAGCGGCTGCGTGTGACGTCACGTAGCCACCTCAAAAATGCTGCCAACCCTCCACACGTTTTCTATGTGCTGCCTCCCACAACGCTCGGTCACCTCTCCCCGCTCACCCCGCAAATGCCTCTGTATGTTCTGTATGTCAGTCAGGCAGAGGTGTTTGCAGCCAATGTGATCAGGGTAAGTGCGGTCACGTCAAATAGCAATGCAACCTGAATAACCCCCAATATGTGAGGAGAGCTAATTTATCAGGCTCTGGTTTAGTCAAGTGTGTTATACAAAACTAGGGACTTTATCAGGGCTTCACCCACTCTGTGGAATGCCCTCCCATGCACAGTAAGACTCGCCTCTAGTCTCCAAACCTTTAAACGTTCCCTGAAAACTCACCTCTTCAGACAACCCTATCAAATTCCATACCCACCCACATAACCCTCAGTGCTTCCCTATCTAATTTAGAGATGTGCACCGGAAATTTTTCGGGTTTTGAGTTTTGGTTTTGGATTCGGTTCCGCGGCCGTGTTTTGGATTCGGACGCGTTTTGGCAAAACCTCCCTGAAAATTTTTTGTCGGATTTTGGTGTTTTTTTTCAAAAAACCCTCAAAAACAGCTTAAATCATAGAATTTGGGGGTAATTTTGATCGTATAGTATTATTAACCTCAATAACCATAATTTCCACTCATTTCCAGTCTATTCTGAACACCTCACAATATTATTTTTAGTCCTAAAATTTGCACCGAGGTCGCTGGATGGCTAAGCTAAGCGACACAAGTGGCCGACACAAACACCTGGCCCATCTAGGAGTGGCACTGCAGTGTCAGACAGGATAGCACTTAAAAAAATTAGCCCCAAACTAGGGATGAGCGGGTTCGGTTCCTCGGAATCCGAACCCACCCGAACTTCATGTTTTTTTACACGGGTCCGAGCGACTCGGATCTTCCCGCCTTGCTCGGTTAACCCGAGCGCGCCCGAACGTCATCATCCCGCTGTCGGATTCTCGCGAGGTTCGGATTCTATCGCGAGACTCGGATTCTATATAAGGAGCCGCGCGTCGCCGCCATTTTCACACGTGCATTGAGATTCATAGGGAGAGGACGTGGCTGGCGTCCTCTCCGTTTAGAGAAGAGAGTGAGACAGTAGAGAGAGACACAGTAGTAGTAATTTTGGGGAGCATTATTAGGAGGAGTACTACTATACTACTACTACTTGCTGAAGTGATATAGATTAGATAGTGTGACTGTATTAATTATCTGACTTGTGGGGGAGACACTGACAGTGGGGAGCAGTTAGAGTCTGAGAGCAGGACTCAGGAGTACATATAACGTACAGTGCACACTTTAGCTGCCAGAGTCAGTGCCACACTGCCATTGTGACCACACTGACCACCAGACCAGTATAATATATTTTGTTATTGTCTGCTTAGGAGTACTACTTGCAAGTTGCTGATAGTGTGACCAGTGACCTGACCACCAGTTTAATAATCAATCACCACCAGTTTAATATATATATATATATATATATAATTGTATATAATATATATATATATATATAATATTGTATACCACCTACCCGTGGTTTTTTTTTTTTCATTCTTCTTTATACATACTACTATAGTAGCTTACTGTAGCAGTCTGCGGTGCTGCTGAGCTGACAGTGTCCAGCAGGTCCGTCATCAGTCATTACATAATAAATATATATACCTGTCCGGCTGCAGTACTAGTGATATTATATATACATATATATTGATTTCATCTCATTATCATCCAGTCTATATTAGCAGCAGACACAGTACGTTAGTCCACGGCTGTAGCTACCTCTGTGTCGGCACTCGGCAGTCCATCCATAATTGTATACCACCTCCCCGTGGTTTTTTTTTTTCTTTCTTCTTTGTACATACTACTATAGTATAGTAGCTTACTGTAGCAGTCTGCGGTGCTGCTGAGCTGACAGTGTCCAGCAGGTCCGTCATCAGTCATTACATAATAAATATACATACCTGTCCGGCTGCAGTACTAGTGATATTATATTGATTTCATCTCATTATCATCAAGTCTATATTAGCAGCAGACACAGTACGGTAGTCCACGGCTGTAGCTACCTCTGTGTCGGCATTCGGCAGTCCATCCATAATTGTATACCACCTCCCCGTGGTTTTTTTTTTTTCTTTCTTCTTTGTACATACTACTATAGTATAGTAGCTTACTGTAGCAGTCTGCGGTGCTGCTGAGCTGACAGTGTCCAGCAGGTCCGTCATCAGTCATTACATAATAAATATACATACCTGTCCGGCTGCAGTACTAGTGATATTATATTGATTTCATCTCATTATCATCCAGTCTATATTAGCAGCAGACACAGTACGGTAGTCCACGGCTGTAGCTACCTCTGTGTCGGCACTCGGCAGTCCATCCATAATTGTATACCACCTCCCCGTGGTTTTTTTTTTCTTTCTTCTTTGTACATACTACTATAGTATAGTAGCTTACTGTAGCAGTCTGCGGTGCTGCTGAGCTGACAGTGTCCAGCAGGTCCGTCATCAGTCATTACATAATAAATATACATACCTGTCCGGCTGCAGTACTAGTGATATTATATTGATTTCATCTCATTATCATCCAGTCTATATTAGCAGCAGACACAGTACGGTAGTCCACGGCTGTAGCTACCTCTGTGTCGGCACTCGGCAGTCCATCCATAATTGTATACCACCTACCCGTGGTTTTTTTTTTTTTTTTCTTCTTGATACATACTACTATAGTAGCTTACTGTAGCAGTCTGCGGTGCTGCTGAGCTGACAGTGTCCAGCAGGTCCGTCATCAGTCATCATTACCTAATAAATATATATCTACCTGTCCGGCTGCAGTACTAGTGATATTATATATACATATATATATTGATTTCATATCATTATCATCCAGTCTATATTAGCAGCAGACACAGTACGTTAGTCCACGGCTGTAGCTACCTCTGTGTCGGCACTCGGCAGTCCATCCATAATTGTATACCACCTACCCGTGGTTTTTTGTTTTTTTTTCTTCTTGATACATACTACTATAGTAGCTTACTGTAGCAGTCTGCGGTGCTGCTGAGCTGACAGTGTCCAGCAGGTCCGTCATCAGTCATTACATAATAAATATATATACCTGTCCGGCTGCAGTACTAGTGATATTATATATATATATATTGATTTCATCTCATTATCATCCAGTCTATATTAGCAGCAGACACAGTACGGTAGTCCACGGCTGTAGCTACCTCTGTGTCGGCAGTCGCTCGTCCATCCATAAGTATACTAGTATCCATCCATCTCCATTGTTTACCTGAGGTGCCTTTTAGTTGTGCCTATTAAAATATGGAGAACAAAAATGTTGAGGTTCCAAAATTAGGGAAAGATCAAGATCCACTTCCACCTCGTGCTGAAGCTGCTGCCACTAGTCATGGCCGAGACGATGAAATGCCAGCAACGTCGTCTGCCAAGGCCGATGCCCAATGTCATAGTACAGAGCATGTAAAATCCAAAACACCAAATATCAGTAAAAAAAGGACTCCAAAATCTAAAATAAAATTGTCGGAGGAGAAGCGTAAACTTGCCAATATGCCATTTACCACACGGAGTGGCAAGGAACGGCTGAGGCCCTGGCCTATGTTCATGGCTAGTGGTTCAGCTTCACATGAGGATGGAAGCACTCAGCCTTTCGCTAGAAAACGGAAAAGACTCAAGCTGGCAAAAGCACCGCAAAGAACTGTGCGTTCTTCGAAATCCCAAATCCACAAGGAGAGTCCAATTGTGTCGGTTGCGATGCCTGACCTTCCCAACACTGGACGTGAAGAGCATGCGCCTTCCACCATTTGCACGCCCCCTGCAAGTGCTGGAAGGAGCACCCGCTGTCCAGTTCCTGATAGTCAGATTGAAGATGTCAGTGTTGAAGTACACCAGGATGAGGAGGATATGGGTGTTGCTGGCGCTGGGGAGGAAATTGACAAGGAGGATTCTGATGGTGAGGTGGTTTGTTTAAGTCAGGCACCCGGGGAGACACCTGTTGTCCGTGGGAGGAATAGGGCCGTTGACATGCCTGGTGAAAATACCAAAAAAATCAGCTCTTCAGTGTGGAAGTATTTCACCAGAAATGCGGACAACATTTGTCAAGCCGTGTGTTGCCTTTGTCAAGCTGTAATAAGTAGGGGTAAGGACGTTAACCACCTCGGAACATCCTCCCTTATACGTCACCTGCAGTGCATTCATAATAAGTCAGTGACAAGTTCAAAAACTTTGGGCGACAGCGGAAGCAGTCCACTGACCAGTAAATCCCTTCCTCTTGTAACCAAGCTCACGACCCCACCAACTCCCTCAGTGTCAATTTCCTCCTTCCCCAGGAATGCCAATAGTCCTGCAGGCCATGTCACTGGCAATTCTGACGAGTCCTCTCCTGCCTGGGATTCCAACGATGCATCCTTGCGTGTAACGCCTACTGCTGCTGGCGCTGCTGTTGTTGCTGCTGGGAGTCGATGGTCATCCCAGAGGGGAAGTCGTAAGCCCACTTTTACTACTTCCACCAAGCAATTGACTGTCCAACAGTCCTTTGCGAGGAAGATGAAATATCACAGCAGTCATCCTGTTGCAAAGCGGATAACTGAGGCCTTGACAACTATGTTGGTGTTAGACGTGCATCCGGTATCCGCCGTTAGTTCACAGGGAACTAGACAATTTCTTGAGGCAGTGTGCCCCCGTTACCAAATACCATCTAGGTTCCACTTCTCTAGGCAGGCGATACCGAGAATGTACACGGACGTCAGAAAAAGACTCACCAGTGTCCTAAAAAATGCAGTTGTACCCAATGTCCACTTAACCACGGACATGTGGACAAGTGGAGCAGGGCAGGGTCAGGACTATATGACTGTGACAGCCCACTGGGTAGATGTATGGACTCCCGCCGCAAGAACAGCAGCAGCGGCAGTAGCAGCATCTCGCAAACGCCAACTCTTTCCTAGGCAGGCTACGCTTTGTATCACCGGTTTCCAGAATACGCACACAGCTGAAAACCTCTTACGGCAACTGAGGAAGATCATCGCGGAATGGCTTACCCCAATTGGACTCTCCTGTGGATTTGTGGCATCGGACAACGCCAGCAATATTGTGTGTGCATTAAATATGGGCAAATTCCAGCACGTCCCATGTTTTGCACATACCTTGAATTTGGTGGTGCAGAATTTTTTTAAAAACGACAGGGGCGTGCAAGAGATGCTGTCGGTGGCCAGAAGAATTGCGGGACACTTTCGGCGTACAGGCACCACGTACAGAAGACTGGAGCACCACCAAAAACGCCTGAACCTGCCCTGCCATCATCTGAAGCAAGAAGTGGTAACGAGGTGGAATTCAACCCTCTATATGCTTCAGAGGTTGGAGGAGCAGCAAAAGGCCATTCAAGCCTATACAATTGAGCACGATATAGGAGGTGGAATGTACCTGTCTCAAGCGCAGTGGAGAATGATTTCAACGTTGTGCAAGGTTCTGCAACCTTTTGAACTTGCCACACGTGAAGTCAGTTCAGACACTGCCAGCCTGAGTCAGGTCATTCCCCTCATCAGGCTTTTGCAGAAGAAGCTGGAGGCATTGAAGGAGGAGCTAAAAGGGAGCGATTCCGCTAGGCATGTGGGACTTGTGGATGGAGCCCTTAATTCGCTTAACAAGGATTCACGGGTGGTCAATCTGTTGAAATCAGAGCACTACATTTTGGCCACCGTGCTCGATCCTAGATTTAAAAACTTCCTTGGATCTCTCTTTCCGGCAGACACAAGTCTGCTGGGGTTCAAAGACCTGCTGGTGACAAAATTGTCAAGTCAAGCGGAACGCGACCTGTCAACATCTCCTCCTTCACATTCTCCCGCAACTGGGGGTGCGAGGAAAAGGCTCAGAATTCCGAGCCCACCCGCTGGCGGTGATGCAGGGCAGTCTGGAGCGACTGCTGATGCTGACATCTGGTCCGGACTGAAGGACCTGACAACGATTACGGACATGTCGTCTACTGTCACTGCATATGATTCTCTCACCATTGAAAGAATGGTGGAGGATTATATGAGTGACCGCATCCAAGTAGGCACGTCAGACAGTCCGTACTTATACTGGCAGGAAAAAGAGGCAATTTGGAGGCCCTTGCACAAACTGGCTTTATTCTACCTAAGTTGCCCTCCCACAAGTGTGTACTCCGAAAGAGTGTTTAGTGCCGCCGCTCACCTTGTCAGCAATCTGCGTACGAGGTTACTTCCAGAAAATGTGGAGAAGATGATGTTCATTAAAATGAATTATAATCAATTCCTCCGTGGAGACATTGACCAGCAGCAATTGCCTCCACAAAGTACACAGGGAGCTGAGATGTTGGATTCCAGTGGGGACGAATTGATAATCTGTGAGGAGCGGGATGTACACGGTGATATATCGGAGGATGATGATGAGGTGGACATCTTGCCTCTGTAGAGCCAGTTTGTGCAAGGAGAGATTAATTGCTTCTTTTTTGGTGGGGGTCCAAACCATCCCGTCATTTCAGTCACAGTCGTGTGGCAGACCCTGTCACTGAAATGATGGGTTGGTTAAAGTGTGCATGTCCTGTTTATACAACATAAGGGTGGGTGGGAGGGCCCAAGGACAATTCCATCTTGCACCTCTTTTTTCTTTAATTTTTCTTTGCGTCATGTGCTGTTTGTGGAGTGTTTTTTGGAAGGGCCATCCTGCGTGACACTGCAGTGCCACTCCTAGATGGGCCCGGTGTTTGTGTCGGCCACTAGGGTCGCTTATCTTACTCACACAGCTACCTCATTGCGCCTCTTTTTTTCTTTGCGTCATGTGCTGTTTGAGGAGTGTTTTTTGGAAGGGCCATCCTGCGTGACACTGCAGTGCCACTCCTAGATGGGCCCGGTGTTTGTGTCGGCCACTAGGGTCGCTTATCTTACTCACACAGCTACCTCATTGCGCCTCTTTTTTTCTTTGCGTCATGTGCTGTTTGGGGAGTGTTTTTTGGAAGGGCCATCCTGCGTGACACTGCAGTGCCACTCCTAGATGGGCCCGGTGTTTGTGTCGGCCACTAGGGTCGCTTATCTTACTCACACAGCTACCTCATTGCGCCTCTTTTTTCTTTGCGTCATGTGCTGTTTGGGGAGTGTTTTTTGGAAGGGCCATCCTGCGTGACACTGCAGTGCCACTCCTAGATGGGCCCGGTGTTTGTGTCGGCCACTAGGGTCGCTTATCTTACTCACACAGCTACCTCATTGCGCCTCTTTTTTTCTTTGCGTCATGTGCTGTTTGTGGAGTGTTTTTTGGAAGGGCCATCCTGCGTGACACTGCAGTGCCACTCCTAGATGGGCCCGGTGTTTGTGTCGGCCACTAGGGTCGCTTATCTTACTCACACAGCTACCTCATTGCGCCTCTTTTTTTCTTTGCGTCATGTGCTGTTTGGGGAGTGTTTTTTGGAAGGGCCATCCTGCGTGACACTGCAGTGCCACTCCTAGATGGGCCCGGTGTTTGTGTCGGCCACTAGGGTCGCTTATCTTACTCACACAGCTACCTCATTGCGCCTCTTTTTTTCTTTGCGTCATGTGCTGTTTGGGGAGGGTTTTTTGGAAGGGACATCCTGCGTGTGTTAGGGTCTCCTGCCCTGTGCTGCCATGTCGTCATGGCAACCGGGAGACAAGTGCTAGCGGAGTAACCTGAGCGCAGCTGATACTCCGGTTCGGGTCTTTTGCTGTGCAGTGGTTATAGGCTCTGTGCACGGCAGGGGATCCGGTGCTGGTTTTTGTGCTCACAGTCTGTGAGGTCTGAGTGGGGCGTGGACAGCACCTGCTTTATAAGGCCTCTTCTCAGGGTAAGCAGATGCTGCTGAATCTTTGTTGGTTAGTCAGTTCCTGAAAGTTAACCAGTACTGTGTAGCTTTGTATTTGTTTGTTGCTTACTGCAAATAGGCCTGGGGATTTGGTATTACACTCTGCCAATCCAGACCTAGCAGTAAGACTGGAGTCAGTCGTTTAGCTTGCTGGGGTTCTGTTACTACTCTGTGAACTTAGCAAGTTTGCGGCTGTATTCTAAGACTTGCCTGTCTAATCCTGTCTCACTGTGCTAGGTGTCAGGGGTCAGTTTAGTGGCAGTAAGCTGAACCTGTGCACTGCAAGTGAGAATTAGGATTGTGGAGACTCTCCTTGTGTCTATCATTCCATCTCTGACCAAGGAGTTTACTGCCACACCCGTTGGTAACCCTTTAGGGTTTTGCTGTTGCCCTTAGCAACAGCATTTTGGGTTCTCTACGTATTAAAACACAACATCTTGCTTTTCCCATCTGAGCAGTTCTAATACAAGGGAGATACCCAGTTCCTTAGCCTCTGGGCTTCTCTGTTCACCTTGTGTGTATTTTGTTACCCTATCACCTTCTGTGTGCGTTGTGTCATATTCCCCAGTCTGTCTGTGAGTCCATTTGTTTTGCATAACAGTTCAGACACCAGTGCATTCCTGCAGGCACTGGAGTGCATAACAGTTCTGACACCAGTACTTTCCTGCAGGCACTGGTGTGCATAACATATTCAGCAGCCTAATACTCCTGTTGAAATTTTGTGGGAATATGGAGCATACCCCTCAAAATACGTTGCAACAGGTGGTCAATCAGGTGCAGGTCCTGACTCGACAATTTAATGATTTGTCCATTATAATGCACACCTCCCAGGCTGCTGGCGGAGCTCCCGCAGCAGCAGCACCTGCAGGGGTTAAGGAGCCGAAAGTAAATCTCCCGACTCGTTTCTCTGGAGATCGCTCGCAGTTCTTTTGTTTCAAGGAGAGCTGCAAGCTATACTTCCGGCTTAGGCCTCAGTCTTCTGGGTCGGAGATTCAGCGGGTGGGCATAGTGATTTCCTTGCTACAAGGAGACCCACAGGTCTGGGCATATGGGTTGCAGCCTGACTGTCCGTCGCTTAAAAGTGTTGATGCTTTTTTTACGGCACTGGGCATGTTGTATGATGACCCTGACAAGACGGCCTCAGCCGAGGCTCAGATTTCGATCCTTAAGCAAGGGCGAAGGCCAGTTGAGGTTTACTGTACGGAGTTTCGGAGGTTGGCCCATGATACCCAGTGGAATGACCCAGCCCTGAGACACCAGTACCGAAGAGGTCTTTCTAACCAGATAAAGGACCAACTGGTACAATATCCCTTGCCTGATAGCTTGGATCAGCTCATGCAGTTATCCATCCGGGTGGATAGACGGCTGAGAGAGCGTAGGCTTGAAAGGGAGACTGAGATTTCCTTCCTTCCCAAGGGAACCTCAGACTCTGAGGAATTTTCCGAGGAGCCTATGCAGATTGGGGCTACCCGCCTCTCCTCGCGTGAGAAGACGCGGAGGAGACAGCAGGGGTTGTGTTTGTACTGTGGGAATAAAGGTCATGTGGTAGTATCATGCCCAGAAAAGCCGGAAAACTTCAGGGCCTGAGGGTGATGGGAAATATCCTGTCAGGCCAGAAGTCAGAATTTCCCAAGAAGACTTTTATCATTCCGGTGACCTTGAAGATCCTCGGTCAAACTGTCAAGACTGAGGCCTTTGTGGACAGTGGGGCCGACGGGGTTTTTATGGACCGCCAATTCGCCCTGAAACACTCTGTTCCCTTAGTACCCTTGGCATCGGAAATTGAGATTTGTGGGTTAAACGGGGAACCATTATCCCAAGGTAAAATTACCTCTTGCACTAGCCAGATTTCTTTGTTTATTGGAGCCACACACTCTGAAAAATTGTCCTTTTATGTGACTGTCTGTACTTTTGCCCCATTGGTGTCGGGGTTACCCTGGTTAAGGGCCCACAATCCTCAATTTGACTGGGTCTCTGGGGAGATTCTTAGTTGGGGTACTGATTGTTTCAGGAGTTGCTTGAGCCTTCCAGTCAGGCTCTCGCAGCTAAGTTTGCCAGGATTGCCAGGGTGTTATGCAGATTTTGCGGACGTGTTCTCCAAAAAAGTTGCAGAGGTACTACCTCCCCATCGCCCCTATGACTGTGCCATTGATTTGTTGCCAAATGCTAAGCTTCCCAAGCGCAGGTTGTACTCCCTGTCACGTCCTGAGACTCAGGCTATGGCAGAGTACATTCAGGAGAACTTGGCTAAGGGATTTATCAGACCTTCACAGTCTCCAGTTGGGTCGGGGTTCTTCTTCGTGGGTAAAAAGGACGGTTCGTTGCGACCCTGCATCGACTTCAGGGAATTGAACCGTATCACGATTAAAAACTCATACCCACTGCCTCTCATTTCGGTCTTGTTTGACCAGCTTCGTACTGCCACCATTTTTTCTAAGATTGACCTACGCGGTGCGTACAATCTAATCCGAATAAGAGAGGGGGATGAATGGAAGACTGCCTTTAATACCCACTCAGGGCATTATGAATATTTGGTGATGCCTTTTGGGCTCTGTAATGCCCCGGCAGTCTTCCAGGATTTCATGAATGATGTGCTCAGGGAATATTTGGATAGATTCTTAGTTGTATACTTAGATGACATCCTAATCTTCTCCCATTCCCTGGAGGAACATCGGAAGCATGTACGCTTAGTCCTCCAGAAACTCAGAGACCACCGGCTTGGGGCGAAGCTGGAGAAGTGCGAATTTGAAGTTCAGCAAATCGCATTTCTAGGATATATTATCTCCCCAGAAGGTTTCCAAATGGAGGGTTCCAAGGTACAGGCAGTCCTGGATTGGGTGCAGCCCACTAGTTTGAAGGCGCTTCAGCGTTTCCTGGGCTTTGCGAATTTTTATAGACGATTTATCGCTGGATTTTCGTCTATAGTGGCGCCCTTGGTGGCACTCACTAAGAAAGGGGCGGATGTTGCTCACTGGTCTTGTGAGGCTAAAGCGGCTTTTGCCCGTCTCAAAAGGGCATTTGTTTCGGCCAAGGTGCTGCGACACCCAGATCCAGAGCGTCCTTTTGTGGTGGAGGTGGATGCCTCTGAGATGGGTATTGGGGCAGTGCTTTCTCAGATGGGAGTGTCTGATAATCGCCTTCATCCCTGTGCTTACTTTTCCCGTAAATTTTCACCTGCCAGATGAATTATGACGTGGGTAACCGGGAATTGTTGGCTATTAAGGATGCACTCGAGGAGTGGAGACACTGGCTTGAGGGGGCTAAGTTTGTGGTCTCAATTCTCACTGACCATAAGAATCTGGCATATTTAGAGTCAGCGAAGCGTCTCAATGCCAGGCAGGCACGATGGGCTTTGTTTTTTGCTCGCTTTAATTTTTTGATAACATATCGCCCTGGGTCAAAAAACATCAAGGCTGATGCGCTCTCGCGGAGTTTTGCTCCAATCCAGGAGACCACCGAGGAGCCGTTGCCCATTGTTTCCCCATCATGTATTAAAGTGGGCATTACCCAGGACCTCTTATCATTAGTCCTTAGAGCACAGGAGCAGGCTCCTCCAGACCTTCCGGTAGGTCTTTTGTTTGTGCCTCCTAGGTTAAGACAGCGAGTGTTCCTGGAATTCCATGCCAAGAAGTCGGCAGGTCACCCGGGTATTGCCAGAACTCGGGAGTTGCTATCTAGGGCGGTGTGGTGGCCCTCGGTGGCTAAGGATGTGGATCAGTGGGTTCGGGCATGTGACATCTGTGCCCGAAATAAGACTCCTAGAGGGGTTCCTGTTGGCCCATTACATCCACTCTCTATCCCATCTAAGCCATGGACCCACATTTCAATGGATTTTGTGGTGGACTTGCCCAAATCCTCGGGGATGACAGCCATCTGGGTTGTCGTTGACAGGTTTTCGAAGATGGCGCACTTCGTTCCACTGGTTGGGCTGCCATCGGCCAGACGCCTGTCTGAATTATTTATGCTGCATGTTGTGCGTCTCCACGGGTTGCCACTTGATGTGGTCTCTGACCGCGGATCCCAGTTTGTGGCCAAATTCTGGAGGGCATTTTGTTCCGATCTCCAGATTTCTGTCAGCTTGTCGTCAGGCTACCATCCGCAGTCTAATGGGCAGACTGAAAGGGTGAACCAGTCCTTGGAGCAGTTCCTCAGGTGTTATGTCTCCAAGTGTCAGACTGACTGGGTTGCTCATCTGTCCATGGCGGAGTTTGCCTATAACAACGCGGCTCACTCTGCTACAGGGATCTCTCCCTTCCTTTGTGTGTATGGGCATCATCCTAAGGCCAATTCTTTTGACCCCCTGGACTCCACGCCTGGTGGTTCCTCTGTGGTTTCGGTCCTTAGAGGTATTTGGCGGAAAGTGAAGAAAGCCCTTGTGTCTGTGTCATTAGTGACCAAAAGGGTTTTTGATAAGCGGAAAAGACCCTGCAGCTTCAAATTAGGAGACTTCGTCTGGTTGTCTACCAAGAATTTGAAGTTGAGACAGCCATCTCATAAGTTAGGCCCCCGGTTCATCGGCCCTTATAAGATCACCAGGGTTATCAATCCGGTGGCATTTCAGTTAGATCTGCCCCGTTCTTTGGGTATCAATAAAACATTTCATTGTTCCCTTTTAAAACGGGCGATTAGTAATCCTTCTTCCAGTGAAAGACCTTCCACTCTTCTGATACGTGGCCAGAGGGAGTTTGTTGTTGAAAGGATTCTTGACTCCAAGGTGGTTCGGGGTCGGCTGTCATTTTTGGTGCACTGGAAGGGGTATGGCCCGGAGGAGCGGTCGTGGGTGCGCAGTTGTGATCTTCATGCCCCCAGACTGATACGCTCTTTCTTCTCGCAGTTCCCCGATAAACCCGGTGGTAGGGGTTCTTTGACCCCTCGTCAGAGGGGGGGTACTGTTAGGGTCTCCTGCCCTGTGCTGCCACGTCGTCATGGCAACCGGGAGACAAGTGCTAGCGGAGTAACCTGAGCGCAGCTGATACTCCGGTTCGGGTCTTTTGCTGTGCAGTGGTTATAGGCTCTGTGCACGGCAGGGGATCCGGTGCTGGTTTTTGTGCTCACAGTCTGTGAGGTCTGAGTGGGGCGTGGACAGCACCTGCTTTATAAGGCCTCTTCTCAGGGTAAGCAGATGCTGCTGAATCTTTGTTGGTTAGTCATTTCCTGAAAGTTAACCAGTACTGTGTAGCTTTGTATTTGTTTGTTGCTTACTGCAAATAGGCCTGGGGATTTGGTATTACACTCTGCCAATCCAGACCTAGCAGTAAGACTGGAGTCAGTCGTTTAGCTTGCTGGGGTTCTGTTACTACTCTGTGAACTTAGCAAGTTTGCGGCTGTATTCTAAGACTTGCCTGTCTAATCCTGTCTCACTGTGCTAGGTGTCAGGGGTCAGTTTAGTGGCAGTAAGCTGAACCTGTGCACTGCAAGTGAGAATTAGGATTGTGGAGACTCTCCTTGTGTCTATCATTCCATCTCTGACCAAGGAGTTTACTGCCACACCCGTTGGTAACCCTTTAGGGTTTTGCTGTTGCCCTTAGCAACAGCATTTCGGGTTCTCTACGTATTAAAACACAACATCTTGCTTTTCCCATCTGAGCAGTTCTAATACAAGGGAGATACCCAGTTCCTTAGCCTCTGGGCTTCTCTGTTCACCTTGTGTGTATTTTGTTACCCTATCACCTTCTGTGTGCGTTGTGTCATATTCCCCAGTCTGTCTGTGAGTCCATTTGTTTTGCATAACAGTTCAGACACCAGTGCATTCCTGCAGGCACTGGAGTGCATAACAGTTCTGACACCAGTACTTTCCTGCAGGCACTGGTGTGCATAACAGCGTGACACTGCAGTGCCACTCCTAGATGGGCCAGGTGTTTGTGTCGGCCACTAGGGTCGCTTAGCTTAGTCATCCAGCGACCTCGGTGCAAATTTTAGGACTAAAAATAATATTGTGAGGTGTGAGGTATTCAGAATAGACTGAAAATGAGTGTAAATTATGGTTTTTGAGGTTAATAATACTTTGGGATCAAAATGACCCCCAAATTCTATGATTTAAGCTGTTTTTTAGTGTTTTTTTAAAAAAACACCTGAATCCAAAACACACCCGAATCCGACAAAAAAAAAATCGGTGAGGTTTTGCCAAAACGCGGTCGAACCCAAAACACGGCCGCGGAACCGAACCCAAAACCAAAACACAAAACCCGAAAAATTTCCGGTGCACATCTCTACCCCAAACATCCAGTACCAGATTAAGGTCTACATGGGCCTGGAGCTGAAATTTATGAAGGGCCTATTGTGTGCCTTGGTAGGAGGTGTGACAAGCGCTGTGGTGGCGATGGTTTAAATATGGGGTGTGGCGTGTGCCATGGGGGTGGCTATCTCCATGGAGGTCATAGCTAGTGCCTACCTTCAACCGCTTAGGGGTATATTCAATTAAGGTCGAAACTGCCATCTTGTCAAAAAGACGACAGTTTTCGACTTTTTCAGGTCGGAAGGAGTTCCGACCTATTCACTCCCCAGCTTTTTTATTCGACAAGTCGGGGAATTCGACTTGTCGAATAGAACGTGAATCGGCGGTATAGCTGCCGATTAACGTGCATCTGAGATAAACGTGGCCAAATCCGACAGGTTTTGGCCCCGTTTCCGACCATCTCAGTCCGACTTTTTTTTAAGGAGGGACCTGAGAGGAGGAGAGGGGGGAGAGCCGCGGGCAGAGCTGAAGGCATACGGGGACAGCAGCGCTACAGTACAGCGCTGCAGGAGGATGTGGCACAGCCGCCGCTCCCGGCAGCGTCCACCCGGCTCCAGCAAGTGAGGTCCCACTTGCTGGAGCCGGGTGGACACTGCCGTGCCACATCCTCCTGCAGCGCTGCTGTCCCCAGTCTTCCCGCGGCTGTCCCCCGTCTCCCCGCTGGTCTCCCCCCTCTCCGGTACCTCATCTCAATTCGACTTTTTTAAAGTCGAATTGAGATGGGCATTGAATAGCCCTTGTCGGATCCATTCCGACAAATGCATGTCGGAATGGATCCGATTTCAATTGAATATATCCCTTAATAGAGGAGCAGAGCAACAGACCCATACACACACATACATACAGTGATCGTCGAAGTGGGAATTTTGAAGTGGGGGTATGGGAAAGGAAACAGGAGTACTTTTGCGAGGGCACCCAACCCTTTACGCAGGGCACCCAACCCTTTATGCAGCTATACCTGATTACTATGGGGGCAATATGCACAATAACGGGGATCACTTTAGAAGATTGGGCGTGATATATCGGTTTAATACCGCCCATTGGCCCTCATTCCGAGTTGTTCGCTCGCTAGCTGCTTTTAGCAGCATTGCACACGCTAAGCCGCCGCCTACTGGGAGTGAATCTTAGCATAGCAGAATTGCGAACGCAAGATTAGCAGAATTGCGAATAGAAATTTCTTTGCAGTTTCTGAGTAGCTCGAGACTTACTCTGCCACTGCGATCAGTTCAGTCAGTTTCGTTCCTGGTTTGACGTCACAAACACACCCAGCGTTCGCCAAGACACTCCCCCGTTTCTTCAGACACTCCCGCGTTTTTCCCAGAAACGCCAGCGTTTTTTCGCACACACCCATAAAATGGCCAGTTTCCGCCCAGAAACACCCACTTCCTGTCAATCACACTACGATCACCAGAACAAAGAATTTTCTCCGTTAAGCCGTGAGTAAAATACCAAACTTTTTAGCAAATTTACTTGGCGCAGGCGCACTGCGAACGTTGCGCATGCTCAGTTTGCGACTAATCGCACCGATGCAAGGAAAAATAACGAGCGAACAACTCGGAATGAGGGCCATTGTGTCCCCTCCTCTCCTAGCCTGTATATGCATTTGTGTGGGTAGAATCGCTTTAAAGACCCGGATGTGACATAACGTGAGGGCGGAAGTTGTTTTATGCCATTACAGCATTTTTACGTACATTTTTTTAAAGCATCTGGTCGGTGATAGGTGAGTATAGGTGAGTATGACTTAGTAATTTAAGAAGCTGTGTGTTAGATATATATGTTTGTACATTTCTTTATTACACTGTTTGTCCCTGACAATGGACGGAGGCCAGAAACATATGTAAGATAACGATGCGTTAAATAGAATTTATTCATCGCAATGACCAGTCTCCTGAGTGCCACCTACTGAATATCAGTACTTATGGTCTATTTGAACAAAGGTAGGCACCGGAGCAAGCTCAAGAACAGCAGACCACTTTGTAGTGCCGGGTGTATTTTATATAATATATATATTTATTAGTGATGTGCACCGGAAATTTTTCGGGTTTTGTGTTTTGGTTTTGGGTTCGGTTCCGCGGCCGTGTTTTGGGTTCGAACGCGTTTTGGCAAACCTCACCGAATTTTTTTTGTCGGATTCGGGTGTATTTTGGATTCGGGTGTTTTTTTCAAAAAACCCTAAAAAACAGCTTCAATCATAGAATTTGGGGGTTATTTTGATCCCATAGTATTATTAACCTCAATAACCATAATTTCCACTCATTTTCAGTCTATTCTGAACACCTCACACCTCACAATATTATTTTTAGTCCTAAAATTTGCACCGAGGTAGCTGTGTGACTAAGCTAAGCGACCCAAGTGGCCGACACAAACACCTGGCCCATCTAGGAGTGGCACTGCAGTGTCACGCAGGATGGCCCTTCAAAAAAATACTCCCCAAACAGCACATGACGCAAAGAAAAAAAGAGGCGCAATGAGGTAGCTGTGTGACTAAGATAAGCGACCCAAGTGGCCGACACAAACACCTGGCCCATCTAGGAGTGGCACTGCAGTGTCACGCAGGATGGCCCTTCAAAAAAATACTCCCCAAACAGCACATGACGCAAAGAAAAAAAGAGGCGCAATGAGGTAGCTGTGTGACTAAGATAAGCGACCCAAGTGGCCGACACAAACACCTGGCCCATCTAGGAGTGGCACTGCAGTGTCACGCAGGATGGCCCTTCAAAAAAATACTCCCCAAACAGCACATGACGCAAAGAAAAAAAGAGGCGCACCAAGGTCGCTGTGTGACTAAGTTAAGCGACACAAGTGGCCGACACAAACACCTGGCCCATCTAGGAGTGGCACTGCAGTGTCACGCAGGATGGCCCTTCAAAAAAATACTCCCCAAACAGCACATGACGCAAAGAAAAAAAGAGGCGCACCAAGGACGCTGTGTGACTAAGTTAAGCGACACAAGTGGCCGACACAAACACCTGGCCCATCTAGGAGTGGCACTGCAGTGTCACGCAGGATGGCCCTTCATAAAAATACTCCCCAAACAGCACATGGCGCAAAGAAAAAAAGAGGCGCACCAAGGTCGCTGTGTGACTAAGTTAAGCGACACAAGTGGCCGACACAAACACCTGGCCCATCTAGGAGTGGCACTGCAGTGTCACGCAGGATGGCCCTTCAAAAAAATACTCCCCAAACAGCACATGACGCAAAGAAAAAAAGAGGCGCACCAAGGTCGCTGTGTGACTAAGATAAGCGACCCAAGTGGCCGACACAAACACCTGGCCCATCTAGGAGTGGCACTGCAGTGTCAGACAGGCTGGCCCTTCAAAAAAATACTCCCCAAACAGCACACGACGCAAAGAAAAATGAAAGAAAAAAGAGGTGCAAGATGGAATTGTCCTTGGGCCCTCCCACCCACCCTTATGTTGTAAAAACAGGACATGCACACTTTAACGAACCCATCATTTCAGCGACAGGGTCTGCCACACGACTGTGACTGAAATGACTGGTTGGTTTGGGCCCCCACCAAAAAAGAAGCAATCAATCTCTCCTTGCACAAACTGGCTCTACGGAGGCAAGATGTCCACCTCATCATCATAGTCCGATTCATCACCCCTTTCACTGTGTACATCCCGCTCCTCACAGATTATTAATTCGTCCCCACTGGAATCCACCATCTCAGGTCCCCGTGTACTTTCTGGAGGCAATTGCTGCTGGTGAATGTCTCCACGGAGGAATTGATTATAATTCATTTTAATGAACATCATCTTCTCCACATTTTCTGGAAGTAACATCGTACGCCGATTGCTGACAAGGTGAGCGGCGGCACTAAACACTCTTTCGGAGTACACACTGGAGGGAGGGCAACTTAGGTAGAATAAAGCCAGTTTCTGCAAGGGCCTCCAAATTGCCTCTTTTTCCTGCCAGTATACGTACGGACTGTCTGACGTGCCTACTTGGATGCGGTCACTCATATAATCCTCCACCATTCTTTCAATGGTGACAGAATCATATGCAGTGACAGTAGACGACATGTCCGTAATCGTTGCCAGGTCCTTCAGTCCGGACCAGATGTCAGCACTCGCTCCAGACTGCCCTGCATCACCGCCAGCGGGTGGGCTCGGAATTCGTAGCCTTTTCCTCGCACCCCCAGTTGCGGGAGAATGTGAAGGAGGAGCTGTTGACGGGTCGCGTTCCGCTTGACTTGACAATTTTCTCACCAGCAGGTCTTTGAACCTCTGCAGACTTGTGTCTGCCGGAAAGAGAGATACAACGTAGGTTTTAAATCTAGGATCGAGCACGGTGGCCAAAATGTAGTGCTCTGATTTCAACAGATTGACCACCCGTGAATCCTGGTTAAGCGAATGAAGGGCTCCATCCACAAGTCACACATGCCTAGCGGAATCGCTCTGTTTTAGCTCCTCCTTCAATGCCTCCAGCTTCTTCTGCAAAAGCCTGATGAGGGGAATGACCTGACTCAGGCTGGCAGTGTCTGAACTGACTTCACGTGTGGCAAGTTCAAAAGGTTGCAGAACCTTGCACAACGTTGAAATCATTCTCCACTGCGCTTGAGACAGGTGCATTCCACCTCCTTTGCCTATATCGTGGGCAGATGTATAGGCTTGAATGGCCTTTTGCTGCTCCTCCATCCTCTGAAGCATATAGAGGGTTGAATTCCACCTCGTTACCACCTCTTGCTTCAGATGATGAATAGGGCAGGTTCAGGTGTTTTTGGTGGTGCTCCAGTCTTCTGTACGCGGTGCCTGTACGCCGAAAGTGGCCCGCAATTCTTCTGGCCACCGACAGCATCTCTTGCACGCCCCTGTCGTTTTTTAAATAATTCTGCACCACCAAATTCAAGGTATGTGCAAAACATGGGACGTGCTGGAATTTGCCCAGATGTAATGCACGCACAATATTGCTGGCGTTGTCCGATGCCACAAATCCCCAGGAGAGTCCAATTGGGGTAAGCCATTCTGCGATGATCTTCCTCAGTTGCCGTAACAGGTTTTCAGCTGTGTGCGTATTCTGGAAAGCGGTGATACAAAGCGTGGCCTGCCTAGGAACGAGTTGGCATTTGCGAGATGCTGCTACTGGTGCCGCCGCTGCTGTTCTTGCAGCGGGAGGCAATACATCTACCCAGTGGGCTGTCACAGTCATGTAGTCCAGAGTCTGCCCTGCTCCACTTGTCCACATGTCCATGGTTAAGTGGACATTGGGTACAACTGCATTTTTTAGGACACTGGTGACTCTTTTTCTGAGGTCTGTGTACATTCTCGGTATCGCCTGCCTAGAGAAATGGAACCTAGATGGTATTTGGTACCGGGGACACAGTACCTCAATCAAGTCTATAGTTGCCTCTGAAGTAACGATGGATACCAGAACCACGTTTCTCACCGCCCAGGCTGCGAAGGCCTCAGTTATCCGCTTTGCAGCAGGATGACTGCTGTGATATTTCATCTTCCTCGCAAAGGACTGTTGGACAGTCAATTGCTTACTGGAAGTAGTACAAGTGGTCTTCCGACTTCCCCTCTGGGATGACGATCGACTCCCAGCAGCAACAACAGCAGCGCCAGCAGCAGTAGGCGTTACACTCAAGGATGCATCGGAGGAATCCCTGGCAGGAGAGGACTCGTCAGACTTGCATGTGACATGGCCTGCAGGATTATTGGCTTTCCTGTCTAAGGAGGAAATTGACACTGAGGGAGTTGGTGGTGTGGTTTGCAGGAGCTTGGTTACAGATTTAGTGGTCAGTGGACTGCTTCCGCTGTCACCCAAAGTTTTTGAACTTGTCACTGACTTATGATGAATGCGCTGCAGGTGACGTATAAGGGAGGATGTTCCGAGGTGGTTAACGTCCTTACCCCTACTTATTACAGCTTGACAAAGGCAACACACGGCTTGACACCTGTTGTCCGCATTTGTTATGAAATAATTCCACACCGAATAGCTGTTTTTTTTTGTATTTTGACCAGGCATGTCAATGGCCATATTCCTCCCACGGACAACAGGTGTCTCCCCGGGTGCCTGACTTAAACAAACCACCTCACCATCAGAATCCTCCTTCTCAATTTCCTCCCCAGCGCCAGCAACACCCATATCCTCATCCTGGTGTACTTCAACACTGACATCTTCAATTTGACTATCAGGAACTGGACTGCGGGTGCTCCTTCCAGCACTTGCAGGGGGCGTGCAAATGGTGGAAGGCGCAAGCTCTTCCCGTCCAGTGTTGGGAAGGTCAGGCATCGCAACCGACACAATTGGACTCTCCTTGGGGATTTGTGATTTCGAAGAACGCACAGTTCTTTGCTGTGCTTTTGCCAGCTTAAGTCTTTTAATTTTTCTAGCGAGAGGCTGAGTGCTTCCATCCTCATGTGAAGCTGAACCACTAGCCATGAACATAGGCCAGGGCCTCAGCCGTTCCTTGCCACTCCGTGTCGTAAATGGCATATTGGCAAGTTTACGCTTCTCTTCAGACGCTTTTAATTTTGATTTTTGGGTCATTTTACTGATCTTTTGTGTTTTGGATTTTACATGCTCTGTACTATGACATTGGGCATCGGCCTTGGCAGACGACGTTGATGGCATTTCATCGTCTCGGCCATGACTAGTGGCAGCAGCTTCAGCACGAGGTGGAAGTGGATCTTGATCTTTCCCTATTTTTTTAACCTCCACATTTTTGTTCTCCATATTTTGCGCACAACTAAAAGCCACCACAGGTATACAATGTAGATGGATGGATAGTATACTATTATTACTTATGGACGACGAGTGACGACACAGAGGTAGGTACAACCGTGGCCTACCGTACTGCTATATATATAATATATACAGAATAATAATAACGGACCTGGTGGACACTGTCAGCAGACTGCTAAACTAGTATGAAGAAAAAAAAGCCACCACAGGTATAAAATGTAGATGGATGGATAGTATAGTATTATTACTTATGGACGACGAGTGACGACACAGAGGTAGGTACAGCCGTGGCCTACCGTACTGCTATATATATAATATATACAGAATAATAATAACGGACCTGGTGGACACTGTCAGCAGACTGCTAAACTAGTATGAAGAAAAAAAAGCCACCACAGGTATACAATGTAGATGGATGGATAGTATAGTATTATTACTTATGGACGACGAGTGACGACACAGAGGTAGGTACAGCCGTGGCCTACCGTACTGCTATATATATAATATATACAGAATAATAATAACGGACCTGGTGGACACTGTCAGCAGACTGCTAAACTAGTATGAAGAAAAAAAAGCCACCACAGGTATACAATGTAGATGGATGGATAGTATAGTATTATTACTTATGGACGACGAGTGATGACACAGAGGTAGGTACAGCCGTGGCCTACCGTACTGCTATATATATAATATATACAGAATAATAATAACGGACCTGGTGGACACTGTCAGCAGACTGCTAAACTAGTATGAAGAAAAAAAAGCCACCACAGGTATACAATGTAGATGGATGGATAGTATACTATTATTACTTATGGACGACGAGTGACGACACAGAGGTAGGTACAGCCGTGGCCTACCGTACTGCTATATATATATATAATATATACAGAATAATAATAACGGACCTGGTGGACACTGTCAGCAGACTGCTAAACTAGAATGAAGAAAAAAAAGCCACCACAGGTATACAATGTAGATGGATGGATAGTATAGTATTATTACTTATGGACGACGAGTGATGACACAGAGGTAGGTACAGCCGTGGCCTACCGTACTGCTATATATATAATATATACAGAATAATAATAACGGACCTGGTGGACACTGTCAGCAGACTGCTAAACTAGTATGAAGAAAAAAAAGCCACCACAGGTATACAATGTAGATGGATGGATAGTATAGTATTATTACTTATGGACGACGAGTGACGACACAGAGGTAGGTACAGCCGTGGCCTACCGTACTGCTATATATATAATATATACAGAATAATAATAACGGACCTGGTGGACACTGTCAGCAGACTGCTAAACTAGTATGAAGAAGAAAAAGCCATCCACAGGTATACAATGTAGATGGATGGATAGTATAGTATTATTACTTATGGACGACGAGTGACGACACAGATGTAGGTACAGCCGTGGCCTACCGTACTGCTATATATATAATATATACAGAATAATAATAACGGACCTGGTGGACACTGTCAGCAGACTGCTAAACTAGTATGAAGAAAAAAAAGCCACCACAGGTATACAATGTAGATGGATGGATAGTATAGTATTATTACTTATGGACGACGAGTGACGACACAGAGGTAGGTACAGCCGTGGCCTACCGTACTGCTATATATATAATATATACAGAATAATAATAACGGACCTGGTGGACACTGTCAGCAGACTGCTAAACTAGTATGAAGAAAAAAAAGCCACCACAGGTATACAATGTAGATGGATGGATAGTATACTATTATTACTTATGGACGACGAGTGACGACACAGAGGTAGGTACAGCCGTGGCCTACCGTACTGCTATATATATTAGAGATGAGCGCCTGAAATTTTTCGGGTTTTGTGTTTTGGTTTTGGGTTCGGTTCCGCGGCCGTGTTTTGGGTTCGAACGCGTTTTGGCAAAACCTCACCGAATTTTTTTTGTCGGATTCGGGTGTGTTTTGGATTCGGGTGTTTTTTTCAAAAAACACTAAAAAACAGCTTAAATCATAGAATTTGGGGGTCATTTTGATCCCAAAGTATTATTAACCTCAAAAACCATAATTTACACTCATTTTCAGTCTATTCTGAATACCTCACACCTCACAATATTATTTTTAGTCCTAAAATTTGCACCGAGGTCGCTGTGTGAGTAAGATAAGCGACCCTAGTGGCCGACACAAACACCGGGCCCATCTAGGAGTGGCACTGCAGTGTCACGCAGGATGTCCCTTCCAAAAAACCCTCCCCAAACAGCACATGACGCAAAGAAAAAAAGAGGCGCAATGAGGTAGCTGTGTGAGTAAGATTAGCGACCCTAGTGGCCGACACAAACACCGGGCCCATCTAGGAGTGGCACTGCAGTGTCACGCAGGATGGCCCTTCCAAAAAACCCTCCCCAAACAGCACATGACGCAAAGAAAAAAAGAGGCGCAATGAGGTAGCTGACTGTGTGAGTAAGATTAGCGACCCTAGTGGCCGACACAAACACCGGGCACATCTAGGAGTGGCACTGCAGTGTCACGCAGGATGTCCCTTCCAAAAAACCCTCCCCAAACAGCACATGACGCAAAGAAAAAAAGAGGCGCAATGAGGTAGCTGTGTGAGTAAGATTAGCGACCCTAGTGGCCGACACAAACACCGGGCCCATCTAGGAGTGGCACTGCAGTGTCACGCAGGGTGTCCCTTCCAAAAAACCCACCCCAATCAGCACATGATGCAAAGAAAAAGAAAAGAAAAAAGAGGTGCAAGATGGAATTATCCTTGGGCCCTCCCACCCACCCTTATGTTGTATAAACAAAACAGGACATGCACACTTTAACCAACCCATCATTTCAGTGACAGGGTCTGCCACACGACTGTGACTGATATGACGGGTTGGTTTGGACCCCCCCCAAAAAAGAAGCAATTAATCTCTCCTTGCACAAACTGGCTCTACAGAGGCAAGATGTCCACCTCATCTTCACCCTCCGATATATCACCGTGTACATCCCCCTCCTCACAGATTATCAATTCGTCCCCACTGGAATCCACCATCTCAGCTCCCTGTGTACTTTGTGGAGGCAATTGCTGCTGGTCAATGTCTCCGCGGAGGAATTGATTATAATTCATTTTAATGAACATCATCTTCTCCACATTTTCTGGATGTAACCTCGTACGCCGATTGCTGACAAGGTGAGCGGCGGCACTAAACACTCTTTCGGAGTACACACTTGTGGGAGGGCAACTTAGGTAGAATAAAGCCAGTTTGTGCAAGGGCCTCCAAATTGCCTCTTTTTCCTGCCAGTATAAGTACGGACTGTGTGACGTGCCTACTTGGATGCGGTCACTCATATAATCCTCCACCATTCTATCAATGTTGAGAGAATCATATGCAGTGACAGTAGACGACATGTCCGTAATCGTTGTCAGGTCCTTCAGTCCGGACCAGATGTCAGCATCAGCAGTCGCTCCAGACTGCCCTGCATCACCGCCAGCGGGTGGGCTCGGAATTCTGAGCCTTTTCCTCGCACCCCCAGTTGCGGGAGAATGTGAAGGAGGAGATGTTGACAGGTCGCGTTCCGCTTGACTTGACAATTTTGTCACCAGCAGGTCTTTCAACCCCAGCAGACCTGTGTCTGCCGGAAAGAGAGATCCAAGGTAGGCTTTAAATCTAGGATCGAGCACGGTGGCCAAAATGTAGTGCTCTGATTTCAACAGATTGACCACCCGTGAATCCTTGTTAAGCGAATTAAGGGCTGCATCCACAAGTCCCACATGCCTAGCGGAATCGCTCCGTGTTAGCTCCTCCTTCAATGCCTCCAGCTTCTTCTGCAAAAGCCTGATGAGGGGAATGACCTGACTCAGGCTGGCAGTGTCTGAACTGACTTCACGTGTGGCAAGTTCAAAGGGCATCAGAACCTTGCACAACGTTGAAATCATTCTCCACTGCACTTGAGACAGGTGCATTCCACCTACTATATCGTGCTCAATTGTATAGGCTTGAATGGCCTTTTGCTGCTCCTCCAACCTCTGAAGCATATAGAGGGTTGAATTCCACCTCGTTACCACTTCTTGCTTCAGATGATGGCAGGGCAGGTTCAGTAGTTTTTGGTGGTGCTCCAGTTTTCTGTACGTGGTGCCTGTACGCCGAAAGTGTCCCGCAATTCTTCTGGCCACCGACAGCATCTCTTGCACGGCCCTGTCGTTTTTTAAAAAATTCTGCACCACCAAATTCAAGGTATGTGCAAAACATGGGACGTGCTGGAATTGGCCCAGATTTAATGCACACACAATATTGCTGGCGTTGTCCGATGCCACAAATCCACAGGAGAGTCCAATTGGGGTAAGCCATTCCGCGATGATCTTCCTCAGTTGCCGTAAGAGGTTTTCAGCTGTGTGCGTATTCTGGAAAGCGGTGATACAAAGCGTAGCCTGCCTAGGAAAGAGTTGGCGTTTGCGAGATGCTGCTACTGGTGCCGCCGCTGCTGTTCTTGCGGCGGGAGTCCATACATCTACCCAGTGGGCTGTCACAGTCATATAGTCCTGACCCTGCCCTGCTCCACTTGTCCACATGTCCGTGGTTAAGTGGACATTGGGTACAGCTGCATTTTTTAGGACACTGGTGACTCTTTTTCTGAGGTCTGTGTACATTTTCGGTATCGCCTGCCTAGAGAAATGGAACCTAGATGGTATTTGGTACCGGGGACACAGTACCTCCAACAAGTCTCTAGTTGGCTCTGCAGTAATGATGGATACCGGAACCACGTTTCTCACCACCCAGGATGCCAAGGCCTCAGTTATCCGCTTTGCAGTAGGATGACTGCTGTGATATTTCATCTTCCTCGCAAAGGACTGTTGAACAGTCAATTGCTTACTGGAAGTAGTACAAGTGGGCTTACGACTTCCCCTCTGGGATGACCATCGACTCCCAGCGGCAACAACAGCAGCGCCAGCAGCAGTAGGCGTTACACGCAAGGATGCATCGGAGGAATCCCAGGCAGGAGAGGACTCGTCAGACTTGCCAGTGACATGGCCTGCAGGACTATTGGCATTCCTGGGGAAGGAGGAAATTGACACTGAGGGAGTTGGTGGGGTGGTTTGCGTGAGCTTGGTTACAAGAGGAAGGGATTTACTGGTCAGTGGACTGCTTCCGCTGTCACCCAAAGTTTTTGAACTTGTCACTGACTTATTATGAATGCGCTGCAGGTGACGTATAAGGGAGGATGTTCCGAGGTGGTTAACGTCCTTACCCCTACTTATTACAGCTTGACAAAGGGAACACACGGCTTGACACCTGTTGTCCGCATTTGTGGTGAAATACCTCCACACCGAAGAGCTGATTTTTTTGGTATTTTCACCTGGCATGTCAACGGCCATATTCCTCCCACGGACAACAGGTGTCTCCCCGGGTGCCTGACTTAAACAAACCACCTCACCATCAGAATCCTCCTGGTCAATTTCCTCCCCAGCGCCAGCAACACCCATATCCTCCTCATCCTGGTGTACTTCAACACTGACATCTTCAATCTGACTATCAGGAACTGGACTGCGGGTGCTCCTTCCAGCACTTGCAGGGGGCATGCAAATAGTGGAAGGCGCATGCTCTTCACGTCCAGTGTTGGGAAGGTCAGGCATCGCAACCGACACAATTGGACTCTCCTTGTGGATTTGGGATTTCAAAGAACGCACAGTTCTTTGCGGTGCTTTTGCCAGCTTGAGTCTTTTCAGTTTTCTAGCGAGAGGCTGAGTGCTTCCATCCTCATGTGAAGCTGAACCACTAGCCATGAACATAGGCCAGGGCCTCAGCCGTTCCTTGCCACTCCGTGTGGTAAATGGCATATTGGCAAGTTTACGCTTCTCCTCCGACAATTTTATTTTAGGTTTTGGAGTCCTTTTTTTTCTGATATTTGGTGTTTTGGATTTGACATGCTCTGTACTATGACATTGGGCATCGGCCTTGGCAGACGACGTTGCTGGCATTTCATCGTCTCGGCCATGACTAGTGGCAGCAGCTTCAGCACGAGGTGGAAGTGGATCTTGATCTTTCCCTAATTTTGGAACCTCAACTTTTTTGTTCTCCATATTTTATAGGCAGAACTAAAAGGCACCTCAGGTAAACAATGGAGATGGATGGATTGGATACTAGTATACAATTATGGACGGACTGCCACGGTTAGGTGGTATAAAAAAACCACGGTTAGGTGGTATATATTATAATAATAATACAATTATGGATGGACGGACTGCCTGCCGACTGCCGACACAGAGGTAGCCACAGCCGTGAACTACCGCACTGTACACTGGTTGATAAAGAGATAGTAGTATACTCGTAACAATTAGGATGACACTATGACGGTATAAAGAATGAAAAAAAAACCACGGTTAGGTGGTAGGTATATAATAATAAATAATACAATTCTGGTCGGACGGACTGCCTGCCGTGTGCCGACACAGAGGTAGCCACAGCCGTGAACTACCGCACTGTACACTGGTTGATAAAGAGATAGTAGTATACTCGTAACAATTAGGATGACACTATGACGGTATAAAGAATGAAAAAAAAAACCACGGTTAGGTGGTAGGTATATAATAATAAATAATACAATTCTGGTCGGACGGACTGCCTGCCGTGTGCCGACACAGAGGTAGCCACAGCCGTGAACTACCGCACTGTACACTGGTTGATAAAGAGATAGTAGTATACTCGTAACAATTAGGATGACACTATGACGGTATAAAGAATGAAAAAAAAACCACGGTTAGGTGGTAGGTATATAATAATAAATAATACAATTCTGGTCGGACGGACTGCCTGCCGTGTGCCGACACAGAGGTAGCCACAGCCGTGAACTACCGCACTGTACACTGGTTGATAAAGAGATAGTAGTATACTCGTAACAATTAGGATGACACTATGACGGTATAAAGAATGAAAAAAAAACCGCGGTTAGGTGGTAGGTATATAATAATAAATAATACAATTCTGGTCGGACGGACTGCCTGCCGTGTGCCGACACAGAGGTAGCCACAGCCGTGAACTACCGCACTGTACACTGGTTGATAAAGAGATAGTAGTATACTCGTAACAATTAGGATGACACTATGACGGTATAAAGAATGAAAAAAAAAACCACGGTTAGGTGGTAGGTATATAATAATAAATAATACAATTCTGGTCGGACGGACTGCCTGCCGTGTGCCGACACAGAGGTAGCCACAGCCGTGAACTACCGCACTGTACACTGGTTGATAAAGAGATAGTAGTATACTCGTAACAATTAGGATGACACTATGACGGTATAAAGAATGAAAAAAAAAACCACGGTTAGGTGGTAGGTATATAATAATAAATAATACAATTCTGGTCGGACGGACTGCCTGCCGTGTGCCGACACAGAGGTAGCCACAGCCGTGAACTACCGCACTGTACACTGGTTGATAAAGAGATAGTAGTATACTCGTAACAATTAGGATGACACTATGACGGTATAAAGAATGAAAAAAAAACCACGGTTAGGTGGTAGGTATATAATAATAAATAATACAATTCTGGTCGGACGGACTGCCTGCCGTGTGCCGACACAGAGGTAGCCACAGCCGTGAACTACCGCACTGTACACTGGTTGATAAAGAGATAGTAGTATACTCGTAACAATTAGGATGACACTATGACGGTATAAAGAATGAAAAAAAAACCACGGTTAGGTGGTAGGTATATAATAATAAATAATACAATTCTGGTCGGACGGACTGCCTGCCGTGTGCCGACACAGAGGTAGCCACAGCCGTGAACTACCGCACTGTACTGTGTCTGCTGCTAATATAGACTGGTTGATATTTAAAGAGATATTAGTAGTATACAACAATACTATACTGGTGGTCAGGCACTGGTCACCACTCCTGCAGCAAAAGTGTGCACTGTTAATTAATATAATTGTACTCCTGGCTCCTGCTAACAACCTGCAGTGCTCCCCAGTCTCCCCCACAATTAATTATAAGCTTTTAATTTATACATTGATGACTGTGCAGCACACTGGGCTGAGCTGAGTGCACACAGACTGAGTCACACTGTGTGACTGACTGTGCTGTGTATCGTTTTTTTTTTCAGGCAGAGAACGGATATAGCAGAGAGAAGTGAACGGATATATTATATTAAATAAAAGTTAACTAGCAACTGCACTGGTCACTGACTGTGGTAAACTAACTCTGTCTGCGACTCTGCACAATCTCTCTCTCTCTATCTAATCTATCTCTATTCTAATGGAGAGGACGCCAGACACGTCCTCTCCCTATCAATCTCAATGCACGAGTGAAAATGGCGGCGACGCGCGGCTCCTTATATAGAATCCGAGTCTCGCGATAGAATCCGAGCCTCGCGAGAATCCGACAGCGTCATGATGACGTTCGGGCGCGCTCGGGTTAACCGAGCAAGGCGGGAAGATCCGAGTCGCTCGGACCCGTGAAAAAAAACATGAAGTTCGGGCGGGTTCGGATTCCGAGGAACCGAACCCGCTCATCTCTAATATATATAATATACTGTATAATAAATGGACCTGGTGGACACTGTCAGCAGACTGCTAAACTACTAGTATAAAGAAAAAAAGCCACCACAGGAGTGTTTTTCAGGCAGACAAACGTATACTGGACTGGTGGTCACTGTCAGCAAAACTGTGCACTGTACTCCTGCTATAACTGCTCCCGAGTCCCCACAATTAGGCAGTGTGAGCAGTGCACTCAGCACAGATATATCATGCAGTACACTGAGCACAGATATGGTATGGAGCGTTTTTTTTCAGGCAGAGAACGGATTAAACTGGTGGTCACACTCACTACTATCAGCAAAACCCTGCACTGTACTCCTAACAGCTGCTCCCCGTCCCCAATCCTCCCCACAATTATAACAATGTCACTCTTAGTCTTTTCTATTTTGACTATAACGGAGAGGACGCCAGCCACGTCCTCTCCCTATCAATCTCAATGCACGTGTGAAAATGGCGGCGACGCGCGGCTCCTTATATAGAATCCGAATCTCGCGAGAATCCGACAGCGGAATGATGACGTTCGGGCGCGCTCGGTTTACCCGAGCCACACGGGAGAATCCGAGCACGGCTCGGACCCGTGTAAAAAGGCTGAAGTTCGGGGGGGTTCGGTTTCCGAGAAACCGAACCCGCTCATCACTAATATTTATTCGTCCGCAACGGGCGGCACTCGCCAGACTTCACATGTAGCAGACATCATGAGGCGGAAGTACCTAGATTAACAACACGAAAGTTAATACATCTGAAATGTTAATCTGAGTACTTCCGCCTCATGATTTTTGCTACATGTGAAGTCCGATGAGTGCCGCCCGTTGCTGCCAAATATGTTTGTGACTTTGCTCACTTGGGTGGGCAACAAGGCAAATACCCGTTTATGGAACTGAGTGCCGAGAAGACCAAAATTTATATATATATATATATATATATATATATATAAATAAATAATTAAATATATACACACACACACACACACACACACACACACATTATGTATGTAAAAATATGGATAGGGTATTCAGAGCTACCACTGGTGCCGTTTTTAGTTTATGCAAAGACTATAAACAAATGTTTAAAGAAATATATATATACTAGGTGATTCATCGTGCCCTACGGGCGCTCTTCACGCCCCCTTAACCCTTGCACACCCTTGTGGCGTGCAATATTTTTATTATATGGAGTATTACCTCCAATCATAATTGTGTGAGTGGTTAAATATTGCACGGACAAAGGGTGTGCAATGGTTAAGGGGTCGAAGCCCCTTGCAACAGTGTGAACAGCGCACACAGGGCCTGATGAATCACCTAGCAGGTGCTTTGGTTGGGGGAGTGGCGGGTGCGGGGAAGATGCGGATGGAATCCGGGGGTACCGCGGGAGGGGCGGTTGCGGTGGTGCTACAGGTGGGGTAGGGGCTGGTGCGGTGGTGCCGCAGGTGGGGGTCTGGAGCCACCGCGGGTGGGGGAGGAGCAGTTGTGGGGGTGCCCCGGGTGGGGGAGGGGCGAATGCGGTGGTGTGGGGGGAAGGGCGGGTGCGGGTGTTGCTGCGGGTGGGGGAGGGGGTCCGGAGCTACCGCGGGTGCTGGAGGGGGGGTGTGAGGGTGCCGCAGATGGGGCCCAGAGGTACTGTGAGTGAGGGAGGGGTGGGTAATGCTTATCCTGCTTCTCCTGCTGTCAGCAGCTAAGCTGCTGTCCTCCCTTTGGCAGTGGCTCTCCCAGAGACTCGCACAGCAGCCAGTCACTATTGTTAGTGCCGGTGTCCCAACGCGCCGCATTACAGGGAAGAAGATGCACTCAATAAACTACAGCTCCCATCAGCCCTAAGGACCGGAATGCTTCGGCGCTAAGGGCTGCTGGGAGCTGTAGTTTAGGGGGCATTACGTGTGTAAGTGTCACTGGTACAGAGGGCCTTACGTGTCTAAGCGGCACTGGTACAGAGGGCGTTACGTGTGTAAGCGTCCCTGCTACAGGGGGCATTACGTGTGTAAGCGTCCCTGCTACAGGGGGCGTTACGTGTGTAAGCGTCACTGCTACAGGGGGGCATTACGTGTGTAAGCGTCACTGGTTCAGGGGGCGTCACGTGTGTAAGCGTCACTGCTACAGAGGGTGTTACTTGTGTATGGTCACTGGTACAGGGGGCGTTACATGTATAAGCGTCACTGGTACAGGGGGCATTACATGTGTAAGCGTCTCTGGTACAGGGGGCGTTACATGTGTAAGTGTCTCTACTACAGGGGGTATTATGTGCGCTGTGCCTTTGTACAGTATGCGAGGTTGCCAATTTACAGTTTGCAGGGTGGCGCCGAACACCCTAGCACCGGCCCAGACTGCACACCCACTGCACTGCACAGCACTGTCACCTTTTACATTGATTCAGCGTTCAGACATTACCCTCCACGATATCACCCACTCTATCCGTTACATTAGCCATCTCGAGGCTTCCAGGCCGGCAGCCCAGGTGCTGTGTTGCGGAGTCAGGGCCTCTGGGGATCTGGGCGTGGCTGTGGCGGGGAGGCACTTCTGTGACATCACGCACAGAGGAGGCTCCGGGGCTCAGAGAGTATGCAACGCAGGGAGGGCTATGAAAGCCTTCTGCTGCGCCGCTTTCATACACATCTATGCCGGTGGCTGCAGCAGCTTTTGTTCCACCTGTGCCGCGGCTAGGGAGTGGGGATTGTTGATGCTGGAGGGGGCAGGCAGACTGGCAGCAGGACATAGGACGCTGCAGTAAAAGGATTTCCCCCCCCATCTGCAGCGCAGAGACTTGCTGCAGATGCAGTGGCATACCCTCCAGCTGCACCTTTTTGTAAGGTACAGTGCCTTTTTTTATGGTCTGTACCGATTATTGACTCTCCAAGCTTCCATTGAAAGTATAGGAAAAGGGGCGTGGCCACGCGACTATACCCGTGGTCACGCCCCCTTTTCGAATTTGTATCAATGTTTATGTGTATATAGGCCCTCATTCCGAGTTGTTCGCTCGCAAGGCGATTTTAGCAGTATTGCACACGCTAAGCCGCCGCCTACTGGGAGTGAATCTTAGCTTCTTAAAATTGCGAACGATGTATTCGCAATATTGCGATTACACACCTCGTAGCAGTTTCAGAGTAGCTTCAGACTTACTCGGCATCTGCGATCAGTTCAGTGCTTGTCGTTCCTGGTTTGACGTCACAAACACACCCAGCGTTCGCCCAGACACTCCTCCGTTTCTCCAGCCACTCCTGCGTTTTTTCCGGAAACGGTAGCGTTTTTATCCACACGCCCATAAAACGCCGTGTTTCCGCCCAGTAACACCCATTTCCTGTCAATCACACTACGATCGCCGGAGCGAAGAAAAAGCCGTGAGTAAAAATCCTATCTTCATAGCAAATTTACTTGGCGCAGTCGCAGTGCGGACATTGCGCATGCGCACTAAGCGGAAAATCGCTGCGATGCGATGAAATTTACCGAGCGAACAACTCGGAATGAGGGCCATTGTTGGAGGGTATGTTGCTGCAGATGTAGTGGGACTGTCTATTTTGGGGTGTGTGGCTGGAGCTGCAGCTCCATCAGTCCCATTGCTAATCCTGCTCTGTGAAAACAGCAGGCAAAGCCTCCCATTGGATGTAACCTGTGTGGGAGGGCGTTTCTAGCCCAATCAGCTGTGGACTGGGTGTGATAGACCTGCCACTAACCCAATAAGAGATGCGTTATACACACAGGCACAAAGTCACAGAGCTGGGCTATTATATAGGAGATATATATATATATATATATATACATATAAGAATAAAAAAATGAATCTAATTTATTTAGCACAAAGAGACAGCGAGCTACTGTATATGTCAAAAAAAGGGATGACACCAAATTAAACTGTAAAAAAAGAGGGGTCTAAAAACAGCTAAAAGACACTTTTCAAAAAAAATATACACACAACATAAATGTGGTGCAGCACTCCTGATGTCTAAAGCATTGAGTCTCATAGCGTCAGGCTGTAAGACTCGATGCTTTAGACATCAGTAGTGCTGCACCACATTTATTTCATTTATCTACTTATTTGTGCAGGCACCCGATGCATAATACAGGGAGAGCCAGACCACACCAGTCTAATTAAAAAAATTTTTTTTACCATATTTATACTATACATATATATACTTTATGATATATACATATACTGTACATATATGTACTGTGTGTGTGTGTGTGTATGTATATATATATATATATATATATATATATATAAATCATTCAAAGATGGGTGGCACTCACGAGGACTTGTCACAGCGGAAAGAAAAAACGAGAGAGACTGAGCTCTGGTAACGTTTCAGCTATATTCTAGCTTTCTTCTGGTCTGACGAAAGCTAGAATATAGCTGAAACGTTACCAGAGCTCAGTCTCTCTCGTTTTTTCTTTCCGCTGTGACAAGTCCTCGTGAGTGTCACCCGTCTTTGAATGATTTACATTGGCATGCAGCCAGGGAAGGCACCGAGGCAGCTGATAATAGAGACAGAGTGCCGGTCATTTTGGAATAAATATATATATATATATATATATACATACATATGATTCAACATATCTGTATAATTCCACCAACCAAATACTCTCCTTCTGCGCTGTTCTAAGGCTAATTAGATACAATAAGATACAGTACTCCTTGGGAGGGGCTGCCTATTTCACTAAGTCCCTTGTTAGGAGGGACTGGATACAGAAAATATAAAAAGGAAAGGAAACTGGCGCCCAAAGGTTATTTTAACCTATAAATACAGGGAACCCATTGGGTTTCACAATTAACATTGATTTTAAAACATAATCATGAACTGTTCTTTCATAAAAAATTTATTAAAATGTACAGAAGCAATGAAACAAGTCCATCATATTACACAGACAAAATGATGTAATTTCTCTTCGAATACTCCATCTTTGAAGTTGATAGAGGAATATCGGCAACTTAGTGCAATATCTTTAATCTTCCTCATATGCTATTCAGAGATAACATCAAATATAACAACCCAATGCGTTTCGTCTAGTAACTAGACTTCATCAGGGGTATGTCTCATATAGGACACTGGAGTACCACTGGCTGTCTGTTTGGAAAAAAAAAATTCCTGTGTGAATCTGTATGGACAGCTTACCTGTATCTGTATTTCACGTTTGTGTTTGACACATGAGGTCCATTTTTGGCAGGATCTTGCTGTTTTCACCTTCCTTTTGAAAGTTAGAAACATAGGAAATAGCTGAATTCTGATCAATCGAATATATGAGACTGGCTTGAAGCTTCGGCAGTCTCTTTTTTGATGTTTTGAAGTTATTCTTTGAAAAATCCTGAGTGTCCATTCTGATTGATCACATTTTGATAAATGTTAATACCAAAAGACATACCCCTGATGAAGTCTAGTTACTAGACGAAACGCGTTGGGTTGTTATATTTGATGTTATCTCTGAATAGCATATGAGGAAGATTAAAGATATTGCACTAAGTTGCCGATATTCCTCTATCAACTTCAAAGATGGAGTATTCGAAGAGAAAAGACATCATTTTGTCTGTGTAATATGATGGACTTGCTTCATTGCTTCTGTACATTTTAATAAATTTTTTATGAAAGAACAGTTCATGTTTATGTTTTAAAATCAATGTTAATTGTGAAACCCACTGGGTTCCCTGTATTTATAGGTTAAAATAACCTTTGGGCGCCAATTTCCTTTCCTTTTTATATTTTTTTATATCTGTATAATTATTAGATTTATATTGAATAGCTGCTAATCCTAGAGCAGCAGCCAGGCAGCCCTGAAATGTCCTCACCTCACAGAGGATAGTCAGCAACCATCAGACTAGCAGCCGGGCCGCCTTGTAGGAGCTTCAGCCAGCCCTTTCCGTGCGGCGTGCTGGAACTCTGAGTCTCTGGGTGCAGCGGCAGCGGGCGGCACTTTTGTGACGTCACACGTTGTGACGTCTGCGCTGCACAGGAGGCTCCGAGTCACCATGGGAATGCGGCGCAGGGAGGGCTAGGAAAGCCTTCCACTGCGCCGCCATTACAGAAAACATGTATGCCATATAATGCTGGGCGGCATTATAACTACCTCTATGCGGCAGCGGCCAGGGGCCTAGGAATGCTGCAGTAGAAGGAAAAAAAATGTTTCCCTATCTACAGCAGCATACAGCAATGTGGATGCTGTGGGCCTGTTTGTAGTGTGGGCCTGGAGCTGCAGCTCCATCAACCCCATTGTTAATCCGGCCCTGCAAACATCACATGATGCAGAGATAAATTTAAAAAAAAAGAGGTGCAAGATGGAATTGTCCTTGGGCCCTCCCACCCACCCTTATGTTGTATAAACAGGACATGCACACTTTAACGAACCCATCATTTCAGTGACAGGGTCTGCCACACAACTGTGGCTGAAATGACTGGTTAGTTTGGGCCCCCGCCAAAAAAGAAGCAATCAATCTCTCCTTGCACAAACTGGCTCTACAGAGGCAAGATGTCCACCTCCTCCTCATCGTCCGATTCATCACCCCTTTCACTGTGTACATCCCCCTCCTCACAGAGTAATAATTCGTCCCCACTGGAATCTACCATCTCAGGTCCCTGTGTACTTTCTGGAGGCAATTGCTGGTGAATGTTTCCACGGAGGAATTGATTATAATTAATTTTGATGAACATCATCTTCTCCACATTTTCTGGAAGTAACCTTGTACGCCGATTGCTGACAAGGTGACCGGCTGCACTAAACACTCTTTCGGAGTACACACTGGAGGGGGGGCAACTTAGGAAAAATAAAGCCAGTTTGTGCAAGGGCCTCCAAATTGCCTCTTTTTTCTGCCAGTATACGTACAGACTTTCTGACGTGCCTACTTGGATGCGGTCACTCATATAATCCTCCACCATTCTTTCAATGGTGACAGAATCATATGCAGTGACAGTAGACGACATGTCAGTTATCGTTAGCAGGTCCTTCAGTCCAGACCAGATGTCAGCACTCGCTCCAAACTGCCCTGCATCACGGCCAGCGGGTGGGCTCGTTAATCTTAGCCTTTTCCTCGCAGCCCCAGTTGCGGGAGAATGTGAAGGAGGAGCTGTTGACGGGTCACGTTCTGCTTGACTTGACAAGTGTCTCACCAGCAGGTCTTTAAACATGTGCAGACTTGTGTCTGCCGGAAAGAGAGATACAACGTAGGCTTTAAACCTAGGATCGAGCACGGTGGCCAAAATGTAGTGCTCTGATTTCAACAGATTGACCACCCGTGAATCCTGGTTAAGCGAATTAAGGGCTCCATCCACAAGTCACACATGCCTAGCAGAATCGCTCCGTTTTGGCTCCTCCTTCAATGCCTCCAGCTGCTTCTGCAAAAGCCTGATGAGGGGAATGACCTGACTCAGGCTGGCAGTGTCTGAACTGACTTCACGTGTGGCAAGGTCAAAGGGTTGCAGAACCTTGCACAATGTTGAAATCATTCTCCACTGCGCTTGAGTCAGGTGCATTCCCCCTCCTTTGCCTATATCGTAGGCAGATGTATAGGCTTGAATGGCCTTTTGCTGCTCCTCCATCCTCTGAAGCATATAGAGGGTTGCATTCCACCTTGTTACCACCTCTTGCTTCAGATGATGGCGGGACAGTTTCAGGAGTGTTTGCTGGTGCTCCAGTCTTCGGCACGCGGTGGCTGAATGACGAAAGTGGCCCGCAATTCTTCGGGCTACCGACAGCATCTCTTGCACGCCCCTGTCGATTTTTAAAAAATTCTGCACCACCAAATTCAATGTATGTGCAAAACATGGGACGTGCTAGAATTTGCCCACATGTAATGCACACACAATATTGGTGGCATTGTCCGATGTCACAAATCTTCAGGAGAGTCCAATTGGGGTAAGCCATTCTGCGATGATGTTCCTCAGTTTCCGTAAGAGGTTGTCAGCTGTGTGCCTCTTATGGAAAGCAGTGATACAAAGCGTAGCCTGCCTAGGAACGAGTTGGCGTTTGCGAGATGCTGCTACTGGTGCCGCCGCTGCTGTTCTTGCTGCGGGAGGCAATACATCTACCCAGTGGGCTGTCACAGTCATATAGTCCTTAGTCTGCCCTGCTCCACTTGTCCACATGTCCGTGGTTAAGTGGACATTGGGTACAACTGCATTTTTTAGGACACTGGTGACTCTTTTTCTGACGTCTGTGTACAGTCTCGGTATCGCCTGCCTAGAAGGTGGAACCTAGATGATATTTGGTACCGGGGACACAGTACCTCAAGCATTTCTCTAATTCCCTGTGAATTAACGGTGGATACCGGACACACGTTTAACACCAACACAGCTGCCAAGACCTGAGTTATCCGCTTTGCAGCAGGATGACTGCTGTGATATTTCATCTTTCTCGCAAAGGACTGTTGGACAGTCAGTTGCTTACTGGAAGTAGTACAAGTGGTCTTCCGACTTCCCCTCTGGGATGACAATCGACTCCCAGCAGCAACAACAGCAGCGCCAGCAGCAGTAGGCGTTACACTCAAGGATCCATCGGAGGAATCCCAGTTAGGAGAGGACTCGTCAGACTTGCCAGTGACATGGCCTGCAGGATTATTGGCGTTCCTGTATAAGGAGGAAATTGACACTGAGGGAGTTGGTGGTGTGGTTTGCAGGAGCTTGGGTACAAGAGGAAGGGATTTAGTTGTCAGTGGACTGCTTCCATTGTCACCCAAAGTTTTTGAACTTGTCAATGACTTCTGATGAATGCGCTCCAGGTGACGTATAAGGGAGGATGTTCCGAGGTGGTTAACGTCCTTACCCCTACTTATTACAGCTTCACAAAGGCAACACACGGCTTGACACCTGTTGTCCGCATTTCTGTTAAAATAATTCCACACCGAATAGGTGATTCTTTTTTTGTAATTTGACCAAGCATGTCAATGGCCATATTCATCCCACGGACAACAGGTGTCTCCCCGGGTGCCTGACTTAAACAAACCACCTCACCATCAGAATCCTCCTGGTCAATTTCCTCCCCAGCGCCAGCAACACCCATATCCTCATCCTGGTGTACTTCAACAGTGACATCTTCAATTTGACTATCAGGAACTGGACTGTGGGTGCTCCTTCCAGCACTTGCAGGGGGCGTGCAAATGGTGGAAGGCGCCACCTCTTCCCGTCCAGTGTTGGGAAGGTCATGCATCGCAACTGACACAAATGGACTCTCCTTGGGGATTTGTGAGTTAGAAGAACGCACAGTTCTTTGCTTTGCTTTTGCCATCTTAACTCTTTTCAGTTTTCTAGCAGGAGGATGAGTGCTTCCATCCTCATGTGAAGCTAAACCACTAGCCATGAACATAGGCCAGGGCCTCAGCTGTTCCTTGCCACTCCGTGTCGTAAATGGCACATTGACAAGTTTACACTTCTCCTCAGACGCTTTTAATTTAGAATTTTGGGTCATTTTACTGAACGTTAGTTTTTTGGATTTTGCATGCTCTCTACTATGACATGGGGCATCGGCCTTGGCAGACGACGTTGATGGCATTTCATCGTCTCGGCCATGACTAGTGGCAGCAGCTTCAGCACGAGGTGGAAGTGGATCTTGAACTTTCCCTATTTTACCCTCCACATCTTTGTTCTCCATTTTTTAATGTGTGGAATTATATGCCAGTAATATTATATCAATAGCAATGGCATACTGTACTGTACTATATATGTATACTGCTGGTAACCAAAATGCTTCACTGTCCTACTAATGCTGCACAGAGACAGTATACTTGACACAGAGCTGCAAGATACAGCAATGGCCTACTGTACTGTACTATATATGTATACTGCTGGTCACCAAAATGCTGCACTGTCCTACTATATACTGCTCACAATAATGCAGCACAGAGATAGTATACTTGAAACAGAGCTGCAAGATACAGCAATGGCCTACTGTACTGTACTATATATGTATACTGCTTGTCACCAAAATGCTGCACTATCCTACTATATACTGCTCACAATAATGCAGCACAGAGATAGTATACTTGACACAGAGTTGCAAGATACAGCAATGGCCTACTGTACTGTACTATGGGGGTCATTCCGAGTTGTTCGCTCGTTGCCGATTTTCGCAACGGAGCGATTAAGGCGTAAATGCGCATGCGCATGGTACGCAGTGCGCATGCGCTAAGTATTTTAGCACAAAACTTAGTAGATTTACTCACGTCCGAACAAAGAATTTTCATCGTTGAAGTGATCGGTGTGTGATTGACAGGAAGTGGGTGTTTCTGGGTGGAAACTGATCGTTTTCTGGGAGTGTGCGGAAAAACGCAGGCGTGCCAGGATAAAACGCGGGAGTGTCTGGAGAAACGGGGGAGTGGCTGGCCGAACGCAGGGCGTGTTTGTGACGTCAAACCAGGAACAAAACGGGCTGAGCTGATCGCAGTGTAGGAGTAAGTCTCGAGCTACTCAAACTGCTAAGAATTTTGTATTCGCAATTCTGCTACTCTTTCGTTCGCAATTCTGCTAAGCGAAGATACACTCCCAGAGGGCGGCAGCCTGGCGTGTGCAATGCTGCTAAAATCAGCTAGCGAGCGAACAACTCGGAATGACCCCCTATATGTATACTGCTGGTCACCAAAATGCTGCACTGTCCTACTATATACTGCTCACAATAATGCAGCACAGAGATAGTATACTTGACACAGAGCTGCAAGATACAGCAATGGTCTACTGTACTGTACTATATATGTATACTGCTGGTCACCAAAATGCTGCACTGTCCTACTAATGCAGCACAGAGATAGTATACTTGACACAGAGCTGCAAGATACAGCAATGGCCTACTGTACTGTACTATATATGTATACTGCTGGTAACCAAAATGCTTCACTGTCCTACTAATGCTGCACAGAGACAGTATACTTGACACAGAGCTGCAAGATACAGCAATGGCCTACTGTACTGTACTATATATGTATACTGCTGGTCACCAAAACGCTGCACTGTCCTACTATATACTGCTCACAATAATGCAGCACAGAGATAGTATACTAGTTGACACAGAGCTGCAAGATACAGCAATGGCCTACTGTACTGTACTATATGTATACTGCTGGTCACCAAACTGCTGCACTGTCCTACTATATACTGCTCACAATAATGTAGCAGAGATAGTATACTTGACACAGATATTTGCAGCACACTGAGCACAGATATGGAGCGTTTTCAGGCAGAGAACGTAGATATTTTCAGCACACTGAGCACAGATATTTGCAGCACACTGAGCACAGATATTTGCAGCACACTGAACACAGATACGGAGCTTTTCAGGGAGAGAACGCAGCCACGTCCTCTCCGTTCAATCTCCAATGCATGAGTGAAAATCGCGGTGACGTGCGGCTCTTTATATAGAATATGAATCTCGTGAGAATCCGACAGCGGGATGATGACGTTCGGGTGCGTTCGGGTTAACCGAGCAAGGTGGGAAGATCCGAGGCTGCCTCGGAACTGTGTAAAATAGGTGAAGTTCAGGGGGGTTCGGATCTCGGAGAACCGAACCCGCTCATCTCTAATCTAATTACATCCTCTCTGTACAGTACACATAACATCACATATCTTGTCTTTCTTTACTCTCACACCCTCCTGACACTTGGACAACATTGCTGGGTGATAATTTCATACAACCCATTAAGAACCTAGCAATCTGGTGGACCATTATGCAATAGATAGCATCTATCCTTGTCTATCTATGGCTATTTCCCTATAGATTGTAAGCTTGCGAGCCTACATGTCTGTCTGTTTTTACCCAGTTTTGTTCTATTACTGTTGTTCTAATTGTAAAGCGCAACGGAATATGCTGTGCTATATAAGAAACTGTTAATAAATAAATAAATAAATAAACTATCAGATAACACTTAAACGGAATAGAAAAGTAAAACACAGATGAAAATAATCATTTTCAGATTTGAAAAATCAACAACAAATGAAAGAGCTCTGTATGTATGTGCTGGGACACCAGATGGTTTAGAGATATCACAAACGTTGGTCTTTGCGAGAATGGAAGTTCTATGATTAACACTGGAAGATGATAGAATGCAGAATTACACAAAATCGCAGCGTCGTCCATGTGTGACTTTTTGCAAATACCGCTACAAGCACTTCCCTATTTCAGAAACCTACAGTATATCACTGGATAATCAACTGCTCTATGGATCCTGACCTTGATCCTTACCCAATCTGGTATAAGCTGCTCCATTTGTGCGCCTGAAATTTTATCACAGAGTTTACAGCATTAATCCCATGCAAAATATCTCTGGGGCAGGCTATAAGAGAATATTGCAATTTATTGTTCCTCGTTTTTTCTTAAGACTGCTTTTAGTTTATGACATTGTGCACAGTTATTAATTGCTACCTTAGCAACCACAGTCACATGGCACAGGAGGATGATGTAAGCAGAGGAGAGGCACCACCTCTCTCTGCTATAGTCAGCTAAGAAAAATACTTAAACAGGTACTATACTTAGGGGGACATGTACTAAGCAGTGATAAAAGTGGAAAAGTGAGCCAGTGGAGAAGTTGTCCATGGCAACCAATCAGTATTGATGTAACATTTATAATTTGCATACTATAAACATATACAGAGCAGCTGATTGGTTGCAATGGGCAAGTTCTCCACTGGCTCACTTCTCCACTTTTATCACTGCTTAGTACATGTTCCCCTTTTTACATGTCGGTATTTTGACCTTGTCGGTATTTTAAATGTCGGTATTTTGTCCATGTCGGGATTTTGACCTTGTCAGGATTTTGACTGTCGGTCAATTGCTGTCGGGATTTCGACCGTCTGGATTTTGATTGGAGGTATTTCATACCGATCCCACACCAGAATACTTATTCATTGCACAGTTTCCTTTAATAAAGGACGATGAAACTTTTAATCTGGATAAATCTCCTTTAATATTAATGAAAAATATAAATGATTTAAAAATAAATCTTAATTTGCTCGATAATCTTACTGAGGCCAAGTAGAAAATAATATACTCCTTAATTAAACCCGAGAATGATTGCTCCACTAAATAACATTCTTATTACAGCACTGGCTGATGAATGACTGTGATTTATCTGTGAGACACACAGGAAATCTATCTTGTCTATCTGCAAGCTTGCTGCCATTCTGGAGACATAACTGAGTGTGGCGCAGATATTTGCTACACGAGCGGAGAAAGAGATTGGTGGATCCTCTTATCATTTAATTGAGGTGAATCCTGCATCCCGTAACGTAACAAGCACTGCAATGCTTTACAAATGCTAATGCGTTATACAATAATGATAAAGAGGTAGAATATATTCATAATGCATTAGCGCTGTAGTTTCTTGAAACAACGCGTGCCAATGGCGGCTCATTAACTTGTCAATGCTAGTGGCTAAAAGACCAGCATGTATAAAGAACTGCCCGGGGGGCACGCTAACTCCCGTTTGTACATTTATTTTCTCTGAAATGGTCTTTGAACTAAAATTGCGCTACTGCAAACTAAAGTATAAATTAGAATAACTTTTAATACCTAGAGTGCATAAATATTCTCGGCATTGCCTTTACCATGATAATCCATGTCTCAGTAGATTTGACTTTGCATTTTCCTTTTGCGTGAACCCTGAACCGCATTGAATTTTGTCTATACAGTATCTCAGAAGTTTGTTCGCTTGTATTACTGTAGTGCTGCGAGATAATCCTCTGCTGCCATCTACTGGCCTTTGTGAATGATCTAAATTTAGCACAGGAGGGTAATGTAGAATACGCTTTCCACAGGTGGTGAAGAGATTTCGTTGTACTGATTGTTCATTGTACTGATTGATGAGTAAAATTGATCAAACACGCATTAAAAAAGAATTACTCCTGCATATAACAGAGAACTAGTTACTGCTCTAGCAGGAGAAATCTAATCAGCCGTCTGTGAGTCATACTTGCCTACTTTTGAAAAAGCATTTCAGGGAGATTGTGAAAGTAACACCTATAAGTGTGGAAGTGTACTGCTACATCGGAGAGGCATGTAATGAAAATTACTTACATCCAAATATAAATTAGCCCCAAAGTTGGTAATATCTATGTGTTGAAGAAAAGACACATGATATTTTGCAGGATTTGTTCGTGTACTGTATTCTACAAGAGGTTCCATATATTGTAAGTGGCCACGAGAAACCTTATATCAAACGCATGTAGCCATATTGTAGTCATTGGGGCAGATGTATTAACCTGGAAAAGGCATAAGGAAGTGATAAACCAGTGATATGTGCTAGGTGATAAACACACCAGCCAATCAGCTCCCATATGTAAATTACCAGTTAGGAGCTGATTGGCTGGTGCATTATCACCTTGCACTTAACACTGCTTTATCACTGGTTTATCACTTCCTTATGCCTTCTACAGGTAAATACATCTACCCCATTGTGCCTTATAACCAATGCAGGGAAATGGCACTGATGAGCCCATTTGAATGTATGTATCTCTGATTTCTTTTATTTCCCCAAGAATGTAACAGCTACATAATGGGGATAGGGTGCAATCGGGAGATTGCTGGACTATTCAGGGAGTGAGGGAGATTGCAACTATTTCAGGGAGTCTCCTGCAGAATGAGGGAGGGTAGGCAACTATGCTGTGAGTCCTTTAGAGGTGACAGCACAAACGTGTTGGAATGCCGGTTATGATTCAGATGGTGTCGGCGCTGGGCAGTGCCGTAACTAGGCATTTTAGCGCTGTGTGCAAGAAACGATAGTGGCGCCCCCCCCCCAATGTAAGATAGGGGCAGTGCGCGCCTACGGCGCGCAAAAAATTTATAGGGGCGTGGCTTAATGGGGAAGGGGCGTGGCCACAAAATAATAGCAATTCATACTACGGTGTACAGTAGTCTACATTATTCAAATTACGCTGCACAGTAGCGCCCCTTTTATACATTACAATAGACAGCGTCCCCCTTTTTACACGTTACAGCAGCCAGTCCCCCTTTTTACACATTGCGGCAGCTAGTCCCCCTTTTTACACATTGCGGCAGCCAGGCCCCCTTTTTACACATTGCGGCATCCAGGCCCCCTTTTTACACATTACGGCAGCCAGTCCACCTTTTTACACATTGCGGCATCCAGGCCCCCTTTTTACACATTACGGCAGCCAGTCCCCCTCTTTACACATTGCGGCAGCCAGTCCCCCTTTTTACACATTGCGGCATCCAGGCCCCCTTTTTACACATTACGGCAGCCAGTCCCCCTTTTTACACATTGCGGCAGCTAGTCCCCCTTTTTACACATTGCGGCAGCCAGGCCCCCTTTTTACACATTGCGGCATCCAGGCCCCCTTTTTACACATTGCGGCAGCCGGGACCCCATTTTACACATTGCGGCAGATGAGACCCCATTTTACACATTGCGGCAGACGAGACCCCATTTTACACATTGCGGCAGACGAGACCCCGTTTTACACATTGCGGCAGACGGGACCCCATTTTACACATTGCGGCAGACGAGACCCCATTTTACACATTGCGGCAGACGAGACCCCATTTTACACATTGCGGCAGACGGTGTCCCAGAGAGAGAGAGAGAGAGAGAGAGAGAGAGAGAGGGGGGGGGATATACTTACCTTCTCCCCGCTGACAGGCTCCTCGTGCAGCTTCCTCTCGGTGCAGGCTGTGTGAGGTGAGAAGGAGGAGGAGGGAGGGGGAGCAGCAGCAGCGCTATTTGATTGGTAGTAAGCGCCGCTGCAGCATCCCCCTCTCCTCCTGTATTGGTTGCCTGGCGCTGCTGTGGATGCTGGGGAACCGCATCCCAGCATCCTTAGCAGCGCTGGGCAGCCAATACAGGAGGAGAGGGGGATGCTGCAGCGGCGCTTACTACCAATCAAATAGCGCTGCTGCGGCTCCCTGCTCCCCCTCCCTCCTCCTCCTTCTCTCCGCTGCCCGGCGCTGGTCCTCTTCTCCCTACACAGCGGGGCGCACGGCGCAGACTTCGGCGGCATGTAATGAGTCAATTTGACTCATTACATGCCGCTGGCCGTTGCGCCCTCAGGGCAACTGCGCTGTGTGCCAAGCCCCCTTGGCACACACGTAGTTACGGCCCTGGCGCTGGGCACATAGGCCATATATCAGGATGCTTAGGGAGCCTTTGCTCTACAATGGTAGCCAAAATTACGGACACTTTTTGAAATGTGAATGTTTTTCAACTTCGAATGCTTATAAAAACTGTTACACTTCACACAGTGCATTGATTCATATATCAAATGAAAGGAAATTTAATGCTGCTTTCAACACAAGGAACATAGGTCAAATATTTGCATTACAACAAGGGAAGTTATGCAGTGAAAACAACACTTAAGGTGAAAATCCCTGTGTACTTATGATGTCACTGTCCTATCAGTATTTCGTTGGGTATCCTTTATTTTTCAAGACAGCAGCACAGCGACGTGGCATCGAGCCAACCAATGTTTGGAGCTCTTCCTTCTTTATTATGTGGTGCCATGAGACAATGATAGCCTCAATTAATTCTCTCTTTTATTGGATGGACGTCTCAGATGTACCAGTTTTTTCAAACGGAACCACAAATGTTCTATGGGGTTCAGGTCTGGGCTGTTTCCTGGCCATCCCAGCACCTGTATGTCATTCTCCGTGAACCACTGTTTGCATATCCGTGCAGTGTGGCAGAAAGCTGAATCCTGCTGGGGAAAAAAATAGGATTTTGGTTACCTACTGGTAAATCCTTTTCTTGTAGTCCGTAGAGGATGCTGGGGTCCACATTAGTACCATGGGGTATAGACGGGTCCACCAGGAGCACTTTAAGAGTTTGAGAGTGTGTGCTGGCTCCTCCCTCCATGCCCCTCCTACCCAGGGCCGGATTAACAATGGGGCGGATGGAGCTGCAGCTCCAGGCCAACCATTGAAAATAGGCCCACAGAGTTCCCTGCAGTGCAGGCAGTGCTGATAGGAATTTTTTTTCCTGTCACCACGACCAGTCCAGCTTACTCCCCACCCGGCCACCCGATCACCCACCTGATCACCTGCATACCACAGTGTCCAGCGGGCCGATGGAAGCCCCTCCTACATCAGACGCAGAGACAGTTGAAGCCCCGCCTCCCGGACTTGTCATACGCTCTGTCTTCAGGACTCGTTATAAGCCCCGCCTCCCGGACTCGACAAGCCCCGTCTCCCCACCCATGTGAAGCCCTGCCTCCTGCAGCTATCTGAAGCTCCGTACAAGGTCCCATAATAAACCCCGCCTCCCGGACCCACCATAAGCCCCGCCCCCATCTGAAGCCCCGCCTCCAAGACCCATCAAATGCTTCGTTTCTCTCAGAACTTTTGAAGTCATTTTTTAAGCATGAACTCTGGGGGAGTTGATAGACTATTTAGTCCTATTCCAAGGGATTTAAAATGCAGCACACAGGGGTCGCAGCTTTTCTTGTATACATGCTGCGCCCCCTGACCCCATTTCTGCTCCTCCCCCTGTGCTCTGCTGCTCTTTATCCCAGCCCAACGTGACGGAAACAACTGAAGAGAAAGCAGCGCCAGGCGGTAGGGGAGGGAGGTAAGCATGTAGAAGTGCCCGGAGCGGTAGGAGGGCATTTAGCGCCGCGGGTAAGCTTAGTACATCCCGCCCTATGTGGGCTTCGGCCAGTCTCTCCACCTCTTTCTCTGCCTCCCACTCCGAACTGTATCTCTACCCCCTCCCCACCTGTGACTGCCCCCTTCTCTCTACCTGTGCTTCCACCTCCCTCTTCACATGTGTCTCTGTCATCTTCACTACCTGTGTTTCTGCCCCTCTTGCCACCTGAAACTTCCTACTTGTGCCTTTGCCTCATTTACCACTTGTGTCATTGCCCCTGTGCCTCTGCTTCCCTCCCCACCTGCGTCTCTGCCCTCTACTTGTGTCCCTTCCCCCTTCACCACCTATGTCTCTGCCCCTTCTCCACCTATATCTCTGCTTTCTCTCTACCAGTGTTTCCACCTGCCTCACCACCTGTGCCTCTGCCTTCTCTCTAATTGCGCTTCCACTACCCTCATCAAATGCATCTCTGCCTCCCTCCCCACCTGTCTCTGCCCCCTTTCCATCTGTGTCTCTGCCCCCTTTCCATCTGTATCTCTGCCCCCTTTCCATCTGTATCTCTGCCCCCTCTTTACCTGTTTCTCTGCTCCCCTCTCAACCCCTATCTCTATTTTCCTCTCCACCTGTATTTCTACCTTCTCTCCATATATCTCTACCCCCTTACCACCTGTATCTCTACCCCCTTACCACCTGTATCTCTGCCTCCCTCTCCACCTGTATCTCTACCTTCCTCTCCACCTGTGCCTCTGCCTTCTTTCCATCTATGCTTCTGCTTCTCTCTCCAAATGTATCAACTGTGAAGAAAAGAGGTTCTTTCAGGAGCAGTTTCATCATGAAGACATCATAGTGCCTGACATGTCATACAAGGGAGCCCTGAACAGGATGGGAAGATCAGGTCAGTAGTCTTGTGTTGGGCTGGGCCGTAACTAGCACTGTACCAGTGGTGCCTGGCACACAGGGCATATGCACTGTGCACACAGAACCCTCAGCAACACCCACGTGGCCGCACCACTGCTTTACTAGTATTGTCCATTCACCCACCGCTTGCTAGATTCAGCGCCCAGCTACTTCTCACATAGGTATCCGGGCAGTGCTTCAGCTTCCCATCCATCGTCATGCTATGCCCCTCTCGGCTTCCCCTTCTGTGTCTGCAGTGTCTTCTGGGAGAGAGGGCATCTCTCCCAGCCCACCCACAGTGCCCTGCGCCGTGAAGTGCTGCAGCATTTGGGAGGGAGAGGAGGCTACTGAGCCTAATCCACAATCACTGGCAGGCACGGAGTCACTGAAAAACAGACTGCAGCAGAGGTCCACAGTCCAGCAGCAAGGCAGGTCAGTGAGCCCAGCAGCAACAGGTGCAGCAGTATAGTGCACACACCTGACAGTGACTGGCTCCACCTTGCCCTCAGTCACAGAGATTGGCATGTGGGGTATGATGATGATTAGGAGGAATGCATAACCTAGTCCTTAGGCTGCTCCTCCATCCCCCTGCCCCATGCCTTGGACATCTCTGCTTTGCTCGCATACCACCATCAGGCTTCTACCTGCTTGCACCTCATGTCATCTGTCTGTTGCCCCTCCCCACTAGATTGTTAGCTCTTCAGAGCAGGGCCCTCTTTCCTCTTGTCTAAACCCTCTTCTTGACACATTTCACTCAGCGACCATCTTTACCTGCTTTCTCTCCTGCTGGTAAAGGCTCATCTCTATCTATGGCCCCCAGTCCCAAGTAGTACAATGATTACTTCTTCGCTACTTACATCTAAGCTGTATTATGTTTTGAGAATTGTGTTGCTCTTTGTTACCTGCACTCCATTTTTGTTATTTATTTACTGTTATGCTAAGTTTTGTCTCCCTGTACTGTCCTTTGTACGGCGCTGCAAAACACTTGTGGCGCCCTATAAATAAAATGTAATAATAATAATAATGGGGTCTCTACAGTGGAGTGATGTGCATAAGGGGCTGTACCTGGCATTATTTGTATTAGAGACACTATTTTGCAGTGAATACCGGATATTACTCTGCTGTGTAATGTGACTAATGGACACTACTGTGCAGTGTAATATGAATATCAGAACACTACTGTGCGGTGTAATGTTAAATTCTGTGGCCACGTCCCTAACCTATAAAACCATGCCCCTATATTTTTGCCACACGTCTTCGGGGCGCACTATCCTTATTTTTAATATGGGGGTACCAATTCAGTTTCGGTATCAGGGCAGAAAACTATTTAGATGCTGGCTCCCCCCCAATTTCGAGATCCTGTGCATGCCTAAGCCAGCCACCCATGGACTGATGCACTGTAGTGAGTAGTCATCCAGAGTAGTCTATCCCGTCACCAAGACCAAGTCTGCACCCTTCCTGCTCCTATACCCAACTGTCCCTTTTTTATCTTCTACTCCTCCCATCTGCATCCTCAGGCCCATCCCATCCTTTCCCCCTATCCCGCCTGTACTGCCTCACTCTAAACTTCTTCCACCTCTGGAGCTGCTCTGCAAAGAGACAGAGACAAATGTAGTGTGGGGAGGCAGAGTAGTGATGTAGTGTGGGGATGTTGAAGGTAGTGCAGTGATGTCATGTGGGGAGGTAGTGCAGGGTTGTAGCATAGTGATATATTTCAGAGATTCAGTCTGTGGAAGTAGCGTAGTGATGCAGTGTGTGGAGGTAGTGCAGAGATGTGGTATAGTGAAATAGTGATAGGATGTAGTGTGGGGAGGCAGATCAGTTATACTATATAGTGCATGGATAAGGTATGAGTAGGTAGCAGTAATATAGTGTTGGGAGATAGTTTGAGGAGGTGTAGTGTGGGGTGGTAGCAAAGTGATTTACTGCAGGTATGTAGTGCAGGGAGGTAGTGTAGTGAGGTAGTGTGGAGAGTTAATTCGGTTATACTGTATACAGTAGTGCACAGATGAGGTGTAAGTAGGTAACAGTAATGTAGTGTTGGGAGGTAGTTTGGGGATGTATAGTGCGGATATGTAGTGTAGTAGTGATATAGTGAAGAGATGTAATGTGGAGAGGAAGTGAGGTGATGTAGTATTCCACCACTGCCCACGCAGGAAGAAATTCTCTGAAGCGCTAATCACACCCACTGCGAAACACACAATAGGCCCATTAAAATTTTCAGCTCCAGGCCCATGTAGAACTTAATCTGGCACTGCTCCTACCAGACTCAGTCTAGAAACTGTGCCCGAGGAGACGGACATCTTCGAGAGAAGGATTTAACACAGATAATGGTGAGATTCATACCAGCTCACACATACAAGGCACACCAAGCTAACTTGCTTGAAATGCTCCGCAACTGCTGAAACATTTCTAACCAAGTAACAATGCAGTACTAAACTAAAACAAAGTTGTACTGAGCCAAATAATAATAGCAGGAAAACGAAGCGCTGGGCGGGCGCCCAGCATCCTCTATGGACTACGAGAAAAGGATTTACTGGTAGGTAACCAAAATCCTATTTTCTCTTAAGTCCTAGAGGATGCTGTGGTCCACATTAGTACCATGGGGATGTACCAAAGTTACCTGAATGGGAGGGAGAGTGCGGAGGCTCCTGCAAAACCGATTGACTGAACTTCAGATCATCAGAGGCCAAAGTATCGAACTTGTAGAACTTTGCAAACGTGTTCGACTCAGACCAAGTTGCAGCTTGGCAAAGTTGCAATGCCGAGACACCCCGGGCAGCTGCCCAGGAAGACCCCACCTTACGAGTAGAGTGGGCATTAACAGATTTTAGACACGACAATCCTGCCGTAGAATAAGCGTGCTGGATAGTGAACCTAATCCAGCGAGAGATCGTCTGCTTAGAAGCAGGACACCCAATTTTCTTGGGATCATATAGGACAAACAGAGAGTCCAATTTTCTGTGACGAGAAGTTCTCTTCACATATATCTTCAGAGCCCTTACAACATCTAAGGACTTTGATGTAATTGAGGAGTCAGTAGCCACTGGCACCACAATAGGTTGGTTGATATGAAATGCCGACACAACCTTCGGAAGAAAGTGCTGACGTGTCCGCAGCTCAGCTCTGTCTATGTGGAAGATCAAGTAAGGGCTTTTACAGGATAAAGCCCCCAATTCGGACACGCGTCTAGCAGAAGCTAAGGTCAATAACGCGACAGCCTTCCATGTAAGAAATTTGACCTCAACCTCCTGTAGAGGCTCAAACTAATCCGACTGAAGGAATTGCAGCACCACGTTAAGGTCCGAAGGCGCCGTAGGCGGTACAAAGGGAGGTTAGATATGCAGAACTCCCTTCAAAAAGGTCTGAACCTCAGGGAGGGCAGCCAATTGTTTCTGAAAGAAAATGGATAGGGCCGAAATCTGGATCTTCACAGATCCTAACCTCAGGCCCATATCCACTCCTGCTTGCAGGAAGAGGAGAAAACGTCTGAGTTGAAACTCCACCGTAGGAAACTTATTGGATTCACACCAAGAGACATATTTCTACCAAATATGATGGTAATGTTTAGACGTTACCCCTTTCCTAGCCTGTATGAGGGTAGGAATGACCTTCTTCGGAGTGCCCTTCCGAGCAAGAATCAGGCACTCAACTTCTATGCCATCAAACGTAGCTGCGGTAAGTCTTGATAGGCGAACGGCCCCTGCTGCAGCAGGTCCTCCCGAAGGTCTGCGTACCAAGCCCTTCTTGGCCAGTCTGGGGCATTGAGGATCGCTTGAACCCTTGTTCTCCTTATGAGCTTTAGGATTCTTAGGATGAGTGGGAGTGGTGGAAACACGTACACTGACTGGAACACCCACGGAGACACCAGGGCGTCCACTGCCACTGCCTGTGGGTCCCTCGACCTGAACAATAACGCTGAAGCTTCTTGTTGAGACGAGAGGCCATCATATCTATTTGGGGTAACACCCAAAGATCTGTTATTTCCTGGAACACCTCCGGATGGAGACCCCACTCCCCTGGATGGAGATCGTGTCTGTTGAGGAAGTCTGCTTCCCAGTTGTCTACTCCCGGAATGAAGATGGCTGACAGCGCCAACGCATGCTTTTCTGTCCAGAGGAGTATTCTTGTCACCTCTGACATTGCCGCTCTGCTCTTCGTTCCACCTTGTCGGTTTATGTAAGCCACTGCTGTTACGTTGTCCGACTGCACTTGAATGGCCTGATTCCTTAGAAGAGGGTCCGCCTGAAGAAGACCGTTGTAGATGGCTCTTAGTTCCAGGATGTTGATGGGCAGGCCGGCTTCCAGGCTTGACCACTGTCCTTGGAAGGTTACTCCATGAGTGACTGCTCCCCAGCCCGAAGGCTCGCATCCGTGGTTAGAAGGACCCAGTCCTGAATACCGAACCTGAGGCCCTCCAGAAGGCGAGGCAATTGGAGCCACCAGAGGAGTGAAATCCTGGTCTTTGGTGATAGACAAATTCTCTGGTGCATGTGGAGATGAGATCCCGACCACTTGTCCAGGAGATCCAGTTGGAAGGTCCGAGCGTGGAATCTCCCATATTGGAGAGCCTCATAAGAGGCCACCATATTTCCCAATAGGCGAATGCATTGATGAACCAACACCCGGGCTGGCTTCAGGACATCCCGTACCATAGCATGTATCACCAACACCTTTTCCTGTGGAAGAAACACCCTCTGCACTTCTGTATCCAGGATCATTCCCAGAAAAGACAACCTCTGGGTTGGTTCCAAATGCGACTTTGGAAGGTTCAGAATCCAACCATGACTCACGAGAAGTCGTGTTGTGAGAACAATGGACTGCAGCAGCTTCTCCTTGGACGATGCCTTTATCAGCAGATCGTCCAGATATGGAATGATGGTCACACCCTGTTTGCGGAGGAGAATCATCATTTCCGCCATCACCTTGGTAAACACCCTTGGTGCTGCGGAGAGGCTGAATGGCAGGGCCTGGAACCGGAAATGACAGTCCAGCAATGCGAAACGGAGATAAGCCTGATGCGGCAGCCAGATCGGAATGTGGATCCTTGATATCCAGTGATACCAGGAATTCCCCCTCTTCCAGACCTGATATCACCGCCCTGAGAGACTCCATCTTGAACTTGAACTCTTTTAGAAAGGAGTTCAATGATTTTAGGTTCAGAATGGGCCTGACCGAACCATCCGGTTTCGGTACCACAAAAAGGTTCGAATAGTAACCTTTGTTCTGCATGTGAGGTGGTACTGGCACAATGACCTGTGCCTCCACCCGTTTTTGAACAGCGTCTTGTAATACAGTGCTGTCTGCCAACAGAGTTGGTAAGCCCGATTTGAAAAAGTGATGAGGAGGGAGACTCTGAAATTCCAGCCGTATCCCTGGGACACAATATCTATCACCCAGGGATCCAGGCCGGACGATACCCAGACGTGACTGAAGTATCTGAGTCTCGCTCCCACCGGCCCCACCTCCAGGCCGCGCGGCCCACCGTCATGCGGAGGACTTTGGCATACCTGAAGCAGGCTTTTGTTCCTGGGAACCTACAGCAGCAGGTTTCTTGGACTTAGCCTGACCTCCCCTAAAGAAGGTATTGGACGTCCTGGCCTTTCAAGGCTTGTTAGGCCGAAAGGACTGCGTTGCAGATGAAGAGAAGGATTTCTTCGGAGCAGGTGCTGCTGAGGGAAGAAACTGAGACTTACCAGCTGTAGCCGTGGATATCCACGCATCCCCAAAGAGAGCCCGACCTGTATAGGGTATGGATTCCACACTTTTTCTGGATTCCGCGTCGGCCGACCACTGGCGCAGCCACAGTCCCCGACGAGCTGAAACAGACATGGAAGATATTCCAGCAGCCATGGAACCCAGGTCCTTCATGGATTCTACCATAAAACCTGCTGAATCATATATGTTGCGTAAATATAATGCAACATCATCCCTATCCATCGTATCCAAATCCTCAAGTAAGGCAGCCGACCACTTTACTATTGTCTTGGCAATCCATGCAGTAGCAATAGTGGGGATTAATATGGCCCCTGAAGCAGTGTACATTGATTTAAGCGTGTTATCAATTTTCCTATAAGCCGGCTCCTTTAAGGCGGTAGATCCTGGAACAGGTAAAACCACCTTCTTTGAGAGTCTGGACACAGATGCGTCAACAATTGGCGGGTTTTCCCATTTTTCCTATCCTCCTCAGGGAAAGGAAACGCCACCTGGACCCTTTTAGGGACCTGGAATTTTTCTCAGGGTTTTCCCATGCTTTTTCAAATATAGCATTCAATTCCTTTGACGCAAGGAAGGTTAGCGAGGTCTTTTCATTTTCAGTGAAAAAAGCCTCCTCAACCTGCTCAGGTGTGGTATCATTAACATTCAACACATCCCTGATAGCCTCTATCAACAATTGCACCCCCTTTGCAAGAGATGCAGACCCCCGCAACACATCCCCATCACCGTCTGTGGTGTCAGAATCGATATCCGTGTCATCTTGTGTGACATGCACAAACGCACGTTTGTGGGGGTATATAGCGGGGCGTCCTGAGGTACCAGAAACCGGCCACACTGCCAGAGAGCTCTGTAATACCTGGGTTGCAGATTAATTACTTGCAACCCTGTCAGAAATCTGAGAAATCCAAGATTTGATAGAGGAAAACCACTTAGGTTCCCTTGCTGGTATCTGTGCTAAACCAGTGCTATCCTGATTACATGGAATGGGATCATCCTGGGAGGATATATCCTCTGCAGCATATGACACAGTATCCCTGGACATAGCTAAAGGAGACCACCAAACACTCCACACACACACACACACACACACACACACACACACACACACACACACACACACACACACACACGTGAGGACAGAGTTTCCCCCCAAGAATGGCAAGAGAGACACAGAGATTAGAGCCAACCCACACACAGTGCTTTTTAGCAAAGGGAGACCCCTTGTCAGCACTGACTGTGATCCTTAATAGGACACACAGTCTAATTACAGCCTCCCCTCCCTTCTACATCCCCCTGGTACCGTGAACAAATAGCTGGAGTTGCTGTGGAGGAACCTGTTCTTCCTCTCAGCGCTGTGCAGGTAGGAAAATGGCGCTGGAATGCTGCTGGGTCCGCTCTGAGAAGCTCCGCCCCCTTAATGGCACTGTCTTCCCGCTCTTCAAGGATTATACTGGCCTGAGGAAAATGTGCTGGCTGAGATCCGCGGACCCCGACAGACTTCTGGACCAGTGTGGGGGTAAGCGCTGGCCCAGGGCGCCCCTCACAGCGCCGCACCATGTGCCTCTGAGCCTTTCCAGGAGCGCAGTTAATACTGCGCTCCCTCCCCGTTGCCGCCATCTTCACACCGGCCCCCCGCTTGCTAGGTGGGTCGGTGTCTCACTCACCACATCTTCAGCTCTATAAGATGTTGGCGGCATGCTGCTGGGGCGAGCGGTCCCTTGTGGTGGAGAACGATCCAACCCCTCTGGAGCTCAGTGTCCTGTCAGCGGAGACAGTGGCTCAGACCCCACAGGGCAGACACTGCTCCCCTCCTTAGTCCCTCGCTGCAGGGAGGCTGTTGCCAGCAGCCTCCCTATAAAAAAATAAACTATAAAAATAAATTTTCTAGAAAAGCTCAGTAGAGCTCCCCTAGCTGTGACCGGCTCCTCCGGGCACATTTTCTAAACTAAGTCTGGTAGGAGGGGCATAGAGGGAGGAGCCAGCCCACACTCTCAAACTCTTAAAGTGCCAGTGGCTCCTGGTGAACCCGTCTATACCCCATGGTACTAATGTGGATCCCAGCATCCTCTAGGACGTAGGAGAAATGGGGCATTATCCCTGATAGAAGGTAGAAGTTTTCGTTGTACGATGGTGTCAATGTACTTTCTGCTGTTCAGTGTGCCATCCAGGGGTGTAGCTAGGCAAAATCCCCCCCCCCCCCCGACTTGATAAACCCCCAGTGCCTCAATGAAAATACCCTAGAACTGTTACACCAGACCTGATAATCCCACTATGTTACAATCGTTCAGGCTGCTGCGGCATAGCTCTCTCTGCCTCTCAGAAAATTCTGGGCCGTTATTTTCATGTTTCATGTTGCCTGAGGGGCAGAGTCAGCTGTGCCGCAGCAGCCTGAGAGGCAGAGAGAGCTGTGCCGCAGCAGCCTGAGAGGCAGAGAGAGCTGTGCTGCAGCAGCCTGAGGGGCAGAGAGAGCTGTGCCGCAGCAGCCTGAGAGGCAGAGAGAGCTGTGCCGCAGCAGCCTGAGAGGCAGAGAGAGCTGTGCTGCAGCAGCCTGAGGGGCAGAGAGAGCTGTGCCGCAGCAGCCTGAGAGGCAGAGAGAGCTGTGCCGCATCAGCCTGAGGGGCAGAGAAAGCTGTGCCGCAGCAGCCTGAGGGGCAGAGAGAGGTGCTTCAGCAGCCTAAGGGTAAGAGGGAGGGGCAGAGAGAAGTGTTGCAGTAGCCTGAGAGGCAGAGAGAGGTGCTGCAGCAACCTATGGTGCTGCAGCTTCTAATGCAGAGAGAAGTGCTGCAGCAGCAGCTGGGGCAGTGAGAGGTGCTGCAGCATCAATATAGAGAGAAGTGCTTCAGTAGCTAGGGCAAAGAGAGGTGCTACAGCAGCAAGGGCAGAGAGAGGTCCTGCAGAAGCAGGGACAGAAAGAGGTGCTGCAGCAGCTAGGGCAGAGAGCTGTTGCATTGTTTCCTGCTGTTGTCTCTGGCTAGCCCTGTTCCCTACCTAGTCTCTGAGTCCGAGTCAGTGTGCGCCCCTCTGCTTCTCCTCTTCCTGCTCTGCAGCTGCCATTACAGGTGGCCTTGGAAACAGGGGGTGATGGACGGCAGTGCACCCTCTACCTTTTTCAGCGCCCAGAGCTCGCGCCCCATTGGAGCCACCCTTGCTACACCCCTGGTGCCATCTATGACATGAAGGTTGCCTACAGCATCTGCTGTCATACATGCCCAGATCATAACACTTGTAGGATTCTTTGTTGTCGCTTGAATGCAATCTGGACAGAGGCGGAACTACCGCCAGTGCAACCATGCCGCTGTGTGCTGCGGGCAACCGCTGCCCGCAGCGCACAGCCGCCCGGAGAGGAGAGGAGCAGCGGTACGGGGGAAGGAGGAGGAGGGAGGCGGAGGAGGGAGCCGCAGCAGCGCTTTGTTACTGGTGGAGGCGCTGCTGCGGCTGCCCCTCTGCTTCACTATAGGCTGTCTTCCGAGAACAGCCTATAGTGAAGCAGAGGGGCAGCAGCAGCAGCGCCTCCACCAATAACACAGCGCTGCTGCGGCTCCCTCCTCCACCTCCCTCCTCCTCCTTCTCTCCTGCCCGGGAATCGTCTGACGCTGCACCGAGGAGCCTGAGCCAGCGGAGAGGGTAAGTATAATTCTTCTTTCTTTCTGTCTCTTTCTTTCTTTCTTTCTTTCTTTCTTTCTTTCTTTCTTTCTTTCTTTCTTTCTTTCTTTCTTTCTTGGGACTGCCTGCCGCAATGTGTTAAAAGGGGGAATCTGCCTGCCGCTATGTGTAAAAAGGGGGAATCTGCCTGCCGCAATGTGTAAAAAGGGGGAATCTGCCTGCCGCAATGTGTAAAAATGGGGAATCTGCCTGCCGCTATGTGTAAAAATGGGGAATCTGCCTGCCGCTATGTGTAAAAATGGGGAATCTGCCTGCCGCTATGTGTAAAAATGGGGGATCTGCCTGCCGCACTGTATAAAAATGGGGAATCTGCCTGCCGCTATGTGTAAAAATGGGGAATCTGCCTGCCGCAATGTGTAAAAAGGGGGAATCTGCCTGCCGCAATGTGTAAAAAGGGGAATCTGCCTGCCGCAATGTGTAAAAAGGGGGAATCTGCCTGCCGTAATGTGTAAAAAGGGGGAATCTGCCTGCCGCAATGTGTAAAAAGGGGGAATCTGCCTGCCGTAATGTGTAAAAAGGGGGACGCTGTCTGCCGTAATGTGTAACAAGGGCACGCTTTCTGTCGTAATGTGTAAAAAGGGGACGCTGTCTGCCATTATGTGTAAAAAGTGTACGCTGTCTGCCGTAATGTGTAAAAAGGGGACGCTGTCTGCCGTAATGTGTAAAAAGGGGGACGCTGTCTGCCGTTATGTGTAAAAAGTGTACGCTGTCTGCTGCTATGTTTAACAAGGGCACGCTGTCTGCCGTTATGTGTAAAAAGTGTACGCTGTCTGCCGCTATGTGTAACAAGGGCACGCTGTCTGCCATTATGTGTAAAAAGGGGACGCTGTCTGCCATTATGTGTAAAAAGTGCACGCTGTCTGCCGTAATGTGTTAAAAGGGGGACGCTGTCTGCCGTAATCTGTAAAAAGGGGACGCTGTCTGCCGTAATGTGTAAAAAGAGGAATCTGTCCGCTGTAAGGTGTAAAAGGGTCTCTACCTGGTGTAGTGGTGCTACTGTGCGGCGTAATTTGACCAATGGAGACTACTGTGCACCGTTTTCTGAATTGGTATTATTTTGTGGCCACACCCCTTCCCCATGAAGCCACGCCACTATGTATTTTTGCGCGCGCCTACGGCGCGCATTGCCCCTGTTTTGCAAGCAGGGGTGGGGCTCCGATGCCATTTCTTGCACACAGTGCAAAAATGTCTAGTTACGGCACTGTTGCTAGGTATCCATTTCTCTGGCCCTGAGCAGGTCCCCCTCACCAGATCCTCTCCAGGGGTGAGGGGGTGGACTTGGAGGGGGGGGGCCCAAAGCATTTTGTCGCACCTGGGCCCACCGCTCGCTAGTTCCGCCACTGAATCTGGATGTACCTCTTCCCCGATGCGACGTCTCACATATTTTCTCCCATCACTACCAAATATCGACATCTTAGTTTCGTCACTCCATATCACTTGTTTCCACTGACCTTCTGTCCATGCAATGTGTTCTTTTGCCCACTGTATACGTTTCTGACGCTGCTTTTTATTCAGGAATGGCTTTTTGGTGGGGACTCCTACTTTTTAGGCCAACCTCCATTAGTCTTCTCCATACCGTTCTTGTACTGACAAAAACACCAGTTGCACTCAGTACACTGCTAATGGCCGCAGATGACATCCATCTGTCCCCGACGCAAATTAGTTTTATTCTCCTATCAACAGCTGTTGTGCACTTTTTCCGGCCTTTTCCTTCTTAGTTTTGTATGGGTTGTGTTTCCTGATAGCGTAAATTCCCACCAACTTCTCTCGCAATTGCTGCATTCCAAAGACCATTTTCACGTAACACCACAATCCTGGATCTCTTCCTGGGTGACAAGTCACCACCACTTTGTCTGGACGACATTGTTGTATTTATTTTTTACACCATCAATAGCACTAAACAATACACACAAACATCCAACTGTAATTGCACTTCAGTAACCAACTTTGTTCTGAAAAATGAAACAGCCAAACTGACCTTTCCCACCTTTGAACATGACCTTGCACCTGCTCATAAACGACAGCTGATTGGTCCTCAGAACGACGTTTCCGATTGGCTGGTAGTAGCTGTTACTACAATCCGCTTTTTGAATCTCACGCATCTGTGCTTCTTTGTCTGACTGAAAGTTGCAACTTCCCTTGTAATATATGTCACCTGTTTCCTGTTTTTGTTGTTGTTGCAAAGTGGCTACCTCTTTGGCCCATGTGTGTATACCATGTGACTGGCAAAGCGAAAAGTTACCTGTTACTACTCCAGGCCGGTATTGGCGATGCAACAGAGTATGAGTCAGCAACCTTGGTGAGATTTTATTCATGAATTATGGAGAGAAATGTAGTACACAGGTCGGGGGTATTCTCTTATTACCTCTGTGCAGGACGTGCTGTAGTAGTATTCCCTCAGGTTCTTTGTTCTCGTGGTTAGAAGAAACCTTCTTGGCCAAGAAAACGGGCAACAATATTCAATTGCAGAAGTTTTATTCTTTTGAAGTAGAATGAGGTAACAGTATAACACTTTGGTATAAATCTCAAGTCAATAATAACACTTTAGTGCAATTTACTTATTTGTTCTCTATAGTAACAATGGATCCGCAAGGTACACCTAACGTGTGCATATCCCTAAAACTTGACAGTGCGTCCGACTATTTGTGGTACCTCTGCTCCGCCCTGGGCTCACGGTCCACGTTGAACTACCAAGACTTTACAAAGGGAGCGTCCCAACGCTACCACTAAGAGTGGTCTATACATATAATGCTCAACGACTTAAATATGGTTTGTTTTGTGCTTTACATAATTAGAGATGAGCGCCGGAAATTTTTCGGGTTTTGTGTTTTGGTTTTGGGTTCGGTTCCGCGGCCGTGTTTTGGGTTCGACCGCGTTTTGGCAAAACCTAACCGAATTTTTTTTGTCGGATTCGGGTGTGTTTTGGATTCGGGTGTTTTTTTCCAAAAAACCTAAAAAACAGCTTAAATCATAGAATTTGGGGGTCATTTTGATCCCAAAGTATTATTAACCTCAAAAACCATCATTTCCACTCATTTTCAGTCTATTCTGAATACCTCACACCTCACAATATTATTTTTAGTCCTAAAATTTGCACCGAGGTCGCTGGATGACTAAGCTAAGCGACCCTAGTGGCCGACACAAACACCTGGCCCATCTAGGAGTGGCACTGCAGTGTCACGCAGGATGTCCCTTCCAAAAAAAACTCCCCAAACAGCACATGACGCAAAGAAAAAAAGAGGCGCAATGAGGTAGCTGTGTGAGTAAGATAAGCGACCCTAGTGGCCGACACAAACACCGGGCCCATCTAGGAGTGTCACTGCAGTGTCACGCAGGATGTCCCTTCCAAAAAACCCTCCCCAAACAGCACATGACGCAAAGAAAAAAAGAGGCGCAATGAGGTAGCTGTGTGAGTAAGATAAGCGACCCTAGTGGACGACACAAACACCGGGCCCATCTAGGAGTGTCACTGCAGTGTCACGCAGGATGTCCCTTCCAAAAAACCCTCCCCAAACAGCACATGACGCAAAGAAAAAAAGAGGCGCAATGAGGTAGCTGTGTGAGTAAGATAAGCGACCCTAGTGGCCGACACAAACACCGGGCCCATCTAGGAGTGGCACTGCAGTGTCACGCAGGATGGTCCTTCCAAAAAACACTCCCCAAACAGCACATGACGCAAAGAAAAAAAGGGGCGCAATGAGGTAGCTGTGTGAGTAAGATAAGCGACCCTAGTGGCCGACACAAACACCGGGCCCATCTAGGAGTGGCACTGCAGTGTCACGCAGGATGGCCCTTCCAAAAAACCCTCCCCAAACAGCACATGACGCAAAGAAAAAAAGAGGCGCAATGAGGTAGCTGTGTGAGTAAGATAAGCGACCCTAGTGGCCGACACAAACACCGGGCCCATCTAGGAGTGGCACTGCAGTGTCACGCAGGATGGCCCTTCCAAAAAACCCTCCCCAAACAGCACATGACGCAAAGAAAAAAAGAGGCGCAATGAGGTAGCTGTGTGAGTAAGATAAGCGACCCTAGTGGCCGACACAAACACCGGGCCCATCTAGGAGTGGCACTGCAGTGTCACGCAGGATGGCCCTTCCAAAAAACACTCCCCAAACAGCACATGACGCAAAGAAAAAAAGAGGCGCAATGAGGTAGCTGTGTGAGTAAGATAAGCGACCCTAGTGGCCGACACAAACACCGGGCCCATCTAGGAGTGGCACTGCAGTGTCACGCAGGATGTCCCTTCCAAAAAACCCTCCCCAAACAGCACATGACGCAAAGAAAAAAAGAGGCGCAATGAGGTAGCAGTGTGAGTAAGATAAGCGACCCTAGTGGCCGACACAAACACCGGGCCCATCTAGGAGTGGCACTGCAGTGTCACGCAGGATGGCCCTTCCAAAAAACACTCCCCAAACAGCACATGACGCAAAGAAAAAAAGAGGCGCAATGAGGTAGCTGTGTGAGTAAGATAAGCGACCCTAGTGGCCGACACAAACACCAGGCCCATCTAGGAGTGGCACTACAGTGTCACGCAGGATGTCCCTTCCAAAAAACCCTCCCCAAACAGCACATGACGCAAAGAAAAAAAGAGGCGCAATGAGGTAGCTGTGTGAGTAAGATAAGCGACCCTAGTGGCCGACACAAACACCGGGCCCATCTAGGAGTGGCACTGCAGTGTCACGCAGGATGTCCCTTCCAAAAAACCCTCCCCAAACAGCACATGACGCAAAGAAAAAAAGAGGCGCAATGAGGTAGCTGTGTGAGTAAGATAAGCGACCCTAGTGGCCGACACAAACACCGGGCCCATCTAGGAGTGGCACTGCAGTGTCACGCAGGATGTCCCTTCCAAAAAACCCTCCCCAAACAGCACATGACGCAAAGAAAAAAAGAGGCGCAATGAGGTAGCTGTGTGAGTAAGATAAGCGACCCTAGTGGCCGACACAAACACCGGGCCCATCTAGGAGTGGCACTGCAGTGTCACGCAGGATGTCCCTTCCAAAAAACCCTCCCCAAACAGCACATGACGCAAAGAAAAAAAGAGGCGCAATGAGGTAGCTGTGTGAGTAAGATAAGCGACCCTAGTGGCCGACACAAACACCGGGCCCATCTAGGAGTGGCACTGCAGTGTCACGCAGGATGGCCCTTCCAAAAAACACTCCCCAAACAGCACATGACGCAAAGAAAAAAAGAGGCGCAATGAGGTAGCTGTGTGAGTAAGATAAGCGACCCTAGTGGCCGACACAAACACCGGGCCCATCTAGGAGTGGCACTGCAGTGTCACGCAGGATGTCCCTTCCAAAAGACCCTCCCCAAACAGCACATGACGCAAAGAAAAAAAGAGGCGTAATGAGGTAGCTGTGTGAGTAAGATAAGCGACCCTAGTGGCCGACACAAACACCGGGCCCATCTAGGAGTGGCACTGCAGTGTCACGCAGGATGGCCCTTCCAAAAAACACTCCCCAAACAGCACATGACGCAAAGAAAAAAAGAGGCGCAATGAGGTAGCTGTGTGAGTAAGATAAGCGACCCTAGTGGCCGACACAAACACCGGGCCCATCTAGGAGTGGCACTGCAGTGTCACGCAGGATGTCCCTTCCAAAAGACCCTCCCCAAACAGCACATGACGCAAAGAAAAAAAGAGGCGTAATGAGGTAGCTGTGTGAGTAAGATAAGCGACCCTAGTGGCCGACACAAACACCGGGCCCATCTAGGAGTGGCACTGCAGTGTCACGCAGGATGGCCCTTCCAAAAAACACTCCCCAAACAGCACATGACGCAAAGAAAAAAAGAGGCGCAATGAGGTAGCTGTGTGAGTAAGATAAGCGACCCTAGTGGCCGACACAAACACCGGGCCCATCTAGGAGTGGCACTGCAGTGTCACGCAGGATGGCCCTTCCAAAAAACCCTCCCCAAACAGCACATGACGCAAAGAAAAAAAGAGGCGCAATGAGGTAGCAGTGTGAGTAAGATAAGCGACCCTAGTGGCCGACACAAACACCGGGCCCATCTAGGAGTGGCACTACAGTGTCACGCAGGATGGCCCTTCCAAAAAACACTCCCCAAACAGCACATGACGCAAAGAAAAATTAAAGAAAAAAGAGGTGCAAGATGGAATTGTCCTTGGGCCCTCCCACCCACCCTTATGTTGTATAAACAGGACATGCACACTTTAACCAACCCATCATTTCAGTGACAGGGTCTGCCACACGACTGTGACTGATATGACGGGTTGGTTTGGACCCCCACCAAAAAAGAAGCAATTAATCTCTCCTTGCACAAACTGGCTCTACAGAGGCAAGATGTCCACCTCATCATCATCCTCCGATATATCACCGTGTACATCCCCCTCCTCACAGATTATCAATTCGTCCCCACTGGAATCCACCATCTCAGCTCCCTGTGTACTTTGTGGAGGCAATTGCTGCTGGTCAATGTCTCCGCGGAGGAATTGATTATAATTTATTTTAATGAACATCATCTTCTCCACATTTTCTGGATGTAACCTCGTACGCCGATTGCTGACAAGGTGAGCGGCGGCACTAAACACTCTTTCGGAGTACACACTTGTGGGAGGGCAACTTAGGTAGAATAAAGCCAGTTTGTGCAAGGGCCTCCAAATTGCCTCTTTTTCCTGCCAGTATAAGTACGGACTGTGTGACGTGCCTACTTGGATGCGGTCACTCATATAATCCTCCACCATTCTTTCAATGTTGAGAGAATCATATGCAGTGACAGTAGACGACATGTCCGTAATCGTTGTCAGGTCCTTCAGTCCGGACCAGATGTCAGCATCAGCAGTCGCTCCAGACTGCCCTGCATCACCGCCAGCGGGTGGGCTCGGAATTCTGAGCCTTTTCCTCGCACCCCCAGTTGCGGGAGAATGTGAAGGAGGAGATGTTGACAGGTCGCGTTCCGCTTGACTTGACAATTTTCTCACCAGCAGGTCTTTCAACCCCAGCAGACTTGTGTCTGCCGGAAAGAGAGATCCAAGGTAGGCTTTAAATCTAGGATCGAGCACGGTGGCCAAAATGTAGTGCTCTGATTTCAACAGATTGACCACCCGTGAATCCTTGTTAAGCGAATTAAGGGCTCCATCCACAAGTCCCACATGCCTAGCGGAATCGCTCCGTGTTAGCTCCTCCTTCAATGTCTCCAGCTTCTTCTGCAAAAGCCTGATGAGGGGAATGACCTGACTCAGGCTGGCAGTGTCTGAACTGACTTCACGTGTGGCAAGTTCAAAGGGCATCAGAACCTTGCACAACGTTGAAATCATTCTCCACTGCGCTTGAGACAGGTGCATTCCACCTCCTATATCGTGCTCAATTGTATAGGCTTGAATGGCCTTTTGCTGCTCCTCCAACCTCTGAAGCATATAGAGGGTTGAATTCCACCTCGTTACCACTTCTTGCTTCAGATGATGGCAGGGCAGGTTCAGTAGTTTTTGGTGGTGCTCCAGTCTTCTGTACGTGGTGCCTGTACGCCGAAAGTGTCCCGCAATTCTTCTGGCCACCGACAGCATCTCTTGCACGCCCCTGTCGTTTTTTAAAAAATTCTGCACCACCAAATTCAAGGTATGTGCAAAACATGGGACGTGCTGGAATTTGCCCATATTTAATGCACACACAATATTGCTGGCGTTGTCCGATGCCACAAATCCACAGGAGAGTCCAATTGGGGTAAGCCATTCCGCGATGATCTTCCTCAGTTGCCGTAAGAGGTTTTCAGCTGTGTGCGTATTCTGGAAACCGGTGATACAAAGCGTAGCCTGCCTAGGAAAGAGTTGGCGTTTGCGAGATGCTGCTACTGGTGCCGCCGCTGCTGTTCTTGCGGCGGGAGTCCATACATCTACCCAGTGGGCTGTCACAGTCATATAGTCCTGACCCTGCCCTGCTCCACTTGTCCACATGTCCGTGGTTAAGTGGACATTGGGTACAGCTGCATTTTTTAGGACACTGGTGACTCTTTTTCTGAGGTCTGTGTACATTTTCGGTATCGCCTGCCTAGAGAAATGGAACCTAGATGGTATTTGGTACCGGGGACACAGTACCTCCAACAAGTCTCTAGTTGGCTCTGCAGTAATGATGGATACCGGAACCACGTTTCTCACCACCCAGGATGCCAAGGCCTCAGTTATCCGCTTTGCAGTAGGATGACTGCTGTGATATTTCATCTTCCTCGCAAAGGACTGTTGAACAGTCAATTGCTTACTGGAAGTAGTACAAGTGGGCTTACGACTTCCCCTCTGGGATGACCATCGACTCCCAGCAGCAACAACAGCAGCGCCAGCAGCAGTAGCCGTTACACGCAAGGATGCATCGGAGGAATCCCAGGCAGGAGAGGACTCGTCAGAATTGCCAGTGACATGGCCTGCAGGACTATTGGCATTCCTGGGGAAGGAGGAAATTGACACTGAGGGAGTTGGTGGGGTGGTTTGCGTGAGCTTGGTTACAAGAGGAAGGGATTTACTGGTCAGTGGACTGCTTCCGCTGTCGCCCAAAGTTTTTGAACTTGTCACTGACTTATTATGAATGCGCTGCAGGTGACGTATAAGGGAGGATGTTCCGAGGTGGTTAACGTCCTTACCCCTACTTATTACAGCTTGACAAAGGCAACACACGGCTTGACACCTGTTGTCCGCATTTCTGTTGAAATACTTCCACACCGAAGAGCTGATTTTTTTGGTATTTTCACCAGGCATGTCAGTGGCCATATTCCTCCCACGGACAACAGGTGTCTCCCCGGGTGCCTGACTTAAACAAACCACCTCACCATCAGAATCCTCCTGGTCAATTTCCTCCCCAGCGCCAGCAACACCCATATCCTCCTCATCCTGGGGTACTTCAACACTGACATCTTCAATCTGACTATCAGGAACTGGACTGCGGGTGCTCCTTCCAGCACTTGCAGGGGGCGTGCAAATGGTGGAAGGCGCATGCTCTTCACGTCCAGTGTTGGGAAGGTCAGGCATCGCAACCGACACAATTGGACTCTCCTTGTGGATTTGGGATTTCGAAGAACGCACAGTTCTTTGCGGTGCTTTTGCCAGCTTGAGTCTTTTCAGTTTTCTAGCGAGAGGCTGAGTGCTTCCATCCTCATGTGAAGCTGAACCACTAGCCATGAACATAGGCCAGGGCCTCAGCCGTTCCTTGCCACTCCGTGTGGTAAATGGCATATTGGCAAGTTTACGCTTCTCCTCCGACAATTTTATTTTAGGTTTTGGAGTCCTTTTTTTACTGATATTTGGTGTTTTGGATTTGACATGCTCTGTACTATGACATTGGGCATCGGCCTTGGCAGACGACGTTGCTGGCATTTCATCGTCTCGGCCATGACTAGTGGCAGCAGCTTCAGCACGAGGTGGAAGTGGATCTTGATCTTTCCCTAATTTTGGAACCTCAACATTTTTGTTCTCCATATTTTAATAGGCACAACTAAAAGGCACCTCAGGTAAACAATGGAGATGGATGGATACTAGTATACAATTATGGATGGACTGCCGAGTGCCGACACAGAGGTAGCTACAGCCGTGAACTACCGTACTGTGTCTGCTGCTAATATAGACTGGTTGATAATGAGATGTAGTATGTATAAAGAAGAAAGAAAAAAAAACCACGGGTAGGTGGTATACAATTATGGATGGACTGCCGAGTGCCGACACAGAGGTAGCTACAGCCGTGAACTACCGTACTGTGTCTGCTGCTAATATAGACTGGTTGATAATGAGATGTAGTATGTATAAAGAAGAAAGAAAAAAAAAACCACGGGTAGGTGGTATACAATTATGGATGGACTGCCGAGTGCCGACACAGAGGTAGCTACAGCCGTGGACTACCGTACTGTACTGTGTCTGCTGCTAATATAGACTGGTTGATAATGAGATGTAGTATGTATAAAGAAGAAAGAAAAAAAAAACCACGGGTAGGTGGTATACAATTATGGATGGACTGCCGAGTGCCGACACAGAGATAGCTACAGCCGTGGACTACCGTACTGTACTGTGTCTGCTGCTAATATAGACTGGATGATAATGAGATGTAGTATGTATAAAGAAGAAAGAAAAAAAAAACCACGGGTAGGTGGTATACAATTATGGATGGACTGCCGAGTGCCGACACAGAGGTAGCTACAGCCGTGGACTACCGTACTGTACTGTGTCTGCTGCTAATATAGACTGGTTGATAATGAGATGTAGTATGTATAAAGAAGAAAGAAAAAAAAAACACGGGTAGGTGGTATACAATTATGGATGGACTGCCGAGTGCCGACACAGAGGTAGCTACAGCCGTGGACTACCGTACTGTACTGTGTCTGCTGCTAATATAGACTGGTTGATAATGAGATGTAGTATGTATAAAGAAGAAAGAAAAAAAAAACCACGGGTAGGTGGTATACAATTATGGATGGACTGCCGAGTGCCGACACAGAGGTAGCTACAGCCGTGGACTACCGTACTGTACTGTGTCTGCTGCTAATATAGACTGGTTGATAATGAGATGTAGTATGTATAAAGAAGAAAGAAAAAAAAAACCACGGGTAGGTGGTATACAATTATGGATGGACTGCCGAGTGCCGACACAGAGGTAGCTACAGCCGTGGACTACCGTACTGTACTGTGTCTGCTGCTAATATAGACTGGTTGATAATGAGATGTAGTATGTATAAAGAAGAAAGAAAAAAAAAACCACGGGTAGGTGGTATACAATTATGGATGGACTGCCGAGTGCCGACACAGAGGTAGCTACAGCCGTGGACTACCGTACTGTACTGTGTCTGCTGCTAATATAGACTGGTTGATAATGAGATGTAGTATGTATAAAGAAGAAAGAAAAAAAAAACCACGGGTAGGTGGTATACAATTATGGATGGACTGCCGAGTGCCGACACAGAGGTAGCTACAGCCGTGGACTACCGTACTGTACTGTGTCTGCTGCTAATATAGACTGGTTGATAATGAGATGTAGTATGTATAAAGAAGAAAGAAAAAAAAACCACGGGTAGGTGGTATACAATTATGGATGGACTGCCGAGTGCCGACACAGAGGTAGCTACAGCCGTGGACTACCGTACTGTACTGTGTCTGCTGCTAATATAGACTGGTTGATAATGAGATGTAGTATGTAAAAAAAAGAAAGAAAAAAAAAACACGGGTAGGTGGTATACAATTATGGATGGACTGCCGAGTGCCGACACAGAGGTAGCTACAGCCGTGGACTACCGTACTGTACTGTGTCTGCTGCTAATATAGACTGGTTGATAATGAGATGTAGTATGTATAAAGAAGAAAGAAAAAAAAAAACACGGGTAGGTGGTATACAATTATGGATGGACTGCTGAGTGCCGACACAGAGGTAGCTACAGCCGTGGACTACCGTACTGTACTGTGTCTGCTGCTAATATAGACTGGTTGATAATGAGATGTAGTATGTATAAAGAAGAAAGAAAAAAAAACCACGGGTAGGTGGTATACAATTATGGATGGACTGCCGAGTGCCGACACAGAGGTAGCTACAGCCGTGGACTACCGTACTGTACTGTGTCTGCTGCTAATATAGACTGGATGATAATGAGATGTAGTATGTATAAAGAAGAAAGAAAAAAAAACCACGGGTAGGTGGTATACAATTATGGATGGACTGCCGAGTGCCGACACAGAGGTAGCTACAGCCGTGGACTACCGTACTGTACTGTGTCTGCTGCTAATATAGACTGGTTGATAATGAGATGTAGTATGTATAAAGAAGAAAGAAAAAAAAAACCACGGGTAGGTGGTATACAATTATGGATGGACTGCCGAGTGCCGACACAGAGGTAGCTACAGCCGTGGACTACCGTACTGTGTCTGCTGCTAATATAGACTGGTTGATAATGAGATGTAGTATGTATAAAGAAGAAAGAAAAAAAAAACCACGGGTAGGTGGTATACAATTATGGATGGACTGCCGAGTGCCGACACAGAGATAGCTACAGCCGTGGACTACCGTACTGTACTGTGTCTGCTGCTAATATAGACTGGATGATAATGAGATGTAGTATGTATAAAGAAGAAAGAAAAAAAAAACCACGGGTAGGTGGTATACAATTATGGATGGACTGCCGAGTGCTGACACAGAGGTAGCTACAGCCGTGAACTACCGTACTGTGTCTGCTGCTAGTATAGACTGGATGATAAATAATGATATAAAAAATATATATATATCACTACTGCAGCCGGACAGGTATATATTATATAATGACGGACCTGCTGGACACTGTCTGTCAGCAGAATGAGTTTTTTATAGAATAAAAAAACACCACACAAGTCACACGATGAGTGTTTAACTTTTTCAGGCAGACAATCACATTATACTGGTGGTCAGTGTGGTCAGGTCACTGGTCAGTCACACTGGCAGTGGCACTCTGGCAGCAAAAGTGTGCACTGTTTAATATGTACTCCTGGCTCCTGCTATAACCTATAACTGCTCCCCAGTCTCCCCCACAATTAAGCTGTGTGAGCACAGTCAGATATTATACATAGATGATGCAGCACACTGGGCTGAGCACAGATATGGTATGTGACTGAGTCACTGTGTATCGTTTTTTTCAGGCAGAGAACGGATTATATTAAATAATAATAAAACTGCACTGGTGGTCTCACTGGTCAGTCACTAGTATAACTAACTAACTACTATCAGCAAAATTCTGCACTCTCTGAGTACTCCTCCTAAGCTCCAGTAAATGAAGTGTCTCACTCTCACTCTCCTATCTATTTCTAAACGGAGAGGACGCCAGCCACGTCCTCTCCCTATCAATCTCAATGCACGTGTGAAAATGGCGGCGACGCGCGGCTCCTTATATAGAATCCGAGTCTCGCGATAGAATCCGAGCCTCGCGAGAATCCGACAGCGTGATGATGACGTTCGGGCGCGCTCGGGTTAACCGAGCAAGGCGGGAAGATCCGAGTCGCTCGGACCCGTGTAAAAAAACCTGAAGTTCGGGCGGGTTCGGATTCCGAGGAACCGAACCCGCTCATCTCTATACATAATATCTACTCACTCCTGCACTGGTGCAATAAAGTTCACTATTACTCTCGGTTTATTGGTGTTGTCAGGCAGTGGGAGGTATCAACTGTGTTTCCCAACAGAGTACAGACTATTGGGGCACGACTACCCCAGGCACGACGTGACAGCACCACTGAAACCGACCTACTGCCTAGTAGCAGTCAACACAATATAAACATCACATAATATATCACACCATAAAAACATCACAAAATATAAGTATCTCATAACCATCAACATCAAGTAATGTGACTATCAGATACTCGAGTACTATTACTGTCCCACTTACACGGGTTCTATAACCTGAGCTGTGCACAGGGTTTAGGTATGGTGACGGCAGTGAGTTCTCACCCTCAATGGTAGCGTGGCATCTTAACACGGTAATCCCCCTTTGTCTCACTGCGGAGTCTACTACTGACAAAGATGGGACTTGAAGAGGATCTGTGGCTGTGACAATTATTTAACTCAGCAGAGCAGGTGTCAGATAAATCTCTGTCATCCCGTGGCATCGGATCCCCTTTTAGCCTTTCAAAGAATCACACCTGTGACCTCTCACTGTTTCTGATTAAGTAAACGCCATTAGGTCAGTGGCCCTTTTAAAGTTCCCTGGTAAGGGTGATCTTTGTCCCAAAAGAGTCTCTGTTTTCTGTAGTGTGACAGAGGATGTATAGTCCTTTGCACAGGCACCCAGTGAGGTTAAGTGTGATGATACTCAGTCTCTGCTGACAGTGGGGCCTGTCTCTATCACCCCCAGGCAGTTTCTGAGCAACAGATTTGCTGCAGTGGCTAGACTCAGGGTTCTTGTTGTTTGGCTGTGCTGTGGGCTACCGCGCCCCTCCCACCGTCACACTTGTGGCACCAGGTACACGCTGCTTCTCCAGGTGCGCGCCTCCACTGTCTGCCGCACTCTGCTGTCACGTGCCTCCTCTCCCCTGCCGCGGTACACGGACCAGGTCACCAGCGTCGGTAGGTGCTGGGAAGCTGCCCTGAAACTTTACACACTGCCTCACTCTCCCACATGCATCATTACTCTCCTCAGCCCGGGCTCTGATCTCATTTGCTCTTTCTGCACACCACATCCAATCAGGTCTCCCTCCTGCATGAGCTGTCCATCAACCAGCCGGGTAGGTCCCGCCCCCAGTTTGTCTCTTAAAGGGCCTGAGGCAATTAATGAATTCTGGGCGATCTTCAGTAATCCCATTGCCTTGATTTGAAACACAGGCTATGACACTGTGGGGTATTACATTCAAGCCTGCTTTTTCATGTGTGTCCTCACGCATAAACAACTAACAGCAGCTGAAACAAACTGGTTATTGGCAATATTATACAGTGCAACCTGATCGTATCATACAGTACTCAAAAATTCACATATATAAGCATAAGCGCATTAACTAGTGCTATACTGATAACGGGCTGGTAGGTGTACTTCTGGTCGAGCCTCTATCTCGGGGACCAGGGCCACATCTACCAGCACTGTCTGGTTTTGATCAACACTTTCTGGAGTGGTATGAACTGGTTCAACTGTGGGGGCTAACATTGGCCAACCCACGCTTAACAAAAGTTCTAATGGGCTTTGTGACATTAGGGGTAAAGAGCCAACAGCGACATTCCGGCTACTATCCTCTTCATCTTCCGAACTTTCAGGCACTTGGTCCTGGCTAGGATAGGGTTTAAGTTGGTTGCGGTGGACCCAATGTGATCGAGTTCCATCTGGCTCACTGATCTGGTACACGGCCATGGCGGATTCCGGCGCCTTGGTGATCACATAGGGATGGGGCTCCCATTTCGGGTCAAGTTTGCTTTGAGGCCTATTGTTTTTCTTTAGCACGTGGCTCCCCTCAAGTAGAGGACATGCTAAAGCATCCCGGTCATAGTTCCTTTTCTGCCGGTCTTGCATCTCTTTCATCCGTTGGTGCACAATTGCACTGGCCTCCTTAAGTCGGCATTGATGTTCTTGTACCCAAGGGTTCTGACTCTGCAGCTCAGTATCGGGAAGGCGAACTTGGAGGCTGGACGGTAATTTCCCTAGTCTCACAAACAAGAGGTTGTACGGGGAATACCTTGTAGAGGTGTGACGGGTATTGTTATACACAAACATCAGTTCTGCTAATAAAGCTTGCCAATCGCCCCTCTGGTCCAGAGGCAAAGCTCGCAACATATTGATCAATGTTCTGTTCATGCGCTCACATAGGACATTGCTCTGTAGGTTGTAAGGGGTCGTGTGTAACTTCTTGCACCCGGAGAGGTCACAAAGGCCCTCATCCCGAGTTGTTCACTCGCTAGCTGCTTTTAGCAGCATTGCACACGCTAGGCCGCCACCCTCTGTGAGTGTATCTTAGCTTAGCAGAATTGCGAACGAAAGAGTAGCAGAACTGCTACTACCTGTAAATAATTTTTTGCAGTTTCTCAGTAGCTCCGTTTAGTTCCTGGTTTGACGTCACAAACACGCCCTGCGTTCGGCCAGCCACTCCCCCGTTTCTCCAGACACTCCCGCATTTTTCTCTGACACGCCTGCATTTTTTTGCAAACGCCGGGAAAACGGTGAGTTACCACCCAGAAACGCCCCTTTCCTGTCAATCATTCACCGATCAGCAGGGCGAGTGAAAAGTGCCACAGAATCCACAGCAGATCTGCTAAGTTTTTAGTTAAATAAGTAAGCGCATGCGCCCTGCGTGCCTTGCGCATGCGCAGTTAGCAACAAATTGCAGCATAGCGAAAATCGTCAACGAGCGACCAACTCGGAATGACCCCCATAGTTCTCTAAACAGTTGGGACTCAAATGATGGACCCTGGTCCAAGAGGACCTGGTGGGGGAATCCAAACGGTTGAACAAATGCCCGCCAGAAGACTTCCGCTGTGGTCCGGGCTGTCAAGTCGCGCACCGGCAAGGCTACAGCAAGCTTGGTGAAATGATCTACTATGGTCAGGGCGTAAGTATGCCCCATTCGACTGGGTTCCATCTTGATGTGGTCAAGGGACACAAGCTCTAGGGGATACCGAGTGACGATGGGGTGAAGGGGTGCTCTCTCTTCCGAGGCTGCTGGTCGCCTTGTTGTGCAATTCAGGCAAGTCTTGCACCAGTCTTCCACATCTCGTCTCAGATTGTGCCAATAGAACTGACTTTGCAGATTCGCTTCGGTCTTTTGGACCCCAAAATGGCCAGATTCATGATGGTAAGCCCGTAAAATAGTCTCTTTCGCAACTCGAGGGACAATGAGTTGTTCACCAGCACGGTGTGCTTTCGAGTCGATGTAACGCCGGTAGATCCCTCTGCCTCCATAGGTGCAGGAGTTCCATTGGTGCCACTTCTCTCTCCGTTCGGGACAGCCCCTGGTGCATCAGTAGATACTCCTGCACTCGTTGAATGTGTGGACATGTCTGCCGCCATTGCGCTCAGTTGGCCCCTTCTTCTGTCATTGCCAGTCTTGCTGCCATGGTGTTCATCAGATGCTGTATGGGTGGTCACTGATGAACATTGAAATTGGGCAACTCCACCAGGTCCCTTGGGTCTACGTCCTCTTCCTCCTTGTCAGGAGACAGTAGCCATTAAAGGGCATCAGCATTAGTGTTACTGTGACCACTCTGGTATTCAATCGTATATTGGTAGTTAGCCAGTCTCTGTGATGCCCACCTCTGTTCTAGAGCGCCCAACCGAGCCGTGGCTTGGTGGGCGAGTGGGTTACAGTCTGTGATGGCCACGAATGGGGTGGCTGCCAAGTAGTCTCAGAATTTTTTGGTCACCGCCCATACCAGTGCCAGGAACTCCAGCTTGAGCGCACTATAGTTTGCATCATACCTCTCGGTCTGTCTGAGGCTGCGACTGGCATAGGCGATAACACGTTCGTGTCCATCTTGGAACTGGGCGAGCAAGGCTCCCAACCCTTGTTTGCTGGCATCTGTGTATAAACGGAATGGGGTGCTGTAATCAAGGTAAGCCAGTAGTGGTGCCGTCGTCAGAGTTTCCTTTAATTTGTCGAAGGCTGCCTGTCGGACGTCCGTCCATTCAATTGGGGTCTTCTTATCATACCCTTCTTTGGTGATTCCGCAGAGGAGTTCCGTGAGGGGGAAGATAGCTTTGCGAAGTCTCGGACAAACCTTTGTTAATACCCCACAAATCCGAGGAATCGCCGGACATCTTTCACTGTTCATGGGGTGGGCCATTCCACCACCGCTTTTATCTTCTCTGGATCTGGGGATACCCCTTCCGAGTTCACTATATGTCCCAAGTATTGGACTTCGGGTTTCAGGAGGTGACATTTCCCGGGTTTCAATTTCAGCCCGTACCTTGCCAATTGCTGAAACACTTCTCGCAGGTGTTGGAGGTACTCTGGGTATGATTCTGAAAAGATTGATATCGTCTAAATATAGCAGCACGATTTCAAAGTTCCGGTGTCCCAGGCAGTGCTCCATCACCCTCTAAAATGTTGCTGGGGCATTGCATAATCTGAAGTACATGCGGTTGAACTCATAGATGCCCATAGGAGTAACGAATGCCATCTTCTCTTTGTCTCCTTTGGATACCTGGACCTGCCAGAACCCACTGGTCAGGTCTAATGTAGAGAAATACTTGGCAGTTTTAAGGGCTGTGAGGGATTCTTCTATGCGGGGAAGGGGGTAGGCATCTCGGTGGGTGACACTGTAGAGTTTTCTGTAGTCAACACAGAAGCACAGTTGCCCATCCTTCTTGCGGACTAGTACCATCGGCGCCACCCACGGGCTGTGACTCTCTCGAATGATCCCATGTGTCTTCATCTCCTCCAGCATCTGTTTGACCCGCTGGTAGAGGGCCAGGGCCACAGGTCGGTGTCGCTCCTTCATGGGGCGCGCCTCTCCCATAGGGATTTGGTGGCAGATATCTTCGATAATGCCTATATCTGTCTATATGCATCGGCATTCTCCTGTACAACTTCTAGGACTCCCTTCCTATCCTCTTCCCTGGTATTCACATTTTCGATCTTGATATCTTCCCACCAGGCAGTTGTCTGACCATGGTCCAATTCACTCTCGGCTCATATGCCGTGTTGCTTCCCTTGAGGTGTCGGCTGCACCACATCTTGGAAGGTGGTCCATATCAACATTGCCAGTGGTTGATTTCTATGAATCTTGACCATATGGCTATGCGGGTTTAGTACCCTGACGGGGCCCCATCCGTTTTCAACCGTTATGAGTGCGCTCGCCACAACCACCTCGTGTTGGGCAGGGATCAGGCTTGCTTTAATCAATGCATCATACTTTTGGCCAGTCAGCCCACATCTGGCCTTGCCCCACAAAATTGTCTCGGAGTTGGTCTGAAGTTTCACCAGCTTCCCATCGGTCAATTGGACCTTCCCGATTTCACCCGTCTCATGTACGAACCTTTGGTGATCTTGGAGTATCTTAATGGTCTTCTGCAGGGCCTGTTTGTTGGCCGTCACCTCCTCCGTTAGTTTGTCTCGCAGAGCTGCCACCAGCTCATCTGGGCACTTGTGTAGCACGTTCATCCCCAGGATAATGGGGGCCACTTTGTCTTCATCAGTTGTGGTCACCAGGCATCCCTACCTGGGTAGCAGTGTTTTCCCCACCTGGATATGCGCTTCCCAGTAACCCACGCATGATATCTCGAGGCCATTGCTGGCTATTAGATGGAGCCAAGTGGGAGGTGGGGAGACCACCTGGTCCTTGCCCCAGTGTCGTCGGAGGGTTGGAAGTTGTATGGTGGTGATCTGCAATCTGGTATTGAGCATTGCAGAGATCTCAACTCCGTTAAAAGTTACATGTAGTGTTGGACATTGGGGGTAATTCCAAGTTGATCGCAGCAGGAAATTTTTTAGCAGTTGGGCAAAACCTTGTGCACTGCAGGGGGGGCAGATATAACATTTGCAGAGAGAGTTAGATTTGGGTGGGTTTGTTTCTGTGCAGGGTAAATACTGGCTGCTTTATTTTTACACTGCAATTTAGATTGCAGATTGAACACACCACACCCAAATCTAACTCTCTCTGCACATGTTATATCTGCCCCCCTGCAGTGCACATGGTTTTGCCCAACTGCTAAAAAATTTCCTGCTGTGATCAACTTGGAATTACCCCCATTGTCCTATAAATTGAGGCCACCATTGGTCTGGGTCCGGGTCTACTCCAGATGATCTCCCTGAGGTTCGGTCCTTGTCTTCGGGGCATTGGCGATTAAATATTCATAACGATAACAGTTTCTTTCGACGTGCCCTGCGCCCTGGCACCTCAGGCAGATGGGGCATCCCTGGTTGTCAGACTGGTCCAAGAGGCATCTCCCATATTCTCTCGGTGGATCCCAGCAGTTCCTAGGTGGCCTTGGTCATTCAGTTCGCCACCTGGGTTCTCCGGCACCAAGTGTCGGCTGTTTCGCCATATGCCGCATCTCCCTCTGAATTTCCGCCATCCCAACTGTGAGTTCTTCCATCTGCCTCCTCAACGTCTATAGAGGCTCCCCAGAGGGATTTGGGGTACTTTGTATGGCTGTGTCTTTGGCTCTCTGTGTTCTTTCGGGGCTGGCGGCTGTGGCCCCCAAGGCTTCTGTGGATCTCTTAAACCCCACCATTTATGGATATTCTTTTTCCCGCTCTTGTGCTGTTGCCCACAATTGTGATTGCGGCCTCTTTGAACTCCAGGAACGTTTTACCCGGCATCTGTATTTTTAACATTCGTAACTGTGTCCTCACACTCTCTTTTGAAGCTCCCGCGATGAATTGGACTGTTGGGGCTTCATCTGAGTTTCTCACCTCCTCTTTGTCCACCACACGAATCGCTCTCAGTGTTGCTTGTAGACTTAATGCGTAGTCTCTGAGGTTTTCACCTGGTCTCTGCGTGCATACAATTTCAGCTTAAGTTCCGGGAGATTCTTAGTTTCGAATGTCGTGGACAACTTCTTCAGGACCTGTTTCACATCTTTCTTGACATCTGTGGGCCACCATACTACCTATCGAAGGGCCGAACCCGTTAGTTGGCCTACCAGAATTTCTACTTTCTGTTGTTTGCTTAATGCGTACAGCCTGAACATGGATTCGAGCTTGTTCTTAAACTCCACAAAGGTAGTTCCCGGAGGCTTATCAGTGTCTCCGCTGTACATCGGGAGCCATGGGGCCCCGAAGTAGTACAGTAGCGTGATTGGAGCATTTGTTGCTATTGCGGGTGGTTCCTGTTGCTCGACATTTGGTGATACTGATGCATTAGGCGCTACTGCCGGTGCTACCGCTGGTGCTTCTTGCACTACTTGTTCCATTTTCCCATTTTCGGCTGTTCTCCCAACTTAAACCAGATCCTGTTCGGTATGATGCCAAATAAGTGTAGTACACCGGTCGGGAGTATTCTCTTATTACCTCTGTGCAGGACGTGCTGTAGTAGTATTCGCTCAGGTTCTTTGTTCTCAGTGGTTCATAGAAACCTTCTTGGCCAAGAAAACGGGAAACAATATTCAACGTCTGAAGTCTTATTCTTTTGAAGTAGAATGAGGTAACAGTATAACACTTTGGTATAAATCTTAAATCAATAATAACACTTTAGTGCAATTTACTTATTTGTTCTCTATAGTAACAATGGATCCGCAAGGTACACCTAACGTGTGCTTATCGCTAAAACTTGACAGAGCGTCCAACTATTTGTAGTACCTCTGCTCCGCCCTGGGCTCACGGTCCACGTTGAACTACCAAGACTTTACAAAGGGAGCGTCCCAACTCTACCACTAAGAGTGGTCTATACGTATAATGCTCAATGACATAAATACGGTTTATTTTGTGCTTTACATAATATCTTCTCACTCCTGCACTGGTGCAATAAAGTTCACTATTACTCTCGGCTTATTGATGTTGTCAGGCAGTGGGAGGTATAAACTATTGGGGCACCGCTACCCCAGGCACAACGTAACAGCACCTCTGAAACCGACCTACTGCCTAGTATCAGTCAACACAATATAAACATCAAATAATATATCACACCATAGAAACATCACACCTATAAGCATCTCATAACCATCAACATCAAGTAATGTGACTTTCAGGTACTCGAGTACTATTACTCTCCCACTTACACGGGTTCTATAACCCGAGCTGTGCACAGGGTTTAGGTATGGTGACGTCAGTGAGTTCTCACCCTCAATGGTAGCGTGGCATCTTAACACGGTTTTCCCCCTTTGTCTCACTGCGGTGTCCACTACTGACAAAGATGAGTCTTGAAGAGGATCTGTGGCTGTGACAATTATTTAACTCAGCAGAGCAGGTGTCAGATAAATCTCTGTCATCCCGTGGCATCGGATCCCCTTTTAGCCTTTCAAAGAATCACACCTGTGACCTCTCACTGTTTCTGATTAAGTAAACGCCATTAGGTCAGTGGCCCTTTTAAAGTTCCCTGGTAAGGGTGATCTTTGTCCCAAAAGAGTCTCTGTTTTCTGTAGTGTGACAGAGGATGTATTGTCCTTTGCACAGGCACCCAGTGAGGTTAAGTGTGATGATACTCAGTCTCTCTGATGCTGACAGTGGGGCCTGTCTCTATCACCCCCAGGCAGTTTCTGAACAACAGATTTGCTGCAGTGGCTAGACTCAGGGTTCTTGTTGTTTGGCTGTGCTGTGGGCTACCGCGCCCCTCCCGCCATCACACTTGTGGCATCAGACACATGCTGCTTCTCCGGGTGCGCGCCTCCACCGTCTTCTGCACTCTGCTGTCACGCGCCTCCTCTCCCCTGCCGACATACACGGGACAGGTCACCGGCGTCGGTAGGTGCTGGGAAGCTGCTCTGAAACTTTGGCCCTCATTCCGAGTTGTTCGCTCGCAAGCTGCTTTTAGCAGCTTTACACACGCTAAGCCGCCGCCTACTGGGAGTGAATCTTAGCTTATTAAAATTGCGAACGAAAGATTCGCAATATAGCGAAAAGACATCTCTGTGCAGTTTCTGAGTAGCTCGAGACTTACTCGGCATCTGCGATCAGTTCAGTGCTTGTCGTTCCTGGTTTGACGTCACAAACACACCCAGCGTTCGCCCAGACACTCCTCCGTTTCTCCAGCCACTCCCGCGTTTTTCCCAGAAACTGTAGCGTTTTTTTTGCACACACCCATAAAACGTCCTTTTTCCGCCCAGAAACACCCACTTCCTGTCAATCACATTACGATCACCAGAACGAAGAAAAAAACGTGAGTAAAATACCTAACTGCATAGCAAATTTACTTGGCGCAGTCGCACTGCGGACATTGCGCATGCGCACTAAGCGGAAAATCGCTGCGATGCGAAAAAATTTACAGAGCGAACAACTCGGAATGACCCCCATTACACATTGCCTCACTCTCCCACATGCATCATCTCTCTCCTCAGCCCAGGCTCTGATCTCATTTCTTCTTCCTGCACACCACACCCAATCAGGTCTCCCTCCTGCATGAGCTGTCCATCAACCAGCCGGGTAGGTCCCGCCCCCAGTATGTCTCTTAAAGGGCCTGAGGCAGGTAATTAATTCTGGGCTGTCTTCAGTAATCCCACTGCCTTGATTTGTGACACAGGCTATGACACTGTGGGGTATTACAGAAAGGTTTTCTATGACTGCGATAACTGTGGTAGAAAGCTGTCCCTATCACCAGATCTTAATAAATAGGTCACAAAAGCATGTAGAGCCTAATGTTCTTCAAAAAGGTTAAAAAAAAAAGGCTTAATATTAACCATTGGTTAATTAACCAGTGTTGGACTTGGGCATGAAGAGCCCACCAGGGAATGCAGCGGTTGGGGCTCATGCTTAAGGGTGTGGCCAGTCTACAGAGGGGGTGTGGCCAGACAACACAGTGGCTTGTCTAACCATTAGAGAGTGCATGGTCTGGGACCCTTTATAAATATATTCCATCCATGCATGATAATTAACCAGATGAATGATTTGTATAAAATGCTTTGTACTGTGCAGTAAAATGTAACATATGCATAGCTCCCAATTGTCCGGAATACAGGGGGACACTCTCGCTAATTGGACACTGTCCCGCTGTCCCTCTCGCGGGTCACAGTTTCCTGTGTGCAGGGGGGAGGGCAGATTGGGAAAGCCAGTGATCACTGCTGCTTTGCTCTGCAAGCAGCCAGTGATCACTGAATAGATGTCGTGCGCATGCACACGGCATCTATCAGTGCAGGGAGGGTTAACCGGGGGATGCTCAGCTGCTCAGGGAGCTCTGGGCACGCCTCCAAAATTGTTCTCTAATGGGCAAAACCATGTGCACTGCAGGGTGGGAGCAGATATAACATGTGCAGAGAGAGTTAGATTTGGGTTGGGTGTGTTCAAACTGGAATCTAAATTGCAGTGTAAAAATAAACCAGCCAGTATTTACCCTGCACAGAAACAATATAACCCACCCAAATCTAACTCTCTCTGCACATGTTATATCTGCCCCCACCCCCTTGCAATGCACATGGGAGGTCATTCCGAGTTGTTCGCTCGTTGCCGATTTTCGCTATGCTGCGATTTGTTGGTAAATGCGCATGGTACGCAGCGCGCATGCGCTAAGTTATTTTACAAAAAACTTAGTAGATTTTGCTGTGGATCCTGCGGCGCTTTTCAGTCGCACTGCTGATCGGTGAGTGATTGACAGGAAAGGGGCGTTTCTGGGTAACTGAGCGTTTTCCGGGAGTGTGCTAAAAAACGCAGGCGTGTCAGGGAAAAACGCGGGAGTGTCTGGAGAAACGTGGGAGTGGCTGGCCGAACGCAGGGCGTGTTTGTGACTTCAAACCAGGAACTAAACAAACCGAGCTGATCGCAATCTAGGAGTAAGTCTGGAGCTACTCAGACACTGCAAGAAAATATTTAGTAGCAATTCTGCTAATGTTTCGTTCGCTATTCTGCTAAGCTAAGATACACTCCTAGAGGGCGGCGGCCTAGCGTGTGCAATGCTGCTAAAAGCAGCTAGCGAGCGAACAACTCGGAATGAGGGTCATGGTTTTGCCCATTAGAGAACAATTTTGCTGCTGCGATCAGGTCTGAATTAGGCCCACAATACGATGTATTATATAAAAGAACAGCATATAACGATCAATGAATATATATGTAACTACCTGTTATACAATTATACATGATATGATGTTGCCTAGGTATGGATCATATATGTGGTCAACTTGGAAAAGGTCGACATAGTCAAAAGGTCGACAGGTAAATGGTAGATACTGGAAAAGGTCGACAAGTAAAAAGGTCGACACATTAAAAAGCCGACATGAAAAATGGTCAACCTAAAAAAAAGTTGACACAATATTTAATTTTTGTGTCGTTTTCGCTGTCAAAGCACATGGAACCCCAATTAGTGTTCTGTGTCCCCTCACAGGGCGAGCAAACTTCCGGCAAGGTTATTATTGCCAATCGTAGTCCACCTGGATGGTAAAGTATGAACAAGTTAAAAAAAATAGAATTTTAATTACCTACAGGTAAATCCTTTTCTCATAGTCCGTAGAGGATACAGGGGTTCACATTAGTACCATGGGGGTATAGACAGGTCCACTAGGAGCCTTGGGCACTTTAAGAAATCAATAATGTCCACTGGCTCCTCCCTCTATGTCCCTCCTACCAGACTCAGTCTAGAAACTGTGCCCGAGGAGACGGACATATCCTGAGGAAGGATGTAACAGAACAGTGGTGAGATTCGAACCAGCACACACAAGAGGAAAGCCATACTAACCAACTTGAACAGGAACAGCAACAGCTGAACCAACAACGTTACTTAACAAAGTAAACAGTGCAGGAAAAATGAAGCACTGGGCGGGCGCCCAGTATCCTCTATGGACTACGAGAAAAGGATTTACCGGTAGGTAATTAAAATCCTATTTCTCTGACGTCCTAGTGGATGCTGGGGACTCCGAAAGGACCATGGGGAATAGCGGCTCCGCAGGAGACTGGGCACAAAAGTAAAAGCTTTAGAACTACCTGGTGTGCACTGGCTCCTCCCCCTATGACCCTCCTCCAAGCCTCTGTTAGATTTTTGTGCCCGAACGAGAAGGGTGCTCACTAGGTGGCTCTCCTGAGCTGCTTAGTAAAAAAGTTTAAGTATAGGTTTTTTATTTTCAGTGAATCCTGCTGGCAACAGGTTCACTGCACCGAGGGACTAAGGGGAGAAGAAGCGAACTCACCTGCGTGCAGAGTGGATTGGGCTTCTTAGGCTACTGGACATTAGCTCCAGAGGGACGATCACAGGCCCAGCCATGGATGGGTCCCAGAGCCGCGCCGCCGGCCCCCTTACAGAGCCAGAAGACTGAAGAGGTCCGGAAAATCGGCGGCAGAAGACGTCCTGTCTTCAATAAGGTAGCGCACAGCACCGCAGCTGTGCGCCATTGCTCTCAGCACACTTCACACTCCGGTCACTGAGGGTGCAGGGCGCTGGGGGGGGGCGCCCTGAGACGCAATAAAAACACCTTATATGGCAAAAAATACATCACATATAGCTCCTGGGCTATATGGATGCATTTAACCCCTGCCAATTTTTCCTTAAAAAAGCGTGAGAAAGGCCGCCGAGAAGGGGGCGGAGCCTATCTCCTCAGCACACTGGCGCCATTTTTCCTCACAGCTCCGTTGGAGGGAAGCTCCCTGACTCTCCCCTGCAGTCCTGCACTACAGAAACAGGGTAAAACAAGAGAGGGGGGGCACAAATTTGGCAGATAAATCTATACAGCAGCTATATAAGGGAAAAACACTTATATAAGGTTATCCCTGTATATATATAGCGCTCTGGTGTGTGCTGGCAAACTCTCCCTCTGTCTCCCCAAAGGGCTAGTGGGGTCCTGTCCTCTATCAGAGCATTCCCTGTGTGTGTGCTGTGTGTCGGTACGTTGTGTCGACATGTATGAGGAGGAAAATGGTATGGAGGCGGAGCAATTGCCTGTAATAGTGATGTCACCCCCTAGGGAGTCGACACCTGACTGGATGGTCTTATGGAAGGAATTAGGTGATAGTGTCAGCACTTTACAAAAGACTGTTGACGACATGAGACAGCCGGCAAATCAGTTATTACCTGTACAGGCGTCTCAAACACCGTCAGGGGCTCTAAAGCGCCCGTTACCTCAGATGGTCGACACAGACCCAGACACGGACACTGACTCCAGTGTCGACGGTGAGGAAACAAACGTATTTTCCAGTAGGGCCACACGTTACATGATCACGGCAATGAAGGAGGTTTTGAACATTTCTAAAACTACAAGTACCACAAAAAAGGGTATTATGTGGGGTGTGAAAAAACTACCCGTAGTTTTTCCTGAATCAGATGAATTAAATGAGGTGTGTGATGAAGCGTGGGTTTCCCCCGATAAAAAACTGCTAATTTCTAAAAAATTATTGGCATTATACCCTTTCCCGCCAGAGGTTAGGGCGCGTTGGGAAACACCCCCTAGGGTAGATAAGGCGCTCACACGCTTATCAAAACAAGTGGCGTTACCGTCTCCTGATACGGCCGCCCTCAAGGAACCAGCTGATAGGAAGCTGGAAAATATCCTAAAAAGTATATACACACATACTGGTATTATACTGCGACCAGCAATCGCCTCAGCCTGGATGTGCAGTGCTGGGGTGGCTTGGTCGGATTCCCTGACTGAAAATATTGATACCCTGGACAGGGACAGTATATTATTGACTATAGAGCATTTAAAGGATGCATTTCTATATATGCGAGATGCACAGAGGGATATTTGCACTCTGGCATCAAGAGTAAGTGCGCTGTCCATTTCTGCCAGAAGAGGGTTATGGACGCGACAGTGGTCAGGTGATGCGGATTCCAAACGGCATATGGAAGTATTGCCGTATAAAGGGGAGGAGTTATTTGGGGTCGGTCTATCGGACCTGGTGGCCACGGCAACGGCTGGGAAATCCACCTTTTTACTAGAGATGAGCGGGTTCGGTTTCTCTGAATCCGAACCCGCCAGAACTTAATGTTTTTTTTCACGGGTCCGAGCGACTCGGATCTTCCCGCCTTGCTCGGTTAACCCGAGCGCGCCCGAACGTCATCATGACGCTGTCGGATTCTCGCGAGGCTCGGATTCTATCGCGAGACTCGGATTCTATATAAGGAGCCGCGCGTCGCCGCCATTTTCACACGTGCATTGAGATTGATAGGGAGAGGACGTGGCTGGCGTCCTCTCCATTTAGATTATAAGAGACTGAGAGAGATTTACTGGAGCTGACTAGGAGGAGTACTGTTACTGTAGAAGTGTAGAGACTGAGTGGAGAGAGTTTACTAGTGAGGACAGTGCAGTTTACTTTATAATCCGTTCTCTGCCTGAAAAAAGCGATACACAGCACACAGTGACTCAGTCACATACCATATCTGTGTGCACTGCTCAGGCTCAGGCCAGTGTGCTGCATCATCTATTATCTATATATAATATTATATATATCTGTCTGACTGCTCAGCTCACACAGCTTATAATTGTGGGGGAGACTGGGGAGCACTACTGCAGTGCCAGTTATAGGTTGTAGCAGGAGCCAGGAGTACATAATATATTATATAGTGAGTGACCACCAGACACACAGTGCAGTTTATTTAATATATCCGTTCTCTGCCTGAAAAAAGCGATACACACAGTGACTCAGTCAGTCACATACCATATCTGTGTGCACTGCTCAGGCTCAGGCCAGTGTGCTGCATCATCTATTATCTATATATAATATTATATATATCTGTCTGACTGCTCAGCTCACACAGCTTATAATTGTGGGGGAGACTGGGGAGCACTACTGCAGTGCCAGTTATAGGTTATAGCAGGAGCCAGGAGTACATAATATATTATATAGTGAGTGACCACCAGACACACAGTGCAGTTTATTTAATATATCCGTTCTCTGCCTGAAAAAAGCGATACACACAGTGACTCAGTCAGTCACATACCATATCTGTGTGCACTGCTCAGGCTCAGGCCAGTGTGCTGCATCATCTATTATCTATATATAATATTATATATATCTGTCTGACTGCTCAGCTCACACAGCTTATAATTGTGGGGGAGACTGGGGAGCACTACTGCAGTGCCAGTTATAGGTTATAGCAGGAGCCAGGAGTACATAATATATTATATAGTGAGTGACCACCAGACACACAGTGCAGTTTATTTAATATATCCGTTCTCTGCCTGAAAAAAGCGATACACACAGTGACTCAGTCAGTCACATACCATATCTGTGTGCACTGCTCAGGCTCAGGCCAGTGTGCTGCATCATCTATTATCTATATATAATATTATATATATCTGTCTGACTGCTCAGCTCACACAGCTTATAATTGTGGGGGAGGCTGGGGAGCACTACTGCAGTGCCAGTTATAGGTTATAGCAGGAGCCAGGAGTACATAATATATTATATAGTGAGTGACCACCAGACACACAGTGCAGTTTATTTAATATATCCGTTCTCTGCCTGAAAAAAGCGATACACACAGTGACTCAGTCAGTCACATACCATATCTGTGTGCACTGCTCAGGCTCAGGCCAGTGTGCTGCATCATCTATTATCTATATATAATATTATATATATCTGTCTGACTGCTCAGCTCACACAGCTTATAATTGTGGGGGAGGCTGGGGAGCACTACTGCAGTGCCAGTTATAGGTTATAGCAGGAGCCAGGAGTACATAATATATTATATAGTGAGTGACCACCAGACACACAGTGCAGTTTATTTAATATATCCGTTCTCTGCCTGAAAAAAGCGATACACACAGTGACTCAGTCAGTCACATACCATATCTGTGTGCACTGCTCAGGCTCAGGCCAGTGTGCTGCATCATCTATATATATTATATATCTGTCTGACTGCTCAGCTCACACAGCTTATAATTGTGGGGGAGACTGGGGAGCACTACTGCAGTGCCAGTTATAGGTTATAGCAGGAGCCAGGAGTACATATTATATTAAAATTAAACAGTGCACACTTTTGCTGCAGGAGTGCCACTGCCAGTGTGACTGACCAGTGACCTGACCACACTGACCACCAGTATAGTTAGTAGTATACTTATATTGTGATTGCCTGAAAAAGTTAAACACTCGTCGTGTGACTTCACTTGTGTGTTTTTTTTTTTTTATTCTATAAAAATAAAACTCATTCTGCTGACAGACAGTGTCCAGCAGGTCCGTCATTATATAATATATAATATATACCTGTCCGGCTGCAGTAGTGATATATATATATTTTTTATATCATTTATCATCCAGTCGCAGCAGACACAGTACGGTAGTTCACGGCTGTGGCTACCTCTGTGTCTCTGCACTCGGCAGGCAGTCCGTCCATAATTGTAATACCACCTAACCGTGGATTTTTTTCATTCTTCTTTATACATACATAGTTACATAGACATCTTCTCTTTATCAACCAGTCTATATTAGCTGCAGACACAGTACTGTACGGTAGTTCACGGCTGTGGCTACCTCTGTGTCTGCACTCGGCAGGCAGTCCGTCCATAATTGTATACCACCTAACCGTGGTTTTTTTTCATTCTTCTTTATACATACATAGTTACATAGACATCTTCTCTTTATCAACCAGTCTATATTAGCTGCAGACACAGTACAGTACGGTAGTTCACGGCTGTGGCTACCTCTGTGTCTGCACTCGGCAGGCAGTCCGTCCATAATTGTATACCACCTAACCGTGGATTTTTTTCAGTCTTCTTTATACATACATAGTTACATAGACATCTTCTCTTTATCAACCAGTCTATATTAGCTGCAGACACAGTACAGTACGGTAGTTCACGGCTGTGGCTACCTCTGTGTCTGCAGTCGGCAGGCAGTCCATAATTGTATACTAGTATCCATCTCCATTGTTTACCTGAGGTGCCTTTTAGTTGTGCCTATTAAAATATGGAGAACAAAAATGTTGAGGTTCCAAAATTAGGGAAAGATCAAGATCCACTTCCACCTCGTGCTGAAGCTGCTGCCACTAGTCATGGCCGAGACGATGAAATGCCAGCAACGTCGTCTGCCAAGGCCGATGCCCAATGTCATAGTACAGAGCATGTCAAATCCAAAACACCAAATATCAGAAAAAAAAGGACTCCAAAACCTAAAATAAAATTGTCGGAGGAGAAGCGTAAACTTGCCAATATGCCATTTACCACACGGAGTGGCAAGGAACGGCTGAGGCCCTGGCCTATGTTCATGGCTAGTGGTTCAGCTTCACATGAGGATGGAAGCACTCAGCCTCTCGCTAGAAAAATGAAAAGACTCAAGCTGGCAAAAGCAGCACAGCAAAGAACTGTGCATTCTTCGAAATCCCAAATCCACAAGGAGAGTCCAATTGTGTCGGTTGCGATGCCTGACCTTCCCAACACTGGACGTGAAGAGCATGCGCCTTCCACCATTTGCACGCCCCCTGCAAGTGCTGGAAGGAGCACCCGCAGTCCAGTTCCTGATAGTCAGATTGAAGATGTCAGTGTTGAAGTACACCAGGATGAGGAGGATATGGGTGTTGCTGGCGCTGGGGAGGAAATTGACCAGGAGGATTCTGATGGTGAGGTGGTTTGTTTAAGTCAGGCACCCGGGGAGACACCTGTTGTCCGTGGGAGGAATATGGCCGTTGACATGCCAGGTGAAAATACCAAAAAAATCAGCTCTTCGGTGTGGAGGTATTTCACCAGAAATGCGGACAACAGGTGTCAAGCCGTGTGTTCCCTTTGTCAAGCTGTAATAAGTAGGGGTAAGGACGTTAACCACCTCGGAACATCCTCCCTTATACGTCACCTGCAGCGCATTCATAATAAGTCAGTGACAAGTTCAAAAACTTTGGGTGACAGCGGAAGCAGTCCACTGACCAGTAAATCCCTTCCTCTTGTAACCAAGCTCACGCAAACCACCCCACCAACTCCCTCAGTGTCAATTTCCTCCTTCCCCAGGAATGCCAATAGTCCTGCAGGCCATGTCACTGGCAATTCTGACGAGTCCTCTCCTGCCTGGGATTCCTCCGATGCATCCTTGCGTGTAACGCCTACTGCTGCTGGCGCTGCTGTTGTTGCCGCTGGGAGTCGATGGTCATCCCAGAGGGGAAGTCGTAAGCCCACTTGTACTACTTCCAGTAAGCAATTGACTGTTCAACAGTCCTTTGCGAGGAAGATGAAATATCACAGCAGTCATCCTACTGCAAAGCGGATAACTGAGGCCTTGGCATCCTGGGTGGTGAGAAACGTGGTTCCGGTATCCATCATTACTGCAGAGCCAACTAGAGACTTGTTGGAGGTACTGTGTCCCCGGTACCAAATACCATCTAGGTTCCATTTCTCTAGGCAGGCGATACCGAAAATGTACACAGACCTCAGAAAAAGAGTCACCAGTGTCCTAAAAAATGCAGCTGTACCCAATGTCCACTTAACCACGGACATGTGGACAAGTGGAGCAGGGCAGGGTCAGGACTATATGACTGTGACAGCCCACTGGGTAGATGTATGGACTCCCGCCGCAAGAACAGCAGCGGCGGCACCAGTAGCAGCATCTCGCAAACGCCAACTCTTTCCTAGGCAGGCTACGCTTTGTATCACCGGTTTCCAGAATACGCACACAGCTGAAAACCTCTTACGGCAACTGAGGAAGATCATCGCGGAATGGCTTACCCCAATTGGACTCTCCTGTGGATTTGTGGCATCGGACAACGCCAGCAATATTGTGTGTGCATTAAATATGGGCAAATTCCAGCACGTCCCATGTTTTGCACATACCTTGAATTTGGTGGTGCAGAATTTTTTAAAAAACGACAGGGGCGTGCAAGAGATGCTGTCGGTGGCCAGAAAAATTGCGGGACACTTTCGGCGTACAGGCACCACGTACAGAAGACTGGAGCACCACCAAAAACTACTGAACCTGCCCTGCCATCATCTGAAGCAAGAAGTGGTAACGAGGTGGAATTCAACCCTCTATATGCTTCAGAGGTTGGAGGAGCAGCAAAAGGCCATTCAAGCCTATACAATTGAGCACGATATAGGAGGTGGAATGCACCTGTCTCAAGTGCAGTGGAGAATGATTTCAACGTTGTGCAAGGTTCTGATGCCCTTTGAACTTGCCACACGTGAAGTCAGTTCAGACACTGCCAGCCTGAGTCAGGTCATTCCCCTCATCAGGCTTTTGCAGAAGAAGCTGGAGGCATTGAAGAAGGAGCTAAAAGGGAGCGATTCCGCTAGGCATGTGGGACTTGTGGATGCAGCCCTTAATTCGCTTAACAAGGATTCACGGGTGGTCAATCTGTTGAAATCAGAGCACTACATTTTGGCCACCATGCTCGATCCTAGATTTAAAGCCTACCTTGGATCTCTCTTTCCGGCAGACACAAGTCTGCTGGGGTTGAAAGACCTGCTGGTGACAAAATTGTCAAGTCAAGCGGAACGCGACCTGTCAACATCTCCTCCTTCACATTCTCCCGCAACTGGGGGTGCGAGGAAAAGGCTCAGAATTCCGAGCCCACCCGCTGGCGGTGATGCAGGGCAGTCTGGAGCGACTGCTGATGCTGACATCTGGTCCGGACTGAAGGACCTGACAACGATTACGGACATGTCGTCTACTGTCACTGCATATGATTCTCTCAACATTGATAGAATGGTGGAGGATTATATGAGTGACCGCATCCAAGTAGGCACGTCACACAGTCCGTACTTATACTGGCAGGAAAAAGAGGCAATTTGGAGGCCCTTGCACAAACTGGCTTTATTCTACCTAAGTTGCCCTCCCACAAGTGTGTACTCCGAAAGAGTGTTTAGTGCCGCCGCTCACCTTGTCAGCAATCGGCGTACGAGGTTACATCCAGAAAATGTGGAGAAGATGATGTTCATTAAAATGAATTATAATCAATTCCTCCGCGGAGACATTGACCAGCAGCAATTGCCTCCACAAAGTACACAGGGAGCTGAGATGGTGGATTCCAGTGGGGACGAATTGATAATCTGTGAGGAGGGGGATGTACACGGTGATATATCGGAGGGTGAAGATGAGGTGGACATCTTGCCTCTGTAGAGCCAGTTTGTGCAAGGAGAGATTAATTGCTTCTTTTTGGGGGGGGGGTCCAAACCAACCCGTCATATCAGTCACAGTCGTGTGGCAGACCCTGTCACTGAAATGATGGGTTGGTTAAAGTGTGCATGTCCTGTTTTGTTTATACAACATAAGGGTGGGTGGGAGGGCCCAAGGACAATTCCATCTTGCACCTCTTTTTTCTTTTCTTTTTCTTTGCATCATGTGCTGATTGGGGAGGGTTTTTTGGAAGGGACATCCTGCGTGACACTGCAGTGCCACTCCTAGATGGGCCCGGTGTTTGTGTCGGCCACTAGGGTCGCTAATCTTACTCACACAGTCAGCTACCTCATTGCGCCTCTTTTTTTCTTTGCGTCATGTGCTGTTTGGGGAGGGTTTTTTGGAAGGGACATCCTGCGTGACACTGCAGTGCCACTCCTAGATGGGCCCGGTGTTTGTGTCGGCCACTAGGGTCGCTAATCTTACTCACACAGCTACCTCATTGCGCCTCTTTTTTTCTTTGCGTCATGTGCTGTTTGGGGAGGGTTTTTTGGAAGGGCCATCCTGCGTGACACTGCAGTGCCACTCCTAGATGGGCCCTGTGTTTGTGTCGGCCACTAGGGTCGCTAATCTTACTCACACAGCTACCTCATTGCGCCTCTTTTTTTCTTTGCGTCATGTGCTGTTTGGGGAGGGTTTTTTGGAAGGGACATCCTGCGTGACACTGCAGTGCCACTCCTAGATGGGCCCGGTGTTTGTGTCGGCCACTAGGGTCGCTTATCTTACTCACACAGCGACCTCGGTGCAAATTTTAGGACTAAAAATAATATTGTGAGGTGTGAGGTATTCAGAATAGACTGAAAATGAGTGTAAATTATGGTTTTTGAGGTTAATAATACTTTGGGATCAAAATGACCCCCAAATTCTATGATTTAAGCTGTTTTTTAGTGTTTTTTGAAAAAAACACCCGAATCCAAAACACACCCGAATCCGACAAAAAAAATTCGGTGAGGTTTTGCCAAAACGCGTTCGAACCCAAAACACGGCCGCGGAACCGAACCCAAAACCAAAACACAAAACCCGAAAAATTTCAGGCGCTCATCTCTACTTTTTACCCCAGGTCACCTCTTAGCAGAAAAAGACACCGTCTTTTCAGGCTCAGTCCTTTCGTCCCCATAAGGGCAAGCGGGCAAAAGGCCACTCATATCTGCCCCGGGGCAGAGGAAGGGGAAAAAGACTGCAGCAGGCAGCCTCTTCCCAGGAACAGAAGCCCTCCCCCGCTTCTGCCAAGTCCTCCGCATGACGCTGGGGCCTTACAAGCGGACTCAGGCACGGTGGGGGCCCGTCTCAAGAATTTCAGCGCGCAGTGGGCTCACTCGCAAGTGGACCCCTGGATCCTGCAGGTAGTATCTCAGGGGTACAAATTGGAATTCGAGACGTCTCCCCCTCGCCGGTTCCTGAAGTCTGCTTTACCAACGTCTCCCTCCGACAGGGAGGCGGTATTGGAAGCCATTCACAAGCTGTATTCCCAGCAGGTGATAATCAAGGTACCCCTCCTTCAACAGGGAAAGGGGTATTATTCCACGCTGTTTGTGGTACCGAAGCCGGACGGCTCGGTGAGACCTATTTTAAATCTGAAATCCTTGAACACTTACATACAAAGGTTCAAATTCAAGATGGAGTCACTCAGAGCAGTGATAGCGAACCTGGAAGAAGGGGACTATATGGTGTCTCTGGACATCAAGGATGCTTACCTCCATGTCCCAATTTGCCCTTCTCACCAAGGGTACCTCAGGTTTGTGGTACAGAACTGTCACTATCAGTTTCAGACGCGGCCGTTTGGATTGTCCACGGCACCCCGGGTCTTTACCAAGGTAATGGCCGAAATGATGATTCTTCTTCGAAGAAAAGGCGTCTTAATTATCCCTTACTTGGACGATCTCCTGATAAGGGCAAGGCCCAGAGAACAGTTAGAGGTCGGAGTAGCACTATCTCAAGTAGTACTACGACAGCACAGGTGGATTCTAAATATTCCAAAATCGCAGCTGATTCCGACGACACGTCTGCTGTTCCTAGGGATGATTCTGGACACAGTCCAGAAAAAGGTGTTTCTCCCGGAGGAGAAAGCCAGGGAGTTATCCGACCTAGTCAGGAACCTCCTAAAACCAGGCCAAGTGTCAGTGCATCAATGCACAAGGGTCCTGGGAAAAATGGTGGCTTCTTACGAAGCGATTCCATTCGGCAGATTCCACGCAAGAACTTTTCAGTGGGATCTGCTGGACAAATGGTCCGGATCGCATCTTCAGATGCATCAGCGGATAACCCTGTCTCCAAGGACAAGGGTGTCTCTCCTGTGGTGGTTACAGAGTGCTCATCTTCTAGAGGGCCGCAGATTCGGCATTCAGGACTGGGTCCTGGTGACCACGGATGCCAGCCTGAGAGGCTGGGGAGCAGTCACACAGGGAAAAAATTTCCAGGGCTTGTGGTCAAGCATGGAAACGTCACTTCACATAAATATCCTGGAACTAAGGGCCATTTACAATGCCCTAAGTCAGGCAAGGCCTCTGCTTCAGGGTCAGCCGGTGTTGATCCAGTCGGACAACATCACGGCAGTCGCCCACGTAAACAGACAGGGCGGCACAAGAAGCAGGAGGGCAATGACGGAAGTTGCAAGGATTCTTCGCTGGGCGGAAAATCATGTGATAGCACTGTCAGCAGTGTTCATTCCGGGAGTGGACAACTGGGAAGCAGACTTCCTCAGCAGACACGACCTCCACCCGGGGGAGTGGGGACTTCACCCAGAAGTCTTCCACATGATTGTGAACCGTTGGGAAAAACCAAAGGTGGACATGATGGCGTCCCGCCTCAACAAAAAACTGGACAGATATTGCGCCAGGTCAAGGGACCCTCAGGCAATAGCTGTGGACGCTCTGGTAACACCGTGGGTGTACCAGTCAGTGTATGTGTTCCCTCCTCTGCCTCTCATACCCAAGGTACTGAGCATCATAAGAAGGAGAGGAGTAAGGACTATACTCGTGGCTCCGGATTGGCCAAGAAGGACTTGGTGCCCGGAACTTCAAGAGATGCTCACGGAAGACCCGTGGCCTCTACCTCTAAGAAAGGACCTGCTCCAGCAGGGACCCTGTCTGTTCCAAGACTTACCGAGGCTGCGTTTGACGGCATGGCGGTTGAACGCCGGATCCTGAAGGAAAAAGGCATTCCGGATGAAGTCATCCCTACCCTGATCAAAGCCAGGAAGGATGTAACTGTGCAACATTATCACCGTATTTGGCGTAAATATGTTGCGTGGTGTGAGGCCAGGAAGGCCCCTACAGAGGAATTTCAACTGGGTCGTTTCCTGCATTTCCTGCAAACAGGACTGTCTATGGGCCTAAAATTAGGGTCCATTAAGGTTCAAATTTCGGCCCTGTCGATATTCTTCCAAAAAGAACTAGCTTCAGTTCCTGAAGTTCAGACGTTTGTCAAGGGGGTACTGCATATACAGCCTCCTTTTGTGCCTCCAGTGGCACCTTGGGATCTCAATGTAGTTTTGGGGTTCCTAAAATCACATTGGTTTGAACCACTCACCACTGTGGACTTAAAATATCTCACATGGAAAGTGGTAATGCTGTTAGCCCTGGCTTCAGCCAGGCGTGTCTCAGAATTGGTGGCTTTATCCTATAAAAGCCCTTACCTAATTTTTCATACGGACAGGGCAGAATTGAGGACTCGTCCTCAATTTCTCCCTAAGGTGGTTTCAGCGTTTCACTTAAACCAGCCTATTGTGGTACCTGCGGCTACTAGGGACTTGGAGGATTCCAAGTTGCTGGACGTAGTCAGGGCCCTGAAAATATATGTTTCCAGGACGGCTGGAGTCAGAAAATCTGACTCGCTGTTTATCCTGTATGCACCCAACAAGCTGGGTGCTCCTGCTTCTAAGCAGACTATTGCTCGTTGGATTTGTAGTACAATTCAGCTTGCACATTCTGTGGCAGGCCTGCCACAGCCAAAATCTGTAAAAGCCCATTCCACACGGAAAGTGGGCTCATCTTGGGCGGCTGCCCGAGGGGTCTCGGCTTTACAACTTTGCCGAGCAGCTACTTGGTCAGGGGCAAACACGTTTGCTAAATTCTACAAATTTGATACCCTGGCTGAGGAGGACCTGGAGTTCTCTCATTCGGTGCTGCAGAGTCATCCGCACTCTCCCGCCCGTTTGGGAGCTTTGGTATAATCCCCATGGTCCTTTCGGAGTCCCCAGCATCCACTAGGACGTCAGAGAAAATAAGAATTTACTTACCGATAATTCTATTTCTCATAGTCCGTAGTGGATGCTGGGCGCCCATCCCAAGTGCGGATTGTCTGCAATACTTGTACATAGTTATTGTTACAAAAATCGGGTTATTATTGTTGTGAGCCATCTTTTCAGAGGCTCCTCTGTTATCATGCTGTTAACTGGGTTCAGATCACAAGTTGTACGGTGTGATTGGTGTGGCTGGTATGAGTCTTACCCGGGATTCAAAATCCTTCCTTATTGTGTACGCTCGTCCGGGCACAGTATCCTAACTGAGGCTTGGAGGAGGGTCATAGGGGGAGGAGCCAGTGCACACCAGGTAGTCCTAAAGCTTTTACTTTTGTGCCCAGTCTCCTGCGGAGCCGCTATTCCCCATGGTCCTTTCGGAGTCCCCAGCATCCACTACGGACTATGAGAAATAGAATTATCGGTACGTAAATTCTTATTTTTCTCTTAAATCCTAGAGGATACTGGGGTCCACATTAGTACCATGGGGATGTACCAAAGCTCCCAAACCGGGTGGGAGAGTGCTGAGGTTCCAGCAGAACTGATTGACCAAACTGAAGGTCCTCAGAGGCCAAAGTGTTGAACTTGTAGAACTTAGCAAACGTGTTCGAACCCGACCAAGTAGCTGCTCGGCAGAGTTGTAAAGCCGAGACATCCCGGGCAGCCGACCAGGAAGAACCCACCGACCTAGTAGAGTGGGCTTGTACTTTAGGAACCGGTAATCCTGCCGATGAATAAGCATGCAGGATAGTAAGCCTGATCCAGTGAGCAATAGACTGCTTTGAAGTAGGATGCCCAATTTTGCCGTGGGAGGCACAAAGGGTGGTTGGATGTGCAGAACCCCCTTCAAGAATGTCTGAACCCTCAGGGAGGGAAGCTAATTGTTTCTGGAAGAAAATGGATAAGGCCGAAATCTGGACCTTCAAGGAGCCCAAACGTAGGCCCACATCCATACCCGACTGTAGAAAAAGGAGAAAACGTCCCAGTTGAAATTCCACTGCAGCAAAATTCCTCTTTTCACACCACGAGGCATATTTTTTCCAAATACGGTAGTAATGTTTAGACATTACCCCTTTCCGGGCTTGGATCAGGGTTGGAATAACCTTGTCCGAAATGCCTTTTCGGGCTAGAATTTGATGCTCAACTGCCATGACGTCAAACGTAGCCACAGTAAGTCATGATAGACGAACGGTCCCTGTTGTAGAAGATCCTCTCGAAGAGGCAGAGGCCACGGGTCCTCCAGGAGCATCTCCATTAGATCCGCGTACCAGGCCCTTCTTGGCCAATCCGGAGCAATGAGAATTGCTTGAACCTTTTCCCTTTTTATTCTTTTGAAATTTCTTGGGATCAGTGGAAGAGTTGGAAACACGTAAACCATTTGGAGGACCCATGGAGTCACCAGAGCGTCCACCGCCACTGCTTGCGGGTCCCTCGACCTGGAACAATACCGCTTTAGCTTCTTGTTGAGACGAGAGAGGCCATGTTTATTTGTGGAATTCCCCACCGACGTGTTAAGGACTCAAACACCAGCGGGTGAAGGCTCCACTCTCCCGAGTGGAGGTCGTGTCTGCTGAGGAAGTCCGCTTCCCAGTTGTCTGCTCCCGGAATGAAGATTGCTGACAGCGCCACTGCGTGTCTTTTCTGCCCAGAGGAGAATTCTTGTTACCTCTGACATTGCTGCTCTGCTCTTTATTCCGCCCTGTCGGTTTATGTACGTTACTGCCATCACATTGTCCAACTGAACCTGAATGGCGTGATTTTGAAGAAGATGTGATGAATGTAGCAGGGCATTGTATATGGTCCTTAGTTTCAGAATGTTGATCGGAAGAATGGTTTCCTGACTTGACCATTTTCCTTGGAACTGTTACCCCTGAGTGACTGCTCCCCAACCTCTGAGGCTTGCGTCTGTGGTTAGCAGAACCCAATTTTGAATCCCGAACCTTTGACCCTCGGTCAGGTGAGAAGTCTGAAGTCACCACAGAAGAGAAATCCTGGCTTTTGGCGACAGAGGTATCCTCTGGTGAATGTGAAGATGCGATCCGGACCATTTGTCCAGCAGATCCAGATGGAAGGGCCTCGCATGAAACCTTCCTTACTGCAGAGCTTCGTAAGAGGCGACCATCTTCCCCAGAAGGCGAATGCATAGATGCACTGATATCTGGGCTGGTTTTAGGACATCCCGCACCATTGACTGGATTACCAATGCCTTTTCCAATGGAAGGAATACCTTCTGTTCCTCTGTATCCAGTATCATCCCCAGAAACGGAAGCCTCTGTGTTGGTTCCAGGTGGGATTTTGGTAGGTTCAGAATCCATCCGTGATCCTGAAGTAGTTGGGTTGAGAGGGCAATGCTGTCCAACAACCTCTCCCTGGAAGGTGCTTTTATCAGCAGGTCACCCATGTACAGTATTATGTTCCCTGCTTGCGAAGGAGAAACATAATCTCTACCATTACCTTGGTGAATACCCTCGGTGCCGTGGAGAGGCCAAATGGCAGGGCCTGAAACTGGTAGTGACAGTCCCGTAGTGCAAACCTTAAATAAGCCTGATGAGGCGGCCAAATCAGAAGATGAAGGTACGCATCCTTGATGTCCAGAGACACCAGGAATTCCCCCTCCTCCAGACTTGAGATCATCGCTCTCAGAGACTCCATCTTGAACTTAAACACCCTTAAATACGGGTTCAGTGATTTGAGTTTTAAAATGGGCCTGACCGAACCATCTGGTTTCGGTACCACAAACTGGTTGGAGTAATAACCCTTGTTTTGTAGTTGAAGTGGAACTGGGACAATGACCTGAGTCTGTACCATTTTTTGAATTGCTGCCTGTAAAATCATACTTGCTTCCGGAGAAGCTGGTAAGCCTGATTTGAAGAATCTGTGAGGTGGGAGTTCCTGAAACTCTAGTCTGTATCCCTGCATGATAAGGTCTGTGACCCAGGCATCCTGGCAAGATGTTGCCCAAACATGACTGAAATAACGTAACCGAGCTCCCACCTGCCTGTCTTCCAGGCAGTGTGGACCACCGTCATGCTGAAGGCTTTGAGGAAGCATTCCTGGGAACCTGCAGCTGCTGTTTTTCTGGGTTTACCTCTATTACCTTTGAAGGCTGTAGAAGAACCTTTGGATTTGCCTTTGAATTTTGCTATCCGAAAGGACTGCAGAGTTGGAGCAGTGTAGGTTTTCCTAGCTGGGGATGCTGCGGAAGGAAGGTACGTAGACTTACCCGCCGTAGCCTTGGATATCCACTTATCCAGTTCATCTCCAAAAAGGGCCTCACCTGTGAATGGTAGGTTTTCCACGCCTTTTCTGGAATCTGCATCTGCAGTCCACTGGCGTAGCCACACAGTGTGTGCTGACACTGACATGGCAGTGGTGCGTGTGTTGAGCAAACCAATTTCCTTTATGGGCAAAACTTAAACAAAAATCCGGTACCGGTCCGATTCGTCATTTACCTGCAGGCACCTTTCCACTGTTTGGACACTCCAGATATGGCACCTATAATGGGATAATCAAAGCACCAGGAGCCGGGAGACACCACTCATGGAACCAAAGGCTTAAGCAGGTTTTTCACTCACTAATCAGTGTGGACCACTGCTATTGTTGTAAAGCTAAAGGAAACAGCATGCTGTACTAATCAATAACATTATCTCTGACGTTTGTTGCAACTAATCAGCCAATATCAGTGGCACTAATCATTGCTCTGCTAAATACTTCTAACTACATAGAGTCAAGAGACTAATAATCAGCTGAACTTGAAAAGCCTGTGTACTAACCATTACCAATAAGGCTTGGAACTAAATTACACTTTGTCTAATGCTTTGCAGGACTGACCGTGCCGGTAGGATGAGATTTGTTATTAACAATTATTGAGTTTTTTTAAATTGTATTAATAAAGGTACATATCTTTTTAATAAGCGCTGCTATTTGTGTATTCAATTTCCTTTATGGCCTCCACCATAAAGTTAGAAGAGTCGTGAATATGCTGCAGGAGTAAAACTATCTCCCCCCTGAGTAAGGTATCCAATCCGTCAATTAGGTTATCTGACCACTTTGCAATGGCTTTAGTGATCCATGCACAAGCAATAGTGGGTCTCTGGGCCACCAGAGCAGCAGTGTATAACGATTTGAGAGTGTTCTCAATCTTGCGGTCAGCTGTGTCCTTTAAGGATGCTGCCCCAGGAATAGGTAAGACTATCTTACGTGACAACCTAGATAACGATGCGTCCACAATCGGCAGGTTTTCCCATTTGCTTCCTATCTTCCAGAGGAAAGGGAAAGGTTGTAATTAACCTTTTAGGGATCTGTAATTTTTTGTCAGGCTTAGCCCGAGTTTCTTCAAACAGGGCATTCAATTCCTTTGATGCAGGAAAAGTAGCTGAGGATTTCTTTTTTACATTAAAATAAGATTCCTCTATCTCCGCCGTCTTGTCAGGAATGTGCAGGACATTTCTGATAGCCTCTATCAGGGCCATTATTCCTTGTGACAGGACCGCATCCCCCCCACTTCACCCTCCTCTGGATCTGATATATCGTCATCAGTATCATCCTGCATGAGCTGGGCCAGAGTATGCTTTTGTGGGCAAATGGCGGGGGTTTGAGATGCTGGTATGGGAACTGAATCTGTATTCATCAGGTCATTCATAGGGATGCGGTCAACATCCCGCTGGACGGGATCCCGGCGGTCGAAATACCGATGCCGGAATCCCGACCGCCACAATCCTGACATATTCTTCCTCCGTGGGTGTCCACGACACCCATAGAGGGAGAATATAATAGTGTGCCGAGCGTAGCGAGGCACCGTGCCCACAGCGTGGTGAGCGAAGCGAGCCCGCAAGGGGCTGCGTTCCGCTCGCCACCCCTGTCGGGATTGTGTGGTCGGGATTCCGGCGTCGGGATTTCGACCGCCGGGATCCCGTCCAGCGGGATTACGTACTGATCCCCATCCATAGACTGTCTTAAGAATTGCATCTCTCTCTCATTATGGGATAATTTAGTAGAAATATTAGATATCATCCCTTTAATGGAAGCTAACCATGGAGGTTCTGCCCCACTAGCCTGAGAATGTGCACTATACTGAGTACAGGGTAGTGAGTCTCCGGGGAAGGAAAGACACTCAGCTGTGCAGGAAATACAGTCCCTGGACATGGTAACATGAAGGGACACACACACACCCACAGACAGAAGGTGAAAACACAGTTTAACCCACACAGAGCCCTCAGGGAGACACAGAAATTGGAGCCAGCCACACAGCGCCCTTGTAGCAAGTAAAACGTAGCTGGGTCACCACACTAAGTCCCTTAATAGGGCTTAGTATACTATACTACAACCCCCCCCCCCCCCCCAAGACCCCCTGGTACCGCTGAGGAGACGTGTGATTCCTGTCAATGTAAGCTGCAGAGGAAAAATGGCGCTGGTGGGCTGCTGGATCCGCTCATAGTGAAGCCCCGCCCCTTTAATGGCGCTCGGCTTCCCGCTTTGCTCAGCTTCCCGCTTTTTTTATACTGGCCTGAGGTAATTTTTATGCCTAACAGAGGGTTAAAACCCTTGTTAGGTATGATAGCCAGTGTGGGTATGCATTGGTGGCTCAGCGCGCCCCTCACAGCGGGACACACATCTGTGTATGTCCTCTGAGCCCCCAGAAGTGCAGGCTGTGCTCCTACACTTGTGCCGCCATTCCCACCGGCGACTCGCTAACTGGGATGCCGGCACTGTACTCACCACTCTTCTATCTTCTGGCTCTGTTAGGGGTGGCGGCGTGCTGCGGGAGGGTACGTTCGCCGTGGTGGGGCTTGCGTATGACTCCCTCAGGAGCTCTGTGTCCTGTCAGCGGAGAAATGGGACCATTAACTCTCCAGGAAGTTGGGCTGTTCTCCCCCCTATGTTCCACGAAGCAGGCAGTCTGGTGCCAATCAGACCTGCCTGAAAACAACAAATGGAAATAAATGCAGAAAAGTCTTCAGGAGCTTCCCTAAGCGTAACCGGCTCCTCAGGGCACATTTTCTAAACTGAGTCTGATAGGAGGGGCATAAAGGGAGGAGCCAGTGCACACTATTGATTTCTTAAAGTGCCCAAGGCTCCTAGTGGACCCGTCTATACCCCCATGATACTAATGTGGACCCCAGTATCCTCTAGGATGTAAGAGAAAAATGCAAAAGCTGTGTCGACCATATGCTTGTCGTCGTCATGCCGACCATTTGAACCTGTCGACCATAAACACTGTCGACCTTTTATATGTCGATCCAATAACCATGTCATCCGTTTGACCATGTCGACCATATAGGGTTGACCTATTAACTGTGGACCTAAGTAGAGTTGACCTATTATCCGGATACCTGGTTGCCTTTGGCTGCACATTCAGAAAATTATTTTACTAAATCCAACTCCTGCTGTTAATACTCAGTTTGCTGGGAAATATTTGATCTTTCCTGCAATAAATCCCCTCATTAGTTTGCTCACTCACCTTACTCATCACTTTCTATCTGCCGTCTCCTTCTCATATTACCTAACCTGGATTCCTACATGACCTGGAATATGATTCAAAGATTTGTGTTTAAGCTTCAAAGCGGCTTCAGATGTTCTGTTCCTCATATCTGATCAGTCATCTCCGGATGCTCCCAGCTGTCACTTGGTCAGCCCGTCGCAGGATCCGCTCGCCTAACCTCCAATCTTTCTAGTCTTCAATACCCCTCCGTTCTCAGGAACTACTTGTCACGCAAGATCAAACCATCTTCTATTGTTTTTCCATTAAATACCGAGAGCTAACAGAACAGGACCTACAGTATTTCTGCAGTCACGCGTCACAAGGATGTCTCATGTTTCTACAGCTGATAAAATGCAGAATGTAAATACATTATTGCATATTGGATGCCATTTACTAAACACACCATTCAGATTGTTAATCAGCACACACAGAGTTGTACGAACGCTACCGCAAAGTTAAACCGTGCCTTATACTGTATGTACGGAGACATTCTTTTAGGATGTCCACAGTAAAAAAGTGTAAATGTCCCATCATAGGGCCCGATTCAGACCTGAACGTAGAAGTGCTAAAAATAGTACATCAACGATCAGTTTCTCTGACATGCGGAGGGACGCCCAGCACAGGGCTAGTCCGCCCCCCTTTTCAGGTCCTTCCCCCAGCACAGGTTCGAAAGGATCGCATGGCGGCGATGCTTTCGCACCCCCCAAGTAGCTCCCTGTCTGCGCAGCCTAGCTGCGCTGGCAGGCGGCTACCCACCGTGTTCTGGGTCGCAGCGGCTGCATGTGATGCCACGCAGAACCTGTGTAATTAATATGTGTCCAGACTTAAAGGGATGAGGTGGTAACCCTAGAAGTGAGCCAGTGGAGAAATTGCCCATGGCAACCAATCAGCATTGATGTAACATTTATAATTTGCATACTATACAATTGTACGGAGCAGCTGATTGGTTGCCATGGGCAACTTCTCCACAGGCTCACTTCTCCACGCTTTTCACTGCTTCATGAATAGACCCCTAAGTGTTAGTATTTGACCATAGTTTGGTGACAGAGTCATAAAGAGTGGTTTGCCATTGACGCAAGGCCAAAGGGGTGGCACAATTAATGCCCCAGTGGCAATCTTCTGCAGCTTGCGTGAGACACACCCAGTTACATAGAAAAGTGCAGAGCTGTCAGTGAGGAACTCAGATCTGACAGCTAAGGCACCATGTCATCAGGGTACACACCTTATTGGATAATGCAGAGACATCCATAGGCTGGCTCTCACAAGTAGGGCCCTTCCCCTCTATCCTCTCTCATGTCTGCGACTTCTCTGTCCACCTTGCATCTTCTTGTTCTGTAGGATCTGTTAATAAAGTGCAGATCCTATTTGTATTGGTAATATTTGTTATACCCAATCCCTGGCATAGCACAGTTTTGTGGTTCATAAACAATGCCAATAGCGATACAGGGTTGGAGATACTGGGCATGCTGGTCTTATGAATCTGACCTTAGATGAAGAGTATACTTGCTTGAACCACTGGTTAAATACAGGGTATATGCTAAATGTAAAAAAGGCAGTCAGGGCGAAGGCCATTCCATGGCCTCAGGTGCTAGCTAGAGATGAGCGGGTGCGGTTTCTCTGAATCCGAACCCGCCCGAACTTCATGGTTTTTTTCACGGGTCCGAGCAGACTCGGATCCTCCCGCCTTGCTCGGTTAACCCGAGCGCGCCCGAACGTCATCATGACGCTGTCGGATTCTCGCGAGACTCGGATTCTATATAAGGAGCCGCGCGTCGCCGCCATTTTCACACGTGCATTGAGATTGATAGTGAGAGGACGTGGCTGGCGTCCTCTCCATTTAGATTATAAGAGAGAGAGATTTACTGGAGCTTAGGACTAGGAGGAGTACTGTAGAAGTGTAGAGAGTGCAGAGAGTTTACTAGTGAGTGACCACCAGACAGTGCAGTTTATTTAATATATCCGTTCTCTGCCTGAAAAAAGCGATACACACAGTGACTCAGTCACATACCATATCTGTGTGCACTGCTCAGGCTCAGCCCAGTGTGCTGCATCATCTATATATATTATATATCTGTCTGACTGCTCAGCTCACACAGCTTATAATTGTGGGGGAGACTGGGGAGCACTGCAGTGCCAGTTATAGGTTATAGCAGGAGCCAGGAGTACATAATATTATATAGTGAGTGACCACCAGACAGTGCAGTTTATTTAATATATCCGTTCTCTGCCTGAAAAAAGCGATACACACAGTGACTCAGTCACATACCATATCTGTGTGCACTGCTCAGGCTCAGCCCAGTGTGCTGCATCATCTATATATATTATATATCTGTCTGACTGCTCAGCTCACACAGCTTATAATTGTGGGGGAGACTGGGGAGCACTGCAGTGCCAGTTATAGGTTATAGCAGGAGCCAGGAGTACATAATATTATATTAAAATTAAACAGTGCACACTTTTGCTGCAGGAGTGCCACTGCCAGTGTGACTGACCAGTGACCTGACCACACTGACCACCAGTATAGTTAGTAGTATACTTATATTGTGATTGCCTGAAAAAGTTAAACACTCGTCGTGTGACTTCACTTGTGTGTTGTTGTTTTTTTTATTCTATAAAAATAAAACTCATTCTGCTGACAGACAGTGTCCAGCAGGTCCGTCATTATATAATATATAATATATACCTGTCCGGCTGCAGTAGTGATATATATATATTTTTTATATCATTTATCATCCAGTCGCAGCAGACACAGTACGGTAGTTCACGGCTGTGGCTACCTCTGTGTCTGCACTCGGCAGGCAGTCCGTCCATACTTGTATACCACCTAACCGTGGTTTTTTTTTCTTCTTTATACATACATACTACTACGACATCTCTTTATCAACCAGTCTATATTAGCAGCAGACACAGTACAGTACGGTAGTTCACGGCTGTGGCTACCTCTGTGTCTGCACTCGGCAGGCAGTCCGTCCATAATTGTATACCACCTAACCGTGGTTTTTTTTTCTTCTTTATACATACATACTACTACGACATCTCTTTATCAACCAGTCTATATTAGCAGCAGACACAGTACAGTACGGTAGTTCACGGCTGTGGCTACCTCTGTGTCTGCACTCGGCAGGCAGTCCGTCCATAATTGTATACCACCTAACCGTGGTTTTTTTTTCTTTCTTCTTTATACATACATAGTTACATAGACATCTCTTTATCAACCAGTCTATATTAGCAGCAGACACAGTACAGTACGGTAGTTCACGGCTGTGGCTACCTCTGTGTCTGCACTCGGCAGGCAGTCCGTCCATAATTGTATACCACCTAACCGTGGTTTTTTTTTCTTTCTTCTTTATACATACATAGTTACATAGACATCTCTTTATCAACCAGTCTATATTAGCAGCAGACACAGTACAGTACGGTAGTTCACGGCTGTGGCTACCTCTGTGTCTGCACTCGGCAGGCAGTCCGTCCATAATTGTATACCACCTAACCGTGGTTTTTTTTTCTTTCTTCTTTATACATACATAGTTACATAGACATCTCTTTATCAACCAGTCTATATTAGCAGCAGACACAGTACAGTACGGTAGTTCACGGCTGTGGCTACCTCTGTGTCTGCACTTGGCAGGCAGTCCGTCCATAATTGTATACCACCTAACCGTGGTTTTTTTTTTCTTTCTTCTTTATACATACATAGTTACATAGACATCTCTTTATCAACCAGTCTATATTAGCAGCAGACACAGTACAGTACGGTAGTTCACGGCTGTGGCTACCTCTGTGTCTGCACTCGGCAGGCAGTCCGTCCATAATTGTATACCACCTAACCGTGGTTTTTTTTTCTTTCTTCTTTATACATACATAGTTACATAGACATCTCTTTATCAACCAGTCTATATTAGCAGCAGACACAGTACAGTACGGTAGTTCACGGCTGTGGCTACCTCTGTGTCTGCACTCGGCAGGCAGTCCGTCCATAATTGTATACCACCTAACCGTGGTTTTTTTTTCTTTCTTCTTTATACATACATAGTTACATAGACATCTCTTTATCAACCAGTCTATATTAGCAGCAGACACAGTACAGTACGGTAGTTCACGGCTGTGGCTACCTCTGTGTCTGCACTCGGCAGGCAGTCCATAATTGTATACTAGTATCCATCTCCATTGTTTACCTGAGGTGCCTCTTAGTTGTGCCTATTAAAATATGGAGAACAAAAATGTTGAGGTTCCAAAATTAGGGAAAGATCAAGATCCACTTCCACCTCGTGCTGAAGCTGCTGCCACTAGTCATGGCCGAGACGATGAAATGCCAGCAACGTCGTCTGCCAAGGCCGATGCCCAATGTCATAGTACAGAGCATGTCAAATCCAAAACACCAAATATCAGAAAAAAAAGGACTCCAAAACCTAAAATAAAATTGTCGGAGGAGAAGCGTAAACTTGCCAATATGCCATTTACCACACGGAGTGGCAAGGAACGGCTGAGGCCCTGGCCTATGTTCATGGCTAGTGGTTCAGCTTCACATGAGGATGGAAGCACTCAGCCTCTCGCTAGAAAAATGAAAAGACTCAAGCTGGCAAAAGCAGCACAGCAAAGAACTGTGCATTCTTCGAAATCCCAAATCCACAAGGAGAGTCCAATTGTGTCGGTTGCGATGCCTGACCTTCCCAACACTGGACGTGAAGAGCATGCGCCTTCCACCATTTGCACGCCCCCTGCAAGTGCTGGAAGGAGCACCCGCAGTCCAGTTCCTGATAGTCAGATTGAAGATGTCAGTGTTGAAGTACACCAGGATGAGGAGGATATGGGTGTTGCTGGCGCTGGGGAGGAAATTGACCAGGAGGATTCTGATGATAGCACTGCTAGCATACCTATATTGCGATGTGGTTATCTGATCTTGGTCATAAATCGTCAAGGGTCATAATTCCTGATTAACCACAGTGAATAGTGGATAAAACAAGGAAGTTTAAGCGATTAGCTAATTACATGGCTAGAACTGAGTATACAGTAGGTACAGTGATTGACTTCTGGATGCTTCGTGGGTAGGATGAGCAATCCTTGTAACTGGTGACCCAAAATGGCTGCCACACCATTTGTGTTGTGTCTTATTTCCTTGTATGGCTTACCTCACACATTATAACCTTTGTAGTGCACCCAAGATGGCTGCCTCACCTGGTACGCATGTGGATTGTTATGTAAGGGCTCTGCTTCTAGCTTTAGTACACTTCAACTTCCCCATTTTGTGTCATCTTTCATAGGTGTTGCCTATTCCACCCAGGGTAACATATTTAGTATACCCAAAATGTCTGCCTTGCATGGTACTTTTTGTGGGTGGGTCATGTAACCTGTGGAACCATAGGCAGATTTGAGTGGGGTGCCCTGTCATTTAGTTACTTTTTCTTTACTTTCATTTTTATTGCAGCTGCTGCTGTCAGCCATCCCTGCGTGGCTATGATTGATCTCAGTGGCAAACTGGGCCGGGTTCCATCTGTCCCCAGGGGCCGCTACAATTTCAGGGATTCCCCTGCTACAGATGTAGCCATGTTCATCTTTGCTGTGATGCAGCATGCTGCAGGCTGACTATTTGCAGCCGGTGATCGCTCCATTAATTCCATTAGGAATAGTAGCAGCCCCGCATGCCAAGCAGCATGCCGTGATGCATCATAGCAGCAAAGATGAGCATGGCTACATCTGTACTTGCCAGCAGTAGCCGGCGGGCACTAGGACCGGCGGCAGCTCGACACAAAGGCAAAACCTCCAACTCAGTGCTTCTGACCATGCATGGCTTCCCGCGCGGTCTTCATTATCAGTATCCTGGGCTGGCCGCCATTTAGTGGACCAAGCAGCAGTGACCGGGTGTCCGCTGGTCAAAAGGAAAAGTTGGGGAGCCAATGCCATAGAGAGGTGTGTGTGATGAGAAACAGAGTGGGGCTGAGGAGAGATAGAGGTTGAGGCTGATCAGAGACAAAGGAGGCTGATGAGAGACAGAGAGGGAGGCTGATGAGAGACAGCGGAGGAGGCTGATGAGACACAAGGGGGGGCTGATACAGAGAGGGATGCTGAGAGACACAGAAGGGGATCTGACACAGAGAGGGAGGCTGAGAGAGGCTGAAAGACACAGAGGGGGAGGCTGAGAGACACAGACAAGGAGGATGACACAGAGGAGGAGGCTGAGAGAGGCCAAGAGACATGGGGAGACTGATGGATACAGAGGGGGAGGCTGACACAGAGGGGACACTGAGAGAGGCTAAGAGACATGGGGAGACTGAGGTACACAGAGTGAGGAGGAGGCTGAAGGACACAGAGTGAAGGGGAGGCTGAGAGATTCGGGGAGAGAGGCTGAGGGACACAGAGAAGGGGATTCTGGAGTGACAGGAGGCTGGAGTGATGGGGCAGACGACTGGAGAGACACAAGAGGCAGAAGGCTGGAATGGATAAAGGGGGAAGGAAGTGACATGGGGCATGAGTCTAGTTGAACCTTTATTGTATGATGATTGTATAATGGTTATATGTCGACGCAGAAATCTTCCGGACCATGGGGGTACTTCAGACCTGATCGCTGCAATGCGTTTTTGCACAGCAGGCGATCAGGCCTGAACTGCGCATGTGTATGCACAGCAATGTGCAGGCATGACGGACCGCAGCAACGGGGATCGCCGCTCAGCGACGGGTTTGTGCAAAGGATCAAAACGCACGGGCGTTCGCAAGGAGATTGACAGGAAGAGGGCGTTTGTGGGTGGCAACTGACCATTTTCAAGGAGTGTCTGGAAAAACGCAGGCGTGTCCAAGCATTGGAAGGAAGGGTGTCTGACGTCAAATCCGACCCCGGACAGGCTGATGTGATCGCAGCGGCGAAGTAAGTCCTGGGCTGCGCAGAGACTGCACAAAATCAGTTTGTACAGCTCTGCTACACATGCGTTCGTACACGTGCACAGCTAAAATACACTCCCCCTGTAGGCGGCGACTATCCGATCGCAGGGCTGCAAAAATCGCTGCCCCGCGATCAGGTCTGAATTACCCCCCATGTTATCTACATGAATAATGAATACAGACTGAAGACACTGTTTGCCCCGTTCATTTTGTCTGGATCCACCTCTGTGTGGAATTTATTTATCAAAATGGTTGCACCAGCCCTGCATTAAGCTTATTGTGCCTAGTGATGAGCACCGGAAATTTTTCGGGTTTTGTGCTTTGGTTTTGGGTTCGGTTCCGCGGCCGTGTTTTGGGTTCGAACGCGTTTTGGCAAAACCTCACCGATTTTTTTTTGTCGGATTCGGGTGTGTTTTGGATTCGGGTGTTTTTTTCAAAAAACCCTAAAAAACAGCTTAAATCATAAAATTTGGGGGTCATTTTGATCCCAAAGTATTATTAACCTCAATAACCATAATTTCCACTCATTTTCAGTCTATTCTGAACACCTCACACCTCACAATATTATTTTTAGTCCTAAAATTTGCACCGAGGTCGCTGGATGGCTAAGCTAAGCGACCCAAGTGGCCGACACAAACACCTGGCCCATCTAGGAGTGGCACTGCAGTGTCACGCAGGATGGCCCTTCCAAAAAACACTCCCCAAACAGCACATGACGCAAAGAAAAAAAGAGGCGCAATGAGGTAGCTGTGTGAGTAAGCTAAGCGACCCTAGTGGCCGACACAAACACCTGGCCCATCTAGGAGTGGCACTGCAGTGTCACGCAGGATGGCCCTTCCAAAAAGCACCCCCCAAACAGCACATGACGCAAAGAAAAATGAAAGAAAAAAGAGGTGCAAGATGGAATTGTCCTTGGGCCCTCCCACCCACCCTTATGTTGTATAAACAGGACATGCACACTTTAACCAACCCATCATTTCAGTGACAGGGTCTGCCACACGACTGTGACTGAAATGACGGGTTGGTTTGGACCCCCACCAAAAAAGAAGCAATTAATCTCTCCTTGCACAAACTGGCTCTACAGAGGCAAGATGTCCACCTCATCATCATCCTCCGATATATCACCATGTACATCCTCCTCCTCACAGATTATCAATTCGTCCCCACTGGAATCCACCATCTCAGCTCCCTGTGTACTACTTTGTGGAGGCAATTGCTGCTGGTCAATGTCTCCACGGAGGAATTGATTATAATTCATTTTAATGAACATCATCTTCTCCACATTTTCTGGATGTAACCTCGTACGCCGATTGCTGACAAGGTGAGCGGCGGCACTAAACACTCTTTCGGAGTACACACTTGTGGGAGGGCAACTTAGGTAGAATAAAGCCAGTTTGTGCAAGGGCCTCCAAATTGCCTCTTTTTCCTGCCAGTATAAGTACGGACTGTCTGACGTGCCTACTTGGATGCGGTCACTCATATAATCCTCCACCATTCTTTCAATGGGGAGAGAATCATATGCAGTGACAGTAGACGACATGTCCGTAATCGTTGTCAGGTCCTTCAGTCCGGACCAGATGTCAGCATCAGCAGTCGCTCCAGACTGCCCTGCATCACCGCCAGCGGGTGGGCTCGGAATTCTGAGCCTTTTCCTCGCACCCCCAGTTGTGGGAGAATGTGAAGGAGGAGATGTTGACAGGTCGCGTTCCGCTTGACTTGACAATTTTGTCACCAGCAGTTCTTTGAACCCCAGCAGACTTGTGTCTGCCGGAAAGAGAGATCCAAGGTAGGTTTTAAATCTAGGATCGAGCACGGTGGCCAAAATGTAGTGCTCTGATTTCAACAGATTGACCACCCGTGAATCCTTGTTAAGCGAATTAAGGGCTCCATCCACAAGTCCCACATGCCTAGCGGAATCGCTCTGTGTTAGCTCCTCCTTCAATGTCTCCAGCTTCTTCTGCAAAAGCCTGATGAGGGGAATGACCTGACTCAGGCTGGCAGTGTCTGAACTGACTTCACGTGTGGCAAGTTCAAAAGGTTGCAGAACCTTGCACAACGTTGAAATCATTCTCCACTGCGCTTGAGACAGGTGCATTCCACCTCCTATATCGTGCTCAGTTGTATAGGCTTGAATGGCCTTTTGCTGCTCCTCCAACCTCTGAAGCATATAGAGGGTTGAATTCCACCTCGTTACCACTTCTTGCTTCAGATGATGGCAGGGCAGGTTCAGGCGTTTTTGGTGGTGCCCCAGTCTTCTGTACGTGGTGCCTGTACGCCGAAAGTGTCCCGCAATTCTTCTGGCCACCGACAGCATCTCTTGAACGCCCCTCTCGTTTTTTAAATAATTCTGCACCACCAAATTCAAGGTATGTGCAAAACATGGGACGTGCTGGAATTTGCCCATATTTAATGCACACACAATATTGCTGGCGTTGTCCGATGCCACAAATCCACAGGAGAGTCCAATTGGGGTAAGCCATTCTGCGATGATCTTCCTCAGTTGCCGTAAGAGGTTTTTAGCTGTGTGCGTATTCTGGAAAGCGGTGATACAAAGCGTAGCCTGCCTAGGAAAGAGTTGGCGTTTGCGAGATGCTGCTACTGGTGCCGCCGCTGCTGTTCTTGCGGCGGGAGTCCATACATCTACCCAGTGGGCTGTCACAGTCATATAGTCCTGAGCCTTCCCTGCTCCACTTGTCCACATGTCCGTGGTTAAGTGGACATTGGGTACAACTGCATTTTTTAGGACACTGGTGAGTCTTTTTCTGAGGTCTGTGTACATTTTCGGTATCGCCTGCCTAGAGAAATGGAACCTAGATGGTATTTGGTACCGGGGACACAGTACCTCCAACAAGTCTCTAGTTGCCTCTGCAGTAATGATGGATACCGGAACCACGTTTCTCACCGCCCAGGATGCCAAGGCCTCAGTAATCCGCTTTGCAGCAGGATGACTGCTGTGATATTTCATCTTCCTCGCAAAGGACTGTTGGACAGTCAATTGCTTGGTGGAAGTAGTAAAAGTGGGCTTACGAGTACGACTTCCCCTCTGGGATGACCATCGACTCCCAGCAGCAACAACAGCAGCGCCAGCAGCAGTAGGCGTTACACGCAAGGATGCATCGGAGGAATCCCAGGCAGGAGAGGACTCGTCATAATTGCCAGTGACATGGCCTACAGGACTATTGGCATTCCTGGGGAAGGAGGAAATTGACACTGAGGGAGTTGGTGGGGTGGTTTGCGTGAGCTTGGTTACAAGAGGAAGGGATTTACTGGTCAGTGGACTGCTTCCGCTGTCGCCCAAAGTTTTTGAACTTGTCACTGACTTATGATGAATGCGCTGCAGGTGACGTATAAGGGAGGATGTTCCGAGGTGGTTAACGTCCTTACCCCTACTTATTACAGCTTGACAAATGCAACACACGGCTTGACAAATGTTGTCCGCATTTCTGTTGAAATACTTCCACACCGAAGAGCTGATTTTTTTTGTATTTTCACCAGGCATGTCAATGGCCCTATTCCTCCCACGGACAACAGGTGTCTCCCCGGGTGCCTGACTTAAACAAACCACCTCACCATCAGAATCCTCCTGGTCAATTTCCTCCCCAGCGCCAGCAACACCCATATCCTCCTCATCCTGGTGTACTTCAACACTGACATCTTCAATCTGACTATCAGGAACTGGACTGCGTGTGCTCCTTCCAGCACTTGCAGGGGGCGTGCAAATGGTGGAAGGCGCATGCTCTTCACGTCCAGTGTTGGGAAGGTCAGGCATCGCAACCGACACAATTGGACTCTCCTTGTGGATTTGTGATTTCGAAGAACGCACAGTTCTTTGCTGTGCTTTTGCCAGCTTGAGTCTTTTCATTTTTCTAGCGAGAGGCTGAGTGCTTCCATCCTCATGTGAAGCTGAACCACTAGCCATGAACATAGGCCAGGGCCTCAGCCGTTCCTTGCCACTCCGTGTGGTAAATGGCATATTGGCAAGTTTACGCTTCTCCTCCGACAATTTTATTTTAGATTTTTGAGTCCTTTTTTTACTGATATTTGGTGTTTTGGATTTTACATGCTCTGTACTATGACATTGGGCATCGGCCTCGGCAGACGACGTTGCTGGCATTTCATCGTCTCGGCCATGACTAGTGGCAGCAGCTTCAGCACGAGGTGGAAGTCGATCTTGATCTTTCCCTATTTTTGGAACCTCAACATTTTTGTTCTCCATATTTTAATAGGCACAACTAAAAGGCACCTCAGGTAAACAATGGAGATGGATGGATACTAGTATACTTATGGATTGACGAGCGACTGCCGACACAGAGGTAGCTACAGCCGTGGACTACCGTACTGCGTCTGCTGCTAATATAGACTGGATGATAATGATATAAAAAAAATATATATATATCACTACTGCAGCCGGACAGGTATATATTATATAATGACGGACCTGCTGGACACTGTCAGCTCAGCACTGCAGACTCCTAAAGTAAGCTACTAGTATCAAGAAGATAGAAAAAAAAACACCACGGGTAGGTGGTATACAATTATGGATGGACGAGCGACTGCCGACACAGAGGTAGCTACAGCCGTGGACTACCGTACTGCGTCTGCTGCTAATATAGACTGGATGATAATGATATAAAAAATATATATATATATATCACTACTGCAGCCGGACAGGTATATATTATATAATGACGGACCTGCTGGACACTGTCAGCTCAGCACTGCAGACTCCTAAAGTAAGCTACTAGTATCAAGAAGATAGAAAAAAAAAAAAAACACCACGGGTAGGTGGTATACAATTATGGATGGACGAGTGACTGCCGACACAGAGGTAGCTACAGCCGTGGACTACCGTACTGCGTCTGCTGCTAATATAGACTGGATGATAATGATATAAAATATATATATATATATCACTACTGCAGCCGGACAGGTATATATTATATAATGACGGACCTGCTGGACACTGTCAGCTCAGCACTGCAGACTCCTAAAGTAAGCTACTAGTATCAAGAAGATAAAAAAAAAAAACACCACGGGTAGGTGGTATACAATTATGGATGGACAAGCGACTGCCGACACAGAGGTAGCTACAGCCGTGGACTACCGTACTGCGTCTGCTGCTAATATAGACTGGATGATAATGATATAAAAAATATATATATATATCACTACTGCAGCCGGACAGGTATATATTATATAATGACGGACCTGCTGGACACTGTCAGCTCAGCACTGCAGACTCCTAAAGTAAGCTACTAGTAGTATCAAGAAGATAGAAAAAAAAAAAACACCACAGGTAGGTGGTATACAATTATGGATGGACTAGCGACTGCCGACACAGAGGTAGCTACTGCCGTGGACTACCGTACTGCGTCTGCTGCTAATATAGACTGGATGATAATGATATAAAAAATATATATATATATCACTACTGCAGCCGGACAGGTATATATTATATAATGACGGACCTGCTGGACACTGTCAGCTCAGCACTGCAGACTCCTAAAGTAAGCTACTAGTAGTATCAAGAAGATAGAAAAAAAAAAAAACACCACAGGTAGGTGGTATACAATTATGGATGGACTAGCGACTGCCGACACAGAGGTAGCTACAGCCGTGGACTACCGTACTGCGTCTGCTGCTAATATAGACTGGATGATAATGATATAAAATATATATATATATATCACTACTGCAGCCGGACAGGTATATATTATATAATGACGGACCTGATGGACACTGTCAGCTCAGCACTGCAGACTCCTAAAGTAAGCTACTAGTATCAAGAAGATAGAAAAAAAAAAAACACCACGGGTAGGTGGTATACAATTATGGATGGACGAGCGACTGCCGACACAGAGGTAGCTACAGCCGTGGACTACCGTACTGCGTCTGCTGCTAATATAGACTGGATAATAATGATATAAAAAATATATATATATATATCACTACTGCAGCCGGACAGGTATATATTATATAATGACGGACCTGCTGGACACTGTCAGCTCAGCACTGCAGACTCCTAAAGTAAGCTACTAGTATCAAGAAGATAGAAAAAAAAAAAAAACACCACGGGTAGGTGGTATACAATTATGGATGGACGAGCGACTGCCGACACAGAGGTAGCTACAGCCGTGGACTACCGTACTGCGTCTGCTGCTAATATAAACTGGATGATAATGATATAAAAAATATATATATATATCACTACTGCAGCCGGACAGGTATATATTATATAATGACGGACCTGCTGGACACTGTCAGCTCAGCACTGCAGACTCCTAAAGTAAGCTACTAGTATCAAGAAGATAAAAAAAAAAAAACACCACGGGTAGGTGGTATACAATTATGGATGGACAAGCGACTGCCGACACAGAGGTAGCTACAGCCGTGGACTACCGTACTGCGTCTGCTGCTAATATAGACTGGATGATAATGATATAAAAAATATATATATATCACTACTGCAGCCGGACAGGTATATATTATATAATGACGGACCTGCTGGACACTGTCAGCAGAATGCGTTTATAAAATAAAAACACCACACGACGAGTGTTTAACTTTTTCAGGCAGACAATCACAATATACTGGTGGTCAGTGGTCACTGGTCAGTCACACTGGCACTGGCAGTGGCACTCTGGCAGCAAAAGTGTGCACTGTTAAAATATGTACTCCTGCTATAACTGCTCCCCAGTCTCCCCCACAATTAAGCTGTGTGAGCAGTGAGCACTCAGCACAGTCAGATATACAGTATTACATAGATGATGCAGCACACTGATGGCACACTGAGGCTGAGCACAGATATGGTATGTGACTGTGTCACACTGTGTATCGTTTTTTTTCAGGCAGAGAACGGATTAATTAAACTGGTGGTCACTGGTCACACTATCAGCAAGTAGTAGTGGTCACTGGTCAGTCACACTGGCAGTGGCACTCTGGCAGCAAAAGTGTGCACTGTTAAAATATGTACTCCTGCTATAACTGCTCCCCAGTCTCCCCCACAATTAAGCTGTGTGAGCAGTGAGCACTCAGCACAGTCAGATATACAGTATTACATAGATGATGCAGCACACTGAGGGCACACTGAGGCTGAGCACAGATATGGTATGTGACTGTGTCACACTGTGTATCGTTTTTTTTCAGGCAGAGAACGGATTAAACTGGTGGTCACTGGTCACACTATCAGCAAGTAGTACTCCGTCCTAATATGCTCCCCAAAATTAGTAAATCAAGTGTCACTCTCTACTCTCTCTCTAGTCTACAGTCTAAACGGAGAGGACGCCAGCCACGTCCTCTCCGTATCAATCTCAATGCACGTGTGAAAATGGCGGCGACGCGCGGCTCCTTATATAGAATCTGAGTCTTGCGATAGAATACGAGCCTCGCGAGAATCCGACAGCGGGATGATGACGTTCGGGCGCGCTCGGGTTAGCCGAGCAAGGCGGGAAGATCCGAGTCTGCCTCGAACCCGTGTAAAAAGGCTGAAGTTCGGGGGGGTTCGGTTTCCGAGAAACCGAACCCGCTCATCTCTAATTGTGCCTATTATGTTCACTGTTTTTTTGTTTGCTGTAATACTAAACCTCTGTGCTATGTTTTTGATGCATGTAAAGTGACTTTGAGTTCTGCTGGTAAAAAAGCGCTTTATAAATAAAATTATCATTAGGGAGATAGGCCTGCACAAAGAGCATAGACCTGGGTCCGAACAATATTTTGTCCACAGGTGACGATCCAAATAAAGTTGTTTTCTTACGGATTTGTCTCATAATACATACTGTATATACAGAAATACGCTACATTTCAGTACAGTTTCTTTTGGGAGTCATTTACAGGCATTTTGTTACCAGCTCTGCATCGCCCCATATCGTTTTTACCACACAAAAACTAGAGTTAATTTAATCAGAAGTCAAGTAAGCGATCTGGATGTTTTTGAAACCGGAAATGTAGGAAGAACTTCATATAAGCACAAGCAGAACATAAAGACTACACGCACGTCCTGATCGGAATTTAACACATGGTCCAATTACCACATCATTATTTTGGCATGCATGTATGCCACATTTGCCCCGGTGAATATGCTGCCACCAGTAACACCGACAGATATAAAAACACCCAAATGTCTGAGCCCTTAGAGCTATTTTAAAATTAATCAGGACGAAAAATACTAATGGATGTTAATGATTAAACAGAGTCTGAGAAAACCGGATGATTAAAGATAAATTGTGACTCTTAACTATTGTCTTATCCTGTGTTTCCACACTAAGGCCATATAGATATGTTCTGTATCTGTAGTACTATCAGTGTAATTGGTTCTAATACAGGATATTGTAAAACCACTCTCTGGAGATCATTGAGTGCTCTCAGACCATTTACAGGTAAACTAAACTATCATAAAATATTATGTTGTACACAGTGATGTAACGCCTGGAGGTAACAGATGCATTTGCCAGCAGGTGCCACTGCCAGGAGTGAAGGAGGCCCTGAGACAGCCCAGGAACATGGGTTAAAGTTAGTCCTGTCCTATAGTCATGTCCGTGACCCCCCCTCCCTTGAGCGGTATCCGGACTCTAGGTCGACACCAATTAGGTCGCCACCCATTGGTCGACAGTGTGTAGTTCGACACTAGAAATAGGTCGACATCCATTAGGTCGACGTGAACAAGGTCGACAGAGTTTTTAACGTTTTTGGAGGGGACTTTTCATACTTTACGATCCACGTGGACTACGATTGGGGATGGAGCTTGGCAAGCGAAGCAAGCCATGCAAAGGGACATGGTGCACTAATTGGGGTTCCCGGTCACTTGACGGAGAAAACGACGCCCAAAAAACATAAAAAACCTTGTTCGTGTCGACCTAATGGGCGTGTCGACCTATACCCATACCCCCTTGAGCACATAGGAATTTGTGCACAGTGAGTCTGGTGATACAAGCAGGGTTGGACTGGCCCACAGAGGCACAGGGGAAACCCCCAGTGGGCCCCAATGCCCAGGGGCCCCACCTCCTCCTCTAGAGATCAGGGCATTGCTGTTATTAATCTGGTATATTATCATGCATGCACTAGTCGTACTTACTATATACTATTTATATACTATTTACTATTTATTTTTATCATTGGGCCCAGACCATGCACTCTCTAATGCAGGTTTTTTCAACCAGTGTGCCGTGGCACACTAGTGTGCCGCGACCAGTTGCAAGGTGTGCCGCGGAGCCAGAGCAGCTTCCTGCACCTTCAGAGTGAACTGTTGGTCCGGGCTCTTCTTAGAGGCTCATTCATGCTCCGGCTGTGACCTGTGCCTTGATGACGCGGCGGTGTGATATCATAAGTCACGGCCGCCGCAACTCACCACCCAGCCAGCCCACCCGCCTGCATAAACATCTTCCAGTTACCGCCTGCATCCACAGCCTTCCTTGCCCACCCACATCCACACCTGCCCGACCGCCCGCTGCTCAGTATTCGCAGCACTCCACTATGAACAACCCCCGCCACTGAGGGACAGGGAGGAGGACAGCTGACCGGTGGGGGGAACAATATTTATTTCTCCTGTGGGGAGCAAAAGGATTTATGGGGGGAACAATGTGAATAATTCATGTGGGGAGCAATAGAATTTATGTGGGAAGAAATGTGATTGATTTATGTGTGAGCAACATGATTTATGTGGAGAGCAATATGATTTATGTAAGGAGCAACATGATTTATGTGGGGAGCAATGTGATTGTTTTTTCTGTGTAGGTCAATGCATGTGTGGATTTTTTATTACTGTGAGGGCCAATGTGTGTTTTTTGGGGGGGTTTCTGTGGGGAACGGATGGTGTGCCTTGGCAATTTTAAAATATTGTTTGGTGTGCCGCGAGTAAAAAGAGGTTGAAAGGGGGGCGTGGCCTAGCTGCTGAGGAAGCCAGACGTGCCTGAGGGGAGCTCCCATGAAACTAAGCTTTAAAAAGCCACTAACAGGGCATTTTCAACAACCTTGCCACACTTACTAACTCCTCTAGCCCCCCTGGGGTGTCCGGGTGAGAGCTGCGGAGTCGGGGAGCAGTGACGGAGCTCCTGCGGACTGCGGCCTACCTGAGCCCTCCAGACCGGGGCCTCGATTTGCACTCCAGCCCACCGTGGGCCTCCTTAGCTGGGGACCTGATAATTTTGCCTCCCGGGGATATCCTTGGATGCTGGACGTTGACCACGAACATCCTCTACCTCCCCAGCCTGCTGCTGATATCAAATTGTGAGGGAAGGGGAGCCGGCCCGCCCGCTCCGTGAGACGGCCGGCGGACACATTGGAAGAGGCCTTCGGCTGGGGCCTTCCCACAGGCTGCCCGTCGCCCTGCACGCCAGATCCCTTGACCCCCTGACGCTACTGACAACCCCCGGAGCCGGCCGCTAGCACCCGCGGTGCTGGGGATCCGCTTGCTCGCCCCCTGCGTGCTGCGGCCTGGCCGCGCCGGAAGCCGGGGACTCGAGTGCGGCGGCTACCCGGACCTCGAGCTCCGTGGACTCGAAGACGCTCGTTCGCGCGGGCTGGAGCTACTGATCTGTCCCTGGGCCACTCACACTATCTCATCTGCCCCTCGAGGCCTGCAGCAAGCTCTACAAAGGTGAGAGGGGACCCCAGCACAGCTCTATATATATATAGATTATCCACAGGGGGGATCTGCTTCTGGTGGGCCACGGCGGCCATATTAGATCCCTGGGCATAGGTTGACATCGCCTGGAGGTACCTGTTCCCCTTTGGATAACCGAGGGGGCAAATAAGAAGGTCCCGGTCCATACAAGAGACCTTTAAGAGAGAGGACGTGTGGCCCCACTGCTCCCACTGTAATATATAGCCCTGCCTGAGCTACCCCAACCATCTCCGGGAGCTTCCTCCGCGACACCTCTGGGCTCAGGGGCGGGGTGAGTGCACCTTCTATCAACATCTGCTATAAACTGGCTCTGCTGCAGGCAGCTTGGTGTGATACTGCAGTGATTCCTTGATGTGACCCTCTCTCGCCCTCCCCCACCACTCATGCTTAATTGTGTCTAACATCTGACGGTCCTCCGTGTTCCGCATCTCTGTGAATAAAGTAACCTACCGCTACGCCTGTCCTGGTCCTTTACAACTACCTCTGTACCCGTCTGTCATGGCACCTAAAAAGGTAAAAGGAGCATTGCCATCTAAAGTGTCTTTTCCTAAGCAGAAGCCCCCTCCGACCTCACCTTCCCAGCGGGGAGAACGCCCAGCTACTACCTCGACCCCTCTGAAATCAAGTAATTCACTGGGCACCATGTCGATTGCTGGCATAGATGTGGACTCTGAGGCGCCCCTGACGGTGAAATCTCTATGTCAGATTCTGGTGGCATTTAAATCTGATTTAACTACCGATCTTACAGCGGCTATTAGAGACGTTAAGACAGACTTAACCGAGGTTGGAAACCGTACAGATCATTTGGAGCACAAAATGGAGGAACTTGTGTCATCCCACAACGATCTCATCACCGCACATGACCAGCAGAGGGCCGACCTGGACGCGCTACGAGATAAGATGGCGGATATGGAGGACCGTTCCCGCCGGAACAACGTTAAAATAAGAGGCATTCCGGACTCTGTGACTAACTCGGAATTGGAAGGTTACACCATGACCGTTTTTCGCAAGCTGTTGCCGGATGCTGACACTCGTGATTTACTTATCGACCGTATACACCGCTTGCCGCGCCCGCGTACGGTCTCTAACGATCTTCCCAGGGACACTCTACTACGCATCCACTTCTTTTCTACCAAAGAAAAGATTCTCAAAGCGGCAAGAAATGTAGGAGATTCTGATGTTCTGGGAGGACTCCAAATCTTCCAAGACTTCTCAGCGGTAACAATGGCGAAAAGAAGAAACCTGGCTCCGATAACGACAGCACTACGTGCTAACGACATACCCTACAGATGGGGTTTCCCGGTGAAGTTGATCATCACTAGCGACGGATCCTCGTATGTCGTTTCCTCTCTGGATGCTGGTATCAAGCTATTGTCGGACTGGGACATCTCCGTTAAACAACCCCAGGGCCTTGGCAGTCGCCCTGGAATACGAGCCGAGTGGTCTACTCATTGAATCGCTTGTCTTATTCTGTTGGCTAAAATACCTTGAGCACACCGGATGGTTGGTCGTTCCCTATTCAAGACTATTCCTTACGATTGGGGCTATCCCCTGGGACTATGTGAGTTATACGACGACCCAATCGTGCACAAAGTAATTTTTGATATGTCAATGTGATGTATGTGTTGAGTTTTTACGTTCTCTCTCTGCCTAAAGGTTCTGTTTAATTGCTGTTTAGGTTATGTTACTTATTAATTCTAAGCACCTCGGTTGATTAGCTGTCCCGAATGTGATAAATCGGAAATACTTTAATAGTATATAAACGGGTGGCATGAGTGGTGGCGTTAGGCCACATCACCCCCTTCCTCTTGTTATTCTACTGCACCTGTTCCTCCCCTTGCAGTAGCTATGCAGGCCCGATATACAGGGCCTTCTTGGTTTATTCCCCTGTTATTTATGCCCAATTTTAGTCTACACCCATGTACCTTTTTTCCCCTGTTTCTTTTTTGTCAGTTATTTTCTCCCGGGAAACATCTACTATTTGGTAATGAGCTAGGCCGGTGGTTCACTGTACGATTGGTGGAGACTGCTGATATGCATTTCATCTATCTAAATCATGGTTCGGATTTTATCTTTGAATGTTAAGGGGTTAAACTCCCCTAATAAGAGGAGATTGGCACTTACATACTTTTTTAAACAGAAGGTGGATATTGCAGCGGTACAAGAGACCCACTTCTCAGCTTTGAAACCACCGGTCTTTGGCGACCAAAGATATCCCCAGCGGTTTTTTGCAAATGGCCCGTTTAAACGTAATGGGGTGGCGATTCTAATCGGTGCAAAAACACCCTTTGTGTTGCAAGCACAGGCGTCTGATAAAAATGGCAGATACCTCATAGTACAAGGCCTGTTAGCTGATAAACTGGTGACGTTAGTATCGGTATATGCCCCTAATGCCAACCAACTTCCCTTTTTGCGCAAATTATTCACCAAAATTCAAGCAATTCGTAAAGGTTCCTTGATAGTTTTAGGAGACTTCAACCTAGTCTTAGATCCAACCTTGGATAGATCTCCGAGAGGTGTTCCACTACGCTCGGCCCCCCCCTCTCCGACTTCCACTGGGTTTAGGACGTTAGTGAACGAATTTGACCTATACGACATATGGAGAGTCCAGAATCCTTCAGCAAGGGATTACACCTTTTATTCACCGGTACATAACTCATACTCACGCATTGATATCACTTTTTGTGACAAATGGACTCTGCAGCACATCCGCTCAGTGGACATCCTTCCCATAACATGGTCAGACCATGCCCCGATACTTTGCCGGTGGGATCTTGATAGACAATCCCTACCTCCCCGCCCGTGGCGACTATCCCCCCACCTGCTCTCCAACCATGTATCTAAAAAGATGATTGAGGATAGTATATCAGGCTATTTACTGTCCAATGCCCCCTCTGACACGTCCACATGTAACCACTGGTGTGCCTTAAAAGCTGTAGTTCGGGGAGCGGCTATTCAAGCTGGGGCATTACTAAAGCGTCAATCAGCTCAACTACAAAACGATTTGGAAGCTAAATTAAAATGCTTGGAAGACCAAAACAAACAAACCCCGTCTATGTCTATTAGAAAGGAGCTTGCCGAGATTCGGGGCCAATTGCAGAAACTTTTAATGGCCCGAACACAACAAGCTTTGAATAGATTGCGTAAGAGATTTTATATAGCGGGCAATAGACCGGGCAGATTACTGGCTCGAAAATTACGATCCCAACAAGCTCGGAATAAAATTAAATTCCTGATGTCCCCCTCCGGTTTAAAAGTTTCCAATCCCCTGGATATCTCAAATCAATTTGCCCACTATTATGCCCGACTGTATAATCTCTCGTCGGACCCTACCACCCAACAACCTACAGCAGCGTCCATTGATAGTTTTTTAAGTTCCTTGCACCTCCCTTCTTTGTCGGAGGCCCAAGTAGGGCTTTTGAATGCTCCCTGGGCCTTGGAGGAAGTTATGGAGGCAATACGGTCGCTGCCCTCAGGTAAAGCTCCGGGACCAGACGGTTTCATAAACGATTTTTATAAAATGTATCAGGGACTTCTAACACCCACACTGACCAACGTTTTTAATGACATAACCGAGACGGGTACCCCCCCCAGGGAGATGCTGGAGGCACAGGTGGTGACGTTACCTAAACCAGGGAAGGACCCCTCTTCGTGCCAGAATTACCGCCCCATAGCGTTATTGAATGGCGACATTAAATTATTTGCCAAGCTTATTGCCACCCGAGTTAAACTCTTCTTACCTACCTTGATCCACCAGGACCAGGTGGGGTTCATACCGGGAAGGCAGGCGTCGGATAATACCCGCAGAGTCTTTGATCTTCTTGATTCTCTACCGGCTGATCGGGGCCTTCTCCTGCTATCCCTGGATGCGGAGAAGGCATTTGATCGGTTGGGTTGGCCATATATGAAATCTGTTTTATCTAAATTTGGCTTCAGCGGGCGTATTCTCTCCGGCATGCTAGCTCTATACCACTGCCCCTCGGCTCGGGTGTTTAGCAATGGCTTCTTATCAGACGTATTTCCCATTACCAACGGCACGAGACAGGGCTGCCCCCTGTCCCCGCTAATATTTGCGCTCGCTATAGAACCTCTGGCAGCGAAAATCCGCCTCAGCCCCCTGTTCCCTGGTGTCTCCCTTGGGCCCCAGTCGCATAAATTGTGTCTTTTTGCTGATGATGTTTTGCTATTTGTCACAGACCCCATAGAGTCTCTACCCCATTTACACTCCTTATTAGATGATTATAGTAGAGCCTCTTATTATAAGCTCAATACTGCAAAAACGGATGCTCTGCCAATTAACCTTTCTGATTCTCTTGCCACCCTTCAATCAAAATATCCCTATAACTGGCAAACTTCGTCTCTTACCTACTTAGGTGTTTCTATATCCCCTAAAATAGACACGGTACTGGAGGAAAATCTTAATCCCCTCCTTATCTCACTCACAATTTTAACCAGATCCTGGGCGCTTTATGATATTTCTTGGCTTGGACGCTTAGCTGCGTTCAAAATGTCCCTCCTTCCCAAGTTGATGTATCTTTTCCGAACAATACCTTACTCTTTTCCCAAACGATACATTGACAAATTTACGGCCATTATGGTAAAGTACATATGGGCAGCCCGGGCCCCTAAAATAGCACGCACTCGAATGGTCCTACCCAAGGCTTTGGGAGGACTGGCGATGCCAGACCTTGCACTTTACCATGAGGCGTGTACATTAGCACATGTAAGGATGTTTGGGGCAGCTGGATTAAACCTGGGATGGGCTAAGCTGGAAAGACAAGCGTGTACGACCTACCCGTTGGGGGACATCCTACATACCCCTAAGAACCTTCGCCCACCTTCTCTATCAACGCTTCCATCTACACGCACATCACTGCAAACATGGGACAAATTAACTGCGAAACTGACTGCTGCACCACCTACCTTTAAATCTATTTCTCTCCATGCCTTGATGAAACTAATCCCAAATTTGAATATCTCCCGTTGGCAATTATGTGGCGTCTCCAAACTGAGTGATTTGTTAGACGGGTCAGGAATGATACCCTTCCCTGCCCTGCAAACTCAATTTTCCTTACCTGATTCCTCACGACTGAGCTATTACCAAATTAGTCATTGGTGGAGCTCGCTTCCTATTGTTACTAGAGAGGTCCACCCATATACTCACCGGGTTTACGCTAGACTGAACGTGACAGAATCTAAGGGAGATATATCCTTTTGGTACAACGTTCTCGTGGCCCTATTGCCCAACCCTAAGGTCAAAGCACAGATTAAGTGGGAGAGGGACTTGGACCTCAGACTATCAGATTCCCAATGGAGTAACATCTACCTATCCACACACACTATGTCTAAGTGTCTTAACCACACTGAGATGCACACAAAGTTGCTGAACAGACTCTATCTCACCCCAGATAGACTCCATGTGTTTTGGCCCTCATGTTCAAAACTCTGTTGGAGGCAATGTGGGGAAGTAGGTGATATTTTCCACATTTTTTGGACCTGTCCCTTACTGGCCCCCTTCTGGGCAGCTATATTTGAATTAATAAATAACGTTCTTCATATGTCCCTAAGCCCCTCTCCTAGTATGGCGTTGCTCCATATGATGCCGAATACTCTATCTCCCCGTCACAAATATGTATTGGGTCACATCCTTATAGCGGCAAGAGCCGCCCTGGCACAAAACTGGAAACAGTCTACATTGCCTCATATTTCGAAAGTTATTCAAAAAATTGAATTTCATTGTGAAATGGAAACACAGTTTGTGGCAATGTCACCTCTCCCTTCTGCGAAACTACCAGATTGGTCATTATGGCGGGAATATGAATCAAGTAGAGCCTGTTCCCAACCCGTACCGACTATTCTCAGTCCTAGCCCCAGCCAGTTCCCTTTAAACGAACCGAATGATCCCCCCGGACATTAGTCCCTAAATACTCCAATCTCTCAGTACTGCTCTATGCTTGTGTATTTATATGCAGATGTCATGTACTAATTGGATACAAAGTGAATCTGTTATTATAGATGTTTCTCTCCCCCCTAATTGTTTATAAATGTTTATTATCCCCCCCCTCCCTCTTTTTTTTTCTGTACCCTACCCTTTTTGTTATTGGAAAGAAAAACAATAAAAATCTAATGATGTTAAAAAAAAAAAAAAAAAAAAAAGAGGTTGAAAATCACTGCTCTAATGGTAAGCCAAACCTCTGTGGCAGGTGGCCACACCCCTTCTGAAGACTGGACACACCCCTAAACTAGTGATGTGCACCGAAAATTTTTCGGGTTTTGTGTTTTGGTTTTGGATTCGGTTCCTCGGCCGTGTTTTGGATTCGGACGCGTTTTGGCAAAACCTCCCTGAAAATTTTTTGTCGGATTCGGGTGTGTTTTGGATTCGGGTGTTTTTTTTTTCAAAAAACCCTCAAAAACAGCTTAAATCATAGAATTTGGGGGTCATTTTGATCCCATAGTTCATTAACCTCAATAACCATAATTTCCACTCATTTCCAGTCTATTCTGAACACCTCACACCTCACAATATTATTTTTAGTCCTGAAATTTGCACCGAGGTCGCTGGATGACTAATCTAAGCGACCCAAGTGGCCGGCACAAACACCTGGCCCATCTAGGAGTGGCACTGCAGTGTCAGACAGGATGGGACTTAAAAAAATAGTCCCCAAACAGCACATGATGCAAAGAAAAAAAGAGGTGCACCAAGGTCGCTGGATGGCTATGCTAAGTGAGCCAAGTGGCCGACACAAACACCTGGCCCATCTAGGAGTGGCACTGCAGTGTCAGACAGGATGGCACTTAAAAAAATAGTCCCCAAACAGCACATGATGCAAAGAAAAAAAGAGGTGCACCGAGTTCGCTGGATGACTAAGCTAAGTGACCCAAGTGGCCGGCACAAACACCTGGCCCATCTAGGAGTGGCACTGCAGTGTCAGACAGGATGGCACTTAAAAAAAATTGGCCCCAAACATCACATGATACAAGATAAATTAAAGAAAAAAGAGGTGCAAGATGGAATTGTCCTTGGGCCCTCCCACCCATCCTTATGTTGTATAAACAGGATATGCACACTTTAACAAACCCATCATTTCAGCGACAGGGTCTGCCACACGACTGTGACTGAAATGACTGGTTGGTTTGGGCCCCCACCAAAAAAGAAGCAATCAATCTCTCCTTGCACAAACTGGCTCTACAGAGGCAAGATGTCCACCTCCTCCTCATCGTCCGATTGCTCACCCCTTTCACTGTGTACATCCCCCTCCTCACAGATTATTAATTCGTCCCCACTGGAATCCACCATCTCAGGTCCCTGTGTACTTTCTGGAGGCAATTGCTGGTGAATGTCTCCACGGAGGAATTGATTATATTTAATTTTGATGAACATCATCTTCTCCACATTTTCTGGAAGTAACCTCGTACGCCGATTGCTGACAAGGTGAGCGGCTGCACTAAACACTCTTTCGGAGTACACACTGTAGGGGGGGCAATTTAGGTAAAATAAAGCCAGTTTGTGCAAGGGCCTCCAAATTGCCTCTTTTTCCTGCCAGTATACGTACGGACTGTCTGATGTGCCTACTTGGATGCGGTCACTTATATAATCCTCCACCATTCTTTCAATGGTGACAGAATCATATGCAGTGACAGTAGACGACATGTCAGTGTTACAATCCTGAGCACTCATGTTTTGTTTTTGTTATAAATTACCTTTGCTTCAGTTTGTGGAACTACAGGTCACAGCTAGCTCCTGCATAGTTGTCTCCCAGTGCCTTTGCTCCTGCACTCAGCAACTGACTTCACAGGTGTCTGGATTCTGTAATTACAGCTCGTTACCTGGAAACTACTATTCAGCTTGTCAGCCTGCTCAGTCTGCACTGCAGCTGCATGTTATATCAATTACTGGGGGCCTGTCTGGTGCTCACTGTCACGATCCGGGTATCTGGACGCCATTTCTTACCCATCAGATGCCTCCTAAGGCTGGCTCAGCGCTCCAGGACCGGATCCCATCTGTTATCCTAATGTTCACATTCCTGCATCCTCTCCTGTCTCTCTGAGACGCTGTCACAGTAACGCCTTATTACATCTGGCATGGCGTCTCCCGCGGCCTCCGCCGCCGTCCCTGAGCTTCTGCATGCAGAGTGTCAGAGTGGCGATTACGTCAGCCGCGGCCTCCGCTGTGTCCGCGTGGTTGAATGTGCACTTGTCAGCCGGGCGTCTCCTGTCTCCAGTGGCCGGCGCCGCCATTACTGTTTTCATTACCACATGGATTACAAACCAAACTTCCCTCCAAGTGTCTGCATGGGCGCAGCCATCTTGGATTCTGTCAGCTGATCATTTCCTCCAATCTGTTGTCAGTATTGTTAATCTGCATAATTGCCTAGCCAATCCCTTCCTTGCTGCAGGTATAAATACACTGTGCCTGAGCAAGGAAGGCGTCAGTGCTTTGGTTGTCAAACCTAGTTCCTGTTTGTCTCTCTCCTGTGATTGTCTTCCAGGTTCCAGCTCCTGTCTCAAGACTTCCACCATAGAGACCCGCACCAGCATTCCACCTGCGGTGTAGCCTGACTCTCCGATCCATTGCGGATTCATCTGTTTCCAGCTACAACATTACCTGCTTCCAGCCCAGCTTCCAGCAGAGTACAGCTTCTCTTAAAGGGCCGGTGTCCTTTCTACACTTTACCACTCTCCACCGGTATTATTATTTCTCCGCTCTCAAATTCTACATTTCATTCATATTGCATCGCTCTCAAGCTTCATTTATTATTTAACTGGTTCCAGCCAGTATCCACTCCGTGCTAACAACAGTCTGGTTCCAGCCAGTATCCACAGCAGCCGTTTTATCTTCAGCAACCCAGCTTTTCCTGGAACACCAGCTGGTACAATCCTGGGTTATCTCCATTGCTACAGTCGGGCCTGGTAAGGACTTTCCATCTAGAAGATTATAAGAACTATCTCACACTACCAGTGCCCTGTGGCTCCTGCCACCCTGTAGTACCCAGGAACTGTATTTATTCTTTGCTGACTTTTATGTTTTCTTTTACTGCTGCTGTGTTGCGGAGTTGTCATAATAAACATCATTGACTTTTATCCAAGTTGTCGTGGTCACGCCTTCGGGCAGTTATTATTCATGTTACTTACATGTCCAGGGGTCTGATACAACCTCCCAGGTTCCGGTACATCTCAGCCCCTACAACTGAGGCTGCCTCCCGTCAGCTCAGGCCCTCAGTTGTGACAGTAAGCACTGACCTAATGAATCCAGCCGGAGACCAGGATCAAGCGGCCAGGCCGATGCAAGAACTGGCAGCCCGACTAGAACATCAGGAGGCTGCACAGGGCCACATCATCCGCTGTCTCCAGGATTTCTCTACTCGGCTGGATGGGATTCAGACAACTCTCCGTGGATCAGGCGCGTCTGGTGCGTCAACCACAGTGACTCCAGCTATAACCCCACCCACCTTACCCATTTCTGCTCCACGTCTTCATCTTCCAACGCCAGCAAAATTTGACGGATCTCCAAGATTCTGCAGGGGATTTCTCAACCAGTGTGAGATTCAGTTTGAGCTACAACCTGGCAATTTTCCCAGTGACCGTACAAAAATTGCCTACATTATTTCTCTTCTCAGTGGCTCAGCCCTTGATTGGGCATCACCGTTATGGGAGAGGTCCGACACCCTGCTATCTTCCTACACTGCCTTCGTGTCAACATTCAGGCGCATCTTCGACGAGCCAGGCCGGGTAACCTCAGCTTCATCCGAGATTCTCCGTTTACGCCAGGGGTCACGTACTGTAGGACAATATCTGATACAGTTCCAGATCCTGGCATCCGAACTGGCATGGAACGACGAGGCCCTGTATGCTGCATTCTGGCATGGCTTATCTGAGCGTATTAAAGATGAGTTAGCTACCAGAGACTTACCCTCTAAGTTAGATGAGCTAATCTCACTCTGCACGAAAGTTGATTTACGATTCAGAGAGAGAGCAACTGAGCGTGGAAGATCATCTGCTCCAAAATCTTCTGCTCCTCCTCCTCGCCAACTGTCACCAACTAAAGATGAGCCCATGCAAATCGGCCGTTCCCGTTTAACGCCTGCCGAGCGCCGAAGACGTCTTTCCGAGTCTCTCTGTCTTTATTGTGCAGCTCCGTATCACACCATTAATGCCTGTCCCAAACGTCCGGGAAACTCCAAATCCTAGCTCGCCAAGGAGAGGGCCGGCTAGGAGTAATGATCTCCTCTCCATCTCCTCAAGATTGTAATCTCCCAGTCTCGCTTCAAGTTGCTCAACGTTATCGGAACGTCATTGCCCTCCTTGATTCCGGAGCAGCTGGGAACTTTATTACCGAAGCCTATGTTAAACGGTGGTCCCTACCCACCGAGAGACTTCCTTCGTCCATTTCTTTAACTGCCGTGGATGGCAGCAAAATTTTTGATGCAGTTATTTCTTTAAGGACTCTACCAGTTCGTCTGAGAGTGGGAGTTCTTCATTCCGAACTTATTTCTTTTTTAGTGATTCCAAGAGCCACACATCCTGTGGTCCTGGGCCTCCCATGGCTCCGTCTTCACAATCCTACAATTGATTGGACGACTACGCAAATCCTGGCATGGGGTTCCTCCTGTGCTGAGACATGTTTGTTTAAAGTATTGCCTGTCTGTTCTTCCTCCCCCAGGTCGTCTGATGTTCCACCTCCTCCATATCAAGATGTCACGGATGTGTTCAGTAAAGCTTCTGCTGATATCCTTCCTCCTCATAGAGAATGGGACTGCCCGATTGATCTCGTTCCAGGGAAGGTTCCACCTCGAGGCCGAACTTATCCGTTGTCTCTGCCTGAGACGCATTCTATGGAGGAATACATTAAAGAGAACCTAGCAAAGGGGTTCATTCGACCTTCTTCTTCTCCAGCCGGCGCAGGCTTCTTTTTTGTAAAAAAGAAAGATGGTGGTCTGCGGCCGTGCATCGACTACAGAGGTTTGAACGACATTACCATCAAGAACCGTTATCCTTTACCCCTGATTACTGAGCTCTTTGACAGAGTTAGCGGAGCTACCATCTTTACAAAGCTGGACTTGAGAGGTGCATACAATCTCATCCGGATCCGTGAGGGTGACGAGTGGAAGACCGCCTTTAACACCCGTGACGGACATTATGAGTACCTCGTCATGCCCTTCGGATTGAGCAATGCTCCAGCTATCTTCCAGCATTTTGTCAATGAGATCTTCAGAGACATTCTATACCGTCATGTCGTGGTCTATCTAGACGATATCCTCATTTTTGCCAACGATTTAGAGGAACATCGTTTTTGGGTTAAAGAGGTTCTGTCCCGTCTCCGTGTCAATCATCTCTATTGCAAATTAGAGAAATGCGTCTTTGAAGTCAAGTCCATTCCGTTTCTAGGGTACATTGTGTCCGGTTCCGGACTAGAGATGGATCCTGAGAAACTACAAGCAATCCAAAATTGGCCGGTACCCTTAACCCTCAAAGGGGTCCAGAGGTTCTTAGGGTTCGCCAACTATTACCGAAAGTTTATACAAGACTTTTCCACCATTGTGGCGCCTATTACTGCTTTCACTAAGAAGGGTGCTAACCCGTCCAAGTGGTCTGAAGAAGCCATGCAAGCATTTAATCTTTTAAAACAAAGGTTCATCTCTGCGCCTGTTCTGAAACAGCCTGACATCGACTCTCCTTTCATCTTAGAGGTGGATGCCTCCTCCGTTGGAGTAGGAGCAGTGTTATCTCAGAGGGCTAAAGATGGCCATTTACACCCTTGCAGTTTCTTCTCCCGGAAGTTCTCCCCAGCTGAGCGCAACTATGCCATTGGCGACCAGGAGTTGCTAGCCATCAAGCTCGCTCTAGAAGAGTGGAGGTATCTGTTGGAGGGAGCTTCTCATTCAATCACCATACTTACAGACCACAAGAACCTTTTATATCTAAAAGGCGCACAATGTCTCAACCGTCGTCAGGCCAGATGGGCACTTTTCTTTTCCAGGTTCGACTTTAAACTCCAGTTCTGTCCGGGCTCTCAGAATCGCAAGGCCGATGCCCTTTCCCGCTCATGGGAGCAAGAAAATGAGTCAGAGTCTTCAGACAAGCATCCTATTATAAATCCGTTGGCATTCTCCACGGTAGGGATGGACTCTACGCCCCCATCAGGGAAAAGTTTTGTGAAACCGATGCTAAGGAAGAAGCTCATGCATTGGGCCCATGCTTCCCGTTTTGCCGGACATACAGGTATCCAAAAAAACCCTGGAGTTTATCTCTAGGTCCTATTGGTGGCCAACTCTGAAAAAGGACGTCTTGGAGTTTATTGCATCTTGCCCAAAGTGTGCTCAACATAAGGTATCCCGCCAGTCGCCTGCGGGGCAACTGGTTCCACTATCTGTTCCCCGTCGACCTTGGACCCATTTGTCGATGGATTTTATTACAGATTTACCCATGTGCAACAAGTTCAATACCATCTGGGTGGTAGTTGACCGGTTCACCAAGATGGCACACTTCATTCCTCTCACCGGTCTTCCGTCAGCTCCCAAGTTGGCTCAAGTATTCATACAAGAGATCTTCCGACTCCACGGTCTTCCTGAAGAAATTATCTCAGATCGAGGAGTTCAATTCACAGCCAAATTCTGGCGAAGTTTATGTCAAGTCCTCCAAGTCAAGCTAAAGTTTTCCACGGCTTACCATCCTCAGACCAATGGTCAAACCGAGAGGGTGAATCAGGACTTGGAGGTCTTCCTCCGCATCTATGTGTCCTCCTCTCAAGATGACTGGGTTCAATTACTTCCCTGGGCCGAGTTCTGTCATAACAACCAGTATCATTCTTCATCTGCTTCAAAACCATTCTTCACTAACTTTGGATTCCACCCTAAAGTCCCTGAGTTCCAACCGCTTCAAGCAACTTCTGTTCCCGCAGTGGATATCACCTTGCATCAGTTTGCCAATATCTGGAAGAGCGTACGATCAGCTCTGCTCAAGGCATCGTTCAGGTACAAGAAGTTTGCGGATAAGAAGCGTCGAGCAGTTCCTGCTCTCAAGGTGGGTGATCGGGTATGGTTATCCACGAAGAATTTGAGGTTAAGAGTTCCCAGTATGAAGTTTGCACCTCGCTATATCGGTCCTTTCAAGATTGAACAAGTCATCAATCCTGTTGCTTACAGACTTCAGTTGCCTCCCTTCTTAAAAATACCCAGGACATTCCATGTTTCCTTGTTGAAACCGCTGATCTTGAATCGGTTTCATTCCTCACTTCCTCCAACTCCGAAAGTCCAAACTCAACGAGGCGTTGAGTATGAAGTAGCCAAGATCCTGGACTCACGTCACCGTTACGGTCAACTACAATATCTTATTGACTGGAAGGGTTATGGCCCTGAGGAACGTTCATGGACCAATGCTTCTGATGTCCATGCTCCTGCCTTGGTCCGGAGATTCCATTCCAAGTTTCCTCAAAAGCCAAAGAAGTGTCCTGGGGCCACTCCTAAAGGGGGGGGTGCTGTCACGATCCGGGTATCTGGACGCCATTTCTTACCCATCAGATGCCTCCTAAGGCTGGCTCAGCGCTCCAGGACCGGATCCCATCTGTTATCCTAATGTTCACATTCCTGCATCCTCTCCTGTCTCTCTGAGACGCTGTCACAGTAACGCCTTATTACATCTGGCATGGCGTCTCCCGCGGCCTCCGCCGCCGTCCCTAAGCTTCTGCATGCAGAGTGTCAGAGTGGCGATTACGTCAGCCGTGGCCTCCGCTGTGTCCGCGTGGTTGGATGTGCACTTGTCAGCCGGGCGTCTCCAGTGGCCGGCGCCGCCATTACTGTTTTCATTACCACATGGATTACAAACCAAACTTCCCTCCAAGTGTCTGCATGGGCGCAGCCATCTTGGATTCTGTCAGCTGATCATTTCCTCCAATCTGTTCTCAGTATTGTTAATCTGCATAATTGCCTAGCCAATCCCTTCCTTGCTGCAGGTATAAATACACTGTGCCTGAGCAAGGAAGGCGTCAGTGCTTTGGTTGTCAAACCTAGTTCCTGTTTGTCTCTCTCCTGTGATTGTCTTCCAGGTTCCAGCTCCTGTCTCAAGACTTCCACCATAGAGACCCGCACCAGCATTCCACCTGCGGTGTAGCCTGACTCTCCGATCCATTGCGGATTCATCTGTTTCCAGCTACAACATTACCTGCTTCCAGCCCAGCTTCCAGCAGAGTACAGCTTCTCTTAAAGGGCCGGTGTCCTTTCTACACTTTACCACTCTCCACCGGTATTATTATTTCTCCGCTCTCAAATTCTACATTTCATTCATATTGCATCGCTCTCAAGCTTCATTTATTATTTAACTGGTTCCAGCCAGTATCCACTCCGTGCTAACAACAGTCTGGTTCCAGCCAGTATCCACAGCAGCCGTTTTATCTTCAGCAACCCAGCTTTTCCTGGAACACCAGCTGGTACAATCCTGGGTTATCTCCATTGCTACAGTCGGGCCTGGTAAGGACTTTCCATTTAGAAGATTATAAGAACTATCTCACACTACCAGTGCCCTGTGGCTCCTGCCACCCTGTAGTACCCAGGAACTGTATTTATTCTTTGCTGACTTTTATGTTTTCTTTTACTGCTGCTGTGTTGCGGAGTTGTCATAATAAACATCATTGACTTTTATCCAAGTTGTCGTGGTCACGCCTTCGGGCAGTTATTATTCATGTTACTTACATGTCCAGGGGTCTGATACAACCTCCCAGGTTCCGGTACATCTCAGCCCCTACAACTGAGGCTGCCTCCCGTCAGCTCAGGCCCTCAGTTGTGACACTCACAACTGATTGGTCCAGCCTGTTCTTTTAAGCCTCTCAATCCCAAGAGGCTTTGCCAGTTATAACTACTCCATGTGGTGTTCTGCTTCCTGGTTCCTCTCTGGTCTCAGTTCATCTGTCCAGTGGGTATTGCCTTGTTCCAGTATTGAATTCCAGCTTCAACATCTTGCTAACGACTTTAGTCTGCCGACTGCCGCTACCTCCTGTGTCACCCCTGGAGTGCCTGCTGCTGTTCCATCTCCACGGCCCCAGCGTACCATCTGGCCGTGTGCACCCTGCCACCTTCTCCAGTTCCTGTTTGTTCCTGTGTATCCCTGCGGTTGGTCATATACAACACCTCTACCATAACTCCAGTCCAGTTCAGGTATCAAGTGACCCAGACAGGGGGCCGCGACCTGCACGTCGGAAGCCGCGAAGCCCATATCCCCTTGCGGGGTTCCCTGGTGAAAACCTTCCGGCGTGTTAGACTCCGCGCCTCTGTTCTGGGTAACGTCAACCACTTGGTACCTGATCCCGAATTCCGGATTCTGCACTAGTTCCTGACATTATAACTGGCCAACCACTTCCTGGGCATGGACCCGTCACAGCAAAATCCGGCTCAAATCTTGGCTGGTCAAATACAAAATTTGACGCAGCAACTGCAAGATCTAAAGCTCTGAGTTTCCACCCAGGAAGAAACTAGCAGGTCATTGGTTGTAACCAGAGCTCCTGGGCCTGAACCAAAGCTGCATCTTCCAGATCGGTTTACAGGTGACCGGAAACAGTTCCAGAATTTCCGTGATAGCTGCAAGCTATATTTCAGACTCCGGCCATTATCGTCTGGTTCTGAGGCTCAGCGAGTAGGTATCATCATCTCCCTCCTGCAGGGGGAACCCCAGTCCTGGGCGTTCGGATTAAAAACGGAGAATCCCGCCTTGCACACAGTGGATGCCTTTTTTAGCGCCCTAGGAATTCTTTATGATGACCCGGACCGAGCAGCTTCTGCAGAGGCTCACTTACGAGCCCTGAGACAAGGGAAAAACACGGCCGAGGTATACTGCACTGAGTTTCGCAGATGGGCAGGTGATAGTGGTTGGAATGACCCAGCCCTCCGAAGTCAGTTCCGCTTAGGCCTCTCTGAGCAAATTAAAGATTACCTTGTCCAGTATCCTACTCCTGAAATCCTGGACAAGCTCATGCAGTTAGCAATTCGAGTAGATCGTCGGATCAGGGAACGGAGGATGGAGAAAGGTGGAGGGTCACCATCTCCCTCAGCAGTAGCCTTGGAAGAAGCCGAAGATTCCAGTGAACCCATGCAGATTGGGGCCTTTCGTCTTTCTGCTCAGGAAAAATCTCGTAGACGATCGATGGGCCTATGCTTATATTGTGGAGCAAAGGGTCATTTTGCTAATGTTTGCACCCTGAAGTCGGGAAAAGACAAGACCCAGGGGTAAAAGGGGAGTTACTCCTGGGTCTGGCTGGAATCTCTCCAAAAAATTCAGTCTTGCTTCCAGTTCAAATTAGTCTACCTACTCAGCAAGTTGCAGTCAAGGCTTTTGTTGATTGTGGTGCAGCTGCCAACTTTATGGATATCTCTTTCGCCCGGTCCTGGAACATTCCTATACTAAAGATGAAGCCTTCTGTGACTATTTGTGGCCTTGACGGTAACCCCCTCCTCAGTGGGCAAGTGTCTCAGCAAACTCCTCCTGTTCATTTAACTACTGGTCTTCTGCATTCGGAGAAGATTATTTTCCTCCTTGTCAATTGCCCCATGGCCTCCATAGTCCTAGGGCTTTCATGGTTGAAATCCCATAATCCATCCATCTGCTGGAAGACAGGAGAACTCTTACAGTGGGGAACAGAATGTACAGGAAGATGTCTGTCCTTGCCAGTGCGATGCTCTCAAGTTATACCAGAGGGGCTACCGACTCCATATCATTCATTTGCGGATGTCTTCTCCAAGAAAGAGGCGGATACTCTTCCCCCCCATCGACCTTACGACTGTGCCATCAGTCTGGTATCTGAAGATAAATTACCTAAGGGTAGATTATATGCTCTTTCTTTGCCAGAAACTAAAGCCATGGAAGACTATATTCAGGAGAACCTAAGCAAAGGGTTTATTCGTCCCTCAAAATCACCAGTAGGAGCAGGATTCTTCTTTGTGGCAAAAAAGGACGGCTCCTTACGTCCATGCATTGATTATAGAGGACTCAACAAAATCACGGTTAAGAATTCTTATCCTTTGCCTTTGATTTCCGTGTTGTTTGATCAACTCCAGATGGCGGAAATCTTCTCTAAAATTGATCTTCGGGGGGCATATAACCTCATACGAATTAAGGCCGGTGACGAGTGGAAGACGGCCTTCAACACTCATTCTGGGCATTATGAATACCTTGTTATGCCATTTGGATTGTCAAATGCTCCTGCCGTCTTCCAAGATTTTATCAATGATGTGCTCCGAGAATTCCTGGGAAAATTTGTTGTGGTCTACTTGGACGACATCCTGATATATTCACGGTCACTTGAGCAGCATCGAGTCCATGTCCAGATGGTGTTGCAAAAGCTCCGGGAGCACCATCTATACGCCAAGTGTGAATTCGAAGTGAAGGAAGTCGCTTTCTTAGGATACGTCATCTCTCCCAAGGGGTTCTCCATGGATCCCAGTAAGCTTCAAGCAATTCAAGATTGGGCACAACCTACTAACCTTAAAGCTATACAACGCTTTCTTGGGTTCGCTAATTATTACAGGAGATTTATTCGTTCATTTTCAGACATTGTTGCACCTATTGTTGCTTTGACCAAGAAAGGTGCGGATCCATCACATTGGTCACCTTCAGCTCTACAAGCTTTTCTCAAGTTAAAAAAAGCCTTTATATCTGCACCTGTTCTTAGTCATCCAAATCCTGACCTACCTTTTGTTATGGAAGTGGATGCTTCTGAAGTGGGAGTGGGAGCAGTCCTATCACAGAAAGATCCAGTGGATTCTAAACTTCACCCGTGCTCTTTTCTGTCCAGAAAGTTCTCTCCTGCCGAAGCCAACTATGATGTTGGAAATCGTGAACTGCTTGCTATCAAGTGGGCTCTAGAAGAATGGAGGCATTGGTTTGAAGGGGCGAGACACGTGATTACAATCCTCACTGACCATAAAAACTTATCCTATATTGAGTCAGCCAAGAGACTGAATCCAAGACAGGCACGATGGGCATTATTCTTCACTAGATTCAACTATGTGATCTCCTATCGGCCAGGATCGAAGAATCTTAAAGCAGATGCCTTGTCACGAAGCTTCCTTCCAATTCAAAATTCATCCTGCTCTTCTGAACCAATTATTCCTGTTTCCAATATCCATGCTGGTCTTGCTCAAGGTTTAGTCTCCCAGATTCAAGCCAAACAGTCTCTTGCACCCATGGGGACTCCCTCAAGACTCCTCTTTGTCCCTAAAGAGTACAGGAAAGCAGTTTTATCTGAATTCATGTAAAAGAGTCTCTGGGCATCCAGGGATTTCTAAGACTCTGGATTTATTGTCTCGCTCAGTTTGGTGGCCTTCTATGTATCAAGATGTTAGAGAGTTCATTCTTGCTTGTGAGATCTGTGCTCAACATAAAACTCCTCGTAAAGCTCCCATGGGACATCTTACGCCTCTTACGGTTCCCTCAAGACCTTGGTCCCATATTTCTATGGACTTTGTGGTTGATCTTCCCAAGTCATCGGGGTACAATACCATTTGGGTTGTGGTAGACTGGTTCAGTAAGATGGCTCACTTTGTTCCTCTTCGCAAGCTCCCCAGTGCCAGGGAATTGGCAACCTTGTTTATCCAACATATCTTTAAATTACATGGATTACCACAGGACATCGTCTCCGACAGAGGAACTCAGTTTATTGCTCAATTCTGGCGAGCTTTCTGTTCAGCCTTGGATATTAATCTTAGTCTGTCCTCTGGTTATCATCCGCAATCCAATGAACAGACTGAGCGAGTGAACCAGTCTCTTGAACAGTATCTCCGTTGTTATGTTTCCAAGTACCATAACGATTGGGTGGACCATCTGGCATTTGCTGAATTTGCATATAATAATTCCAGTCACTCTTCTTCATCCATGTCACCCTTCTTTTGTCTCTCTGGGTTCCATCCTAGGTCTAACGCTTTTGACATCCTGCAGCAACAGACTTCTTCCCTTGATCCTGTAGCTCATCTGAGGAAAATTTGGAGGAGAGTACGTCTGGCACTCAACCAAGTCTCTGTTCGTTCCAAACAATTTGCTGACAGACGACGAAGACCTTGTACCCTTAAAGTGGGTGACATGGTGTGGCTGTCCACTCGAAATATCAAGTTACGCCAGCCCTCTCAAAAATTTGGGCCTAGGTTCATTGGTCCATTCCGGATTATTAGACAGATTAATCCAGTAGCCTTTCGACTCCTTTTACCAAAATCACTTAAGATCAATAACATTTTCCACTGTTTCTTGTTGAAACCAGCATTTGTGTCCCAGAGATTTAGAAGATCTCCTTCCAGAAGGCCTGCCGCTGTGTTAGTTCAAGGTCACAAGGAGTTTGTTGTGGAAAAGATTCTGGATTCCAAGTTCAGGAGGGGTCAAGTTCATTTCCTCGTGCATTGGAAGGGTTACGGTCCGGAAGAGAGAACCTGGGTACCAGAGCGGTTTCTTCATGCACCCAGACTTAAGACGTCTTTCTTCTGTGAATTTCCGGATAAGCCTGGTTCTAGGGGTTTTTAACCCCTCTTCAAGGGGAGGGTACTGTTACAATCCTGAGCACTCATGTTTTGTTTTTGTTATAAATTACCTTTGCTTCAGTTTGTGGAACTACAGGTCACAGCTAGCTCCTGCATAGTTGTCTCCCAGTGCCTTTGCTCCTGCACTCAGCAACTGACTTCACAGGTGTCTGGATTCTGTAATTACAGCTCGTTACCTGGAAACTACTATTCAGCTTGCCAGCCTGCTCAGTCTGCACTGCAGCTGCATGTTATATCAATTACTGGGGGCCTGTCTGGTGCTCACAAATGATTGGACCAGCCTGTTCTTTTAAGCCTCTCAATCCCAAGAGGCTTTGCCAGTTATAACTACTCCATGTGGTGTTCTGCTTCCTGGTTCCTCTCTGGTCTCAGTTCATCTGTCCAGTGGGTATTGCCTTGTTCCAGTATTGAATTCCAGCTTCAACATCTTGCTAACTGTTAGGCGCCGAGGGTCCGCTCGTCAGTGCGGCCCGGCGCCTAGCAACCAGGGACGCCGTACGCGGACAGCCGCCGGCTCCCTGGCAACGCTAGACGCCGGGCGCACGGAGCCGCACAGACCCTAGCAACGGGGACGCCACTGTCGGACCGCGTTCCCCGTTGCTGGGTCCAAAGTTAATTACCACACTTGTTTCCTGGCCGTGCAGTATGGCAGCTGCACGGCATGTTTGTAATTAGCCCTGTCTGGCACCTGATTGGAGGGCTTCCATTTAAAGGCACTCTCAGGACTTCTCACAGACGCCGGTAATAGCTTCCTGTTTTCTGTATCTGTTGCAGAGAGTGTTTCCAGTCCTGCTCTTTCCGGTCGTTCCTGTCCTCAGTGGTCCAGTACTCGGAAGTTGTCATCTGTTCCTGGAGTCCTGACCGAGCACCTTTAACATCCTGTGGTGTTCGTGAGTCGCGGCGTAGCCGTGTGTTGCGGCTTGACCGCTTACTATTTATTATTTGTTATATTGAGTCTCAGAGCTTTTGCGGAGGATTCCGCTCCCACAAATCCACTCTGGTATCCAGCGGTGCTGGGTAGGAGTAACGGATTAGTGGATTTTGGTTGTCCTTTTCCCTGGCGGTTTGTCCGCACATACTTCTGGTTTAAGTTTAGTTAGCTTGTAGCCCCTGGCCTGGTTGTTTAGTCAGAGGGCCCCTTGTTATCACCCTGTCTCGGATTTCCCTTTGTCTCCCATTAAGACCTGAGGGGGCATCGGAGTTGGGCAGACATAATCCGCCCTTCAAACGCGGCTGCCATGGGCTCAAGCAACCATAGTCTCGCAGGAGATTTCTGATAACACGGGCGAGACAACGAAGTTAGGGCGCCAGGGGTTACTAGGCTTTCCTGCTCCCGTAACCAGCATTCCCTTCCAGTACTCTGGCCTTTGTCATAAGATCTCCTCTGGTCAGAAATACTGGAATCATAACATTATTACCGGCCACACCAAAACTTAAAATTAAACAAGGTTTGATTTTTTCCCTTATTTCAGTTTGGAAGATTTGTCGGCCTCATGAATCCCACTGGTTTAGGGCCAAATCCTGGCCAGCTTCTAGTTAGCCAGATTCAAGAACTTACTCAGATGGTTCAGGATCTTTCCCTTCGGGTGAAGTCGCAGGAAGATCTTTTACGGACTTCCCCGAGGGTCGTCCCTGAACCGAAAATGCATTTGCCTGACCGTTTTTCTGGTGATAGGAAGCAGTTTTTTAATTTTAAAGAGTCTTGTAAACTTTATTTTCGCTTAAGACCAATCTCCTCAGGTACGGAATCTCAGCGGGTCGGAATTATTATTTCTTTACTTTAGGGGGATCCCCAGACCTGGGCTTTTGGTTTAAGAACAGAGGATCCGGCATTATTGTCTGTAGACGCCTTTCTGGGGTCTTTAGGGCTTTTGTATGATGACCCTGATAGAGAGGCATCCGCCGAGAGTCAGTTGCGTGCTCTCAGACAGGGTAGGAATCCCGCAGAGATTTATTGTACGGAGTTTCGCCGTTGGTCGAACGACTGTGGCTGGAATGACCCCGCCCTGCGCAGTCAGTTTCGCCTCGGCTTATCTGAGTCTATAAAAGACAGTCTCCTTCAGTATCCCGCTCCTGAGACTCTCGATAAACTCATGGAGCTTTCTATTAAGATTGATCGTCGTCTCAGAGAGCGGAGGGCTGAAAAAGGAGCACCTGTCGGGTCTTCTCCTTGTGTTTTTTCCATTCCTGTGGACTTAGAGGAGCCCATGCAGATGGGTCTCTCCAAGCTGTCTCCTGAAGAAAGAACCAGAAGGCAAAATTCTGGTCTTTGTTTGTACTGTGGGGGTAAGGGACATTTTGCCCGTAATTGTCCGAACAAGTCGGGAAACGCCTCGACCAATTGTGAGGGGGTTCACTTTGGTCTGCAGCTTATCTCCTTGAATAATTCCCTGTTAGTCCCAGCAAAAGTTTCCTTTGGCAGCCTCTGTTCTTCGGTGTCGGCTTTTGTTGACAGTGGAGCTGCAGGGAACTTTATGAACTTAACGTGGGCCAAGGCCTTAGGTATTCCTCAGTTAACCTTGGGTAGGCGTATCACCATGCATGGTTTAGATGGGAGTCCCTTGTCCAATGGGGTTATTTCCCTCTGTACACCCCCTGTTCTACTTTCGGTAGGAGCTCTTCATTCCGAAAAGATTGAATTTTTCCTTACCCATTGCCCTGCAGTTCCAGTGGTTCTGGGTCACCCTTGGCTGGCCTTTCATAATCCCATCATTGATTGGCAGTCGGGGGAGATCTCACAATGGGGTACCATCTGTAATAAGGAATGTATTACGTTTCCCATCAGAATAGCTGCTGCCATTCCCGAACCCATTCCTGTGGAATACCAGGATTTTGTTGATGTATTTTCCAAGGGCAATGCAGACATTCTGCCTCCCCATCGGCCTTATGATTGTGCTATTGAGCTAATTCCTGGTGCCACATTGCCAAAGGGAAGGTTATATGCATTTTCCGGACCAGAAACTGTGGCCATGAATGAGTATGTTAAAGAGAGCCTAGGGAAAGGATTTATCAGGCCATCTAAATCCCCGTTAAGTGCAGGCTTCTTCTTTGTGGAGAAGAAAGATGGATCACTCAGACCTTGCATTGACTTTAGAGCCTTGAATAAGATCTCAGTAAAAAATTAGAGATGAGCGGGTTCGGTTTCTTTGAATCCGAACCCGCACGAACTTCACTTTTTTTTTCACGGGTCCGAGCGACTCGGATCTTCCCGCCTTGCTCGGTTAACCCGAGCGCGCCCGAACGTCATCATGACGCTGTCGGATTCTCGCGAGACTCGGATTCTATATAAGGAGCCGCGCGTCGCCGCCATTTTCACACGTGCATTGAGATTGATAGGGAGAGGACGTGGCTGGCGTCCTCTCCATTAGAATAGATTAGAAGAGAGAGAGAGAGAGAGAGATTGTGCAGACAGAGTTTACCACAGTGACCAGTGCAGTTGTTGTTAAGTTAACTTTTATTTAATATATCCGTTCTCTGCTATATCCGTTCTCTGCCTGAAAAAAACGATACACAGCAGTCACACAGTGTGACTCAGTCTGTGTGCACTCAGCTCAGCCCAGTGTGCTGCACATCAATGTATAAAAGCTTATAATAATTGTGGGGGAGACTGGGGAGCACTGCAGGTTGTTATAGCAGGAGCCAGGAGTACATAATATTATATTAATTTAAAATTAAACAGTGCACACTTTTGCTGCAGGAGTGCCACTGCCAGTGTGACTAGTGGTGACCAGTGCCTGACCACCAGTATAGTAGTATATTGTTGTATACTATCTCTTTATCAACCAGTCTATATTAGCAGCAGACACAGTACAGTGCGGTAGTTCACGGCTGTGGCTACCTCTGTGTCGGCAGTCGGCACTCGGCAGGCAGTCCGTCCATCCATAATTGTATAATTATATACCACCTAACCGTGGTATTTTTTTTTCTTTCTTTATACCGTCGTCATAGTCATACTAGTTGTTACGAGTATACTACTATCTCTTTATCAACCAGTGTACAGTGCGGTAGTTCACGGCTGTGGCTACCTCTGTGTCGGCAGTCGGCAGGCAGTCCGTCCATCCATAATTGTATTATTATAATATATACCACCTAACCGTGGTTTTTTTTTCATTCTTTATACCGTCATAGTGTCATACTAGTTGTTACGAGTATACTACTATCTCTTTATCAACCAGTGTACAGTGCGGTAGTTCACGGCTGTGGCTACCTCTGTGTCGGCAGTCGGCAGGCAGTCCGTCCATCCATAATTGTATTATAATATATACCACCTAACCGTGGTTTTTTTTTCATTCTTTATACCGTCATAGTGTCATACTAGTTGTTACGAGTATACTACTATCTCTTTATCAACCAGTGTACAGTGCGGTAGTTCACGGCTGTGGCTACCTCTGTGTCGGCAGTCGGCAGGCAGTCCGTCCATCCATAATTGTATTATAATATATACCACCTAACCGTGGTTTTTTTTTCATTCTTTATACCGTCATAGTCAGTCATACTAGTTGTTACGAGTATACTACTATCTCTTTATCAACCAGTGTACAGTGCGGTAGTTCACGGCTGTGGCTACCTCTGTGTCGGCACTCGGCAGGCAGTCCGTCCATCCATAATTGTATTATAATATATACCACCTAACCGTGGTTTTTTTTTCATTCTTTATACCGTTATAGTGTCATACTAGTTGTTACGAGTATACTACTATCTCTTTATCAACCAGTGTACAGTGCGGTAGTTCACGGCTGTGGCTACCTCTGTGTCGGCAGTCGGCAGGCAGTCCGTCCATCCATAATTGTATTATAATATATACCACCTAACCGTGGTTTTTTTTTCATTCTTTATACCGTCATAGTGTCATACTAGTTGTTACGAGTATACTACTATCTCTTTATCAACCAGTGTACAGTGCGGTAGTTCACGGCTGTGGCTACCTCTGTGTCGGCAGTCGGCAGGCAGTCCGTCCATCCATAATTGTATTATAATATATACCACCTAACCGTGGTTTTTTTTTCATTCTTTATACCGTCATAGTCAGTCATACTAGTTGTTACGAGTATACTACTATCTCTTTATCAACCAGTGTACAGTGCGGTAGTTCACGGCTGTGGCTACCTCTGTGTCGGAACTCGGCAGGCAGTCCGTCCATCCATAATTGTATTACAATATATACCACCTAACCGTGGTTTTTTTTTCATTCTTTATACCGTCATAGTCAGTCATACTAGTTGTTACGAGTATACTACTATCTCTTTATCAACCAGTGTACAGTGCGGTAGTTCACGGCTGTGGCTACCTCTGTGTCGGAACTCGGCAGGCAGTCCGTCCATCCATAATTGTATTACAATATATACCACCTAACCGTGGTTTTTTTTTCATTCTTTATACCGTCATAGTCAGTCATACTAGTTGTTACGAGTATACTACTATCTCTTTATCAACCAGTGTACAGTGCGGTAGTTCACGGCTGTGGCTACCTCTGTGTCGGAACTCGGCAGGCAGTCCGTCCATCCATAATTGTATTATTATAATATATACCACCTAACCGTGGTTTTTTTTTCATTCTTTATACCGTCATAGTGTCATACTAGTTGTTACGAGTATACTACTATCTCTTTATCAACCAGTGTACAGTGCGGTAGTTCACGGCTGTGGCTACCTCTGTGTCGGCAGTCGGCAGGCAGTCCGTCCATCCATAATTGTATTATAATATATACCACCTAACCGTGGTTTTTTTTTCATTCTTTATACCGTCATAGTCAGTCATACTAGTTGTTACGAGTATACTACTATCTCTTTATCAACCAGTGTACAGTGCGGTAGTTCACGGCTGTGGCTACCTCTGTGTCGGAACTCGGCAGGCAGTCCGTCCATCCATAATTGTATTACAATATATACCACCTAACCGTGGTTTTTTTTTCATTCTTTATACCGTCATAGTCAGTCATACTAGTTGTTACGAGTATACTACTATCTCTTTATCAACCAGTGTACAGTGCGGTAGTTCACGGCTGTGGCTACCTCTGTGTCGGCACTCGGCAGGCAGTCCGTCCATCCATAATTGTATTACAATATATACCACCTAACCGTGGTTTTTTTATACCACCTAACCGTGGCAGTCCGTCCATAATTGTATACTAGTATCCAATCCATCCATCTCCATTGTTTACCTGAGGTGCCTTTTAGTTCTGCCAATAAAATATGGAGAACAAAAAAGTTGAGGTTCCAAAATTAGGGAAAGATCAAGATCCACTTCCACCTCGTGCTGAAGCTGCTGCCACTAGTCATGGCCGAGACGATGAAATGCCAGCAACGTCGTCTGCCAAGGCCGATGCCCAATGTCATAGTACAGAGCATGTCAAATCCAAAACACCAAATATCAGAAAAAAAAGGACTCCAAAACCTAAAATAAAATTGTCGGAGGAGAAGCGTAAACTTGCCAATATGCCATTTACCACACGGAGTGGCAAGGAACGGCTGAGGCCCTGGCCTATGTTCATGGCTAGTGGTTCAGCTTCACATGAGGATGGAAGCACTCAGCCTCTCGCTAGAAAACTGAAAAGACTCAAGCTGGCAAAAGCACCGCAAAGAACTGTGCGTTCTTTGAAATCCCAAATCCACAAGGAGAGTCCAATTGTGTCGGTTGCGATGCCTGACCTTCCCAACACTGGACGTGAAGAGCATGCGCCTTCCACTATTTGCATGCCCCCTGCAAGTGCTGGAAGGAGCACCCGCAGTCCAGTTCCTGATAGTCAGATTGAAGATGTCAGTGTTGAAGTACACCAGGATGAGGAGGATATGGGTGTTGCTGGCGCTGGGGAGGAAATTGACCAGAAGGATTCTGATGGTGAGGTGGTTTGTTTAAGTCAGGCACCCGGGGAGACACCTGTTGTCCGTGGGAGGAATATGGCCGTTGACATGCCAGGTGAAAATACCAAAAAAATCAGCTCTTCGGTGTGGAGGTATTTCACCAGAAATGCGGACAACAGGTGTCAAGCCGTGTGTTCCCTTTGTCAAGCTGTAATAAGTAGGGGTAAGGACGTTAACCACCTCGGAACATCCTCCCTTATACGTCACCTGCAGCGCATTCATAATAAGTCAGTGACAAGTTCAAAAACTTTGGGTGACAGCGGAAGCAGTCCACTGACCAGTAAATCCCTTCCTCTTGTAACCAAGCTCACGCAAACCACCCCACCAACTCCCTCAGTGTCAATTTCCTCCTTCCCCAGGAATGCCAATAGTCCTGCAGGCCATGTCACTGGCAAGTCTGACGAGTCCTCTCCTGCCTGGGATTCCTCCGATGCATCCTTGCGTGTAACGCCTACTGCTGCTGGCGCTGCTGTTGTTGCCGCTGGGAGTCGATGGTCATCCCAGAGGGGAAGTCGTAAGCCCACTTGTACTACTTCCAGTAAGCAATTGACTGTTCAACAGTCCTTTGCGAGGAAGATGAAATATCACAGCAGTCATCCTACTGCAAAGCGGATAACTGAGTCCTTGACAACTATGTTGGTGTTAGACGTGCGTCCGGTATCCGCCGTTAGTTCACAGGGAACTAGACAATTTATTGAGGCAGTGTGCCCCCGTTACCAAATACCATCTAGGTTCCACTTCTCTAGGCAGGCGATACCGAGAATGTACACGGACGTCAGAAAAAGACTCACCAGTGTCCTAAAAAATGCAGTTGTACCCAATGTCCACTTAACCACGGACATGTGGACAAGTGGAGCAGGGCAGGGTCAGGACTATATGACTGTGACAGCCCACTGGGTAGATGTATGGACTCCCGCCGCAAGAACAGCAGCGGCGGCACCAGTAGCAGCATCTCGCAAACGCCAACTCTTTCCTAGGCAGGCTACGCTTTGTATCACCGCTTTCCAGAATACGCACACAGCTGAAAACCTCTTACGGCAACTGAGGAAGATCATCGCGGAATGGCTTACCCCAATTGGACTCTCCTGTGGATTTGTGGCATCGGACAACGCCAGCAATATTGTGTGTGCATTAAATATGGGCAAATTCCAGCACGTCCCATGTTTTGCACATACCTTGAATTTGGTGGTGCAGAATTTTTTAAAAAACGACAGGGGCGTGCAAGAGATGCTGTCGGTGGCCAGAAAAATTGCGGGACACTTTCGGCGTACAGGCACCACGTACAGAAGACTGGAGCACCACCAAAAACTACTGAACCTGCCCTGCCATCATCTGAAGCAAGAAGTGGTAACGAGGTGGAATTCAACCCTCTATATGCTTCAGAGGTTGGAGGAGCAGCAAAAGGCCATTCAAGCCTATACAATTGAGCACGATATAGGAGATGGAATGCACCTGTCTCAAGTGCAGTGGAGAATGATTTCAACGTTGTGCAAGGTTCTGATGCCCTTTGAACTTGCCACACGTGAAGTCAGTTCAGACACTGCCAGCCTGAGTCAGGTCATTCCCCTCATCAGGCTTTTGCAGAAGAAGCTGGAGGCATTGAAGAAGGAGCTAACACGGAGCGATTCCGCTAGGCATGTGGGACTTGTGGATGCAGCCCTTAATTCGCTTAACAAGGATTCACGGGTGGTCAATCTGTTGAAATCAGAGCACTACATTTTGGCCACCGTGCTCGATCCTAGATTTAAAGCCTACCTTGGATCTCTCTTTCCGGCAGACACAGGTCTGCTGGGGTTGAAAGACCTGCTGGTGACAAAATTGTCAAGTCAAGCGGAACGCGACCTGTCAACATCTCCTCCTTCACATTCTCCCGCAACTGGGGGTGCGAGGAAAAGGCTCAGAATTCCGAGCCCACCCGCTGGCGGTGATGCAGGGCAGTCTGGAGCGACTGCTGATGCTGACATCTGGTCCGGACTGAAGGACCTGACAACGATTACGGACATGTCGTCTACTGTCACTGCATATGATTCTCTCAACATTGATAGAATGGTGGAGGATTATATGAGTGACCGCATCCAAGTAGGCACGTCACACAGTCCGTACTTATACTGGCAGGAAAAAGAGGCAATTTGGAGGCCCTTGCACAAACTGGCTTTATTCTACCTAAGTTGCCCTCCCACAAGTGTGTACTCCGAAAGAGTGTTTAGTGCCGCCGCTCACCTTGTCAGCAATCGGCGTACGAGGTTACATCCAGAAAATGTGGAGAAGATGATGTTCATTAAAATGAATTATAATCAATTCCTCCGCGGAGACATTGACCAGCAGCAATTGCCTCCACAAAGTACACAGGGAGCTGAGGTGGTGGATTCCAGTGGGGACGAATTGATAATCTGTGAGGAGGGGGATGTACACGGTGATATATCGGAGGGTGAAGATGAGGTGGACATCTTGCCTCTGTAGAGCCAGTTTGTGCAAGGAGAGATTAATTGCTTCTTTTTTGGGGGGGGTCCAAACCAACCCGTCATATCAGTCACAGTCGTGTGGCAGACCCTGTCACTGAAATGATGGGTTGGTTAAAGTGTGCATGTCCTGTTTTGTTTATACAACATAAGGGTGGGTGGGAGGGCCCAAGGATAATTCCATCTTGCACCTCTTTTTTCTTTTCTTTTTCTTTGCATCATGTGCTGATTGGGGAGGGTTTTTTGGAAGGGACATCCTGCGTGACACTGCAGTGCCACTCCTAGATGGGCCCGGTGTTTGTGTCGGCCACTAGGGTCGCTAATCTTACTCACACAGCTACCTCATTGCGCCTCTTTTTTTCTTTGCGTCATGTGCTGTTTGGGGAGGGTTTTTTGGAAGGGACATCCTGCGTGACACTGCAGTGCCACTCCTAGATGGGCCCGGTGTTTGTGTCGGCCACTAGGGTCGCTAATCTTACTCACACAGTCAGCTACCTCATTGCGCCTCTTTTTTTCTTTGCGTCATGTGCTGTTTGGGGAGGGTTTTTTGGAAGGGCCATCCTGCGTGACACTGCAGTGCCACTCCTAGATGGGCCCGGTGTTTGTGTCGGCCACTAGGGTCGCTAATCTTACTCACACAGCTACCTCATTGCGCCTCTTTTTTTCTTTGCGTCATGTGCTGTTTGGGGAGGGTTTTTTGGAAGGGCCATCCTGCGTGACACTGCAGTGCCACTCCTAGATGGGCCCGGTGTTTGTGTCGGCCACTAGGGTCGCTAATCTTACTCACACAGCTACCTCATTGCGCCTCTTTTTTTCTTTGCGTCATGTGCTGTTTGGGGAGGGTTTTTTGGAAGGGACATCCTGCGTGACACTGCAGTGCCACTCCTAGATGGGCCCGGTGTTTGTGTCGGCCACTAGGGTCGCTTATCTTACTCACACAGCGACCTCGGTGCAAATTTTAGGACTAAAAATAATATTGTGAGGTGTGAGGTATTCAGAATAGACTGAAAATGAGTGTAAATTATGGTTTTTGAGGTTAATAATACTTTGGGATCAAAATGACCCCCAAATTCTATGATTTAAGCTGTTTTTTAGTGTTTTTGGAAAAAAACACCCGAATCCAAAACACACCCGAATCCGACAAAAATAATTCGGTGAGGTTTTGCCAAAACGCGTTCGAACCCAAAACACGGCCGCGGAACCGAACCCAAAACCAAAACACAAAACCCGAAAAATTTCAGGCGCTCATCTCTATAAAAAATACTTACCCTTTGCCGCTGATTTCTGTCCTCTTTGATCAGCTACGTTCGGCTGTGATTTTTTCTAAGATTGACCTGAGAGGAGCATATAACCTCATCCGAATCAAGTCAGGAGATGAGTGGAAAACGGCATTCAGTACTCAGTCGGGTCACTACGAGTATCTGGTTATGCCATTCGGCCTGTCTAACGCTCCTGCAGTTTTCCAGGATCTCATTAACGACGTGCTCCGTGATTTTCTTGGAAGATTCGTGGTCGTTTACTTAGACGATATCTTGATCTATTCTGACTCTATTGAACAACATGTTACCCAGGTGCGTCAGGTTCTTCAAAAATTACATGAAAATCACCTATATGCCAAGCTGGAGAAGTGTGAATTTCATGTCACGGAGGTATCCTTTTTGGGGTACATTATTTCCCCTCGGGGATTCTGTATGGAACCAAAGAAGCTCCAAGCCATCCTTAGTTGGGCGCAACCCACCAACTTAAAAGCAATTCAGCGCTTTTTAGGGTTTGCGAATTATTATAGAAGATTTATTCATTCTTTTTCCGACCTGGTTGCTCCCATTGTGGCACTTGCTAAGAAGGGAGCGGATCCAACCAGTTGGTCTCGTGAAGCTGAGTTATCTTTTCAGGCCTTGAAACAAGCCTTCGTCTCAGCCCCAGTCCTCAGACATCCCAACCCAGAATTGCCTTTCATTGTTGAGGTTGATGCCTCGGAGGTTGGAGTAGGGGCTATCCTGTCTCAGAAGGATCCGGACTCTCTAGAATTACATCCTTGTGCCTTTATGTCCAGGAAATTCTCATCTGCTGAATCCAACTACGATGTTGGTAACCGGGAATTACTGGCTATTAAATGGGCTTTCGAAGAGTGGAGGCATTGGCTTGAGGGAGCAACACATACCATTTCAGTTTTGACTGATCACAAAAATCTTCAGTACATCGAATCAGCTAAACGGCTGAATGCCCGGCAGGCTCGTTGGGCTTTATTTTTTACTCGTTTCAAGTTCATTATCACCTTCAGGCCAGGTTCCAAGAATACCAAGGCGGATGCCCTATCACGCAGTTTTCTTCCAGTTCATGATAACAGTCCTGTTACTCCCATACTTCCGTCTTCAGTCATTCGGGCAGGCCTCACACAAGATTTATTTACCCAGTTAAAGCAGCTTCAACATCAAGCTCCTGGAAATACTCCTGCTGGTCGTCTTTATGTCCCTGAGTTTTTGAGAGCAACTGTTTTGACTGAGTTTCATGATAGCAAAGTTGCCGGGCATCCGGGGATCTCTAAGACTTTGGAATTAGTCTCCCGCTCAGTATGGTGGCCTGGTCTTTCGAAAGACATTAAGGAGTTTGTTTTTTCTTGTCAGGTCTGTGCACAGCATAAAGTTCCCCGTTCCTTGCCTATCGGGCAACTTATGCCCTTGAATGTTCCTCTCAGGCCATGGTCTCATATTTCCATGGATTTTGTGGTAGACCTCCCTCTGTCAGCCGGATGCCGAGTCATATGGGTAGTAGTGGACCGTTTTAGCAAGATGGCCCATTTCATTGCTCTTCCCCGACTGCCATCTGCCCAGGGATTGGCAGTTTTGTTCCTCCGTCATGTTTTCAGACTCCATGGGTTACCTACTGATATTGTTTCTGATCGGGGTCCACAATTCATTGCACAATTTTGGAAGTCTTTTTGTGCCTCATTAAAGATGAAATTGTCTTTGACGTCTGGCTACCATCCCCAATCCAACGGGCAGACTGAGCGAGTTAATCAATCATTAAAACAGTATTTGCGTTTGTACTCAGCCAAACTCCAAAATGATTGGTCTGAGTTTCTTCCTTTGGCGGAGTTTGCTTACAACAATTCCTGTCATTCCTCCACCAATGTGTCTCCATTCTTTACAGTTTTTGGTTTTCACCCCAGAGCTAATTCCTTTTTTCAACATTCCTCTGTCTCCTCGATAACCTTAACCTCTCATCTCAGACTCATTTGGAGAAAAGTGCACCTTGCTCTCAGAAAAGCGGCATTTCGGGAGAAAAATGTTTCTGACAGGCTCCGGCGGCCTTGCACTTTTAAGGTAGGAGATAGGGTATGGTTGTCGACTCGCAACATTAAAATTCGACAAACCTCAGCCAGATTGGGTCCCAAATTTATTGGACCATTTCATATTATTAAAAAAATCAATCCAGTTGCTTTCCGGTTACGTTTACCAAGAGCTCTCCGGATCGGAAATACGTTCCATTGCTCCTTGTTGAAACCATACGTTTCTTCCAGTAGATTTCCTCGAAAGATCTCTCAGGGGAAATCACCAGTAGATGTACAGGGTCATCAGGAGTTCTTGGTGGAGAAGGTTCTTGATTCCAAGTTGTCCCGGGGTCGGCTTTATTTTCTGGTACACTGGAGAGGTTATGGTCCAGAAGAAAGGTCTTGGGTCCTGGATAAGGATCTCCATGCCCCGAGGCTCAAGAGGGCATTTTTTCGAGAATTTCCTCGGAAACCTGGCTTTAGGGGTTCCTTGACCCCTCCTCAAGGGGGGGGTACTGTTAGGCGCCGAGGGTCCGCTCGTCAGTGCGGCCCGGCGCCTAGCAACCAGGGACGCCGTACGCGGACAGACGCCGGCTCCCTGGCAACGCTAGACGCCGGGCGCACGGAGCCGCACAGACCCTAGCAACGGGGACGCCACTGTCGGACCGCGTTCCCCGTTGCTGGGTCCAAAGTTAATTACCACACTTGTTTCCTGGCCGTGCAGTATGGCAGCTGCACGGCATGTTTGTAATTAGCCCTGTCTGGCACCTGATTGGAGGGCTTCCATTTAAAGGCACTCTCAGGACTTCTCACAGACGCCGGTAATAGCTTCCTGTTTTCTGTATCTGTTGCAGAGAGTGTTTCCAGTCCTGCTCTTTCCGGTCGTTCCTGTCCTCAGTGGTCCAGTACTCGGAAGTTGTCATCTGTTCCTGGAGTCCTGACCGAGCACCTTTAACATCCTGTGGTGTTCATGAGTCGCGGCGTAGCCGTGTGTTGCGGCTTGACCGCTTACTATTTATTATTTGTTATATTGAGTCTCGGAGCTTTTGCGGAGGATTCCGCTCCCACAAATCCACTCTGGTATCCAGCGGTGCTGGGTAAGAGTAACGGATTAGTGGATTTTGGTTGTCCTTTTCCCTGGCGGTTTGTCCGCACATACTTCTGGTTTAAGTTTAGTTAGCTTGTAGCCCCTGGCCTGGTTGTTTAGTCAGAGGGCCCCTTGTTATCACCCTGTCTCGGATTTCCCTTTGTCTCCCATTAAGACCTGAGGGGGCATCGGAGTTGGGCAGACATAATCCGCCCTTCAAACGCGGCTGCCATGGGCTCAAGCAACCATAGTCTCGCAGGGGATTTCTGATAACACGGGCGAGACAACGGAGTTAGGGCGCCAGGGGTTACTAGGCTTTCCTGCTCCCGTAACCAGCATTCCCTTCCTGTACTCTGGCCTTTGTCATAAGATCTCCTCTGGTCAGAAGTACTGGAATCATAACACTAACGACTTTAGTCTGCCGACTGCCGCTACCTCCTGTGTCACCCCTGGAGTGCCTGCTGCTGTTCCATCTCCACGGCCCCAGCGTACCATCTGGCCGTGTGCACCCTGCCACCTTCTCCAGTTCCTGTTTGTTCCTGTGTATCCCTGCGGTTGGTCATATACAACACCTCTACCATAACTCCAGTCCAGTTCAGGTATCAAGTGACCCAGACAGGGGGCCGCGACCTGCACGTCGGAAGCCGCGAAGCCCATATCCCCTTGCGGGGTTCCCTGGTGAAAACCTTCTGGCGTGTTAGACTCCGCGCCTCTGTTCTGGGTAACGTCAACCACTTGGTACCTGATCCCGAATTCCGGATTCTGCACTAGTTCCTGACAGTCAGTAATCGTTGGCAGGTCCTTCAGTCCGGACCAGATGTCAGCACTCGCTCCAGACTGCCCTGCATCACCGCCAGTGGGTGGGCTCGGAATTCTTAGCCTTTTCCTCGCAGCCGCATTTGCGGGAGAATATGAAGGAGGAGCTGTTGACGGGTCACGTTCCGCTTGACTTGACAAGTGTCTCACCAGCAGGTCTTTGCACCTCTGCAGACTTATGTCTGCCGGAAAGAGAGATACAACGTAGGCTTTAAACCTAGGATCGAGCATGGTGGCCAAAATGTAGTGCTCTGATTTCAACAGATTGACCACCCGTGAATCCTGGTTAAGCGAATTAAGTGCTCCATCCACAAGTCCCACATGCCTAGCGGAATTGCTCCATTTTAGCTCCTCCTTCAGTCTCTCCAGCTGCTTCTGCAAAAGCCTGATGAGGGGAATGACCTGACTCAGGCTGGCAGTGTCTGAACTGACTTCACGTGTGGCAAGTTCAAAGGGTTGCAGAACCTTGCACAACGTTGAAATCATTCTCCACTGCGCTTGAGTTAGGTGCATTCCCCCTCCTTTGCCTGTATCATAGGCAGATGTATAGGCTTGAATGGCCTTTTGCTGCTCCTCCATCCTCTGAAGCATATAGAGGGTTGAATTCCACCTCGTTAACACCTCTTGCTTTAGATGAGGGCGGGGCAGGTTCATGAGTGTTTGCTGGTGCTCCAGTCTTCGGCACGCGGTGGCTGAATGCCGAAAGTGGCCCGCAATTCTTCGGGCCACCGACAGCATCTCTTGCACGCCCCTGTCGTTTTTTTTTTAAATTCTGCACCACCAAATTCAATGTATGTGCAAAACATGGGACATGCTGGAATTTTCACAGATGTAATGCATGCACAATATTGGTGGCGTTGTCCGATGCCACAAATCCCCATGAGAGTCCAATTGGGATAAGCCATTCTGCGATGATGTTCCTCAGTTTCCGTAAGAGGTTGTCAGCTGTGTGCCTCTTATGGAAAGCGGTGATACAAAGCGTAGCCTGCCTAGGAAAGAGTTGGCATTTGCGAGATGCTGCTACTGGTGCCGCCGCTGCTGTTCTTGCTGCGGGAGGCAATACATCTACCCAGTGGGCTGTCACAGTCATATAGTCCTGAGTCTGCCCTGCTCCACTTGTCCACATGTCCGTGGTTAAGTGGACATTCGGTACAACTGCATTTTTTAGGACACTGGTGACTCTTTTTCTGAGGTCTGTGTACATTCTCGGTATCGCCTGCCTAGAGAAATGGAACCTAGATGGTATTTGGTACCGGGGACACAGTACCTCAATCAATTCTCTAATTCCCTGTGAATTAACGGTGGATACCGGACACACGTTTAACGCCACCGCAGCTGCCAATACCTGAGTTATCCGCTTTGCAGCAGGATGACTGCTGTGATATTTCATCTTCCTCGCAAAGGACTGTTGGACAGTCAATTGCTTACTGGAAGTAGTACAAGTGGTCTTCCGACTTCCCCTCTGGGATAATGATCGACTCCCAGCAGCAACAACAGCAGCACCAGCAGCAGTAGGCGTTACACTCAAGGACCCATCTGAGGAATCCCAGGCAGGAGAGGACTCGTCAGACTTGCCAGTGACATGGCCTGCAGGACTATTGGCGTTCCTGTCTAAGGAGGAAATTGACACTGAGGGAGTTGGTGGTGTGGTTTGCAGGAGCTTGGTTACAAGAGGAAGGGATTTAGTTGTCAGTGGACTGCTTCCGCTGTCACCCAAAGTTTTTGAACTTGTCAATGACTTCTGATGAATTCGATCCAGGTGACGTATAAGGGAGGATGTTCCTAGGTGGTTAACGTCCTTACCCCTACTTATTACAGCTTGACAAAGGCAACACACGGCTTGACACCTGCTGTCCGCATTTCTGTTAAAATAAATCCACACCGAAGAGGTGATTTTTTTTGTAATTTGACCAGGCATGTCAATGGCCATATTCGTCCCACGGACAACAGGTGTCTCCCCGGGTGCCTGACTTAAACAAACCACCTCACCATCAGAATCCTCCTTGTCAATTTCCTCCTCAGCGCCAGCAACACCCATATCCTCATCCTGGTGTACTTCAACAGTGACATCTTCAATTTGACTATCAGGAACTGGACTGTGGGTGCTCCTTCCAGCACTTGCAGGGCGCGTGCAAATGGTGGAAGGCGCCACCTCTTCCCGTCCATTGTTGGGAAGGTCTGGCATCGCAACCGACACAATTGGACTCTCCTTGTGGATTTGTGATTTAGAAGAACGTACAGTTCTTTGCTGTGCTTTTGCCAGCTTAAGTCTTTTCATTTTTCTAGTGGGAGGCTGAGTGCTTCCATCCTCATGTGAAGCTGAACCACTAGCCATGAACATAGGCCAGGGCCTCAGCCGTTCCTTGCCACTCCGTGTCGTAAATGGCATATTGGCAAGTTTACGCTTCTCATCAGACGCTTTTAATTTAGATTTTTGGGTCATTTTACTGAACTTTTGTTTTGTGGATTTTACATGCCCTCTACTATGACATTGGGCATCGGCCTTGGCAGACGACGTTGATGGCATTTCATCGTCTCGGCCATGACTAGTGGCAGCAGCTTCAGCACGACGTGGAAGTGCATCTTGATCTTTCCCTATTTTAACCTACACATTTTTGTTCTCCATTTTTTAATGTGTGGAATTATATGCCAGTAATATGTCAATAGCAATGGCCTACTGTACCGTACTGCTATATATATACTGGTGGTCAGCAAAATTCTGCACTGTCCTCCTACTATATACTGCGCACAACTACAATGCAGCACAGGTATGGATGGATAGTATACTTGACGACACAGAGGTAGAGCAATGGCCTACTGTACCGTACTGCTATATATATATACTGGTGGTCAGCAAAATTCTGCACTGTCCTCCTACTATATACTGCGCACAACTACAAGGCAGCACAGATATGGATTGTATACTTAACGACACAGAGGTAGAGCAATGGACTACTGTACCGTACTGCTATATATATACTGGTGGTCAGCAAAATTCTGCACTGTCCTCCTACTATATACTGCGCACAACTACAATGCAGCACAGGTATGGATGGATAGTATATTTGACGACACAGAGGTAGAGCAATGGACTACTGTACCGTACTGCTATATATATATACTGGTGGTCAGCAAAATTCTGCACTGTCCTCCTACTATATACTGTGCACAACTACAATGCAGCACAGGTATGGATGGATAGTATACTTGACGATGACGACACAGAGGTAGAGCAATGGACTACTGTACCATACTGCTATATATATACTGGTGGTCAGCAAAATTCTGCACTGTCCTCCTACTATATACTGCGCACAACTACAATGCAGCACAGATATGGATGGACAGTATACTTGACGACACAGAGGTAGAGCAATGGACTACTGTACCATACTGCTATATATATATACTGGTGGTCAGCAAAATTCTGCACTGTCCTCCTACTATATACTGCTCACAACTACAATGCAGCACAGGTATGGATGGATAGTATACTTGATGAACAGAGGTAGAGCAATGGACTACTGTACCATACTGCTATATATATATACTGGTGGTCAGCAAAATTCTGCACTGTCCTCCTACTATATACTGCGCACAACTACAATGCAGCACAGGTATGGATGTATAGTATACTTGACGACACAGAGGTAGAGCAATGGACTACTGTACCGTACTGCTATATATATATACTGGTGGTCAGCAAAATTCTGCACTGTCCTCCTACTATATACTGCGCACAACTACAATGCAGCACAGGTATGGTTGGATAGTATACTTGACGACACAGAGGTAGAGCAATGTACTACTGCACCGTACTGCTATATATATACTGGTGGTCAGCAAAATTCTGCACTGTCCTCCTACTATATACTGCGCACAACTACAATGCAGCACAGGTATGGATGGATAGTATACTTGACGACACAGAGGTAGAGCAATGGCCTACTGTACCGTACTGCTATATATATACTGGTGGTCAGCAAAATTCTGCACTGTCCTCCTACTATATACTGCGCACAACTACAAGGCAGCACAGATATGGATTGTATACTTAACGACACAGAGGTAGAGCAATGGACTACTGTACCGTACTGCTATATATATATATACTGGTGGTCAGCAAAATTCTGCACTGTCCTCCTACTATATACTGCGCACAACTACAATGCAGCACAGGTATGGATGGATAGTATACTTGACGACACAGAGGTAGAGCAATGGACTACTGTACCGTACTGCTATATATATACTGGTGGTCAGCAAAATTCTGCACTGTCCTCCTACTATATACTGTGCACAACTACAATGCAGCACAGGTATGGATGGATAGTATACTTGACGATGACGACACAGAGGTAGAGCAATGGACTACTGTACCATACTGCTATATATATACTGGTGGTCAGCAAAATTCTGCACTGTCCTCCTACTATATACTGCGCACAACTACAATGCAGCACAGATATGGATGGACAGTATACTTGACGACAGAGGTAGAGCAATGGACTACTGTACCATACTGCTATATATATATATACTGGTGGTCAGCAAAATTCTGCACTGTCCTCCTACTATATACTGCGCACAACTACAATGCAGCACAGGTATGGATGGATAGTATACTTGATGAACAGAGCTAGAGCAATGGACTACTGTACCATACTGCTATATATATATATACTGGTGGTCAGCAAAATTCTGCACTGTCCTCCTACTATATACTGCGCACAACTACAATACAGCACAGGTATGGATGTATAGTATACTTGATGACACAGAGGTAGAGCAATGGACTACTGTACCGTACTGCTATATATATACTGGTGGTCAGCAAAATTCTGCACTGTCCTCCTACTATATACTGCGCACAACTACAATGCAGCACAGGTATGGTTGGATAGTATACTTGACGACACAGAGGTAGAGCAATGTACTACTGCACCGTACTGCTATATATATATATACTGGTGGACAGCAAAATTCTGCACTGTCCTCCTACTATATACTACAATGCAGCACAGATATGGAGGGTTTTCAGGCAGAGAACGTAGATATTTGCAGCACACTGAGCACAGATATTTGTAGCACACTGAGCACAGATATTTGCAGCACACTGAGCACAGATATTTGCAGCACACTGAACACAGAAACTGAGGGAACGCAGCCACGTCCTCTCGATATCATCTCCAATGCACGAGTGAAAATGGCGGCGACGCGCGGCTCTTTATATGCGGGAATACGACATGCGGGAATATATGCAGGAATACGACAGCGGGATGATGACGTTCGGGCGCGCTCGGGTTAACCGAGCAAGGCGGGAAGATCCGAGGCTGCCTCGGAACCGTGTAAAATAGGTGAAGTTCGGGGGGGGTAAGGATCTCAACGAACCGAACCCGCTCATCTCTATCCTAAACACATGGGCCCCTACCACTGCATTACCCCGGTGGGCCCTTCACGTCCCAGTCCGACACTGGACACAAGGAGTGAGTCTATGTTGGGTGAATGCGGGGTATTGGGAACCGGATGATCTGACCTGTGTTACCTGTGAACTATTACATTATGTGCATGAGATATCTAATGAATACTTTGTGTATCAATTGTTCCCCACATCACTTAAGGGGGGGGTACACACGGAGAGAGCCGTGTTTAAAATCTAAGCAATCTGACTAGATTGCTTAGAATTTAAGCACGTATCTGCCGTGTGTATGCCCCCCAGCGATAGCGATGCACGGCCCCGCGCATCGCTATCGCCAGTGCTAGTTTGAGCCTGCATGCAGGCTTAATCTAGCGGGTCGCTCACTTCAGCGCTGTGTGAAATGAGCGGCCCCCCTCACTCAGCACATCGCGCTGTGCTGAGCGGGGGGAGAGATGTGTGCTGAGCGGTCTGTGTTAAGATCGCTCAGCACACATCTCTCCCGTCAGTACTGGCCTTTAAGGTGATGTTATGTGTGCTGAGCAAGGGGGAAGGGGGGGGATGGGGGCCGCTCACTTCACACAGCGCTGAAGTGAGCAACCCGTTAGATTGAGCCTGCATGCAGGCTCAATCTAGCACCGACGATAGCGATACGCGGGGCCGTGCATTGCTATCGCTGTGGTGGGTACACACGACAGATCCGTGCTTAAAATCGAAGCAATCTAGTCAGATTGCTTAGATTTTAAACACGGCTCTCTCTGTGTGTACCTCCCTTTAGATTGCAAGCAATGCTGCCTACTCTTCCAGATTGTCCAGGAGATTCCAAATTTTGCAGGGTCCTCCAAGGATATTAGCTCACCCTCCTGTATCCCACTTCTCTTTCCTGATAAGTGGGCGGGGCCTTGATGACGGCTCACCGTAAATAATGGTATTATAGCAACCACACTGAGCCATTGTGCATCATCATATTCCTGACCCACCCCACCCCGCCTCCACACACACACACTGCATTATGAATTGCGTCATTATACTTATTATACATTATTAATGTCTTGCATTTACAAAACGCAGACATATTACCCAATATGTCTGCGTTTTATAAATGCAAGACATTAATAATAGTAATCACAATTAATGATACATGAAAACCTTACCGAAAAAGTTCCAGGTACTGGTGGTCATTCCGAGTTGATCGCTAGCTGCATTTGTTCGCCGCGCAGCAATCAGGCTAAAAAACAGCAGTTCTGCGCATGCGGCGCAATGCGCACGCACGACGTACGGGCACAACGAACGATGCAGTTTTGCACAGGGTCTAGCGATGCATTTCAGTCGCACTGGTTGCCGCAGAGTGATTGACATGAAGTGGGCGTTTCTGGGTGACAACTGACCATTTTCAGGGAGTGTTCGGAAAAACGCAGGCGTGCCAGGGAAAACGCAGGCGTGGCTGAGCGAACGCTGGGCGGGTGTGTGACGTAAATCCGGAACGGAATAGTCTGAAGTGATCGCAAGCGCTGAGTAGGTTTTGAGCTACTCTGAAACTGCACGAAAAATTTTTGCAGGCGCTTTGCGATACAACCGTTCGCACTTCTGATAAGCTATAATACACTCCCCAGTGGGCGGTGGCATAGCGCTTGCACGGCTGCTAAAAACTACTAGTCAGCGATCAACTCGGAATGACCCCCACTGTACGTACCCACTGGCACCACAAGGGAGGGGGAAGGGGGTAGTAATATATGTTGTATACGTCCTTACTGCTCTCATCTTACCCTTATCTGCCCCATCCTACGTCTCCAAGCATCGGAGGCGACAAGTCTAAGTTACACAGACTTCTATATAAGCACACATACTAATAAAGCGTAAATTTATGCCACCAAAACTGAGGTACACCCAAGTATAAATTGGGCCTAGTGTATGGGTGTAGCCGCTTATTACATTGCTTAGAGCAAACAAATGACTTTAATTTGCTAATTGGTGGTGACCTGACCCATTATTTCATCCTCTCAAAGCCGCAACTTGACCCATAGATTTTGTTGTTTGTAACTTGAAGGACGTGATAATGAAAGGAGAGCACGGGAATAATTTCCTGACAAAGGAAGTATCAGACACTGCTGTACTGTGCTATCAAGAATCTGATTATTTTCTTTATTTGTCCAAAAACCATTATCTTCCCGTCTCTGTATCCTGCCATTTATATGGCGAGTTTCATTAGCTGCTATGGGAACTAATGCTGCAGCAACAGAGGGACTAGATCCTGGTGATGACAACGTATCCTCACACTGTACACCTGACCTAACGTCCATACGCCATACAGTGCGAGACGCCTGGCACCACTGAGGCGCTCCGAAAGGAGAAGCGTACCTGTGTAATACCAGTTCCTGTTATGTCCTGTTCGAGCCAGGTGTCTCTGGGAGTGGTGTGTCACTGCATCTGCGGTACAAATCAGAAACAATGGGGGTCATTCCGAGTTGATCGCTTGCTAGCAGTTTTTAGCAGCCGTGCAAACGCATTGTCGCTGCCCACTGGGGAGTGTATTTTTGCTTTGCAGAAGTGCGAACGCCTGTGCAGCAGAGCGCCTGCAAAATCATTTTGTGCAAAACAAGACCAGCCCTGGACTTACTCTTCGTGTGCGTTGATTCTAACGTTGGAGGGTTGGCTTTGATGTCACACACTCGCCCAGTGTTCGCCCAGCCACGCCTGCGTTTTCCCTGGCACGCCTGCATTTTCCCTGGCACGCCTGCGTTTTTCCAAACACTCCCAGAAAACGGTCAGTTGACACCCAGAAACGCCCCCTTCCTGTCAATCTTCCTGCGTTGTGCCCTGCGACTGAAAGCTTCGCTAGAACCTGTGCAAGACCACAAAGGACTTTGTACACGTACGTTGCGTATGCGCATTGCGGTGCATACGCATGCGCAGAAATGCCGATTTTTAGCCTGATCGCTGCGCTGCGAACAACGGCAGCTAGCGATCAACTCGGAATGACCCCCAAAATGTACAGAGAAGTTTGGTACGCTTCTCCCCTCGGCGTGCCTCAGTGGTGCCAGGCGTCTCGCACTGTATGGCATATTATTATTATTATTATTATCATTTATTTATATGGCGCCACAAGGGTTCCGCAGCGCCCAATTACATAGTACATATGCACATAATCAAAACAGTGACTTACAGTTGAAATCAATTTTGGACAAGTACAGGGTAACTAAGCATAACTACACCAGTAAATGACAGAGATAAGTTCCAGGTGGCCCAAAAACTGTGATTTGGGCAGTTGAGAATTATTAAAGAAGAAAAGGGTGAGCACATGAGGGAAGAGGGCCCTACTCGTGAGAGCTTACATTCTAGGGGTAGGGGTAGACAGACAGGGGTGACACAGATGGGGTACATAGAGAGCATGGAACAGGGGGTTAGGATGAGATTTGGCTGGGTTTGGTAAAGAAATGGGTCTTGAGAGCCCGTTTGAAGTTTTGTAGAGAGGTGGAGAGTCTGAGGGGGAGAGGTAAAGAATTCCAAAGGAAGGGAGCAGCACGTGAAAAATCTTGGAGATAGGAGTGGGAGGAAGTAATCAGGAGACAGGAGAGGCGGCGTGCATTAGCAGAGCGAAGAGGACGGGTGGGAGAGTAAAGGGAGATAAGGTCAGAGATGTAAATGGGAGAGGATTGGGTGAGAGCTTTGTAAGTGAGAGTGAGAAGTTTGAATTGGATTCTGAAGGGGAAGGGAAGCCAGTGAAGGGCTAGTAGGAGAGGGGAGGTGGATGTAGTGCGTTTGGTGAGGAAGATGAGCCGAGCAGCAGCATTGAGGATAGACTGGAGTGGAGAGAGGTAATTGTCAGGGAGGCCAGTTAGGAGGAGATTACAGTAGTCCAGTCTGGAAATAATCAGTGAGTGAATAATGATCTTAGTGGCATCCTGGGTGAGAAAAGGCTGATCCTGGAAATGTTTTTGAGATGAAAATGACAGGTTTGTGAGAGGTGCTGAATGTGTGGTTTGAAGGAGAGGGAGGAGTCAAGGATTACACCAAGACAGCGTACCTGGGGGCTAGAGGAGATAGTCGTGCCATCAATGGATAATGAGATTGTGGGAGGTGAGGTTGTGCGGGAGGGTGGGAAGATGATCAGCTCAGTCTTAGACATGTTGAGTTTAAGAAAGCGCTTGGACATCCAGGAAGAGATAGCAGAAAGACAGTTAGAGGCACGAGTGAGGAGAGCCGTGGAGAGATCAGGGGAGGAGAGGTAGATTTGAGTGTCATCAGCATAGAGGTGATACTGGAAATTAAAAGAACTAATGAGTTCACCTAAAGAGGACGTATAGAGAGAGAAAAGGAGAGGCCCAAGAACAGAACCTTGGGGGACACCAACAGTTAGTGGAAGTGGGGGCGAGGTAGCATCATGAGAGGAGACAGAGAAGGAACGATCGGAGAGGTAGGAGGACAGCCAGGAGAGGGCAGTATCACGTAGACCAAGAGAGTGAAGGATTTGCAGAAGAAGAGGGTGGTCCACAGTGTCAAAAGCAGCAGAGAGGTCAAGAAGAATAAGCAGAGAGTAGTGGCCCTTAGATTTGGCGGCATGGAGGTCATTGCAGACTTTTGTGAGGGCAGTTTCAGTGGAGTGGAGAGAGCGGAAACCAGACTGGTATGGGTCAAGCAGTGAGTGAGAGGAAAGAAAGGCAGTAAGGCGATTATAGACAATACGCTCAAGAAGTTTGGAGGCAAAGGGGAGGAGAGAGATCGGTCGATAGTTGGAGAGAGTGTTAGGATCAAGGGTAGGTTTTTTAAGAATAGGGGAGACAAGAGCATGCTTGAAGGCAGAGGGGACAGTGCCTGATGAGAGGGAGAGATTGAGAAGGTGGGCAAGATGGGAACAGGCAGAAGGGGAGAGGTAGCGAAGGAGGCGGGAGGGGATATGGTCGAGTGGGGAGGTTGTGGGGGGGGAGGAGTGTATGAGGGCCATGACTTCCTCACCAGATACTAGGGAGAAAGATGTCAGAGTTGGTAAGAGGGTAGGGGAGGGGTGGCAAAGGATGGGTGGTGGCTGGTTGCTGGACTGGTGGGATGTGATGTCCTGACGTATGGAGTCAATCTTGGATGTGAAGTAAGTGGCAAAGTCAAGAGCAGACAATGAGGAAGGGAGAGGAGGTGGTGGTGGGCAGAGGAGGGAGTTAACAGTGGCAAAGAGGCGCCGGGGGTTGGAAGAGTGGGTAGAGATGAGGATTTTGAAGTATGATTGTTTAGCAAGGGAAAGGGCAGCACTGAAGGATGAGAGCATGAATTTGAAATGGAGGAAGTCTGCTTGAGAGCGTGATTTCCTCCAGTGTCGCTCGGCAGTACGTGAGCATTTTTGTAGATATCTGGTGCATTTGGTGTGCCAGGGTTGAGGTGTTGATCTGCGAGGGTGAATAGTGGTTGGCGGAGCAACAGAGTCAAGGGCTGAAGTAAGAGATGCATTGTATAGAGATGTGGCTTGTTCAGGGCATGTGAGAGAGAGAAGAGGAGAGAGAAGCGAGTCAAACAGGGAGGATAGGGATGAGGTGTCAATAGCCTCAATATTACGCTTAGTGATGGTAGCCTTAGGAGGGAGAGATGGGGGAGCAGAGATAGATAAGTTGAATGAGAGCAAGTGGTGGTCAGAGAGGGGAAAAGGGGAATTGGAGAAATCAGAAATAACACAGCGGTGAGTGAAAACCAGATCCAGTGAGCTCCCGTTCACATGGGAGGGTGAGGAGGTCCACTGGGAGAGACCAAGTGAAGAGGTGAGGTTAAGGAGTTTAGAGGCAGGTGGTTTTGTGGGGTTATCGATAGGGATGTTGAAATCACCTAGGATAATGGTGGGAATGTCAGAAGAGAGGAAGTGAGGTAGCCAGGAAGCAAAGTTGTCGAGGAATTTAGAGGAAATGCCAGGTGGACGGTAAATGACAGCAACTCGAAGATTAGTGGGTTGGTAGAGGCGAATTGCATGGACCTCAAATGTAGAGAATGTAAGAGATGGTTCTGGACGCTAGGTGTACAGTGTGAGGATACGCTGTCATCACCAGGATCTAGTCCCACTGTTGCTGCAGCATTAGTTCCCATAGCAGCTAATGAAACTTTCCCAGAGACCCTCACAGAGACACCTGACTGGGACAGGACATAACCGCACAGGAACTGGTATTACACAGGTACAAAGTTGCAGATGAAGCACAACAGAAATTGTCACGCGCTGCACTGTAGCACTTCTTACACAGATCATCATAGGATATGCAGTCAAGTTGCCGGCAGTCGGGATCCAGGCGGTCAGGATACCGACGTCGGAATCCCGAACGCTGACAATGCCGACAGCCGAATCCCGGCTACCAAATCTATTCCCACTTGTGGATGTCCACGACACCCGTAGAGGGGGAATAGAACCTGTAGCGAGCGCAGTTAGTCTCCAAAGAGAACGCAGTTTAGGACCTTGCACATGAGCGTGCTGGCATATGCGCAGCGCAGATGTGCAAAAATCGCTTCATATCGATTTTTGCACATCACCGACGGGGTCTGAATTAGGCCCAAAGGCAGGTGAGTTATCCTGTCCCTTTTTTATTTAAATTGAACAATAAGGTATACTTTCACAGGCTATGAAAGAAAACCTGGGGCTATCCGTGCAGCATTACAGCAATAGCCAGTGATAGAGGAGACCCCGGCCACCGTGCTTTTAGCCCGGTATACAGGCTCCTGCCTCCAGTATGCATGTAGCACATCACTTTCTTTATTTCTTAGAATAGGGTTTCTAGCATGGGTTTTCCCATTGAAATTAATGAAAAAGTTACCTGCATTCAGTGTTGGACCGGCCCACAGGGGTACAGGGGAAACCACCGGTAGTGCCTACTGCCTGGGGACCTACCCCCTCCTCTAGGGATCAGGTTCCAGACTGTGCTGTTACTAATCTAGTACATTATCTTGCATGCACTACAGTATTTACTGTATATATTTATCTAGGGGACCAACACTTGCAAAATGGTTAGGCAAACCAATGTGGTGGCTGGGCACACCCCTTCTAGAGACTGGCCACACCCCTAAACATGGACCCCTACCACTGCATTCCCCCGGCAGACCCTACATGCCCCAGTCCGACACTGCCTGCATTGATATTGGTCAGCAAAACATAAAAGTGTCTTCAAAGGAAACCGGCTACTGAGCTCATGGTCCCCCTAGAGGATAGTGACTGAATGGCCTTGGTCAATTCTGTTTAATCACATGGTTTGCCACACTAGTGACATGTGATTGGCAGTGATGGGAGTCTCTGGAGGTTTCCTACTTGGATCACTTGAGTTTATTTGAATATCTATTAAGTTTTGGGGGGAAACGGTTGTGTGCCTCTGCCACTTGCTTATTCATTTTATTGGGGTTTCTATTTATTTGTTATTTATTTATTAACAGTTTCTTATATAGCGCACCATATTCAGTTGCACTTTACAATTAGAACAACAGTAATAGAACAAAACTGGGTAATAACAGACAGACATAGAGGTAGGAAGACCCTGCTCGCAAGCTTAGAATCTATAGGGAAATAGGCATTGATACACAAGGATAGATGCTACCTATTGCGTAATGGTTCACCAGATTGCTAGGTTCTTAATGGGTTGTATGAAATTATCACCCAGCAATGTTGACCAAGTGTCAGGAGGGTGTGAGACTAAAGAAAGACAAGATATGTGATGTTATGAATACTCTACAGAGGATGTAATTAGATAGGGAAGCACTGAAGGTTAGGTGGGTGGGTCTGGAATTTGATAGGCTTGTCTGAAGAGGTGAGTTTTCAGGAACGTTTAAAGGTTTTGAGACTAGAGGCAAGTCTTATTGTGCATGGGAGGGCATTCCACAGAGTGGGTGAAACCCGGATAAAGTCCTGTAATTTTGAGTGTGAACAAGTAATGCGTGTGGATGAGAGACGCAGATCTTCTGCAGATCGGAGAGGTCGGGTAGGGAGATATTGTGATATGAGTGAAGAGATGTATGTTGGTGCAGTTTGGTAAATAGCCTTGTATGTAAGTAAAAGTATTTTATATTTAATACAGTAGAATACCGGTAACCAATGGAGGGACTGACTAAGCGGATCTGCAGACGATGAACATTTAGCGAGGAAGATAAGCCTCGCAGCTGAATTCAAAATGGATTATAGTGGTGAGAGCCTATGTTTGGGAAGACCAGTCAGGAGACTATTACAATAATCAATGTGGGAGATAATGAGAGTTTCTATAGCTAGTGCGCCACTAGAGAGAAAAGCACCATCCATCATACCCTCATTACAGCCTCTCTGCTATATTATTTAGTGGTTAAACCAGACTTAAGCCCACAAGTATCCACAGGGGTTAAAGTGGGCCAGAATGGTGTGGAACTGTGTTCCAGCATTTCTAATTGAGGTGGAACCAGTTCCGCCTCTGCCCGCCCATCTTAACCACACACAGCGCCATACATAGAGAGCCCTCTACTCAACTGCAACAAGTCAGCAGGCAGTCAGTGTCACTAATACAGCAAAACCAGCCTGAGTGGAAGGGGATGGAAAACAAGTCCGGAAAATGTATGGAAGCAGCCCTAATTGGGGTGCGGTCTGATAAAGGGGTGGGGTCTGCTGAGGGGGAGGATCCCTCCTCATAGGGCCTGATTGTTCGCAGTTGCGTTCTTCCTTGCGTCTTTTGCTGCAGTTGTGTCTGAGACCAGGGGCAGATTGGGAACTAAAAATGACCCTGTTAAATTTTGTAGAAGTGGCCTGACATGGGCAGAACAAGAGGTGTAACATACCGTGCCGGAGCGGTCCCTCCGGCATAGATGGGTAAAAAGAAAGCGAGGTACCTAATCAGACTGTTTTGGTAGGGGTTTCTATTATCAGGAAGACAGACAGGGCAATCTGCTACCGGGACCGTGATCGCCGTACAGTCTGTTGTCCCTCGGGTGCTCGGGTACGACACATTGCGGACCGGGTAGAAAGATTGTTGACCAGAAGCTTAAGGCAAGGACATCTAAGGTAATATTCTCCGAAATATTACCTATGCCATGCGCTAGCCTAGGGAGGCAGAGGGAGATTAGGGAGGTAAATGTGTGGCTTAGAGACTGGTGTAGGAAAGAAGAGTTTGTGTTCCTGGAACACTGGACGGACTTGTCAGTCAGGCGCCATCTTTTTTGCTGCGATGGATTGTACCTGAATGAGGAGGGGGCAGAAGTGCTGGGGAGCAGCATGGTTAGAAGGTTGGAGGAGCTTTTAAACTAGATGTCTGGGTGGGGGAAAGAAACTACGGGATCATTAGGGAGTGCAGCAATGGGAGAGATATTAAGTATAATGGTGGTGGAGAAGAGGGGAGGGGAAGAACAACAAGAATTGGAAAATCAGGGAATAGTAAAGTAAGAAGTGAAAGGATACCAATAAATATACAAATAGATAAGGGGATCACTAACCTAAAATGTATGCTTACAAACGCAAGAAGCCTACTCTTTTCAGGAGAGACAGGGCTATTAAAAGAGGGGGTGGTGTATGTCTTTACGTTAAACCATTTCTAAAATCATACTTAAAGGAGGGTATTTACGAGGAAACTGGAGATATTGGGCCTAATTCAGACCTGATCGTAGTAGCAAATTTGTTAACAGATTGGCAAAACCATGTGCACTGCAGGGGGGGAGGGGGGGAGCAGATATAACATGTGCAGAGAAAGTTAGATTTGGGTGGGTTATATTGTTTCTGTGCAGGGTAAATACTGGCTGCTTTATTTTTACACTGCAATTTAGATTTCAGTTTTAACACACCCCACCCAAATCTAACTCTCTCTGCACATGTTATATCTGCTCCCCACCCCCCCACCCCTGCAGTGCACATGGTTTTGCCCATCTGCTAACAGATTTGCTGCTACGATCAGGTCTGAATTAGGCCCATTGTGGAGACATTATGGGTTGAAATTTCTATGGGAAAGAAAAGTCCAAAAAAACTTTTAATAGGGACATGTTATAAACCACCTGATTTTAGTGTGACTGAGGAAGCGCAACTCTTAATGCAAACTGAGAAAGCTACAGGGCTGGGGGAGGCCCTGATCATTGGGGACTTTAATTATCCGGACATAAATTGGGCCAGCGAATCATGTAATACAGCTATGGGTAAAAGGTTCTTAAATAAAAAAGGATAACTACCTGTTGCAAATAGTCAAGGAACCAACCAGAATAGAGACTATACTTGTTAGGGTCTCCTGCTCTGTGCTGCCATGTCGTCATGGCAACCGGGAGACAAGTGCTAGCGGAGTAACCTGAGCGTAGCTGATACTCCGGTTCGGGTCTTTTGCTGTGCAGTGGTTACAGGCTCTGTGCACGGCAGGGGATCCGGTGCTGGTTTTTGTGCTCACAGTCTGTGAGGTCTGAGTGGGGCGTGGACAGCACCTGCTATATAAACCCTCTTCTCAGGTCAGGCAGATGCTGCTGAATCTTTGTTGGTTAGTCAGTTCCTGAAAGCTAGCTAGTACTGTGTAAACTTTGTATTTGTTTGTTGCTTACTGCAAATAGGCCTTGGGATTTGGTATTACACTCTGCCAATCCAGACCTAGCAGTAAGATTGGAGTCAGTCGTTTAACCTGCTGGGGTTCTTTTGCTACTCTGTGAACCTAGCAAGTTTGCGGCTGTATTCTCAGACTTGCCTGCCAAAATCCTTTCTCACTGTGCAAGGTGTTCAGGTGTCAGTTTAGTGGCAGTAAGCTGAACCAGTGCACTGCAAGTGAGGTCTAGGATTGTGGAGACTCTCCTTGTGTCTATTATTCCATCTCTGACCAAGGAGTAAACTGCCACACCCGTTGGTAACCCTTTAGGGTTTTGCTGTTGCCCTTAGCAACAGCATTTCGGGTTCTCTACGTATTAAATCACAACATCTCGCTTCTTTCCATCTGAGCATTCCTAATACTAGGGAGACACCCAGTTTCTTAGCCTTTGGGCTTCTCTGTTCACTTTGTGTTTATTTTGTTACCCTATCACCTTCTATGTATGTAATGTCATATTCCCCAGTCTGTCTGTGAGTTCATTTGTTTTGCATCCCTCTCCGTTCAGACACCAGTACATTCCTGCTGGCACTGGTGTGCATAACAATACTAGACCTGGTACTAACTAACAACGTGGAGATAATAGCGAATACTGCAGTAGGCGAGACCTTGGGTAACAGTGATCATAATATGATCACAATCAACATTAGTATTCAAAAGCAGCACTCTAAGGGTACAACTAATACGCTTAACTTTAAAAAAAGCTAATTTTAACATGCTGAAACATGCATTAAAGGACATAGATTAGGGAACTTTGTTTCAGGGAAAAAACACGGCCAAAATGTGGGCTGTTTTTAAAACGATGCTTGTCAAATATACCCATAAGTGCATCACCTTGGGCAGTAAAAATAAGAGTACTAAATTCAAACCAATGTGGTTAAACATACGGAAGAATGGATAAAAAGAGGCGAGCATTCAAAGCTTTCAAATCAGACGGGAAGGCGGAGTCATTCCATACAAGGAATGTAGCAAAAAATGCAAATAGGAAATCAGAGCAGCTAAAATAGAAAACGAAAAGCAAATCGCTAAAGAGAGTAAAACTAACCCTAAAACATTACAGGTTGAGTATCCCATATCCAAATATCCGAAATACGGAATATTCCGAAATACGGACTTTTTTGAGCGAGAGTGAGATAGTGAAACTTTTGTTTTCTGATGACTCAATGTACACAAACTTTGTTTAATACACAAAGTTATTAAAAATATTGTATTAAATGACCTTCAGGCTGTGTGCATAAGGTGTGTATATGAAACATAAATGAATTGTGTGAATGTAGACACACTTTGTTTAATGCACAAAGTTATAAAAAATATTGGCTAAAATGGCCTTCAGGCTGTGTGTATAAGGTGTATATGTAACATAAATGCATTCTGTGCTTAGACTTGGGTCCCATCACCATGATATCTCATTATGGTATGCAATTATTCCAAAATACGGAAAAATCCGATATCCAAAATATCTCTGGTCCCAAGCATTTTGGATAAGGGATACTCAACCTGTATATAAGTACATAAATGGTAATGGGCTAAAAAAAAAAAAGAGAATATAGGACCATTAAAAAAAGTGAACTGGGATTCCTGATAAATGACGACAAAGAAAAAGCTGAAATATTGAACAAATTTTTCTCATCAGTGTTTACTAGAGAGGACTAGATTTTGGGATTAGTGAGTAACAATAACAATAGTATTGATTGATAAAGGCCCATTACTTAATACCTATCTGTCTGTGGAAGTAGTCCGTGAACGACAAAAAAAAATTAAGACTAATAAATCCCCTGGTCCAGATGGCCTACATTCTAGGGTTCTGATGAAGCTAAATGCTGAAATAGCAAGGCCTCTGTATCTGATTTTCACTGAGTCACTTAGATCAGGCATGGTACCAAAGGACTGGTGTATAGCAGATATAGTCCCAATATTTAAAAAGGGTATTAAACGTCATCCTGGTAACTATAGACCGGTTAGTCTGACATCAATAGTGGGGAAACTATTGGAGAGTATACTACAGGACTACTTGGGGAACACCCATGCTATTAATAACAACCAGCATGGTTTTGTGAGAAATAGTTCATGCCAAACTAATTTGATTAGCTTTTATGAGGTAGTAAGAGACAATCTAGACCAGGGCAACGCAGTAGGTGTGGTTTACATGGATTTTGCAAAAGCTTTCGACACAGTACCTCACAGGAGGCTGATTTTCAAATTAAGGGAGCTCGGTATAGGAGACACTATTTGTACATGGGTGAGTAATTGGTTTGATAACAGGGAACAGTGAGTGGTGATTAATGGGATGTTTTCCACCTGGGCTAAAGTAATTAGTGAAATACCGCAGGGTTCTGTGCTGGGGCCACTATTGTTTAATATATTTATTAATTATTTAGGAAAAGGACTAGAAAGCACAGTGTCAATGTTTGCAGAAGATACTAAAATATGTAGGGTAATCCAGTCAGATGTGGATGTGGAGTCTCTTCAGAGCGATTTAATTAAACTGGAAGTTTGAGCAATGAAATGGTGTATGAGGTGTAATGTGGAAAAATGTAAAGTTATGCACTTTGGGACTAAGAATAAACAGGAAACCTACCAATTAAATGGGGAAAAAATAGGGGATACTGTATTAGAAAAGGATTTGGGGGTGCTCATTGACGGGTGTAGTATGGTATGCTGGGGGCCGGGCTCCCGGCGACCAGCATACCGGTGCCGGAATCCTGACCGCCAGCATACCGACAGCATGGCAAGCGCAAATGATCCCCTTGCAGGCGCGGTGGCGCGCTACGCGCTCCACACTATTTATTCTCCCTCCAGGGGGTCGTGGACCCCCAAGAGGGAGATAAAGTGCCAGTATGCCGGCTGACGGGATTCCGGCGCCGGTATACTGTGTGCCGGGATCCCGACAGCCAACAAACTGAAGACCTCCCCTCATTGATAGTAGATCTAGCAGCAACACACAATGTCAAAGTGCAGCAACAAGGGCAAATAAGGTGTTAGCATGCATTAAAAGGGGTATTGAGACAAGGGATGAGAGGGACTCATGAGAACACACAAAACAGGCCCCGCAGACACATCTGCCTACTTGGAATCTTCCTGGTGAACCCTATGGCCAATCTGCCCTGAGCACCAGCCTGCCCAGTGCTGGCACTGCTGTTCCCCTGCTCTGCGGACATGGCAGCAGCGGCTCCTTGGCATGTAATGTGCTGCAAATGACAACAATTGCAAACTTTGCTGGGGCTGGACGCCATAGGAGATGGACTTAGAGACATGTTGGGCAAGTGGGGCCGCCCGCAGCTGAACCACAGACGGTAGACTCTGAACTTCAGACACTGAGGTTTCTGTGCATCACAACCACCCTCCTTCCTATCCTGTCCCTTTATGTGTAAGCGGCACTACTACTGTGTATATTATGTGTAAGCGGCACTACTACTGTGTATATTATGTGTAAGCGTCACTACTACTGTGTATATTATGTGTAAGCGGCACTACTACTGTGTATATTATATGTAAGCGGCACTACTACTGTGTATATTATGTGTAAGCGGCACTACTACTGTGTATATTATGTGTAAGCGGCACTACTACTGTGTTTATTATGTGTAAGCGGCACTACTACTGTGTATATTACGTGTAAGTGGCACTAATACTGTGTTTATGTGTAAGTGGCACTACTACTGTGTATATTACGTGTAAGTGGCACTAATACTGTGTTTATGTGTAAGAGGCACTACTACTGTGTATATTATGTGTAAGCGGAACTACTACTTTGTGTGTATTATATGTAAATGGAACCACTACAGTGTTTTCGTCACAGTGGGGGCATGGCCAGCGCTCTGTGAGCTGCTGGCCATGCCCCCTGCACCTCTATCTCCTGTGATGTGCACATTGTCTATTCACTGCTGCTCTACAGCAGATCAGCGAGTGTCAGGAGCCTCCCAACTGCCCCCCATTGTGGGCCGCGGGTGAGACAGCAGGACAGTCCCAAAATAACGGGACTGTCCCGCAAAAATCAGGACAGTTGGGAGGTATGGAATTGGGGGTACTATTGTGTGGCCATGCCCCGTCCTTGTAATACCACCCAAATCTAACTCTCTCTGCACATGTTATATCTGCCCCACCTGCACAAGGTTTTGCCCATTAGAGAAAAATGTTGCTGCTGCGATCAGGTCTGAATTAGGCCCTCTGTCAGCAAAGGCCTATGTGATATGCCAGTGTACAAAACAGGAACAGAAACATAGTGTTATGAATTGTTTGAATAAGGGAGGCCCCAAACCGCAGTCTTGCTTAGGGCCCCGTAAGGTCTAAATCTGCCTCTGGCATAAAGAACGCACTGGATACTCTTAAAAGATGTCAAATGGGCGATTTTTTTTTTTTTTTTTTTTTAAGTAAAAACATGTAAAAAGCTTACAGATTTCATTTGATTACAAAAGTCATTATTTTTTTCTTGTAATAAATACTTTCATTACATGTGGGATATGTAATCGAACAAAAAGGTTGATTTGGGTGTAATTTGAGGCCATCTATTTTGTTTTCATCCCAAAAATGACATACAATTATTGGGCCAATTAAAGTTAATTGAAAACTTCCAAATGCATAATTAGTCATTAGGGTTGGTTGGCCAAGCAGCAAATCCCAACATTTTTACCTTAAAATACAGATTTTCCCTCTATCTGATTAAATTGACCCATTCAATTTGATATGAACTACGATCTTCACATCACAGCACTTTCTGGGAGAGGGATCAGAAGGATCGCTCTCTGGGACTGTCTGCTAGCACATGCGTGGTCTGATGCATGCATAGCAGCGCAGTCTTATTGCACTATTGCAGTTTTGCTTGTACAGATGAACCTATCCTTTTTGCGCCACGTGGTGCAACTTAGATGCTCTGCCACCTGTAACTGTTCCTGGGGAGCGGTAGACAAGATCTACAGTGTCTAGGTCGACAGTCATTAGGTCAACCCCATATAGTTGACACCATGTGGAGGGCGCATTACACAACCTAGTACCAAGGTCCATAGAGTAGCGCATCAAACATGGCTATTTGGTGAGGTTAGGTTATGTGGACACATCTATCCTTTTATGCACAAGCACTCCTGAAAGGAAATTAGTTTCCATAATGATACAGGTTGAGTCTCCCTTATCCAAAATGCTTGGGACCAGACGTATTTTGGATATCGGATTTTCTCTGACGTCCTAGTGGATGCTGGGGACTCCGTAAGGACCATGGGGAATAGCGGCTCCGCAGGAGACTGGGCACAAAAGTAAAGCTTTAGAACTACCTGGTGTGCACTGGCTCCTCCCCCTATGACCCTCCTCCAAGCCTCAGTTAGATTTTTGTGCCCGAACGAGAAGGGTGCACACTAGGTGGCTCTCCTGAGCTGCTTAGTGAAAAGTTTAGTTTTAGGTTTTTTATGTTCAGTGAGACCTGCTGGCAACAGGCTCACTGCATCGAGGGACTAAGGGGAGAAGAAGCGAACTCACCTGCGTGCAGAGTGGATTGGGCTTCTTAGGCTACTGGACATTAGCTCCAGAGGGTCCGATCACAGGCCCAGCCATGGATAGGTCCCAGAGCCGCGCCGCCGGCCCCCTTACAGAGCTAGAAGACAGAAGAGGTCCGGAAAATCGGCGGCAGAAGACGTCCTGTCTTCAACAAGGTAGCGCACAGCACGGCAGCTGTGCGCCATTGCTCTCAGCACACTTCACACTCCGGTCACTGAGGGTGCAGGGCGCTGGGGGGGGGGCGCCCTGAGACGCAATAAAAACACCTTGGATGGCAAAAAATGCATCACATATAGCTCCTGGGCTATATGGATGAATTTAACCCCTGCCAGAATACACAGAAAAACGGGAGATAAGGCCGCCGAGAAGGGGGCGGAGCCTATCTCCTCAGCACACTGGCGCCATTTTCCCTCACAGCTCCGTTGGAGGGAAGCTCCCTGGCTCTCCCCTGCAGTCACTACACTACAGAAAGGGTTAAAAAAGAGAGGGGGGCATTAATTATGCGCAGTATTAAAAATACAGCAGCTATAAGGGGAAAAACACTTATATAAGGTTATCCCTGTATATATATAGCGCTCTGGTGTGTGCTGGCAAACTCTCCCTCTGTCTCCCCAAAGGGCTAGTGGGGTCCTGTCCTCTATCAGAGCATTCCCTGTGTGTGTGCTGTGTGTCGGTACGTTTGTGTCGACATGTATGAGGAGAAAAATTATGTGGAGACGGAGCAGATTGCCTGTAATAGTGATGTCACCCCCTAGGGGGTCGACACCTGAGTGGATGAACTGTTGGAAGGAATTACGTGACAGTGTCAGCTCTGTATAAAAGACAGTGGTTGACATGAGACAGCCGGCTACTCAGCTTGTGCCTGTCCAGACGTCTCATAGGCCGTCAGGGGCTCTAAAGCGCCCATTACCTCAGATGGCAGATATAGACGCCGACACGGATACTGACTCCAGTGTCGACGGTGAAGAGACAAATGTGACTTCCAGTAGGGCCACACGTTACATGATTGAGGCAATGAAAAATGTTTTACACATTTCTGATAATACGAGTACCACCAAAAAGGGGTATTATGTTCGGTGAGGAAAAACTACCTGTAGTTTTCCTGAATCTGAGAAATTAAATGAGGTGTGTGATGATGCGTGGGTTTCCCCCGATAACAACTGATAATTTCTAAAATGTTATTGGCATTATATCCTTTCCCGCCAGAGGTTAGGGTGCGTTGGGAAACACCCCCTAGGGTGGATAAAGCGCTCACACGCTTGTAAGAACAAGGGCTCTACCCTCTCCTGAGATGGCCGCCCTTAAGGATCCTGCTGATAGAAAGCAGGAGGGTATCCTAAAATGTATTTACACACATACTGGTGTTATACTGCGACCAGCAATCGCCTCAGCCTGGATGTGCAGTGCTGGGTTGGCGTGGTCGGATTCCCTGACTGAAAATATTGATACCCTAGATAGGGACAGTATATTATTGCCTATAGAGCATTTTAAAGGATGCATTTCTATATATGCGTGATGCACAGCGGAATATTTGCCGACTGGCATCAAGTCTAAGTGCGTTGTCCATTTCTGCCAGTAGAGGGTTATGGACACGACAGTGGTCAGGTGATGCGGATTCCAAACGGCATTTGGAAGTATTGCCTTATTAAGGGGAGGAGTTATTTGGGGTCGGTCTTTCAGACCTGGTGGCCACGGCAACAGCTGGGAAATCCACGTTTGTACCCCAGGTCGCCTCTCAACATAAGAAGACGCCGTATTATCAGGCGCAGTCCTTTCGTGGGCAAGCGGGCAAAAGGTTCCTCATTTCTGCCTCGTGACAGAGGGAGAGGAAAAAGGCTGCAGAAATCAGACAGTTCCCAGGAACAGAAGCCCTCTCCCGCCTCTGCCAAGCCCTCAGTATGACGCTGGGGCTTTACAAGCAGAATCAGGCACGGTGGGGGCCCGTCTCAATGAATTTCAGCGCGCAGTGGGCTCACTCGCAATTAGACCCCTGGATCCTTCAGGTGATATCTCAGGGGTACAAATTGGAATTCGAGACGTCTCCCCCTCGCCGTTTCCTAAAGTCGGCTTTACCGATGTCTCCCTCTGACAGGGAGGCAGTTTTGGAAGCCATTCACAAGCTGTATTCCCAGCAGGTGATAATCAAGGTACCCCTCCTGCAACAGGGAACGGGGTATTATTCCACACTGTTGTGGTACCGAAGCCGGACGGCTCGGTGAGACCGATTCTAAATCTAAAATCTTGAACACTTACATACGGAGGTTCAAATTCAAGATGGAGTCACTCAGAGCAGTGATTGTGAACCTGGAAGAAGGGGACTACATGATGTCTCGGGACATCAAGGATGCTTACCTTTATGTCCCAATTTACCCTTCTCACCAAGGGTACCTCAGGTTTGTGGTACAGAACTGTCACTATCAGTTTCAGACGCTGCCGTATGGATGGTCCACGGCACCCCGGGTCTTTACCAAGGTAATGGCCGAAATGATGATACTCTTTCGAAGGAAGGGAATTTTAGTTATCCCTTACTTGGACGATTCCCTGATAAGGGTAAGATCCAGGGAACAGTTGGAGGTCGGTGTAGCACTATCTCAGGTAGTGTTGCGGCAGCACGATTGGATTCTCAATATTCCAAAATCGCAGCTGATTCCGACGACTCGTCTTCTGTTCCTAGGGATGATCCTGGACACAGTCCAGAAAAAGGGGTTTCTCCCGGAGGAGAAAGTCAGGGAGTTATCCGAGCTAGTCGGGAACCTCCTATAACCGAGCCAAGTCTCAGTACATCAATGAAAGGGTTCTGGGAAAAATGGTGGCTTCCTACGAACCAATCCCATTCGGCAGATTCCACGCAAGAACTTTCCAGTGGGACCTGCTGGACAAATGGTCCGGGTCGCATCTTCAGATGCATCAGCGGATAACCCTGTCACCAAGCACAAGGGTGTCTCTCCTGTGGTGGTTGCAGAGTGCTCATCTTCTAGAGGGCCGCAGATTCGACATTCAGGACTGGGTCCTGGTGACCACGGATGCCAGCCTGCGAGGCTGGGGAGCAGTCACACAGGGAAGGAATTTCCAGAGCTTATGGTCAAGCCTGGAGACATCACTTCACATAAATATCCTGAAGCTAAGGGCCATTTACAATGCTCTAAGCTCAGCATGACCTCTGCTTCAAGGTCACCCGGAGTTGATCCATTCGGACAACATCACGGCAGTCACCCACGTAAACAGACAGGGTGACACAAGAAGCAGGAGGGCAAGGCAGAAGCTGCAAGGATTCTTCGCTGGGCGGAAAATCATGTGATAGCACTGTCAGCAGTATTCATTCCGGGAGTGGACAACTGGGAAGCAGACTTCCTCAGCAGACACGACCCCCACCCGGGAGAGTGGGGACTTCACCCAGAAGTCTTCCACATGTTTATAAAACTCGACAAGTATTGCGCCAGGTCAAGGGACCCTCAGGCAATAGCTGTAGACGCTCTGGTAACACAGTGGGTGTACAGTCAGTGTATGTGTTCCCTCCTCTGCCTCTCATACCCAAGGTACTGAGAATTATAAGATGGAGAGGAGTAAGCACTATATTCGTGGCTCCGGATTGACCAAGAAGGACTTGGTAACCGGAACTTCAAGAGATGCTCACGGAGGATCCGTGGCCTCTACCTCTAAGAAGGGACCTGCTCCAGCAAGGACCCTGTCTGTTCCAAGACTTACCGCGGCTGCGTTTGACGGCATGGCGGTTGAACGCCGGATCCTGAAGGAGAAAGGCATTCCGGATGAAGTCATTCCTATCCTGATCAAAGCCAGGAAAGATATAACCGCAAAACATTATCACCGCATTTGGCGAAAATATGTTGCGTGGTGCGAGGCCAGTAAGGCCCCGACGGAGGAATTTTCAACTAGGTCGATTCCTACATTTCCTGCAAACAGGAGTGTCTATGGGCCTGAAATGGGGGTCCATTAAGGTTCAAATTTCGGCCCTGTCAATTTTCTTCCAAAAAGAACTAGCTTCAGTCCCTGAAGTTCAGACGTTTGTGAAAGGGGTACTGTATATACAGCCTCCTTTTGTGCCTCCAGTGGCACCTTGGGATCTAAATGTAGTTTTTGGGTTCCAAAAGTCACATTGGTTTGAACCACTTAAATATGTGGAGTTAAAATATCTCACATGGAAAGTGGTCATGCTGTTGGCCCTGGCCTGGGCCAGGTGCGTGTCAGAATTGGCGGCTTTATCCTGTAAAAGCCCGCATCTGATTTTCCATTCGGACAGGGCGGAATTGAGGACTTGTCCTCAGTTTCTCCCTAAGGTGGTTTTCAGCGTTTCACCTGAATCAACCTATTGTGGTGCCTGCGGCTACTAGGGACTTGGAGGACTCCAAGTTGCTAGACGTTGTCAGGGCCCTGGAAATATAGGTTTCCAGGACGGCTGGAGTCAGAAAATCTGACTCGTTGTTTATTCTGTATGCACCCAACAAGCTGGGTGCTCCTGCTTCTAAGCAGACTATTGCTCGTTGGATTTGTAGTACAATTCAGCTTGCACATTCTGTGGCAGGCCTGCCACAGCCAAAATCTGTAAAAGCCCATTCCACAAGGAAGGTGGGCTCATCTTGGGCGGCTGCCCGAGGGGTCTCGGCTTTACAACTTTGCCGAGCAGCTACTTGGTCAGGAGCAAATACGTTTGTAAAATTCTACAAATTTGATACCCTGGCTGAGGAGGACCTGGAGTTCTCTCATTTGGTGCTGCAGAGTCATCCGCACTCTCCCGCCCGTTTGGGAGCTTTGGTATAATCCCCATGGTCCTTACGGAGTCCCCAGCATCCACTAGGACGTCAGAGAAAATAAGAATTTACTTACCGATAATTCTATTTCTCGTAGTCCGTAGTGGATGCTGGGCGCCCATCCCAAGTGCGGATTGTCTGCAATACTGGTACATAGTTATTGTTACCAAAAAATCGGGTTATTGCTGTAGTAAGCCATCTTTTCTAGAGGCTCCTCTGTTATCATGCTGTTAACTGGGTTTAGATCACAAGTTATATGGTGTGGTTGGTGTGGCTGGTATGAGTCTTACCCGGGATTCAAAATCCTTCCTTATTGTGTACGCTCGTCCGGGCACAGTATCCTAACTGAGGCTTGGAGGAGGGTCATAGGGGGAGGAGCCAGTGCACACCAGGTAGTTCTAAAGCTTTACTTTTGTGCCCAGTCTCCTGCGGAGCCGCTATTCCCCATGGTCCTTACGGAGTCCCCAGCATCCACTACGGACTACGAGAAATAGAATTATCGGTAAGTAAATTCTTATTTTTCCGTATTTTGGAATAATTGCATACCATAATGAGATATCATGGTGATGGGACCTAAATCTAAGCACAGAATGCATTTATGTTTCATATGCACCTTATACACACAGCCTGAAGGTCATTTTAGCCAATATTTTTTATAACTTTGTGCATTAAACAAAGTGTGTCTACATTCACACAATTCATTTATGTTTCATATACACCTTATACACACAGCCTGAAGGTCATTTAATACAATATTTTTAATAACTTTGTGTATTAAACAAAGTTTGTGTACATTAAGCCATCAGAAAACAAAGGTTTCAATATCTCACTCTCACTCAGAAAAGTCCGTATTTCGGAATATTCCGTATTTCGGAATATTTGGATATGGGATACTCAACCTGTACTGTATATCAGTATTGGTAGTGGCCCCCACAAGTCTGTCACCCTGGAGCCGGCACAAACCGTAATTTGGACTGGTCTACAAGATCTATACATCCTAAGAGTATTTCTATTTTTATTCTCAAAACAGCTATATACATTATAAACAATTTCTGTCATCTTTCTTAAGCCAGTTAAAAAGAACTCGTAATGATAACAATACAATGTATATGACCACTAGGTGGCAGTATGTGACAGATAGCTGTCTCAGTGTCAGCAGGAGTGACAGAGGAAAAGTATCAGTTTATCATCATTTTACATTACCGGGCTCGGTAGCTGAGATTAAAATACAATATCCATCAGGATAACTCTATCTACAGTATACTGTGTATCTGCTATCTAGTGGGGAAACACACACAGTGGCGTTGTACGCATACTGTAGTGACGTGTAGGGCAGGGTTTCCCAAACTGGGTCTTCATTGCACCCTAACAACATAGGGGCAGATGTATTAACCTGGAGAAGGCAAAAGGAAGTGATAAACCAGTGGTATGTGCAAGGTGATAAAGACACCAGCCAATCAGCTTCAATATGTAAATTAACAGTTAGGATCTGATTGGCTGGTGCCTTTATCACCTTGCACATATCACTGGTTTATCACTTCCTTATGCCTTCTCCAGGTTAATACATCTGCCCCATACTTCCCTACCCTCCCAGAAGCTCCCGATTTTTAGGGTGGTCCCATGCAGCTCTCCCACATCCCACCCTCATCGTGTCCGCTTCCTAGTGGAGCGGGCAGCACGAGGATAGAAGCCTTGAAAATGCAGTGACGATCTTACGAGGGCGGGAATAAATTGCATAATTGATGTCATTTAGCCCTGCCCCTTACCCATGAACCCACAAAACATGGCCATTTCCAGGTCATGGGGGCAGAGCCTGATAACATCCCAGGCCAGCCCCGCCCCTGAAATGACATGCTGCGTCTTCTCTCCGGGCTTCTCCCGGAGAGAAGAAATTAGAAGTAGGCAAGTATGCCTAACAGTTTAGGTTTTAAGGATTCCCATGCTTGTGCACATATGGTATAATCAAATTGACCGAGGTACTAATTCAGACCTGATCACTGTTGTGCGAATTCGCAAGGCGGACGATTATCAATTGACTGCACATGCGTACGGATCGTAGTGCGCACGTGCAAGGCCACACTGCAAAAAAATCCAGCAACTTTTTGATCGCTAGGCGTACGCAAGGTGATTGACAGGAAGCGGGCATTTGGGGGTGGTAACTGCCCGTTTTCTGGGAGTGTCATAAAAAACCGCAGGCGTTCCCAATCGTTTTCAGGGAGGGTGTGTGACGTCAGCTCCGGCCCGATCAGCCTGTGTGTATTGCACTGTAGGAGTAAGTCCTGGGCTACGCACAGACTGCACACACTGGGAAAATCATTCGATGGTGAGTGAGTTGCAAATGGATTTGCAGCTGACCGGCGTTCACAGAGATTTTCGCACGGCGTACGCAGACTTGCATGGGGCGAGTTTTCACTCTGTCTGGGCGGCGACTATCTGATCGTAAACCTCTGCAAATTCGCAGAGGAGCGAACAGGTCTGAATTACCCCCTAAGTCACCTGTGCTTAAGCATCGATATCCTGGACTATTAGGGTGCCTTGAAGACCAAAGTATGGCAACCACTGTTGTATGGGCTACTGATGAAACACTGCAGCGTTTTTCTCACAGTGAAAGTTATTTTAGCTCCATTTTGCAGTAAAATGAAGCAGTCATATAATCCAAATAGAGCACACTACCAGCTCGCGGGGTTAATGGTATACTACTGTGCTTACTTATAACCAGGTTTGTGGGTGATCTCACCGTGGTAATAATTCAGCCGCATACTACTTTGTGAACGTCATAAATTATTATAGATGTATATTATAGGCGCATAGATATTTGTAGGCATTCTCCACTTTAATATGTGCTAGATGCCTATAGCTGATTCCCCGCACAGCAGATGCAGTGCTGCAGACTTAATTGGTGAGCGCAGCGGTAGCGGATCGTGCCGTCTTGCCTGAAGTCTGGCGGGCAAAGTGATCCCGAGAGGCTACACGTTTCCACTCACTGTGCTTGCATATGATTAAACATGCAAAATGACACCCAAAAAAGTATTTTAAAAAGTGTGTTGACCTTTTTTGTGTCGATCATTTTCATGTCATTTGTTTTGTTCAATAATACATTTATACTTCACGGTAATTGCAAAATTCATGTTGTTGTTCTTATAAACCTCATATAGTCTGAGGATTGTCCGTAACATAAACCATAACATCTTAACACTTAATCAGTGGTCGAAGTGGGGCGGTATACGGCGGTATGGTATACCGCCACTTCTTACCACTGAATACGGAAGTCTTTTTTTTTTATTAATTGAAAGCGTGTGCAGCAGGAGGCGAGGGAAGTGGCCATCCCGCTGCACTAAAGATGCTGCTCCCGTCCCTGCCCGGCGCCGGACTTGTGAGGCAAGTTTGACTCTCACTACAAAGCAGAGCTGCTGCAGCCACGGCTGAGCTCCGGTGGACGTACCCGTAGTGTATAGTCACCTGTTCTGCAAAAGATCGGCGGTGACTATACACTACGGGTATGTCCGCCGGAGTTCAGCCGCGGCTGCAGCAGCTCTGCTATGTCTGTACTGAGCAGGGGCGCGATGGGGGGGCAGGCAGGCAAGTTAGAATTAAAACCTGCTGCGGTGCCGGTCTCTCTCCTCCTACCCTACCCTCCCCCGTGTTAGTGCAGGGGAGCGGTTACTTCTGCGGCGGCGGCGTCTACTTAAAAAGTCGTTTACTGTAGCAGGCAGGGTGCGGTGTCCCTTCTTTACTAGCTGGCTGTCTCTTCACTGATGTATTACTGGGAGGAAGCGTGGCATTCCGGGGCTACAGCCATGCCTCCTCCCAGTAATACATTAGTGTGAAGAGACAGCCGGCCAGTACAGAATGGACACCGCACCCTGCCTGCTACAGTAAGCTACTTTTTAAGTAGAAGCCGCTCATGGGGATGCGGACGTAAGCGCTCCCCCGCGCCTCCTTCATGTTTGGGGGTGTCAAGCTGCCCCCTTGCCCCCCCTGTTCCGACATCTCTGGTAGTGAGTCACAGTCGGGCTCGCTGCTGGCATGTTGTGCTGCAGTCTATAGAGGGCTGGGGGTGCTGGGGTGGCCAGTTTGGGTCAGCTGTGCTGTTTGTTTATGGAGGAGGGAGGGAGGGGGGGGGGCAATGTCTTTCTCTCTCACTTTCGCCACCTCATTATTGCCATGTTTCTCTCTTCCTCTTGCCACATCTCTCTCGACATGTCTCTTCCGCGCAATTTTCCTCTCTCCCTTCCCATGCCTCTCTCACTCTCTCGCCATATCTTGTCATGTCTCTTTCTCATGTTCCTTTCTCTCTCTTGCCATGTCTCTCTTCCTGTCTCCCACCCTTCATGTTTGCACATACTATATCCGGAAACCCCCTTCTAAAATTCCTCCATTTGCCCCTGGCTCTAGGCTCTCTGCTGCTCACCGCCGCTGACCACAAATGGCAGCGGTCAGAGGTACCTCACCGCCGCCGCACCAGAGGTCTCCTTCTAACCGCTGCCCATGGGCTTCACAGCTGCCAACCACAGTCCCTTCCGCACCTCCACTAATCATCTCATTAGGTAATGTTCCCCTGCTTCCCTATGTCCCTATGTCACTCTCCCTGTCGCTGCTGTAACACTCCCTGTCGCTGCTGTCCCTGCTGTCACTCTCTCTGTCGTCTCTCTCTCTCTGTCCCTGCTGTTACTCTCTCTGTCATCACTCTCTCTGTCCCTGCTGTCACTCCCTCCCTGCCCCTGAATTGTGGATCATACAGTGTGGCATATTGTGAATTTTGGCTCATTCGGTGTGTCGTAATATGAATTTCAGCTCATTCAGTGTGCTATAATGTGAATTTCGGCTCATTCAGTGTGCTATAATGTGAATTTCGGCTCATTCAGTGTGCTACAATGTGAATTTCGGCTCATTCAGTGTGCTATAATGTGAATTTCGGCTCATTCAGTGTGCTATAATGTGAATTTCGGCTCATTCAGTGTGCTACAATGTGAATTTCGGCTCATTCAGTGTGCTATAATGTGAATTTCGGCTCATTCACTGTGCTACAATGTGAATTTCGGCTCATTCATTGTGCTACAAAGTGAATTTCGGCTCATTCAGTGTGCTACAATGTGAAAGGGGCACCAGTACTAGATAGTATAAGGGGTTCTACTACATGGTACACGCCCCCTAATGGATGACCACGCCCCTTTTGGGTGACCTCGCCCCCTTTTCTGGAGCGCGCGCGCCGAAGGCGCACGCATAATTACATCCTTGACCAGGGCCGTCTTAACAGCAGTGTAGGCCCCTGGGCACAGAAATGCACTGGGCCCCCTACCCACGCTCCAGCGGTAGGTGTGGGGGGTGCTATCAGCGGAAGCTTTGATGTCCCGCAGGCGGTAGGGGGTGTTTATCTTCCGCTCAGCATGTAGGACCTGGAGCAGTAATTTCTGCTAATTACTCCTTTACTGCACAGATGGGGCTAAACTGTAGAAGGGGGCATTGGGCTGAATGAAGGGGCCCCGGTACATGACTTCCAGGGGGGTAGGGGGTGTTTAATAAGCAGGGGAGGGGTGGATAGTGGAGTGGGCTTAATATTTATCATTTTCTGGTGGGAGGGCAGATTGCTTGACTGCAGATATCTCCAGTTCCTGGAAATAGATTTCTTAGCTTTGAATGTGATAAAACACTGGAGAGTTCCACCTTTCAGGAGGTTCTGGGTACTTGGGAATCAGAGTTCAGGAGTCAGAGCAATCCACCAATGAAAATATGAAACAGCATATTAGGTGTGTGGAGTAGGATCGGGGACCGGATGCTGGAAGGCTGATATCTCTGGTTCTGGACAAAGTAGAGACAAGCTGCCAGTGTCCCCAAAAGGAGAAAGTCCCAGCTTTTGGATTATACCCTCAAAGAAACTGTAAGTCAGACAGAACCCAAGATATCTGGCTGGGAAGAGCAATTAACAGGCTTAGATGGGGACCACTACTTTGAAGTCGGATATCTCCGGTTCCCCAGGGCCGATTTTCAAAAATCTGGTACCCCTGGAAAGAGGAGACCCTCAGCTATATCAGCCTAGGGCCCTTATACTCCTGGGGCCCTTGGGCAAGAGCCCATTGAGCCCATACGAAAAGACGGCCCTGTCCTTGACTTTTGCATACCCCCACTTCAAAATTTCCACTTCGACCACTGCACTTAATTATAATAAATAAAGACACGGAGACTTGAATTTGGCAGAAAATGTTAGCTATTTATTTAAGTGAACCATTAACTGTGAATAATTAAACTAAAGTATGGTGGCCAGACAGAACGGCTAAACAACCCTATCCCATAAACAAGCTATCTCATAAAAAACTGACGTAAACCTTCCAACAAACAATAGGTATCCGCTCAACCTCCATCCTGACTACCCACCCGTGAAGGTGATGAGGCTGCCACCCGAGAAGGCGGTCCAGCAGATGTAAAACCAGTCAGCGAAGGAGAGCGCACCTAAAAATCAAACACCAAACGACCCTTAATCCACTCTTTAATACAACAAATGTTAACTTGTCGTTCTTTCCCGCCAACAGCGAAGTTCTGTTCCACAGAAACTACGCACCGCCACCATACCCCAAACCTACCGAACCAACCACCGAAAACAGATCCTCCAGAAATATAGATAGTCCCTGTCCTGTCAAGTGCACCCCATCAGGTCTAAACAAGTAGAAGTACCGGAACTTGATCCGCTGGTGCCAAACTACCGCACCGCCATGGGTCACCACAAACTTAGCAACCGCGGCATTCACCTTCCGGCGAGCCACATCGATCGCCCGACAATCCACCACTCCACGCCAACACAACCGCGGCACTATACAAGACCAGATAAGCCTACAGCCTGGCCAAGCGCCCGTAATCACTTGCAAATCCTGAATAATGGCCAATCGAAGATTCACCGCCTTCCTCTTACCCAGGTCGTTCCCTCCTAAGTGAATCACCAACAGTTTGGGGATGCCAAACCACCGAACCTGCTCCATAAGCCTCGCTTTCAGGTCATGCCAAAGCATACCCCGAACACCTATCCACCGTACGTCATCTGATCCAACAAAGCAAGGAGCCCCTTCCGCAGCCAGAAATTCGGCTGCCCAATAAACATAAGAATGACCAATCACCCACACACCACACACATCCTCCCGCCAACCTATAAGGGGAAAAACAGATAAACAAATGTGAATATGTGAGGTAAATATGTGTAGGGAAACACAGGATAACTCGGCTGGAGGTGAAACGTAAAAACCTGCTGAGGAACTTGTAATTAGATGCCAATTAGCCGAATTGAATGAATTAAGCCAAATCAGTTCGTCAGTTCAGGTAAAAAAATCGCGAAGCACTCCAGACCCCCACTGCCAGCAGTGGCGAGTAGCTAGCCATCCGAGTAGGGAGGACAGGGGAGACAAACAATACAGCACGAACACACTGAACTGAACACACAACGCAGTAAACGAACAACAAGTTAGTAGAAACAAACTCGCTTACGCAACAACGGGCCGAATGTAACGCTTATAAGCCGCCGACTTCCAGCGGCCCAAAGCCTTAATTTCGTCCACAGCGCGCACTGCAGATGCTGCGGAAGTATCGGCCCCGATTCTAAAGGAATGTGAACCAAAGTCCCTAGGTGAGAGGCGCAAACTGTACAGGCAGCGCCGCATCATCCATGTAAATTAGTACTTCGTCAATGGCGACCCATCGTAATGTAGCAGCCAAGACCCCTCAGACGAGGGCCTGACCTCCGCATACCGACCAGCCAATGCCACCGGACAACAGTCCCCACCACCCGATGGTGCCAAAGTGATCCAATGACCTCTACCCATCTGATCAGTCTTGGAGCGGCGCAGCCTGCACAGCACGGACCCCCCACCCACGACAACATCCGCGCGCCGCATCATGGCCTCGGACTTCTTAGAAGCCGCAACCAGCTCAGAAACCCTGAACGCGCCATGGAAAGCCATGGAAAAAGCCAGCCGAAACAGGAGCGCTTCAAAACGGGAGTCCGCCACCCCCGCCACCGCCCCAAACAGGGAAGAAAGCAGGGACGCATCAATAGGGCGCCGGCCATCAGGAGGCACCGGTGCCGAGCGTGCCCAACCTCTAAGCGCCCTCGCCAGCAGGAAACCCTTCGTAAAATCCGGCATACCCTTCAATTTAGAATAAAAGGATATCCCGGCGAGGTATCGAGACACCACGGCCCTCGATCTCCCCGTTACGAAGAGTTGCCAAACGAAGTCTAGAAACAAGCTCTGACCCCTCTTACCACTAGGCCCTTGGTCACGGGAAAAGTCTTCCCACTCCTTCCAGGCCCGACGGTATCCAGCGAGAGTGGACGGAGCCAAAGACAGCTCTGCTAGCCCTTCCAATCCGCCATGATGACCTGCCAAACATAAGAAGGGCAGGGCAAACCTACCGAATCAGCCTCCGGGGCCAACAAATGGAACCTATCCCACTGCTCCCTGGACAATGCATCGGCGATCCCATTATCTACCCCGGGGACGTGTTGCGCCCGAAACAGAATATTGCAGCACATACAGGTTAGCACGAGCCGCGACAACACCCGAAGGACCCGGAGGGCCTTAGCTTTTTGGTTGTTAACCGCGTGCACGACCCCTAAGTTATCGCAGCGGAAGAGAATACTGCGATCGCAAAGTCGCTCTCCCCAAACCTCCAAGGCTACCATGATGGAAAAAAGCTCCAGCAACAACAGGTCGCCGGTCAGCCCCTCCCTCGACCAAGACTCGGGTCAATAGGCCGCGCACCAAGCCCCGTCCAGATACCAACCGAACCCTGATGAGCCCGCCGCATCCGTAAACAACTGCAGGTCGAAACTGTCAACGAGCGGGGCCATCCAGATCAGCACACCATTGAAATCTGCCAGAAACGAAACCCACATAGCGAGGTCCCGCCTAATGTCCGCCGAGAAATGGACAAAATGGTGCGGCCTGGACACCCCAGCCGTGGACCGTTCCAACTTCCGACAAAAAACCCTGCCCATGGGAATCACCCGACAGGCAAAGTTCAACAGACCTAGGAGGGATTGAGCCTCACGCAACGTCACCTTACGCCGTTCCGAGCACTGCGCAATGGACTCCCGAAGCTTCGCAACCTTGTCCTGAGGCAGCTGGCAAGCCCATGCGACCGTATCGATACCTAAAAAGGACAAACAGGAGAGGTGCCCCTCCGTCTTATCCTCGGCCACAGGGACGCCAAAATGCCCAACAAGGCACGCAGCGAGAACAGCAGGAAACCACAGCGAGGAGAACCCGTGGGCCCCATGCACAAAAAATCATCCAGGTAATGTGCAATCCCGCTACCTCCGCAAGAAAACTCCACACACCAATGTAAAAAGGTGCTGAACTTTTAGAAAAAAAAGGCACACGAAACGGAACACCCCATAGGCAGACACTTGTCCACAAAGTATTCCTCCCCGACGCGGAAACCCATGAATCGAAACGACTCCGGGTGCAAAGGGAGCAAGCGAAAAGCCGATTCAACATCCAGTTTAGCCATGAGGGCCCCGGGGCCACAGCCCCGGACCATGCCCAGAGCATCCTCAAAGGACTGATACACCACCGAACAATATTCCGGCGAAATTGCATCGTTCACCGAGGACCCAGATGGATAAGACAGATGCTGAATGAGCCGGAACTAACCCTGAGCCTTTTTGGGCACAACCCCCACCGGGGAAATAATCAAATCCTCGACAGGCGGCAGCGCAAAGGGGCCCGCCATTCTCCCCAGGCGAACCTCCTGCTAAACCTTTTCCCGAAGCTCGTTGGGAAAATCCCAAGCAGACTGCAGGTTCCTGGCGGCCCGAACTAAAACCTCCCCCACCACTAAACGAAAACCCGACGCAAAACCCTCACGCAGAAATCTTGCATCGTCTGTGTTTGGGTACCACCCCAACCATTTTAGCATGGCCCCCAAACGAACCGGGGTCGGCGCCCTAACTAGCGGCAAGCCCCCAGTAGTTTTTCCGGCTGTGCCCGCGGCCGCCCTGGCACCCGGTCACCCCTCGCGGAAGCAATTGGAAGCAGGGTGGGATCCGTTACATCGTAAGCAAAGGTGGCGAAAACGACACCGTTGCCCAAGGGGGCACGTGGCATTGTTGAACGCGAAACACATCCCCTTCGCCGGCGCCTGCTGCGGAGAATGGGCCGCGGTCCAAGGGCGGCACGGCGGAGCCTCAACCGCGGGCCGAAACTGACTCGCCACCGCGGCCTGCGCCACCGACGCCCCCTTAGTCACCAGCTTCATATCCTGCGCTCGCGTGACCCGAAGCCATACCTCCACATCTTTGCATCCGAAGTCAATGATGTGCAGGCAATCGTGCTTCTGACGGAACTGCTTGTCATAATGCAGCCACGAATCGTCCTTAGACTGACGCTGCATGTCATGCACAAGGTGAATATACCTGATGACGTTCATGTGTTCACCAGGGCGATCCTCCAAGTAGCAAGCCGCGAAGACACAGAAACCCGCCAACCAGTTGTCATACGAGTGGAAGGCCTCCGCCCCAATACCGCCCTTCGCAAGCGCTTCCTTACCTTCCCTCTTGGTATCCTCTGTCAACATAAAAAGGTCGACGTATTCCCTCCGTCTAATCTTCCTCCTGCAACTCTCACGCAACCCTCGCAAGACTGCCGTGTACTCGCAGCGCACCGTGCCCGGCAAATTACGCCTCCTCCTTTCCCGACGAGAACTACTACTACTCTTCCGAGACTGCTTATCCCGGTGCCGCGCCTCACGCCGCGCGTACTTGATAGCCCGCTTCTTAGCCTTCGCGGTGCTACTAACCGCAGACTGGCACGACGAAGAAGAAGAAGAAGAAGATCTACTTGATGTACTACCGTACGAGGAAGAAGAGGACCCCAGCGACATAGCAACTGTATCGTCGTCCCACTCACCGGCAGGCCCGCTTCCGGAAGGCGAAACGTCGACCACGACCGGTCGCCATCCGGATCCACACCTGAAAAAGAAGGGACAACCTCCCCTGGAGCCGAATCCCCCCCGGCGGGAATGAAAGCAGACGCCCCTGCGGGCGATGAGGTAGCGCTACCCAGCAATGCAGCGGCGGAGCCCAGACTGCGACGCGCCTGTAGAAACTGCGCCATGGCAGGGCCAGAAGCACCCGGGAGAACGGGCGCGTCGACCGAAGCGGGAACCATGGAAACACCTCCCGGGACAAAGTCGACAAAAACGGCGCAAACGCCGCCGTCATGGCCGACATTGCCGCCGCAACGGCGGAGGGATCCGGAGCCACAGCCGTAGCTCCAGTGGTCCCTGGGTCCGAAGCAGGGATGGCTCCAACCGAGTCGTCACGCCGCCCAGGCCGGCCCAGCCTGCGGTGAACCACGAGCCACAGCACCGCCCCGGCCCCCACTGGCCTCGCCCCCCGGGAGAAACCGCTGACACCACCAAATACCGCCGGGAGCCCCCCCCCCCCGCCCCCACGCTAGAGCAGGGAAAGTGCCCAGGGAGTCCAGCGGCCCCACGGGCGCGCGCGCACGCCCGCGAAACGGAACCCGCCTGGCGTAAGGGACGGCCAGTGTAAGAGCCACTGGCCCCATCCCTACATGCAGTCCCCTCATTCTCTGGGGAGCCGCCGGTGACTCTCAGCGGTGGAGCGCGCAGCCGGCGAGGGATTCACACCAGCGGGCACCCCGGCCGGCTCCCCCCGCCGGCCGGGCTTTCCAGTCCGCCGCCCTGTCCCTCGCCAGCCGCCGCCGCGCAGGAGGAATCCCCCGGGCGCCCGCAGCAGCGCCAGCAGGCTCAGCCCCGGCCGTGAGCAAAGTGCTCCGGCCCGGGGCACCGGACGCCAGCTCCCGAGCAGAAGCCGCATCAATGTAGCGGGCAGGGGGGCCAGAGGAGCGGCGGGGACGGGGCATGGCAGGCCACAAGTTAATCCAAGGTAATGGGGACAGAGGGGCACAGTATAAAGCACACTGTCACAGCAGCAGCACACCTAAATTCAACAATGGCAAGCAGCACAGCAAGGAGACAAAGGAGGGAAGAGCACTCACCCTCACCAGGACAAAAGCAGAAGAGGCTGACCCAGCCCCTTTCCCACGCTTAAGAACCCATTCCACCTACCCCCAACATTCATTCCTATTGGCTAACCATAAAACTCCCATAATGCCTTACCGTCCTGCCCCCAGACTAGCTGAGGTTTAACCCACTCCTCTCCTATTCTGTCGATTCGTTCTCCTTACATGGATAAAACGGATAGAGACGGACACAAGCCTGATTATACAACTAGATATCTTCCCTTTGTGAAAAACATCTTTTTTCCGCTCTACTGTAGCTCTTCTCTGTCCATCTCATTATCTAATTTTCTGTCGGACTCTCATATGTGATCCGATCCCTCAGAGTAATCCAAGGCTCTCCTTTCAGTTACCATGTAATGCTGTTACTGTAATGCTCTGTAATTCTCTGCAGATATTGGGTGACGCTGTCATTACCACAATATACACAAATATGTGATTTGTTATGTCTTTGTTGTTTTATGAAGAAAGAAAGTAAACTCATCACTCTTTGTGCTGCAGTCCAATTCAGACTGGAACACTGCAGCGGCAGAGTTCGCAGTCTGAAGCCCGGTGAAGTGTGCACACGTGCAGAAGGCGCACTGCGCGTGCGCACACAGTGAGATGTGACAGCATGTAACTCGTGCGATCAGCTCTGCTTGATCGAGAGGGGGCGTGTCGGCGATGTTGTGGCGGCATTGGGGGTGTGTGGTCCGGACAATGCAGGCGTGTCTGGACCGTTTGCGGGGTGGGCCGCGGCGACTGCGTCACATCACGCAGCATTTATTGTTTGCACGTATCACTTTTACACTTGTATTATTCTATTTTGTTGTAACAGTTTTATATATATATATATATATATATATTAGTGATGTGCACCGTAAATTTTTCGGGTTTTGTGTTTTGGTTTTGGATTCGGTTTCGCGGCCGTGTTTTGGCTTCGGACGCGTTTTGGCAAAACCTCCCTGAAAATTTTTTGTCGGATTCGGGTGTGTTTTGGATTCGGGTGTTTTTTACAAAAAATCCTCAAAAACAGCTTAAATCATAGAATTTGCGGGTCATTTTGATCCCATAGTATTATTAACCTCAATTTGCACCGAGGTCGCTGGATGACTAAGCTAAGCGACCCAAGTGGCCGACACAAACACCTGGCCCATCTAGGAGTGGCACTGCAGTGTCAGACAGGATGGCACTTCAAAAAAAATAGTCCCCAAACAGCACATGATGCAAAGAAAAAAAGAGGTGCAATGAGGTAGCTGTGTGACTAAGCTAAGCGACCCAAGTGGCCGACACAAACACCTGGTCCATCTAGGAGTGGCACTGCAGTGTCAGACAGGATGGCAGATTTATAAAATAGTCCCCAAACAGCACATGATGCAAAGAAAAAAGAGGTGCACCAAGGTCGCTGAATGGCTAAGCTAAGCATCACAAGTGGCCGACACAAACACCTGGCCCATCTAGGAGTGGCACTGCAGTGTCAGGCAGGATGGCACTTCAAAAAAATAGTCCCCAAACAGAACATGATGCAAAGAAAAATGAAAGAAAAAAGAGGTGCAAGATGGAATTGTCCTTGGGCCCTCCCACCCACCCTTATGTTGTATAAACAGGACATGCACACTTTAACGAACTCATAATTTCAGCGACAGGGTCTGCCACACGACTGTGATTGAAATGACTGGTTGGTTTGGGCCCCCACCTAAAAAGAAGCAATCAATCTCTCCTTGCACAAACTGGCTCTACGGAGGCAAGATATCCACCTCCTCCTCATCGTCCGATTCATCACCCCTTTCACTGTGTACATCCCCCTCCTCACAGATTATTAATTCGTCCCCACTGGAATCCACCATCTCAGGTCCCTGTGTACTTTCTGGAGGCAATTGCTGCTGGTGAATGTCTCCACGGAGGAATTGATTATAATTCATTTTGATGAACATCATCTTCTCCACATTTTCTGGAAGTAACCTTGTACGCCGATTGCTGACAAGGTGAGCGGCTGCACTAAACACTCTTTCGGAGTACACACTGGAGGGGGGGCAACTTAGATAAAATAAAGCCAGTTTCTGCAAGGGCCTCCAAATTGCCTCTTTTTCCTTCCAGTATACATACAGACTGTCTGACGTGCCTACTTGAATGCGGTCACTCATATATAATCCTCCACCATTCTTTCAATGGTGACAGAATCATATGCAGTGACAGTAGACGACATGTCAGTAATCGTTGGCAGGTCCTTCAGTCCGGACCAGATGTCAGCACTCTCTCCAGACTGCCCCGCATGACCGACAGCGGGTGGGCTCGGAATTCTTAGCCTTTTCCTCGCACCCCCAGTTGCGGGAGAATGTGACGGAGGAGCTGTTGACGGGTCACGTTCCGCTTGACTTGACAATTTTCTCACCAGCAGGTCTTTGAACCTCTGCAGACTTGTGTCTGCCGAAAAGAGAGATACAACGTAGGTTTTAAATCTAGGATCGAGCAGGGTGGCCAAAATGTAGTGCTCTGATTTCAACAGATTTACCACCCGTGAATCCTGGTTAAGCGAATTAAGGGCTTCATCCACAAGTCCCACATGCCTAGCGGAATCGCTCTGTTTTAGCTCCTCCTTCAATGTCTCCAGCTTCTTCTGCAAAAGCCTGATGAGGGGAATGACCTGACTCAGGCTGGCAGTGTCTGAACTGACTTCACGTGTGGCAAGTTCAAAAGGTTGCAGAACCTTGCACAACGTTGAAATCATTCTCCACTGCGCTTCAGTCAGGTGCATTCCCCCTCCTTTGCCTATATCGTAGCAGATGTATAGGCTTGAATGGCCTTTTGCTGCTCCTCCATCCTCTGAAGCATATAGAGGGTTGAATTCCACCTCGTTACCACCTCTTGCTTCAGATGATGGCAGGGCAGGTTCAGGACTGTGTTCTGGTGCTCCAGTCTTCGGCACGCGGTGGCTGAATGCCGAAAAGTGGCCCGCAATTCTTCAGGCCACCGACAGCATCTCTTGCACGCCCCTGTCGTTTTTTAAATAATTCTGCACCACCAAATTCAATGTATGTGCAAAACATGGGATGTGCTGGAATTTGCCCAGATGTAATGCACGCACAATATTGGTGGCGTTGTCTGATGTCACAAATCCCCATGAGAGTCCAATTGGGGTAAGCCATTCTGCGATGATGTTCCTCAGTTTCCGTAAGAGGTTGTCAGCTGTGTGCCTCTTATGGAAAGCGGTGATACAAAGCGTAGCCTGCCTAGGAACGAGTTGGCATTTGCGAGATGCTGCTAATGGTGCCGCCGCTGCTGTTCTTGCTGCGGGAGGCAATACATCTACCCAGTGGGCTGTCACAGTCATATAATCCTGAGTCTGCCCTGCTCCACCTGTCCACATGTCTGTTGTTAAGTGGACATTAGGTACAACTGCGTTTTTTAGGACACTGGTGACTCTTTTTCTGACGTCTGTGTACATTTTTGATATCGCCTGCCTAGAGAAATGGAACCTAGATGGTATTTGGTACCGGGGACACAGTACCTCAATCAAGTCTCTAGTTGCCTGTGAATTGACGGTGGATACCGGAAACGCGTTTCTCCCCACCCAGGCTGCCAAGGCCAGAGTTATCCGCTTTGCAGCAGGATGACTGCTGTGATATTTCATCTTCCTCGCAAAGGACTGTTGGACAGTCAATTGCTTACTGGAAGTAGTACAAATGGTCTTCCGACTTCCCCTCTGGGATGACCATCGACTCCCAGCAGCAACAACAGCAGCGCCAGCAGCAGTAGGCGTTACACTCAAGGATCCATCTGAGGAATCCCAGGCCGGAGAGGACTCGTCAGACTTGTAAGTGACATGGCCTGCAGGACTATTGGCGTTCCTGTCTAAGGAGGAAATTGACACTGAGGGAGTTGGTGGTGTGGTTTGCAGGAGCTTGGTTACAAGAGGAAGGGATTTAGTGGTCAGTGGACTGCTTCCGCTGTCATCCAAAGTTTTTGAACTTGTCACTGACTTCTGATGAATGCGGTCCAGGTGGTGTATAAGGGAGGATGTTCCGAGGTGGTTAACGTCCTTACCCCTACTTATTACAGCTTGACAAATGCAACACACGGCTTGACACCAGTTGTCCGCATTTCTGTTGAAATAATTCCACACCGAAGAGGTGATTTTTTTTGTATTTTGACCAGGCATGTCAATGGCCATATACCTCCCACGGACAACAGGTGTCTCCCCGGATGCCTGACTTAAACAAACCACCTCACCATCAGAATCCTCCTTGTTAATTTCCTCCCCAGCGCCAGCAACACCCAAATCCTCATCCTGGTGTACTTCAACAGTGACATCTTCAATTTGACTATCAGGAACTGGACTGCGGGTGCTCCTTCCAGCACTTGCAGGGGGCGTGCAAATGGTGGAAGGCGCAACCTCTTCCCGTCCAGTGTTGGGAAGGTCAGGCATCGCAGCCAACACAATTGGACTCTCCTTGGGGATTTGTGATTTAGAAGAACGCACAGTACTTTGCTGTGCTTTTGCCATCTTAACTCTTAACTTTTCTAGCAGGAGGATGAGTGCTTCCATCCTCAGGTGAAGCTGAACCACTAGCCTTGAACATAGGCCAGGGCCTCAGCCGTTCTTTGCCACTCGGTGTCGTAAATGGCACATTGGCAAGTTTACGCTTCTCCTCAGACGATTTTGATTTAGATTTTTGGGTCATTTTACTGAGCTTTATTTTTTGGGATTTTACATAGAGATGAGCGCCGGAAATTTTTCGGGTTTTGTGTTTTGGTTTTGGGTTCGGTTCCGCGGCCGTGTTTTGGGTTCGACCGCGTTTTGGCAAAACCTCACCGAATTTTTTTTGTCGGATTCGGGTGTGTTTTGGATTCGGGTGTTTTTTTAAAAAAACCCTAAAAAACAGCTTAAATCATAGAATTTGGGGGTAATTTTGATCCCAAAGTATTATTAACCTCAAAAAACATAATTTACACTCATTTTCAGCCTATTCTGAACACATCACACCTCACAATATTATTTTTAGTCCTAAAATTTGCACCGAGGTCGCTGTGTGAGTAAGATAAGCGACCCTAGTGGCCGACACAAACACCGGGCCCATCTAGGAGTGGCACTGCAGTGTCACGCAGGATGGCCCTTCCAAAAAACCCTCCCCAAACAGCACATGACGCAAAGAAAAAAAGAGGCGCAATGAGGTAGCTGACTGTGTGAGTAAGATTAGCGACCCTAGTGGCCGACACAAACACCGGGCACATCTAGGAGTGGCACTGCAGTGTCACGCAGGATGTCCCTTCCAAAAAACCCTCCCCAAACAGCACATGACGCAAAGAAAAAAAGAGGCGCAATGAGGTAGCTGTGTGAGTAAGATTAGCGACCCTAGTGGCCGACACAAACACCGGGCCCATCTAGGAGTGGCACTGCAGTGTCACGCAGGATGTCCCTTCCAAAAAACCCTCCCCAATCAGCACATGATGCAAAGAAAAAGAAAAGAAAAAAGAGGTGCAAGATGGAATTATCCTTGGGCCCTCCCACCCACCCTTATGTTGTATAAACAAAACAGGACATGCACACTTTAACCAACCCATCATTTCAGTGACAGGGTCTGCCACACGACTGTGACTGATATGACGGGTTGGTTTGGACCCCCCCCAAAAAAGAAGCAATTAATCTCTCCTTGCACAAACTGGCTCTACAGAGGCAAGATGTCCACCTCATCTTCACCCTCCGATATATCACCGTGTACATCCCCCTCCTCACAGATTATCAATTCGTCCCCACTGGAATCCACCATCTCAGCTCCCTGTGTACTTTGTGGAGGCAATTGCTGCTGGTCAATGTCTCCGCGGAGGAATTGATTATAATTCATTTTAATGAACATCATCTTCTCCACATTTTCTGGATGTAACCTCGTACGCCGATTGCTGACAAGGTGAGCGGCGGCACTAAACACTCTTTCGGAGTACACACTTGTGGGAGGGCAACTTAGGTAGAATAAAGCCAGTTTGTGCAAGGGCCTCCAAATTGCCTCTTTTTCCTGCCAGTATAAGTACGGACTGTGTGACGTGCCTACTTGGATGCGGTCACTCATATAATCCTCCACCATTCTATCAATGTTGAGAGAATCATATGCAGTGACAGTAGACGACATGTCCGTAATCGTTGTCAGGTCCTTCAGTCCGGACCAGATGTCAGCATCAGCAGTCGCTCCAGACTGCCCTGCATCACCGCCAGCGGGTGGGCTCGGAATTCTGAGCCTTTTCCTCGCACCCCCAGTTGCGGGAGAATGTGAAGGAGGAGATGTTGACAGGTCGCGTTCCGCTTGACTTGACAATTTTGTCACCAGCAGGTCTTTCAACCCCAGCAGACCTGTGTCTGCCGGAAAGAGAGATCCAAGGTAGGCTTTAAATCTAGGATCGAGCACGGTGGCCAAAATGTAGTGCTCTGATTTCAACAGATTGACCACCCGTGAATCCTTGTTAAGCGAATTAAGGGCTGCATCCACAAGTCCCACATGCCTAGCGGAATCGCTCCGTGTTAGCTCCTTCTTCAATGCCTCCAGCTTCTTCTGCAAAAGCCTGATGAGGGGAATGACCTGACTCAGGCTGGCAGTGTCTGAACTGACTTCACGTGTGGCAAGTTCAAAGGGCATCAGAACCTTGCACAACGTTGAAATCATTCTCCACTGCACTTGAGACAGGTGCATTCCATCTCCTATATCGTGCTCAATTGTATAGGCTTGAATGGCCTTTTGCTGCTCCTCCAACCTCTGAAGCATATAGAGGGTTGAATTCCACCTCGTTACCACTTCTTGCTTCAGATGATGGCAGGGCAGGTTCAGTAGTTTTTGGTGGTGCTCCAGTCTTCTGTACGTGGTGCCTGTACGCCGAAAGTGTCCCGCAATTTTTCTGGCCACCGACAGCATCTCTTGCACGCCCCTGTCGTTTTTTAAAAAATTCTGCACCACCAAATTCAAGGTATGTGCAAAACATGGGACGTGCTGGAATTTGCCCATATTTAATGCACACACAATATTGCTGGCGTTGTCCGATGCCACAAATCCACAGGAGAGTCCAATTGGGGTAAGCCATTCCGCGATGATCTTCCTCAGTTGCCGTAAGAGGTTTTCAGCTGTGTGCGTATTCTGGAAAGCGGTGATACAAAGCGTAGCCTGCCTAGGAAAGAGTTGGCGTTTGCGAGATGCTGCTACTGGTGCCGCCGCTGCTGTTCTTGCGGCGGGAGTCCATACATCTACCCAGTGGGCTGTCACAGTCATATAGTCCTGACCCTGCCCTGCTCCACTTGTCCACATGTCCGTGGTTAAGTGGACATTGGGTACAACTGCATTTTTTAGGACACTGGTGAGTCTTTTTCTGACGTCCGTGTACATTCTCGGTATCGCCTGCCTAGAGAAGTGGAACCTAGATGGTATTTGGTAACGGGGGCACACTGCCTCAATAAATTGTCTAGTTCCCTGTGAACTAACGGCGGATACCGGACGCACGTCTAACACCAACATAGTTGTCAAGGACTCAGTTATCCGCTTTGCAGTAGGATGACTGCTGTGATATTTCATCTTCCTCGCAAAGGACTGTTGAACAGTCAATTGCTTACTGGAAGTAGTACAAGTGGGCTTACGACTTCCCCTCTGGGATGACCATCGACTCCCAGCGGCAACAACAGCAGCGCCAGCAGCAGTAGGCGTTACACGCAAGGATGCATCGGAGGAATCCCAGGCAGGAGAGGACTCGTCAGACTTGCCAGTGACATGGCCTGCAGGACTATTGGCATTCCTGGGGAAGGAGGAAATTGACACTGAGGGAGTTGGTGGGGTGTTTTGCGTGAGCTTGGTTACAAGAGGAAGGGATTTACTGGTCAGTGGACTGCTTCCGCTGTCACCCAAAGTTTTTGAACTTGTCACTGACTTATTATGAATGCGCTGCAGGTGACGTATAAGGGAGGATGTTCCGAGGTGGTTAACGTCCTTACCCCTACTTATTACAGCTTGACAAAGGGAACACACGGCTTGACACCTGTTGTCCGCATTTCTGGTGAAATACCTCCACACCGAAGAGCTGATTTTTTTGGTATTTTCACCTGGCATGTCAACGGCCATATTCCTCCCACGGACAACAGGTGTCTCCCCGGGTGCCTGACTTAAACAAACCACCTCACCATCAGAATCCTCCTGGTCAATTTCCTCCCCAGCGCCAGCAACACCCATATCCTCCTCATCCTGGTGTACTTCAACACTGACATCTTCAATCTGACTATCAGGAACTGGACTGCGGGTGCTCCTTCCAGCACTTGCAGGGGGCATGCAAATAGTGGAAGGCGCATGCTCTTCACGTCCAGTGTTGGGAAGGTCAGGCATCGCAAACGACACAATTGGACTCTCCTTGTGGATTTGGGATTTCAAAGAACGCACAGTTCTTTGCGGTGCTTTTGCCAGCTTGAGTCTTTTCAGTTTTCTAGCGAGAGGCTGAGTGCTTCCATCCTCATGTGAAGCTGAACCACTAGCCATGAACATAGGCCAGGGCCTCAGCCGTTCCTTGCCACTCCGTGTGGTAAATGGCATATTGGCAAGTTTACGCTTCTCCTCCGACAATTTTATTTTAGGTTTTGGAGTCCTTTTTTTTCTGATATTTGGTGTTTTGGATTTGACATGCTCTGTACTATGACATTGGGCATCGGCCTTGGCAGACGACGTTGCTGGCATTTCATCGTCTCGGCCATGACTAGTGGCAGCAGCTTCAGCACGAGGTGGAAGTGGATCTTGATCTTTCCCTAATTTTGGAACCTCAACTTTTTTGTTCTCCATATTTTATAGGCAGAACTAAAAGGCACCTCAGGTAAACAATGGAGATGGATGGATTGGATACTAGTATACAATTATGGACGGACTGCCACGGTTAGGTGGTATAAAAAAACCACGGTTAGGTGGTATATATTATAATAATAATACAATTATGGATGGACGGACTGCCTGCCGACTGCCGACACAGAGGTAGCCACAGCCGTGAACTACCGCACTGTACACTGGTTGATAAAGAGATAGTAGTATACTCGTAACAACTAGTATGACGCTATGACGACGGTATAAAGAATGAAAAAAAAACCACGGTTAGGTGGTATATATTATAATAATAATACAATTATGGATGGACGGACTGCCTGCCGACTGCCGACACAGAGGTAGCCACAGCCGTGAACTACCGCACTGTACACTGGTTGATAAAGAGATAGTAGTATACTCGTAACAACTAGTATGACACTATGACGACGGTATAAAGAATGAAAAAAAAACCACGGTTAGGTGGTATATATTATAATAATAATACAATTATGGATGGACGGACTGCCTGCCGACTGCCGACACAGAGGTAGCCACAGCCGTGAACTACCGCACTGTACACTGGTTGATAAAGAGATAGTAGTATACTCGTAACAACTAGTATGACACTATGACGACGGTATAAAGAATGAAAAAAAAACCACGGTTAGGTGGTATATATTATAATAATAATACAATTATGGATGGACGGACTGCCTGCCGACTGCCGACACAGAGGTAGCCACAGCCGTGAACTACCGCACTGTACACTGGTTGATAAAGAGATAGTAGTATACTCGTAACAATTAGGATGACACTATGACGGTATAAAGAATGAAAAAAAAACCACGGTTAGGTGGTAGGTATATAATAATAAATAATACAATTCTGGTCGGACGGACTGCCTGCCGTGTGCCGACACAGAGGTAGCCACAGCCGTGAACTACCGCACTGTACACTGGTTGATAAAGAGATAGTAGTATACTCGTAACAATTAGGATGACACTATGACGGTATAAAGAATGAAAAAAAAACCACGGTTAGGTGGTAGGTATATAATAATAAATAATACAATTCTGGTCGGACGGACTGCCTGCCGTGTGCCGACACAGAGGTAGCCACAGCCGTGAACTACCGCACTGTACACTGGTTGATAAAGAGATAGTAGTATACTCGTAACAATTAGGATGACACTATGACGGTATAAAGAATGAAAAAAAAACCACGGTTAGGTGGTAGGTATATAATAATAAATAATACAATTCTGGTCGGACGGACTGCCTGCCGTGTGCCGACACAGAGGTAGCCACAGCCGTGAACTACCGCACTGTACACTGGTTGATAAAGAGATAGTAGTATACTCGTAACAATTAGGATGACACTATGACGGTATAAAGAATGAAAAAAAAACCACGGTTAGGTGGTAGGTATATAATAATAAATAATACAATTCTGGTCGGACGGACTGCCTGCCGTGTGCCGACACAGAGGTAGCCACAGCCGTGAACTACCGCACTGTACACTGGTTGATAAAGAGATAGTAGTATACTCGTAACAATTAGGATGACACTATGACGGTATAAAGAATGAAAAAAAAACCACGGTTAGGTGGTAGGTATATAATAATAAATAATACAATTCTGGTCGGACGGACTGCCTGCCGTGTGCCGACACAGAGGTAGCCACAGCCGTGAACTACCGCACTGTACACTGGTTGATAAAGAGATAGTAGTATACTCGTAACAATTAGGATGACACTATGACGGTATAAAGAATGAAAAAAAAACCACGGTTAGGTGGTAGGTATATAATAATAAATAATACAATTCTGGTCGGACGGACTGCCTGCCGTGTGCCGACACAGAGGTAGCCACAGCCGTGAACTACCGCACTGTACTGTGTCTGCTGCTAATATAGACTGGTTGATATTTAAAGAGATATTAGTAGTATACAACAATACTATACTGGTGGTCAGGCACTGGTCACCACTCCTGCAGCAAAAGTGTGCACTGTTAATTAATATAATTGTACTCCTGGCTCCTGCTAACAACCTGCAGTGCTCCCCAGTCTCCCCCACAATTAATTATAAGCTTTTAATTTATACATTGATGACTGTGCAGCACACTGGGCTGAGCTGAGTGCACACAGACTGAGTCACACTGTGTGACTGACTGTGCTGTGTATCGTTTTTTTTTTCAGGCAGAGAACGGATATAGCAGAGAGAAGTGAACGGATATATTATATTAAATAAAAGTTAACTAGCAACTGCACTGGTCACTGACTGTGGTAAACTAACTCTGTCTGCGACTCTGCACAATCTCTCTCTATCTAATCTATCTATCTCTATTCTAATGGAGAGGACGCCAGACACGTCCTCTCCCTATCAATCTCAATGCACGAGTGAAAATGGCGGCGACGCGCGGCTCCTTATATAGAATCCGAGTCTCGCAATAGAATCCGAGCCTCGCGAGAATCCGACAGCGTCATGATGACGTTCGGGCGCGCTCGGGTTAACCGAGCAAGGCGGGAAGATCCGAGTCGCTCGGACCCGTGGAAAAAAAAGTGAAGTTCGTGCGGGTTCGGATTCAAAGAAACCGAACCCGCTCATCTCTAATTTTACATGCTCTCTACTATGACATTGTGCATCGGCCTTGGCAGACGACGTTGATGGCATTTCATCGTCTCGGCCATGACTAGTGGCAGCAGCTTCAGCACGAGGTGGAAGTGGATCTTGATCTTTCCGTATTTTACCCTCCACATTTTTGTTCTCCATTTTTTAATGTGTGGAATTATATGCCAGTAATAGATCAACGTATAATACTGGTGGTCACTGGTCAGCAAAACTCTGCATTGTACTCCTCCTATTTAATACTGCTGCTCCCCAGTCCCCACAATAGAGCAGTGTGAGCACAGATATATGCAGCACACTGAGCACAGATATGGAGCGTTTTTCAGGCAGACAACGTATAATACTGGTGGTCACTGGTCAGCAAAACTCTGCACTGTACTCCTCCTATATAATACTGCTGGTCCCCAGTCCCCACAATAAAGCAGTTTGAGCACAGATATATGCAGCACACTGAGCACAGATATGGATTAGTTTTTCAGGCAGACAACGTATAATACTGGTGGTCACTGGTCAGCAAAACTCTGCACTGTACTCCTCCTATATAATACTGCTGGTCCCCAGTCCCCACAATAAAGCAGTGTGAGCACAGATATATGCAGCACACTGAGCACAGATATGGAGCTGTTTTTCAGGCAGACAACGTATACTGGTGGTCACTGGTCAGCAAAACTCTGCACTGTACTCCTCCTATATAATACTGCTGGTCCCCAGTCCTCACAATAAAGCAGTGTGAGCACAGATATATGCAGCACACTGAGCACAGATATGGAGCGTTTTATAGGCAGACAACGTATACTGGTGGTCACTGGTCAGCAAAACTCTGCACTGTACTCCTCCTATATAATATACTGGTGGTCCCCAGTCCTCACAATAAAGCAGTTTGAGCACAGATATATGCAGCACACTGAGCACAGATATGGAGTGTTTTTCAGGCAGACAACGTATACTGGTGGTCACTGGTCAGCAAAACTCTGCACTGTACTCCTCCTATAATACTGCTGGTCCCCAGAATAAAGATATTTGCACTGCAGCCCCCTGAAACAAAGTGAAAGGACGCCAGCCACGTCCTCTCACTATCATTTCCAATGCACGAGTGAAAAATGGCGGCGACGCGCGGCTTTATATAGAATCCGAATCTCGCGAGAATCCGGCCCGTTCGGGCGCGCTCGGGTTAACCGAGCTAGGCGGGAAGATTCAAATCTGCCTAGGAACCGTGTAAAAAGGGTGAAGTTCGGGGGGGTTCGGATTCCGACGAACCGAACCCGCTCATCACTAATATATATATATATATATGGAGCGCACATGTCCCGCAGCGCTTTACAGAGAATATATCAGCCACTCACATCAGTCCCTGCCCCAATGTAGCTTACACTTTATAATCCCTACAGGTTCCAATCACTGGCGTATCTATAATGGGTGCAATGTGCACATTTTTTAAAGGCTTACCCTCCGGAGTCATGTGTCGGGAGCTGCATCGCTTCGGTGTTCGCGCATGCGCAGTAAGAAAATTACTGTGAAAATGGCCACTGCGCCATTTTCTCAGAGACCTGCACATGGTCACTAGACTCCACTGATTGTGCTTACGTATGATTAAACATACAAAAAGACACCCAAAACCATTTTCATGTCGACCTTTTGACCCTGTTTGCCAAATAATCTACAGTAGATGCTCATTAGCGCCTACCAGTTAATCTTATTTTTTATTGCTTGCAGGGAGCCTTGCAAACTGGAGAGCTACCCAATGTGCGCTCAGCTTCCTGATCCCAGCCCCCTATCCCGTGATGTCATGGCATCAGAGGTGCAGTGGGGTTATCCCAGGGCTCACTAGCGCCCTGGTGTGGCACTGCCAATAGCCTTCTGTGCCATAACTTGGTGATTGTATAATGCTGCCACACCGCTGGCACCATGTATATTATGGGTTGGCACATTATTTCTATATAATTCTTCTTGTTTAATCACACTTACCTACCCTCCTGGAAAGGCCGGGAGGCTCCCGAAAATTTGGGTGGCCCTCCCGGCCCCCTGGAAAAGTGGGCAAGTGTCCCGCTTTTGCTGGCTGCCCCCGCACTCTCCCTCGGCTGCCCACAGCAGAGAACAAGTGGGCGGTCCAATGGGGATACGATGACGCGAATTCGCATCCTCGTAGATCCGCCCCCCACTGTACAGTGCCTGTTTTCTCGGCACTGTCTAGCGGGGGCGGGGCCACGATGACGCAACTGTGGTGCCACACCCCCGGACCGCTCGCTTACCCCCCATCAGCCACGCCCCTGAACCGCCCACATTGCCATCAGACACGCCCACATTAGCCTACAACGCTGCAGCTTCCCGGAGGATGGTGTAGCAAGGTAGGCAACTATGGCCCTCATTCCGAGTTGTTCGCTCGCAAGCTGCTTTTAGCAGCTTTACACACGCTAAGCCGCCGCCTACTGGGAGTGATTCTTAGCTTATTAAAATTGCGAACAAAAGATTCGCAATATTGCGAAAAGACATCTCTGTGCAGTTTCTGAGTAGCTCCAGACTTACTCGGCATCTGCGATCAGTTCAGTGCTTGTCGTTCCTGGTTTGATGTCACAAACACACCCAGCGTTCGCCCAGACACTCCCCCGTTTCTTCAGCCACTCCCGCGTTTTTCCCAGAAACGGTAGCATTTTTTCACACACGCCCATAAAACGGCCTGTTTCCGCCCAGAAACACCCACTTCCTGTCAATCACACTACGATCACCAGAACGAAGAAAATACCGTGAGTAAAATTCCTAACTGCATAGCAAATTTACTTGGCGCAGTCGCAGTGCGGAAATTGCGCATGCGCACTAAGCGGAAAATCGCTGCGATGCGAAGAAATTTACAGAGCGAACAACTCGGAATGACCACCTATGTGTTTAATCAGTACAGATATGTGCTAATGTTGTAAGGTGAGCAGTACGATGGATGCGGCCACCCAGTAGGTGGCATGATTGCTGTTCAGCGGGCACCTTTGTTGCAGCTTGTACAGGTTCGGTATATAATACCAGCGGTCGGGATCCCAGCAGTCAGGAGACCGACGCTGGAATCCCGACAGCCGGCCAAATGCTGTCAGTTGGAAACCCGACCAAATTAACTGCATCCCCTTCATACAGTACAAATTTTTCGTTCAACTTTTATACTTTTTAAAAAATAATGTCTATCATCTGCCACTAGGTGGCTCTGTGGTATTGTGCATTACACTAACGTCCATTTACCCAGGGCACAATCAATAATGCCTCTGGTTCATGCGTGACTCCAGGCTTATTGTAAGGCTCTACTTTGATAATTTTATCCTTTTCTTATAGTACAATAGACTTTGCATGTCCCGTTCTTTCATCCATATAACTTAAATGTTTCATTCACTGTATCATTTGCCAATAGCGGATAATCTATTTTTATGCTTTTCACTTTAGATTTCACTGCATATAAATCAGCGAGCCGGGAAAGTATTTAGAAGTAAAACTCCACTTATCTAATAACACTGGACTTTCACCAAAGTGGGTGCGCTCAGCCCTGCAACACTAATATGACAAATATTGGAACAATTGTCTCCTATTAGGAAAAGTGGGTCTGACATTCAGAAATGTATCATAGCAACAACAAAAAGTTTTAAAAAGATGTTTCAAAAATGTGTTTGTGATTCAATACTTCAATAAGTTTGATGGTGTTCATTATATTTATAATTTGCTGCTGCATTCACCCAGAGCTGTCTTAACAGCAGTGTAGGCCCCTGGGCACAGCAATGCACTGGGGCCCCTACCCACCCATCGGCGGTAGGGGTCGGGGGTGCTAGCAGCGGCAGCTTTGATGTCCCATGGGGGGTATGGGATTTCTATCTTTCGCTCAGCATGTAGGACCTGGAGCATACTTGCCTACTCTCCCGGAATGGCCGGGAGGCTCCCGAAAATCGGGTGTCCCTCCTGGCCCCACGGAAGAGCAGGCAAGTCTCCCGGAATCGGGGGTCCCCCTGCCCGTCCGCCCACTTTGTGTGTAAAGTGGGCGGTCCGGGCAGTTGATGACGCGATTCTTGCAGAATCGCATCATCATAGCCACGCCCCCTGCAGTGTAATGCAGGAGATTGCGGCATTACAGAGCGGGGGCGTGGCTTAAAGCGGGCGTTAGCGAGACCCCGCCCTTGCTCCGCCCCCGCCGCCCTTGCTCCGACCCCCCCGTCCCGCCTCCGGACCACCTCCTCACCACATCCAGCCCTCCCCTGCCCCCTTGCTGTGCCGACCTGGCTGCTCTCTCCCGCAGAGAGCAGCCAGAATGTCGGCCACTATGACCTGGAGCAGTAATTTCTGCTAATTACTCCTTTACTGCACAAATGTGGCGGGAAGAAGAACTCTAAACTGTAGAGGGGGACATTGTGCTGAATGAAGGGGCCCTGGTACATGACTTCCAGGGTGGTATGGGGTGTTTAATACACAGAGGAGGGGTGGATAGGGGTTTGGGCTTAATATTCATAATTTTCCAGTGGTCAGGGCAGCTTGCTTTACTGCAGATATCTCCAGTTCCTGGAAATAGATTTCTTAGCTTTAATAGGATAAAAAACTAGAGAGTCCCACCTTTCAGGAGGTACTGGGGACTTGGGGATCAGACTTCAGGAGCCAGAGCAATCCACCAACAAATATATAATACTGCATATTAAGCGTGTGGAGCTGGAGCAGGGAGCAGCTGCTTGAAGGCTGATATCTCTGGTTCTGGGCATAGTAAAGACAAGCTGCCAGTGTCCAGTGAAAGGGGAGAGTTTGGAGTATACCCTCGGAAAAACTCTAAGTCAGACAGAACCCGAGATATCTGGCTGGGAAGAAAAATTAACAGTCTTGGATGGGGATCACTGCTTTGAAGTCGGATATCTCCGGTTCCCCAGGGCCGATTTTAAAAAATCTGGTACCCCTGGAAAGAGGGGACCCTCCGCTATCAGCCTAGGGCCCTTATACTCCTGGGCCCTTGGGCAAGTGCCCATTGAGCCCATACGAAAAGACGGCTCTGCATTCAGAATCACCACACGTAGAACCAATTAATAATATAATTAGGCATATATCCAAACTGTCATGATTATGCTGGGGCAGTCCTAATTTGCAGAGTGAGAAAGGGGCAGAGATTCACTCAAAATTGGGCTTTTCTGAGTGGATTGGGGGAAAAAAGAAAGAAAGAAAGAAAGAAAGAAAGAAAGAAAGAAAGAAAGAAAGAAAGAAAGAAAGAAAGAAAGAGTGGCGCAACCACTGCAGCAGCCACCACTTGGGGGTCTCAGCGCTGTTTATGCAGATTCCTATGTGGACTAGCTGTTCGCATGTAATTCTGCTTAAAATGTCCCTCCAAAAAATGGCCGCCGCCTCAGAGGAGACATATGCTAATGGATCTCTAGCTTCTGGCAGGAAGCACAGCGCTACAGCGTTACCTGGAAGCACCAGGAGCGCTCATTGCTTGCGCCACCAGGAGAAGATGCAGATTTCTGCAAAGCTTCATCTTCTGCAATGAAGGGAAGGGACTTGTATATTATGAGGAACATTATGCCCCCTACTGAATGTTTACAAAAATTAGAAATCATCTTTTGCTTTGTCACCTGAACAAAAGTTCACATATGTACAGCTGTAAGTGCATAATATCATTTATAGGGCTTGATTCTGATTTGTACACTTAAGCCTACGTAGCTGCGATTTTTGTAGGCTATGGACAACAATGGAAGTGTAGCAGAAATTAAAAGTGGGGGTGATTTACTAATGATCGCATAAGCATTCCTCTGTGCAGTTTGCTGATGGTGGGGAAACTGCACATGTGCGATCGCAGGTATGAGCATGGATTCGGAGGGAGGGATGGGGGACGGGGTGACAGATGCTGGTGTCGCCCCCGTTTTCTAGGAGTGGCGAGGCCAAGGACTACGTCTTCTGGTAATCGCTCTGCTACGTAAATTTCAGCATTGCGTGTAAATTGGAATCAGGCCCATGAATCACAAAGCCTTGTTCTACTTCTTACACAGACAAAATGGGAATAGTCCCAAATATATAAATACATTAGTTCTCACACTTATCAGGGAATATTTACTCATTACAGTAGGCTTTGTGATGGTTTTGGTTGCATAATTTAAAAGGGAAATAATATTAAATGCAAAACACATGAAGTTATACATGTGATATTATTGCCCTTTTAAATATAAGAGCTGGAAAGTGCTAAGTATTTATACCTTATCATGTAATTCACAGGTTCTCAAACTCGGTCCTCAGGACCCAACATAGGGGGTAATTCCAAGTTGATCGCAGCAGGAATTCTGTTAGCAATTGGGCAAAACCATGTGCACTGCAGGGGAGGCAGATATAACATGTGCAGAGAGAGTTAGATTTGGGTGTGGTGTGTTCAATCTGCAATCTAAATTGCAGTGTAAAAATAAAGCAGCCAGTATTTACACAGCACAGAAGCAATATAACCCACCCATATCTAACTCTCTCTGCAAATGTTATATCTGCCCCCCCTGCAGTGCACATGGTTTTGCCCAACTGCAAAAAAATTTCCTGCTGCGATCAACTTGGAATTACCCCCATAGTGCATGTTTTGCAGGTCTCTTCACAAAATTACGAATGAAATAATTAGCTCCACCTGTAGACCTTTTAAAACTGTCAGTGAGCACCTGCTGGGTTACCTGCAAACCATGCACTGTGTGGGGTCCTGAGGACAGAGTTTGAGAACCCATGATGTAATTTCATATTGGTTAATTCAAACAGTCTGAGGTGTGTGTATGGAGTGTTTATTGGAGAATCAGTGAAAGCACATATAGGGTGGTATTCAATTCTTTTCACCCCCTTCCACATCCGTTCTGTTTCTGCTGACGGGCGTGGTATCACCATTTCAGCTCGCTACCCCTGGGGCCCAACCCTTTACGCAGCTAATCCTAATTACTACAGGCTCGATATGCACGATAACGGGATCACTTTAGAAAGGAGATTTGACGTGATATATCATTTGAATACCGTCCATAGAATGTTACGTACATAGGGCCTAATTCAGACCTGATCGCTAGGGTGCGTTTTTTGCATCCCTGCGATCAGGTAGTCGCCGCCTACAGAGGGAGGGTATGGTGTGTGTGCAGGGGTGCGTTCGCTTTTGCTGCAGAGCTGCACACATGTCTCTGCACTGCCCAGGACATACTCAGCTGCTGCGATGATCAGGGCCGGACTGACGTCAGAAACACTCCCTCCAAACGCCTGGTCCCTCCTGCGTTTTCCCGGCCACTCCTTAAAAACAGTCAGTTGCCACCTGTTTTGTTCATATGTTTGTAAATCCAGTCATCAGGACACAGAGACATGTGAGTTCACTGCTGTGCTGTTTATTCCATCACCAACTCCAGGCACACTGCACACTGGACCACCCACTTCCCAGCATCCCCCTGGTCCTAGGGACCATCACTGAAGATTAAGGGTTACACAGATTAGTAAGGGAGTGTCTTCAAATATTAAGCATTCTAATACGCTAACATCATATCCTCTTTTCTTTAAAGATAAGCCCTGTACGCTTCAATGCAACAATTAACAACGTCATATTAAGAACATCATCTAACACGTTTCAATGAGTCTCTCAGGTCTGCGTATTTCCCTTTTGGGTCTTTCATACACAGTCTGTGTTTTGGACCTTTCTAGAATCGTGGTTGGTTCACCATTATAAGGATCATCATACATGTCAGATGAAAGGTATTCTTCAGTCATGTTGTCTTCATTATGGTTAGGTTGAGATCTTAAATCCACCCGATTTCTTCTTACTTCCGTTCCATGCTCTGTACGTATAGTGTAAGATCTTGGTGCTACTTGTGCTTGCACAATACCTTTCTGCACCCAAATACCTTTCTCATGATCTCTGAGATGGACTTGGTCACCCGATTTTAGATCAGATAAGCTTTTTGTTCGTCTGTCATGGAACAGTTTCTGTTTCGCCTGTTGACGTTCCTTACTCAGTCTGACCAATGCTGAGTTATGTGTATTAAACAGTTCATCATGTATCGGGAGATTTGCTCTAATCATTCTTCCCATTAGCATTTGTGCAGGAGAAAGTCCATTCTGTAAAGGTGTACTGCGGTAGATTAAAAGACTTTTGTATAAATCTTCTTTCCCTTCTTGAGCTTTTTTCGTGAGACTCTACAGTTTTTACTGAACTTTCCACCAACCCATTTGAGCGTGGATAGTGGGGACTTGCCGTAGTATGGACAAATTCCCACTCATGAGCAAATTGTCTAAATTCAGCACTGGAAAACTGAGGACCATTGTCAGTGAACACCTCCATAGGAACACCATGCCTTGCATAGATTGACTTCATGCAATTGATTACGGCTATACTAGTAGTTGTATGTAGTGTCTTCACCTCAGGGTAGTTAGAGTAATAATCAGTCACGGCAATGTACGTTTTCCCATTACAATCAAACAAATCTGCACCAACTTTCTGGTACGGTCTCTCTGGCACTGCGTGAGGACTCAGTGGCTCGACTTGTTGTTTCGGTCTATACGTAAGACATAATTCACATGTAGCTGTAGTCTGTACTATGTCTTGGTTTATTCTTGGCCAATACATAACTTCACGCGCTCTCCGCTTACATTTTTCTTCTAAGTGGCCTTCATGTATCTTGCACAGCACAGTTTTTCTTACTCGTGCAGGTATGACAAACCTATTGCCTTTGTAAATAATACCATCGACAACTGTAAGGTCACTGCGGTACATCCAATAATCATGGATAGACAGCGGGCATGCATGTTTTTCTGCTGGCCAACCTTTCAGAATGATATCTTTCAACACTTTCATTGTGTCATCTGTCTCAGTTTCTTTCCTAATCTGTTCTTGTCTTGCAAGAGACACTGGTAGAGAAGCTACAATAAAATGAATATAGGCTTCTATCTCTTCATCCATCAGACTTTTGGAACCTTCACTTTTGTCCACAGCACGAGAAAGTGTATAAGCAATGTATATGTATTTGCCAGGACAGTACAGCAAGTGTACATCATATTTCTGTAGTCTGATAAGCATTCGTTGAATTCTCATGGGACAGTCATGTAATGATTTAGTCATGATAGCTACCAATGGCTTGTGGTCAGTTTCCACTGTAAATGTTTGACCATACACAAACTGATGAGATCGCTCACATGCATATGTGATCGCTAGAAGTTCTTTTTCTATCTGAGCATACCTTGTTTCAGCACTTGTCAGTGCTCTTGATGCATAGATTACTGGTTGCCATGTATCCTCGTGTTCTAGTAACAGCACTGAGCCTAGGCCAAATTGTGAAGCATCTGCTTAAATTCTTATTCTTTTCGCAGGATCAAAGAATTTTAGCACTGGTTGCTCTATAATGATCTGTTTCAAGTTTTTCCAACTTTCTTCTTGTTCATGTGACCACATCCACTCGTTATCTTTGTCCAACAACCATCTAAGAGAGGCTGTTCATTCAGAGAGTTGAGAAATAAACTTTCCTAAGTAAGTAATCATTCCTAGGAATCTTCTGACGTCATCTTTGTTGTTAGGAAGTTCCATGTTCACTATGGCTGAAATTTTCCTTGGGTCTAGTTTTACACCTTGATCCGGGACCACGTCGCCCATAAAGGTAAGTGTATTCACGCCAAATTCACATTTGTCCTTGTTTAGCTTTTGAATCACTTTCTTGACAAGTTCCATTACTTGTCTCAATCTAGAATCAAGTTCTTCCTTTGTAGATCCCCAGACAATAATGTCATCCATCATTGTTTCAACACCTGGAATATGTTCAAAAATCATGTGTATCTTTTTGTGATATACTTCTGGAGCCGACAATATTCCATATGGTAGTCGAAGAAATCTGTATCGACCTTCTGGTGTATTAAATGTACAAAGCTTTGAGCTGGCCTCATCTAGCTTCATTTGCCAGAATCCTGAAGATGCGTCCAATTTACTGAACCATTTTGCTCCCGCATATTGCGACATGATTTCATCTCTGGTTGGTAGTTTGAAATGTTCTCGTTTAATAGCTTTGTTTAAATCTCTGGGGTCTAGACATATTCTGAGTTGTCCATTTTTCTTTTCAACAATTACTAAGGAACTTACCCATTCAGTAGGCTCACCAACTTTCTGTATCACACCCAAGGCTTCCATGCTATTTAACTCTTGTTTCAGTTTTTCTCTCAGCGCGAACGCCACTTTTCTACAGGGGTGTATCACTGAAGAAACTTGCGTGTCTATGCTCTCCAGACAAACAACCTAGACCTTCAAACAAGTCTGTATTCTGTAAACATCGATTTGCAGTCAACTTCTACTTGTGATGTCACCATAAAAACTTTCTTTAGCAAGCTTAGTTTCTCACAGGAACTTAATCCTAGAATCGGTTGCACATTTTTATCCACAATCAGTAGAGATGTTTTAAACTGTTGTCCCTTATATTTCAGTGTCACTAAGCATGTACCTTTCACAGGAATTTCCTCCCTAGTGTACCCTGTAACTTTCACTTTGGCTGGATGAATTTTAGGTTTTACTCTAAAAGTCTTATAGTCTTGAAACAATATTAAATTCACCTGCTCGCCAGTATCAAGCTTAAAGGGTATGACAATCTTGTTCACAGTTAAAGGGACAATCCATTCTTTCTTATCTGCACTGCAAAGTTCAATGCAATCCACAAAGAATTCCTCTGTTTGTTTAACAGCATGCACATTGGTTGTTTCCCTTTTCATTTTACAGCATTTGGCAAAGTGATTAAGTCTACCACATTTTATGCAGGGCACATTTTAGGATTGTGAGCATTTCCACATCTACTACACATTTCCTTATTAGACTGTGGCTTAGACTGCTTCATTCTTGAGAATGGAGGTTTGCTTGGCTCTGTGTTCTGCACTACATGGACAGCCGCATCAACTTCCTTGTGTAACTTTTTGGCTTGAAATCTAGTTATTTCTGCAGATCTGCACATAGTCACTGCCTTTTCTAGTGTTAGATCTTGCTCTCTCAGCAATCTCTCTCTGAGTCCATTATCAGGTATTCCACAGATAATACGATCTCTAATCAGTGAATCCTTTAAATCAGTGGTTCTCAAACTCGGTCCTCAGGACCCCACACATTTCACATTTTCCATGTCACCCGGCAGCTGCACTGTGTGTCACCAACTGTCACATTTTAAAAATCTACAGGTGACCTGGAAAACATGAACCATGTGGGGTCCTGAGGACCGAGTATGAGAACCTGTGCTTTAAATCATCAAACTCACAGGTTTTACTGAGTGATTCCAGCTCTGTAACATACTGATCAAATCCATCTCCAGACTTCTGATCACGTGAAAAACTTATATCTTTCATATGTGACATTTTTCCTTGGCACAAAGTAATCTTCAAACTTTTGCATTATAGAAGATAGCACTATATTCTGTCCCTCATCAAACTGAAAACTATTATAAATGTCCAGTACATCCTCTCCTATCACATGGAGGAAAATGGATGCCTTCGTTTTGTCAGCTTCTGTATCAGCTCCACATGCAGCAAGATATATATTAAACCTTTGCTTAAATCTTTTCCAGTTTTCAGACAAGTTACCAGACATCAGCATGCCAGTTGTAAGAGCCAGTTTATCCATGGTTACTCACTGTTTGAAGAGAGGAGCACACGGCAGGCTTTACAGACACTGATATCACAGACTTACAGACTGCTGCAGGATTCTTTCACACTCTGAGAGCACTAGCAGTCCAAGTTAAACTTCTTCTGACACCATGTTTTGTTCATATGTTTGTAAATCCAGTCATCAGGACACAGAGACATGTGAGTTCACTGTTGTGCTGTTTATTCCATCACCAACTCCAGGCACACTGCACACTGGACCACCCACTTCCCAGCATCCCCCTGGTCCTAGGGACCATCACTGAAGATTCAGGCTTACACAGATTAGTAAGGGAGTGTCTACAAATATTAAGCATTCTAACCACCCACAAACGGCGTCTTCCAGTCAATCTCCTTGCAATCACCTGTGCGTTCAGAATTTTCACACCATCCCGTCGCTAAACGGCGATGCCCGTTGCTGCAGTCCGTCGTGCCTACGCATTGCAGGACATACGCATGCGCAGTACAGATCTGTCCGCAGGCTGTGAAAAAACGTAGTCTAGCAATTCAGTTTGAATTAACCCCCATAGTGTTGCAATAAACTGCTAACATCAAGTCTGATACTCAATATAATTAGTTTGCATCAAATTAGAAAATGAAGATAAGACAACAATCCATATGTTTGATGATAAGAAGGAAAGTGGAAGAGATTGAGAAGGTTTGGGTAGAAAAGAATAAAAAGAGTAAAATGTAAAAGTGGTAAAAAAAGAGTAAAGGTGCATAGACGCTGAGCACTTTCCCCACCTGCTCAGCGATGTTAGCGGGGTTGAACGGCTTTCCATAGCAGGACACTATGGAAAGCCGTTCACCCCGCCGTTCATCTACTGGTAATACCAGCAGATGAACGGTGGCCGCCGGAGATGAAGCGGGAGCGTGCATCAGTGCTCATTGCTCATCGCCGGGGCATACACACTGGGCGGTTTTGAGCTGAAAGCAGCTCAACACACCAAAAGGGAGCTGCTTTCAGCTCAATATCGCCCAGTGTGCATGGGCCTTAAGAAGGGCCGCCTTAACAGCACTGTAGGGCCTGGACAAAGCAATGCACTTTGGCCCCTACCTACCCATTCACATTGGGAATAAATACATAAAATCATAACTTACCCCTCCTGCTTCCATACAGTAAATGTCTGTCAGCACTGTGATTGATGGATACTGTAGCTCCAGCCATCTGCCAATCAGCATGCTGACAGACATTCACTGTTTGGCTGCAGGCTGGGAGGCAGGTAGTGAATGCTACCTAGCTGCTCTCATTGGGTGTAATTCACAATCAGACTGGCCGGGCAGCATTCTCTACCTACCTCCCACGAAACTCCAGAGTCACCAGCCCAGGAGGGGGGCAGATGCCGCCGGCCCAGCCCATCTCTAATCGAAGGCCCCTAGAATCGTGGGGTCCTGAGCAGCTGTCCAGTGCGCCCATATGTTAAGATGGCCCTGAGAGTCACGTGCAAGAGCCTGTCTCTTGCGTGCTTCTGTACAGCATGGAAATCTAGCTGCATGCTCACAACATGCTCACGAGATGGATATCTTGCATGTGCCCGCAATGTTGCCCTTCAGTCACCGTACAGTGACGCCTGATTCAAAGATGGCCGCTGCTGCCCCCGCTGTTACGTCTGTTTTGGAAGTCGCCGATTGGATACAACACAATTTAAAGTTTCGGCGTGCCCCTTGGGGTTTTCTTATTTTCTTTGTGTGCATGTGCAGTAGCAATAATACGTGAAATTTTGAGGTGACACCATCCTGGCCAGGTTCTCGAGCTGTTTTCATACACATCATCGTTAAGGGTGGAAACACTACTGGGAGGTTACTATGGGAAGGTCTTTATGAGTATAAGTAGCTGTCTATTGTTTTTTCTAGTCTTGTGTGAGAGTGGAGGTCTTGGAAAGTTACATAAAGAGTTATATAATCAACAGATATCTTCTACTATCTGGTAAGGAAGTGGGAAACCCCTCCACTTGTCCCCTGTAGAAAGTTTGTGATACCTCCCCTCAAGAGAGCTGGTGTAGGAAGGTGCTTGTCCATAGGTTAGGTACACACGTGGCATAGCAGCTCACTGCAGTGAAATATTTTGGGTGGGTCGTTCCCAAGAATCTATTTCCACTTCCATGACTATGGCGTTAATGGACATTAACTCAGTGGCAGTGTCCCAGACAGCCATAGATGTTTAGGATCCAAGTACGGTGGTGTCTGATTTAGATTGGGGTTGGCCAGGGTCCTTCCCATGTTTGTCTATGGCTTGGCAGTAATTCACAATGCAAGGATGAAGCTTCATTAAGGACTCAGTGACACTTAAATGTGATCTTGTGAACACCATTATATGAAAGTGGTGGTCACTGGGGCTTTTGAGGATCTCCACCGCCACTTTCGTAGTGTGCACCGGATGGCTACCTGTAGGCTTGGCATTGGGTCAGTAGCAATTGCAAAGGTTTCTGCCTACAATGGAAGGTACATTTCTCAGTCTTATGGTGGTATCAGTAGCAGTAGGACTCCTAGAAGAAGGGTTGGGTGTTGTCATCAGACCCAAGTATATGCAAGCATGCTATGAGTAGTGCTGCCAGTGCTTCTGGCCCCCTCATAAGTTCTTGCACTATGTCATTCAATGCCACCCTTCAACTTCTCCAAATTGAAATGCAAAATAACTTCTCCATACACAAGCATCATGTCTTTATTTCAAAGGATTCATTGCATTCTAAGGGGGAGATTCAAATGTTTGAATAGTCAGTTAGGAGTCTGTTTCTTCCTATCTAATAGACAGGAAAAAACAGACACTCAACCGACTTTTCAAACATTTGAATTCCACCCTAAATGTCTTAATATGCAAAGAGGCATCAGTTATCAATTGCACGGCAACTCAGATGTCTTTGGCAATTTGCATATTCTGAATTACAGGTCACCTTATTTCTGCACATCCAACAGCTCAATGAGAATTCTGGGTATTGTAGTTTCCCAACAGATGGGACCACAGAAGTTTCTCCTTAGTCTAGGACGCCTTCCAATGACTGTAACACTACTTTAGTAGTTCAGAGCTTATCCTGGCAGCGAATGTGTTTAAGGCTGAAGCAACAGACTGATTATTGCAGTCCCACTGATCACACACCCAGCGTTTTCATAAGCGCCAAAGCAATCAAACCTAATTAGGAACAGAATTCTTGTGTATCTGTCAGAGTAAACATATGATTTAATCCACAGTTTAATGGTGTTTCTCTCCGTGTGACGCTCGTCTGATAATGACTGAAGCCTGTCATTTTTCCTATCTCAAACCCCTTCCGAAAAGGACTTTCTGACAGCAAGGGGAAGTTATTTTCAAAAGCGGAGCCCGTGTGATTTCACGAATGAATTATTAATGGTTTTCTTCTTAAGGCATTTCATGATTGCAATTAGGTGTGCACTTCACTGCAGGCTGCGGGGAAATGCATAATACTGATGTAAGAGAAACATTTTCACATCAAAGGGCGATAATGTAACTTGCTGAAAGTTGCTCCGAGACTCCGTCTGACTGTCTCTGTGTCGAGTGTTGTAATTATTGTCACAGGCTGTGGGAATGTTTCCTGATTCTACCAACGTTTGCTGAAATGTATGAAACAGGTATTGTGACATACTGTAAAGGGGGTTTCCGCTTTGGAACAACCTGTTCTTCACGGATACTTCAATGGACATAGACACACCCCAGGCAGGGCTAGTTTAAGGGCTAGAATAATCAAAGGGCCTCATTTGATAAGCAGTGGGGGTCTGGTCAGTGCTCATTGGGTGTGGCCAATGCCATAGAGTGCCTAGATAGCTCCTCCCTTTATCCACATACAGCTCGATCTTTATGGCTCACGCAGTATGTAAGGAAACGGAGGAGAGGGAATATTCTCAGCAGCTGTCTCTCATGCCGGGACAGGCTCAAAATGGAGATTTGCCATGGTACTTCTAGAACTACACTGCCAGAGCCGGCCTTAGGCATAGGCAAACTAGGCAAATGCCTAGGGCATTTGGTATGCTTAGGGGCACCAGCAGCTTCTGCTGATTAAAATTATATGTGGCATGCCTATATTCTGTGTGTGACTGCGGATGTATCTGCATACGAAATGCTATGTTGCAGTGTATTCATGGAAATCACTGTAACATAGCATTTCGTATGCAGATACAGCCACAGTCGCACACAGAATATAGGCATGCAACATATCATTTTAATCAGCAGAAGCTGCTTGTGCATCCTAGCCGCATAGTAATGCAAATAATATGATGCATTTTCATAAACAAAAGGCGCCCGACGTTAGCAGAGCTGCCAGCTGACTCATGCCAGGCATCTCCTGCAGAACTAGCGGCGGTGCTAGGGGGCACCAGCCAAAATCTTGCCTAGGGCATCTTATTGGTTAGGGCCGGCTCTGTACTGCAGAAATAAGCTAGTAGTCAAATTCTATATGGTCTCTTCCTATGTGGAGGCCTGGTTCTCCAGTCCTATCAGCCATGGTCCAGCATGGCACCTACTGTACCTCTGTATGTTGAACTGTGTAAAAGTCAAACTAGTGGAAATATGTACCCTTGTGGACTCGCTTCGTTGTCCACCCTTTGGGCAGGTTACTATTCCCATTTGTAGTCCACGTGGATGGTAAAGTATGAAAAAGTAAAAAAACACACAAAAACTTGTGTTGAGCATTGTCATGTCGACCATTTGAACCATCGACCTTTTGAACCTGTCAACCTTAAGCACTGTCAACCTTTTACATGTCAACCTTTTGTACCCGTCGACCGATTACATGTTGACCATATGGGATATCATCCAGATACCTAAAACGCCATCTCCGTACGTGTGTTTAGCCACACCCCAGTTACCGCCCAGTCACGTTCTGTACATTCACAAGACATTTCTGATACCATGAGCCTCAATCACATACAATCACGCCTTCGTGCGTACACTCTGTAGGAGTTTTTATATATTGTCACGCACAAGCGGCAGCAAGAAAATCGCTGAACTACATGAACATCGGTGCTGCAGGCGGCTCTGAGTTAGGCCTGCTGTTTGCAATTGCAAACCCTTGTTCATGCCAGATTTGACATTCCCTGACTTTGCTTATTTCAGGAGATAAGGATGAGGAGTATTCAGCAGCAGGCCCCATATACACTGAGAATAGTTATAGATATAAATAAACTGTGTTAATCTTTCTTTTTTTTTTAAATGTTGCTGGCGGTGACTTTCACGTCTGCCGTCATTAAGACCCTCAGATGGTGCCTCCGGCAACGCAAACAGTCCCTTGTCCCTTGTGTGTGTGCGTGTAATGGCGCTAGAGTCTTAGGACATGTCCTAGTTACAAGAGCAAGTGGGCCTGACAGAAAAATACCCAGAAGTCTCTTCAGAAAACTTATTGAATTTCAGATTATTATGTTTCCATGAGGTAAAAAAACATCTTTTGTGCCATCAGTTGGTACTAGGGATGTGATTGCTTTAGTAAACACCTATCACAATTTATTATCCTAAGCTATATTAGTACAGCCTGGTGTTTGCTGCTGGGATTTAGTGCTGTATTTGCTGAATTAATCTGTTGGAGAAAGCAAATAAGCACCAAGAACATAAAGACCAAGAGGAAACTAATTTAAAGCACAACGAACACAAAATTACACATTTCGTACAAACAGAAAGGTAAAATGTCTTATTCGATCTTACCCCGTTTTCCCACGGCAGCATTGTTAAACATTACAATTGAATTAAGTAGTTCCTACTTCCTTCCCACAAATTGCTAATGTCACCTGCTCATCTCTAAAGATGGCCATACACCAGACCAACTTTCCTCCAAGACAGTGAAAGTGTTCAAAGTGGAATCTGATCATGGACAAAAAGCTGAAAATATAAAGCATAGCAAACCAATCAATGGCCCTCATTCCGAGTTGTTCGCTCGCTGACGAGTTTCGCAGTGCAGCGATTAAGTGAAAAAACTGCAAAAATGCGCATGAGCATGGTACGCAGCGCACATGCGCAAAGTACTTTCACACAAAACTTTGTAGATTTACACAAGCTCGAGCGACGTTTTTTCATCGCTCGAGTGATCGTAATGTGATTGACAGGAAATGGGTGTTTCTGGGCGGAAACTGGCCGTTTTCAGGGAGTGTGCAAAAAAACGCATGCGTGCCAGGTAAAAATGCAGGAGTGGCTGGAGAAACGGGGGAGTGGCTGGCCGAACGTAGGGCGTGTTTGTGACATCAAACCAGGAACTAAACGGACCGAGGTGATCGCAATCTGTGAGTAGGTCTGGAGCTACTCAGAAACTGCAAGGAATTATTTAGTAGCAGTTCTGCTAATCTTTCGTTCGCTATTCTGCTAAGCTAAGATACACTCCCAGAGGGCGGCGGCCTAGCGTGTGCAATGCTGCTAAAAGCAGCTAGCGAGCGATCAACTCGGAATGAGGGCCAATGTTTGCTGTGAAATCATTGTCAATGCCCTTGTGTAGGATTCACTATTCTACACTCAATAGAGACCTTTGCTGTTAACTAAAAAATTGAGGGATTTATTACATTACACTATTTCAAAGTCATTCATTTATTACTGTCTTGTAGGGATGTGCACTTGAAATTTTTCGGGTTTTGTGTTTTGGTTTTGGGTTCGGTTCCGCGGCCGTGTTTTGGGTTCGACCGCGTTTTGGCAAAACCTCACCGAATTTTTTTTGTCGGATTCGGGTGTGTTTTGGATTCGGGTGTTTTTTTCAAAAAACCCTAAAAACAGCTTAAATCATAGAATTTGGGGGTCATTTTGATCCCAAAGTATTATTAACCTCAAAAACCATAATTTCCACTCATTTTCAGTCTATTCTGAATATCTCACACCTCACAATATTATTTTTAGTCCTAAAATTTGCACCGAGGTCGCTGGATGACTAAGCTAAGCGACTCTAGTGGCCGACACAAACACCTGGCCCATCTAGGAGTGGCACTGCAGTGTCACGCAGGATGGCCCTTCCAAAAAACACTCCCCAAACAGCACATGACGCAAAGAAGAAAAAAAGAGGCGCAATGAGGTAGCTGTGTGAGTAAGCTAAGCCACCCTAGTGGCCGACGCAAACACCTGGCCCATCTAGGAGTGGCACTGCAGTGTCACGCAGGATGGCCCTTCCAAAAAACACTCCCCAAACAGCACATGACGCAAAGAAGAAAAAAAGAGGCGCAATGAGGTAGCTGTGTGAGTAAGATAAGCGACCCTAGTGGCCGACACAAACACCTGGCCCATCTAGGAGTGGCACTGCAGTGTCACGCAGGATGGCCCTTCCAAAAAACACTCCCCAAACAGCACATGACGCAAAGAAGAAAAAAAAGAGGCGCAATGAGGTAGCTGTGTGAGTAAGCTAAGCGACCCTAGTGGCCGACACAAACACCTGGCCCATCTAGGAGTGGCACTGCAGTGTCACGCAGGATGGCCCTTCCAAAAAACACTCCCCAAACAGCACATGACGCAAAGAAGAAAAAAAGAGGCACAATGAGGTAGCTGTGTGAGTAAGCTAAGCGACCCTAGTGGCCGACACAAACACCTGGCCCATCTAGGAGTGGCACTGCAGTGTCACGCAGGATGGCCCTTCCAAAAAACACTCCCCAAACAGCACATGACGCAAAGAAGAAAAAAAGAGGCGCAATGAGGTAGCTGTGTGAGTAAGCTAAGCGACCCTAGTGGCCGACACAAACACCTGGCCCATCTAGGAGTGGCACTGCAGTGTCACGCAGGATGGCCCTTCCAAAAAACACTCCCCAAACAGCACATGACGCAAAGAAGAAAAAAAGAGGCGCAATGAGGTAGCTGTGTGAGTAAGATAAGCGACCCTAGTGGCCGACACAAACACCTGGCCCATCTAGGAGTGGCACTGCAGTGTCACGCAGGATGGCCCTTCCAAAAAACACTCCCCAAACAGCACATGACGCAAAGAAGAAAAAAAGAGGCGCAATGAGGTAGCTGTGTGAGTAAGCTAAGCGACCCTAGTGGCCGACACAAACACCTGGCCCATCTAGGAGTGGCACTGCAGTGTCACGCAGGATGGCCCTTCCAAAAAACACTCCCCAAACAGCACATGACGCAAAGAAGAAAAAAAGAGGCGCAATGAGGTAGCTGTGTGAGTAAGCTAAGCGACCCTAGTGGCCGACACAAACACCTGGCCCATCTAGGAGTGGCACTGCAGTGTCACGCAGGATGGCCCTTACAAAAAACACTCCCCAAACAGCACATGACGCAAAGAAGAAAAAAAGAGGCGCAATGAGGTAGCTGTGTGAGTAAGCTAAGCGACCCTAGTGGCCGACACAAACACCTGGCCCATCTAGGAGTGGCACTGCAGTGTCACGCAGGATGGCCCTTCCAAAAAACACTCCCCAAACAGCACATGACGCAAAGAAGAAAAAAAGAGGCGCAATGAGGTAGCTGTGTGAGTAAGCTAAGCGACCCTAGTGGCCGACACAAACACCTGGCCCATCTAGGAGTGGCACTGCAGTGTCACGCAGGATGGCCCTTCCAAAAAACACTCCCCAAACAGCACATGACGCAAATAAAAATGAAAGAAAAAAGAGGTGCAAGATGGAATTGTCCTTGGGCCCTCCCACCCACCCTTATGTTGTATAAACAGGACATGCACACTTTAACCAACCCATCATTTCAGTGACAGGGTCTGCCACACGACTGTGACTGAAATGACGGGTTGGTTTGGACCCCCACCGAAAAAGAAGCAATTAATCTCTCCTTGCACAAACTGGCTCTACAGAGGCAAGATGTCCACCTCATCATCATCCTCCGATATATCACCGTGTACATCCCGCTCCTCACAGATTATCAATTCGTCCCCACTGGAATCCACCATCTCAGCTCCCTGTGTACTTTGTGGAGGCAATTGCTGCTGGTCAATGTCTCCACGGAGGAATTGATTATAATTCATTTTAATGAACATCATCTTCTCCACATTTTCTGGAAGTAACCTCGTACGCAGATTGCTGACAAGGTGAGCGGCGGCACTAAACACTCTTTCGGAGTACACACTTGTGGGAGGGCAACTTAGGTAGAATAAAGCCAGTTTGTGCAAGGGCCTCCAAATTGCCTCTTTTTCCTTCCAGTATAAGTACGGACTGTCTGACGTGCCTACTTGGATGCGGTCACTCATATAATCCTCCACCATTCTTTCAATGGTGAGAGAATCATATGCAGTGACAGTAGACGACATGTCCGTAATCGTTGGCAGGTCCTTCAGTCCGGACCAGATGTCAGCATCAGCAGTCGCTCCAGACTGCCCTGCATCACCGCCAGCGGGTGGGCTCGGAATTCTGAGCCTTTTCCTCGCACCCCCAGTTGCGGGAGAATGTGAAGGAGGAGATGTTGACAGGTCGCGTTCCGCTTGACTTGACAATTTTGTCACCAGCAGGTCTTTGAACCCCAGCAGGCTTGTGTCTGCCGGAAAGAGAGATCCAAGGTAGGTTTTAAATCTAGGATAGAGCACGGTGGCCAAAATGTAGTGCTCTGATTTCAACAGATTGACCACCCGTGAATCCTTGTTAAGCGAATTAAGGGCTCCATCCACAAGTCCCACATGCCTAGCGGAATCGCTCCCTTTTAGCTCCTCCTTCAATGCCTCCAGCTTCTTCTGCAAAAGCCTGATGAGGGGAATGACCTGACTCAGGCTGGCAGTGTCTGAACTGACTTCACGTGTGGCAAGTTCAAAAGGTTACAGAACCTTGCACAACGTTGAAATCATTCTCCACTGCGCTTGAGACAGGTACATTCCACCTCCTATATCGTGCTCAATTGTATAGGCTTGAATGGCCTTTTGCTGCTCCTCCAACCTCTGAAGCATATAGAGGGTTGAATTCCACCTCGTTACCACTTCTTGCTTCAGATGATGGCAGGGCAGGTTCAGGCGTTTTTGGTGGTGCTCCAGTCTTCTGTACGTGGTGCCTGTACGCCGAAAGTGTCCCGCAATTCTTCTGGCCACCGACAGCATCTCTTGCACGCCCCTGTCGTTTTTTTAAAAATTCTGCACCACCAAATTCAAGGTATGTGCAAAACATGGGACGTGCTGGAATTTGCCCATATTTAATGCACACACAATATTGCTGGCGTTGTCCGATGCCACAAATCCACAGGAGAGTCCAATTGGGATAAGCCATTCCGCGATGATCTTCCTCAGTTGCCGTAAGAGGTTTTCAGCTGTGTGCGTATTCTGGAAACCGGTGATACAAAACGTAGCCTGCCTAGGAAAGAGTTGGCGTTTGCGAGATGCTGCTACTGGTGCCGCCGCTGCTGTTCTTGCGGCGGGAGTCCATACATCTACCCAGTGGGCTGTCACAGTCATATAGTCCTGACCCTGCCCTGCTCCACTTGTCCACATGTCCGTGGTTAAGTGGACATTGGGTACAACTGCATTTTTTAGGACACTGGTGAGTCTTTTTCTGACGTCCGTGTACATTCTCGGTATCGCCTGCCTAGAGAAGTGGAACCTAGATGGTATTTGGTAACGGGGGCACACTGCCTCAATAAATTGTCTAGTTCCCTGTGAACTAACGGCGGATACCGGACGCACGTCTAACACCAACATAGTTGTCAAGGCCTCAGTTATCCGCTTTGCAACAGGATGACTGCTGTGATATTTCATCTTCCTCGCAAAGGACTGTTGGACAGTCAATTGCTTGGTGGAAGTAGTAAAAGTGGGCTTACGACTTCCCCTCTGGGATGACCATCGACTCCCAGCAGCAACAACAGCAGCGCCAGCAGCAGTAGGCGTTACACGCAAGGATGCATCGGAGGAATCCCAGGCAGGAGAGGACTCGTCAGAATTGCCAGTGACATGGCATGCAGGACTATTGGCATTCCTGGGGAAGGAGGAAATTGACACTGAGGGAGTTGGTGGGGTGGTTTGCGTGAGCTTGGTTACAAGAGGAAGGGATTTACTGGTCAGTGGACTGCTTCCGCTGTCGCCCAAAGTTTTTGAACTTGTCACTGACTTATTATGAATGCGCTGCAGGTGACGTATAAGGGAGGATGTTCCGAGGTGGTTAACGTCCTTACCCCTACTTATTACAGCTTGACAAAGGCAACACACGGCTTGACAAATGTTGTCCGCATTTCTGGTGAAATACTTCCACACCGAAGAGCTGATTTTTTTGGTATTTTCACCAGGCATGTCAACGGCCCTATTCCTCCCACGGACAACAGGTGTCTCCCCGGGTGCCTGACTTAAACAAACCACCTCACCATCAGAATCCTCCTTGTCAATTTCCTCCCCAGCGCCAGCAACACCCATATCCTCCTCATCCTGGTGTACTTCAACACTGACATCTTCAATCTGACTATCAGGAACTGGACTGTGGGTGCTCCTTCCAGCACTTGCAGGGGGCGTGCAAATGGTGGAAGGCGCATGCTCTTCACGTCCAGTGTTGTGAAGGTCAGGCATCGCAACCGACACAATTGGACTCTCCTTGTGGATTTGGGATTTCGAAGAACGCACAGTTCTTTGCGGTGCTTTTGCCAGCTTGAGTCTTTTCAGTTTTCTAGCGAGAGGCTGAGTGCTTCCATCCTCATGTGAAGCTGAACCACTAGCCATGAACATAGGCCAGGGCCTCAGCCGTTCCTTGCCACTCCGTGTGGTAAATGGCATATTGGCAAGTTTACGCTTCTCCTCCGACAATTTTATTTTAGATTTTGGAGTCCTTTTTTTACTGATATTTGGTGTTTTGGATTTTACATGCTCTGTACTATGACATTGGGCATCGGCCTTGGCAGACGACGTTGCTGGCATTTCATCGTCTCGGCCATGACTAGTGGCAGCAGCTTCAGCACGAGGTGGAAGTGGATCTTGATCTTTCCCTAATTTTGGAACCTCAACATTTTTGTTCTCCATATTTTAATAGGCACAACTAAAAGGCACCTCAGGTAAACAATGTAGATGGATGGATACTAGTATACTTATGGATGGACGAGCAACTGCCGACACAGAGGTAGCTACAGCCGTGGACTACCGTACTGTGTCTGCTGCTAATATAGACTGGATGATAATGAGATGAAATCAATATATATATATATAATATCACTAGTACTGCAGCCGGACAGGTATATATATTTATTATGTAATGACTGATGACGGACCTGCTGGACACAGTCAGCTCAGCAGCACCGCAGACTGCTACAGTAGGCTACTATAGTAGTATGTATAAAGAAGAAAGAAAAAAAAACCACGGGTAGGTGGTATACAATTATGGATGGACGAGCGACTGCCGACACAGGGGTAGCTACAGCCGTGGACTACCGTACTGTGTCTGCTGCTAATATAGACTGGATGATAATGAGATGAAATCAATATATATATATATAATATCACTAGTACTGCAGCCGGACAGGTATATATATTTATTATGTAATGACTGATGACGGACCTGCTGGACACTGTCAGCTCAGCAGCACCGCAGACTGCTACAGTAAGCTACTATAGTAGTATGTATAAAGAAGAAAGAAAAAAAAAAAAAAACACGGGTAGGTGGTATACAATTATGGATGGACGAGCGACTGCCGACACAGAGGTAGCTACAGCCGTGGACTACCGTACTGTGTCTGCTGCTAATATAGACTGGATGATAATGAGATGAAATCAATATATATATATATAATATCACTAGTACTGCAGCCGGACAGGTATATATATTTATTATGTAATGACTGATGACGGACCTGCTGGACACAGTCAGCTCAGCAGCACCGCAGACTGCTACAGTAAGCTACTATAGTAGCATGTATAAAGAAGAAAGAAAAGAAAAAAACCACGGGTAGGTGGTATACAATATTATATATATATTATATACAATTATATATATATATATTAAACTGGTGGTGACTGGTGGTCAGGTCACTGGTCACACTATCAGCAACTTGCAAGTAGTACTCCTAAGCAGACAATCACCATATATATTATACTGGTGGTCAGTGTGGTCACAATGGCAGTGTGGCACTCTGGCAGCAAAAGTGTGCACTGTACGTTATATGTACTCCTGAGTCCTGCTCTCAGACTCTAACTGCTCCCCACTGTCAGTGTCTCCCCCACAAGTCAGATAATATACAGTCACACTATCTATCACTTCAGCAAGTAACTAGTACTCCTCCTAATGCTCCCAAAAATTACTACTGTGTCTCTCTCTACTGTCTCACTCTCTTCTCTATAAACGGAGAGGACGCCAGCCACGTCCTCTCCCTATGAATCTCAATGCACGTGTGAAAATGGCGGCGACGCGCGGCTCTTTATATAGAATCCGAGTCTCGCGATAGAATCCGAGCCTCGCGAGAATCCGACAGCGGGATGATGACGTTCGGGCGCGCTCGGGTTAACCGAGCAAGGCGGGAAGATCCGAGTCGCTCGGCCCCGTGTAAAAAAACATGAAGTTCGGGCGGGTTCGGATTCCGAGGAACCGAACCCGCTCATCCCTACTGTCTTGTAGTACTAGTTTTAACTGCTTTGGGGAATCTTACCACATAATGTGAAAGTCATTCATTCTACAATCCAATTCAGTGTAAAAAATACAAAATAGAAACAGCATTGCAAAACATAAATAAAATTATGACTGAAAAATGGCTTGCATAGAAACGGTTATTGACAGCGGTAGCACGAAATTAGGGTTCTCAAGCACCCACTGCATCCTCAGAACTGCATCCAATGCTAGATAGAAAATGGTGTATAAATGTGCCAAGAATATGGATCGTATACAAAGGGGTATTAGGTGACATCTTATCAGATTCCCTTCAGTTCTAAGTTGTATTTATTTATTCATTTTTAATTTCCCTGGAATTGCATAAGAAATGAAGATTCCCTTAAGGTGGGTACACACTAAGCAACGTGCTCTATGAGCGACGTCACCTAGTGTTTCCCCTCTCGGGCCAGGGCGGTTGGCGGCTGGGTATACACGCTCAGCGATATGACGTTCTTATTGCTCAGTGACGTCACACTGCAGCCGGGCCATGCAGGCAGCTCTTGGACTACAGTCCAAATTGAGCTGCCTGCACGGCCGACAGCGAGGGTCGTTAACGACATCGCTCAGGAAGGGTGAAAATGAGCGACGTCGCTCATTTTCTCGGCAAATGTGTATGCGCCTTAGGACTACTGATGACATTGTCACTGTTGGACCTCCTGACTTTACACTGTTAAGCAGATAGGTTGGGCAGGTGATCCAGGATGAAGGGGGGTGGGGGGTGGGGGGGGCGGAGACTAACTAATTGGGCTCATGCTTGTTTAGAAGGCACAAGCTACCCATGAAGTTGGAGTAATGCCCTTACTTGCACAATCTTTATAGGCATTTGTTTTCAGAGTGGGACTAACCCCGGGCCCATGGACCTGCAGTTCGGAAAACATACCCGCCCCCTTATTGGCTGCATAAGACACATGATGCCTGTTGGCTACAGAATGCTGGAGGACTTTAGGCCAGGAGTCTGGAAAACCACCATGGGGAAACATTAAACCTGTGGGCATATGGTAATGTGTAACCAGGATTGGTATGCCCAGGCGCCAAGTAATTCGTACAGCCACCCCCTTCCCTATAAATAATATATATATTATATATATATATATATATATATATATATATAATAAAACACACATACTGTATGATCATGAAATGCATGTTTGGTATTTACCATATGCAACAGAAGAGTTAAAATTAATTTGAATGGAATCTCTAATACAGAGGAAGTAGCGAGAATTAAAGGTCAGAGGGAGGGGGAATAACCTTTTGATATAATTATTGTTGGACACATCCATAATTCACACATTAATAACCTATCTACACATTGAAAGGTTTATTCAGTATCCTCATTTAGAATATCATTTACCCCGGTTTTATTGTGCCGCTCGTTTTCCAGTTCCCTGTGGAGATGTGTAAATTCTGGGTGGTGGCAGAAATAACTGGTGTACGTTCTGTTAACACATTTCTCCCTCATCCTCAATTTTTTCTGAGCTCAGTTACGGTGGAGATTTGTCAAAGTTTGGAGAGCGATAAAGTAGAGAGAAATTGCCAACAAATCAGCTCCTGTCATTTTTCAAACACAGCCTGTAAAATGGCAATTAGGAGCTGATTGGTTGGTACTTTATCTCTCTCCAAGGTTTGATACATCTCCCCCACAGTGAATTCTTCTAAGCTATTATAGTAACCTACAAGTCCAACACAAACTGAGATTATCATGAGTACCATAAAAAAGGTTGAATTATACAAATCGCAATACCGTAGGGAGCGAAGGCTAGATTGCATGGTCCTATCCCACAGAAGAGCTGTAGCACACATTGCTGAAGAAGTTAATGTAGGCTATGATAGAAAGGTGTCAGAAGACTCAGAACACACAGTACATCCCAGCTTGCCGCGTATGGTGATTTGTAGCCACAGGTCGGTCAGAGTGCCCATACTGACCCCTGTCCACTTTTTAAAGCACCTATAATGGGCACATGAGCATAAGAACTGGACCATGGAGCAGTGGAAGAAGAATGGTCTGAGGAATCACATTTTATTTTATGATGTGTGGATTCCAGGTGCCTGTGCGTCATATACCTGGGGAAGAGATGGCACCAGGATGCACTATGCAAAGAAGGCAAGCCGGCGGAGGCAGTATGATGCTCTGGGTCCTGGCATTCACATGAACGTTACTTTGAGATGTACCACCTACGTAAATATTGTTTCAGACAAAGTACACCCCTTCATGGCAATGTTATTTACTTATGGCAGTGGCCTCTTTCAGCAAGATAATGCTGTTTGACACACTGCAAATATTTTTCAGGAATGGTCCTTCAGAACATGACAAAGAGTTCAAGGTGTTGATTTGGTCTCCAAATTCCCCAGATCTCAATCTGATCGAGCATCTGGGCTGGAACAACAAGTTCAGCCCATGGAGGCCCCACAACACAACTTATAGGACTTAAAGGATCTGCTGCTAACGTCTTGGTCAGATACCACAGGACACCTTCAGAGGTCTTGCAGAGTCCATGCCTCACCAGGTAAGAACTATTTTGGTGGCACAATGGGGACCTACACAACATTAGGCAGGTGGTTTTAATGTAATGGCTGATAGGTATATTTATACTTATGAACAATAAGTTGCAGTCGGTATGATCCAATAAAAAGTTTCCCAAAACAAATCTTAAATAACAAGTATTGTTGCATTGCCCAAAATCTGTTAATTAATTTCAAAAGTGGTAATTATTTTTGTCCTCTGTTGCCAATAATTTATTGGCTCAAAAAACTCAATTGCTAGCAGTATCTAAAATCCAAGATAATTAGATATATGAGTAGTTGTTTTTATTAGTCTAATTTAATCAATTAGGTAACAAAATATAAAAGAGATACTTACGTTAAGGGCTGGCAGTGTAGACCAGAAAATACCACCTCGCATCCACCTCCAGTCCTGGCCCCTCTGGTTTTTACAGACGAAGGCTGACAATCCTAGAAAGCCTATCTATCCAGCTATCTAGACACATCCCTGTGTACAGTGTACATACATGATATTAAGGCTAATATATCAAGTATATTATTATTATTATTATTATTATAAATATATTATTATTAACCACATCCAACCTACCCAAACCACACCCCAGCCTACCCAAACCACATGCTGCTGCCCAAACCACACTTCAGCCTATCCAAACCACACCCTACCAGCCCAAACCACACATCAGCCTACCCAAACCACATCCCAACCTACCCAAAAAATACCTCAGCCTGCCCAAACCACACTTCAGCCTACCCAAACCACACCCTACCTGCCCAAACTAAACCCCAGACTACCCAAACCACACCCTACCTGCCCAAACCACACCTCGTCCTACTCAAACCACACCCCAGCCTATCCAAACCACACCCTATCAGCCTAAACCACACATCAGCCTACCCAAACCACATCCCAACCATCCCAAACCACACCTCAGCCTACCCAAACCACACCCTGCATGCCCAAACTACACCCCAGGCTACCCAAACCACACCTCAACCTACCCAAAGCACACCGCAGCCTACCCAAAGCACATCCAAAACTACCAAACCACATGTTGCCTGCCCAAACCATACCCCAGCCTACCCAAACTACACCTCAGCCTAACCAAACTACATGCTGCCTGACCAAAGCACATCCCAACCTACCGAAACTACAGCTCAGCCAATCCAAACCACATCTCAGCCTAAACAAACCACACCCTACATCAGTGGCGTAACTACCACCTCCGCAGCCACTGCGGAGGCTTGGAGGCGCTGGGCTGTGTGGGAGCCGCCACTAATTGCTGTGCTGTGCTGTGTGTGAGGGAGTCTGGGAAGGAGGGCACAGCGTGCACCTCTCCTGTGTCAGTCCTGACTCCTGTGTCTCCGGCGGTGGCATGTCTGTCAAATGAATTGCGGGTTTGTGAGCCAATCAGAGCTTGCGGACCGTCAGCCAATCAGAAGCCACAGCTGCTGGCCCGCGAGCTCTGATTGGCTCATAAACTGGCGCTTCATTTGACAGACACGCCCCCGGAGACACAGGATGGACACAGGAGAGGCGCACGCTGTGCCCTCCTATCCGGACAGCCCAGCAGCGGTGAGCAGGGGGAGGGGTTGTACCTGGCACTGGGGGGGGGGGAATTTGGCACTGTGGGCATATGTGTAGCTGGCACTGGGGGGCATATGGGGCAGTGGGGGCATATGGGTAACTGGCACTGGGGGGGGGCATATTTGGCACTGGGGGCATATGTGTATCTGGTACTGTGGGGCATATGTTGCACTGGTGGCATATGTGTTTATGGCACTATGGGGCCATATTTTAATCTGGCACTGTGGGGGAATATCTGGCACTGGGGGCATACCCCTAGCAACAAGCATTACCCCCTGGTAACAAGCATGACACCGAGCTCATGAAATCCCTGATAACAAACATTACCCCCTAGCAATGATCATGACACCCAGTGCATGAAACCCCTGGCAATGAATATTACCCCCTGGCAACGAGCTTGACACCCAGCCCATGATACCCCTGGCAACAAGCATAACACCTAGCGCATGAAACTCCTGGCAATGAGCATGACACCCTGAGTATGAAAACCCCTGGCACGATGCATGGAACCAAGAGCATGAAACCCCTGGCAATGAGCAGGTAATTTAAAAGTAATTAGAAGCCTTACTGTAGGGTTTAATGTGTAATGGGCATTTCGGTATGTGGCATAATGTATCCTGGACATTGCGGTGTGTGTCATGATGTGTCACGAACATTGTGGTATGTGTCATAATGTGTCACAGGCATTATGGTGTGCGGTATACTATATCACGGGCATTGTGGTATGTGGTATAATATCTCTGGGGCATTGCAGTGTGTGGCATAATGTATAATGGGCATTGCGGTGTGTGGCTTAAGGTATAACGGGCATTGCGATGTGTGTCATGTGTTACATGCATTACGGTGTGTGGTTTACTATAATACAGGCATTGTGATATAATGTCTGAGGGGTTTTGCAGTGTGTGACATAATGTATAACGGGTATTGCGGTGCATGTCATAATGTGTCACAGGCATTACAGTGTGTGGTGTACTGTATCACAGGCATTATATGTGCTATAATGTCTCAGGGGCATTGCAGTGTGTAGCATAATGTATAACGGACATTACGGTGTGTGGCATAATGTGTCAAGGGCATTACGGTGTGTGGCATATTGTGTAATGGGCATTATTGTGTGTGGCATAATGTCTAAGGGCCACTGCAGTATGTGGCATAATGTATACTTGGCAGTGGCGGAACTAGCGAGCGGTGGGCCCAGGTGCGACAAAATGCTTTGCCCCCCCCCCCCCCCCCCCCCATCCTCATCCCGTCCAAATCCACCCCTGCTCAGGGCCAGGGAAATGGATACCTAGCAACAGTGTCCTAATTAGACATTTTAGCGCTGTGTGCAAGAAACGGCATCGGAGCCCCCCTCTAAGTAAAACAGGGGCAGTGCGTGCCATAGGTGCGCACAAAAAATGTAGGGGCATGGCTTCATGGGGAAGGGGTGTGGCCACAAAATAATACCAATTCATAAAACGGTGCACAGTAGTCTCCATTATTCAAATTACGCCACACAGTAGCACCACTACACCAGGTAGAGCCCCTTTTACAGATTACGTCAGTCAGATTCCCCTTTTTACACATTACGGCAGACAGCGTCCCCTTTTTACACATTACGGTAGACAGCGTCCCATTTTTACACATTACGGCAGACAGCGTCCCGTTTTTACACATTACGGTAGACAGAGTCCCCTTTTTACACATTACGGCAGACAGCATCCCCTTTTTACACATTACGGCAGACAGCGTCCCGTTTTTACACATTACGGTAGACAGTGTCCCATTTTTACACATTACGGAAGACAGCGTCCCCTTTTTTATACATTATGGCAGACAGCGTCCCCTTTTTTACACATAATGGCAGACAGCGTCCCCTTTTTTACACATAACGGCAGACAGCGTCCCCTTTTTACACATTACGGCAGACAGCGTCCCTTTTTTACACATAACGGCAGACAGTTCCTCTTTTTTACACATAACGACAGACAGCGTCCCCTTTTTTACACATAACGGCAGACAGCTTCCCCTTTTTACACATTACGGCAGACAGCGTCCCCTTTTTTACACATTACGGCAGACAGTGTCCCCTTTTTTACACATAATGGCAGACAGCGTCCCCTTTTTTACACATAACGGCAGACAGCGTCCCCTTTTTACACATTACGGCAGACAGCGTCCCCTTTTTACACATTACAGCAGACAGCGTCATCTTTTTTACACATAACGGCAGACAGTTCCCTTTTTTTACACATTATGGCAGACAGCGTCCCCTTTTTTACATATTACGGCAGACAGCATCCCCTTTTTACACATTAAGGCAGACAGACAGAATAGATAGAAAGAAAGAAAAAAAGAATAGATTATACTTACTATCTCCGCTGGCAGTCAGGCTCCTCGGTGCAGGCAGTCACTGTCAGGCAGCCGCAGATCCCGGGCAGGGGAGAAGGAGGTGGCGGGAGGGGGACTCGGGAGCCGCAGCAGCGCAGTGTAATGGTGGAGGCGCCTTTGCAGCTGTCCCTCTCCTTCACCATAGGCTGTCCTCCGCCGCTGTGATGAGGAAAGCGCATCCCAGCATTCACAGCGGCAGAGGACAGCCTATGGTGAAGGAGAGGGACAGCTGCAGCGGCGCCTCCACCAATTACACTGCGCTGCTGCGGCTCCCTCCTACTCCTTCCCCCCCGTGGCTGCTGCACTCCTCTCCTCGGCGGGCGGCGGTGGCCCACAGCACACAGCGGCATGTAATGAGTCAGTATGACTCATCACATGCCGAGCTGGCTTTGGGCCCCTTGACAGTGGTAGGCCCCAGTGCAAGGCACAGCTTGCACTGGCGGTAGTTCCGCCACTGATCCCACTGTATCTGTTAATATGACCAGATATCCAGAGAACTCAAAGTATTAGAGATCGTCAATGCCTTATTGCCTGGGTTTGCCGTAGATGGACCTAAAATTTACACAGTGTGATAGGGCTATGCCCTGTAGATAGGGGTGTCCACAAATTTCTTATGGTGGGCTTAAATACAGTATTATATGACCCAGCATATATGGGCTCCTTTAGAAATGCTAATTTAGTGCTGTCTGCCCTGCTAGGTGCCAGATCTGCCCTTTGGTGCTGACATCACCACTTTAACAGATTCCAGACCTGGTGACATCCCCAGAATATTGGGGCGGGGCCATGACCAGCCTGTTCTCTTCTATGCTGAAGAGTGAGAAAAGCTGAAAAATTAGGTCACCCCCCCCCCTTCCCCACCCCTGTGTACGAAGCACTGGGTGTGACAGCAAAGTATCCTAAAAGTACATATAGGTGGCAGATATCAGCCTTAGCTATGCTTTGTGCACAATGTAAATGAAAAATTATAGCAACGTAACACGATAATGCAACAGAACTGCAGAACGTTCCGTCTGTTTGTTAGTCAAGGATTAGGCGGAATCTTACAGCAGAGAAATTCAATTAACAAGCAGGATTCCATCTCGCCGGTTCCCCATTGCTTCCTGCTTGTTTTCATTCTCCTTCCACAGTTAAACTATTAGCACGGTAAATATTTTCCCCCTGTTCTCAGTATAATTAATAAGTTCTACGTTGTGACTCACTGGCTTCTTAGCAACATGGGAGAAAAGTCGCTATTTGTGTCACCTTATTTAATTCTTTCCCACTTTCAAAGCCTTTTGCCTTCCTGGAGAACTCTTTGATTGCTTAACCTGTCATTTGCAACACGTTTAATTATATTTTGCAGTCCAGCTGCGCCATTCCTCTTTGTATTTTTTAATTTAAATATTTTTTTATGGTGCCTCGTCAAATAGTTTCTGTGCCATGATTAATGTGTCAGATAACAAAGAAAGAAAATAAGAAAACCAAAACAAACTTTTTTTTCTGAATTACTTTCCCTTAAGTTTGTTGAGTATAATTAACTCTGTAATTGAGGAATTATACTGTATGTAACATTAGTGCCTCAGGCTAATCTTATATACACTGGTTAGATAAGGATATGACTGGAAGAGGTGGAAGATAAGGGCCTTGACACTGGATCTCCTAGTCTGGGCAAATCATATTACATTTCTCAAATTTCTGAAATCAGCATTAATGTCTGGGGTCTGAACGGGTGTGGTTCATTAGATCGACAGTGTCTAGGTCGACAATGTTTAGGTTGACCACTATAGGTCGACAGTCACTAGGTCGACAGGGTCAGAAGGTCGACAGGGTTTCTAGGTCGACATGTTCTAGGTCGACAGGTCAAAAGTTCGACTTGAGTTTTTAATGTTTTTTGGTGTCGTTTTCTCCGTAGAGTGACCGGGAACCCCAATTAGTGCACCGTGACCCCTCGCATGGCTTGGAGCTTCGGGCAAGGCGTCTCGCTCCGCTACTGCTTTGCTCGGCACAGATTACCGTTCCGATCATAGTCCACGTGGATCGTTAAGTATGAAAAGGTAAAAAAAAAAAAGGAAAAAATTGTGAAAAACTCATGTCGACCTTTTGACCTGTCGACCTAGAAACCCTGTCGACCTTCTGACCCTGTCGACCTAGTGACTGTCGACCTTTAGTGGTCGACATAAACATTGTCGACCTAGACAATGTCAATCTTCAGACCGTATCCCGTCTGAACAGGGCTGTCACTCTGAACAGCATAGCAGGCCCCAGGCAAAGCAATGCACAACCATTCTCGGTGTCAAAGTCAGAAAAATGTCTCTATGCACGTTGCCATATTTGCACCGCACACTGGTCCGTGCTGCGCATGCGTACGCTCTCCCGTGAAGGCGCATACCCGCAATAGCGTGCACTCGCAGGCGCGGTATGCGTATTTACGGTAGAGTTTATGTAGTCGTAGCGTGCGACTCATTCGTTACATATTTTCACAATTAATGTAGTTTATAGATCATGGTCCCTTTGATAGTTTCTGAAAGTTTGGTTAATATAGAAGGTCCCTGAGCTAAGGAATCCCTCTTTGTATCGTACGAAGGGTCTAACAGGAATCATACAGCAGTGTTTGGTACCCATCGGAAGAGTATTTAATTAGCAATATTCCGGTGTTGGTTTGGAGCGTATTAATCGCTCGTGCGAATAGTTATGGACATAAGAAGTTTATGTCCATTTCTACTATTTACTCATACTCAGGTATGCGGCGGGAAACCTAGTTCCCCACCCACCTGAGCTGTTTGAAATCGTCACAGCCCACCTGTATGAATCAACCTAAGACCTTTTGTTATGATGCAGGGCCGAATTCCGACGTCCAATGGACAATGGGATTGTAGGGACTGTAGGATTGCATTGTGTGTGGGGCATAAATAGGCAGGCTGACCACATCCAGCTCTCACTCTTCAACGGTTCTCATTGCTGAAAATCGGGTGCTGGATGTCCAGGCGCATGCGATCATTTACCCTGTGCGTAAGTTTCTCTCCGTTATCATTGTCTTTCTGTGAGCCAATTTCTCTCATCTCTCTCCGTCTCCCTCTCTCTCTTTCCCTTCTCTCTCTCTCTCGTATCTCCCCTAGACTAGTATTGTATTGTATTAGATAGTATTGTTTAGTTCTGTGGTTAGGAAGTCTCTGTTATATTGTAGTGTATCATTTGTACTGTTATCCCCTTTTTACAAGTATACTAGATATAATACAGTTAATAGGCTTTGGAACCTAAACCAGTATCTGTGTATTTTCTATAGTGTTAAGTGTTCACTTGAGCGTCGGTGACGCTCAAGCAGCTTTGTAGTTAGTCAGGTTACACTTACACCCTGTATTCACATTAAGGTATTCTGTGTATTTCTTTGGTATAAGGTTTAGACATAAAGGTATAGCGTTGTGAGCGTCTGCGCCGCTGGTGATCTCCTCGTGGTCTCGAGCGTCCGCTACGCCATAGCGAATCATTACTCTAGTCATAGCCAATAACGTGTCCTGTGATCGCTGGGCCGTGAGCGAACGTGACGCTTGAGCGTCTCGCCTACGGCTGAGCGATCGTTACGCAACTAGCGTACCATTACGGTACTTCTTAAGTAAACAGCGTACAGTGTTCTTAGCTTCATAAAGGGTTGTTTATACGACAAGGGAATTTAGCATTGTCAATTGGGGACTCGTCCTATCCTTCTCATATCTGCACTAGGTAGATCAGCAGACATTATCCCCCCAGCAAAGGGTGGGAGGTTGTCTCGCAGTGCTGACGGGATAAGCATCTGCTTCGCTTAGATAAAGAGTGCTGAAGGAATCCGGGAACCGGAAGTAAGAACAAAACGCTTGTGTCTTTTAAAACTGTTTTATTTCTCTTCTGTCTTGCGTATACACGCACACATACATTTATCTGCATTTCTTTTTCAAATTTCGTATATCACTATTCCTGTTTGCCAAGTTTTATAGTTGATAGAAAGTGCAAAAAGAGATTTGCTGTTATTCCATAGTAGAGGTAATAGTTAAAGTATAGACCAACACACGGCTTGTCTGGGAGATAAGACAGTCAGTGTGGTGTGCGGTAGATGATCAGGGATCATCTACAGTGATAAAGGTAGAAATTGTGTTACAGTGGATCTTTGTTTTGCGTACACGTGTCCCTAACAAAAGACTTGCGTACGCAATCCAAACGGCAGACGCACGCAGCGTACATTACGCAACGTAGCGTCTGGTTACGCCCACGTAGCTCAAGTCACGAAAAGTTGAATTAGCGCAAAGCGATAATTAGCGCAAAGGCTATAAGTAACGCACAGCGGTAAATAACGCGACGCGGTAAATAACGCAAATCTATTTTTGGAAAATCTGAAATTTAGTTTAACAGATCCTGCTCCTAATTGGTAACACTGTTGGACTGAAGACAATTTCTGCGCAGAAATAGATATAGAAACAAAAGTGTACATGTGTTGAGTGAGTGTGGTTTTGTATACAAAAGTTTATATAACTTTAAGGTGGAACCAAAAGGAAAGTCGGGTACTCGTCAAGGGACACACGTGTAAGTGACATATACGGTGGCTAGGGAGGCATCCCTGGTTAAATAATATTTGAGCATTAGAGTATAGCGGACCATAAGGTAACAAGACCAGGAGGTCATTAACAGAAGGTAACAGACCAGGAGGTCGTAAGGTACTAAAGAGGTCCGCTATAAAAGTCCAGTGGCACAACGCCTGGGGTGTTGGTGCAGAACCCATATAGGCCATAAGCTCTTGCTGAAGGAATCGCGGCCGGAAACATCGATTCCATTGATCTCTCAGTACATAACAAGTAGTGCTTGTGTACTGAACGATTGGACCACACGTAATTGTGTGCAGTAGTTAGTAATCTGACCTAATACCATTAGAGTAAAGTGGTCACAAACGCTATCTGTACATTCTGACGTGATTTGTGTAATTTTTTATTTTTGGAAGGGAAGTTCGCTGGTCACTCAGGAACTATCTAACAACCCCACCTTTACTGGAAAGAGTAAGTGTCCTGCGGGTAACCCTCATATGTTCCAGTAAACTGAAGGTTCCATAGGGGCCCTGTATCGAGTACGCCAGCACCATATCGGTGTGATCAGGTCGTATTGGTCGAGGTGGGCGAGTGAGTGGGGTACTCGGTAAACCGCCACCGCCGGCCTACTGTGGAGTAATTTGGTTGTCTGTAAAGGCTTGCTGAAAACCTTGATACAGAAATCCAAGGAGGACTAAGCAACACCTGCAGACTATGGGGGCCAGTTGCTCAGGTAGGGGGCGATCAACCCTGGTTCAGGTTGATTCTGTGAACCGACCAGTTGGGTCGGCACGATATGTAATGTGTGAAAAATATGGAAGTCACACCGAATCTTTATGTGATGAATGGGAGAGAATGACTGTACAAGACAGGGACAAATTCCCAAGAATAGGTAGCTTCAGTCCAGACGTGTTACAAAATTTAAGGAGGAGGATATGTCTCGTAAAATCAACAAAGAGACGAATTCAGCATCATGATTACTTACAGTTATGGCACCAGGAAGGTGAGATACAGAGAGGTTTGGCTCTGGCGGCGGGATCTGGGGCAGTCAGGAAGCTGATAGCCACAGCTCCACCTCCACCATACATTGCAGGAGAGAAGCTGATTACGGAGAGAAACGCACTGGGTTGTAAAACACAAACTCTTAGTAACCCTGTAAATGTTAATGATGTTAACCAAATAACTCATGCAAGTATTAACCCGTGCAAGATGTACCCTGTTTTGAACCTTCCTCAGGAGTGTGATCAAGAAGAAGATTCGGCAACAATTTCAGCGCTCTCTCTAGCGGCCACCATATCAGAAACCACAGTAGGAACTGCACCACCCACGAGATTAGTTAAGGCCCCTAGCGGAGGGATAGGTGAGGTCGTGTCAACGGGTAAGTACGGCACCATGCACTACACTGAAACAATTGTACCACAAGTTGTAGAATCTACGCAGAATGAGGCTGTTAGAATTGCTCCTGTAAAGGTGATAGTAGTTCCCAATGGGAAAACAGATGCATCAGGAGCCACACCCGTCAGGAACATTGCCATGTATTGCCCGTTCACTAGAATGGAATTGAGGACCATAGTGTCTGAATTCCCAGACCCCAGAAAAGATTTAGTGGCAAGCCAAAAATACATCAGGGATCTAGGAAACACTTTAGAGCCCAATAATAAGGATTGGCAGATAGTGCTAAGAGCTTGCTTACCTTCCAATGTCGACTCAGTTAAATTCTTGGCTGATTGTGGACTAGATAAAGATGTACCGCTTACAGATGTGTACGACCAGGATAATGTAAAAAGGATAAATTTACAGCTAAAGGAGTATTTCCCAGCCGTTGTTAAATGGAATAAAATATTTTCCATTAAGCAAAAGGAGTCCGAAACGGCAGCAGAATATTTCCACCGGGCACTATCAGAAATGGCAAAATACACTGGTATAGAAGACATTAAGACCAACCCAAACCATCGAGAAGTAGCAGTATCTGTACTGATGGATGGTTTGAAAGAAACATTAAAAGCTAGGGTACAGACCACACAACCATGTTGGCGAGGTCTGTCAGTGTCCACCTTGAGAGAGGCTGCTGTTGATCACGACAAAAACATCACTAGACACAGGGAGTCGCAAAGTGATAAGTTGATGTCCGTAAGTATACAGGCGCTGACCACAAGGCAGCCTGCGTATGTACCACCGAATCCTGTGGGTAAGGCAAGTGTAATAACATGTTTTTCTTGTAACAGACCGGGACACTTTGCACGAGAATGTAGAACAAAGAATGTACAAAGATCTTTTCAACCCCCTAGACAACAACACAACACACGACATTGGGAGCAGGGTCCACAGAGGCGGAGTTTTGAGCCACATACAGGGGAAACAAAAAGATATCCACCGAACAGAGACTGGCAGGCCTCTGGTAGTTCCCAGCTAACTCCCCCACAAGTAGTTGCTGCCAATGGGATTCAGGGAGGTCAGCATACCCAATAGGGGTGTGGCCACACCTGTAATCTGCAGCCAGTTAAATTGATTGCCAGTCTTGGAAGCGAACCAGAGATTGCAATCAATGTAGCTGGTAAAACTTTAAACTTTCTTGTAGACACAGGGGCGGCCAAGTCAGTGATAAATTCGACAGTGGGCATGAGAACCACTGGTAGGACAATTCCAGCCATGGGAGTAACAGGAGTAGTCCAGCACTACCCTGTTAGCAAACCAGCCGAGATTACAATAGGGCCTTTGCATACCAAGCATTCCTTTTTGCTGGCTGCATCGGCACCAACTAATCTCCTGGGGAGAGACTTACTATGTAAAATGGGTTGCGTCATTTATTGTACTCCTGAAGGTGTATTCTTGGACATTCCTGAGAATCACGCTCAGGAGGTACGAGACATGTTAGACTCCCCATCAAAATTAATGTCACATTCCATTATGACAAATAGGAATCCATCCCAAGTAGAAGAGATGACATCTCAGATACCAGAGTCACTTTGGACAAAAGATGGACAGGACACTGGATTAATGGCAAACGTAGCTCCAGTAGTTGTACAAGTAAAAGATGGTAGGATAGCTCCAAAAATCCCACAGTATCCTCTGAAGCCAGAGGTGGAGTTAGGAGTTTTCCCAGTAATAGAACGCTTGCTGCAACAGGGCATTCTGGTAAGAACGTCCAGCACAGCCAATAGTCCCATCTTCCCTGTTAAAAAGAGTGGGGGGAGGGGTTACAGGCTAGTGCAGGATCTAAGGGGGATTAACAAAATAGTTGAAAGTCAGTTCCCCGTAGTGCCTAATCCAGCTGTCATCCTAATGCAAATTCCTCCCACTGCCAAATTTTTCACTGTTATTGACCTCTGCTCCGCTTTCTTTTCGGTACCTCTGCACCCTGACAGCCAATATTTGTTTGCATTCACATACAGAGGAGTCCAATACACGTGGACTCGGCTACCCCAAGGTTTCATAGATAGTCCAAGTATATTTTCTCAGGCTTTGCATGATTGTTTACAGTCTTTCCAACCAGACAGTGGATCAGTATTGATACAGTATGTGGACGATTTATTACTGTGTTCAGATTCACTGGAAGCATCTCTGAAGGATACGAAACAGCTCCTGTTTCATCTTTCAGACACAGGTCACAAGGTTTCCAAAGACAAGTTACAATTATGCCAAACTAAGGTAAAATATTTGGGACACTGTCTAACACAAGGACTGAGACACCTGACCGCTGATAGAATCCAAGCCATTAGAGACATGACACTGCCACAAACCCAGCAACAGATCAGGACGTTTTTAGGAATGTGTGGGTATTGCCGTAATTGGATCCCAGGGTTTTCCATATTGGCGTTACCTTTGCAGGAAATGGTCTCTTCAAACAAACCTGATCGGATTTCGCATACAGACGAATCCGAAACAGCATTTGAGAGACTCAAACAGTGCCTAACGCAGGCACCAGCATTAGGTATGCCAGACTATGGGAAACCCTTTGAACTATACGGAACAGAAAGTGCTGGGTGCGCAGCAGGTGTACTAACCCAAAAACACGGTGACGCCAGCAGGCCAGTCGCATACTACAGCGCCCAGCTAGACACGGTAGCGCGATCCCTCCCCACATGCTTGCGTAGCGTTGCGGCGATAGCATTGCTAGTGACGAAAAGCGAAGATGTCGTGCTAGGCCACAACCTCACAATCCATACACCGCATGCGGTATCTGCCTTATTGAATTCTGCCCAAACCAGACACGTCTCATCAGCAAGGTTTACAAGATGGGAATTGGCATTAATGGCCCCAGTAAACATCACCATAAGGAGATGCAGCGCATTAAATCCTGCAACTTTTCTCCCAGGTGTGCCTGGTCAGACACAAAGGGTGGAAGGTGAGAGTGATGGGGAAGGAGGATTTAATGCAAAGGGAGATACACATGATTGTATGGAATATTTGACCCAAAATTTTACCGCAAGGCCTGACATCAGTGACAACCCACTGGAAGATGCAGAACTAACGTTCTACACGGACGGTAGTTGTCATAGACAGTCAGACTCGGGAGACTTGTGTACTGGGTACGCAGTCGTAGATGACCAAGACACCATAGAAGCGGAACCGTTAGGCCCACCTCACTCAGCCCAGGTTGCTGAACTGGTCGCCCTAACCAGAGCATGTGAATTGGCTAAGGGTAAGTCAGCCAATATCTACACCGATTCTAGATACGCCTTCGGGGTAGTACATGATTTCGGAGCCCTATGGCGGCTCAGAAATTTCATGACGGCGGCTGGTACACCGATAGCGCATGCAGCTCACATAAAAAGGCTTCTAACAGCGATACAGGAACCCGACAGAGTGGCTGTTATCAAATGTAAAGCACATACATATAGCCAAGACCCAGTATCCCTTGGTAACAGCCGAGCAGACGAAGCCGCAAAGCTTGCAGCTGCTACCCCCATACAGACAGACACCACACAACTGATGGTATTTAATACCATCAACACACAAAAGTTGTGTGAGATGCAGAATTTGTGTTCCACACAGGAAAGAGCAGTCTGGAAGGCAAAGGGATATGGCCAGGAGTCCTCAGGGCTCTGGACGGATGGACATGGTAAACCAGTGGCCCCCAGGGCATACCTTCCATGTCTGGCTGAAGCAGCTCACGGGCTGACTCATCTAGGCAAGGAGGGGATGTGCAAATTGGTAAGAGCATACTGGTGCGCCCCAGGATTCTCCTCTCATGCGAGTAAAAGAGCAATGTCATGCCTTACCTGTCTGAGAAAGAATATTGGAAAAGCAATACCTACAGAACCATCCCATATCCCACCTGCCGGCGGCCCTTTCCAGGTAATACAAATTGACTTCATTCAATTACCCCCATGTCGAAATTTGAAATATGTACTTGTTTGTATAGATGTTTTCTCGAATTGGGTCGAAGCTTTCCCAGCAGCTACAAATACCGCTATGTTTACAGCTAAGAAAATTGTGAAGGAATTTGTATGTAGATATGGTATCCCTAGAATCATTGAAAGTGATAGGGGTACCCATTTTACAGGTGATGTCTTTCAAGGAATGTGTAAGTTGATGGGAATTGATAGCAAGCTGCACACTCCGTACCGTCCACAGGCGAGCGCGAAGGTCGAAAGAGTGAACAGCACTATTAAAAATAAATTGAGTAAAGTAATGGCAGAGACAGGATTGACGTGGCCAGAAGCTTTACCCATTGTTTTGTATAGCATCAGAACCACTCCCAGGTCCCCTCTTAATCTGTCTCCTTTTGAAATCTTGTTTGGTCGACAACCGCATGTCATGATTAACCCTCAGGATGATTTGAAATGTAACAATGAAGTAACTGTAAAGTACTTGATTAACATGAGTAAGCAGTTGAGGAATCAAAATGATAATCTGAAGTTGGTGATTCCTGATTTACCAGATAGTAATTGTCATGACATTGAACCTGGGGATTATGTAATGATACGAAATTTTCTACGCTCAGGTTGTCTTATTGATAGATGGGAAGGACCATACCAGGTCTTATTGACTAGCACCACAGCATTGAAGGTGGCTGAGAGAGAGACTTGGGTCCATTCATCCCACTGCAAAAAGGTTGCTGATCCAGAGAAGTCCCGTGATAAGGAACAGACGGTAGAGGTTGTATCACTGGAGTGTCTGTTCCAGGAGGACTGAGGCGGCACCTGAGCCTTGAAGACCGAAAGCAGTTGTCGACTCCCTTCTCCCTTTTATTGTTTTTCCCCACTTCCCATCCCCTCTTCCTTGAAATTTCTTTTTCCCCCTTCTCATTCTTCTCTATTTCCTCCTCAAAGATGGACTTGCCCCAAGAGACTGTGATCCGGATTTTGATGTTAACCATGATGTTGACCAGAGCAGTCTGTTCCGGCGAGAGTACCATAGAGGTCGAGAGAGGTTCTGGAATGGGTTCCGATTATGATGATGGAGGCGTAGTTTTCCAAGATCAACCAAACCAACAAGCAAAGGCGAGTATCAGAAAACGATCCGATAGAAGAAATTGTGATGGATTGTTAGCTGAAGAAAATTGTATCTGTAGGCTCTGTGATAATCTGGTTGAAGATGGATGCATAAAGAAATGCCAATCTAGTTTTAATATCCATATAGACCGGCATCCATTGAGTGACTATCACTCCTTAGTGGGTAACGTGTTAAACCAAACAGATTGTTGGGTATGCTCTCAAGTACCTCAGGGTCATAGCAAATCAGGGCTAGTACCATTTCCTTTAACGTTAGGGGAGGTACTTGAGCTAAGTGGTGGGAGACCGGTGGACCGGAGGTTTAATATCTCCAGCCCTCCTAGTTTGAAGCTCCACCAATACCATGTGGATAGGTCCCTCTTATGTTTCAATATCTCCAATCCCAGAAAACCGGGAAATTGGGAAGTGTCATGGAGCAACCTTACCATGACCTTTTCACACAGAGCAGATAGAATGCCTACAGATACAGAGCTGGTACGCCACATAGCCAGTAGAGGAAAATCTTTTCGGTATCGATATACCTTAGGAAATAGGATTACTAGAGTTGGAGAGGTATCACCAGGATACTGTGCACATATCGTACAAACTGATACGTGCATTAGGCAGATGGAAGAATTAGGGTCAGGAGATTTCACCTGGAAGGTTTGTAACATGGTCATGTCTTTCTCCGTCCCATATGTTCTCCCCGATGATGCATATTTCATATGCGGGAGAAAGGCGTACAAGTGGCTTGCCCCAAACTCTGAAGGATTGTGTTATATTGGAAAAGTATTGCCTGAAGTGATGACTGTTACACATGACAAAATGAAGGACATACACCGTGGTGCCCAAGCTCCTTATACTCACACTCATTACGAGCACCGAGTTAAAAGACAACTGTCAGAAAGGTTAGAGCATCCGGCCTCTGATCTTATCCATGAATCCACCGGGATTCAGGTTCTGGTAGCGTTAGATTTCACTCGCACCGCTCGAGGAGTGATGAATTATAGATACATTTCCGCACTCGCCAATTTGTTAGATAATATCACTGAAATGTATGATGACACGTTTAGATACACTGGAAGAGAACTTCAAGCTTATAAAACAGAACTAGTTCAGCATAGGATGGTTCTTAATTATCTTACAGCAGTAACAGGCGGATATTGTGTTACATTAGCAACACAGTACGGCATAAAGTGTTGCACGTATATCACAAATAGCACCGAGGATCCGGTAGAGGTCATAGACCAAAAGATGGACGATATTCTGCAATTAAAGTGGGAATTTCGTCGAAAACACAATCTCACCCTTGCTGCTGTAGGTAATGAGCTGACTGGTTGGGTGTCATGGTTGAACCCGCGAAATTGGTTCTCCGGTTTGGGGGACTGGGCTCAAGGAGTCATAATGGATGTTGGAAAGTTTCTACTATGTATCTTGGGTGTCGTTATATCGATTGGATTGATATTTAGATGCGGGCAGGCTTTAATGAGGTGCAAACAAAGTACAAGAGTGATGAGCTTGAGGAGTGAGGAAACTGTAATTAACCTGGATTTGATTTATGACCCAATGATAGAAACCAGGATGTGATGAAAATGCGATTATACGGTCCGTTTCTTTCACCTGTTTTTCTGCTTTTCTCCAAGATACAAAGACCCCCTTAGACGAGGAAGTTGACGAGACGCTATACAGACAACAGACAACGGATTGACCAAAGAAGAAGATTTGACAACTTTAAATATGGACACTTGATGAACTTTGCCATGGATCCCCAGTTTCCCTAGTACCTTTAAACTCACGCTAGCCCAACATTTTTTGTAAATCTGATGGCTCAGACAAAGCTATTTGCTCATGCCCAAGGAGCAATACAGCGCAAAGAAGACGACTCTCAACAGATACCGAACACAACTTCGACGACAGATGTACATTTCCCTGACATAGAATATCATTGCATTTTTCATAAGTGTTCTTTATCTTCATCTCTACAACCCTCAGGTAATGACACACATAGACGATAGGGAATACAGGCACAGATATCAGCAACCACATACCTCCCCCATTCATGTATCATCAACTAAAATGTGCTCCCCATTTTGTTCAAAATCCGAAAAGAGCTCGGTAAAGTTTGACAGCCCATCCACAGACCTGTACCACAGGATAAGAAGGAATTCAAATGTATACTTCGCAATACCTCGAAGCTTGATGTACAACACGTACGGCACGATGATACATGACCCCCCAAACATGGATTCATACACACATGCTTCTGCTATCTCACTAGGTCATACCCTCTTCACACCTTCTCCTCTCTCCTCCCTTACCCAACCATGGAAATCAATTAACCCCTGACTTGCATTTTTCTCCTTAAATGTTTTGTGGCAGTTATTATTGACTGCCAAAGGGTGGACTGTCAAAGTCAGAAAAATGTCTCTATGCACGTTGCCATATTTGCACCGCACACTGGTCCGTGCTGCGCATGCGTACGCTCTCCCGTGAAGGCGCATACCCGCAATAGCGTGCACTCGCAGGCGCGGCATGCGTATTTACGGTAGAGTTTATGTAGTCGTAGCGTGCGACTCATTCGTTACATATTTTCACAATTAATGTAGTTTATAGATCATGGTCCCTTTGATAGTTTCTGAAAGTTTGGTTAATATAGAAGGTCCCTGAGCTAAGGAATCCCTCTTTGTATCGTACGAAGGGTCTAACAGGAATCATACAGCAGTGTTTGGTACCCATCGGAAGAGTATTTAATTAGCAATATTCCGGTGTTGGTTTGGAGCGTATTAATCGCTCGTGCGAATAGTTATGGACATAAGAAGTTTATGTCCATTTCTACTATTTACTCATACTCAGGTATGCGGCGGGAAACCTAGTTCCCCACCCACCTGAGCTGTTTGAAATCGTCACAGCCCACCTGTATGAATCAACCTATGACCTTTTGTTATGATGCAGGGCCGAATTCCGACGTCCAATGGACAATGGGATTGTAGGGACTGTAGGATTGCATTGTGTGTGGGGCATAAATAGGCAGGCCGACCACATCCAGCTCTCACTCTTCAACGGTTCTCATTGCTGAAAATCGGGTGCTGGATGTCCAGGCGCATGCGATCATTTACCCTGTGCGTAAGTTTCTCTCCGTTATCATTGTCTTTCTGTGAGCCAATTTCTCTCATCTCTCTCCGTCTCCCTCTCTCTCTTTCCCTTCTCTCTCTCTCTCGTATCTCCCCTAGACTAGTATTGTATTGTATTAGATAGTATTGTTTAGTTCTGTGGTTAGGAAGTCTCTGTTATATTGTAGTGTATCATTTGTACTGTTATCCCCTTTTTACAAGTATACTAGATATAATACAGTTAATAGGCTTTGGAACCTAAACCAGTATCTGTGTATTTTCTATAGTGTTAAGTGTTCACTTGAGCGTCGGTGACGCTCAAGCAGCTTTGTAGTTAGTCAGGTTACACAAGGTTGCACTTACACCCTGTATTCACATTAAGGTATTCTGTGTATTTCTTTGGTATAAGGTTTAGACATAAAGGTATAGCGTTGTGAGCGTCTGCGCCGCTGGTGATCTCCTCGTGGTCTCGAGCGTCCGCTACGCCATAGCGAATCATTACTCTAGTCATAGCCAATAACGTGTCCTGTGATCGCTGGGCCGTGAGCGAACGTGACGCTTGAGCGTCTCGCCTACGGCTGAGCGATCGTTACGCAACTAGCGTACCATTACGGTACTTCTTAAGTAAACAGCGTACAGTGTTCTTAGCTTCATAAAGGGTTGTTTATACGACAAGGGAATTTAGCATTGTCATCGGGAACCAATAAAAAAAATCCTAACATGCCCGTCCAATGGTCCTGCTCCATCTCTCCACATGTTTCCATACAGCGAATGGCTGTCAGCACTCTGATTGGTGGATAGCTCCAACCATCCACCAATCAGCATGCTGACAGCCATTCACTGTCTGGCGACAGGCTGTGAGGCAGGTAGATAACGGTGCCTCAATGCTATGACTGTGTGGCCACCACCTATCCAAAGACAAATCAATGTCGTGACCACCTACTCAGATTGGCCACCTCATCTGTGCTGCCTCGGCTGTGCTGCCTCGGCACTCCCAGAAAATGGCAGCTTCACGTCCCCGTTTTCATGAATGCTGGCCAGCGTCACCCCAGTCCCCACCCCCAAATGGCCACAGCCTGGCAATCAGACTGTGGCACAGGGAGCAATCATGCAGCGACCCTAGCGCATATTTACCATGAACAGCGATAGGACGTCAGCATGGTCAGCAAATACGGTACTAAGAAGAAGAAAAAAAGATTTATTATTAAATGAAAACTTGTTTTCTTCAAAGAATTATTTTTTTTTTAATTCAATTTTTTCAATTACTAGATTTTATTTTTTGCAAATCTGCATCTGGAAGTCCAGTCTGTCCCCCGTTTAGCAAATGAAACCATGGATCAGCAATGTTTCTCACTCTGTCCTGCTGCTCTCATTATACTGTGTGTGTGTATATACAGGTTGAGTATCCCATATCCAAATATCCGAAATACGGAATATTCCGAAATACGGACTTTTTTGAGCGAGAGTGAGATAGTGAAACTTTTGTTTTTTGATGGCTCAATGTACACAAACTTTGTTTAATACACACAGTTATTAAAAATATTGTATTAAATGACCTTCAGGCTGTGTGTATAAGGTGTATAAGAATTGAAACATAAATGAATTGTGTGAATGTACACACACTTTGTTTAATGCACAAAGTTATAAAAAATATTGGCTAAAATTACATTCAGGCTGTGTGTATAAGGTGTATATGAAACATAAATACATTCTGTGCTTAGACTTGGGTCCCATCACCATGATATCTCATTATGGTATGCAATTATTCCAAAATACGGAAAAATCCCATATCCAAAATACCTCTGGTCCCAAGCATTTTGGATAAGGGATACTCAACCTGTATATATATATATATATATATATATATACATATATATTATTTTTTATTTTTTTTGAAGTGACATATAATGGTTTCTGTTTAACATAAAGTCTTTACCATTTACCTTTAAAGGTTAATATCTGCTAGTGTATTCCCTATATATTATGAGTGATATTATGTTATTGGAATTAAGCCATTGGGATTTTAAACTGTAAGGTTGCAGCCAACATGTTATCATATATATGCAAAGTGCTTTCTTCCATTTAGTAGGTAATGTTTATAGATTAGAATGTTTAGGAAGTAATTAAAGTAGTAATGCTTTGAAGTTATGTATTACATTTATAAGCAAGTTAAGTTAACCACTGATTCTGAGTCATATGAGGTGTCGCATGCAGTTGAGCACTTTTTTTTCTTCTGCACATGCATCTAAGTCGCATCACACATGCGGCCGCTGTCCGTGCGCACAGAGTTGCAGTTGCTATCACAGAAATGTCTTAAAAACATATTGGGTGTTCCTAGGCGGTGAGAGTAAGGTGACGGGAGATGACTAAGTGGACCCACCGAGATGTTCCGTCTTATGGGCATGCTATGGGACATACTGTACTTGCCTACTCTCCCGAAACGTCTGAAAAAATCAGGTGGCGCTCCCGGCTGCCCAGAAGCATGGGCAAGTCTCGTGGATCCAGCTTCACTCGGCAAGTGGGCGGCTGGGCAGCAGGTGGAGACCAGCCACCCACTTGCTGAGTGAAGCCAAGTGACACAGCAGGCAATGACGCATTTCAAACTGAATTGTGTCACCATAGCCACCCTCCCACTGTGCTTTACAATGCCGATATAAATAAGCATTGTATACCGAGGGCGAGGCCACGGTGACGTGATCCCACAGCAACCCCCGTCTGCGCACAGCCTCACTTGAAATGTTGTAGATAAACACTGAAAGTAAAGCTCATCTTGATCATCCAGAATCAGCATGAGAGCAAATAAACAGGCTTTTATCCTAATTTGGTGAAAACACGTGGGTGGTCAAAATGGAGGGATCTATCCCCTCAGAACTTTGGTCAGTTGGTCACCTGACAGGCTTTTAGTTTTATCAGCTAATATTGTGTATACAACTATACATTCAAAGTAGTAGCTGGGCCATAATGCTCCTGAGCTGGTCCCGACCCATGGACGTATGATGTCATCAGCCGCTGTAAACAAGAAGCTGAAGTGAAGGTGTGTCCTAAGGACGTGCAGGGCGGCTCTCTGGGAGATCTGAATGGTGCCACAGGCAGCAACAGTGCCTCTGCCTCGGATTCACACCCTGGGCAGCAGCACTACTCGCACACCCCTAGTTACGACCCTGCATACCTTTACAGAATATCCATGAATTTAGCTCATTTCAGCCAAAACCAACCCTTGAACAACACCTGCAGTGCTGTGGGTAGAAAATGGCCTTAACCTTTATTCGTTAACATTTTAAGTGGAAAGGTTCAACAGGCAACTCATGGCTGCTGTCACTGTGCCTGGACCATAAGTTCCAGTGGTCCTAATTGGTTTAATGCCAAATTGGAAGGAGATCCATTTGGGATCACCATGAAGCTTGTGCTCAGAGAGCTCTCTTAATGCTTCCTTGTCCACAATGTCAGTTGCTGGCATCATGTATCACTCCAAACTCTAACCTGTCACCAAACAGGTCATTGACCTCTTCTCTCCAGTATAAACGGGATCTTTCCCCTGCCTCCTCTAGACGCAAGTTGAAAAAAATCAATACTTTCTTTGGACAGATGCACCCCTACTGCCAATATTATTCGGGTGGTGAGGTCCCCCCAGATCCAGATGCTTAATGTAGAAGGAACTCATGCACACAAAGCCAGATTAAGGGGGTGTCGCAGGGCATACTGTACCACGGGCCCCCTTTTGACAGGGATCCCCCAGGCCAGAGCACACTGACATCACTAGCTTTCTCTCTTATGCAGCAGCAGAACCAAGCAGGACAGTATGCAGTGCAGGCAAAGACACAGGAGTATCAGATTTCATGAGCTACTTATGGAGCTTTCCGACAGGTGAAAGTTAGGAGGGTGGAGAGAGCTGTAAGTCACACAGGGATCCCAGCTTCTCCTCCTCCCTGTCTGGATGCCTGTGTAACCTGTTATTTATAGAGGGTCTAGAGTGAGAGACACACAGAGTCCTCCTGAGTCCTGTCCCAATGTGTAAGTAGTACAGAGGCTGCTGCTATTCTTGCATGTGATATGATAAATTATGGATTTTATTTTTCTATGTGTATTTTAAGTTTAAGTTGTCTTTGTTCCACTACAATAAATTTTATAACGAGATTTATGGTAAGAACTTATCGTTGTTAAATCTCTTTCTGCGAGGTACACTGGGCTCCACAGGGAATAACATCGGTGTGTAGGATAGGATCTTGATCCTAGGTACCAACAGGCTAAAAGCTTTGACTGTTCCAGGAATGCATAGCGCCGCCTCCTCTATAACCCCGCCTCCGTGCACAGGAGCTCAGTTTTGTTAACCAGCCCAATGCAGTAGAAGGTAAAAATAGACGACAACCGTTAGTAGCTACATACACCACATTCTCACGACAGGAGAAGGTGTCAGCGGCTAATGCCATACAAACCCAAACAGCTAAGTGCGTCAGGGTGGGCGCCCTGTGGAGCCCAGTATACCTCGCAGAAAGAGATTTAACAACGGTAAGTTCTTACCATAAATATATTTTCTGCTGTGGGATACACTGGGCTCCACAGGGAATAACATCGGGGATGTCCTAAAGCAGTTCCTCATGGGAGGAAACGCACTGTAGCGGGCACAAGAACCTGGCGTCCAAAGGAAGCATCCTGGGAGGCGGATGTATCAAAGGCATAGAACCTTATGAACGTGTTCACTGAGGACCACCTTGCACAATTGTTCAAGGGTCGCACCACGGCGGACCGCCCAAGAAGGTCCAAACGACCGAGTAGAATGAGCCTTGATGGTAGCAGGAGCTGGAAGGCCAGCCTGTACATAAGCATGTGCAATCACCATTCTAATCCATTTGGCCTAGGTCTGCTTGTGAGCAGGCCAGCCACGTTTGTGAAAACCAAACAGTACAAAGAGAGATTTAGACTTCCTGATAGGAGCTGTCCTCTTCACATAGATACGGAGAGCTCGTACCACATCCAAAGACCGCTCTTTGGAAGACAATTCAGGAGAGACAAAAGCCGGAACCACAATCTCCAGATTAAGGTGGAAAGAAGACACCACCTTAGGTCGGTACCTTGGACGTGTTCTAAGAACCGCCTGGTCACAGTGAAAAATCAGATAGGGGGATTTACAAGACAAGGCACCCAAATCCGACACCCGTCTAGCAGAAGCAATAGCCAGCAGAAACAATACCTTAAGGGAAAGCCACGTAAGTTCTGCAGATTCAAAAGGCTCAAACGGAGACTCCTGTAAAGCCTCCAGAACCACAGACAAATCCCAAGGAGCCACAGGTGGGACGTAAGGAGGTTGAATACGTATGAACTAGTGATGAGCACCGGAAATTTTTCGGGTTTTGTGTTTTGGTTTTGGGTTCGGTTCCGCGGCCGTGTTTTGGGTTCGAACGCGTTTTGGCAAAACCTCACCGAATTTTTTTTGTCGGATTCGGGTGTGTTTTGGATTCGGGTGTTTTTTTCAAAAAACCCTAAAAAACAGCTTAAATCATAGAATTTGGGGGTCATTTTGATCCCAAAGTATTATTAACCTCAATAACCATAATTTCCACTCATTTTCAGTCTATTCTGAACACCTCACACCTCACAATATTATTTTTAGTCCTAAAATTTGCACCGAGGTCGCTGGATGGCTAAGCTAAGCGACCCAAGTGGCCGACACAAACACCTGGCCCATCTAGGAGTGGCACTGCAGTGTCACGCAGGATGGCCCTTCCAAAAAACACTCCCCAAACAGCACATGACGCAAAGAAAAAAAGAGGCGCAATGAGGTAGCTGTGTGAGTAAGCTAAGCGACCCTAGTGGCCGACACAAACACCTGGCCCATCTAGGAGTGGCACTGCAGTGTCACGCAGGATGGCCCTTCCAAAAAACACTCCCCAAACAGCACATGACGCAAAGAAGAAAAAAAGAGGCGCAATGAGTTAGCTGTGTGAGTAAGCTAAGCGACCCTAGTGGCCGACACAAACACCTGGCCCATCTAGGAGTGGCACTGCAGTGTCACGCAGGATGGCCCTTCCAAAAAACACTCCCCAAACAGCAGCACATGACGCAAAGAAGAAAAAAAAGAGGCGCAATGAGGTAGCTGTGTGACTAAGATAAGCGACCCTAGTGGCCGACACAAACACCTGGCCCATCTAGGAGTGGCACTGCAGTGTCACGCAGGATGGCCCTTCCAAAAAACACCCCCCAAACAGCACATGACGCAAAGAAAAAAAGAGGCGCAATGAGGTAGCTGTGTGAGTAAGCTAAGCGACCCTAGTGGCCGACACAAACACCTGGCCCATCTAGGAGTGGCACTGCAGTGTCACGCAGGATGGCCCTTCCAAAAAACACTCCCCAAACAGCACATGACGCAAAGAAAAAAAGAGGCGCAATGAGGTAGCTGTGTGAGTAAGCTAAGCGACCCTAGTGGCCGACACAAACACCTGGCCCATCTAGGAGTGGCACTGCAGTGTCACGCAGGATGGCCCTTCCAAAAAACACCCCCCAAACAGCACATGACGCAAAGAAAAATGAAAGAAAATAGAGGTGCAAGATGGAATTGTCCTTGGGCCCTCCCACCCACCCTTATGTTGTATAAACAGGACATGCACACTTTAACCAACCCATCATTTCAGTGACAGGGTCTGCCACACGACTGTGACTGAAATGACGGGTTGGTTTGGACACCCACCAAAAAAGAAGCAATTAATCTCTCCTTGCACAAACTGGCTCTACAGAGGCAAGATGTCCACCTCATCATCATCCTCCGATATATCACCGTGTACATCCCCCTCCTCACAGATTATCAATTCGTCCCCACTGGAATCCACCATCTCAGCTCCCTGTGTACTTTGTGGAGGCAATTGCTGCTGGTCAATGTCTCCACGGAGGAATTGATTATAATTCATTTTAATGAACATCATTTTCTCCACATTTTCTGGATGTAACCTCGTACGCCGATTGCTGACAAGGTGAGCGGCGGCACTAAACACTCTTTCGGAGTACACACTTGTGGGAGGGCAACTTAGGTAGAATAAAGCCAGTTTGTGCAAGGGCCTCCAAATTGCCTCTTTTTCCTGCCAGTATAAGTACGGACTGTCTGACGTGCCTACTTGGATGCGGTCACTCATATAATCCTCCACCATTCTTTCAATGGGGAGAGAATCATATGCAGTGACAGTAGACGACATGTCCGTAATCGTTGTCAGGTCCTTCAGTCCGGACCAGATGTCAGCATCAGCAGTCGCTCCAGACTGCCCTGCATCACCGCCAGCGGGTGGGCTCGGAATTCTGAGCCTTTTCCTCGCACCCCCAGTTGCGGGAGAATGTGAAGGAGGAGATTGTTATGCACACCAGTGCCTGCAGGAAAGTACTGGTGTCAGAACTGTTATGCACTCCAGTGTCTGCAGGAATGTACTGGTGTTTGAACTGTTATGCAAAACAAATGGACTCACAGACAAACTGGGGAATATGACATAACGTACACAGAAGGTGATAGGGTAACAAAATACACACAAAGTGAACAGGGAAGCCCAGAGGCTAAGGAACTGGGTATCTCCCTTGTATTAGAACTGCTCAGATGTAAAAAGCAAGATGTTGTGTTTTAATACGTAGAGAACCCGAAATGCTGTTGCTAAGGGCAACAGCAAAACCCTAAAGGGTTACCAACGGGTGTGGCAGTAAACTCCTTGGTCAGAGATGGAATGATAGACACAAGGAGAGTCTCCACAATCCTATTTCTCACTTGCAGTGCACAGGTTTTAGCTTACTGCCACTAAACTGACCCCTGACACCTAGCACAGTGAGACAGGATTAGACAGGCAAGTCTTAGAATACAGCCGCAAACTTGCTAGGTTCACAGAGTAGTAACAGAACCCCAGCAAGCTAAACGACTGACTCCAGTCTTACTGCTAGGTCTGGATTGGCAGAGTGTAATACCAAATCCCCAGGCCTATTTGCAGTAAGCAACAAACAAATACAAAGCTACACAGTACTGGCTAACTTTCATGAACTGACTAACCAACAAAGATTCAGCAGCATCTGCTTACCCTGAAAAGAGGCCTTATAAAGCAGGTGCTGTCCACGCCCCACTCAGACCTCACAGACTGTGAGCACAAAAACCAGCACCGGATCCCCTGCCGTGCACAGAGCCTATAACCACTGCACAGCAAAAGACCCGAACCGGAGTATCAGCTGCGCTCAGGTTACTCCACTAGCGCTTGTCTCCCGGTTGCCATGACGACGTGGCAGCACAGGGCAGGAGACCCTAACAGTACCCCCCCTCTGACGAGGGGTCAAAGAACCCCTACCACCGGGTTTATCGGGGAACTGCGAGAAGAAAGAGCGTATCAGTCTGGGGGCATGAAGATCACAACTGCGCACCCACGACCGCTCCTCCGGGCCGTACCCCTTCCAGTGCACCAAAAATGACAGCCGACCCCGAACCACCTTGGAGTCAAGAATCCTTTCAACAACAAACTCCCTCTGGCCACGTATCAGAAGAGGGGAGGGTCTTCCACTGGAAGAAGGATTACTAATCGCCCGTTTTAAAAGGGAACAATGAAATGTTTTATTGATACCCAAAGAACGGGGCAGATCTAACTGAAATGCCACCGGATTGATAACCCTGGTGATCTTATAAGGGCCGATGAACCGGGGCCCTAACTTATGAGATGGCTGTCTCAACTTCAAATTCTTGGTAGACAACCAGACGAAGTCTCCTAATTTGAAGCTGCAGGGTCTTTTCCGCTTATCAAAAACCCTTTTGGTCACTAATGACACAGACACAAGGGCTTTCTTCACTTTCCGCCAAATACCTCTAAGGACCGAAACCACAGAGGAACCACCAGGCGTGGAGTCCAGGGGGTCAAAAGAATTGTCCTTAGGATGATGCCCATACACACAAAGGAAGGGAGAGATCCCTGTAGCAGAGTGAGCCGCGTTGTTATAGGCAAACTCCGCCATGGACAGATGAGCAACCCAGTCAGTCTGACACTTGGAGACATAACACCTGAGGAACTGCTCCAAGGACTGGTTCACCCTTTCAGTCTGCCCATTAGACTGCGGATGGTAGCCCGACGACAAGCTGACAGAAATCTGGAGATCGGAACAAAATGCCCTCCAGAATTTGGCCACAAACTGGGATCCGCGGTCAGAGACCACATCAAGTGGCAACCCGTGGAGACGCACAACATGCAGCATAAATAATTCAGACAGGCTGAAAAAAATGGTTATGAATCCACTATAACGTGGCGCCCCTGAAAAATAGTGCAACCGTCACCAAAAGGTGAAAACAATGATTAGGATATAATTACGTTCCTTGTGTATACATCCGTCTCCTCTTGCTTTCAGAGCCTGGAATCCATCAGCTCAGCATATGCAAGGAGAATAGATACTCATGTGTGGTATTGAAAATTTTAATAATACAAACACACACTTATATACATAAAACAATAACAATTTTTCCCACTGTGATCCCTTATAGTGTCCCCAGAGGACTGAGCAATTACCGGATCTTGTGGAGAACTGATAAACAAACAGCTCTCAAACAAGCGATGTTACACCCAAAGGCAAGTCCACCCGGGTAGGCAGCTTCAGATGTGGTATGCAGGTACCGTTCAGTACTTCTGGAGTGACTTCCGGAATCAGGGGTCAGCAACACCATACAGCCAACGCGTTTCAACCCCTTAGATTAGGGTCTTTCTCAAGGCAGTGTGTTGCTCTGTAAAAACTGTCTCCTTTTTAAACTACCAGTATCCAATCACAAGGGTTCTCCAATTACTGTCATTGCCGGAAGTGCGGCACTCCGTGACACACCCACTCCACCCAGCGGCAACTGTACACCCAAAAGTTCCTTCTCGTCCGGATGTTTAAACACTCCCAGGCCGGACCGGAAGTGCGTCATTCAGTATGCCGCAAGTTTCCATCAGCGGCGTCCTTGTTTCCCGGAGTACGGCTCTACCGGAAGTGCGTCATATGTAGTTCCCTGTGTCTGCCGGGGACGGGGATTCCCTCGTGTCTCACATTTGATCCGGAAATGTGTTCATTCATTTCCGGTCGGCAGCCATGACAAAATGAAATGTTCTACTGTATTAATCCCCTTTCTAAAACCGTCCTTGTGAATACAACTAACATTGTCCATTAGCAGATGCTGTAAGAAAAAAATGTGATTCCCATAAAGTGCATATTTGAATGAACATATTGATATGCAATAAAACTTTCAGTGCTGGTTATAATTGATCTTGATACACAATACAATAAAAAAAATTTAAAATTAAAAATTAAAAGTTAAAAATCAAATTAAAAATCATGTGAAAAGAGAATGCAATATGCAATATAAAAGGATGCAGTAGAGAGGTACAATAAATATATATAAATATAATATAATATATAAATATAGATGTGGAATGTGTATTGGTTGTAGAGAGGTGACGAGTGATGGTACAAAAAAACTTGAAAAGATAGAGATAAATGGAAAAAAATTGGATGTTCATGAATTTATAACATGCAATACAAGCAATGTTATTTATTGCATTGAATGCACATGCCACTTATTTTATATAGGACGCACCTCAAGAGCACTTAAAGTGAGGCTTGGTGAGCATTGCAGGAACATCAAGAGGGGACTTGAGACGCATGCCCTGTCGTCCCATTTTAAAAAAATCCACAATTGTTCTACTAGAAGTATTATAAGATTTGCAGGAATAAAATTGGTGAAAGGTAATCTACGCCAACATGATACTGCTTCTAATTTGGCTAGAAAAGAAATGCAGTTAATTTATGAATGTAATACATTACATCCTCATGGTCTGAACAATGACTTTGAGTTGAAATGGTTTTTATGATTCCAAGATATAGTGGCTTTTATTGTACCTCTCTACTGCATCCTTTTATATTGCATATTGCATTCTCTTTTCACATGATTTTTAATTTGATTTTTAACTTTTAATTTTTAATTTTAAATTTTTTTAATTGTATTGTGTATCAAGATCAATTATAACCAGCACTGAAAGTTTTATTGCATATCAATATGTTCATTCAAATATGCACTTTATGGGAATCACGTTTTTTTCTTACAGCATCTGCTAATGGACAATGTTAGTTGTATTCACAAGGACGGTTTTAGAAAGGGGATTAATACAGTAGAACATTTCATTTTGTCATGGCTGCCGACCGGAAATGAATGAACACATTTCCGGATCAAATGTGAGACACGAGGGAATCCCCGTCCCCGGCAGACACAGGGAACTACATATGACGCACTTCCGGTAGAGCCGTACTCCGGGAAACAAGGACGCCGCTGATGGAAACTTGCGGCATACTGAATGACGCACTTCCGGTCCGGCCTGGGAGTGTTTAAACATCCGGACGAGAAGGAACTTTTGGGTGTACAGTTGCCGCTGGGTGGAGTGGGTGTGTCACGGAGTGCCGCACTTCCGGCAATGACAGTAATTGGAGAACCCTTGTGATTGGACACTGGTAGTTTAAAAAGGAGACAGTTTTTACAGAGCAACACACTGCCTTGAGAAAGACCCTAATCTAAGGGGTTGAAACGCGTTGGCTGTATGGTGTTGCTGACCCCTGATTCCGGAAGTCACTCCAGAAGTACTGAACGGTACCTGCATACCACATCTGAAGCTGCCTACCCGGGTGGACTTGCCTTTGGGTGTAACATCGCTTGTTTGAGAGCTGTTTGTTTATCAGTTCTCCACAAGATCCGGTAATTGCTCAGTCCTCTGGGGACACTATAAGGGATCACAGTGGGAAAAATTGTTATTGTTTTATGTATATAAGTGTGTGTTTGTATTATTAAAATTTTCAATACCACACATGAGTATCTATTCTCCTTGCATATGCTGAGCTGATGGATTCCAGGCTCTGAAAGCAAGAGGAGACGGATGTATACACAAGGAACGTAATTATATCCTAATCATTGTTTTCACCTTTTGGTGACGGTTGCACTATTTTTCAGGGGCGCCACGTTATCGTGGATTCATAACCATTTTTTTCAGACTATTTTAGAGTGTATTGGAGGGACACTCATTTTTTGAATCTGCCAGACAGGCTGCCTGTTTGTTTATTTGCGCAAAAGATTTTTTACCTTAAGCATTTCTTGTATACAATTCAGACAGGCGTCTGGCTGATGGCAGCCCAACCAGTGGAACGAAGTGCGCCATCTTCGAAAACCTGTCAACGACAACCCAGATGGCTGTCATCCCCGAGGATTTGGGCAAGTCCACCACAAAATCCATTGAAATGTGGGTCCATGGCTTAGATGGGATAGAGAGTGGATGTAATGGGCCAACAGGAGCCCCTCTAGGAGTCTTATTTCGGGCACAGATGTCACATGCCCGAACCCACTGATCCACATCCTTAGCCACCGAGGGCCACCACACCGCCCTAGATAGCAACTCCCGAGTTCTGGCAATACCCGGGTGACCTGCCGACTTCTTGGCATGGAATTCCAGGAACACTCGCTGTCTTAACCTAGGAGGCACAAACAAAAGACCTACCGGAAGGTCTGGAGGAGCCTGCTCCTGTGCTCTAAGGACTAATGATAAGAGGTCCTGGGTAATGCCCACTTTAATACATGATGGGGAAACAATGGGCAACGGCTCCTCGGTGGTCTCCTGGATTGGAGCAAAACTCCGCGAGAGCGCATCAGCCTTGATGTTTTTTGACCCAGGGCGATATGTTATCAAAAAATTAAAGCGAGCAAAAAACAAAGCCCATCGTGCCTGCCTGGCATTGAGACGCTTCGCTGACTCTAAATATGCCAGATTCTTATGGTCAGTGAGAATTGAAACCACAAACTTAGCCCCCTCAAGCCAGTGTCTCCACTCCTCCAGTGCATCCTTAATAGCCAACAATTCCCTGTTACCCACGTCATAATTCATCTCGGCAGGCGAAAATTTACGGGAAAAGTAAGCACAGGGATGAAGGCGATTATCAGACACTCCCATCTGAGAAAGCACTGCCCCAATACCCATCTCAGAGGCATCCACCTCCACCACAAAAGGACGCTCTGGATCTGGGTGTCGCAGCACCTTGGCCGAAACAAATGCCCTTTTGAGACGGGCAAAAGCCGCTTTAGCCTCACAAGACCAGTGAGCAACATCCGCCCCTTTCTTAGTGAGTGCCACCAAGGGCGCCACTATAGACGAAAATCCAGCGATAAATCGTCTATAAAAATTTGCAAAGCCCAGGAAACGCTGAAGCGCCTTCAAACTAGTGGGCTGCACCCAATCCAGGACTGCCTGTACCTTGGAACCCTCCATTTGGAAACCTTCTGGGGAGATAATATATCCTAGAAATGCGATTTGCTGAACTTCAAATTCGCACTTCTCCAGCTTCGCCCCAAGCCGGTGGTCTCTGAGTTTCTGGAGGACTAAGCGTACATGCTTCCGATGTTTCTCCAGGGAATGGGAGAAGATTAGGATGTCATCTAAGTATACAACTAAGAATCTATCCAAATATTCCCTGAGCACATCATTCATGAAATCCTGGAAGACTGCCGGGGCATTACAGAGCCCAAAAGGCATCACCAAATATTCATAATGCCCTGAGTGGGTATTAAAGGCAGTCTTCCATTCATCCCCCTCTCTTATTCGGATTAGATTGTACGCACCGCGTAGGTCAATCTTAGAAAAAATGGTGGCAGTACGAAGCTGGTCAAACAAGACCGAAATGAGAGGCAGTGGGTATGAGTTTTTAATCGTGATACGGTTCAATTCCCTGAAGTCGATGCAGGGTCGCAACGAACCGTCCTTTTTACCCACGAAGAAGAACCCCGACCCAACTGGAGACTGTGAAGGTCTGATAAATCCCTTAGCCAAGTTCTCCTGAATGTACTCTGCCATAGCCTGAGTCTCAGGACGTGACAGGGAGTACAACCTGCTCTTGGGAAGCTTAGCATTTGGCAACAAATCAATGGCACAGTCATAGGGGCGATGGGGAGGTAGTACCTCTGCAACTTTTTTGGAGAACACGTCCGCAAAATCTGCATAACACCCTGGCAATCCTGGCAAACTTAGCTGCGAGAGCCTGACTGGAAGGCTCAAGCAACTCCTGAAACAATCAGTACCCCAACTAAGAATCTCCCCAGAGACCCAGTCAAATTGAGGATTGTGGGCCCTTAACCAGGGTAACCCCAACACCAATGGGGCAAAAGTACAGACAGTCACATAAAAGGACAATTTTTCAGAGTGTGTGGCTCCAATAAACAAAGAAATCTGGCTAGTGCAAGAGGTAATTTTACCTTGGGATAATGGTTCCCCGTTTAACCCACAAATCTCAATTTCCGATGCCAAGGGTACTAAGGGAACAGAGTGTTTCAGGGCGAATTGGCGGTCCATAAAAACCCCGTCGGCCCCACTGTCCACAAAGGCCTCAGTCTTGACAGTTTGACCGAGGATCTTCAAGGTCACCGGAATGATAAAAGTCTTCTTGGGAAATTCTGACTTCTGGCCTGACAGGATATTTCCCATCACCCTCAGGCCCTGAAGTTTTCCGGCTTTTCTGGGCATGATACTACCACATGACCTTTATTCCCACAGTACAAACACAACCCCTGCTGTCTCCTCCGCGTCTTCTCACGCGAGGAGAGGCGGGTAGCCCCAATCTGCATAGGCTCCTCGGAAAATTCCTCAGAGTCTGAGGTTCCCTTGGGAAGGAAGGAAATCTCAGTCTCCCTTTCAAGCCTACGCTCTCTCAGCCGTCTATCCACCCGGATGGATAACTGCATGAGCTGATCCAAGCTATCAGGCAAGGGATATTGTACCAGTTGGTCCTTTATCTGGTTAGAAAGACCTCTTCGGTACTGGTGTCTCAGGGCTGGGTCATTCCACTGGGTATCATGGGCCAACCTCCGAAACTCCGTACAGTAAACCTCAACTGGCCTTCGCCCTTGCTTAAGGATCGAAATCTGAGCCTCGGCTGAGGCCGTCTTGTCAGGGTCATCATACAACATGCCCAGTGCCGTAAAAAAAGCATCAACACTTTTAAGCGACGGACAGTCAGGCTGCAACCCATATGCCCAGACCTGTGGGTCTCCTTGTAGCAAGGAAATCACTATGCCCACCCGCTGAATCTCCGACCCAGAAGACTGAGGCCTAAGCCGGAAGTATAGCTTGCAGCTCTCCTTGAAACAAAAGAACTGCGAGCGATCTCCAGAAAAACGATCCGGGAGATTTACTTTCGGCTCCTTAACCCCTGCAGGTGCTGCTGCTGCGGGAGATCCGCCAGCAGCCTGGGAGGTGTGCATTTTAATGGACAAATCATTAAATTGTCGAGTCAGGACCTGCACCTGATCGACCACCTGTTGCAACGTATTTTGAGGGGTATGCTCCATATTCCCACAAAATTTCAACAGGAGTATTAGGCTGCTGAATATGTTATGCACACCAGTGCCTGCAGGAAAGTACTGGTGTCAGAACTGTTATGCACTCCAGTGTCTGCAGGAATGTACTGGTGTTTGAACTGTTATGCAAAACAAATGGACTCACAGACAAACTGGGGAATATGACATAACGTACACAGAAGGTGATAGGGTAACAAAATACACACAAAGTGAACAGGGAAGTCCAGAGGCTAAGGAACTGGGTATCTCCCTTGTATTAGAACTGCTCAGATGTAAAAAGCAAGATGTTGTGTTTTAATACGTAGAGAACCCGAAATGCTGTTGCTAAGGGCAACAGCAAAACCCTAAAGGGTTACCAACGGGTGTGGCAGTAAACTCCTTGGTCAGAGATGGAATGATAGACACAAGGAGAGTCTCCACAATCCTATTTCTCACTTGCAGTGCACAGGTTTTAGCTTACTGCCACTAAACTGACCCCTGACACCTAGCACAGTGAGACAGGATTAGACAGGCAAGTCTTAGAATACAGCCGCAAACTTGCTAGGTTCACAGAGTAGTAACAGAACCCCAGCAAGCTAAACGACTGACTCCAGTCTTACTGCTAGGTCTGGATTGGCAGAGTGTAATACCAAATCCCCAGGCCTATTTGCAGTAAGCAACAAACAAATACAAAGCTACACAGTACTGGCTAACTTTCATGAACTGACTAACCAACAAAGATTCAGCAGCATCTGCTTACCCTGAAAAGAGGCCTTATAAAGCAAGTGCTGTCCACGCCCCACTCAGACCTCACAGACTGTGAGCACAAAAACCAGCACCGGATCCCCTGCCGTGCACAGAGCCTATAACCACTGCACAGCAAAAGACCCGAACCGGAGTATCAGCTGCGCTCAGGTTACTCCACTAGCGCTTGTCTCCCGGTTGCCATGACGACGTGGCAGCACAGGGCAGGATACCCTAACAGAGATGTTGACAGGTCGCGTTCCGCTTGACTTGACAATTTTGTCACCAGCAGTTCTTTGAACCCCAGCAGACTTGTGTCTGCCGGAAAGAGAGATCCAAGGTAGGTTTTAAATCTAGGATCGAGCACGGTGGCCAAAATGTAGTGCTCTGATTTCAACAGATTGACCACCCGTGAATCCTTGTTAAGCAAATTAAGGGCTCCATCCACAAGTCCCACATGCCTAGCGGAATCGCTCTGTGTTAGCTCCTCCTTCAATGTCTCCAGCTTCTTCTGCAAAAGCCTGATGAGGGGAATGACCTGACCCAGGCTGGCAGTGTCTGAACTGACTTCACGTGTGGCAAGTTCAAAAGGTTGCAGAACCTTGCACAACGTTGAAATCATTCTCCACTGCGCTTGAGACAGGTGCATTCCACCTCCTATATCGTGCTCAGTTGTATAGGCTTGAATGGCCTTTTGCTGCTCCTCCAACCTCTGAAGCATATAGAGGGTTGAATTCCACCTCGTTACCACTTCTTGCTTCAGATGATGGCAGGGCAGGTTCAGGCATTTTTGGTGGTGCTCCAGTCTTCTGTACGTGGTGCCTGTACGCCGAAAGTGTCCCGCAATTCTTCTGGCCGACAGCATCTCTTGCACGCCCCTCTCGTTTTTTAAATAATTCTGCACCACCAAATTCAAGGTATGTGCAAAACATGGGACGTGCTGGAATTTGCCCAGATTTAATGCACACACAATATTGCTGGCGTTGTCCGATGACACAAATCCACAGGAGAGTCCAATTGGGGTAAGCCATTCTGCGATGATCTTCCTCAGTTGCCGTAAGAGGTTTTTAGCTGTGTGCGTATTCTGGAAAGCGGTGATACAAAGCGTAGCCTGCCTAGGAAAGAGTTGGCGTTTGCGAGATGCTGCTACTGGTGCCGCCGCTGCTGTTCTTGCGGCGGGAGTCCATACATCTACCCAGTGGGCTGTCACAGTCATATAGTCCTGAGCCTGCCCTGCTCCACTTGTCCACATGTCCGTGGTTAAGTGGACATTGGGTACAACTGCATTTTTTAGGACACTGGTGAGTCTTTTTCTGAGGTCTGTGTACATTTTCGGTATCGCCTGCCTAGAGAAATGGAACCTAGATGGTATTTGGTACCGGGGACACAGTACCTCCAACAAGTCTCTAGTTGCCTCTGCAGTAATGATGGATACCGGAACCACGTTTCTCACCGCCCAGGATGCCAAGGCCTCAGTTATCCGCTTTGCAGCAGGATGACTGCTGCGATATTTCATCTTCCTCGCAAAGGACTGTTGGACAGTCAATTGCTTGGTGGAAGTAGTAAAAGTGGTCTTACGAGTACGACTTCCCCTCTGGGATGACCATCGACTCCCAGCAGCAACAACAGCAGCGCCAGCAGCAGTAGGCGTTACACGCAAGGATGCATCGGAGGAATCCCAGGCAGGAGAGGACTCGTCAGAATTGCCAGTGACATGGCCTGCAGGACTATTGGCATTCCTGGGGAAGGAGGAAATTGACACTGAGGGAGTTGGTGGGGTGGTTTGCGTGAGCTTGGTTACAAGAGGAAGGGATTTACTGGTCAGTGGACTGCTTCCGCTGTCGCCCAAAGTTTTTGAACTTGTCACTGACTTATGATGAATGCGCTGCAGGTGACGTATAAGGGAGGATGTTCCGAGGTGGTTAACGTCCTTACCCCTACTTATTACAGCTTGACAAAGGCAACACACGGCTTGACAAATGTTGTCCGCATTTCTGTTGAAATACTTCCACACCGAAGAGCTGATTTTTTTGGTATTTTCACCAGGCATGTCAATGGCCCTATTCCTCCCACGGACAACAGGTGTCTCCCCGGGTGCCTGACTTAAACAAACCACCTCACCATCAGAATCCTCCTGGTCAATTTCCTCCCCAGCGCCAGCAACACCCATATCCTCCTCATCCTGGTGTACTTCAACACTGACATCTTCAATCTGACTATCAGGAACTGGACTGCGGGTGCTCCTTCCAGCACTTGCAGGGGGCGTGCAAATGGTGGAAGGCGCATGCTCTTCAAGTCCAGTGTTGGGAAGGTCAGGCATCGCAAACGACACAATTGGACTCTCCTTGTGGATTTGTGATTTCGAAGAACGCACAGTTCTTTGCTGTGCTTTTGCCAGCTTGAGTCTTTTCATTTTTCTAGCGAGAGGCTGAGTGCTTCCATCCTCATGTGAAGCTGAACCACTAGCCATGAACATAGGCCAGGGCTTCAGCCGTTCCTTGCCACTCCGTGTGGTAAATGGCATATTGGCAAGTTTACGCTTCTCCTCCGACAATTTTATTTTAGATTTTTGAGTCCTTTTTTTACTGATATTTGGTGTTTTGGATTTTACATGCTCTGTACTATGACATTGGGCATCGGCCTTCGCAGACGACATTGCTGGCATTTCATCGTCTCGGCCATGACTAGTGGCAGCAGCTTCAGCACGAGGTGGCAGTCGATCTTGATCTTTCCCTATTTTTGGAACCTCAACATTTTTGTTCTCCATATTTTAATAGGCACAACTAAAAGGCACCTCAGGTAAACAATGGAGGTGGATGGATACTAGTATACTTATGGATGGACGAGCGACTGCCGACACAGAGGTAGCTACAGCCGTGGACTACCGTACTGCGTCTGCTGCTAATATAGACTGGATGATAATGATATAAAATATATATATATATCACTACTGCAGCCGGACAGGTATATATTATATAATGACGGACCTGCTGGACACTGTCAGCAGCACTGCAGACTCCTAAAGTAAGCTACTAGTAGTATCAAGAAGATAGAAAAAAAAAAAAAACACCACAGGTAGGTGGTATACAATTATGGATGGACGAGCGACTGCCGACACAGAGGTAGCTACAGCCGTGGACTACCGTACTGCGTCTGCTGCTAATATAGACTGGATGATAATGATATAAAAAATATATATATATCACTACTGCAGCCGGACAGGTATATATTATATAATGACGGACCTGCTGGACACTGTCAGCAGCACTGCAGACTCCTAAAGTAAGCTACTAGTAGTATCAAGAAGATAGAAAAAAAAAACACCACAGGTAGGTGGTATACAATTATGGATGGACGAGCGACTGCCGACACAGAGGTAGCTACAGCCGTGGACTACCGTACTGCGTCTGCTGCTAATATAGACTGGATGATAATGATATAAAAAAAATATATATATCACTACTGCAGCCGGACAGGTATATAGTATATAATGACGGACCTGCTGGACACTGTCAGCAGCACTGCAGACTCCTAAAGTAAGCTACTAGTAGTATCAAGAAGATAGAGAAAAAAAAACACCACAGGTAGGTGGTATACAATTATGGATGGACGAGCGACTGCCGACACAGAGGTAGCTACAGCCGTGGACTACCGTACTGCGTCTGCTGCTAATATAGACTGGATGATAATGATATAAAAAATATATATATATCACTACTGCAGCCGGACAGGTATATATTATATAATGACGGACCTGCTGGACACTGTCAGCAGCACTGCAGACTCCTAAAGTAAGCTACTAGTAGTATCAAGAGTATAGAAAAAAACAAAAACACCACAGGTAGGTGGTATACAATTATGGATGGACGAGCGACTGCCGACACAGAGGTAGCTACAGCCGTGGACTACCGTACTGCATCTGCTGCTAATATAGACTGGATGATAATGATATAAAAAATATATATATATATCACTACTGCAGCCGGACAGGTATATATTATATAATGACGGACCTGCTGGACACTGTCAGCAGCACTGCAGACTCCTAAAGTAAGCTACTAGTAGTATCAAGAAGATAGAAAAAAAAAAAAAACACCACAGGTAGGTGGTATACAATTATGGATGGACGAGCGACTGCCGACACAGAGGTAGCTACAGCCGTGGACTACCGTACTGCGTCTGCTGCTAATATAGACTGGATGATAATGATATAAAAAATATATATATATCACTACTGCAGCCGGACAGGTATATATTATATAATGACGGACCTGCTGGACACTGTCAGCAGCACTGCAGACTCCTAAAGTAAGCTACTAGTAGTATCAAGAAGATAGAAAAAAAAAACACCACAGGTAGGTGGTATACAATTATGGATGGACGAGCGACTGCCGACACAGAGGTAGCTACAGCCGTGGACTACCGTACTGCGTCTGCTGCTAATATAGACTGGATGATAATGATATAAAAAAAATATATATATCACTACTGCAGCCGGACAGGTATATAGTATATAATGACGGACCTGCTGGACACTGTCAGCAGCACTGCAGACTCCTAAAGTAAGCTACTAGTAGTATCAAGAAGATAGAGAAAAAAAAACACCACAGGTAGGTGGTATACAATTATGGATGGACGAGCGACTGCCGACACAGAGGTAGCTACAGCCGTGGACTACCGTACTGCGTCTGCTGCTAATATAGACTGGATGATAATGATATAAAAAATATATATATATCACTACTGCAGCCGGACAGGTATATATTATATAATGACGGACCTGCTGGACACTGTCAGCAGCACTGCAGACTCCTAAAGTAAGCTACTAGTAGTATCAAGAGTATAGAAAAAAACAAAAACACCACAGGTAGGTGGTATACAATTATGGATGGACGAGCGACTGCCGACACAGAGGTAGCTACAGCCGTGGACTACCGTACTGCATCTGCTGCTAATATAGACTGGATGATAATGATATAAAAAATATATATATATATCACTACTGCAGCCGGACAGGTATATATTATATAATGACGGACCTGCTGGACACTGTCAGCAGCACTGCAGACTCCTAAAGTAAGCTACTAGTAGTATCAAGAAGATAGGAAAAAAAAAAAAACACCACAGGTAGGTGGTATACAATTATGGATGGACGAGCGACTGCCGACACAGAGGTAGCTACAGCCGTGGACTACCGTACTGCGTCTGCTGCTAATATAGACTGGATGATAATGATATAAAAAATATATATATATCACTACTGCAGCCGGACAGGTATATATTATATAATGACGGACCTGCTGGACACTGTCAGCAGCACTGCAGACTCCTAAAGTAAGCTACTAGTAGTATCAAGAAGATAGAAAAAAAAAACACCACAGGTAGGTGGTATACAATTATGGATGGACGAGCGACTGCCGACACAGAGGTAGCTACAGCCGTGGACTACCGTACTGCGTCTGCTGCTAATATAGACTGGATGATAATGATATAAAAAAAATATATATATCACTACTGCAGCCGGACAGGTATATAGTATATAATGACGGACCTGCTGGACACTGTCAGCAGCACTGCAGACTCCTAAAGTAAGCTACTAGTAGTATCAAGAAGATAGAGAAAAAAAAACACCACAGGTAGGTGGTATACAATTATGGATGGACGAGCGACTGCCGACACAGAGGTAGCTACAGCCGTGGACTACCGTACTGCGTCTGCTGCTAATATAGACTGGATGATAATGATATAAAAAATATATATATATCACTACTGCAGCCGGACAGGTATATATTATATAATGACGGACCTGCTGGACACTGTCAGCAGCACTGCAGACTCCTAAAGTAAGCTACTAGTAGTATCAAGAGTATAGAAAAAAACAAAAACACCACAGGTAGGTGGTATACAATTATGGATGGACGAGCGACTGCCGACACAGAGGTAGCTACAGCCGTGGACTACCGTACTGCATCTGCTGCTAATATAGACTGGATGATAATGATATAAAAAAAATATATATATATATCACTACTGCAGCCGGACAGGTATAAATTATATAATTAATGACGGACCTGCTGGACACTGTCAGCAGAATGCGTTTATAGAATAAAAACACCACACGACGAGTGTTTAACTTTTTCAGGCAGCAAATATTTTTACTTATTATGTAATCTATTTTATATTGTTTTATTATTGTGTTAATGATCAAATTTGATTAAATTACCACATATCAGCACCCAATCCTCCTATTATATTTTATACTATATTACCTATCAGCGCTGCTAATTGTTTTTTTCTTTGTTATTTATATATTGGGGGTGACTAACCCAATTCTTGTAGCAGCAGCTTTTTGAGCAACAGCACCTACGAGCGCCCGATCTATTTATCATACTTGATAGATCAATCCTTTTGCTAGACAATCACAATATACTGGTGGTCAGACAGTGGTCACTGGTCAGTCACACTGGCAGTGGCACTCTGGCAGCAAAAGTGTGCACTGTTAAATAATATGTACTCCTGCTACTGCTCCCCAGTCTCCCCCACAATTAAGCTGTGTGAGCACTGAGCACTCAGCACAGTCAGATATACATAGATGATGCAGCACACTGAGGCTGAGCACAGATATGGTATACTGTTACTGTGTCACTGTGTATCGTTTTTTTTCAGGCAGAGAACGGATTATATTAAATAATAATATAATAAAACTGCACTGGTGGTCACTGGTCAGTCACTAGTAAACTCTGCACTCTCTGAGTACTCCTAAGCTCCAGTAAATCAAGTGTCTCACTCTCACTCTCTCTCTTCTAATCTAAATGGAGAGGACGCAAGCCACGTCCTCTCCCTATGAATCTCAATGCACGTGTGAAAATGGCGGCGACGCGCGGCTCCTTATATAGAATCCGAGTCTCGCGATAGAATCCGAGCCTCGCGAGAATCCGACAGCGGGATGATGACGTTCGGGCGCGCTCGGGTTAGCCGAGCAAGGCGGGAAGATCCGAGTCTGCCTCAGATCCGTGTAAAAAGGCTGAAGTTCGGGGGGGTTCGGATTCCGAGGAACCGAACCCGCTCATCACTAGTATGAACATCAGGCAGAGTGTAAATTTTTCTCTGAAACCATACCGACAAGGCAGAAATATCAACCTTGATGGAGGCCAGATGAAGACCTAAGTCCAGGCCCTGTTGCAGAAAGGCCAAAAGCTTGGCCGTACTAAACTTGTAAACGTCATGATTATTAGATGCGCACCAAGCAAAGTAAGAATTGCAGACCCTATGGTAAATCCGAGCAGAAGCCGGCTTACGGGCCTTCAACATAGTCTGAATGACCGCTTCAGAAAAACCCTTGGCCCTTAATACGGAAGCTTCAAGAGCCACGCCGTCCAAGCCAGACTCCCAAATTTTGGTAAACACAAGGGCCCTGAACGAGGAGGTCTGGTCGTTGTGGAAGCAGAAGAGGACGCTCCAACGAGAGACCCTGGAAGTCTGAGAACCAATGCCGTCTGCGCCACGCTGGAGCGATCAGAAGTAGGATTCCTCCTTCTTGCTTGAACTTCCTTATTACTCTGGGCAGGAGTGGCACTGGAGGGAACACATACGGCAGCCGAAAGTTCCATGGAATTGCCAGAATGTCCACGAACGCTGCTTGAGGATCCCTTGTCCTTGTTCCGAAGACCGGAACCTTGTGATTGTGTCGAGACGCCATCAGGTCCACATCTGGGAAGCCCCACTTGTCCATGAGGAGTTTAAATACTTCTGGATGGAGGCTCCACTCCTCGGCGTGTACATCCTGATGACTGAGGAAATCCACTTCCCAGTTTAGGACTCCCGGGATGAACACTGCCGATATGGCTGGCAGACGGCGTCCTGCCCACTGAAGAATTCTGGATACTTCCCTCATTGGCATGCGGCTTTGAGTGCCGACTTGATTTATGTACGCCACCGTGGTGGCGTTGTCCAACTGTTCTTGAACAGGTTTGTTCTGTATTAAATGCTGAGCCAAGTTCAGAACATTGAACACTGCCTGCAATTCCAGAATGTTTATCGGGAGGAAAGACTCCTCCTTGGTCCACCGACCCTGAAGTAAGTGTTACTCCAACACCGCACCCCAACCTCTTAGACTGGCATCCGTTGTCAGAAGGACCCAGTTGGAGATCCAGAAGGGACAACCCCAGCTCAATCGTTGGTCCTAAAGCCACCAGCTCAGTGACAGACAGACCTCCGGAGACAAGTAGATCATGTGAGACCTGATCCGGTGAGGAATGCCATCCCATTTGGCAAGAATCAGTTTCTGTAGAGGGCGGGAATGGAATTGAGTGTACTTCACCATGAGACCTAGCACTTGCATTGCCGAATGTATCGACACTTGTGGATGAGATAGGAAGCATCGAATCCTGTCCTGAAGTTTTAGGACCTTCTCCTGAGACAAGAACAACCGCTGGTTGCGAGTGTCTAACAACGCCCCCAGGTGCACCATGCTCTGCGCAGGGACCAGGGAAGATTTATTCCAGTTGATGAGCCACCCGTTGGCTTGCAGAAACTGGAGCATCAGATCCAGATGGCGTAGGAGAATTTCTGGGGAATTCACCAGGATCAACAAGTCGTCCAGATACGGGAGGATCCTGACCCCTTGAGGGCGGAGTACAGCCGTCATGACCACCATGACCTTGGTGAAGACTCGCAGGGCCATGGTCAAACCAAAAGGTAACGCTCGATATTGGTAATGGAGGTTGCCAACAGCAAACCTCAGATATTGCTGATGCGAAATTGCAATAGGAATATGCAGGTAAGCATCCTGTATGTCCAGGGAGACCATATAATCCCCTGGTTCCAAAGCCAGAACAATAGAGCAAAGGGTGTCCATACGAAACTTGGAGACTCTCACAAAATTGTTCAAGGACTTGAGTTTAAGAATGGGCCAAGAGGACCCGTTCGGTTTCAAGACTAGGAATAGCGGTGAAGAGTACCCCTTGCCTCTCTGAGCCAAAGGCACCTGTACTACCACTCCTGTGTCCAGGAGGGACTGTAATACCGAATGAAGAGTTTTTGCCTTCACCTGATTCTAAGGGACGTCTGTCAGGCAAAATCGATGAGGGGGACGATTCTTGAAGGATACGGCGTAACCTCGAGTGACGACTTCCCGTACCCAGGCATCGGAAGTGGTCTTCAACCATTCCTGGGTAAACTCTAGAAGTCGGCCGCCAACCCTGGGATCCCCCAAAGGGAGGACCGCCCCGTCATGCAGCAGGCTTGTCCGTTTTGGAAGCAGGCTGATGGGCAGCCGAGGCCTGTTTAGGTTTGGGCTTAGCGGTTTTGGAAGTGCAAGCCTGTTTCGGGTACGCCTGACCTTTTGCTTTACCTGAAAGATGAAAGGAGCGAAAGGAAGTACTCTTAGCCTTCGGTACCGAAGGAGCAGTACTAGGTAGACACGCTGTTTTAGCAGAAGCTAAGTCAGCCACAATCTTGTTGAGGTCCTCTCCAAAAAGAATGTCTCCCTTAAAAGGGAGCACCTCCAGGGTTTTCTTAGAGTCCAGATCCACAGACCAGGACCGTAACCAGAGAATCCGGCGAGCCAAAATGGACGTAGTAGAAGCCTTGGCAGCCAGAATACCAGCATCAGACGCCACCTCCTTAATGTAATAAGATGCTGTGACAATATACGAAAGACATTGGCTAGCATTATCAGAAAAGTTGGATGGCAGCTCTGCTTCCACCTCCTGAGCCCACGCTTCAATAGCCTCTGCAGCCCATGTCGCTGCAATATCGGGCCGATGCGCAGCACATGCTAGGGTGTAAATTGCTGTTAAGCAACCCTCCACACGCTTATCCGTCGGTTCTTTCAGAGAAGTGACTCAAGCTGGAAGTGTCTGAACTGACTCCACGTGTAGCAAGTTCGAAGGGTTGGAGAACCTTGCACAAGATGGAAATCATTCTCCACTGCGCTTGAGTCAGGTGCATTACCCCTCCTTTGCCTATATCGTAGGTGGATGTATAGGCTTGAATGGCCTTTTGCTGCTCCTTCATCCTCTGAAGCATATAGAGTGTTGAATTCCACCTCGTTACCACCTCTTGCTTCAGTTGATGGCGGGGCAGGTTCAGGAGTGTTTGCTGGCGCCCCAGTCTTCGGCATGCAGTGGAAAAATGCCGAAAGCGGCCCGCAATTTTTTGGGCCACCGACAGCATCTCCTGCACACCCCTTTCATTTTTCAAAAAAATCTGCACCACCAAATTAATTGTATGTGCAAAAACATGGGACATGCTGGAATTGTAATTGTATGTGCAAAACATGGGACATGCTGGAATTTGCCCAGATGTAATGCACGCACAATATTGGTGACGTTGTCCGATATCACAAATCCCCAGGAGAGTCCAATTGGGGTAAGCCATTCTGCGTTGATGTTCCTCAGTTGCCGTAATAGGTTGTCAGCTGTGTGCCTCTTAAGGAAAGTGGTGATACATAGCGTAGCCTGCCTAGGAACAAGTTGGCGTTTGCGAGATGCTGCTACTGGTGCCGCTGCTGTTGTTGCTGCGGGAGGCCATACATCTACCCAGTGGGCTGTTACAGTCATATAGTCCTTAGTCTGCCCTGTTCCACTTGTCCACATGTCCGTGGTTAAGTGGACACTGGATACAACCGCATTTTGTAGGAAACTGGCGACTCTTTTTCTGACGTCTGTGTACATTCTTGGTATCGCCTGCCTAGAGAAGTGGAACCTAGATGGGATTTCATACTGGGGACACAGTACCTCAAACAATTCTCTAACTATGGATGGGAGGGACAGCCTCGGGCTTCACCCCTGGCCCTTGGGTGGCTGGGGGGGGACCCCATGATTGAAGGGGTCCCCACTCCTCCAGGGTACCCCGGCCAGGGGTGACTATTTCGGTATTTAATGCCATGGCCGCAGGGAGCGGTATAAAAGTGTCCCCCGGCTGTGGCATTATCTGTCCAGCTAGTGGAGCCCGGTGCTGGTACAAAAAATACTGGGGACCCCTACTCTTTTTGTCCCCCGTATTTTTTGCGCCAGGACCAGGCGCAGAGCCCGGTGCTGGTTGTTAAAATACGGGGGATACCCTGTCATTTTTTTCCCCGTATTTTGGCAACCAGGACCGGCTCAAAGAGCCCGAGGCTGGTTATGCTTAGGAGGGGGACCCCACGCAATTTTTTTTCGGGTTTTTTACCGTTTTTTGTACCATCTAAAAAGTCGATTCAAAATCCGTCAATTGGTCCGTTTTTGACAGCGGGACTGTCGAATCCGTTTTTTATTGAATATGTCGAATTCCGGCACCCGCCGGACGGAATTCGACGGTCGAATTGTGTCGAATTTAAAAACGGGCAAAAAATTGCCGCAATTCGCCCGGAATTGCATATACCCCTAACTCTTTTAATTTTTCTAGCAGGAGGATGAGGGCATCCATCGTCATGTGAAGCTGAACCACTAGCCATGAACATAGGCTAGGTCATCAGCCGTTCCTTGCCACTCCGTGTCGTAAATGGAATTTCTCATACGTCCTAGAGGATGCTGGGGTCCACTTCAGTACCATGGGGTATAGACGGTTCCGCAGGATCCATGGGCACTTTAAGACTTTTCAAAGGGTGTGAACTGGCTCCTCCCTCTATGCCCCTCCTCCAGACCTCAGTTTTAGAAATGTGCCCAGGCAGACTGGATGCACTACAGGGGAGCTCTACTGAGTTTCTCTGAAAAGACTTATGTTAGGTTTTTTATTTTCAGGGAGGACTGCTGGCAACAGTCTCCCTGCTTCGTGGGACTGAGGGGGCAGAAGTAGGAACCAACTTCCTAAAGAGTTTCATGGCTCTGCTTCTGGCTGACAGGACACCATTAGCTCCTGAAGGGTACTGAACGCTAGCTGTGCCTAGATGCTCACTCCCACAGCACGCCGTCACCCCCCTTGCAGAGCCAGAAGTCAGAAGATAGGTGAGTGTTAGAAGAGAGATCTTCAATCAAGGTGATGGCTAAAGGTACCGCGCGGCTGGCGGGAGCGCAGCGCGCCATACTGCCCACACAACACAGGCACTGCAGGGTGCAGGGCGCGGGGGGGGGGAGCCCTGGGCAGCATGAAACCTTATAAAACTGGTAGAAAAGGGGCATAAGATGCCGAGGCACAGCCCTACCTCCGCCAGTATAAATAATATTATCAGAATCTCTGAGGAGAAACGCGCCATTGTGGGGCGGAGATTCCTCCTCAGTGGGGGCGGAGCTTCCTCCTCAGTCAGCCAGCACACTGCTCAGCGCCATTTTCTCTCTCTCCTCAGGCTGCAGAGACAACGCTGGTCCTCCTCCACTACTGAATACAAGTATCAGGGTGCAAAACAGGGGGGGGGGGGGGGCACAGTGAAATTGGTGCTTTACATTATGTATTTACATTATAAAAAAGCGCTGTATGTCAGTGGGCATTTTATGTGTCACAGGCATTGTGTTACTGGCGCTGGGTTTGTGAACTGGCTGCTCCTATCTGTGTCCTTCTGACAGATTTTACTGTGGGTCTGTCCACTATAAGTCCCGGAGTGTCTGTGGTGTGTTTGTGCACGTGTGTGACATGTCTGAGGCAGGGAGTTCTTCCCCTGAGGGAGCCATTTTAGGGACACAGAGTTGTAATGTGCTGGCGCTGCCGGCACACCACGAGCCTGAATGGGTGAAAGAAATACGTGATAGTGTGCATCATATCAGTAGGAGATTAGATAAGCCTGAGTCTCATGCAGAAAGCTGAAGAAAATCAGTTGAAGATGTGATTTTTCAGGGTTCTGCTGTCTCATCCGCAGGCGACCCCTCTGGGTCACATAAGAGACCGTTTGCAAACATTGTACATACTTATACCGACACGGACTCTGATTCTAGGGTCGACGATAGTGATTCCAGGGGGATAGATCCTAAATTGGCAAAAAACATACAATATATGATTGTTGTTATAAAGGAGGTCTTAGAAGTTACGGAAGCCCCTACTGTACCTCAGGAGAAGGATTATTTCTATAAGGAAAATAAATGTAAGGTGACTTTCCCTCCTTCGCACGAGCTAAATACTCTTTTTGAGGGAGTTTGGGTGAATCCTGAAAATAAATTTCATATTCCCAAAAGGATTCAGATTGCATATCCTTTTCCTTTAGAGGACATGTGCACTGTCAAGGTTAACAAAAAAGGTGATTCTCCCTGCACCTGGGACTGCTTCACTAAAGGAGTCGGCAGACCGCAAAATGGAGACTACGTTAAAATCTATTTATGTGGCCAATGGTATGCTGCTCAGACCCACCATTGCTTGTGCGTGGGTAAGTCGTGCTATTGAAAAATGGTCAGATAACTTGTCATCGGAAATTGACACGATTGATAGAGACTAGATACTCCTAACATTAGGTAATATCAAGGACTGATAAGGCTGGAAGCTGTGAAGGATATTGGACTCTTGGGTTCAACAACCGCTACCATGGCAGTATCGGCTCGGAGGGCGTTGTGGATTCGCCAGTGGAATGCTGATGCAGATTCCAAAAGAAATATGGAGGCTCTCCCGTATAAAGGTGAGGCCTTATTTGGTGATGGGCTGGATGCGGCGGCTACCGCAGGTAAGTCGACATTCTTGCCTTATGCTTTCTCCTCCGGCAAAAAAGACACATCACTCTCACATGCAGTCCTTTCGGCCCAACAAATACAAAAAGGCCAAAGGGTCCCCCTTCTTTGCAGGTAGGGGAAGGGGAAAAGGAAAGAAATCCGCAGCGTCTCCAGGATCCCAGGAGCAGAAGTCAACCCCTACTTCTGCCAAATCTGCAGCATGACGCTGGGGCTCCCTTGCGGGAGTCCGCTCGGGTGGGAGCACATCTGCAACTTTTCAGTCAAATTTGGATTCAATCTGGTCTTGACCCATCGGTCTTACAAATAGTGTCCCATGGGTACAAACTGGAGTTTTAAGACGTCTCCCCATGCCGATTTTTCAAATCGACCTTGCCAGCTTCTCGTCCAGAAAGAGAGGCAGTAACAATGGCAATTCAAAAATTATGTCAGGATCAGGTCATTGTCCTGGTGCCCTTGTCACAACAGGGAGAAGGGTTTTATTCAAGCCTCTTCGTAGTTCCGAAGCCGGACAGCTCGGTCAGACCGATTTTAAACCTGAAAAATCTGAATCTCTACCTGAAAAGGTTCAAGTTCAATATGGAATCCCTGAGGGCAGTGATTTCCAGTCTGGAGGAGAGGGACTTCATGGTGTCAGTAGACATTAAGGATGCTTACTTGCATGTTCCCATTTATCCTCCTCACCAAGCTTATTTGAGATTCGCAGTGCAGGGTTGCCATTACCAGTTCCAGACGTTGCCGTTCGGTCTCTCCACGGCACCGAGGGTATTCACCAAGGTGATGGCGGAGATGATTGTCCTCCTTCGTCAAAAAGGAGTCAATATAATTCCTTATCTGGATGATCTGATAAAAGCAAGATCCAGGGAACAGTTGGTGCAGTACATCGCACTCTCCCTGTCAATGCTCCAACAACACGGTTGGATCATGAATTTTCCAAAGTCGCAGTTGGAACCAACTACAAGATTGTCCTTTTTAGGGATGATTCTGGACACAGAAGTACAGAGAGTATTTCTTCCAGTGGAAAAGGCTCTGGAAATCCAGAAAATGGTCAAACAAATATTGAAACCAACAAGCGTGTCGATCCATTAATGCATTCGGTTGTTGGGGAAAATGGTAGCGGCCTACGAGGCCATACAGTTTGGCCGATTCATGCCAGAGTATTCCAGTGGGACCTGTTGGACAAGTCGTCCGGATCCCACCTACACATGCACCGGAAGATAATCCTATCCTCCAAAGCCAGGATTTCGATCCTGTGGTGGCTACACAGTGCTCACCTACTAGAGGGACGCAGGTTCGGGATTCAGGTCTGGGTCCTGGTAACTACGGATGCAAGTCTCCGAGGCTGGGGTGCTGTCACACAGGGGGAAAGCTTCCAAGGAAAATGGTCAAGTCAGGAAGCCTGCCTTCACATAAACGTTCTGGAATTGAGAGCCATTTACAACGGCCTTCTACAAGCGGTACATCTTCTTCAAGATCATCCCGTGCAGATCCAGTCGGACAATGTAACAGCAGTCGCGTACATAAACAGGCAAGGCGGAATGAAAAGCAGAGCGGCAATGGCAGAGGTGACAAGGATTCTCCTCTGGGCAGAAAGACATGTAAGAGCTCTGTCAGCAATTTTCATTCCGGGAGTGGACAACTGGAAAGCAGACTTCCTCAGCAGACACGATCTCCATCCAGGAGAGTGGGGCCTCCACCAAGAAGTCTTCGCAGAGGTGACAAGTCTTTGGGGAGTTCCTCAAGTAGAAATGATGGCATCTCGTCTAAACAAGAAACTTCAGAGATATTGTTCCAGGTCGAGAGACCCTCAAGCAATAGCAGTGGATGCACTGGTGACCCAGTGGGTGTTTCGGTCGGTATATGTTTTCCCTCCACTTCCACTGATTCCAAAAGTTCTCAGAATAATAAGAACAAGAGTTCGAGCAATCTTCATTGCCCCAGACTGGCCAAGGAGGGCTTGGTATCCAGATCTTCAGGAGTTGCTCATAGAAGATCCTTGGCCTGGCTGTTGAGCACCGAATGCTAGCCCGAAAGGGTATTCCCAAGGAAGTCATCCCCATTCTTATTCAGGCCAGGAAAGGAGTAACGTCTAAACATTACCAACCGTATTTGGAGAAAATATGTGTCTTGGTGTGAATCCAAGAAGGCTCCTACGGAAGAGTTTGAGTTGGGACGTTTTCTCCATTTTCTGCAGGCTGGTGTGGATGCGGGCCTTAGATTGGGGTCAATCAAGGTCCAGATTTTGGCCTTATCAGTTTTCTTTCAAAAACAATCGGCCTCCTTTCCAGACGTTCAGATGTTCGTGAAAGGGGTTCTGCACATCCAGCCTCCATTTGTGCCTCCAGTGGCACCATGGGACCTTAATGTGGTGTTACAGTTCCTTCAATCAGATTTGTTTGAACCTCTGCAGGAGATAGAATTGAAGTTTCTCACTTGGAAAGTGGTGATGCTTTTGGCCTTGGCATCCGCAAGGCGGGTGTCTGAGTTGGGGGCCTTGTCTCACAAGAGCCCTTACCTGATCTTCCATGAAGATAGGGCAGAGTTGAGAACTCGCCAACATTTTCTTCCAAAGGTGGTTTCATCTTTCCACATAAACCAACCTATTGTGGTGCCAGTGGCTACTGGCACTTTCACTGACTCAAAGTCTCTAGATGTGGTTAGAGCTTTGAAGATTTATGTCGTATAAACTACTCGGATACGGAAAACAGAGGCTCTGTTTATCCTGTATGCTCCCAACAAGATTGGGTGTCCTGCTTCTAAGCAGACTATTGCACGCTGGATCAGAGGTACGATTCAGCACGCTCATTCTACGGCAGGATTGCCGATACCGAAGTCGGTGATGGCCCATTCTACTAGGAAAGTGGGCTCATCCTGGGCGGCTGCCCGGGGCGTCTCGGCTTTACAACTTTGCCGAGCGGCTACTTGGTCAGGGTCAAACACATTTGCTAAATTTTATAAGTTTGACACTTTGGCCGATGAGGACCTCAAGTTTGGTCAATCGGTGCTGCAGGGTCATCCGCACTCTCCCGCCCGTACTGGAGCTTTGGTATAACCCCATGGTACTGAAGTGGACCCCAGCATCCTCTAAGACGTATGAGAAAATAGGATTTTAATACCTACCGGTAAATCCTTTTCTCCTAGTCCGTAGAGGATGCTGGGCACCCGACCCAGTGCGTACTTTACCTACAGTATGGTTCATTATAGTTACACAAGTTGTGTTACATTTGTTTTCAGCATGTTGCTGCAAATGGTTCATGCCTGTTGGCATGTGTTATGTTGAATGCCATGTTGTGCAGCATGGTTGAGGTGTGAGCTGGTATTAATCTCACCATTAGTATAAAAGTAAATCCTTTCCTTAAAATGTCCGTCTCCCTGGGCACAGTTCCTATAACTGAGGTCTGGAGGAGGGGCATAGAGGGAGGAGCCAGTTCACACCCTTTGAAAAGTCTTAAAGTGCCCATGGCTCCTGCGGAACCGTCTATACCCCATGGTACTGAAGTGGACCCCAGCATCCTCTACAGACTAGGAGAAAAGGATTTACCGATAGGTATTAAAATCCTATTATTAGCAAGTTTACATTTCTCCTAAGACCATTTAAATTTCTTTGTTTGGTTCTTTTTACTGAACTTTAGCTTTTTGGATTTTACATGCCCTCTACTATCACATTGGGCATCGGCCTTTGCAGATGACGTTGATGGCATTTCATCGTCTATGTCATGGCTAGTGGCAGCAGCTTCAGCACTAGGAGGAAGTAGTTCTTCTTGATCTTTCCCTATCTTATCCTCAAAATTTTTGTTCTCCATTATTTTTTGGGAGTTATATAAGACAATATGCGGCACAGGAATGACTGGAATGACAGATGGACAGGAAGGACACTACCACTGGTCTGATGCAGCACAACACAACAACAATGTAAGTACTTGTGGTTGTTGTTAAAATTATTATACGGCAGCAGTGGACATGTAGCAGCAGCGTATATCGTCAGTGGAATGTCTGATGGACAGGACACTAGAGATGAGCGCCTGAAATTTTTCGGGTTTTGTGTTTTGGTTTTGGGTTCGGTTCCGCGGCCGTGTTTTGGGTTCGAACGCGTTTTGGCAAAACCTCACCGAATTATTTTTGTCGGATTCGGGTGTGTTTTGGATTCGGGTGTTTTTTTCCAAAAACACAAAAAAACAGCTTAAATCATAGAATTTGGGGGTCATTTTGATCCCAAAGTATTATTAACCTCAAAAACCATAATTTACACTCATTTTCAGTCTATTCTGAATACCTCACACCTCACAATATTATTTTTAGTCCTAAAATTTGCACCGAGGTCGCTGTGTGAGTAAGATAAGCGACCCTAGTGGCCGACACAAACACCGGGCCCATCTAGGAGTGGCACTGCAGTGTCACGCAGGATGTCCCTTCCAAAAAACCCTCCCCAAACAGCACATGACGCAAAGAAAAAAAGAGGCGCAATGAGGTAGCTGTGTGAGTAAGATTAGCGACCCTAGTGGCCGACACAAACACCGGGCCCATCTAGGAGTGGCACTGCAGTGTCACGCAGGATGTCCCTTCCAAAAAACCCTCCCCAATCAGCACATGATGCAAAGAAAAAGAAAAGAAAAAAGAGGTGCAAGATGGAATTATCCTTGGGCCCTCCCACCCACCCTTATGTTGTATAAACAAAACAGGACATGCACACTTTAACCAACCCATCATTTCAGTGACAGGGTCTGCCACACGACTGTGACTGATATGACGGGTTGGTTTGGACCCCCCCCAAAAAAGAAGCAATTAATCTCTCCTTGCACAAACTGGCTCTACAGAGGCAAGATGTCCACCTCATCTTCACCCTCCGATATATCACCGTGTACATCCCCCTCCTCACAGATTATCAATTCGTCCCCACTGGAATCCACCATCTCAGCTCCCTGTGTACTTTGTGGAGGCAATTGCTGCTGGTCAATGTCTCCGCGGAGGAATTGATTATAATTCATTTTAATGAACATCATCTTCTCCACATTTTCTGGATGTAACCTCGTACGCCGATTGCTGACAAGGTGAGCGGCGGCACTAAACACTCTTTCGGAGTACACACTTGTGGGAGGGCAACTTAGGTAGAATAAAGCCAGTTTGTGCAAGGGCCTCCAAATTGCCTCTTTTTCCTGCCAGTATAAGTACGGACTGTGTGACGTGCCTACTTGGATGCGGTCACTCATATAATCCTCCACCATTCTATCAATGTTGAGAGAATCATATGCAGTGACAGTAGACGACATGTCCGTAATCGTTGTCAGGTCCTTCAGTCCGGACCAGATGTCAGCATCAGCAGTCGCTCCAGACTGCCCTGCATCACCGCCAGCGGGTGGGCTCGGAATTCTGAGCCTTTTCCTCGCACCCCCAGTTGCGGGAGAATGTGAAGGAGGAGATGTTGACAGGTCGCGTTCCGCTTGACTTGACAATTTTGTCACCAGCAGGTCTTTCAACCCCAGCAGACCTGTGTCTGCCGGAAAGAGAGATCCAAGGTAGGCTTTAAATCTAGGATCGAGCACGGTGGCCAAAATGTAGTGCTCTGATTTCAACAGATTGACCACCCGTGAATCCTTGTTAAGCGAATTAAGGGCTGCATCCACAAGTCCCACATGCCTAGCGGAATCGCTCCGTGTTAGCTCCTTCTTCAATGCCTCCAGCTTCTTCTGCAAAAGCCTGATGAGGGGAATGACCTGACTCAGGCTGGCAGTGTCTGAACTGACTTCACGTGTGGCAAGTTCAAAGGGCATCAGAACCTTGCACAACGTTGAAATCATTCTCCACTGCACTTGAGACAGGTGCATTCCATCTCCTATATCGTGCTCAATTGTATAGGCTTGAATGGCCTTTTGCTGCTCCTCCAACCTCTGAAGCATATAGAGGGTTGAATTCCACCTCGTTACCACTTCTTGCTTCAGATGATGGCAGGGCAGGTTCAGTAGTTTTTGGTGGTGCTCCAGTCTTCTGTACGTGGTGCCTGTACGCCGAAAGTGTCCCGCAATTTTTCTGGCCACCGACAGCATCTCTTGCACGCCCCTGTCGTTTTTTTAAAAATTCTGCACCACCAAATTCAAGGTATGTGCAAAACATGGGACGTGCTGGAATTTGCCCATATTTAATGCACACACAATATTGCTGGCGTTGTCCGATGCCACAAATCCACAGGAGAGTCCAATTGGGGTAAGCCATTCCGCGATGATCTTCCTCAGTTGCCGTAAGAGGTTTTCAGCTGTGTGCGTATTCTGGAAAGCGGTGATACAAAGCGTAGCCTGCCTAGGAAAGAGTTGGCGTTTGCGAGATGCTGCTACTGGTGCCGCCGCTGCTGTTCTTGCGGCGGGAGTCCATACATCTACCCAGTGGGCTGTCACAGTCATATAGTCCTGACCCTGCCCTGCTCCACTTGTCCACATGTCCGTGGTTAAGTGGACATTGGGTACAACTGCATTTTTTAGGACACTGGTGAGTCTTTTTCTGACGTCCGTGTACATTCTCGGTATCGCCTGCCTAGAGAAGTGGAACCTAGATGGTATTTGGTAACGGGGGCACACTGCCTCAATAAATTGTCTAGTTCCCTGTGAACTAACGGCGGATACCGGACGCACGTCTAACACCAACATAGTTGTCAAGGACTCAGTTATCCGCTTTGCAGTAGGATGACTGCTGTGATATTTCATCTTCCTCGCAAAGGACTGTTGAACAGTCAATTGCTTACTGGAAGTAGTACAAGTGGGCTTACGACTTCCCCTCTGGGATGACCATCGACTCCCAGCGGCAACAACAGCAGCGCCAGCAGCAGTAGGCGTTACACGCAAGGATGCATCGGAGGAATCCCAGGCAGGAGAGGACTCGTCAGACTTGCCAGTGACATGGCCTGCAGGACTATTGGCATTCCTGGGGAAGGAGGAAATTGACACTGAGGGAGTTGGTGGGGTGGTTTGCGTGAGCTTGGTTACAAGAGGAAGGGATTTACTGGTCAGTGGACTGCTTCCGCTGTCACCCAAAGTTTTTGAACTTGTCACTGACTTATTATGAATGCGCTGCAGGTGACGTATAAGGGAGGATGTTCCGAGGTGGTTAACGTCCTTACCCCTACTTATTACAGCTTGACAAAGGGAACACACGGCTTGACACCTGTTGTCCGCATTTCTGGTGAAATACCTCCACACCGAAGAGCTGATTTTTTTGGTATTTTCACCTGGCATGTCAACGGCCATATTCCTCCCACGGACAACAGGTGTCTCCCCGGGTGCCTGACTTAAACAAACCACCTCACCATCAGAATCCTCCTGGTCAATTTCCTCCCCAGCGCCAGCAACACCCATATCCTCCTCATCCTGGTGTACTTCAACACTGACATCTTCAATCTGACTATCAGGAACTGGACTGCGGGTGCTCCTTCCAGCACTTGCAGGGGGCGTGCAAATGGTGGAAGGCGCATGCTCTTCACGTCCAGTGTTGGGAAGGTCAGGCATCGCAACCGACACAATTGGACTCTCCTTGTGGATTTGGGATTTCAAAGAACGCACAGTTCTTTGCGGTGCTTTTGCCAGCTTGAGTCTTTTCAGTTTTCTAGCGAGAGGCTGAGTGCTTCCATCCTCATGTGAAGCTGAACCACTAGCCATGAACATAGGCCAGGGCCTCAGCCGTTCCTTGCCACTCCGTGTGGTAAATGGCATATTGGCAAGTTTACGCTTCTCCTCCGACAATTTTATTTTAGGTTTTGGAGTCCTTTTTTTTCTGATATTTGGTGTTTTGGATTTGATATGCTCTGTACTATGACATTGGGCATCGGCCTTGGCAGACGACGTTGCTGGCATTTCATCGTCTCGGCCATGACTAGTGGCAGCAGCTTCAGCACGAGGTGGAAGTGGATCTTGATCTTTCCCTAATTTTGGAACATCAACTTTTTTGTTCTCCATATTTTATAGGCAGAACTAAAAGGCACCTCAGGTAAACAATGGAGATGGATGGATTGGATACTAGTATACAATTATGGACGGACTGCCACGGTTAGGTGGTATAAAAAAACCACGGTTAGGTGGTATATAATACAATTATGGATGGACGGACTGCCTGCCGAGTGCCGACACAGAGGTAGCCACAGCCGTGAACTACCGCACTGTACACTGGTTGATAAAGAGATAGTAGTATACTCGTAACAACTAGTATGACGACGGTATAAAGAATGAAAAAAAAACCACGGTTAGGTGGTATATATTATAATACAATTATGGTTGGACGGACTGCCTGCCGAGTGCCGACACAGAGGTAGCCACAGCCGTGAACTACCGCACTGTACACTGGTTGATAAAGAGATAGTAGTATACTCGTAACAACTAGTATGACGACGGTATAAAGAATGAAAAAAAAACCACGGTTAGGTGGTATATATTATAATACAATTATGGTTGGACGGACTGCCTGCCGAGTGCCAACACAGAGGTAGCCACAGCCGTGAACTACCGCACTGTACACTGGTTGATAAAGAGATAGTAGTATACTCGTAACAACTAGTATGACGACGGTATAAAGAATGAAAAAAAAACCACGGTTAGGTGGTATATATTATAATACAATTATGGATGGACGGACTGCCTGCCGAGTGCCGACACAGAGGTAGCCACAGCCGTGAACTACCGCACTGTACACTGGTTGATAAAGAGATAGTAGTATACTCGTAACAACTAGTATGACGACGGTATAAAGAATGAAAAAAAAACCACGGTTAGGTGGTATATATTATAATACAATTATGGTTGGACGGACTGCCTGCCGAGTGCCGACACAGAGGTAGCCACAGCCGTGAACTACCGCACTGTACACTGGTTGATAAAGAGATAGTAGTATACTCGTAACAACTAGTATGACGACGGTATAAAGAATGAAAAAAAAACCACGGTTAGGTGGTATATATTATAATACAATTATGGTTGGACGGACTGCCTGCCGAGTGCCGACACAGAGGTAGCCACAGCCGTGAACTACCGCACTGTACACTGGTTGATAAAGAGATAGTAGTATACTCGTAACAACTAGTATGACGACGGTATAAAGAATGAAAAAAAAACCACGGTTAGGTGGTATATATTATAATACAATTATGGATGGACGGACTGCCTGCCGAGTGCCGACACAGAGGTAGCCACAGCCGTGAACTACCGCACTGTACACTGGTTGATAAAGAGATAGTAGTATACTCGTAACAACTAGTATGACGACGGTATAAAGAATGAAAAAAAAACCACGGTTAGGTGGTATATATTATAATACAATTATGGTTGGACGGACTGCCTGCCGAGTGCCGACACAGAGGTAGCCACAGCCGTGAACTACCGCACTGTACACTGGTTGATAAAGAGATAGTAGTATACTCGTAACAACTAGTATGACGACGGTATAAAGAATGAAAAAAAAACCACGGTTAGGTGGTATATAATACAATTATGGTTGGACGGACTGCCTGCCGAGTGCCGACACAGAGGTAGCCACAGCCGTGAACTACCGCACTGTACACTGGTTGATAAAGAGATAGTAGTATACTCGTAACAACTAGTATGACGACGGTATAAAGAATGAAAAAAAAACCACGGTTAGGTGGTATATATTATAATACAATTATGGTTGGACGGACTGCCTGCCGAGTGCCGACACAGAGGTAGCCACAGCCGTGAACTACCGCACTGTACACTGGTTGATAAAGAGATAGTAGTATACTCGTAACAACTAGTATGACGACGGTATAAAGAATGAAAAAAAAACCACGGTTAGGTGGTATATATTATAATACAATTATGGATGGACGGACTGCCTGCCGAGTGCCGACACAGAGGTAGCCACAGCCGTGAACTACCGCACTGTACACTGGTTGATAAAGAGATAGTAGTATACTCGTAACAACTAGTATGACGACGGTATAAAGAATGAAAAAAAAACCACGGTTAGGTGGTATATAATACAATTATGGTTGGACGGACTGCCTGCCGAGTGCCGCCACAGAGGTAGCCACAGCCGTGAACTACCGCACTGTACACTGGTTGATAAAGAGATAGTAGTATACTCGTAACAACTAGTATGACGACGGTATAAAGAATGAAAAAAAAACCACGGTTAGGTGGTATATATTATAATACAATTATGGATGGACGGACTGCCTGCCGAGTGCCGACACAGAGGTAGCCACAGCCGTGAACTACCGCACTGTACTGTGTCTGCTGCTAATATAGACTGGTTGATAAAGAGATAGTATACAATACTACTAATATACTGGTGGTCAGGCACTGGTCACCACTAGTCACACTGGCAGTGGCACTCCTGCAGCAAAAGTGTGCACTGTTTAATTTTAATATAATATTATTTATCATGTACTCCTGGCTCCTGCTATAACAACCTGCAGTGCTCCCCAGTCTCCCCCACAATTATAAGCTTTATATACAATACATTGATGTGCAGCACACTGGGCTGAGCAGTGCACACAGACTGAGTCACTGTGTGACTGTGTATCGTTTTTTTCAGGCAGAGAACGGATATATTAAATAAAACAAACAACTGCACTGTCTCTGGTGGTCACTGGTCACTGTGGTCGTCAGTCACTAAACTCTGTCTGCACTCTCTTCTAATCTACAGTATCACAGCAATCTCTCTCTCTCTCTCTCTTCTAAATCTAATCTAAATGGAGAGGACGCCAGCCACGTCCTCTCCCTATCAATCTCAATGCACGTGTGAAAATGGCGGCGACGCGCGGCTCCTTATATAGAATCCGAGTCTCGCGAGAATCCGACAGCGTCATGATGACGTTCGGGCGCGCTCGGGTTAACCGAGCAAGGCGGGAAGATCCGAGTCGCTCGGACCCGTGAAAAAAAAAGTGAAGTTCGTGCGGGTTCGGATTCAAAGAAACCGAACCCGCTCATCTCTACAGGACACTACCACTGGTCTGATGCAGCACAACACAACAACACTGTAAGGGACTTGTGGTTGTTGTTAGAATTATTATACGGCAGCAGTGGACATATAGCAGCAGCATATATCGTCACTGGAATGACTGATGGACAGTACACTAACACTGGTCTGATGCAGCACAACACAACACCACTTTATACAGCTACACTGGATATATGGTAACAGAGGACACCAACACTGTGACTGGCTGGACTGATGCAGCACAATACACTGACTACACTGGACTGGACAGGACAACACAGCACTACTTTGTACAGCTACACTGGATATATGGCAGCAGAGGACACCAACACTGTGACTGGCTGGACTGATGCAGCACAATACACTGACTACACTGGACTGGACAGCACAATACAGCACCACTTTATACAGCTACACTGGATATATGGCAGCAGAGGACACCAGCACTGTGACTGGCTGGACTGATGCAGCACAATACACTGACTACACTGGACTGGACTGAGCAGCACAACACAGCACAAGACTCGCCATCCCACTTTCCCGCCCCCACACAGACATTGAACACTGAGGACACGTCCTCTCAATACACTTTCCGAGACTAGAGTGAAAATGTCCGCAACGCACGGCTCCTTATATGGAATCCAAATCCCGTGAGAATCCGTCAGCGGGATGATGACGTTTTTCCGCGTTCGGGTTTCTGAGTCAGGCGGAATATATAGAGGTATATGGTGACTGAAATCACAGAGAAAAATACACAGTAAGTATATCCTGTGAAACACATATATTAAACAATAACCCTGATGCACCTAGCCCCCTCAGGTTACAGAATATAGGGATAGCAATCTGAGTGAGATACATGAAATGGAAGTCACGCAGCAGCTATATGCACACACACAGAGTCACATGTACATTGCAGAAATTATGACATGTAATAAAACTGCACTGGACTAGCAATACAAAGTAATACTAAGTACAGCTATATAATCAATAGATCTAACAATGCACAGTAAAGACTGGATGAATATCACAGGGTACTTATACAAAATAACCCTGACTAAATGCACTCTTTCTTAACTAGCACTGTTCGCGGTTTCCATCGGGCGTCGCCTGGGGGACCCTCTTACCTCCTCCCACGCGATCCTGGAGAGCTTCAGCGGGGTGTGTGACTGACTGGAGCAAACCGGAGCCTCGTTGTAAGTACCCAGCAACCAGGGCGCGGGAGTATACAGTGCCGCTGGGGGAGGTGATGGAGCTGCAGCAGGAGATGTCTGACTTGACATCTAACACAGTGTCTCTGCTGCAGCCCTTGATGTCTTCAGATTTCACTTAAAAAAGCTCTTCTGAGGGCTGCTGGAGCAGCCCTACCTGTTGTATGCCTGCACTGCATGGCACCAACTACAAAACTGAGCTCCTGTGCACGGAGGTGGGGTTATAGAGGAGGCAGCGCTATGCATTCTGGGAACAGTCAAAGCTTTTAGCCTGTTGGTGCCTCGGATCAAGATCCTACTCTACACCCCAATGTTATTCCCTGTGGAGCCCAGTGTACCCCGCAGTAGAAAAAAGAGTTGTCTCTCAATTAGGCAGAGCTATAAACAGTACCCATGCATTATTAAACTATTAGTTTAAATCTAATATACACCATTGGTTTAAAATTAATATACACAATCTATACCTCCCACCATGACCCATTCCAGGAGTGACAAATGCTCTCTACTTAGACTTCCATCTTAATTTATGATTGCAATCGCCTGTGTTGAAAAACCTTTTTTATCAATTTGATAGTTCAACACAAGTGACACTAATCATATATTAAGAGGGAAGTCCAGGTAGAGAGCAATTTGTCCCTCGTGGAATGGGTCATATTGGGAGGCATGCACAATCAAATATACGCCCCTCCTTCCACCAGGGCCCCCCTGTTTTAAGTGCCCCGGGCACCCCCAAGGCTTACTCCGTTCCTACATGCACATGAGATAATCCAAGTCTTTACAATAAACTACTTAACGATCCTGTTGGTAGCCCTTTGGCTACTAGCCTGTCGACGAATTAAGCAGGGATTCAGAGTCAAAACACTACTTTTAATGACTGCACAGCATCCACTGAATCAATAGATAGACATCTGATATAGATGGAGCCTACTCACCTGACTTCAAATATCTTGTCTCCAAAATGATTTGACTGTACATACAGTAGGGTGAAGAAATGAGAGCCCCGCCTCTACTACCATCAGCTAGCACAGAGATAGAGGGAAACTGCTACCAATCCAACTGACCCATGTCCAGGACTTCAAGGGCGACTTCTAGCAGCAAGACTCTAGCCCTAGTGGATATGGACCTGCTAGACTTTTCAGAAAGCAGAACCAGAGCCTTGTGCAGGGCTGTCATAATAACTTGATTTACACTCATACCCCAAATTCACCAGATCAATATGACCATTCTTGGAGATTATTCTCATTTGGGGACCAACATGGAAATGCTGGGATACTTTTCAGGTGACATTGCAGCAATCGGACCATCCAAGAGATGGGCGGTAAATTGTGGGCACTGATGTTAAAACATCATTGGGGCATTTTTGTACACCTTGCGCCCCTTTATGCAAAGCCCCCCCAATACAAATAGGGAACCGTTCTTAATAATGGGCAAGAAAGGTGTGCCAACCCATTTTTTTCTTCTGTAGTCCCAATTTTTTTTCTTTAATAAATCCGTAAATATATAGCATTATTTTCCTCTATCACTCCACATTTCGGAAGCCGCAGTGTCGTTTTGGGTCATAGGGGGTCATTCCGAGTTGTTCGCTCGCAAGCTGCTTTTAGCAGCTTTGCACACGCTAAGCCGCCGCCTACTGGGAGTGAATCTTAGCTTATCAAAATTGCGAACGAAAGATTAGCAGAATTGCGAATAGACACTACTTAGCAGTTTCTGAGTAGCTCCACACTTACTCGGCATCTGCGATCAGTTCAGTCAGTTTCGTTCCTGGTTTGACGTCACAAACACACCCAGCGTTCGCCCAGACACTCCTCCGTTTCTCCAGCCACTCCCGCGTTTTTCCCAGAAACGGTAGCGTTTTTTCACACACACCCATAAAACGGCCATTTTCCACCCAGAAACACCCACTTCCTGTCAATCACATTACGATCACCAGAACGAAGAAAAAACCTTGTAATGCCGTGAGTAAAATACCTAACTGCATAGCAAATTTACTTGGCGCAGTCGCACTGCGGACATTGCGCATGCGCATTAGCGACTAATCGCTCCGTTGCGAGAAAAAAATAACGAGCGAACAACTCGGAATGACCCCCATAAATATAACTAATGCCAAAACAGTCCCGGCCAAGTGGTGTTTGGCAGCAAAGGGGTTAACTCATTGGAAAACATTCATTACACATTAAAAAAAAAAAAAAAAGACTATTTCTGCCCTGCCCATAGTTATAGTGGACTTTGTGCAATATGAACTAGACCACATTACTTAAGACAATGTTTTCGTTTCTGCCATGTTCCATTATCATATTCCGTGATTTCTTCTACAGCGGAACAATTTCCTTTGTGTTTCAGGGTGCGTCTGCAAATGAGCAGCTCTCTCTAATGATTGTCATGGCGTTTATCTCCAGCCGGATATCTCTAATCAATCCTCCCATCCAGCGCTTTCACACAGACTGGCAGATGATATCACCAGCATGAAAGTCAATAAAACACAACATTACAAGCAGCTGTTGTACAATCCACCAGGGCTGATGATAGATTCTCTAATATTTATTACCTTTAATTGGTTCCTAGCGTTAAAGCTGTGCTGCTATTATTTTGGCATGGATGATAAAATGCCTGCGGCATTCGATAAGTGTCGGAGAAACGCATTAAGAAATATATGAAATGTGCAGAATGTTTGTATGCAATTGAGCGATATACACGCTGGGGGTCATTCCAAGTTGATCGTAGCTGTGCTAAATTCAGCACAGCTACGATCATTCACACTGACATGCGGGGGGGACGCCCAGCACAGCGCTATCCCGCCCCGCATGTCAGTGCCGCCCCCCCTCGCATAAGTGCAAAGGCATCGCACAGCGGCGATGTCTTTGCACTTCAAGAGTAGCTCCCGACCAGCGCAGCTTTAGCGTGCTGGCCGGGAGCTACTTATCGCTCCCTGGCCCGCAACGGCTACATGTGACGTCACGCGGACCGCCCTTCCCCCCCAATGGTCCGGCCACACCTGCGTTGGCCGGACCGTGCCCCTAAACGGCGGCTTGACGCCGCCATCCAGCCCCCTCCCGCCCAGCGACCGCTTCTGTCTCCGAGGTGATCGCTAGGCAACGACAGCTGCCATGCGACGGCGCACTGAGGCGCCGGCGCATGAGCAGTTCTGACCCGATCGCTGCACTGCGAGAAACCGCAGCGAGCGATCGTGTTGGAATGACCCCCGCTATCCGTTAAGTTGAAGAATCAGAGGTTGCAAAGAGATAATTGCCTTCCCCAGAGTTTCCTTTAGTTAAGCAGAGCAGTGGAGGAGAGTATCCACCTTGATTTGGCACTGGTGTTCTTAGATGGCCCTGTGTGTGCATAAGACACCTCCCTGTCACCTGACAGGAAAGCCAAATACATTTTCATGCACTTCCCATGCACCTCAATTGCAGCTCCGTATGGAAGCATGCACAGTGCAACATATGCGTATAAACAGATGAAATAAATCTCTCCAGCATCTACATTGTGTGGGATGTTAAATGAAGTAACTTTTCTTAAAATTCCATTTATCTGACGAAAAGTTAGCTGACGATACTGCGTACACAACAGTCCAAAAATTGTCTCACAACGTTCCAGAAAATAAGTGTAACAGCAATTTCAGAAATGATCCTACGCGGGAGCTGCTCCTTAAATATAATCTTTCTAGTATGAACAGTGTGAGTTCTGTGGTTCTATAGTATGCTTGTTGCGCGTTTCATGCGTGTACCCGGCCACTTCATCAGAAGCATTGATGACTTTTATAAAAAATAGGGCAATCACAAATGACAGCTTTGCAGTGTGTCTAGAGAGAGTTGCTGCAAAGTAGACAGTTGGAACTAAAGTACTGTACGGCAGCTTGCTTTCTGTAATATTAATAGGCTAAGCACGGGCACAGGAGACCCGCTTCTTCCTATACAGGTTCTCCTACACTCTGCACTCTCCGTATGTAAGCATTTCACCAATGATGAGGGGATATCAGATTGACACTATCCATCCATATATCACCCGATATTGGACAACAAACATCCATACTTTCTATTGATCAATGCTCGGTGCCCATTTCTTTTCCGCAAGCACTGGAGACACCTACCTAAAGCAGTATGTGGCACAGGTATCATGGCTAAAGTGCTGAGCGCAAGATGCCTGGACTGTTACGCCAAAATCACGACAGCCCCTTCCTTTGCTCCTGTGCACGAATCAGCTTATCCCCATATTTAGCTTTTAGAAATGTTTCCCAATATTGCAAAGATGTCCAGGTCCTCAGGAAACCCCACACTGCTTCACTTTCCTATCTCATCTCCCTTCCTTTCTTATCTCATATCTGTCCTTTCTTATCTCATCTCAGTCCTACATTGTATCTATAGTATTCATGTATTGGGAGCAGCCGGTGTATATATGAAAGTATTAGCTTGTCATTGACATATGCAGTCACATAAGCAGATGTATCTCTCTGTTCTCTTTCCTACAGCTTCCACCTCTCATTTTCCGGAGAGAGGGTCTTACCTAACAAGCTGAACAGCTGTAAAGCTAAATCCTTTCATGGTATAATACAGATACCTATGCCTCCTCTCCTCCCTGGTGTTCAGCCCCGGCTGCCACGTTACAGTTATTTATACTGAGAAGAGACAAGGAAGCTGAATGCTTTCTCGGATTCATGCCCAGCTCCTTTGTAATAAGGTTATAGGACTTTCTTCTGCAGCTTAGATGCCGAGGGATTTGGCGTTTTGGAAAACGTGTAACATTTCATCTTTCCAAGTGAGAATTGCACGTCTAATAATACAGTACTCCATATATACCGTATATATAAATATATATGTACACTACATCACACATCATTACAGACAGATAGATAGATAGATAGATAGATAGATAGATAGATAGATAGATAGATAGATAGATAGATAGATAGATAGATAATCTAAATACCATGTAGGGATGTTTTTAATTGTCTCCACAAATAAAGAAATCCAAGATGTTTCAAGCACCCTCCATTTTCACGCATAATTTATGCAAATTAAATATTAATTTATGTAGATTAAAATGACATTCTCCCTGTACTGCTAAACTCCAGAGTTCCCATACAGAATGATGAGATTACAACTATGAATAGGTAGAACGCTCACTCTTTTAAGCTCATGGAGTGAATTTGTCTTCCCGTGTCTGTCTGCGCAATTAAATTATCAAATCCCAAGGCCAGGATACCATACCGAGCTATTAAACTGACTTGTATCACAGTTAGCTAATATGATTACCAATGATTTATATTTAATTTTCAGTCCATTTCTAATTTGTCTGGAAGGGAATTATATGACAATGCGGAAATGTGCCTGTTATCAGCTGGGAAGCTGAGAGGCTTCCTGTTACCTGAGAATAATGACACAGACACAGAGGTACATTTTGAGGGTAAATGCAGAGTTGCAACAACTCGGTGAGAAGTGATTGGCTGCCTGGTTCCATGACATGGGGAACAAATTTAAGAAACCATTTACTAATATATTGACACCATAGATTTGTAAAGATCAGTCCCTACTGAATGCTCAGCATACGTGCAGACTTTGCTGCCCCCACCTCTGGCATAGTGCCAGGGAATCATACACTGTATAGCGGTGGCGGGGCTCTGATGATGCGATTCAGCTCGAAACGCGTTGTCAGGCACATTTGGAAAACCCACTTGTGCTCTGCAAACGGGCAGCTACGGGGTCTGCAAGTGGCTGGCAGGGGGGTGAAAGCAGCTGAATGGGAGTGCGGAAGACTTGCGCACCTTTCGTCTGGGAGCGCCACCTGATTTTCTGCAGCTTCCCGGTTGTTCTGTGAGAGTAGGCTAATCTACGTTAGTGGTGGAAATTGCAAGCTATATTATAATTAGGGTGGCCAAGCCCGTGATCAGGATTGGTGGGATTCCTGGGATTTAGGCCAAAAATCGTCCGGGATTCAGTCCTGGGATTGGAAGATCCAATCCCGGGGATTTCGGGATCAGGCGGCCCATTGTTTTTTATAATGGCAGGCAGAGTTGAGCATCCTCAGGAGGCTCAGACGCTGCCCAGCTCCCTCCTCCTCACTCCCCCTGCACAACGTGACGTGAAGTCAAAGGTCACGCTGCGCAGCCATCCGCCCGTCACCCGCCACATGGCTGAGTTATGTGTGCAGGGAGTTATGTGGGCGGGGCGGCATAGCCAAATGCAGGGGGGGGTTCCTGGTTGCCCGGAAACCCCCCTACTCTGGGCAAATGTCTCACATTTTGACAATAGCAATGGTATATAATATGATTACTACAGCTGCTGCTACATCATGCAAGTTAAGAGACACAGCAGAGCTGCTACACATGCCCAGTAGTATCAGCTTCTTCTATCAAGTTTGCTGTGTGTGGATCTGAGCATCCAATCAGTGCACTGGACCAGAGAGTAGCTACCAGGAAGAAGAGACAGGAACTTTATCATGAGGTGGAAGAATGTGTGCTTAGAAAGTGTAGTATTGATTCCTTTGTGTTTGCATATTTATTTACTTTAGTATGTTTAACCTTTTTCATGACCATTTATCTTATTTACTATATATTATTTAAATGTTTGATACAGTCTATACTATAGACTGTCTGTAGTGTTACATATTAATACTGTATTCCATGTTCTGCAGAGTGGTAGACTGTGAATTACATTTGGAAACCCCCATCTAGAAATCCTGCGTTTGCCACTGGGGCGGGGAGGCTACACAGGAAACAAACCAATCCCGGGATTGACTATTTGTTAATCCCGATACCCGGGATTGAAAAAATAGCCCTGGATTGGCCACCCTAATTATAATTTACATTAAGGGAAAGATGTGCAGATGTAGCCAGCCTCATCTTTGCCACAATGCCTACTTATCACGGCGAAGTAGTTACGCCAAGTGTGCCTGCGAATGGCCACACACTTGCGTATGCAACATAGACAATGCATTAACTAGGTGGCGGGTGCATATAGTCACAACCCATCACACCTAGTCGCACCCGCAATGTGTGTACCCATTGTCGAAGTCAAAAATATTACATAGAAAGAACATACAGACTCCACATATAAGTCGCTATACTTGCAAATACGCGCAGCGAGCACAGCAATATATGGTAACACACGCATTTACACGGACTTGCCACAGAGATGGACTCGACACTTATTTCATACAGTACATAATTATAATAATATCAAGCGCCAGACATCATAATGATTTAAAATTATATAATGGAGTAATGTCATGTACTGTATGTGTATTATTGGAACTCAGATAATGTGTGGGTGTATTCTTTTCTCTTAAGGGATATAGTGTTTTGAGATGTACAGTGCACTTTTATCGTATATGGTAATAAGATGCGCCTGGCGTCTACAGTATATATTAGAGCGGGCATTTTAAATATTTGTTAGAAAGCAATTTGGTATTTACAGATGAGGGCTCGTCCGTGATATCACGGTCTTAATGATGCACTGTACATTACAAATGCTACGCTGTGGTCGATCAGCTTGTGGTGGACGCATCATGACGCTGAGAAAATCATATCCGTGTGTTCTGTTGTGTTATCAGTAAGCCGATGATATGAAAAATTCAAGGGACAATGTGTTTCTCATAATATTTAAGATGCTAAAGCGTATTTTTATTGTTGCAAAACAAAGTTCAAATAAGTCATATTGTGTTTGATTCAGATTGGATTGTTTATCTGTTAAGTAGATTTAAAAGTACATTTAAAAGTTGCTGCATAGCCTTGAAATAGTTTTTTTTTTTTTTTAACTCAGGCCTAAAATAACTTCTGGTGCCTGTATAATGTGTGATTTCTTTGTGACAAAGGAAGCCGCATGGTCTGTCCTCCATTTTGGACTAACCACATGGCCTGTCTACCATCTTGTGTAAACCTCATGGATGTGGAAGGGGGAGGAGCAGTGGCCATTTTAGGAAGGTCATTTTCTAAATAGCTGATTTTCAGTCTGCTCAGAACAATCAGTTTCCTTTGTCACATCAAGCACCATTTATGAGTTACCAATGCATTTATTTAACCCATGCCATAGTCAATTACAAATAGTTTCAATTGGGCCTAGTGAGAGTAAATGGTGAGATAAATGCTTGGCTTGGTGTAAGAAATTGCACACAGAAAAAAAGGGAAAATACTTTTTTTTCTCTTTCCCAGGATTTAGTTAACTCTCTGTTTGCTATAAGATAGGCATTGAAATGTTAATTAACTGGGTCAACCACTAGTACAGACAGGCAAAACATCTTTGATATGCAAATTAGAAGAACTGAATGGGTGAAGGTGTCTCATAGGAGGCCAGTAAATGATATATATATATATATATATATATATATATACAAATGGGTAGGGGTTTTTGGCGACCAAATGGTGTTTATATAAAAAATATTTAGAGGACTAATGTGCAATTTATAAAAGACATGGTAAAAATAGTTTTAGTAAAAAAAGAACAATTTAATTTTCAAGGTACATAAGAACACTAATTAAAAAAGGAATATTCTCAATACATAAAACATATATCCTAAGCTGGTGGAAATGGTATATGTGAAGATCTTATAAAAAGGGAGTTATAAATGTAATATATAAATATTAGCTCAAGACATAAAAATGGATTAAAAAAGGAAATAGTAATTTTGTAAAAAAGCTTAACTTAAAAATGGAGGGTCATACAGGAAATCCCAACGCGTTTCATCAGTCTGACTTCATCAAGGGGACTGAGGATATATGTTTTATGTATTGAGAATATTCCTTTTTTAATTTGTGTTCTTATGTACCTTGAAAATTAAATTGTTCTTTTTTTACTAAAAATATTTTTACCATGTCTTTTATAAATTGCACATTAGTCCTCTAAATATTTTTTATATAAACACCATTTGGTCGCCAAAACCCCTACCCATTTGTACTCATCCTAATTTTGCACAGCATCTTACCAATGCTGAAATTTTAGGGGACGGCTGACACCCTATTATTTATAAGGGAGTGTTTTCATATATACATTAGTTTTATTAAAAAAATGTTCAGGTGTTTTTCCCTCACAAGTGGCGCTATACTTCTATTATATATATATATATATATATATATATTATTGTAATTATGTCCACCGTAGAACCTCCGGCACTCCACAAGTGGCAAATAAAAACCTTGCTCCTGTGCCTTCCTCCCTGGGGACTAACCCACAATACTGATGCAAACAGAAAATGAGGCGGCACTTGGAGACTGGCGTAGGTGATGAAAAATTGTATTAAACAGACAGGTTAACGTTTCGGGGACGTGCTCCCCTTCCTCAGAACAGTGTTCTGAGGAAGGGGAGCACGTCCCCGAAACGTTAACCTGTCTGTTTAATACAATTTTTCATCACCTACGCCAGTCTCCAAGTGCCGCCTCATTTTCTGTTTGCATCATTATTGTAATTATGTGTATATTTATATCAGTGTATGTTCTGCAAGATAGCTATCCAATATGAATCATATAATTTAAATTATAGATTATTGCAGTCATTATAGATCTGTGTGAAATCGGATACATTTGTTGCTATATAGGTAAATTTGAAATAAATGTATTTAAGGGAGTAATTATAGACATGAAATTAAGTTCTGGCCTAGTTGTTAAGAAAAAACTGGGTGTTGTGTTAAGTGAGCGATTATAGTTAGAATTGCTCACATTTATAGAGTTGTGTGATTTGTTTTATTGCGCACGCACATTGGTACACGTGGTACGGAACGTGAGGACAGCGTACAAAAACGTGCACGTGGCGCAAGGCCGCACACGTGGCATAGAGGTATGCACGGTTGCATAATTACGCAAGCTTGCATAGGGCTGTGTGCCCATAATAAAACCACACAATAGTTTGTTCAGTTAAAAGGTGGGACAGTAGCCATGCTACAATAGCACATAACTACCCGGTTTCTAAAGCAGATTAGTATAAAACTTTTGTTTAAACTGTATTGTCTCTGGGGGTAAAGCTGCCAATCAGAACGAGTGAAAATTTTCTGTACAGAAAAACAAAGCATATTTGAGTGAGTGAAAGCGGAGTGAGTGAAGCTGAACCCAGGAACTGAAGTGGTCTAAGTGGTAACACTGGGTTAGTAGAGGCCCGGTCGCGTAGGGTTCGCTACCTTGCGTGATTAGAACTAAGTGGTCTAAGTGATCTGAAGTGCTTTAAGTGGTCCCATACAAGTAAGTGATCTGGAGTGGTCTAGGCTAGGTGGTCTACAGCAATCGTAGGGCATATAGATAACTAGTATCTATAGGCTGTGCTATTGCATCGCATGTCCGTTTGTTCTACACAGCACAACGTGATACCATTGTGTCATATGCACTATGGAAAAGCATACGCAGACGTGATTGTATAGACAAAGGGGTTTTTCTGTGATAACGTCGGGAAATCTCCCTGGTGGGTTTCCACTGGAAAGGGTGAAGGATAGTTATCTAATTTCTCTGTTTTTCACCCTACAAACAATTCCAGTTGAAAGATACCGAAAAGGAATTTTTCGCTGCCTCTCTCAGGAAAATATTCCAACAGAACCTCCACCGAAAGAAATTACGGTGCTGTAAGGTCTGATAGGAGCCCTAAGTTGGGTACATCACCTTCGCTATCAACAGTGTATGGTAGTACCGGCCAACGTGGGCGGGAGTGGGTGAAAGCGCTCTAAGAACTTTCACCGTCTACTTACATTGAGTATTTTGGTGTTTGTGGGAATTTTTTTAAGTTATTAAAAAGACCCATAAATATGGGAGCCAGTTGCTCAAGTGAGAGACGTTTGTGCAGGGTTCAGGCTGAAGAAGAAAGACCAAAAGGGTCAGCAAGGTTTATCATGTGTGGAAAATATGGTCCACACGCTGAAGTTTACTGTGACGAGTGGGTACGTATGACTGACAACGATAGGGTATCATTCCCTGGGATGGACAGCTTTGAGCCAGAGGTACTGCAGAATGTAGTTATTAAAATATGTCTGATAAAATCCAGAAAACAAAGGGTCAGACATACAAATTGTTTAAACCTATGGCAGCAAGAGGGGTTGGTGAATTTGATCCTAAGGAATTGCAGCTGGTATGTCTAACCAAAGTCATATAAGACAAGAATGGAAATATAAGAACTGTTTGAACTTGTAGCAACAATAAACAAGTAGGAAGAAAAAAAAGAGAATCCAAGTACACCGCCTTATGTAGATGTGGAAGCAGTTACGGCCAGCATACAAACTATAGAAAATAATAAAAATATGAAAAATATGACTGTAACCTATATATGTACTAATGAATGTTGAAGTTTTATTTAGGAGGAGAAGGTGACCTGATTGTTTTCAGCCATTTCTCATGCACCCAGAGGAGTATCCAACCGGTAAAAGAAGAGCAGTAGCCTGCGGGGGAAGTGGCTGAGACCAGTGGAACTGTAATAGAAAACTCTCCATCTGGATAAGATCACTGGTAAACACTAATTTGGCAAATGGGAGGTGGCTGTCTCTGTGCTAATGGACGGGCTCAATACGGCATTGAGGGTCAGGGTGCAGACTTCTTTGCAAAATTGGAAAGGGGTCACAGTAGCTAATCTTAGAGAGTGTACTATTGAACATCACAAGAATAGTGCTAGGCACAGAGAACACCAGGTGGAGAGGTTGAGGACGGTAAGTATACAGGCACATACAGGAAAGACCCATCAGTCCAAACCCCAGATCCCTAATGGTCAATAATATGTTACACTTGCAGGAAGGAAGGACATTTTGCCAGAGATTGTAGGAGTAGTAGGACACATAGTCAATATAGACCCCCTAGACAGAACACACAAGCCACGTTATTAAACACATAGACGGGACCAAGGGACATAAAGTAAGGAATCATAAGTCATGTAGAAAACACAGATTCGGCTAATGGGAAGAACAAAATAAATGCAACATTACCCTTTGACAAAACTTGCTGGGGTTAAGATGGGGCCTCTAAACTTTTGCTTCTTTTTCCTAGCAGATATGGCCCCTGATTAACTTAACAGGAGTTTTGTTAGAGATGGTATACACATAGCGTGCTCCCGCCCAGGAAGCACAAAGTATGTTGGAAACCCACGAAGACTAATGTTGCATTTCATGGTTCTAGATTCATGTCCATCACAGGTAGAGGAAATTATCTCATAGATACCAGGTTCCCTATGAACTTAGGATGGACAAGACACTGGATTGATGGCTGGGATAGTCCCAATAGCGATACGATAAACACAGAATTTTTTAAAGGGGAGTAGACCAAGTAGAGAATCACTTCCCCGTAGTGCCCAATCCAGTTGTCAAATTTTTATTAAATCTTCTCCACCTCTACAAACTCATCTGTCACCAACCTCTATTCTGTTTCTCTACAGTTTCCTCTTCATCTTTTGCATTCACACAGGGTGGTACAATACATGGACCCAAGTACAGTTCAAACTCCACATGCCTAGGTCCTTCAGAGTTCTGCCCAAACCGAGTATATCTCAACAGCACGATAACACCAGTATTACTGCAGTGTGCCTTGTCATGCACAAAGGGTGGAGGAAGGATGAGAAAACTGGTGAAGGGAAATTTTGTATAGACACTAATATGCCTGTTGGTGAATGGCAAACCTGACATTTTTCTTTTTCATTTTCTCCTTCTTTCTCTCCTCAAGAGATTTTTTTTTTAAAGTTATGCTCATGATACTCTACATTGCAAACACACAACAGTTAAATTAAGATACAAATGTGTGTTCCCCTTCAGGAAAAGGAGGTCTGGAAGTCGAAGGGGTATGGTTAGGAGTCCCCAGGACTCTGGAGAGGTGGACACGGTTAGCCAGTGGCCCCCAGAGCATATCTCCCAAGCCTAGCTGAGGCGGCATATGGTCTGACTCACCTAGGGTAAGGAAGGTATGTGCAAGCTGGTAAGAGCCTACTGGAGTGCACCAGGGCTTTCTTCTCATGCAGGTGAGAAAGCAATGACCTGTCTTACTTGCTTGAGGAAGAATATTGGTAAGGCAATACCAACAGAGCCATCCCATATCCCTCCTGCAGACGGATCTTTTCAGGAAATACAAATCGACTTTGTACAGTTAACACCCTTTAGGAATTATTGTTATGTATTGGTGTGTACTGATGTTTTCTCAAACTGGGTAGAGGCATTTCCTGCCGCCACGGATGCTGCTGTGTTTACCGCAAAGAAAAAAATTGCGCAGAAATTTGTGTGTAGATAATGGTACCCCTAGAAGTAGGAGCAAAGCTTGAAATTGTACTATTGTGATCATAGATACTGCCACTAGTATTATGTAGCATCGGAACCACTCCCAGATCTTCACTTAACGAATCACCCTCTTCAAAATTTGTTTTTGTTTTTGTTTTGGTATTTGTGTCTTTTTGGTTTTTTTTGGAAGACAACCTCATGTCATGATTGATCCGCACAATGATCAGAAATACACCAATGAGGTGACAGTACAGTACTTTATCGAGATGAGCCAGCATTTGAGAACTTGACAAAAGAACTTGAAACTGTTGATTGCTGGCATACCAAATACTAACTGTCTTGATTGTGAACCAAGAGACTGTGTGATTGTTCTTACGCTCAGGTTGCCTAATAGACAGGTGGGAAGGACCGTACCAAGTTTTGTTGACAGCATTATCCCAGTGAAAGTAGCCAAGGGGGTCATTCGAGTTGTTCGCTCGCTAGCTGATTTTAGCAGCATTGCACACGCTAGGCCGCCGCCCTCTGGGAGTGTATCTTAGCACAGCAGAATTGCGAACGAAAGATTAGCAGAATTGCGAATAGAAAATTCTTAGCAGTTTCTGAGTAGCTCGAGACTTACTCCTACACTGCGATCAGCTCAGCCCATTTCGTTCCTGGTTTGACGTCACAAACACGCCCTACGTTCGGCCTGCCACTCCCCCGTTTCTCCAGACACTACCGTGTTTTTCCCTGACATGCCTGCGTTTTTTAGCCAACGCTGGGAAAACGCTAAGTTGCCGCCCAGAAACGCCCCTTTCCTGTCAATCATTTACCGAACACCAGTGCGACTGAAAAGCGCAGCAGACGCTACAGCAAAACAGCTAAGTTTATAGTAAAATAACTAAGCGCATGTGCTCTGCATACCATGCGCATGCGCAGTTAGCGACTAATCGCAGTATAACGAAAATCGGCAACGAGCGAACAACTCGAAATGACCCCCCCAAGAGAGAGACTTGGGTCCACGATTCCCACTGCAGGAAAGTCGGTAGTCCGGAAGGAACTCGTAAATGGAGTGAGATCGCAAAAGTATCACCAGAGACTCTGTTCCGTGAAGACTGAGAGGCGGCACTGTTGAACACTACCTGAGCGTACTAAAGGATTGCAGAAAGACCAGTCATTGTAATTGATTTGTTATGAACAAGAGTTGTTTTGTTCTAGTTCTCTTTTCCCTCTTTCCCGCTGACAAACATTTTTTTTTCAGGACATTCCATTTTTGCAAGGTTTTTTTTATGAGGAGTCGAGTGTGGGACTGGAACTGGTTCTGGAGGAAGGAGTGATTTCCTTATAGGATCCCAGGATTAGCCAAACAGTTTGTTAAAGTCAGAGAAAAATCAAAGGTCTAGTAGTTATGGAGTTCGGAGGTAATCAGGAACAATCAGACAATGGCTATTCACACATTGCAGATAAAGAGCTCATTAATATAGGTGGAAGAAAGGTTTATGAGTGGCTCTCCCCGAACTCTGAAGGTTTATGTTATTTAGGAAGGACACTACTTATAACCCTTGTTCAATTATTAAACAGACCTAGCATACATTCCAGAAATGGAAACAACGTTCAGAAAAGGATAGTAATGTGTAGACCATGAAAATTTTATATGTCACTTTCACGATTTGTTTGTGTCTTCTTCATCTACTCAGCAGAACCTCAATCGAATCCAAACATCAGTGTACAAAGACGTAGGTACATGTATGTGTGAAATGTTCATCCAAATCAGACATTATAGGCCAAAGCACTGTCCGAGCATACTCTATAGGTTGAATGTTGTCCCACACCCAACCAGTGGTCCCGTGACCGCCGAGTGCATATAGAGGATGTCTCGTCCTCCTCCCTGTCTTCCCCAAATATGGTCAAACATCTGATTTGCGAAATGAATACATACTTGTGTCTAGGTCACTGATTATTGTCTGAAATATTTTTTTTCTTATGTTAATAATTGATGGCAGTTATTGTTTACTGCCAAAGGGTGGACTGTCGAAGTCAAAAATATTACTTAGAAAGAACATACAGACTCCACACATATAAGTCGCTATACTTGCAAATACGCGCAGCGAGCACAGCAATATATGGTAACACACGCATTTACACGGACTTGCCACAGAGATGGATTTGACACTTATTTCATATAGTACATAATTATAATAATATCAAGCGCCAGACATCATAATGATTTAAAATTATATAATGGAGTAATGTCATGTATGTGTATTATTGGAACTCAGATAATGTGTGGGTGTATTCTTTTCTCTTAAGGGATGTAGTGTTTTGAGATGTACAGCGCACTTTTATCGTATATGGTAATAAGATGCGCCTGGCGTCTGAAGTATATATTAGAGCGGGCATTTTAAATATTTGTTAGAAAGCAATTTGGTATTTAGACCATGCGGCCACATCGCGTGCTGAACGAGACTGGCTACATCTGTATTAAGGCTTGGATAGAGTTAAAGTGGCGAGAGATAAAGTACCAACCAATCATCTTCTAAACTCATGTTACAGGCTTTGTCTGAAATATGACATTTCGAAGCTGATTGGTAGGTGCCTTATCGCTCTCCAAGCTTTGACAAATATCCCCCTGTGTCCCAAACCTCATGCTGAGTCTATATTCTTTCACGGAGAACTTGAGTTTGAATGGGAAAAGACTGGGCCTTTTTACACGCCTGGGCCTGGGTTACTGTCCTAAATGCTCCTATAATAATCCATCACTGACTGAGGGGTAAATGTTATAGCCTGCGTGATGCAGGCATCAGTGGATTTTCCTCAAGCCTGCTCAATGTTTTAAAAGATCAAACATTTAAAAGTCAGAACCAGTCCTGCACAGGGTATATATATATATATATATATATATATACATAGTTACATACCTCCCAACATGACTCTCTCCAGGAGGGACACCATGCTCTGCTTCTGGACTTTTCTCTTAACTTATGATTGCCGGCACCTGTTTTGAACAGGTTAATGGATAAGAAAGGTGTTTCAGCACAGGTGAAGGCAATCATAAATGAAGAGAGAAGTCCAGGAGTAGAGTATTCTGTCCCTCCTGGAGAGGGTCATGTTGGGAGGTATGTATAGATCTCACGCTCAGAGAGCACACATGGTCCCTGAAGTTACGGGCCAATGGTGGTCATTCCGAGTTGATCTCACGTAGCAACTTTTTGCTGCTCGTGCGATCAACTTGACGCCGCCTATGGGGGAGTGTATTTTAGCATAGCAGGGCTGCGATCGCTTGTGCAGCCCTGCTATGCTAAAAAAGTTTCCTGCAAAACAAGACCAGGGTCAGACCTACATACCCTGTGCGACGGATCCAGCGACGGAAGTCCCGGGATTGACCTCAGACATCCGCCCTCCAAAGGCCTGGACACGCCTGCGTTCGGATCTCCATGCCTGGAAAATGGTGAGAAGACGCCTCGGAACGCCTCCCCGCTGTCAGTCTTCTTGCGATCGCGCTAGCGATCACTTTCTTTCTCCTTTGCCGGGCAATGACGCTCGTGCGCATTGCGGCTGCCGTGCATGCGCATTTCTGACCCGTTCGCACCACAGCGAAGAACCTCTGCGTGCGAACGTGTCGGAATGACCCCCAATGTCCTACAGTAAGTGCACAGTGCAGGGAGCGCCCTTTTTTTCATAATTTTTGGCAGTGTGGCAAACTAGGTGCTTTTGGAAAAAAGTTGTTTATTTTATTACTCAGATCTTTTTGTTTTGACTAGTAAGAAATCTGGTCACATGCCTATGCTCTAGTTTTACTGATAGTCAACTGGGTCCTAGAAAAAAGGACAGTTATATTGGCTATTGCTAACAAATTACTTCTGAAGCATTGGACGAACTATTCCTAACGTGCCTAGTGGGAAATCCACCACTGGCTTCTAAGTCAGCAGACGCAATCCACAGAGGTTACACTGAAACTCCAGCTGTTGGGCATCGTGTCTCTGCAGGATGTAGATGTGTTTCTCTTGAAGTATGTACTAACAGTCATGGGACCCCCATAGTTCTGCTGTCCGATTACCATCATGTAGTGGGGTGATTTGGTGACGCACACACTGCAGTATCAGCCATTTTGGCGAGTATGCTCGTCTTTATTCATGGATCATGGAACGTTCTAGGCCTCCAGATTGCAGTAAAGTCTTGAGTGCGCTTGAACAGGATTAGGCAGCAATGATTTGGTTCTGATTGTCACAGGCCGCACAGGAAAACTCCCCAGCACCAGTGAAATACCCAAGCGGGTCTTCTGCATTTAGGAACCCTTCAGTAAAAGTTCCATGTTCCAGGCAGTCAATGGGTCATCTGCTGCTGACCTGGATAGATGAGTTGCCACACAATCTCTGGGGGTATATAATAGGCCAGGCTGATAATGGAGCAGAACTACAGTACAAAATCATATGGCAAAGGTATAGTCCAATTACAGGCAAGATATCAGCATAGGAGGGAGACAGCGATGGTCAGGGTTAGCCAGCAACAACAAGACAATGAAGTTTATAGTTCTGATGCATACAACACACCCTATGTAACAGGATGATGTAACTGGGCAGGGATCCATGAAAGGAAGTAGAGTAGTATAGGTACTGGCAGAAGTCCATAGTGGCTGCTGAGATTCCCACAACCAAATGGCCACAGAAAGGACGTAGCTACAGTGTAGTCATGTGATGCGCATCTCCATGAGTTTTGTGCACCAGTTAGCGCACAGTAGTACACTGGTGTGCTATTTGGCACAATCATATATAACATTCTCTTGGGGACAATTCAGTTCTCTGTGATGTGCCGTCAGACATCACCGCTATGCCTGGTTGCCCACAGTACCACTTATTATGATCTGGAATCTCTGCTAATTTCCCTGGACGCCTATAGGGGGTATAAGGGAAAAATAAGCGTAGATACGTCATTGCGTTGTGCCTTTTCTGAGGCATCCTGCGGCACATCACGGAAAATTGAATTGCCCCCACTGGATGTATATGATAACTACAATAACTTCTTTATTGCATGCATATCCAATCATACTGTTATGTCGTTTTTTTGTCCTTAAACCTTTTGAATTTAGAGCAGCCAATAGCCATCGTATGCAAATATCACAGTCCGCACGGCTGCCAGGAACATTCTGTTCTGCACAGATGTCCCCAGGACTCGTAAAATAGTTTTTGGACAAGCACAGTGACATCAATAGATTGTACTTAGGAAGATATGAAGGTCTCTGAGTTTGTCACTTAGCAGAATTGCGCAACGGCAGCCATCCTAAGTCGCACTCCCTCTGCCACTAAGAGCTATGCAAAGAAAATAAATAAAACATAATATTAATATTCCTAAAAGCTTTTAGGGCAACAATGTCTGACACTTCCGCATTATTTGAGTCTCCTGCACATGTGATTCTCAGTTGTTTTAATAAATTAGTTTTTATTTACAAAACAGCAACATTTGCATCCTACGACGAATGTAAAACATTTAGGATGGCAAAATGATGCCGCGTGGATGCAAAATGCTGAAGATAGCAGTATGAAAAATCGGTATTGTAGGGGAGATGTGTCAAGCCTTGGAGAGAGATAAAGTGGAGACGTTTCAGCTTCTCTACTTTATCGCTCGCCACGGCTTGATATCTCCCGCGGAGTATGAAAGGAATGACCTTTATTTACCTGCTCACCAAAACCAAGACATAATTATCACAATTTGCCCTTACACCACAATAGCTAGGGAAGATTTACTAAAACTTCTGAAATTGAAATGTGGAGATGTTACTGTGGGTATGGGACTCAGGATCGACAACCGAATCCGCTCATCACTAATTAGGTCGACACCTATTGGTCGACAGTGGCTAGGTCGACACTAGGAATGAGTCGACACGGCCATTAGGTCAACATAAAAAAAGGTCGACGTTTTTCATATTTTTTTGGTGTCGTTTTCTTGGTAAAGTAACCGGGAACCCCAATTAGTGCACCGTGGCCCCTCGCATGGCTCGCTTCTCTCGCCATGCTTCGAGCAAGGTGCCTCGCTCCACTACCGCTGCGCTCGGCACAGATTACCATTCCCAATCGGAGTCTACGTGGATCGTAAAGTATGAAAAAGTTCAAGAAAAAAACTGAAAAACCCATGTCGACCTTTTTGCATGTCGACCTAATGGTTGTGTCAACTTAATTCTAGTGTCGATATATTCACTGTCGACCAATGGGTGTCGGCCTAATGGGCATCGACCTAAGTGGTGTCGACCCAGAGTTCGGATACTGTTGCTGTTACCCACAGTAACAAATCAGGATGCAGCTATCATTTGTCTAGTACAAGCTATTAACCATTTAACTGATGATTTTCCCCCCCAAAAAAAACGCTCTGCAATTGTTGGGCTTTTTTATTAGTGAATTAGGTGAAGAACATGAATTTAACTTTATCAAAAATGATTTTAGTTAAAAAAAATAAAAATAAAATTATTTAAAAAATATATATAATTTTTTCAAACATCGGAACATCGGTCATGAAGATCGGTAACATCGGAACATCGGTAACATCATGGCCATCGCAATGTTATTTTTTACCCCCAAGACAGCTGGCAGGTACACAGGGGGGATCTGGGGGTGGCTTAGGGGGTTGTTTTACACTTTCCCAGTGGCTGCCATTGTCTGCAGCCGCTGAGTGGGGGGTCCTGCCATGCTGACTGATCAGCAGAGATCGGCAGCACGGCAGACACAGGGGATAGATGCAGGGAGGCAGAGGGACCGGAAGAAGCAGCGGAGGGAAGTTTGTTTTCCTTGCCGCTGCTAACGCTGTTTATCTGACTGGACGCATCCTGTGCGACCAGGTCAGATAAAGCACTTGCTGGTGTGGTTGCATTTGATGCGACCATGCCAGGCAAGTGGTTAAATGACAGTTAAAATCTGATTGGTTGTTTTGCGCAACTCCTGCAATTTTCCTGCCACTAATTACTTTTTGGCGTTAGTTAATAGCCGGGTAGGCGGCTCCCAATTCCCAGCTATGAATTAGGGGAAGGTGTACTAAGCAGTGAAAAGAGTGGAGAAGTGAACCAGGTTTAATAACAATAAGAGTGCCCCCAAAAAAGAGTCTTCTTTTCTTTCCCTTAATACTATACTATAAAATTATACAGAGCTGCTGATTGGTTGCCATGGGCAACTTCTCCTATGGCTCACTTCTCCACTCTTTTCACTGCTTAGTACATCTCCCCAACATGTATGCATGTATATTAGCATGGTTTATGCAGTGGCTATTGATGTATACTGAGATATATATATATAGATATATATATATATATATATATATACTGTACATATGATTTTTCTTTTTATATCTAATCTGTTGTTCTAAGAATTTGTAAAACCACATATTACGGTGTATTTATCTGATAGTAATATAATAGAAAATGATAGCATCTTTCCTTTGCTTTTCCCGGTGTCTGTTTTCTGAATGTTCATATTACCTCTCAGTCGTTTTCCATCGTATCTAGTGGCGCCACGGACAGGAAACATGATACACAGTAGATGGGTTTTATGACACAAGCGATGTGGAGCTGGGGATGTGGTTTGAAAAAGTTGAGCTGAAGATTGGGATCTTAATGCTGAGGGAGGTACACTAGAAGCTTTCACAGTGATTAGTAGACTCCTATGCTTCTAAAAGCTGAAGCACAACATCATTTTCGTTACTGTACATATCTACCGTATCTACAGTTACTGCTGCTAGCTATACAGTCCATTACAGAACAAGACCTGTGGGATTGAAATAACCCTAGGTCAGAGATTCCCAAACGCGGTCCTCAAGGCACCCCAACAGTCCAGAATTTAGGTGTATCCATGGCTCAGCACAGATGGTTAAATCAAATTGATTGAGGTGCTAATTAAGTGTACATGTGTACATGTTTCCATTCTGGCGTGCGTGTGTGTGTGTGCGTGCGTGTGTGTGCGTGCGTGTGTGTGTTGACAATTTCCTTAACTGCTTAATAACCTGATGGTTCTTGTACTTTCATGTCCTGACCAATTTTTATGTTTTGGGCATTTACCAGTTTCTGAGAATACTTGTTTTTTTTTTTAAACTAAGGTAGTGTTTGCTTTTGGTGACTTTATTGACATTTAATATTTTAATGTTTAGGGGTCTATTCATGAAGCAGTGAAAATTGTGGATAAGTGAGCCAGTGGAGAAGTTGCCATGGGCAACTTCTCCACAAGCTCACTTCTCCACTCTTTTCACAGCTTCATGAATAGACCCAAAGCTTTAGAAAAGGATAAAATGGGCAATAAGATATAAAAATTAGGTAGTTAGTGCAATCCCAGTGCTGGATATACTGTACAGTACGATGCATCACATTTTGGATGCGTTACATCCTGTCACTTATCGGATACATATCGGGTACCGGCGTTGATAATGCCGGTATGTACCAAGAATTGCGATTAAGTTTGCAAAGGACATCGCTTCCGAAAACAGCTGTCCTTTGTGATATGACTTTTGGACTTAAGACCCGGGAGTCCACTGAGCAGAGCCGGATTATGGGGGGAAGGGGGTCCAGGGGGTAAGTATGGAGCAGCTATGTCACGGCACGGGGACTCACTGATTCTGTAATCTCCAGCAGCAGCGGATGCTGGAGATGACAGAATCAGTGAATCTCCGCGCTGCCTGAGACGGAGGGGGAGGGAAATACTGCACACACTGCAGCGCAGCAGAGATGGGATGGAGCGGGAGGTCACATGTCCACCTGGCAAAGCGTAGCGAGGAAGAGCTCATAAATAAGTGAGCGGCGGCCGGGCTCAGCGGCCAATAGGGGCGCCGCAGTGTCACGTGGTGCGCCGGGGAGGCTCGGAAGGAGAAGTTATCTCTCAGTGAGCACGGTGCAGGTACTCAGTCAGTCTCCCCCCCTCCTTCTGCCAGCAGCAGTATTGTGCTCCAGCCAGCACACGCTGAGTGTGCTGGCTGGTCTGTGATAGTGCAGGGAGGCTGCTGCCGCTTACCAGCAGCAGCCTCTTCTGCCTGTGCAGGGGCCAGGGGGAAGCGATCACACTGATCGCTCCCCCCCCCCACTTCCCCCCTGTGGATTTGACCCTGGATGGGGGGCCAAATCTATGAAAAAAATGTAGTTCTCAGTCATTTGCATAAGGGGCGTCCACAATTAGGCCACGCCCCTGAAACTTTCAGCAGTGTGTGGAGTGCCTGGTAAAGGGGGGGGGGGCATGTTTTAAGTGCCCTGGGCCCCCCGACGCCATAATCCGGCCCTGCCACTGAGGGGGGAATGCCATGTACTAAAGTGAGGTTTGGCTGTATTCCCATATATATCAAGCTCCAGACTGCGATACATTCCAGACCTGGACCTGGTTAGAGATGAACAGGTTCGGTTCCTCGGAATCCGAACCCCCCCGAACTTCAGCCTTTTTACACGGGTCCGAGGCAGACTCGGATCTTCCCGCCTTGCTCGGCTAACCCGAGCGCGCCCGAACGTCATCATCCCGCTGTCGGATTCTCGCGAGGCTCGTATTCTATCGCGAGACTCGGATTCTATATAAGGAGCCGCGCGTCGCCGCCATTTTCACACGTGCATTGAGATTGATAGGGAGAGGACGTGGCTGGCATCCTCTCCGTTAGAATAGATAGAGACACTTGAGTTGATTACTTAGTAATTTTGGGGAGCATTAGGAGTACTCAGAGTGCAGAGTTTTGCTGATAGTTAGTTACTAGTGACTGACCACCACCAGTTTTATTTATTATTTAATATAATCCGTTCTCTGCCTGAAAAAAAACGATACACAGTCACATACCATATCTGTGCTCAGCCTCAGTGTGCTGCATGATAATATCATCTATGTATATCTGACTGTGCTGAGTGCTCACTGCTCACACAGCTGATTTGTGGGGGAGACTGGGGTGCAGTTATAGCAGGAGTACAGTGCACACTTTTGCTGCCAGTGTGACTGACCAGTGACCACCAGTATATTGTCTGCCTGAAAAAGTTAAACACTCCTGTGGTGTTTTTTTTTTTTATTCTATAAACGCATTCTGCTGACAGTGTCCAGCAGGTCCGTCATTCATTATATTATATAAATATTTACCTGCAGTAGTGTTATATTTTTTTTGTTCATCTCTATCATCTTTATCATCTCTATATTAGCAGACGCAGTACGGTAGTCCACGGCTGTGGCTACCTCTGTGTCGTCAGTGCTCGTCCATAATTGTATACCTACCTGTGGTGGGGTTTTTTTTTCTATCTTCTTCATACTAGTAGTTTAGGAGTCTGCTGACAGTGTCCAGCAGGTCCGTCATTATATTATATATACCTGCAGTAGTGATATATATATATTTTTTATATCATTATCATCTCTATACTAGCAGACGCAGTACGGTAGTCCACGGCTGTAGCTACCTCTGTGTCGTCAGTGCTCGTCCATAATTGTATACCTACCTGTGGTGGGGGTTTTTTTTCTATCTTCTTCATACTAGTAGTTTAGGAGTCTGCTGACAGTGTCCAGCAGGTCCGTCATTATATTATATATACCTGCAGTAGTGATATATATATATTTTTTATATAATTATCATCTCTATACTAGCAGACGCAGTACGGTAGCCCACGGCTGTAGCTACCTCTGTGTCGTCAGTGCTCGTCCATAATTGTATACCTACCTGTGGTGGGTTTTTTTTTTCTATCTTCTTCATACTAGTAGTTTAGGAGTCTGCTGACAGTGTCCAGCAGGTCCGTCATTATATTATATATACCTGCAGTAGTGATATATATATATTTTTTATATCATTATCATCTCTATACTAGCAGACGCAGTACGGTAGTCCACGGCTGTAGCTACCTCTGTGTCGTCAGTGCTCGTCCATAATTGTATACCTACCTGTGGTGGGTTTTTTTTTTCTATCTTCTTCATACTAGTAGTTTAGGAGTCTGCTGACAGTGTCCAGCAGGTCCGTCATTATATTATATATACCTGCAGTAGTGATATATATATATATTTTTTATATCATTATCATCTCTATACTAGCAGACGCAGTACGGTAGTCCACGGCTGTGGCTACCTCTGTGTCATCAGTGCTCGTCCATAATTGTATACCTACCTGTGGTGGGTTTTTTTTTTTCTATCTTCTTCATACTAGTAGTTTAGGAGTCTGCTGACAGTGTACAGCAGGTCCGTCATTATATTATATATACCTGCAGTAGTGATATATATATATTTTTTATATCATTATCATCTCTATACTAGCAGACGCAGTACGGTAGTCCACGGCTGTAGCTACCTCTGTGTCGTCAGTGCTCATCCATAATTGTATACCTACCTGTGGTGGGGGTTTTTTTTCTATCTTCTTCATACTAGTAGTTTAGGAGTCTGCTGACAGTGTCCAGCAGGTCCGTCATTATATTATATATACCTGCAGTAGTGATATATATATATATTTTATATCATTATCATCTCTATACTAGCAGACGCAGTACGGTAGTCCACGGCTGTGGCTACCTCTGTGTCATCAGTGCTCATCCATAATTGTATACCTACCTGTGGTGGGGTTTTTTTTTCTATCTGCTTCATACTAGTAGTTTAGGAGTCTGCTGACAGTGTCCAGCAGGTCCGTCATTATATTATATATACCTGCAGTAGTGATATATATATATTTTTTATATCATTATCATCTCTATACTAGCAGACGCAGTATGGTAGTCCACGGCTGTAGCTACCTCTGTGTCGTCAGTGCTCGTCCATAATTGTATACCTACCTGTGGTGGGGTTTTTTTTTCTATCTTCTTCATACTAGTAGTTTAGGAGTCTGCTGACAGTGTCCAGCAGGTCCGTCATTATATTATATATACCTGCAGTAGTGATATATATATATTTTTTATATCATTATCATCTCTATACTAGCAGACGCAGTACGGTAGTCCACGGCTGTAGCTACCTCTGTGTCGTCAGTGCTCGTCCATAATTGTATACCTACCTGTGGTGGGGGTTTTTTTTCTATCTTCTTCATACTAATAGTTTAGGAGTCTGCTGACAGTGTCCAGCAGGTCCGTCATTATATTATATATACCTGCAGTAGTGATATATATATATTTTTTATATCATTATCATCTCTATACTAGCAGACGCAGTACGGTAGTCCACGGCTGTGGCTACCTCTGTGTCATCAGTGCTTGTCCATAATTGTATACCTACCTGTGGTGGGGGTTTTTTTTCTATCTTCTTCATACTAGTAGTTTAGGAGTCTGCTGACAGTGTCCAGCAGGTCCGTCATTATATTATATATACCTGCAGTAGTGATATGTATATATTTTTTATATCATTATCATCTCTATACTAGCAGACGCAGTACGGTAGTCCACGGCTGTAGCTACCTCTGTGTCGTCAGTGCTCGTCCATAATTGTATACCTACCTGTGGTGGGTTTTTTTTTTCTATCTTCTTCATACTAGTAGTTTAGGAGTCTGCTGACAGTGTCCAGCAGGTCCGTCATTATATTATATATACCTGCAGTAGTGATATATATATATTTTTTATATCATTATCATCTCTATACTAGCAGACGCAGTACGGTAGTCCACGGCTGTAGCTACCTCTGTGTCGTCAGTGCTCGTCCATAATTGTATACCTACCTGTGGTGGTTTTTTTTTTTCTATCTTCTTCATACTAGTAGTTTAGGAGTCTGCTGACAGTGTCCAGCAGGTCCGTCATTATATTATATATACCTGCAGTAGTGATATATATATATTTTTTATATCATTATCATCTCTATACTAGCAGACGCAGTACGGTAGTCCACGGCTGTAGCTACCTCTGTGTCGTCAGTCACTCGTCATCCATAAGTATACTAGTATCCATCCATCTCCATTGTTTACCTGAGGTGCCTTTTAGTTGTGCCTATTAAAATATGGAGAACAAAAATGTTGAGGTTCCAAAAATAGGGAAAGATCAAGATCCACTTCCACCTCGTGCTGAAGCTGCTGCCACTAGTCATGGCCGAGACGATGAAATGCCATCAACGTCGTCTGCCAAGGCCGATGCCCAATGTCATAGTACAGAGCATGTAAAATCCAAAACACAAAATATCAGTAAAAAAAGGACTCAAAAATCTAAAATAAAATCGTCGTCGGAGAAGAGTAAACTTGCCAATATGCCATTTACCACACGGAGTGGCAAGGAACGGCTGAGGCCCTGGCCTATGTTCATGGCTAGTGGTTCAGCTTCACATGAGGATGGAAGCACTCAGCCTCTCGCTAGAAAAATGAAAAGACTTAAGCTGGCAAAAGCACAGCAAAGAACTGTGCGTTCTTCGAAATCACAAATCCACAAGGAGAGTCCAATTGTGTCGGTTGCGATGCCTGACCTTCCCAACACTGGACGTGAAGAGCATGCGCCTTCCACCATTTGCACGCCCCCTGCAAGTGCTGGAAGGAGCACCCGCAGTCCAGTTCCTGATAGTCAGATTGAAGATGTCAGTGTTGAAGTACACCAGGATGAGGAGGATATGGGTGTTGCTGGCGCTGGGGAGGAAATTGACAAGGAGGATTCTGATGGTGAGGTGGTTTGTTTAAGTCAGGCACCCGGGGAGACACCTGTTGTCCGTGGGAGGAATATGGCCATTGACATGCCTGGTGAAAATACCAAAAAAATCAGCTCTTCGGTGTGGAAGTATTTCAACAGAAATGCGGACAACAGGTGTCAAGCCGTGTGTTACCTTTGTCAAGCTGTAATAAGTAGGGGTAAGGACGTTAACCACCTCGGAACATCCTCCCTTATACGTCACCTGCAGCGCATTCATCATAAGTCAGTGACAAGTTCAAAAACTTTGGGCGACAGCGGAAGCAGTCCACTGACCAGTAAATCCCTTCCTCTTGTAACCAAGCTCACGCAAACCACCCCACCAACTCCCTCAGTGTCAATTTCCTCCTTCCCCAGGAATGCCAATAGTCCTGCAGGCCATGTCACTGGCAATTCTGACGAGTCCTCTCCTGCCTGGGATTCCTCCGATGCATCCTTGAGTGTAACGCCTACTGCTGCTGGCGCTGCTGTTGTTGCTGCTGGGAGTCGATGGTCATCCCAGAGGGGAAGTCGTAAGACCACTTTTACTACTTCCACCAAGCAATTGACTGTCCAACAGTCCTTTGCGAGGAAGATGAAATATCACAGCAGTCATCCTGCTGCAAAGCGGATAACTGAGGCCTTGGCATCCTGGGCGGTGAGAAACGTGGTTCCGGTATCCATCATTACTGCAGAGCCAACTATAGACTTGATTGAGGTACTGTGTCCCCGGTACCAAATACCATCTAGGTTCCATTTCTCTAGGCAGGCGATACTGAAAATGTACACAGACCTCAGAAAAAGACTCACCAGTGTCCTAAAAAATGCAGTTGTACCCAATGTCCACTTAACCACGGACATGTGGACAAGTGGAGCAGGGCAGACTCAGGACTATATGACTGTGACAGCCCACTGGGTAGATGTATTGACTCCCGCCGCAAGAACAGCAGCGGCGGCACCAGTAGCAGCATCTCGCAAACGCCAACTCTTTCCTAGGCAGGCTACGCTTTGTATCACCGCTTTCCAGAATACGCACACAGCTAAAAACCTCTTACGGCAACTGAGGAAGATCATCGCAGAATGGCTTACCCCAATTGGACTCTCCTGTGGATTTGTGGCATCGGACAACGCCAGCAATATTGTGTGTGCATTAGATATGGGCAAATTCCAGCACGTCCCATGTTTTGCACATACCTTGAATTTGGTGGTGCAGAATTATTTAAAAAACGAGAGGGGCGTGCAAGAGATGCTGTCGGTGGCCAGAAGAATTGCGGGACACTTTCGGCGTACAGGCACCACGTACAGAAGACTGGAGCAACACCAAAAACGCCTGAACCTGCCCTGCCATCATCTGAAGCAAGAAGTGGTAACGAGGTGGAATTCAACCCTCTATATGCTTCAGAGGTTGGAGGAGCAGCAAAAGGCCATTCAAGCCTATACAACTGACCACGATATAGGAGGTGGAATGCACCTGTCTCAAGCGCAGTGGAAAATGATTTCAACGTTGTGCAAGGTTCTGCAACCTTTTGAACTTGCCACACGTGAAGTCAGTTCAGACACTGCCAGCCTGAGTCAGGTCATTCCCCTCATCAGGCTTTTGCAGAAGAAGCTGGAGACATTGAAGGAGGAGCTAACACTGAGCGATTCCGCTAGGCATGTGGGACTTGTGGATGGAGCCCTTAATTCGCTTAACAAGGATTCACGGGTGGTCAATCTGTTGAAATCAGAGCACTACATTTTGGCCACCGTGCTCGATCCTAGATTTAAAACCTACGTTGTATCTCTCTTTCCGGCAGACACAAGTCTGCAGGGGTTCAAAGAACTGCTGGTGAGAAAATTGTCAAGTCAAGCGGAACGCGACCTGTCAACATCTCCTCCTTCACATTCTCCCGCAACTGGGGGTGCGAGGAAAAGGCTCAGAATTCCGAGCCCACCCGCTGGCGGTGATGCAGGGCAGTCTGGAGCGACTGCTGATGCTGACATCTGGTCCGGACTGAAGGACCTGACAACGATTACGGACATGTCGTCTACTGTCACTGCATATGATTCTCTCACCATTGAAAGAATGGTGGAGGATTATATGAGTGACCGCATCCAAGTAGGCACGTCAGACAGTCCGTACGTATACTGGCAGGAAAAAGAGGCAATTTGGAGGCCCTTGCACAAACTGGCTTTATTCTACCTAAGTTGCCCTCCCACAAGTGTGTACTCCGAAAGAGTGTTTAGTGCCGCCACTCACCTTGTCAGCAATCGGCGTACGAGGTTACTTCCAGAAAATGTGGAGAAGATGATGTTCATTAAAATGAATTATAATCAATTCCTCCATGGAGACATTCACCAGCAGCAATTGCCTCCACAAAGTAAGTACACAGGGAGCTGTGATGGTGGATTCCAGTGGGGACGAATTGATAATCTGTGAGGAGGGGGATGTACACGGTGATGAATCGGAGGATGATGATGAGGTGGACATCTTGCCTCTGTAAAGCCAGTTTGTGCAAAGAGAGATTGATTGCTTCTTTTTTGGTGGGGGTCCAAACCAACCCGTCATTTCAGTCACAGTCGTGTGGCAGACCCTGTCACTGAAATGATGGGTTGGTTAAAGTGTGCATGTCCTGTTTATACAACATAAGCGTGGGTGGGAGGGCCCAAGGACAATTCCATCTTGCACCTCTTTTTTCTTTCATTTTTCTTTGCGTCATGTGCTGTTTGGGGAGTGTTTTTTGGAAGGGCCATCCTGCGTGACACTGCAGTGCCACTCCTAGATGGGCCAGGTGTTTGTGTCGGCCACTAGGGTCGCTTATCTTAGTCACACAGCTACCTCATTGCGCCTCTTTTTTTTCTTCTTTGCGTCATGTGCTGTTTGGGGAGTATTTTTTGGAAGGGCCATCCTGCGTGACACTGCAGTGCCACTCCTAGATGGGCCAGGTGTTTGTGTCGGCCACTTGGGTCGCTGAGCTTAGTCATCCAGCGACCTTGGTGCAAATTTTAGGACTAAAACTAATATTGTGAGGTGTGAGGTGTTCAGAATAGACTGAAAATGAGTGGAAATTATGGTTATTGAGGTTAATAATACTTTGGGATCAAAATGACCCCCAAATTCTATGATTTAAGCTGTTTTTTAGGGTTTTTTGAAAAAAACACCCGAATCCAAAACACACCCGAATCCGACAAAAAAAATTCGGTGAGGTTTTGCCAAAACGCGTTCGAACCCAAAACACGGCCACGGAACCGAACCCAAAACCAAAACACAAAACCCGAAAAATTTCCGGTGCACATCTCTAGACCTGGTAGGCAACGCCATCCGTAGATTTTGGTGTGAAAGGAGTTATTTTTTTGTTCCCAAATTAGAATCAGTCCCTAAGTGACTCCAAGTGTTATGTGTGACTGCGGTGTATTGTGTGTGACCAGGGCTGGTGCTACGGTGCTCGACACCCTTCTGCAAACTATAAATGTGCGCCCTTCCTTACAAAGGGATAGCTTGCGCCAGAAAAAGGGAATGGGCGTGTCCATATAATAGTACCCCCATTTCAATTTACGCCACACAGTAGCACAATCGTATTCACATTATTCAGCAAGCAGTAGTGCCACTTATACACATAATGCCCACAGTAGTAGTGCCGCTTATACACATACTGCCCACAGTAGCAGTACCGCTTATACGAGAGATTTTCAACCTTTTACAACTCGTGGCACACTGAACAAGATCTAAATATTGCCGAGGCACATTAAGGCTCACATTTTTTTTACTCAAATATAATGGTGATGCTTGGTGCAGTTGCGTGTCCTAGGATGTCATGTTGCAGCTTCTCCATAGGTCATGCATAAGCCACGTCTGAGAAGGCCAGAAGAGCCCAACACTGCCCGGGCCCGAAATTAGAACTGGCACTGCAACCACTAAACCCCCCAGTATTGATCGTTCCAGGGCCTCAATAGCGGCAAAACACTGACGAGCCTGGCTGTGCTTCTATGGCGGCACACCTGGACTGCTCAGGAGATACTAGTGTGCCACGGCACAGTGCTTGAAAAACACTGTTGTAGCATGTGCAGAATCAGATCAATCGGAATATGTTTGTGATTTTCACAGATTTACTCTGATTTTTTCATCGTTTTGTCCTTAATTGAGGTTATCACTGATACACTGTAACAGTAATAAACGACATAAAAACAGTTGAAATTGGGTTCATACAAAGTCTTACATAGCCAAAGATCAATATGGAAACCCTACAATAAAAACCCATACATACATACAGTATAATAAAACTGTACGGCTTGTGTCTGCACATAGACTTTTTTTTTGTTGAGAATTATACTTCTAGGGACGGTTTATGAACCATCGAGTCAAAAAAAAAAGAAGTGAAATGTGGTCTGTCTATACGATTTGGCATCACGCAAAAACTACTGGATGAATTTATATATTGTGTTTTCACTATTGTGTAGCTTAGTGGCCTAGAAAAGGACTGAGGTATGTATGATCCTGATCTGACATCAGGGAGAGGAACAATAAAGGAAAAAACAGATGCTTGCAGTGTGCAGGCTCCTCAAGTCCAAAAGGGATGTGGTTATGTGACCGGCAGGCGGGAGACAACTGGTCACAATACCGGCGTATCATCCTGAACACTGACTACTCCGCCGGTTGGCATGCCGACCAACAGGGATTATTCTCACTCGTGGGTGTCCACGACATCCATAGAGTGGGAATAGAACCTGTGGCGAGCCCGCTGCGTGGCATGCGCAGCGAGCCCGCAAGGGGCTTAATTGCGCTTGCAACCGCTGGTCACCCGATACCAACCCGTCCAAAATGACTATACAGTATGAATGGAATTTTTAAAACTCACTTAGTGCAGCTGGACTTCCAGCGTACAGCACTGCACTGACAGTTGGTGTTCCGGTCATGCGTGACCCAGAACTTGACTCTGCCCAAGTTATACAACAGATCCCGACTTAAAGTGACTGCTCTGCAGGGGAACCTAATTGAGGCAGAGATTCTAACAGGATGTGGTGCAGGTGGGACTGTGTTTATACCACGTATACCCCTTATCCCCATCAGTTTTTCTTTTCAGTCCAAGCCCCTGCAGTTCCTATAAGCATCTGCTTCGCTATGACGATCAACAAGTCACAGGGGCAAACTCTCAGGGCTGCAGGCGTAGATCTTCATACCAGCTGCTACAAGCATGGCAGAGGCGTCACTGTCACTAGTGACACCTGGAGAGGAGGTAATGCAGTGCGCAATGGCAAAAAGGGGTGTGGTCTCAAGGATAGGGGCATGGCCTCGTGGCCCGAATCTCCATTTTGTCTCTACGGGTGTCCCGGGGGTTGCGGGCTGTACCCGGGGACTAGTGTGTGCGGTGCTAGCTCCTGCGCGGGGACCGGAGCTGGGTGCTGCACGTAATGTCACAGTGCAACACCCAGCTCCTGTCACTGAAGAGGAGCCAGAACTTTGGTGTCACCCCTTGGCGGGTGACACTCGGGTGAGGGCCGCACCCCCGTTGTGACGCCACTGACGCATGGGAAGCTTTACGTGGCTTGCTCACGTTTTTGTAGCCCCAAGCATCTTTTGTGTTAGTCCCTCAAGAAAAACGACAAATATTGTGTACAAATACATTTTGTGATCAATGGGCCTGATTCAGTAAGGATTGCTAAGTAGCAGAATTTGCAATGCTTTGGATCGCATGCCGGGGACCGCCCATCTCAGGGCAAGGCCACCCAGCATGCTGCCTCTCCCCTGGACCACATTGAAATTGCGGTCACAATTTTTGTAATTGCAGCGGCTGAGTGTGATGTCATGCAGCCACCCTGATCACGCCCTCTGTTTCTCCGCCGGCGCCCCCATTTTGAGGCCACGCTCCCGCAATGTTACATCTCCGCCTTGGAAACATACAGTTGCCGCCCCCCTCCTGATTGACAAGCAGAGGCGATTGCATTTTCTGCGGGGCGCAGCAGAAAATGCGAGTGCATGCGCAGAACGGACCCTGCACATGAGCCCGCATCTTCTTAGCAATTTTTGCGGTTGGATCGCTTATAGTGATCCAACCTGAATCAGGCCTTATGTGTACAATATAAAATATTCATCACAATATTAGATGCCACTAAGCGAGCAAAACTGTGGCCAAACGCTAGTAATAAAAATATTCTGATCTGTATGTAATAGTTTTAAATAATAAGTGAAATCACATTTCCCTTAGGTCAGTCATGTAAAAGACAACAAGGGCCTCAAAGCAGAAATAACCAGTCTTGGGCGGTCTGGTGGGGTGTGTGAGGTCATGCTGTGATGTCATAATGGCAATTGCCTATATCAGGGCTGTGCTGATGCTGTCTCTCACATACGTTTCCAGAGGCCTAGCACACCGGCAGAAGGTTAGTGACTGGACAAAGATTAGGGCAGCTTAGTACGAATCATCGGCAGACTTTTAGCATGACTACTATAATATATGACTTATGACCTTGGGGATAGCATAGTATTGGATAAATCAAAATCTCACACCTACTGGGACAGTACCGTTACTAAGGGGGATATTTACTAAGCAGTGATAAGAGTGGAGACGTGAGCCAGTGGAGAAGTTGCCCATGCCAACCAATCAGCACTGAAGTAACATCTACAATTTGCATACTATAAAATTATACAGAGCAGCTGATTGGTTGATGGGGCCACTTCTCCACTGGCTCACTTCTCCTCTCTTATCACTGCTTAGTAAATGTCCCCCTTAACAACCACAAGTGGCTGCAAATGAGACATTAGAGATATTTGAAGAGCGCTGTCTAGATGGGCCTATAATGTTCCTAATTAAATCCTTTATGTGCAGCCGCACCTATGACATCTCCTTGGAGTTGTTGGGTGAGCCTATAATATTGCAAATTAGGGGTCTATTTACTAAGCCTTGGATAGAGATAAAGTAGCTGGAGATAAAGTACCAGCCAATCGGCACCTAACTGCCATGTCACAAGCTGTGTTTGAAAAATGACAGTTATGAGCTGATTGGCTGGTACTTTATCTCCAGCTACTTTATCTCCATCCAAGGCTTAGTAAATACACCCTTAAATCCTTTACTCTCTCTGTCGGCCTAAATTCCAGTGTGCCAGTATTGACGGCTGATCCATTTTTATTAATGTGCAGAGGTGTAAGAGAATTATATTGTGCTTTAATCATTACTTTCTGCAGCGGGGTACACTGGGGTTCCACAGGGAATAACATCGGGGTGTAGAGTTGGATCTTGATCTGAGGCACCAACAGGCTAAAAGCTTTGACTGTTCCCAAGATGAACAGCGCCGCCTCCTCTATAACCCCGCCTCCGTGCGCAGTGCAGGCTAACAACAGGGAGGACTGCGCTGGGCAGCCCTGAAAAGAGCTTTCAAGAGAACAAAGAAGACTTCAGAGCCGCAGTATAGGCACTTAAAAGTGCTATGTGTCATTCTGACACATCATGCTGCGGCCCCCTCACCTACCTGCGGCGCTGTACACTCCCGTGCCCTGGTTGACGGGTAACTACAGCGGAGGCTCTGGTTCTCTCATAAGGGTACACACACACCACTGCTGCTCTCCGGGATCGCATGGCCGCTGAAAGGAGGGGGTAAGAGGGTCCCACAGGCGGGACCCGCTGCAAACCGCGATCCGGCGCGGTCCTTTGGAGGCGGACCGCGCTCGCTGGCGTGGACACTGTGGCTGTGCAGGGATCCCACTAGACCACCAGGGCATGGGCACAGGTCGGATTTTTGCATAAGTCCATTTCTTTAAGGCGCGCAGTACCGGTGGTGAAGTCCAGCAAGGGGATCTGGCTCTGACCTGTAGCCCCTCCCCCAGCCCCAGGGCGCCATTTACTTCTAATGTTCCCGCCCTGGAGCTGCATCTCTCTCTCCCTCTCCTGCACCATACCCTCCAACATTTTACACATAAAAATCTGTACAAACGAGAAAAGGGGTAGTGGCCACACCCCTTTTCCTATACTTTCAATGGAAGTTTGGAGAGCCAAAAATCGGTACAGACTTGAAAAAAAAAGGTACTGTACCTACTAAAAAGATACAGTTGGAGGGTATGCTGCGCTGATCTGGTATGCTGGGCAATGCCTCCTCTGTAAAGCCGCCTGCATCATCAGCAGGCCCACCATCAGTAGTCCCAGGCCCAGCCTCTCTAACAGAGAGGAGAGGGCCCGGGCCACTCATGACTCCATCCGCACGCCGCTTTACTCCACCCACTTTTTGTGCCCGAGACCTGACAGTCACAGAAGGGGGAGAGGACGCTGCTAGCATCAATTGTAAGCGTCCCTCCCAAAATGGCCGCAGCCTCATAGGCTCCTCTAGTATCTTTAATAACTGTCTCCTCTGAAGCGGTGGCCATTTTGGGAGGGGCGTTTTCATGTGACAATGTCAGAACTCGGGTATGAAAAGGGGCACGGCTACCAGAATGGAGGGGGCGGGGCTGCATGGGACCAGGCTGGCTGCTACCATAGAGCATGTTATACACTTTGACCCAGGCATAGCACATTATACACATTGCACCAGGTAAAGCACATGATTATACACATTGCACCAGGCATAGCACATTATACACATTGCACCAGGTAAAGCACATGATTATACACATTGCACCAGGTAAAGCACATGATTATACACATTGCACCAGGCATAGCACATTATACACATTGCACCAGGTAAAGCACATGATTATACACATTGCACCAGGTAAAGCACATTATACACATTGCACCGGGCATAGCACATTATACACATTGCACCAGGAAAAGCACATGATTATACACATTGCACCAGGTAAAGCACATGATTATACACATTGCACCAGGCATAGCACATTATACACATTGCACCAGGTAAAGCACATGATTATACACATTGCACCAGGTAAAGCACATTATACACATTGCACCAGGCAGAGCACGTTATACACATTGCTTCCTGTCAATCGGTCTGCGTTCGCCTAGAAATCAAAAAAGACGCTGGATTTTTTTTCAGTTTGGCCTCTCACATGCGTATTACGATCTGTACGCATGCACAGTCATTCGATAATCGGTCGCTGTGCAATCAGGTCTGAATTAGGGATGAGCGGGTTCGGTTCCTCGGAATCCGAACCCGCCCGAACTTCATGTTTTTTTACACGGGGCCGAGCGACTCGGATCTTCCCGCCTTGCTCGGTTAACCCGAGCGCGCCCGAACGTCATCATCCCGCTGTCGGATTCTCGCAAGGCTCGGATTCTATCGCGAGACTCGGATTCTATATAAGGAGCCGCGCGTCGCCGCCATTTTCACACGTGCATTGATATTCATAGGGAGAGGACGTGGCTGGCGTCCTCTCCGTTTATAGAGAAGAGAGTGAGACAGTAGAGAGAGACACAGTAGTAATTTTGGGGAGCATTAGGAGGAGTACTAGTTACTTGCTGAAGTGATAGATAGTGTGACTGTATATTATCTGACTTGTGGGGGAGACACTGACAGTGGGGAGCAGTTAGAGTCTGAGAGCAGGACTCAGGAGTACATATAACGTACAGTGCACACTTTTGCTGCCAGAGTGCCACACTGCCATTGTGACCACACTGACCACCAGTATAATATATATTGTGATTGTCTGCTTAGGAGTACTACTTGCAAGTTGCTGATAGTGTGACCTGACCACCAGTCACCACCAGTTTAATATATATATATATAATTGTATATAATATATATATAATATTGTATACCACCTACCCGTGATTTTTTTTTTCTTTCTTCTTTATACATACTACTATAGTAGCTTACTGTAGCAGTCTGCGGTGCTGCTTAGCTGACTGTGTCCAGCAGGTCCGTCATCAGTCATTACATAATAAATATATATACCTGTCCGGCTGCAGTACTAGTGATATTATATATATATATATATATTGATTTGATCTCATTATCATCCAGTCTATATTAGCAGCAGACACAGTACGGTAGTCCACGGCTGTAGCTACCTCTGTGTCGGCAGTCGCTCGTCCATCCATAATTGTATACCACCTACCCGTGTTTTTTTTTTTTTTTCTTTCTTCTTTATACATACTACTATAGTAGCTTACTGTAGCAGTCTGCGGTGCTGCTGAGCTGACAGTGTCCAGCAGGTCCGTCATCAGTCATTACATAATAAATATATATACCTGTCCGGCTGCAGTACTAGTGATATTATATATATATATTGATTTCATCTCATTATCATCCAGTCTATATTAGCAGCAGACACAGTACGGTAGTCCACGGCTGTAGCTACCTCTGTGTCGGCAGTCGCTCGTCCATCCATAATTGTATACCACCTACCCGTGGTTTTTTTTTTTTCTTTCTTCTTTATACATACTACTATAGTAGCTTACTGTAGCAGTCTGCGGTGCTGCTGAGCTGACAGTGTCCAGCAGGTCCGTCATCAGTCATTACATAATAAATATATATACCTGTCCGGCTGCAGTACTAGTGATATTATATATATATATATATTGATTTCATCTCATTATCATCCAGTCTATATTAGCAGCAGACACAGTACGGTAGTCCACGGCTGTAGCTACCTCTGTGTCGGCAGTCGCTCGTCCATCCATAATTGTATACCACCTACCCGTGGTTTTTTTTTTTCTTTCTTCTTTATACATACTACTATAGTAGCTTACTGTAGCAGTCTGCGGTGCTGCTGAGCTGACAAGTGTCCAGCAGGTCCGTCATCAGTCATTACATAATAAATATATCTACCTGTCCGGCTGCAGTACTAGTGTGATATAATATATATTGATTTCATCTCATTATCATCCAGTCTATATTAGCAGCAGACACAGTACGGTAGTCCACGGCTGTAGCTACCTCTGTGTCGGCAGTCGCTCGTCCATCCATAATTGTATACCACCTACCCGTGGTTTTTTTTTCTTTCTTCTTTATACATACTACTATAGTAGCTTACTGTAGCAGTCTGCGGTGCTGCTGAGCTGACAGTGTCCAGCAGGTCCGTCATCAGTCATTACATAATAAATATATCTACCTGTCCGGCTGCAGTACTAGTGTGATATAATATATATTGATTTCATCTCATTATCATCCAGTCTATATTAGCAGCAGACACAGTACGGTAGTCCACGGCTGTAGCTACCTCTGTGTCGGCAGTCGCTCGTCCATCCATAATTGTATACCACCTACCCGTGGTTTTTTTTTTTTCTTTCTTCTTTATACATACTACTATAGTAGCTTACTGTAGCAGTCTGCGGTGCTGCTGAGCTGACAGTGTCCAGCAGGTCCGTCATCAGTCATTACATAATAAATATATCTACCTGTCCGGCTGCAGTACTAGTGTGATATAATATATATTGATTTCATCTCATTATCATCCAGTCTATATTAGCAGCAGACACAGTACGGTAGTCCACGGCTGTAGCTACCTCTGTGTCGGCAGTCGCTCGTCCATCCATAATTGTATACCACCTACCTGTGTTTTTTTTTTTTCTTTCTTCTTTATACATACTACTATAGTAGCTTACTGTAGCAGTCTGCGGTGCTGCTGAGCTGACAGTGTCCAGCAGGTCCGTCATCAGTCATTACATAATAAATATATATACCTGTCCGGCTGCAGTACTAGTGATATTATATATATATATATATATTAATTTCATCTCCTTATCATCCAGTCTATATTAGCAGCAGACACAGTACGGTAGTCCACGGCTGTAGCTACCTCTGTGTCGGCAGTCGCTCGTCCATCCATAAGTATACTAGTATCCATCCATCTCCATTGTTTACCTGAGGTGCCTTTTAGTTGTGCCTATTAAAATATGGAGAACAAAAATGTTGAGGTTCCAAAATTAGGGAAAGATCAAGATCCACTTCCACCTCGTGCTGAAGCTGCTGCCACTAGTCATGGCCGAGACGATGAAATGCCAGCAACGTCGTCTGCCAAGGCCGATGCCCAATGTCATAGTACAGAGCATGTAAAATCCAAAACACCAAATATCAGTAAAAAAAGGACTCCAAAATCTAAAATAAAATTGTCGGAGGAGAAGCGTAAACTTGCCAATATGCCATTTACCACACGGAGTGGCAAGGAACGGCTGAGGCCCTGGCCTATGTTCATGGCTAGTGGTTCAGCTTCACATGAGGATGGAAGCACTCAGCCTCTCGCTAGAAAACTGAAAAGACTCAAGCTGGCAAAAGCACCGCAAAGAACTGTGCGTTCTTCGAAATCCCAAATCCACAAGGAGAGTCCAATTGTGTCGGTTGCGATGCCTGACCTTCCCAACACTGGACGTGAAGAGCATGCGCCTTCCACCATTTGCACGCCCCCTGCAAGTGCTGGAAGGAGCACCCGCAGTCCAGTTCCTGATAGTCAGATTGAAGATGTCAGTGTTGAAGTACACCAGGATGAGGAGGATATGGGTGTTGCTGGCGCTGGGGAGGAAATTGACAAGGAGGATTCTGATGGTGAGGTGGTTTGTTTAAGTCAGGCACCCGGGGAGACACCTGTTGTCCGTGGGAGGAATAGGGCCGTTGACATGCCTGGTGAAAATACCAAAAAAATCAGCTCTTCGGTGTGGAAGTATTTCACCAGAAATGCGGACAACATTTGTCAAGCCGTGTGTTGCCTTTGTCAAGCTGTAATAAGTAGGGGTAAGGACGTTAACCACCTCGGAACATCCTCCCTTATACGTCACCTGCAGCGCATTCATAATAAGTCAGTGACAAGTTCAAAAACTTTGGGCGACAGCGGAAGCAGTCCACTGACCAGTAAATCCTTTCCTCTTGTAACCAAGCTCACGCAAACCACCCCACCAACTCCCTCAGTGTCAATTTCCTCCTTCCCCAGGAATGCCAATAGTCCTGCAGGCCATGTCACTGGCAATTCTGACGAGTCCTCTCCTGCCTGGGATTCCTCCGATGCATCCTTGCGTGTAACGCCTACTGCTGCTGGCGCTGCTGTTGTTGCTGCTGGGAGTCGATGGTCATCCCAGAGGGGAAGTCGTAAGCCCACTTTTACTACTTCCACCAAGTAATTGACTGTCCAACAGTCCTTTGCGAGGAAGATGAAATATCACAGCAGTCATCCTGTTGCAAAGCGGATAACTGAGGCCATGACAACTATGTTGGTGTTAGACGTGCATCCGGTATCCGCCGTTAGTTCACAGGGAACTAGACAATTTCTTGAGGCAGTGTGCCCCCGTTACCAAATACCATCTAGGTTCCACTTCTCTAGGCAGGCGATACCGAGAATGTACACGGACGTCAGAAAAAGACTCACCAGTGTCCTAAAAAATGCAGTTGTACCCAATGTCCACTTAACCACGGACATGTGGACAAGTGGAGCAGGGCAGGGTCAGGACTATATGACTGTGACAGCCCCAGGACTATATGACTGTGACAGCCCACTGGGTAGATGTATGGATTCCCGCCGCAAGAACAGCAGCGGCGGCACCAGTAGCAGCATCTCGCAAACGCCAACTCTTTCCTAGGCAGGCTACGCTTTGTATCACCGGTTTCCAGAATACGCACACAGCTGAAAACCTCTTACGGCAACTGAGGAAGATCATCGCGGAATGGCTTACCCCAATTGGACTCTCCTGTGGATTTGTGGCATCGGACAACGCCAGCAATATTGTGTGTGCATTAAATATGGGCAAATTCCAGCACGTCCCATGTTTTGCACATACCTTGAATTTGGTGGTGCAGAATTTTTTTAAAAACGACAGGGGCGTGCAAGAGATGCTGTCGGTGGCCAGAAGAATTGCGGGACACTTTCGGCGTACAGGCACCACGTACAGAAGCTTGGAGCACCACCAAAAACGCCTGAACCTGCCCTGCCATCATCTGAAGCAAGAAGTGGTAACGAGGTGGAATTCAACCCTCTATATGCTTCAGAGGTTGGAGGAGCAGCAAAAGGCCATTCAAGCCTATACAATTGAGCACGATATAGGAGGTGGAATGTACCTGTCTCAAGCGCAGTGGAGAATGATTTTAACGTTGTGCAAGGTTCTGCAACCTTTTGAACTTGCCACACATGAAGTCAGTTCAGACACTGCCAGCCTGAGTCAGGTCATTCCCCTCATCAGGCTTTTGCAGAAGAAGCTGGAGGCATTGAAGGAGGAGCTAAAAGGGAGCGATTCCGCTAGGCATGTGGGACTTGTGGATGGAGCCCTTAATTCGCTTAACAAGGATTCACGGGTGGTCAATCTGTTGAAATCAGAGCGCTACATTTTGGCCACCGTGCTCGATCCTAGATTTAAAACCTACCTTGGATCTCTCTTTCCGGCAGACACAAGTCTGCTGGGGTTCAAAGACCTGCTGGTGACAAAATTGTCAAGTCAAGCGGAACGCGACCTGTCAACATCTCCTCCTTCACATTCTCCCGCAACTGGGGGTGCGAGGAAAAGGCTCAGAATTCCGAGCCCACCCGCTGGCGGTGATGCAGGGCAGTCTGGAGCGACTGCTGATGCTGACATCTGGTCCGGACTGAAGGACCTGCCAACGATTACGGACATGTCGTCTACTGTCACTGCATATGATTCTCTCACCATTGAAAGAATGGTGGAGGATTATATGAGTGACCGCATCCAAGTAGGCACGTCAGACAGTCCGTACTTATACTGGCAGGAAAAAGAGGCAATTTGGAGGCCCTTGCACAAACTGGCTTTATTCTACCTAAGTTGCCCTCCCACAAGTGTGTACTCCGAAAGAGTGTTTAGTGCCGCCGCTCACCTTGTCAGCAATCTGCGTACGAGGTTACTTCCAGAAAATGTGGAGAAGATGATGTTCATTAAAATGAATTATAATCAATTCCTCCGTGGAGACATTGACCAGCAGCAATTGCCTCCACAAAGTACACAGGGAGCTGAGATGGTGGATTCCAGTGGGGACGAATTGATAATCTGTGAGGAGCGGGATGTACACGGTGATATATCGGAGGATGATGATGAGGTGGACATCTTGCCTCTGTAGAGCCAGTTTGTGCAAGGAGAGATTAATTGCTTCTTTTTCGGTAGGGGTCCAAACCAACCCGTCATTTCAGTCACAGTCGTGTGGCAGACCCTGTCACTGAAATGATGGGTTGGTTAAAGTGTGCATGTCCTGTTTATACAACATAAGGGTGGGTGGGAGGGCCCAAGGACAATTCCATCTTGCACCTCTTTTTTCTTTCATTTTTATTTGCGTCATGTGCTGTTTGGGGAGTGTTTTTTGGAAGGGCCATCCTGCGTGACACTGCAGTGCCACTCCTAGATGGGCCAGGTGTTTGTGTCGGCCACTAGGGTCGCTTATCTTACTCACACAGCTACCTCATTGCGCCTCTTTTTTTCTTCTTTGCGTCATGTGCTGTTTGGGGAGTGTTTTTTGGAAGGGCCATCCTGCGTGACACTGCAGTGCCACTCCTAGATGGGCCAGGTGTTTGTGTCGGCCACTAGGGTCGCTTAGCTTAGTCATCCAGCGACCTCGGTGCAAATTTTAGGACTAAAAATAATATTGTGAGGTATTCAGAATAGACTGAAAATGAATGGAAATTATGGTTTTTGAGGTTAATAATACTTTGGGATCAAAATGACCCCCAAATTCTATGATTTAAGCTGTTTTTTAGGGTTTTTTGAAAAAAACACCCGAATCCAAAACACACCCGAATCCGACAAAAAAAATTCGGTGAGGTTTTGCCAAAACGCGGTCGAACCCAAAACACGGCCGCGGAACCGAACCCAAAACCAAAACACAAAACCCGAAAAATTTCAAGTGCACATCCCTAGTCTGAATTAGACCCAGTGCAGTGCACTCCGCTGTTATTTTCCATAGATGTGAGTGCGGAACTCTGGATGTATATATACAGAGAGAAAGAGAGAGAGCGCTACAGAAGTGTCATTCACTGTTGCCGCGATGCGTTCGCATGTATTGAGGCAATGATTACACATGCCCGGGTGAGAGTATTCTCAGTATTAGGAAACCACAAATAGGTTGAACTCGATGGACAATTGTCTTTTTTCAACCTTAGATACTATGTTACTATGTTACTATGATTGCACAATGCCTTTCCTATGGATCGCGGGTGCAAATAGTTGTACGTGCCCATGACAGAGGATACATCTGTGTGTGTGTGTGTGTGTGTGTGTGTGTGTGTGTGTGTGTGTGTGTGTGTGTGTGTGTGTGTATAAATATATATATATATATAGGGGTATTCAATTAGTGCCGTATTGTTAACGGTACTTGGGTAAAAACCACGTGTGTCAGCGAATTACACATTTTGTCTAATTTGCTGGCGTTTTGGCCTGTTTTTAGGTCCGTTTTCACCTATTCCGATTCGACATTTTTTTTTTTAAAAGGCATGGGCGAAAATTGATAAAAAAACTGGCGAAAACGTCCAATATTGAATACATCCACGTCAAATTACTGCCAATTTTCCGACTGTTGGAAAACTCGCCACTAATTGAATATACCCCATAGTGTTCAATTTTTTATCCGGCACTCCCTAGTGTCACCATAGCGGTCTGTGGGGGTCATTCTGAGTTGATCGTTCGCTAGCTGCTTTTAGCAGCAGTTTAAACGCTAAGCCGCCGCCCTCTGGGAGTGTATCTTAGCTTAGCAGATGTGCGAACGAAAGATTAGCAGAAATGGTCGAAAAAACTTTCATGCCATTTCTGAGTAGCTCCAAACCTACTCCTATCTTACGATCACTGCAGACAGTCTGGTTCCTGTTTTGACGTCATATACACGCCCTGCATTCAGCAAGCCACTCCCCCGTTTATCCAGGCACGCCTGCGTTTTTTAGCACACTCCCGGAAAACACTCAGTTACCTCCCAGAAACACCCACTTCCTGTCAATCACTCACTGATCAGCCGAGCGACTGAAAAGAGTCGCTCGGCCTTGTGTAAAATAGCATAGTTTTGTGTGAAAGTACTTAGCGCATGCGCAATGCGACCCATACGCATGCGCAGAATTGCCGATTTTTTCCCTGATCGCCGCGCTGCGACCGAAAACAGCTAGCGATCAACTCGTGTGTGCCCTTGCTCAAAATTGCATAATAACTCAGTATGGATGATGTAGAAGCACCGTTATACAGCACGGCACTGCAGTTTGAATTTAAATAGATTTAATGCTGCTACTAGTGGCAGCATTAAATCTATTTAAACTCAAACTGCAGTGGCGTGCTGTATAATGGTGCTTCTACATCATCCATACTAGGTTTTATATATATATATATATATAAAATAAGATGTTTCACACGGCACTCAATTGGATTCAAGGGTTATTTGCTGCTGTGCCTTCTGTGAGCAGACTGCGCTGACGACGGGGTTATACCCCGAAACGCCATAGGATGCATTAAAGAAATCTTTTTCTTCAATTTATCGTTGTGACAGTCTGCTTGAGTGCCGCTGAACTTTTCTACTATATATATATATATATATATATATATATATATATATATCCAGCATGCAGGCGGTACTCACGGCGTGAAATAAAACGACAGACTCAAGTCTGAGATGCAATATCAACGTTTCAATGTTAAGTAAACATTGAAACGTTGATATTGCATCCCAGACTTGAGTCTGTTGTTTTATTTCACGCCGTGAGCGCCGCCTGCATGCTGGATATATTACTGGACACAGCGCTTGCTGTTACCACTGGAAGGCACCGGCTATATTGATCATTTCACCCCTAACTGAGGACACAGTGAGTGCCGTGCAACAAGCATTGATATATATATATATATATATATATATATATATAGTCAATTTGATATAAAGAAGGCACTCACCAGACTTATAATGAATTGCAAATAAATTTGTTTATCAAACCTCACATCAGCAGCTTAATCATAGTTGGTCAACGTTTCGGTCCCAAGCCGGACCTTTTTCAAGACCAGAATGTACAATAATCCGAATAATCATCTTTGTGATTCGGATTATTATACATTCTGGTCTTGAAAAAGGTTCGGCTTGGGACCGAAACGTCGACCAACTATGATTAAGCTGCTGATGTGAGGTTTGATAAACAAATTTATTTGCAATTCATTATGTCTGGTGAGTGCCTTCTTTATATCAAATTGACTATATTATGGGACCTTGTGGAAACAAGTCTTTTCCCTGGAATTCAGGCACCCCAGCAGTTACTATTGGATATATTGTGAGTGCCACTTCAACTTCTCTGTATATATATATATTAGATGATGCAGCATGCCACTATATATATAATTATTGTTAACTTAGTACTGACTGTCACACAACTGGTGTGTGACGCAGTCAGAATTGTCTGGTTGCCGCCGGCTCCCGCTTTTTCTCCTAGCTGCAGCCTGCAGCAGCCGCGAGTCCTTGCGCAGTGACCTGTCTGTGAACTCACTGCACTGTGCTCTGACGGGGCTGGAGGACAGGCGGAACCGTCAGTAGTGACGGGCCGAGAATGGGCAGTAGTGAAGGACCGAGGTACTGAGCATTATGGGGAGTAGGAGGGGCTTCTGCACATGCGCAGAAGCTCAGACAGCGGCCATTTTCAAAGTGCTTCACTGAGCTTCTGCGCTTTCAGCGAACGCTGCAGAGATCGCGGCTGGCGGTCTGCACGGGGGCAGCGGGCAGCCAATTCAGGGGACACCGGACCTGCCAAACGGAATCCGATCCGGTGTCCCGCCGCTGATTATTGTCACGATCCGGGTATCTGGACGCCATTTCTTACCCATCAGATGCCTCCTAAGGCTGGCTCAGCGCTCCAGGACCGGATCCCATCTGTTATCCTGATGTGTACATTCCTGTATCCTCTCCTGTCTCTCTGAGACGCTGTCACAGTAACGCCATATTACATCTGGCATGGCGTCTCCCGCGGCCTCCGCCGCCGTCCCTGAGCTTCTGCATGCAGAGTGTCAGAGTGGCGATTACGTCAGCCGCGGCCTCCGCTGTGTCCGCGTGGTTGGATGTGCACTTGTCAGCCTGGCGTCTCCTGTCTCCAGTGGCCGGCGCCGCCATTACTGTTTTCATTACCACATGGATTACAAACCAAACTTCCCTCCAAGTGTCTGCATGGGTGCAGCCATCTTGGATTCTGTCAGCTGATCATTTCCTCCAATCTGTTGTCAGTATTGTTAATCTGCATAATTGCCTAGCCAATCCCTTCCTTGCTGCAGGTATAAATACACTGTGCCTGAGCAAGGAAGGCGTCAGTGCTTTGGTTGTCAAACCTAGTTCCTGTTTGTCTCTCTCCTGTGATTGTCTTCCAGGTTCCAGCTCCTGTCTCAAGACTTCCACCATAGAGACCCGCACCAGCATTCCACCTGCGGTGTAGCCTGACTCTCCAATCCATTGTGGATTCATCTGTTTCCAGCTACAACATTACCTGCTTCCAGCTCAGCTTTCAGCAGAGTACAGCTTCCCTTAAAGGGCCGGTGTCCTTTCTACACTTTACCACTCTCCACCGGTATTATTATTTCTCCGCTCTCAAGTTCTACGTTTCAGTTCATATTTCATCGCTCCCAAGTTCATTTATTATTTAACTGGTTCCAGCCAGTATCCACTCCGTGCTAACAACAGTCTGGTTCCAGCCAGTATCCACAGCAGCTGTTTTACCTTCAGCAACCCAGCTTTTCCTGGAACACCAGCTGGCACAATCCTGGGTTATCTCCATTGCTACAGTCGGGCATGGTAAGGACTTTCCATCTAGAAGATCATAAGAACTATCTCACACTACCAGTGCCCTGTGGCTCCTGCCATCCTGTAGTACCCAGGAACTGTATTTATTATTTGCTGACTTTTACGTTTTCTTTTACTACTGCTGTGTTGCGGAGTTGTCATAATAAACATCATTGACTTTTATCCAAGTTGTCGTGGTCACGCCTTCGGGCAGTTATTATTCATGCTACTTACATGTCCAGGGGTCTGATACAACCTCCCAGGTTCCGGTACATCTCAGCCCCTACAACTGAGGCTGCCTCCCGTCAGCTCAGGCCCTCAGTTGTGACAGTAAGCACTGACCTAATGAATCCAGCCGGAGACCAGGATCAAGCGGCCAGGCCGATGCAAGAACTGGCAGCCCGACTAGAACATCAGAAGGCTGCACAGGGCCACATCATCCGCTGTCTCCAGGATCTCTCTACTCGGCTGGATGGGATTCAGACAACTCTCCGTGGATCAGGCGCATTTGGTGCGTCAACCACAGTGACTCCAGCTATAACCCCACCCACCTTACCCATTTCTGCTCCACGTCTTCATCTTCCAACGCCAGCAAAATTTGACGGATCTCCAAGATTCTGCAGGGGATTTCTCAACCAGTGTGAGATTCAGTTTGAGCTACAACCTGGCAGTTTTCCCAGTGACCGTACAAAAATTGCCTACATCATCTCTCTTCTCAGTGGCTCCGCCCTTGACTGGGCATCACCGTTATGGGAGAGGTCCAACACCCTGCTATCTTCTTACACTGCATTCGTGTCAACATTCAGGCGCATCTTCGACGAGCCAGGCCGGGTAACCTCAGCTTCATCCGAGATTCTCCGTTTACGCCAGGGGTCACGTACTGTAGGACAATATCTGATACAGTTCCAGATCCTGGCATCCGAACTGGCATGGAACGACTAGGCCCTGTATGCTGCATTCTGGCATGGCTTATCTGAGCTTATTAAAGATGAGTTAGCTACCAGAGACTTACCTTCTAAGTTAGATGAGCTAATCTCACTCTGCACGAAAGTTGATTTACGTTTCAGAGAGAGAGCAACTGAGCGTGGAAGATCATCTGCTCCAAAATCTTCTGCTCCTCCTCCTCGTCAACTGTCACCATCTAAAGATGAGCCCATGCAAATTGGCCGTTCCCGTTTAACTCCTGCTGAGCGCCGAAGACGTCTCTCTGAGTCTCTTTGTCTTTACTGTGCAGCTCCGTCTCACACCATCAATGCCTGTCCCGAACGTCCGGGAAAACTCCAAACCCTAGCTCGCCCAGGAGAGGGCCGGCTAGGAGTAATGATCTCCTCTCCATCTCCTCATGATTGTAATCTCCCAGTCTCGCTTCAAGTTGCTCAACGTTATCGGAACGTCATTGCTCTCCTTGATTCCGGAGCAGCTGGGAACTTTATTACCGAAGCCTATGTTAAACGGTGGTCCCTACCCACCGAGAGACTTCCTTCCTCCTTTTCCTTAACTGCCGTGGATGGCAGTAAAATTTTTGATACTGTTATTGCTCTAAGGACTCTACCAGTTCGTCTGAGAGTGGGAGTTCTTCATTCCGAACTTATTTCACTTTTAGTGATTCCAAGAGCCACACATCCTGTGGTCCTGGGCCTTCCATGGCTCCGTCTTCACAATCCTACAATTGATTGGACGACTACGCAAATCCTGGCATGGGGTTCCTCCTGTGCAGAGACATGTTTGTTTAAAGTATTGCCTGTCTGTTCTTCCTCCCCCAGGTCGTCTGATGTTCCACCTCCTCCATATCAAGATTTCACGGATGTGTTCAGTAAAGCTTCTGCTGATATCCTTCCTCCTCATAGAGAATGGGACTGCCCGATTGATCTCGTTCCAGGGAAGGTTCCACCTCGAGGCCGAACTTATCCGTTGTCTCTGCCTGAGACGCATTCTATGGAGGAATACATTAAAGAGAACCTAGCAAAGGGGTTCATTCGACCTTCTTCTTCCCCAGCCGGCGCAGGCTTCTTTTTTGTAAAAAAGAAAGATGGTGGTCTGCGGCCGTGCATCGACTACAGAGGTTTGAACGACATTACCATCAAGAACCGTTATCCTTTACCCCTGATTACTGAGCTCTTTGACAGAGTTAGCGGAGCTACCATCTTTACAAAGCTGGACTTGCGGGGTGCATACAATCTCATCCGGATCCGTGAGGGTGACGAGTGGAAGACCGCCTTTAACACCCGTGACGGACATTATGAGTACCTCGTCATGCCCTTCGGATTGAGCAATGCTCCAGCTGTCTTCCAGCATTTTGTCAATGAGATCTTCAGAGACATTCTATACCGTCATGTCGTGGTCTATCTAGACGATATCCTCATTTTTGCCAACGATTTAGAGGAACATCGTTTTTGGGTTAAAGAGGTTCTGTCCCGTCTCCGTGTCAATCATCTCTATTGCAAATTAGAAAAATGCGTCTTTGAAGTCAAGTCCATTCCGTTTCTAGGGTACATTGTGTCCGGTTCCGGACTAGAGATGGATCCTGAGAAACTACAAGCAATTCAGAATTGGCCGGTACCCTTAACCCTCAAAGGGGTCCAGAGGTTCTTAGGGTTCGCCAATTATTACCGAAAGTTTATACGAGACTTTTCCACCATTGTGGCGCCTATTACTGCTTTCACCAAGAAGGGTGCTAACCCATCCAAGTGGTCTGAAGAAGCCATGCAAGCTTTTCATCTTTTAAAACAGAGGTTCATCTCTGCGCCTGTCCTGAAACAGCCTGACATCGACTCTCCTTTCATCCTAGAGGTGGATGCCTCCTCCGTTGGAGTAGGAGCGGTGTTATCTCAGAGGGCTAAAGATGGCCATTTACATCCTTGCAGTTTCTTCTCCCGGAAGTTCTCCCCAGCTGAGCGCAACTATGCCATTGGCGACCAGGAGTTGCTAGCCATCAAGCTCGCTCTAGAAGAGTGGAGGTATCTGTTGGAGGGAGCTTCTCATTCAATCACCATACTTACAGACCACAAGAACCTTTTATATCTGAAGGGCGCACAATGTCTCAACCCTCGTCAGGCCAGATGGGCACTTTTCTTTTCCAGGTTCGACTTTAAACTCCAGTTCTGTCCGGGCTCTCAGAATCGCAAGGCCGATGCCCTTTCCCGCTCATGGGAGCAAGAAAATGAGTCAGAGTCTTCAGACAAGCATCCTATTATAAATCCGTTGGCATTCTCCACGGTAGGGATGGACTCTACGCCCCCATCAGGGAAAAGTTTTGTGAAGCCGATGCTAAGGAAGAAGCTCATGCATTGGGCCCATGCTTCCCGTTTTGCCGGACATACAGGTATCCAAAAAACCCTGGAGTTTATCTCTAGGTCCTATTGGTGGCCAACTCTGAAAAAGGACGTCTTGGAGTTTATTGCATCTTGCCCAAAGTGTGCCCAACATAAAGTATCCCGCCAGTCGCCTGCGGGGCAACTGGTTCCACTATCGGTTCCCCGTCGACCATGGACCCACTTGTCGATGGATTTCATTACAGACTTACCCATGTGCAACAAGTTCAATACCATCTGGGTGGTAGTTGACCGGTTCACCAAGATGGCACACTTCATTTCTCTCACCGGTCTTCCGTCAGCTTCCAAGTTGGCTCAAGTATTCATACAAGAGATCTTCCGACTCCACGGTCTTCCTGAAGAAATTATCTCAGATCGAGGAGTTCAATTCACAGCCAAATTCTGGCGAAGTTTATGTCAAGTCCTCCAAGTCAAGCTAAAGTTTTCCACGGCTTACCATCCTCAGACCAATGGTCAAACCGAGAGGGTGAATCAGGACTTGGAGGCCTTCCTCCGCATCTATGTGTCCTCCTCTCAAGATGACTGGGTTCAATTACTTCCCTGGGCCAAGTTCTGTCATAACAACCAGTATCATTCTTCATCTGCTTCAACACCATTCTTCACTAACTTTGGATTCCACCCTAAAGTCCCTGAGTTCCAACCGCTTCCAGCAACTTCTGTTCCCGCAGTGGATATCACCTTGCATCAGTTTGCCAATATCTGGAAGAGCGTACGATCAGCTCTGCTCAAGGCATCGTTCAGGTACAAGAAGTTTGCGGATAAGAAGCGTCGAGCAGTTCCTGCTCTCAAGGTGGGTGATCGGGTATGGTTATCCACGAAGAATTTGAGGTTAAGAGTTCCCAGTATGAAGTTTGCACCTCGCTATATCGGTCCTTTCAAGATTGAACAAGTCATCAATCCTGTTGCTTACAGACTCCAGTTACCTCCCTTCTTAAAAATACCCAGGACATTCCATGTTTCCCTGTTGAAACCGCTGATCTTGAATCGGTTTCATTCCTCACTTCCTCCAACTCCGAAAGTCCAAACTCAACGAGGCGTTGAGTATGAAGTGGCCAAGATCCTGGACTCACGTCACCGTTACGGTCAACTACAATATCTTATTGACTGGAAGGGTTATGGTCCTGAGGAACGTTCATGGACCAATGCTTCTGATGTCCATGCTCCTGCCTTGGTCCGGAGATTCCATTCCAAGTTTCCTCAAAAGCCAAAGAAGTGTCCTGGGGCCACTCCTAAAGGGGGGGGTGCTGTCACGATCCGGGTATCTGGACGCCATTTCTTACCCATCAGATGCCTCCTAAGGCTGGCTCAGCGCTCCAGGACCGGATCCCATCTGTTATCCTGATGTGTACATTCCTGTATCCTCTCCTGTCTCTCTGAGACGCTGTCACAGTAACGCCATATTACATCTGGCATGGCGTCTCCCGCGGCCTCCGCCGCCGTCCCTGAGCTTCTGCATGCAGAGTGTCAGAGTGGCGATTACGTCAGCCGCGGCCTCCGCTGTGTCCGCGTGGTTGGATGTGCACTTGTCAGCCTGGCGTCTCCTGTCTCCAGTGGCCGGCGCCGCCATTACTGTTTTCATTACCACATGGATTACAAACCAAACTTCCCTCCAAGTGTCTGCATGGGTGCAGCCATCTTGGATTCTGTCAGCTGATCATTTCCTCCAATCTGTTGTCAGTATTGTTAATCTGCATAATTGCCTAGCCAATCCCTTCCTTGCTGCAGGTATAAATACACTGTGCCTGAGCAAGGAAGGCGTCAGTGCTTTGGTTGTCAAACCTAGTTCCTGTTTGTCTCTCTCCTGTGATTGTCTTCCAGGTTCCAGCTCCTGTCTCAAGACTTCCACCATAGAGACCCGCACCAGCATTCCACCTGCGGTGTAGCCTGACTCTCCAATCCATTGTGGATTCATCTGTTTCCAGCTACAACATTACCTGCTTCCAGCTCAGCTTTCAGCAGAGTACAGCTTCCCTTAAAGGGCCGGTGTCCTTTCTACACTTTACCACTCTCCACCGGTATTATTATTTCTCCGCTCTCAAGTTCTACATTTCAGTTCATATTTCATCGCTCCCAAGTTCATTTATTATTTAACTGGTTCCAGCCAGTATCCACTCCGTGCTAACAACAGTCTGGTTCCAGCCAGTATCCACAGCAGCTGTTTTACCTTCAGCAACCCAGCTTTTCCTGGAACACCAGCTGGCACAATCCTGGGTTATCTCCATTGCTACAGTCGGGCCTGGTAAGGACTTTCCATCTAGAAGATCATAAGAACTATCTCACACTACCAGTGCCCTGTGGCTCCTGCCATCCTGTAGTACCCAGGAACTGTATTTATTATTTGCTGACTTTTACGTTTTCTTTTACTACTGCTGTGTTGCGGAGTTGTCATAATAAACATCATTGACTTTTATCCAAGTTGTCGTGGTCACGCCTTCGGGCAGTTATTATTCATGCTACTTACATGTCCAGGGGTCTGATACAACCTCCCAGGTTCCGGTACATCTCAGCCCCTACAACTGAGGCTGCCTCCCGTCAGCTCAGGCCCTCAGTTGTGACAATTATGTGTGACTGCGGTGTATTAGGTGTGACTGTGGTGTATTATGTGTGACTGCTGTGTTTTATGTGTGACTGCTTTGTATTATGTGTGACTGCGGTGTATTATATGTGACTGCTGTGTTTTATGTGTGGCTGTGCCGTATTACTGTATGTGTGACTGTTCTGTACTATGTGTGACTGCGGTATATTATGTGTGACTGTGGTGTATTATATGTGACTGTGGTGTATTATGTGTGACTGCGGTGTATTATGTGTGACTGCGGTGTATTATGTGTGACTGCGGTGTATTATGTGTGACTGCGGTATATTATGTGTGACTGCTGTGTATTATGTGTAACTGTGGTGTGTTATGTGTGACTGTGGTGTATTATATGTGACTGCGCTGTGTTATGTGTGACTGCTGTGTATTATGTGTGACTGTGGTGTGTTATGTGTGACTGTGGTGTATTATATGTGACTGTGGTGTATTATATGTGACTGCGCTGTGTTATGTGTGGCTGCGCTGTTTTATGTGTGACTGTTCTGTACTATGTGTGACTGTGGTGTATGTGCAGAGTCGGACTGGCCCACAGGGGAACAGGGGAAACCACCAGTGGGCCCCACTGCCTGTGGGCCCTCTTCCTCCTCTAGGGATCAGGTTCCAGTCTCTATCCTAGTGCACATAAATTATGCATTATACATATGTTACATTATACCATACTTGCCTACTTTTGAAAAAGCATTTCAGGGAGATGTGAAAGTAACACCTATCAGCGCGGACGTGCACTGCTACATCTCAGATGCGTGTCATAAACGTGACTTACATCCAAATGTAAATGAGCCCCAAAGTTTGTAAGATCTACTTGTAGAAGAAAAGACACTGATATTTTTCAGGAATTGTTCGTGTATTGTATTTTACAAGAGGTTCCATATACTGTAAGTGGCCAAGAGAAGCCTTATTTAAAATGCATGCAGCCATAGGGATCATTGGGGGTCATTCCGAGTTGATCACTAGATGAAAATGTTTGCTGCGCTGCGATTAAGTGAAAAACTGGCACTTTTGCGCATGCGTATGCGGAGCAGTGCGCACGCGCGACATTCTTTCAATGGCCGATGTAATTTCACACAAGGTCTAGCAAAGCTTTCCGGTCGCAATGGCCGCCGCAGAGTGATTGACATGAAGTGGGCATTTCTGGGTGTCAACTGACCGTTTTCAGGGAGTGTTCGGAAAAAACGCAGGCGTGCTAGGAAAAACGCAGACGTGGCTGGGCGAACGCAGGGCATGTTTGTGACGTCAAATCCGGAACTGAATGGTCTGAAGTGATCGCAAGCGCTGAGTAGGTCTGATGCTTCTCAGAAACTGCACAATATTTTTTTGTAGCCGCTGTGCGATGATTTCGTTTGCACTTCTGCTAAGCTAATATACACTCCCAGTGGGCGGCGGCTTAGCGTTTGCACGGCTGCTAAAAACAGCTAGCGAGCGATCAACTCGGAATGACCCCTATTGTGCCTTATGACAATGCAGGGAAATGGCACTGATGAACTCCTTTGAATGTATGTACTGTCAAAGTCAGAAAAATATCTCTATGCACACTACCATATTTGCACCTCACACAGGTCCGTGCTGCGCATGCGTACGCTCTCCCGTACGTGCGCATACTCACAGTCACGGGCACCCGCAGGCGCACGGTATGCGTATTTACGGTAGAGTTTATGTGATCGTAGCGTGCGACTCAATCGTTACATATTTTCACTATATAATGTATTTTGTAGATCATGGTCCCTTTGATAGATTCTGAAAGTTTGGTTAATGTAGAATGTTCATGAACAGAGAGATCCCTCTTTGTTTGATACGAAGGGACAGACAGGAGTAATACAGTGGTGTTTAGTACCCATCGGAAGAGTATTTAATTAGCAATATTCCGGTGTTGGTTTGAAGCAGATTAATCGCTCGTGCGAATAGTTATGGACATAAGAAGTTTATGAACATTTACTGTATTTGCACTTACTTATCCATGCGGCGGGAAACCCAGTTTCCCTCCCACCTGAGCTGTTGGAAATAGTCACGGCCCACCTGTATGAATCAACCTATGACCTTTTGAGATTGTAGGGACCATTGAATTGTATTGTGTGTGGGGCATAAATAGACAAGCCGATCACATCCAGCTCTCACTCTTCAACGGTTATCATTGCTGAAAATCGGGAGCTGGATGTCCAGAGGCGCATGCGATCGTTTCCCCTTGTGCGTAAGTGTTTCTCCGCAACCATATTGTTCTTACTGTTATTGTGGGCCATTTCTCTCTCTCTCTCTCTTCTCCTCTTTCTCTCTTATTTTTCCCTTAAAACGTAATTGTATTGTATTGTATTTCCTGTGTAGTTATCTGGTTAGGTAGTCTATGTTATATTGTAGTGTATGACTTGTATTGTGTTAATTCTTTTGCAAGTATATCATTCATAATATATATTTATTAGGCGTTGGACCCTAAGCCCAGGTATCTGTGTATTTCTTATAGTGTTTAGTATTCTCAGAGTGTCGGTGGCGCTCGAACAGCATTTGAGTTAATAAGGTTACACTAGGTTGCATCTACACACTATTTCTACACTAATGTTTTACTGCATAATATACTGTTTATGGTTTAGATACAAAGGTTTAACATTGTTAGCGTTCAGCGCCGCTGGTGATCTCCTCGTGGTCCCGAGCGTCCGCTACGCTATAGCGAATCATTACGTTAGTCAGCACCCAATAGCGTGCCTGCCCGTGATCTCTTGGCCGTGAGCGAACGTGACGCTTGAGCGTCTCGACTACGACTACGGCTAAGCGATTGCTACGCAACGTGCGTACCCTTACGGTACTCCATACGTAAATAGCGTACAGTGTTCTTAGACCTCATAAAGGGTTTTATATAAGATAAATATTCAGCTTTATTAATTGGCGGCTCGCCCGTCCTTCACATATCTGCACTAGGTAATTTCAGCAGACATTATCCAGCAGCAAAGGGCGGGAGGTCATATTCCTCGCAGTGCTGTTTGGATAAGCGTCTGCTTCGCTTAGTAAAGGGTGCTGAAGGAATCCGGGACCGGAGGTAAGAACAAAACGATAGTGTCCTTTTAAAACTGTTTATTTCTGTCTTGCGTACACACGCACGCATATCTGCATTTCTTTTCATTCGTGTATTTTCATATATCACTCTCCTGTTTGCCATTGTATAATTGATAAACGTACTAAGAGAGATTTGCCGCTATTTCATAGTTAAAGAGTAAAGGTAATACAGTTAAGGTATAGAAATACACACAGCTCTACCTAAAGGTAAAAGGAGAGATTGGCGCGGTGTGCGGTAGATGATCAAGGATCATCTACATTGATAAAACGTGTTAGTTGTGTTACGGTGGACAAAGACTGGTGTACACGTGTCTCTAACAAAGGGAGACTCGCGTACGCAAAGGCCGACGCACGCAGCGTAAATTACGCAACGGAGCGTCTGGGTACGCCCACGTAACTCAAGTCACACGATAGTGTTGATTTTTAAGTAACGCAACAAGCGATAAATAACGCAACAGGCGATAAGTAGCGCAAATCTATTTTAAATTCGAAATTTAAATTAACAGATCCTTCTCCTAATTTGTAACACATCTGGTCTAAAGAGAAATTTCTGCGCAGAAATAGAAATAGAAATAAAAGTGTACATGTGGTGAGTGAGTGTTTTTACATACATTTATACAATTTTGAGGTTGAACCAAAAGAAATCATCGAGTTCTCGTGAGGTACATACGTGTAAGTGACATGCACGGTGGCTAGGGAGGCATCCTTGGTTAAACATAAAATTTGAGCATTAGAGTATAGCAGACCAGGAGGTCATACTGTAACAGACCAGGAGGTCATAGCAGACCAGCAGGTTCAGGTACAGCAGACAAGGAAGTCCGCTATACAGTCCACAGGCACAACACCTAAAAGGGTTGGTGCAACACCCATATAGGCCATACAAGCTCTTGCTGAAGGAATTCGCAGCCGCAATTTTCGATTCCGCTGGTCGCTCCGTACATAAGATTAGTTGCTTATGTGCTGAACGATTGTACCGCACATAATTGTGTGCATTAGTAAACCTGACCGGTACTATTTGTGTACGAAGGTCATAAACGCTATTTGTACATTCTGACGTGATTTGTGTAATTTTTTATTTTTACAAAGGGAAGTTCGCTGGTCACTCAGGAATTATCCAACAACCTCACCTTTACTGGAAAGAGTAAGTGTTCTGCGGATATCCCTCGCATGTTCCAGTAAACAAAGGTTAAATAGGTGCCCTGGGTCGAGTACGCCAGCACCATATCGGTGTGATCAGGTCGTATTGGTCGGCGTGGGCAGAGTGAGTAAGGTGCTCGGTAAACCTTACCGTCAACCTATCGTGAATATCTTGGTTTTTTGTAAGGGTCCGTAACACCTGCAAATTATGGGGGCCAGTTGTTCAGGAAAGGGGCGATCAACCTCGGTTCGGGTTGATTCCATAAACCGACCAGTCGGGTCGGCAAGGTACGTAATGTGTGAAAAGTACGGAAGTCACACAGAAGCTTTATGTGATGAATGGGAGAGAATGACAGTACATGACGGGGAGAAATTCCCAAGAGTAGGTAGCTTCAGCACAGAAGTGTTAACGAATTTAAGGAGAAGGATATGTCTCATTAAATCAGCAAAGAGACGAATCAAGCATTATGATTATTTGCAGTTGTGGCAACAGGAGGGTGACATACAGAGAGGATTGGCTCAGGCGGCGGGATCTGGCTCGATCAGGAAACTGATAGCCACGGCCCCACCGCCACCATACATATCAGGAGAGAAATTGGTTGCGGAGAATGACGCACTAAGGTGTAACACACAAACACTTAGCAACTGTGTAAATGTTAAAGATAATGTTAACCAATTAACCAATGCAAGTATTAACCCGTGCAAGTTGTACCCTGTTTTGAACTTTCCTCAGGAGTGTGATCAAGAGGACGAATCGGCAACAATTTCAGCGCTCTCTCTAGCAGCCACCATAGCAGAGACCACAGTAGGCACAGCTCCACCCCCGAGATTAGTAACAAAGGCCCCTAGCGGAGGGATAGGTGAGGTCGTATCAACGGGTAAGTACGGCACCATACACTATGCTGAAACTATTTCACCACAGCCTGTAGAATCTACACAGAATGAGGTTGTTAGAGTTAATCCTGTTAAGGTAATAGTAGTTCCAAATGGGAAAACAGACACTTCAGGAGTCACTCCTGTTAGGAACATTGCCATGTATAGCCCATTTTCCCGAATGGAATTAAGGACCATAGTGTCTGAATTCCCTGACCCTAGAAAAGACTTAGTTGCCAGCCAAAAATACATCAGAGACCTAGGTAACACGGTAGAGCCCAACAACAAAGACTGGCAGATATTGCTGAGAGCATGTTTACCCTCCAATGTTGACGCAACTCAATTTTTAGCTGACTGTGGATTAGATCAGGATGTACCTCTTACAGAAGTGTACAACAAAGACAATGTAAAAAGAATAAGCTTACAGTTAAAAGAGTATTTCCCAGCGGTAGTTAAATGGAACAAGATATTCTCCATTAAACAAAAGGAGTCAGAAACAGCTACAGAGTATTTTCACAGAGCATTATTAGAGATGGCAAAATACACAGGCATAGAGGACATTAAAACAAACATAAACCATCGAGAAGTAGCAGTATCGGTACTGATGGATGGTTTAAAAGAGTCATTAAAGACTAGGGTACAGACCACACAACCATGTTGGCGAGGTCTGTCTGTGGCTACTTTGAGAGAGGCTGCTATTGATCACGACCGGAATATCACCAGACACAGGGAACAACAAGGTGATAAGTTAATGGCAGTAAGTATACAGGCCTTGACCACAAAACAGCCTGTGTTAATATCACCAAACCCTGTGGGTAAGTCAAATGTGGTAACATGTTATTCTTGTCACAAACAGGGACACTTTGCACGAGACTGTAGATCGAGAAATATACAAAAATCTTATCAACCCCCTAGACAACGACACGACACACGACATTGGGATCAGGGTCCGCAGAAACGGAGTTATGAGCCACATGCAGGGGAAACAAAAAGATATCCCCCGAACAGAGACTGGCAAGCCTCTGGTAGCTCCCAATTAACTCCATCACAAGTAGTTGCTGCCAGCGGGATTCAGGGAGGTCACCATACCCAATAGGGGTGTGGCCATACCTGTAATCTGCAGCCAGTAAAATTGATTGCAAGCCTTGGAAGTGAACCCGAAATTGCAATCAATGTAGCTGGTAAATCATTAAACTTTCTTGTAGATACAGGGGCGGCCAAATCAGTGATAAATTCGACAGTGGGCATGAGAACCACTGGTAAGACAATTCCAGCCATAGGGGTAACGGGAGTAGTCCAGCACTACCCTGTTAGCAAACCAGCCGAGATTACAATAGGGCCTTTACATACCAAGCATTCCTTTTTGCTGGCTGCATCGGCACCGACTAATCTCCTGGGTAGAGACTTACTGTGTAAAATGGGGTGCGTCATTTATTGTACTCCTGAAGGTGTATTCTTGGACATACCTGAGAATCACGCTCAGGAAGTGCGAGACATGTTAGACTCCCCATCAAAATTAATGTCACATACCATTATGACAAATAGGACTCCCTCCCAAGTAGAAGAAATGACATCTCAGATACCAGAGTCACTTTGGACTAAAGATGGACAAGACACTGGATTAATGGCAAACGTAGCTCCGGTAGTTGTACAAGTAAAAGATGGTAGGATAGCTCCAAAAATCCCACAGTACCCTCTGAAGCCAGAGGTGGAGTTAGGAGTTTACCCAGTAATAGAGCGCTTGCTACAACAGGGCATTCTGGTAAGAACGTCCAGCACTGCCAATAGTCCCATCTTCCCTGTGAAAAAGAGTGGGGGGAGGGGTTACCGGCTAGTGCAGGATCTAAGGGGGATTAACAAAATAGTTGAGAGTCAGTTCCCCGTAGTGCCAAATCCAGCTGTCATCCTAATGCAAATCCCTCCCACTGCAAAATTTTTCACTGTTATTGACCTCTGCTCCGCTTTCTTTTCGGTACCTCTGCACCCTGACAGCCAATATTTGTTTGCATTTACATACAGAGGAGTCCAATACACATGGACTCGATTACCACAAGGATTCATAGATAGTCCAAGTATATTTTCCCAGGCTTTGCATGATTGTTTACAGTCTTTCCAACCAGTGAGTGGATCAGTATTAATACAGTACGTGGATGATCTACTACTGTGTTCTGATTCATTGGAAGCATCCCTGAAGGATACGAAACAGCTCCTGTTTCATCTTTCAGACACAGGACACAAGGTTTCCAAAGACAAGTTACAATTATGCCAAACTAAGGTAAAATATTTGGGACACTGTCTAACACAAGGACTGAGACACCTGACCGCTGATAGAATTCAAGCAATTAGAGACATGACTCTGCCACAAACCCAGCAACAGATCAGAACGTTTTTAGGAATGTGTGGGTATTGCCGTAACTGGATCCCAGGGTTTTCCATTCTAGCGTTACCCTTGCAGGAGATGGTCTCCTCAAACAAACCTGATCGGATTTCGCATACAGACGAGTCTGAGACAGCATTTGAGAGACTTAAACAGTGCCTAACGCAGGCACCAGCATTAGGTATGCCAGACTATGGGAAACCCTTTGAGCTGTACGGAACAGAAAGTGCTGGTTGCGCGGCAGGCGTACTAACCCAAAAGCACGGTGATGCCAGCAGGCCAGTAGCCTATTACAGCGCTCAGCTAGACACGGTAGCGCGATCCCTCCCCACATGCTTGCGAAGCGTTGCTGCGATAGCATTGCTAGTAACGAAAAGCGAAGATGTCGTGCTAGGTCACAACCTCACAATTCATACACCACATGCAGTGTCAGCCTTGCTGAATTCTGCCCAAACCAGGCACGTCTCATCAGCGCGGTTTACAAGATGGGAATTGGCACTAATGGCCCCCGTAAACATCACCATAAGGAGATGCAGTGCATTAAATCCTGCAACATATCTCCCAGGTGTGCCTGGACAGGCACAAAGGGTGGAGGATGAGAGTGGTGGGGAAGGAGGATTTAATACAAAGGAAGACACACATGATTGTATGGAATATTTGACCCAAAATTTTACCGCAAGGCCTGACATCAGTGACAACCCACTGGAAGATGTAGAACTTACGTTCTACACGGACGGTAGTTGTCATAGACAGTCAGACTCGGGAGACTTGTGTACTGGATACGCAGTCGTAGATGACCAAGGCACCATAGAAGCGGAACCGCTAGGCCCACCTCACTCAGCCCAGGTTGCTGAACTGGTCGCCCTAACCAGAGCATGTGAATTGGCTAAGGGTAAGTCAGCCAATATCTACACCGACTCTAGATACGCATTCGGGGTAGTCCATGATTTCGGAGCCCTATGGCGCCTCAGAAATTTCATGACGGCAGCTGGTACACCGGTAGCGCATGCAGCTCACATAAAAAGGCTTCTAACAGCGATACAGGAACCCGACAGAGTGGCTGTTATCAAATGTAAAGCACACACATATAGCCAAGACCCAGTATCACTTGGTAACAGCCGAGCAGACGAAGCTGCTAAGTTAGCAGCTGCTACCCCCAGACAGACAGACACCACACAACTGATGGTATTTAATACCATCAACACACAGAAGTTGTGTGAGATGCAAAATTTGTGTTCCACACAGGAAAAGGCAGTCTGGAAGGCAAAAGGATATGGCCAGGAGTCCTCAGGACTCTGGACGGATGGACACGGTAAACCAGTGGCCCCCAGAGCATACCTTCCATGTTTAGCTGAGGCAGCTCACGGGCTGACTCATCTGGGCAAGGAAGGGATGTGCAAGTTGGTAAGAGCATATTGGTGTGCCCCAGGATTTTCATCTCATGCGAGTAAAAGAGCAATGTCATGCCTTACCTGTTTGAGAAAGAACATCGGAAAGGCAATACCTACAGAACCATCTCATATCCCACCTGCCGGCGGCCCTTTCCAGGTAATACAGATTGACTTTATTCAATTACCCCCTTGTTGAAATTTGAAATATGTACTTGTTTGTATAGATGTTTTCTCAAATTGGGTCGAAGCATTTCCGGCGGCCACAAATACCGCTATGTTTACTGCTAAGAAAATTGTGCAGGAATTTGTATGTAGATACGGTATCCCTAGAATTATCGAAAGTGATAGGGGTACCCATTTTACAGGTGATGTCTTTCAAGGAATGTGTAAATTGATGGGAATTGATAGCAAGCTGCACACTCCGTACCGTCCACAGGCGAGTGCGAAAGTGGAAAGAGTGAACAGCACTATTAAAAATAAACTGAGTAAAGTGATGGCAGAGACAGGATTGACATGGCCAGAAGCTTTACCCATTGTACTGTACAGCATCAGAACCACTCCCAGGTCCCCTCTTAATCTGTCTCCCTTTGAAATCTTGTTTGGTCGACAACCGCATGTTATGATTAACCCTCAGGATGATTTGAAGTGTAACAATGAAGTGACTGTAAAATACTTGATTAACATGAGTAAACAGTTAAGGAATCAAAATGATAATCTGAAGTTAGTGATTCCTGATTTACCAGATAGTAATTGTCATGACATTGAACCTGGGGATTATGTAATGATACGGAATTTTCTACGCTCAGGTTGCCTTATTGACAGATGGGAAGGACCATACCAGGTCTTATTGACTAGCACTACAGCATTGAAGGTTGCTGAGAGAGAGACTTGGGTTCATTCGTCCCACTGTAAGAAGGTTGCTGATCCAGAGAGGTCCCGTGATAAGGAACAGACGGTAGAGGTTGTATCACTGGAGTGTCTGTTCCAGGAGGATTGAGGCGGCACCTGAGCATTGAAAATCACAAGACCAAAAGCAGTTGTCGATCCCCTGTTCCCTTTTATTGTTTTTCTCCAACTTCCCATCCCCTCTCCCTCAAATTATTTTTTCCCCCTTCTCATTCTTCTCCGTTTTCCTCCTACAAGATGGACTTGCCCCAAGAGACTGTGATCCGGATTTTCCTGTTGACCATGATGTTGACCAGAGCAGTCTGTTCCGGCGAGAGTACCATGGAGGTCGAGAGAGGTTCTGGAATGGGTTCTGATGATAAAGATGGAGGCGTAGTTTTCCAAGAACAACTTAACCAACAAGTAAAGGCGAGTATCAGAAAACGATCCGATAGCATTGACCATAGAAGGAATTGTGAAGGATTGTTAGCTGAAGAAAACTGTATCTGTCGGCTCTGTAACAATGTCATTGAGGATGGGTGCATAAAGAAATGCCAATCCAGTTTTAATATTCATATGGACCGGCATCCATTGAGTGACTATCACTCCTTAGTGGGTAGTGTGTTAAATAAAACAGATTGTTGGGTATGCTCTCAAGTACCTCAAGGTCATAGCAAATCAGGGCTAGTACCATTTCCTTTAACGTTAGGGGAGGTACTTGAGTTAAGTGGTGGGAGACCGGTGGACAGGAGGTTTAATATCTCCAGCCCTCCTAGTTTGAAGCTCCACCAATACCATGTGGATAGGTCCCTATTATGTTTTAACATCTCCAATCCCCGAAAGCCGGGAAATTGGGAAGTGTCATGGAGTAATCAAACCATGACCTTTTCGCATAGAGCAGATAGAATGCCTACAGATACAGAGCTTATACGCCACATAGCCAGTAGAGGAAAATCTTTCCGGTATAGGTATACCTTAGGAAATAGGATTACGAGAGTTGGAGAGGTATCACCAGGATACTGTGCACATATCGTACAACCTGATACGTGTACTAAGCAGATGGAAGAATTAGGGTTAGGAGATTTCACATGGAAGGTGTGTAATATGGTTATGTCCTACTCCGTCCCATATGTTCTCCCCGATGATGCATATTTCATATGCGGGAGAAAGGCGTATAAGTGGCTTGCCCCAAACTCTGAAGGATTGTGTTATATTGGAAAAGTACTGCCTGAAGTAATGACTGTATCACATGATAAAATGAAAGACATACACCGTGTTGCCCAAACTCCTTATACTCACACCCATTACGAGCACGTAGTTAAACGGCACCTGATAGAAAGAACAGAGCATCCGGCCTCTGACATGATCCATGAATCCACCGGGATTCAGTTTCTAATCGCGTTAGACATCACTCGCACCACCAGAGGAGTGCTGAATTATAAATACATATCTGCACTTGCAAATTTGTTAGATAATATCACTGAAATGTATGATGACACGTTTAGGTATACTGGAAGAGAACTTCAAGCTTATAAAACAGAACTGGTACAGCATAGAATGGTTCTTAATTACCTCACAGCAGTGACAGGCGGATATTGTGTCACACTGGCAACACAATACGGCGTGAAATGTTGCACATATATTACGAATAGCACCGAGGACCCGGTCGAGGTCATAGACCAAAAGATGGACGATATTCTCCAACTGAAGTGGGAATTTCGCAGGAGACACAATCTCACTCTTGCTGCTGTAGGTAATGAGCTGACTGGTTGGGTGTCATGGTTGAACCCGCGAAATTGGTTCTCTGGTTTAGGAGACTGGGCTCAAGGAGTCATAATGGATGTTGGGAAGTTTCTCCTATGTATCTTAGGTGCTATCATAACGATTGGTTTGATATTTAGATGCGATCAGGCTTTAATGAGGTGCAATCGTCGTACTAGGGTAATGAGTTTAAGGAGTAAGGAAACTGTAATTCCCATGGATCTGATTTATGACCCAAATGTAGAAACAATGATGTGATGAAAATGCGATTTCTACGGTCCGTTTCTTTCACCTGTTTTTCCGTTTCCTCCAAGGTAAAAAGACCCACTTGGACGAGGAATTTGATGAGCCGATATACAGACAACAGATGGATTAAAGAAGAAGTTTTGACAACCTTATACACAGATTTTTGATGAACTATGCCATGGATCCCCAGTTTCCCTAGAAATTTTAAAATTACGCTAGCCCAACACTTTTGTAAATCTATGGACATTGACAGCTTTTGCTCGCACCTTATGGGCAAAAGCACAAAGAAGACTGCAACCAACAGACACCAAACAAGACCTCAATCGACGAATGTACATTTACCTGACATAGAATACCACCGCATTTACCGTAATTATGTCTTGTCTTCATTTCTACAACCCTCAGGTAATGACACACATAGTCGATAGGGAATACAGGCACAGATATCAGCAATCACATATCTCCCCCATTCATGTATCATCAACTAAAATGTGCTCCCCCATTTTGTTACAACCAAAGCCGAAAAGAGCTCGGTAAAGTTTGACAGCCCATCCACAGACCCGTACCACGGGATAAGAAGGAATTCAAATGTATACTTCGCAATACCTCGAAGCTTGATTTAAAACACGTACGGCACGATGATACATGACCCCCAAGCATGGATTCATACACACATGCTTCTGCTATCTCACTAGGTCATACCCTTTTTTCCCTACCTTCTCCTCTCCTCCTCTACCCAACCATGTAAATGTATTAACCCCTGACATATATTTTTCTCTTTTTGAAATGTTTTAGAAGGTGGCAGTTATTATTGACTGCCAAAGGGTGGACTGTCAAAGTCAGAAAAATATCTCTATGCACACTACCATATTTGCACCTCACACAGGTCCGTGCTGCGCATGCGTACGCTCTCCCGTACGTGCGCATACTCACAGTCGCGGGCACCCGCAGGCGCACGGTATGCGTATTTACGGTAGAGTTTATGTGATCGTAGCGTGCGACTCAATCGTTACATATTTTCACTATATAATGTATTTTGTAGATCATGGTCCCTTTGATAGATTCTGAAAGTTTGGTTAATGTAGAATGTTCATGAACAGAGAGATCCCTCTTTGTTTGATACGAAGGGACAGACAGGAGTAATACAGTGGTGTTTAGTACCCATCGGAAGAGTATTTAATTAGCAATATTCCGGTGTTGGTTTGAAGCAGATTAATCGCTCGTGCGAATAGTTATGGACATAACAAGTTTATGAACATTTACTGTATTTGCACTTACTTATCCATGCGGCGGGAAACCCAGTTTCCCTCCCACCTGAGCTGTTGGAAATAGACACGGTCCACCTGTATGAATCAACCTATGACCTTTTGTTATAATGCGAGGAGGAATTCCTGTGTCCAATAAACAATGAGATTGTAGGGACCATTGAATTGTATTGTGTGTGGGGCATAAATAGACAAGCCGATCACATCCAGCTCTCACTCTTCAACGGTTATCATTGCTGAAAATCGGGAGCTGGATGTCCAGAGGCGCATGCGATCGTTTCCCCTTGTGCGTAAGTGTTTCTCCGCAACCATATTGTTCTTACTGTTATTGTGGGCCATTTCTCTCTCTCTCTCTCTCTCTTCTCCTCTTTCTCTCTTATTTTTCCCTTAAAACGTAATTGTATTGTATTGTATTTCCTGTGTAGTTATCTGGTTAGGTAGTCTATGTTATATTGTAGTGTATGACTTGTATTGTGTTAATTCTTTTGCAAGTATATCATTCATAATATATATTTATTAGGCGTTGGACCCTAAGCCCAGGTATCTGTGTATTTCTTATAGTGTTTAGTATTCTCAGAGTGTCGGTGGCGCTCGAACAGCATTTGAGTTAATAAGGTTACACTAGGTTGCATCTACACCCTATTTCTACACTAAGGTTTTACTGCATAATATACTGTTTATGGTTTAGATACAAAGGTTTAACATTGTTAGCGTTCAGCGCCGCTGGTGATCTCCTCGTGGTCCCGAGCGTCCGCTACGCTATAGCGAATCATTACGTTAGTCAGCAGCCAATAGCGTGCCTGCCCGTGATCTCTTGGCCGTGAGCGAACGTGACGCTTGAGCGTCTCGACTACGGCTAAGCGATTGCTACGCAACGTGCGTACCCTTACGGTACTCCATACGTAAATAGCGTACAGTGTTCTTAGACCTCATAAAGGGTTTTATATAAGATAAATATTCAGCTTTATCAGTACTGTATCTATGATTTATTTTTTTTACCCCAACAATGTAAAGTAAAATCAGGGAAATTGCTGGTCTATTCAGGGAGTGAGGGACATTGCTACTATTTCAGGGATCTCCTGCAGAATGAGGGAGGATAGGCAACTCTGCATTATGCTTCATAAGAACATGGTTTATTATATATTTACCAAGGGGCACAGAACATGTACTCTGTAATGGTTAGCCAAACCTCTGTGGTGGCTGGCCACACCCTTAAGCATGGGCCCCTACAACAGCATTCCCCCGGTGGGCCCTTCATTCCCCAGTCTGACACTGTGTATGTGTGACTGTGGTGTATTAGGTGTGACTGTGGTGTATTATATGTGACTTCGCTGTGTTATGTGTGACTGCACTGTATTACTGTATGTGTGACTGTTCTGTACTATGTGTGACTTTGGTGTATTATGTGTGACTTTGGTGTATTATGTGTGACTGTGGTGTATTAGGTGTGACTGTGGTGTATTATATGTGACTGTGCTGTGTTATGTGTTACTGCGCCGCTGTATTACTGTATGTGTGACTGTTCTGTACTATGTGTGACTTTGGTGTATTATGTGTGACTTTGGTGTATTATGTGTGACTGTGGTGTATTATATGTGACTGTGCTGTGTTATGTGTTACTGCGCCGCTGTAGTACTGCATGTGTGACTGTTCTGTACTGTGTGTTACTGCAGTGTATTATGTGTGACTTTGGTGTATTATGTGTGACTGTGGTGTATTAGGTGTGACTGTGGTGTATTATATGTGACTGTGCTGTGTTATGTGTTACTGCGCCGCTGTATTACTGTATGTGTGACTGTTCTGTACTATGTGTGACTTTGGTGTATTATGTGTGACTTTGGTGTATTATGTGTGACTGTGGTGTATTAGGTGTGACTGTGGTGTATTATATGTGACTGTGCTGTGTTATGTGTTACTGCGCCGCTGTAGTACTGCATGTGTGACTGTTCTGTACTGTGTGTGACTGCAGTGTATTATGTGTGACTTTGGTGTATTATGTGTGACTGGTGTATTAGGTGTGACTGTGCTGTGTTATGTGTTACTGCGCCGCTGTATTACTGTATGTGTGACTGTTCTGTACTATGTGTGACTTTGGTGTATTATGTGTGACTGCGGTGTATTAGGTGTGACTGTGGTGTATTATGTGGGACTGCGCTGTTTTATGTGTGACTGTTCTGTACTATGTGTGACTGTGGTGTATGTGTGACTGCGCTGTATTATGGGCCTAATTCAGACCTGATCGCTGGACAGTGATTTTTGCATCCCTGCGATCAGAGAGTCACCGCCTACAGGGGGAGTGTATTTTAGCTGCGCAAGTGTGCGATCGCATGTGTAGCAGAGCTGTACAAACTGATTTTGTGCAGTCTCTGCGCAGCCCAGAACTTACTCAGCCGCTGTGATCACCTCAGCCTGTCCAGGGCCGGATTTGACGTCAGACACCCTCCCTGCAAACGCTTGGACACGCCTGCGTTTTTCCAGACACTCCCTGTAAATGGTCAGTTGACACCCAAAAACGCCCTTTTCCTGTCAGTCACCTTGCGATCGCCGGTGCAATTGCTTTTTTCACACCACCCCGTTGCTATGCATCGATCCCCGTTGCTGCGGTTTGTCGCGCCTGCGCATTACGGTGCATACTCATGCACAGTTCAGACCTGATCGCAGGCTGTGAGAAAACGCACAATACACAATACCAGAGGGTCCATGAGCGCTTGTATAATGTTCAGTTTGATGATATGAAAAAGAAAACAAATAAACACCATCATAGGGGGTAATTCTGACTTGATCGCAGCAGGAACTTTGAGGGTAATTCCAAGTTGATCGCAGCAGGATTTTTGATAGCAATTGGGCAAAACCATGTGCACTGCAGGCATAGGCGTGCGCAGCCAACTATATTAGAGGGTGCACCGCCGGAGGGGCATGTCTAGCACCGCATTTTGGGCATGTCTAGCACCAGGGACATGTCTAGCACTATTTTACATTCTCTCAATAAAATCACATGGCTTAATCACATTACACCACAGAGTATGAACCAAATTCACATTACGCCACACAGTATGAGCCAAATTCACATTACGCCACACAGTATGAGCCAAAATTCACATTACACCACCCAGTATGTGCCAAAATTCACATTACTTCACACAGTATGAGCCAAAATTCACATTACTCCACACAGTATGAGATGAAATTCACATTACACCACACAGTATGAGATGAAATTCACATTACGCCACACAGTATGAGCAAAATTCACATTACACCACACAGTATGAGCTGAAATTCACATTACAGCACACAGTATGAGAAGAAATTCACATTACTTCACACAGTATGAGCCAAAATTTACATTACGCCACACAGTATGAGCCGAAATTCACATTAAGCCACACAGTAAGCCGAAATTCACATTACTCCACACAGTATGAGCCGCAATTCACATTACACCACACAGTATGAACCGAGATTTACATTACGTCACACAGTATGAGCTGAAATTCACATTACGCCACACACTATGAGCAACATTATATATATATATATATATATATATATATATTTATTATGGAGAGAGAGAGGCATGGAGGGGGGGGACACAAGGAGAGAGGCATGAAGAGCAAGAGGGGCATTGGAACAGAGCGGGGCATGGGGAGAGTGAGAGGCATGGAGAGGGGGGGCATGAAGGGTGAAGGAGCATGGAGAGAGTGACAGGCATGGGGGGGAGGTAGAGGGAGGGTGCCAAAAAGGGGGCATGGCCTACTAAAAAGGGAGCGTGGCTTCGCGTGAATGGCACAATCTCGAGCCACGCCTCCAATTTTCACCACTGCACTGCTCTGAACTGAGCAGAGAGTGATAGGGAACCTCCCAACTGCCCCACCCCCACTGCGGGACACTGCGGCCCGAGGGAGGAACAGTGGGACAGACCCCCAATAAACGGGACTGTCCTGCGAAAAATTGGGACAGTTGAGAGGTATGCATTTATGCACCTTACAAATCCTGGAGTGCCGCTGCCTTTCTTGGATTATGGTGGTCATTCCGAGTTGTTCGCTCGTTGCCTATTTTCGCTATATTGCGATTAGTCGCTTACTGCGCATGCGCAAAGTTCGCAGAGCACATGCGCTTAGTTATTTTACTCAAAAGTTAGGTATTTTACTCACGGCATAATGAGGATTTTTCATCGTTCTGGTGATCGTACTGTGATTGACAGGAAGTGGGTGTTTCTGGGCGGAAACTGTCCGTTTTCTGGGCGTGTGCGAAAAAACGCTTGCCTTTCTGGGAAAAACGCGGGAGTGTCTGTAGAAACGGGGGAGTGTCTGGGCGAACGCTGGGTGTGTTTGTGACGTCAAACCAGGACCGAAACTGACTGAACTGATCACAGTGTAGGAGTAAGTCTGGAGCTACTCAGAAACTGCTAAGAAATTTCTATTCGCAATTGTGCTAATCTTTCGTTCGCAATTCTGCTAAGCTAAGATACACTCCCAGAGGGCGGCGGCTTAGCGTGTGCAATGCTGCTAAAAGCAGCTAGCGAGCGAACAACTCGGAATGAGGGCCTATATACATGGCTTATATATACTTCAATTGATTGCAGTGAATGCTGGGCACCAGTGTGTTTATATATATATATATATATATATATATATATATATAATCCTTTAAGAAATATGTATATATCCCCCCCCCCTATCCTCTCCCCCACACGCTGATTGTTGGCCTCACCTCCAGCAGTACTGAGGAGGCCGACAATCAGTGTGTTTATGGGTGCCTGCCAGACATTGCTGCTGCTGAAGGTGAGGCCAACACTGGCAAGCACATCCCCCATAAACAAGCCGGAGTGCCCCCCTTAGGTCAAATTTAGCACAGCTACGATCATTCACACTGACATGCTGGGGGACGCCCAGCACAGGGCTATCCCGCCCCACATGTCAGTGCCGCCCTTCCCCCGCAGAAGTGCAAAGGCATCGCACAGCGGCGATGCCTTTGCACTTCAAGAGTAGCTCCCGATCATCGCTCCCCGGCCCGCAGCAGCTGCATGCGGCGTCACGCAGTTGCTGCGGCCCGCCCCCTTTTGGTCCAGCCAAGACTGAGTTGGCTGGACTGTGCCCACGAAACAGCGGCCAAACGCCGCCGTTCTGCCCCTGCCCAGCGACCGCCTCTGCCTGTCAATCAGGCAGAGGCGATCGTAGCGGCCCGACGGCCTTCGCACTGCGGCGCTGGCACATGAGCAATTCTGACCCGATAAACTGCAGCGTGCGATCAGGTCAGAATGACCCCCTATGTGTGTTTGTGGTGTATTATGTGTGACTATGCTGTGTTATGTGTGACTGTTGTGTACTATGTGTGACTGCGGTGTATGTGTGACTGCGCTGTTTTATGTGTGTCTGCGGCATTCCTCTTCTCAAGTTCTGAATGCTCTTTTAGACTAGCAGTGTCTCCTATTACAAGTTCTGTGCCTATCAGAGCCGTCCTGGGTTGAAGGGAGGGATGTACAGTACCACCTTACCACACTCGCACAGGTTGCTGCCGCAAGTGGTGTCAGGGATCGTGCGAATACTGTTATGGAGCAAATGCAGAGTTGTACGCTATGCTAATGTTTATTTAGGGTTATATGGTTAGAGATATGGTTATTATGGTTAGGGTTAAGTTTAGGGGTAGGGTTAAGGTTAGGGGTAGGGTGAGGGTAAAGGTTAGGGTTAAGGGTAGGGTTAAGGTTAGGGGTAGGGTTAAAGGTAGGGTTTGGGGCAGGGTTAGGGGTCGGATTAGGGATAGGATTAGGGTTAAGGTTAGGGTTATGGTTATTATAGTTAGGGGTAGGGTTATTAGGTTTAAGGTTAGGGGCATACTTACCTACTCTCCCGGAAGCTGCGGGAGGCTCACGTTTTTTGGGGTAGCCCCCCGCACCCCCGGAAGAGTGGGCAGGTCTCCTGCACCCTGCTCGCACCCTAGTGATGCGAGCGGGATGGAGAGATAACCGTCGGGTGGAGAAGGGGTTAAAATGACGCAAATCGCGTCTTTTTAGCCCCGCCCCCTTCCCACGGACCCACGAATCGCAACATTTCCCGATGAGGGGGCGGGGCTTAGTGATGTCACAGTCCGGCCCCGATCCCCGAAGACACCTGCAGCGTCTCCTCTCCGGGCTTCTCCCGGAAAGGAGACTTACAATGTAGGTAAGTATGGGTTAGGGGTAGAGATAAGGGCCCTCATTCCGAGTTGTTCGCTCGCAAGCTGCTTTTAGCAGCATTGCACACGCTAAGCCGCCGCCTACTGGGAGTGAATCTTAGCTTATCAAAATTGCGAACGAAAGAATCTCAAAATTGCGAATAGAAATTTCTTAGCAGTTTCTGAGTAGCTCGACACTTACTCTTCCAGTGCGATCAGTTCAGTGCTTGTCGTTCCTGGTTTGACGTCACAAACACACCCAGCGTTCGCCCAGACACTCCTCTGTTTCTCCAGCCACTCCCGCATTTTTCCCAGAAACGGTAGCGTTTTTTCACAAACTCCCATAAAACGGCCAGTTTCCGCCCAGAAACACCCACTTCCTGTCAATCACACTCCGATCTCCAGAACGCAGAAAAAACCTCGTAATGCCGTGAGTAAAATACCAATCTTCATAGCAAATTTACTTGGCGCAGTCGCAGTGCAAACATTGCGCATGCGCAATAAGCGGAAAATCGCTGTGATGCGAAGAAAATTACTGAGCGAACAACTCGGAATGACCACCAAGGTTAGGTTAGGATTAGGCTAAAATAGTAAAGAAATGCTATGCTGACTTTCTGACTATGGACATGCACAATGTTGAGCTAATGAACCAGTAGCTGCAGGATACCACAGAGCTTCTTTCGCCCAATAGGATGACAATTTTGCAATTTTGCAAACTGACCATGCTATTGCTAATTCCTCCAGTCACACATGATCAGAAGGATGTACAAGGTCGATAATGAGATTATTTTCAGAACCCATTTAAATCAGTGATGTGTTTACTCCTATAGCGCACAGGAATCACAGGAGCAACTACCTGGATTAATACAAATGCTTGGTCCATTAGATAAAAGGGTTAAATGCTGCACCTTCAAATCAGTTAAAGCTATATAGATGTGCTTTATTACCCTACGTGTGCGTGTAATATATTTATGAAGGAAATGTTTTAAAAAAGAAAATAGGGGCAAAATGGGTGCTTCACTGAATACGGTTGCCGCCTCTCACCAACACTTTAAGGATCCATCCCAACGATCCCTAGAAACATGTATTGGAGGTTTTGGTGCGGTGCAGGAAATGGCGCTACCTTCAAGGTCACTTGATTACATTTAGATTCACATGGTAAGAACAGCATACCCTGCACCGGGATCGATATGAAATACCTCCAATCAAAATCCCGACAAGGTCAAAATCCCGACATGGACAAAATACCGACATTTAAAATACCAACAAGGTCAAAATACTGACATGTAAAATGCCGACAGGTCAAAATACCGACATGCGGTTTTCATTTTTTGTGTGTGTGTGTGTATGTCGACATAGGTCAACATGGACACCATATAAGTGTACCGCGTCCCCTCGCATGGCTCGCTGCGCTCGCCATGCTTCGGGCACACTATTATATTCCCCCTCCAGGTCTACTGGGATGGTAAAGTATGAACAAGTCGGTTTCAATGAAAAAAATCATGAAAAACTCATGTCGGCATTTTGACCTGTCGGCATTTTACATATCGGTATTTCGACCTTGTCGGTATTTTAAATGTCAGTATTTTGTCCATGACGGGATTTTGACCATCGGTCAATTGCTGTCGGGATTTCGACCGTCGGGATTTTGATTGGAGGTAAATTGACTGCATCCCCCTGCACCCATTAGAAACACGCCTATGCCCTGCATTCATCTACATGGGACTGCAGCAGACATCGGAAGCTGCTTTCTTAACAAATTTACAAAGCTCCGGCCCAGTGGCTAACACCATTTGAAGATGGCATTAGCCATTGTAGCCTATTGGCCGCAGATGCCAAAAAAGCACCAATGCCTCCCAGCCATCACAACTCGTGAATATGCCATTAGCAGACCACACATGGGCAGTAATGTGGCACCACCCGCGCAGTGGAAGTAAAATCGCTAGTGCCCCACAGAGCTGAATGCCCTGCCGCAGAATGGCAGGAAAAGGCGAAACATGTAGAATAAATCATCAGCAATTCTCATCTGTACGCAAAATTTTGCAGTCACCACTGTCGTCATCGTCAGTCCATTTACACCCGCCCCTGGCCACACTGAAATAATACGGCTTTCTCAGACATTTATGCGTCTACCATTCTGCATTTATTCAAGTTACTTGAACGCACCCTTTCTTTACGTAAACAACAGCTGAACTTTTCTGACAGCTGTTGTACACCCCTTGCTGCTCGTTGTTTACAAGTACACTGCCCCCCCCCCTCCCTTAAGATGGTACAGCCAACTACCATACAATGAAGGGAGCGTACCCAAAATACATGATTGCACCCAGACTGGTGACCTGCCCTTCTTTTCCTGCAGCAGAATAGCCAACCATCAATCACCAACCAAGAAAACTATAAGGGAGGGAGGGTGGGAAGACTGGAACCCGGGAGGGTGGGAAGACTGGAACCCACAGCCCGAGCCTTTACATAAAGTCCAACACAGACACCCCCCTGCCACACCATAGGCAGGCTAAGTCATGTGATCAGACCTCACCCCCATCCTACAGGTTTAACTTTAAACCACTCAGGGGTCTATTCATGAAGCAGTGAAAGGAGTGGAGAAGTGAGCCTGTGGAGAAGTTGCCCATGGCAACCAATCAGCTGCTCAGTACAGTTGTATAGTATGCGAATTATAAATGTTACTTCATTGTTGATTGGTTGCCATGGGCAACATCTCCACTGGCTCACTTCTCCACTCTTTTCACGGCTTCATGAATAGACCCCCTAATTTCTTATAGCAGTCATTTTATTTCTCCTATGATGAATGGGTTATATACGATGAAGCTTCAGAGTGTTAGTTGTTTTTTTACTTGGCTGTGATATCTAGCTCCACAACACAATTTCTAGGACATCAGCAGCTGCAATCTGCCGGCATAGCTGATCTGCCGACCGGCGTCCACCGATAATCAGCGATCCATTTGGAATCAGGGAAGTTAAACATTTTAAAAATGCCCAATTTGCTGATCCTGACTGTTTTCATTATTATTGAACATGTTTAATATTCCCTGACCTGGCTGTTGGGGGATCAGGACAATGGGGGTCATTCAGAGTTGTTCGCTCGTTGCCGATTTTCGCAATGCTGCGATTTGTTGCGCTTAGTTATTTAACTAAAAACTTAGTAGATTTGCTGTGGATCCTGCGGCGCTTTTCAGTTGCACTGCTGATCGGTGAGTGATTGACAGGAAAGGGGAGTTTCTGGGTGGTAACTGAGTATTTTCCGGGAGTGTGCTAAAAAACGCAGGCGTGTCAGGGAAAAACGCGGGAGTGTCTGGAGAAACGGGGGAGTGGCTGGCCGAACGCAGGGCGTGTTTGTGACGTCAAACCAGGAACTAAACAGACTGAGTAGGTGTGAGTAGGTCTGGAGCTACTCAGAAACTGCAGGGAATTATTTATTAGCAGTTCTGCTACTCTTTCGTTCGCTATTCTGCTAAGCTAAGATACACTCCCAGAGGGCGGCGGCCTAGCATGTGCAATGCTGCTAAAAGCAGCTAGCGAACTAACAACTCGGAATGAGGGCCATTGCCACAATTTATTGCTGATGCATAGGGGATGTAACATACTGGGCCAAATGTAATAGAGTGAGAGTTTCAGAAAGTGAGAGATTTGGTAAGGTTTTTCAGTTTTTTTAAAGTGGCAATCATTTACACTGCAAAACCAGATTAATCTTGCAGTGTAAATGATTGTCACTTAAAAAAACAACTGCAAAACCTTACCAAATCTCTCACTTTCTGAAACTCTTCCTCTATTACATTTGGCCCATTGTGTTCCTTGATCCATTTATTACCATCTCACAACCTACGCATGCCAAACACATTATTCACAGAGATGCTGATACCAGCTCCTGACCAATAAACTGTCCCCTTACCCCATCCTGCCTCTACAGACACATGTAATCATGTACGTCTGCATGGGCCAATATCTAAACATGCACAGTTCAATTTCATGCAAGATACACGATGCAACCTGGCATAGGGGGTCATTACGACCCGGTCGCTCGCTGCAGTTTGTTGCAGCACAGCGATCGGGTCCGAACTGCGCATGCGCCAGCGCCGCAGTGAGCCAGCGCATGGCAGCCGTCGTTACCTGAGACAGAGGCGGTCGCTAGGGGCTGAACGGCGGCGTTAAGCCGCCGTTTAGGGGGAGCGGTCCGGCCAATGCAGGCGTGGCCGGGCCGTTGGGGAGCGGGCTGCGGCGGCTGCGTGACGTCTCACGCAGCCGCTGCGGCCAGCGGGATCGACGAGTAACTCCCGGCCAGCCGCAGGAGCTGCACTGGCCGGGAGTTACTCCTCACATACAAAGGCATCGCCTCTGTGCGATGCTTTTGTATTTGTGCGGGGGGGCCGGCACTGACATGCGGGGAGGACTAGCCCTGTGCTGGGCGTCCCCCCGCATGTCTGAGTTTACGATCGTAGCTGTGCTAAATTTAGCACAGCTGCGATCAACTCGGAATGACCCCCATAGTGTTCACTCTACATCAGTCCATGGTGGTCATTCCGAGTTGATCGCTCACTAGCAGTTTTTAGCAGCCGTGCATTCACTGGAGCCGATTTTTAGTCCCAGTCTGTTCCTGTTCAAGGTGTGTCTCTGATTTTTTACTCCAGTCTCTTTGTTCGCTCCTTTAGGGAAGCTTCAATCCATAACCAGAATGATCTGATCGTGATCTGTACTTTTGCACATGTGCGGCACTATTTTGTACGGAGTACCCTTAAGAATTTGGCACAGGGTATGCAGTACCACCTGCCACACACTTTGCCATTGCCACAATTATAATGTGCCACAAAGCAACAAGACCATGGTGCTTGGCAGCATGACGGCTCCTCCCACTTTGTCAGGGTTACTGGGAGTGCGACAGTGGCTGTATTTTCCTGTTATAATGGAGGCATTGCTATATATTGTTATTATAGTGGAGGCATTGCTATATATTGTTATTATACTGGGTGTATCACTATATATTTCTATTATACTGGAGGCATTACTATATATTTTTAGCCTTGCCTCCAGAATCCCCCCCCCCCAAAAAAAGGGGGCTGCGTCATGTGGCCACGGCGCTGGTGTCATGCAGCCACTCGCACTAGCAGCATGTGGCCACGCCCCATCACAACACATGACCACGCCCAATTTTCGTCACTCAGTACCCATAAGAAAATATTTCTACTTGCACCACTGACTGTGTGAGAGCACCACTACCTACATACAGTAACCAACTGGTGGTCAGTATGCTCTGCTCAAGCTCCGCTCCATGCTGAGAGTGTGTTACATGCATAACTGTACATTCAAGATATTGCTAAATAAACTCCTCCACTGGTTAAGTGTTGGGCTGTCCAGTGACTTCAGGGCATCCGCTGGTGTGTACCATTGCTCTGCCATACCACCTACAACACTACACACATTCATTTCCAACAGTAGCAACAAACCAGGAAAAGACAGGTGTCCAGAATCCTGTATACACACTGAACGGAAATCTGTGCGTCTCGCTGGGCCAGACTAATAATGATGCCATACTTCTATTTTATTTATATAGGGAGCAGGGGCGTAACTATAAATTTTGATCCCTCCCGCCGAAAAACTTTCTGGTGCCCTATTCCCCCCCACTCCCCCTCCCACCCCTACAGCAATTGCAGTATAAAAAAAAAGAATTTGCAGGACGTGGCATTGAAGGAAAAGACAACCTTACACCCCAGTTTTGCACCGTGCACGCCCACCACAGGAAAAAAAAAATCCTGATTCATGCTACATTATTTGTCATTTTTACTCCTTCTAGTAATACAGTAGTGAAAATAGTAAAACAATATGCCACACACCGTAATAACCATGACACATTATGCCACACACCGCAATGCCACATTATCTGACGTCCCGTAATGCCTGTGACACATTATGCCACACATTGTAATGCCCGTGAGACATTATGGTATACACCTTAATGCCTCTGAGACATCACACACCTCAATGCTCATGATACATAATGCCGCACACCGCAATGCCTGTGACACATTATGCCACACACCGCAATGCCACATTATCTGACGTCCCGTAATGCCTGTGACACATTATGCCACACACCATAATGCCCCACAGTAAGGCTTCTAATTACTTTTAAATTACCTGCTAGTTGCCAGGGTTTTCATGCTCTGGGTTCCATGCTCATTGCCAGGGGTTCTATGCGCTGGGTTCCATGCTTGTTGACAGGTGTTTTATGCTCTGGTTTCCATGCTCATTGCCAGGGAATTCATGCTCTGGTTTCCATGCTCATTGCCAGGGGTTTCATACTCTGGGTTCCACGCTCATTGCCAGGGAATTCATGCTCTGGGTTCCATGCTCATTGCCAGGGGTTTCATTCTCTGGGTTCCATGCTCATTGCCAGGGCTTTCATGCTTTCATGCTTGTTGACAGGTATTTTATGCTCTGGGTTCTAAGCTCATTGCCAGGGGTTTCATGCTCTGGGTTCCATGCTTGTTGCTAGGGGTTTTATGCTCTCGGTTCCATGCTCGTTGCCAGGGGTGTAATGCTCATTGCCAGGGGTGTCATGCTCATTGTTTGGGGTGTTATGCTCATTTCCAAGGCTTGCTCATTGCCAGGGGCGTAATGCTCTTTACCAGGGGTGTCATGCTCATTGTCAGGGGTTTCATGCTCATGCTCTGGATGTCATGCTCATTGCCAATGGTGTAAGGCATGTTGCCAGGGGTGTAATGCTCATTGGCACCAGCGCTAAGCGCTCCCAGCACTGCCTGGTAATGCTGTAGTGTTGTAGTGATGTGCTCCCTGTCAGACTCTAGAGGTCAAGTATGACCACTAGCATCTGTCTCCTCAGAGGTGGCGCCCATCTTAGGAGGAACATTGTAAGCAGATTTACATATGGATGGAAAGGTAGATATATCACTAGTGGGAAGAGACTTGAACACCTGTAAGAAATCCACCCAAACACAGGGCAAACATGCAAGCTCATCAGAGATGGTCAGCCTCACACCCACAGCCCCAGTGCTGTAAAGCCTCAATGCTGACCACTGTGCTACCAGATTGCTTTATAGTATTTGCACTTTAATATAATAATTCCCTTTTAAACATGACAAACTTTGTAACAATAATTTGTAATCACCGCGGTGCATAAAATCTGCTGCAAACAGACAAGCCGGGGGATTATCCTCTCCATAGTATTGTGATTCACTTATCTTTACATTTTTCCAGTTCTTGGAGACAGGTTTTCATCGCTATGGTTGCATGGAAGATAAAAGAAGGCAAACAATAGATTTGCTAAGTCCCGGCGTGCTCCTAGCTCAAAGTGATTTTCCATTTGCAGCTCCGAGACTGCGCGTGGCCCTAGAATACTTTAAAGCTCTAATGAGCCGGAGAGAAATAAGTCCGGAGTCAGTGGGGTTGAGAGGCCTTACATGGTAGGCTACTGAGTGCATTGTCTGAGCACGTTCATGATGTGTGAGGGGAGGCCTGAAGTGTTACTTCCCCCAGACGTCCCCAAATACCACCGTTATCAGGGCCTGAAGAGATGTCTGTCTGCAAAGGAATCTGTGAGAGATGAGCCAGTGTACACTTGACAATCAGCAGCATATCTCTGCCGTATCTCCTTGCACTCAGCCAGGCTGATGTACTGGGAATAGCCCACTGTAGAAATACACACATGGCTTGTGGTCTCATAGTGCAATATTTAAAGTAGACCTGCCATCTACAATTGGCGGAAGCAAGATCATTTATTAATAATAATAATAATAATTATTATTTTATTTATATAGCGCTCTTTCTCCAATAGGACTCAAGGCACTTAACAGATAGATGAACATAATATAGTACAGAAACAATGAAGTACAGAACAGCTTTTCATAAAATACAGAAGCATGGAGATACTAAAGGGACAATTATGGGAATGCTTGAGTAAAAAGGAAAGTCTTGAGTCTACTTTTGAAGGATTCTATAGTTGGGGCCTCTCGCACTGTGCGGGGAAGTGAGTTCCATAGAGTCGGAGCCACATGACTAATAGCTTGACCCCCAGATGAATTACGGGAGATTCTAGGCACCGCTAAAAGTCCTTCATCTACAGATCGCAGTAATCGAGTGGGGCAGTAAGGGATCAGAAGCTGCTTCAGGTACCTTGGGCCCTGGTCATGTAGTGCTTTGAAACTCAGTAAGCCAATCTTGAAGATGATTTGCCAACTTACAGGCAACCAGTGAAGGGGGTAGAGGAGGATGTTATGTGGCTAGAACGGGGCTGGTTGGTTAACAGCCTGGCAGCTGTGTTTTGCACCAGCTGTAACCGATGCAATTCTTCTGCTGGGAGACCAAGGTAGAGGGCATTACAGTAGTCTAATCGAGATGATACAAATGCATGGATGACTTTTGCAGATCTTCTGAGGGAATTAAGTGCTTGATTCTGGCTATGTTCCTCAGATGAAAGAATAAGGATTTGATTGTGGCTGATATCTGAGGTTTAAGTGTCAAGCCACCATCCAGGACAACGCCAAGATTCCACACATGATCATTGGTTTGTAATTCTGAATCCCCAAGTGTAAGTCCAGTTGGCTGGCTATGCTGCAGTCTTGTCCTTTGATGTTGCGGTCCTATCATAAGGACCTTAGTTTTATCTGGATTCAGTCGCAGCCAACTGGCACTCATCCACTCATGGAGTTCAGCTAGACAGCCATTTAGGGTTGTTATTGGATCTCAGTGCCCGGAGTAAAGGACAAGTATAGATTGTAAGCTTGCGAGCAGGGCCTTAATACCTCTATGACTGTTTGTTATCACCCAGTTTGTTATTGGTATTTGAAATTGTAAAGCGCAACGGAATTTGCTGCGCTATATAAGAAACTGTTAATAAATAATAAATAAAACAAGTACAGTTGTGTATCATATGCATAGCAGTGGTAGACCAGGCCATGGCGCCTGACTATTTCACCCAGTGGTAGTATGTATACTGCAAAAAGCATGGGGTATGGTACAGAACCTTGTGGGACACCACATGGCAATGACACTCATGGTGATGAGTATACTCCAGATGAAACTCTCTTTGACCTGCCTGTGAGAAATGATTTGAACCAGCTTAAGACTGTGCCATCCAGTCCACAGAAATTTATCAGGCGCTTAATCAGAATCCCATGGTCCAAATGCTGCAGAGAGATCCAGAAGGATTAAGACTGAACAGTCATCTCTGTCTCTTGCCATAAGAAGATCATTTAAAACACACACCAGGGCTGTTTCAGTGCTATGTCTTCTCCTGAATCCTGATTGGAATGGATCATAAATGTCATGGGATGTCACTGTCAGGCGGGTTTCCAGTTGATTTGCAATCATTTTCTCAATAACTTTTCCTAGAAAAAGAAGGTTTGAAACCGGTCTGTAGTTGGTCATGCAGACGGGATCTAAATTAGATTTTTTAAGAAGAGGTCTAACAATTGCTTCCTTTTGGGGTCCAGGAAAAATGCCTGTCTGCAAAGAGCAATGAATAATTTTGCAAAGACAGGACCAATTATATCCATACACCCTATTAGAAGCTTGGTTGAGGCAGGGTCCAGATCACAGGTAGTGGGACGCAAAATCCAAGCAATGTCAGCAGTGTCCTTTACATCATTGGGTCAAATCTGGTCCATGAAGGGAGGTGGCTTACATTGGCAGTTTGGCACTCCTTTGATGGCACTGTGGAGATTCCAGCCTGGATGATATGCTTTAGGAAATAGTGACAGTAATGCACCATGGGCCCTCATTCCGAGTTGTTCGCTCGCTAGCTGCTTTTAGCAGCATTGCACACGCTAAGCCGCTGCCCTCTGGGAGTGTATCTTAGCATAGCAGAATTGCGAACGAAAGATTAGCAGAATTGCGAATAGAAATTTCTTAGCAGTTTCTGAGTAGCTCGAGACTTACTCCTACACTGTGATCAGTTCAGTCAGTTTCGGTCCTGGTTTGACGTCACAAACACACCCAGCGTTCGCCCAGACACTCCCCCGTTTCTCCAGCCACTCCCGCGTTTTTCCCTGAAACGCCTGCGTGTTTTCGCACACTCCCATAAAACGGCCAGTTTCCGCCCAGAAACACCCACTTCCTGTCAATCACACTCCGATCACCAGAACGATGAAAAATCTTCGTTAGGCCGTGAGTAAAATACCAAACTTTTGTGCTAATTTACTTGGCGCAGGCGCACTGCGAACATTGCGCATGCGCAGTTTGCGACTAATCGCTCCGTTGCGAAAAAAACTAACGAGCGAACAACTCGGAATGACCCCCCATGAACCCTCTTACGCTTCGGAGATGTTGCATGGAAGAATTATGTATTTCTGCCCCTGTTCAGAGCTTGAGATGATGTGATTGGCATCAGTAACATACTATATGTGGCTGGTTTGCGCTACACACAGGGCACAGACACTTGTGACCCACTTGTGCACATGTGGTAAACCATTTTCTTTTATGTGTAACAAACACATGGTATCAATTAAACTGCAAAAACCTCTCTAATACCCATCTCACTAAGTGCAATTCAGGTTCCGGTGCTTCTGTGGTGCATTCCACAAAGTACCGGTGCTCTGCACAAGTGCCGGACCCGTACTGTGCATGTGTAGTACGGATCTGGGATATCGGTCATGCTACAGCATTAGACTGTCAATGATTGACAGTCTGATCCCTGTGGGGCATGGAGGGCGACACCCCTCAAAAACAGAGGCGTGCCGCTGCTGTTATTGGGGAGGGATGAGGTCAGGATCTCTGTTAAAGTATGGTGACTTCCTGTCCACTTAGTATGACCTGTGGTGGATGGCTTGCTCTACCTAATGGGTCACACAGCTGACCGATGGAGACGCAAGTGATCCAATATTGCTTCCTAGGACGCAGCTCGGATCAGTAATGCATGCAGGAGCATGATGCCCCCACTCGCGCAGCATTACCATATTAGTGCTATGGCTGCTGCTTCCCTATAAACAGCAGCGATAGCTCCTCTGTCCTACTGCTCCTGAATCATCAGGACCTTTGTCAACAGAGAGTTCACAAACATTCAGGGTGGGATGTACTAACGGGAAAATGTGGGGTTTTACTAATTCCCTGCAGCCGGGTTTCCGATATGGCGGGAAACGCCACCCATCGCTGGCATTACCCTATAGAAACCTACGGGCTTCTTCATGCATCAGTGCTGTCAGTGGGCTCCGATCTGACACCTCGCGGCCTACGCATCACTGCGCATTCTAAGATGGACTCCCCGGTCGTAAGCATGGAAGTCCAGGGACCGGTGGCCATCGCAAAGGGCAGTTCCTCATTGTAAAGTGGTCTGTGTGGAAATCAGCACAGGACTCTGGAGAACTGCAGAAATGTGTGTTTATTACCTGTAAGTCATACAAAACAATGGCTGCTAGGGTTGCTACCTCCACCTAATTTCCTGGATTCTCCAGGATTTGGTGGCAACCCTCCAGGAGGCTTTTCCCGTCACCTGGATTCTCCAGGAATAAGGGGTCCCCGGGAGCACCAGCAGTGCTCCTTGGCAGCTGAGGAACTCAGTGAACTACAGTGACATTCTTGCGATATGATGACATCAAATCTCGCAAGACTGTGTTCAGAAGAGATGAGCGCCTGAAATTTTTCGGGTTTTGTGTTTTGGTTTTGGGTTCGGTTCCGCGGCCGTGTTTTGGGTTCGAACGCGTTTTGGCAAAGCCTCACCGAATTTTTTTTGTCGGATTCGGGTGTGTTTTGGATTCGGGTGTTTTTTTCAAAAAACACTAAAAAACAGCTTAAATCATAGAATTTGGGGGTCATTTTGATCCCAAAGTATTATTAACCTCAAAAACCATAATTTACACTCATTTTCAGTCTATTCTGAATACCTCACACCTCACAATATTATTTTTAGTCCTAAAATTTGCACCGAGGTCGCTGTGTGAGTAAGATAAGCGACCCTAGTGGCCGACACAAACACCGGGCCCATCTAGGAGTGGCACTGCAGTGTCACGCAGGATGTCCCTTCCAAAAAACCCTCCCCAAACAGCACATGACGCAAAGAAAAAAAGAGGCGCAATGAGGTAGCTGTGTGAGTAAGATTAGCGACCCTAGTGGCCGACACAAACACCGGGCCCATCTAGGAGTGGCACTGCAGTGTCACGCAGGATGGCCCTTCCAAAAAACCCTCCCCAAACAGCACATGACGCAAAGAAAAAAAGAGGCGCAATGAGGTAGCTGACTGTGTGAGTAAGATTAGCGACCCTAGTGGCCGACACAAACACCGGGCCCATCTAGGAGTGGCACTGCAGTGTCACGCAGGATGGCCCTTCCAAAAAACACTCCCCAAACAGCACATGACGCAAAGAAAAAAAGAGGCGCAATGAGGTAGTGTCACGAACCTCGGGCAGCGGCGACCGCGCTTGTCCCTGCGGGTGGCCTGGTCTGCCCGGCGCCTCTCTTCCCCTGTCAGTCTCCGGCTTCAGCGGCGGGTCGGCGCTGCTCTCCGGCGGCTTCCCGGAAGCAAGGGCGCCGCCATCACAAGCAAGGGCAAGGAGGCGGAGCAGGTCTGACGTCACCTGCCTGCTCCGCCAATCAGGCTAGGGCGGGGAATTTAAAATCAGATACCAGGCAGAGATCCGATGCCTGAGTATCTTCGTTTCTCCTGTGGAAGCTATGATCCAGAGCTCCCTCGTCCCTGCAAGCATCCTGTGCTTCCAAGCATCCTGTCCCTGCAAGCATCCTGTGCTTCCAAGCATCCTGTCCCTGCAAGCATCCTGTGCCTACAAGCAACCTGTGCTTCCAAGCATCCTGTGCCTACAAGCACCTCCGTGCCTCCAGTTACCTCCGTGTCTCCAAGCACCTCGTGCCTCCAAGCACCTCCGTGCCTCCAAGCACCTCCGTGCCTCCAAGCACCTCGTGCCTCCAAGCACCTCGTGCCTCCAAGCACCTCCGCGCCTCAAGCACCTCCGTGCCTCCAGTTACCTCCGTGCCTCCAGTTACCTCCGTGCCTCCAGTTACCTCCGTGCCTCCAAGCACCTCCGTGCCTCCAAGCACCTCGTGCCTCCAAGCACCTCGTGCCTCCAAGCACCTCCGCGCCTCAAGCACCTCCGTGCCTCCAGTTACCTCCGTGCCTCCAGTTACCTCCGTGCCTCCAGTTACCTCCGTGCCTCCAAGCACCTCCGTGCCTCCAAGCACCTCGTGCCTCCAAGCACCCCGTGCCTCCAAGCACCTCCGCGCCTCAAAGCACCTCCGTGCCTCCAGTTACCTCCGTGTCTCCAAGCACCTCGTGCCTCCAAGCACCTCGTCCCTCCAAACACCTCGGTGTCTCCAAACACCTCCGTGCCTCCAAGCACCTCCGTGCCTCCAAACACCTCCGTGCCTCCAAGGGTCTCCCAGCACTCCCTGTACTCCCAGTACCTCAGTGCCTTCAATACCACAGTGTCTCCAATATCTCAGTACCCCAGCCTTCATTATTTCTACAAGTCTTGTCTTACAGGAGACCTACAAGAATTCCTCTGGGCCTCCCGCCTGCCGTCTTAGTTCTGCATGAGGAAGACCTACATCCGGCCATCTCTACTACGACCCAGTGGCGGTTCCTCTTCCCGGTCATCGGAAGAAGCCCCGAGTCCACAACACTCCCAAACCAGGTCAGTGATAGTATACTCAGGCCACATGGACTCGGGGGATCGGAACACGGACTCTAGTGCCATCCAGAACCTGGCTTCTCGAGTGCAAAGTCAGGAAGCAGCACAAGGTCAGGTGATGCAGTACCTCCAGCAGTTGTCCGGGCGTCTGGATCAGATTCAGGCGTCTCTGGCCTCAGTAATTCCGGCTCCTGTTCCAGCAGTCGCACCAGTTGCCGTTGCCAGCAATGTTCAACCATCGGCCGGTGTCACTCCACGCCTTCAGTTGCCTACTCCGTCCCGCTATAATGGGAATCCCAAAAATTGTCGTGGTTTCTTGAACCAGTGCGAGGTACATTTCGAGCTACTTGCACACAACTTTCCTACAGACCGGTCCAAGGTAGCATATATTATTTCTCTGTTGGAAGGTTCTGCTTTGGATTGGGTGTCTCCATTATGGGAACGATCTGATCCCATGGTTTCCAACTACACCAACTTCATCTCGTCCTTTCGAAGGATTTTCGACGAGCCCGGCAGAATGACCACTGCTTCTTCCGATTTGCTCCGTGTTCGGCAGGGCGCCCGTTCCGTGGGCCAGTACGTGGTTCATTTCCAGACCATTGCTTCCGAACTACGCTGGAATAATGATGCCCTGAGAGCTGCCTTCTGGAACGGTCTTTCCGACCGGCTGAAAGACGAGCTGGTTACTAGAGATCTGCCGGATCCATTAGAAGATTTGATTTCCCTTTGCGTCAAGGTGGATCTTCGGATGCAGGAGCGTGGAAGAGAACGTAACCGTTCGGATCGTTCCAGGTTCCGGAATCCTACTCCTAGGCCGGTGGCCTCACCTAGCTCAGATGAGCCCATGCAAATTAACCGCTCCCGACTGTCTCCGGAAGAACGACAGCGTCGTCGTGAGGGTAAACTCTGCCTTTACTGTGGAGCCGCAGATCATTTTCTTAAATCTTGTAAAGTCCGTCCGGGAAACGGGCAGACCTAGCTTGTTCCGGAGGAGTCAAGCTGGGAGTTACGACAAAAGCTTCTCCAACTTCGGACTGCTTGCTTCCAGTAACTCTAGTCTCCAATTCAGTCTCCAGGTCTTGTGAAGCCCTATTGGATTCCGGAGCTGCAGGGAACTTCGTTTCTTCCTTCTGTGCCCAAAGTTTGGGTTTAAAGTTACGGCCTATCGAGCGGCCAATTTCACTGACGGCTATCAACGGGACTAGAATTTCCAAAGGTCTCATAATGTGGCGCACGGGGCCAGTTAAGCTGCGGGTCGGGGCTCTACATCAGGAAGATTTGGAACTCTTGGTAATCCCAGAAATGCCCCATGATCTGGTTCTTGGAATGCCTTGGCTGAAAAGTCATAACCCCCACATCGATTGGAAGTCGTCACAAATTCTGTCCTGGAGTTCCTTTTGTCACACTAATTGTCTTACTCCTGTTTGTCCGCTCCGTGTTACCTCCAAAACGGATGAAGAGCACATTCCGGAGGCATATCAAGGGTACAAGGACGTATTTTCGGAACAAGCTGCTGACCTGTTACCACCTCACAGGCCTTGGGACTGCCCTATTGACCTTGTCCCAGGGAAGACGCCACCTCGTGGTCGCACATATCCTCTGTCTCTTCCCGAGACTCAAGCCATGTCGGAGTATATTAAGTCCAATATGCTCAAGGGATTCATTCGCCCCTCTTCCTCCCCTGCTGGTGCAGGCTTCTTTTTCGTGAAGAAAAAGGACGGGGGGTTGAGACCATGCATCGACTACCGCGGCCTAAACGACATTACTATTAAGAATAAATACCCCTTGCCACTAATCACAGAGTTATTTGATAGGGTTCGTGGTGCCCGCATTTTTTCAAAACTCGACTTGAGAGGAGCTTATAATCTTATACGCATCCGAGAGGGGGATGAATGGAAGACTGCCTTTAATACCCGAGATGGGCATTACGAATACTTGGTGATGCCGTTTGGTCTTAGTAATGCTCCCGCGGTTTTCCAGGGATTCGTCAACGAAATCTTTCGTGATATGCTGTATCAGAGCGTTGTGGTATATCTGGACGACATACTGATTTTTTCCAAGAATCTTGTCGAACACAGGACTCAAGTCAAAGAGGTGCTACACCGTTTACAAGAGAATCATCTCTACGCCAAGCTTTCCAAATGTACCTTTGAAGTAACATCTATTCCGTTCCTCGGTTATGTCATCTCGGGGACGGAGCTTCGCATGGATCCGGAAAAGTTGTCGGCCATTCGTGATTGGACTCAGCCTCTTTCCCTGAAAGCAATACAAAGGTTCCTGGGCTTTGCGAACTACTACAGGAAATTCATTAAAGGTTTCTCCACCATTGTTGCACCCATTACTGCCCTGACGAGAAAGGGTTCTAATCCTAGTTTGTGGCCTCCGGAAGCCATTGTAGCTTTTTCTCGCTTAAAGTTAGCTTTCACGACGGCTCCAGTTCTCCAACAACCAAATTTCGAGGAACCCTTCTTCTTAGAAGTTGATGCATCTTCAGTCGGGGTGGGGGCTGTCCTCTCCCAGCATTCCTCTGATAAGAAATTACATCCGTGTGGCTTCCACTCTCGTAAATTCTCTCCAGCCGAACGAAATTACTCTATTGGAGACCAGGAACTCTTGGCAATCAAATCTGCCTTGGAAGAATGGAGATATCTTCTAGAAGGGGCTAAACATGTGTTTACCATCTACACGGATCACAAGAATTTACTGTACATCAAATCCGCACAATGTTTGAATCCTCGCCAGGCGAGATGGGCACTTTTCTTTTCCCGATTCTCGTTCATTATCAAGTACCGTGCCGGGACTCTCAATATTAAAGCAGATGCGCTTTCCCGTTCACAGGTTCCCACAGACGAGGATGAACCTCCGGAGCGGGGTTTAATTCTGAATCCAGTTTCTGTCTCTGCTGCTTTAACTACTCCAGCTCCTCCTCCTGGAAGAATGTCCGTACCAGCTAGATTCCGCCCAGGAATACTACGGTGGGTCCATAACTCCAAGTTTTCCGGTCATCCCGGCGCTCAGAAGATGTACAAGTTTCTGCAAAGGTCTTACTGGTGGAACACCATGAGGAAGGATGTACAAGATTGCGTTAATTCATGTCCCCAATGTACACAACATAAATCTCCTCGTCTGCCTCCTGCAGGGTTACTTCGTCCTCTGCCTATCCCTGTGAGACCCTGGACTCACATTTCCATGGACTTCATCACTGACTTGCCCTGTTCCAAGGGTTGCAACACCGTTTGGGTTATCGTTGACCGTTTTTCGAAGATGGCACACTTTGTGCCCTTGACTGGTCTTCCGACAGCACCGAAACTGGCTCTATTGTTTATCCGAGAACATTTTCGTTTGCATGGGTTGCCACAAGAGATTGTTTCTGACCGTGGAGTACAGTTCACCGCCAGGTTTTGGAAAGCCCTTTGTTCAACTCTACACATTAAACTTAAGTTTTCGTCGGCTTATCATCCCCAAACAAATGGACAAACGGAACGAGTCAATCAAGATCTAGAGACTTTTCTTCGGTTGTATCTCTCTCCTTCACAGGACAACTGGGTGGAGTTGTTGCCTTGGGCGGAGTTTGCCCATAACCATTTGTTTCATTCTTCCACTGGGGAATCACCATTTTTCGTCAACTACGGGTTCCATCCCCGTGTTCCGGAATTTCCAAGCCTTCCGATAATAGAGGTTCCTGCTGTAGCGTCCACTCTACGACACTTTGGACAAATTTGGAGAAAGGTTCATGCTAATCTTAAGCAGGTTTCTGTTCGGTACAAGTTCTTTGCAGATAAGAAACGGCAAGCCGCACCTCAATATAAAGTTGGGGACAGGGTATGGCTGTCCACACGGAATCTCCGGTTGAAGGTGCCCACCATGAAATTCGCTCCAAGGTTCATCGGTCCTTACCCTGTGCTACAAGTCTTAAATCCTGTGGTCTGTAAACTGGGTTTGCCTGCCCATCTTCGCATACCTAACGCCTTCCATGTTTCTCTACTCCGTCCCCTCATACTGAATCGATTCCACTCAGCACTCCCAAGGCCAACGTCCGTAGTGGCAGAAGCTGGAGCGGAGTTTGAAATCAAAGCTATTCTGGACTCTCGTTATCTTCATAAAAAATTACAGTACTTGGTGGACTGGAAGGGTTATGGACCTGAGGAGAGAAGTTGGATTGGGGCTACTGAAGTAACGGCTCCTCGTCTGATTCGGATCTTCCACTCCAGACATCCGACTAAGCCCGGGAAGTGTCCAGGGGCCACTCCTGGAGGAGGGGGTACTGTCACGAACCTCGGGCAGCGGCGACCGCGCTTGTCCCTGCGGGTGGCCTGGTCTGCCCGGCGCCTCTCTTCCCCTGTCAGTCTCCGGCTTCAGCGGCGGGTCGGCGCTGCTCTCCGGCGGCTTCCCGGAAGCAAGGGCGCCGCCATCACAAGCAAGGGCAAGGAGGCGGAGCAGGTCTGACGTCACCTGCCTGCTCCGCCAATCAGGCTAGGGCGGGGAATTTAAAATCAGATACCAGGCAGAGATCCGATGCCTGAGTATCTTCGTTTCTCCTGTGGAAGCTATGATCCAGAGCTCCCTCGTCCCTGCAAGCATCCTGTGCTTCCAAGCATCCTGTCCCTGCAAGCATCCTGTGCTTCCAAGCATCCTGTCCCTGCAAGCATCCTGTGCCTACAAGCAACCTGTGCTTCCAAGCATCCTGTGCCTACAAGCACCTCCGTGCCTCCAGTTACCTCCGTGTCTCCAAGCACCTCGTGCCTCCAAGCACCTCCGTGCCTCCAAGCACCTCCGTGCCTCCAAGCACCTCGTGCCTCCAAGCACCTCGTGCCTCCAAGCACCTCCGCGCCTCAAGCACCTCCGTGCCTCCAGTTACCTCCGTGCCTCCAGTTACCTCCGTGCCTCCAGTTACCTCCGTGCCTCCAAGCACCTCCGTGCCTCCAAGCACCTCGTGCCTCCAAGCACCTCGTGCCTCCAAGCACCTCCGCGCCTCAAGCACCTCCGTGCCTCCAGTTACCTCCGTGCCTCCAGTTACCTCCGTGCCTCCAGTTACCTCCGTGCCTCCAAGCACCTCCGTGCCTCCAAGCACCTCGTGCCTCCAAGCACCCCGTGCCTCCAAGCACCTCCGCGCCTCAAAGCACCTCCGTGCCTCCAGTTACCTCCGTGTCTCCAAGCACCTCGTGCCTCCAAGCACCTCGTCCCTCCAAACACCTCGGTGTCTCCAAACACCTCCGTGCCTCCAAGCACCTCCGTGCCTCCAAACACCTCCGTGCCTCCAAGGGTCTCCCAGCACTCCCTGTACTCCCAGTACCTCAGTGCCTTCAATACCACAGTGTCTCCAATATCTCAGTACCCCAGCCTTCATTATTTCTACAAGTCTTGTCTTACAGGAGACCTACAAGAATTCCTCTGGGCCTCCCGCCTGCCGTCTTAGTTCTGCATGAGGAAGACCTACATCCGGCCATCTCTACTACGACCCAGTGGCGGTTCCTCTTCCCGGTCATCGGAAGAAGCCCCGAGTCCACAACACTCCCAAACCAGGTCAGTGATAGGTAGCTGACTGTGTGAGTAAGATTAGCGACCCTAGTGGCCGACACAAACACCGGGCCCATCTAGGAGTGGCACTGCAGTGTCACGCAGGATGTCCCTTCCAAAAAACCCTCCCCAATCAGCACATGATGCAAAGAAAAAGAAAAGAAAAAAGAGGTGCAAGATGGAATTGTCCTTGGGCCCTCCCACCCACCCTTATGTTGTATAAACAAAACAGGACATGCACACTTTAACCAACCCATCATTTCAGTGACAGGGTCTGCCACACGACTGTGACTGATATGACGGGTTGGTTTGGACCCCCCCCAAAAAAGAAGCAATTAATCTCTCCTTGCACAAACTGGCTCTACAGAGGCAAGATGTCCACCTCATCTTCACCCTCCGATATATCACCGTGTACATCCCCCTCCTCACAGATTATCAATTCGTCCCCACTGGAATCCACCATCTCAGCTCCCTGTGTACTTTGTGGAGGCAATTGCTGCTGGTCAATGTCTCCGCGGAGGAATTGATTATAATTCATTTTAATGAACATCATCTTCTCCACATTTTCTGGATGTAACCTCGTACGCCGATTGCTGACAAGGTGAGCGGCGGCACTAAACACTCTTTCGGAGTACACACTTGTGGGAGGGCAACTTAGGTAGAATAAAGCCAGTTTGTGCAAGGGCCTCCAAATTGCCTCTTTTTCCTGCCAGTATAAGTACGGACTGTGTGACGTGCCTACTTGGATGCGGTCACTCATATAATCCTCCACCATTCTATCAATGTTGAGAGAATCATATGCAGTGACAGTAGACGACATGTCCGTAATCGTTGTCAGGTCCTTCAGTCCGGACCAGATGTCAGCATCAGCAGTCGCTCCAGACTGCCCTGCATCACCGCCAGCGGGTGGGCTCGGAATTCTGAGCCTTTTCCTCGCACCCCCAGTTGCGGGAGAATGTGAAGGAGGAGATGTTGACAGGTCGCGTTCCGCTTGACTTGACAATTTTGTCACCAGCAAGTCTTTCAACCCCAGCAGACTTGTGTCTGCCGGAAAGAGAGATCCAAGGTAGGCTTTAAATCTAGGATCGAGCACGGTGGCCAAAATGTAGTGCTCTGATTTCAACAGATTGACCACCCGTGAATCCTTGTTAAGCGAATTAAGGGCTGCATCCACAAGTCCCACATGCCTAGCGGAATCGCTCCGTGTTAGCTCCTCCTTCAATGTCTCCAGCTTCTTCTGCAAAAGCCTGATGAGGGGAATGACCTGACTCAGGCTGGCAGTGTCTGAACTGACTTCACGTGTGGCAAGTTCAAAGGGCATCAGAACCTTGCACAACGTTGAAATCATTCTCCACTGCACTTGAGACAGGTGCATTCCACCTCCTATATCGTGCTCAATTGTATAGGCTTGAATGGCCTTTTGCTGCTCCTCCAACCTCTGAAGCATATAGAGGGTTGAATTCCACCTCGTTACCACTTCTTGCTTCAGATGATGGCAGGGCAGGTTCAGTAGTTTTTGGTGGTGCTCCAGTCTTCTGTACGTGGTGCCTGTACGCCGAAAGTGTCCCGCAATTTTTCGGCCACCGACAGCATCTTTTGCACGCCCCTGTCGTTTTTTAAAAAATTCTGCACCACCAAATTCAAGGTATGTGCAAAACATGGGACGTGCTGGAATTTGCCCATATTTAATGCACACACAATATTGCTGGCGTTGTCCGATGCCACAAATCCACAGGAGAGTCCAATTGGGGTAAGCCATTCCGCGATGATCTTCCTCAGTTGCCGTAAGAGGTTTTCAGCTGTGTGCGTATTCTGGAAACCGGTGATACAAAGCGTAGCCTGCCTAGGAAAGAGTTGGCGTTTGCGAGATGCTGCTACTGGTGCCGCCGCTGCTGTTCTTGCGGCGGGAGTCCATACATCTACCCAGTGGGCTGTCACAGTCATATAGTCCTGACCCTGCCCTGCTCCACTTGTCCACATGTCCGTGGTTAAGTGGACATTGGGTACAGCTGCATTTTTTAGGACACTGGTGACTCTTTTTCTGAGGTCTGTGTACATTTTCGGTATCGCCTGCCTAGAGAAATGGAACCTAGATGGTATTTGGTACCGGGGACACAGTACCTCCAACAAGTCTCTAGTTGGCTCTGCAGTAATGATGGATACCGGAACCACGTTTCTCACCACCCAGGATGCCAAGGCCTCAGTTATCCGCTTTGCAGTAGGATGACTGCTGTGATATTTCATCTTCCTCGCAAAGGACTGTTGAACAGTCAATTGCTTACTGGAAGTAGTACAAGTGGGCTTACGACTTCCCCTCTGGGATGACCATCGACTCCCAGCGGCAACAACAGCAGCGCCAGCAGCAGTAGGCGTTACACGCAAGGATGCATCGGAGGAATCCCAGGCAGGAGAGGACTCGTCAGAATTGCCAGTGACATGGCCTGCAGGACTATTGGCATTCCTGGGGAAGGAGGAAATTGACACTGAGGGAGTTGGTGGGGTGGTTTGCGTGAGCTTGGTTACAAGAGGAAGGGATTTACTGGTCAGTGGACTGCTTCCGCTGTCACCCAAAGTTTTTGAACTTGTCACTGACTTATTATGAATGCGCTGCAGGTGACGTATAAGGGAGGATGTTCCGAGGTGGTTAACGTCCTTACCCCTACTTATTACAGCTTGACAAAGGGAACACACGGCTTGACACCTGTTGTCCGCATTTCTGGTGAAATACCTCCACACCGAAGAGCTGATTTTTTTGGTATTTTCACCTGGCATGTCAACGGCCATATTCCTCCCACGGACAACAGGTGTCTCCCCGGGTGCCTGACTTAAACAAACCACCTCACCATCAGAATCCTCCTGGTCAATTTCCTCCCCAGCGCCAGCAACACCCATATCCTCCTCATCCTGGTGTACTTCAACACTGACATCTTCAATCTGACTATCAGGAACTGGACTGCGGGTGCTCCTTCCAGCACTTGCAGGGGGCGTGCAAATGGTGGAAGGCGCATGCTCTTCACGTCCAGTGTTGGGAAGGTCAGGCATCGCAACCGACACAATTGGACTCTCCTTGTGGATTTGGGATTTCGAAGAATGCACAGTTCTTTGCTGTGCTGCTTTTGCCAGCTTGAGTCTTTTCATTTTTCTAGCGAGAGGCTGAGTGCTTCCATCCTCATGTGAAGCTGAACCACTAGCCATGAACATAGGCCAGGGCCTCAGCCGTTCCTTGCCACTCCGTGTGGTAAATGGCATATTGGCAAGTTTACGCTTCTCCTCCGACAATTTTATTTTAGGTTTTGGAGTCCTTTTTTTTCTGATATTTGGTGTTTTGGATTTGACATGCTCTGTACTATGACATTGGGCATCGGCCTTGGCAGACGACGTTGCTGGCATTTCATCGTCTCGGCCATGACTAGTGGCAGCAGCTTCAGCACGAGGTGGAAGTGGATCTTGATCTTTCCCTAATTTTGGAACCTCAACATTTTTGTTCTCCATATTTTAATAGGCACAACTAAAAGGCACCTCAGGTAAACAATGGAGATGGATACTAGTATACAATTATGGACTGCCTGCCGACTGCAGACACAGAGGTAGCCACAGCCGTGAACTACCGTACTGTACTGTGTCTGCAGCTAATATAGACTGGTTGATAAAGAGAAGATGTCTATGTAACTATGTATGTATAAAGAAGACTGAAAAAAATCCACGGTTAGGTGGTATACAATTATGGACGGACTGCCTGCCGAGTGCAGACACAGAGGTAGCCACAGCCGTGAACTACCGTACTGTACTGTGTCTGCAGCTAATATAGACTGGTTGATAAAGAGAAGATGTCTATGTAACTATGTATGTATAAAGAAGAATGAAAAAAAACCACGGTTAGGTGGTATACAATTATGGACGGACTGCCTGCCGAGTGCAGACACAGAGGTAGCCACAGCCGTGAACTACCGTACTGTACTGTGTCTGCAGCTAATATAGACTGGTTGATAAAGAGAAGATGTCTATGTAACTATGTATGTATAAAGAAGAATGAAAAAAATCCACGGTTAGGTGGTATTACAATTATGGACGGACTGCCTGCCGAGTGCAGAGACACAGAGGTAGCCACAGCCGTGAACTACCGTACTGTGTCTGCTGCGACTGGATGATAAATGATATAAAAAATATATATATATCACTACTGCAGCCGGACAGGTATATATTATATATTATATAATGACGGACCTGCTGGACACTGTCTGTCAGCAGAATGAGTTTTATTTTTATAGAATAAAAAAAAAAAAACACACAAGTGAAGTCACACGACGAGTGTTTAACTTTTTCAGGCAATCACAATATAAGTATACTACTAACTATACTGGTGGTCAGTGTGGTCAGGTCACTGGTCAGTCACACTGGCAGTGGCACTCCTGCAGCAAAAGTGTGCACTGTTTAATTTTAATATAATATGTACTCCTGGCTCCTGCTATAACCTATAACTGGCACTGCAGTAGTGCTCCCCAGTCTCCCCCACAATTATAAGCTGTGTGAGCTGAGCAGTCAGACAGATATATATAATATTATATATAGATAATAGATGATGCAGCACACTGGCCTGAGCCTGAGCAGTGCACACAGATATGGTATGTGACTGAGTCACTGTGTGCTGTGTATCGCTTTTTTCAGGCAGAGAACGGATTATAAAGTAAACTGCACTGTCCTCACTAGTAAACTCTCTCCACTCAGTCTCTACACTTCTACAGTAACAGTACTCCTCCTAGTCAGCTCCAGTAAATCTCTCTCAGTCTCTTATAATCTAAATGGAGAGGACGCCAGCCACGTCCTCTCCCTATCAATCTCAATGCACGTGTGAAAATGGCGGCGACGCGCGGCTCCTTATATAGAATCCGAGTCTCGCGATAGAATCCGAGCCTCGCGAGAATCCGACAGCGTCATGATGACGTTCGGGCGCGCTCGGGTTAACCGAGCAAGGCGGGAAGATCCGAGTCGCTCGGACCCGTGAAAAAAAACATGAAGTTCTGGCGGGTTCGGATTCAGAGAAACCGAACCCGCTCATCTCTAGTGTTCAGCCCAGACTGAGCCGAAGCTGCCGTGACTCTACCATCGGCAGCTCTTCCTCAGCGTTTCCCCAGGCTGTGGTGGTGAAGTAACTCCGGCCCGGCTCATGTGAGAAGAGCGACGAGAGCTGACAGACATGTCACACATATATTTATAATATAATGAGCATGCATGAAACAAATAGAGGCTCAAGTTATATATAGATATATGTATATTTTTTAATCACTACCTTTTAGTAGTGCATTTGTTTGTTTAAACTGATGAAGCTTTGATATTGATTAGGTTGTGTGTAACACTTCCACTTCCATGGTTCTTCCCTCTTTCACACCATCTAGTTTTAAGGCACCAAATGCCTGTAATTTATCCAAGTGGCGACTATTATTTATTTATTTATTTACTTACTTATGTATTTATTACCAGTTATTTATATAGCGCACACATATTCCGCAGCGCTTTACAGAGAATACTTGGCCATTCGTATCAGTCCCTGCCCCAGTGGAGCTTACACTCTATATTCCCTACCACATGTACACACAGACACATTCACACTAGGGTTAATTTTGTTGGGATCCAGTTAACCTATCAGTATATTTTTGGATTGTGGGAGGAAACCGGAGTACCCGGAGGACACCCACACAAGTACGGGGAGAATATACAAACTCCACAGTTAGGGCCATGGTGGGAATCAAACCCATGACCTCAGTGCTGTGAGGCAGTAATGCTAACCATTACACCATCCGTACTGCCCTAAAAAAAATCCTATGTATATAGATACACTGTTCCATTTAGATTGTTTGTACGCGAAATATTTTATAAATATGGTACATCATTGTATTTACATGAACATTGCTGGGTGCCGTGGGGGGTGTTGGGATTGGGGGGGTGGATCTCTAGGAATCTATGATGCATGAGGTGGCAACCCTAATGTCTGCAGCAGCACTTCCTATATAACAAAACTTCCTTTGTAACAAACACTTCCTGTATGACAAGTGTCTAGCACTTATGCAATCCACATACAGCATACTTCTACACTAATCATCCGCTATATGCGTTAGCTATTCACCACCCGCAAATAATATGGTTTTCCCTGGCATATTCTGTAGTATACTGTATGCATTTTTTCCCACCTGCATACGCTCTCAGTTAGCCAAACACATCGTCCCTGTGGTTAACCAATGCTAAAATGCCCTCATCCCGTTTGTTATGCCCATCCAGAGGCAGGCAGGTGTAAGTTGCAGAATTCTACATTGGCGCATAGACCCATTGTGTCATACCACGAAGACTTGCGATCTGTTACTGGCCAGCCTGCCTCCGAATGTCCTGTGGATGATTCCACTGCTATTCTCCGGGTCTTGTTACTGTTATCTGTGCACCCTGATTCTCCCTGCGGTCACCCTATGGTGTGTCCCACCACCTCCTCAGGCTGCTGGGCGCTGCCATGTTGGAAAGGATCAGCTGATTACTTTCTCACCAACTGCAAGGCCAGAATCACTCTGCTGACTCCCTCAACCAATCACAGCACAGCAGAGGGGATAAAAGCACTTGCCAGTTCCCCAGCAAGTCACCAGAACAACGTTGCTGCTCAGCTGCATCTCAGGTTCCAGACTCCTGAGTTCAGTACCTGTTCCCAGAAGCTCTTTACCGCTGCATTGGATAACTACATGTTCCAGCCTGCTCCTGTGTTCAGCCTGAATTTCAGCTTTATTCCAGCAGTTTGCAGTAATCCTAGCAAAGTCTTCAATCTATGAACACTGCTGGCTTCCTACTTAATGAGTTCCACTCCAGCTGGTTCCAGTCTAGTCCAGTTGCATTGTCAGTTCCAGCCTGACTCCAGTTCCACGTCAGCCTGTTCCAGTCCGTTCCAGTTGTATTGTCAGTCCCAGTCTGACTGTAGCTCCGATCAAGTCCAATCCAGTTACAACTACTAGTTCCAGACTTATTCCAGAACACTCTTCAGCTTATACTAGCACTGAGCCTTATCTAATTTGCTTCTCACAGTAGACAGTTCTACTTCCTGTATCCAGCTCTCGGGTTCTACTGAGCCACGGCCAGAGTCATCCTCGGTACACGAGAATCTCCTGACGTGACACACTGCTCTGGAGATGTGCGGCATACACTTTTCAGGTTTTGTGTTTTGGTTTTGGATCTGGATCCCCGCTCGTGTTTTGGATCTGGATTGGTTTTGCCAAAACCACCCTTTCGGGTTTTGGTTTTGGATCTGGATGATTTTTGAAAAAAGCATAAAAACAGCTAAAATCACAGAATTTGGGGGTAATTTTGACCCTACGGTATTATTAACCTCAATAACAATCATTTCCACTCATTTCCAGTCTATTCTGAATACCTCACACCTCACAATGGGGGTCATTCCGAGTTGATCGCTCGCTAGCAGTTTTTAGCAGCCGTGCAAACGCTATGCTGCCGCCCACTGGGGAGTGTATTTTTGTATTTTAGCTTAGCAGAAGTGCAAACGCATGTGCAGCCGAGCTCTGCAAAAAAAGTTTGTGCAGTTTCAGAGTAGCTCTGAACCTACTCAGTGCTTGCGATCACTTCAGCCTATTCGTGTCTGGATTTGACGTCATACACCCGCCCAGCAAACGCCCAGCCACACCTGCGTTTTTTTCAGACACGTCTGCGTTTTTGCAAACACTGCCTGAAAATGGTCAGTTGACACCCAGAAATGCCCCCTTCCTGTCAATCTTCTTGCGGCCGTCAGTGCGACTGAAAACTTTGCTAGAACCTGTGCACAACCACAACGGACTTTGTACCCGTACGACGCGCGTGCGCATTGCAGCCCAAACGCATGCGCAGAAATGCCATTTTTCAGCCTGATCGCTGCGCTGCGAACAACGGCAGCTAGCGATCAACTCGGAATGACCCCCAATATTGTTTTTAGTCCAAAAGGTTGCACCGAGGTCGCTGGATGACTAAGCTAAGCAACACAAGTGTGCGGCACAAACACCTGGCTTATCTAGGAGTGGCACTGCAGTGGCAGACAGGATGGCAGTTTAAAAAAAAAAAAAAGCCCCAAAGAGCACATAATGCAAAGCAAAAAAAGAAGTGCAACGAGGTCGCTGGATGACTACGCTAAGCGACACAAGTGGGCGGCTCAAACACCTGGACCAACTAGGAGTGGCACTGTAGTGGCAGACAGAATGACAGTTTTAAAAACTAGGCCCCAAAGAGCACATAATGCAAAGAAAAATAAGAGGTGCAAGATGGAATTGTCTTGGGTCCTCCCACCGACCCTTATGTTGTTTAAACAGGACATGCACAGTTTAATAAACCCATCATTTCAGCGACAGTTGGTCCCCCTGGAAAAAGCTTGCCAAGTTCTCCAAATCATAGCTAGCTACAAACATACCATCTCCATATTTGATGACTTTTCACATTATGAGAAGAGGCAAGAGGAAGAGGACAGTGTAAAGAAGGTGAATACAAATTAGAGAGGCACATACAATCAGGAACAACACACAGGCTTTCACCCCCACTCCTATATTGGTGTGGAACAAAAAGGACTTCAACCAAGCAAATATATAAGTATTAATTACCACATTACTGGTCAAACTGAAAAACTAGGGGCCAAAGCCTCCAAAATTGTACTCTCGGATTTAATGCTGGGATGCAAATAAACCGGTGTATACCACAGGATCAAGATTGGATATTTTCCCCTCCATGGAGTTTGGAGACTTATTTTGTGAAAATCTCAAGGATTTCTTTTTTTTCCATTTCTTTATTGCATTTTTATTTACTTATTTTGTGACAGATAAATTATTTATTTTATTCACAGCTCCCAGTTCCACGCATGTGAGCATACCTGTGTGTCCCAGTTACACGCATGTGAGCATACCTGTTTGTCTTGTTTATTTTATTCAGATTTTATTTTTAAATAAAGCAGCCCCTTAGATGTTTTAGCAGCCCCTCCCGAGCCCCCACAGCAGCCCCGGATGGGGTAAGTTGAGTTCAGGTGGGTTCGGTAAAATAATAAGCACGCCTGTGCAGTAAATGTTTTTGTTATTGAGCTCCTGCCCTAGTGGAGCTTACCACTCTACAGTCCAAACTCATTTCATACTATAGTAGGACTGTGGGAGGAAGCAATGCTAACCTCTGTGCCCACAGCATGCCTCAGTCTGGCAAGCCAGACATCTTCCTGACTGTAAGCTACCATGATATTCCATACTAGGCCTTATTCAGTAACTGTTTGTGCCTCACATGAGCTCCTGGCCCATCTAGTGCTGCAGTGCAATGGAAAGCTGATGCAATGCAAGATCACTGAAATTCTGTTCTTCTAACACAGCAAGGTCTTGGGATATCCCTACGCAGCCCTTAGGAAAAGAAGATCCCTGTACAACAAATGCGCATCTTCTAAATAATCCCAAAATGTGTAGCATCAATAATAAATCAAATTTAAGGTTGACTAACTGGAGCCATTCATTTGAGTGAGTCCCTAACATGAAATAATTGAGAAGAACCTCTCTCTAATGCTCCGGCAGAAAATATCACTTTTACCTCTCCGGCAGATCCGCTGGATTATGATTCAGTCTCTTCTGAGTCACACTGACTTTGGCCACAAATGTGGTCTCTCCCCACTTCATTTGAAAACACTTCGTCCATTTCCACCTTTGCGGCTAGTTTTCACAAATCTGTTTGTAATGTTGAAGCTTGTTTCATATCTGCTCTAGGCTTTCATTTAAACCTATAATCAGGGTTCCGGGTGCATGGAGTGAGCAGCGCGTCTCACAGCTCTCCTCCGTCCCCGGCTCTTATAATACTTTTACAAGGCTAATTAGCCTCCAATCTCCCCTGCACACCTCTTCTTGCTCCACCTGCACCGCATGATGGACAAATTTGTCACAGCCAGCCAGCCGGCGCGATCGCAGCAGCAAACGCTGCGCCAGGTGAAACGGAGCTCAGATCCTGTAATGGCGCCTGGCACGGAGACGCAGGAGGCTTCTCCGGTTTCAAAGAAACCGACAACTGAATCATTAGATGCTGACAAGGCCTCCACTCAGAGACACCATGACTCCCCCCTTTGCTATGGGGATCTAGTAGAAGCAATTACCTCAACTGTAGGTCCGCTACTCTCAAAAGCGGTAAGTGACATTTCTTCTCAAATACAGCAGCTAAACATCAGGGTTTCCACCGCAGAGAACAGGATAGGATCAATCGCACATAATTTGGCTGATTATCAAGGCGCTGTAAAACGGCTGGAAAAGGAAAATTATGCTATTACTAATCGCCTAGAAGAAATCGAAAATCGCTCTAGGCGCAACAATATTAGGGTGGTGGGTCTTCCTGAGTCATTCAAGGGCCAATCCCTGGAACAATTTGTGAAAACTACTCTACCGCAACTTTTGGGAATAAATGATCTATGTAAAGATATGGTTGTTGAAAGAGTTCACCGTATAGGCCCACCCCCTCGCTCTACGGATACCCGTCCCAGGGTTACCATATTCAAGTGCCTAAGCTACACACACAAACTGGAAATCTGGAGAGCTTCCAGGAAACAGCCTGTTATTAAATGGGAAGGCTTAACGTTGCGTCTTTTCCAAGACTTCTCAGTAGAATCAACCAAAGCACGAAGAGCCTTCTCGCCGATATGTTCACGCCTAATTGCTGAAAAGCAGAAATTCGCCCTGATTTATCCAGCCAAACTGCGCATTTTTGATAAAGACAAGCACTTTGATTTCATGTCCCCTGACGATGCAGCTGATTTCCTTTGTGATAAAACAAAATCCTCTGAGGATGATATATCTGATAGGTCTTAATAGCTTAATCTTTTAGCTACATACAGGTTACTTCAGGGTGCCCTCCCTCTTTTTCGGGGAAGTTTATGTATAGGGATACGAAATACACATACCATTACATCCCATCCCTGACCAACATGGGGAGATTTTCTGGACCTATAACCGGGGATGTTGGGAGCTATGCTCTGGGTTATAGTTGTTATAGTTTTGTTTCTACATTGATTGTTCAGAGAAATTTTGAAATTGTCTGGAAGTGACATGTTACTCTTGTATTTGCATATGACGTGCATAGTATGGCACGTCTATTCTTTCTTGTTATATGTTTGTTTGTCTCCCCCTCCCTCCTGTGTTCTCCTCCCCCCCTCCCCCTGCTCTCTTCTTTTTCTCACAGCATCCTCACATTTCGATACTGAGGTAGGATATATGCTTTTTCTACATACTCTCGATGACCTCACTTAAGGTAGGATCCCTGAATGTGGGTGGCATCAATTCTCCTGCAAAACGCAGGAAAATATTGGTATATTGTAACAAACTGAAATTAGACCTGGTATTTATTCAGGAAGCACATTTAATTAATTCGGAAATGTTGAAGCTTCAAATGCTAGGCTGGAAACTGGTAGCTTCTTCCCCATATACCTCGAAGGCCAGGGGAGTTGTGATATTAATTAAACGTAGTATACCCCTCACAATTTCCAAGATTATTACAGATCCTGAAGGTAGATTTGTTATAGCCCATGTCTCATTGTTTTCATCCCCATATGTCCTCTGTAATGTATATGCACCCACAGTCTACAACAAACAATTTTTCTTACAGCTGATTTCCACATTGACACCTCTTCTCCATGAACCCCTGATGGTGTGTGGGGATTTCAATCTTATTTCGGATAGGCACCTAGATAGATCCACTACTCCTAAACACCCCTGCTCATTACCTAAATTTGGAGTACCCTATTTGATTTCCCGTTTGCTGCTGGTAGATATTTGGCGAGCTTTGAATCCTACTTTAAAAGAATATACTTGTCTATCGGCCGCCCACCACTCCTTGTCTAGGATAGACTACTTGCTTCTCTCACAGACCCTGTTCACTAGAGCTTCCTCAGTCCATATAGAACCGATTTCGGTGTCTGATCATTCCCTATTGAGGTTTGAGTTGCACATCTCTTCGGAGAGGTCGACTCAATTCTCCTGGCGCTTTCCCTCTCACCTCCAAGCTTCCCCTGATTTTAGAGAGATGTTGTCTGACAGCTGGAAAAAATTCTCGAGTACTAATGAAACACATGCGGCTTTAGACCCACCCCTTTTCTGGCAAACAGCTAAAGCAGTTTTAAGAGGGGATATTATCTCCTATGTGGCTAAACTTAATAAGTCCTATACTGCTTCTTATCTCCACCTTCAACAGAACTTGTCTGCGGCCTATGTAGATCTAAGTAGATCACACACTACAGATAACAAGTTGAAATATGATATAGCCAAAACGCATTTTGACGAATATCTCACTAGACAAGGTAATAAATATTTTTATAGTGTCAATTTTAAATATCATAGATTTGGGAATAAGACTGGAAAATTGCTTACAAATATTTTGAAGGGTACAAGATCTTCCGCAGCAGTCCATCCCTTACGTTATCCAGACGGGTCCTACACATCCACCAATAAACAGATAGCGCATCTTATCAAAGATTTTTACTCCTCCCTTTACTCCCCTCCGATTAGAGAGGATTCAAATACCCTAAACCAATCCTCCTCAGAGACACCCCCTTGGCATGATATACCTTTTCCCCAACTTACTAATGACGCGAAATACAATTTGGCATTACCTGTCACGCATGAAGAGGTTTCTGCTGTTATTAAGTCTATGCAGACGTCAAAAGCCCCGGGTCCGGATGGATTTAGCGGGAGCTTTTATAAACTGATGCATTCAGACATTTTGGATTCGCTAGTTTCTGCTTTTAACCACATGCTAAAATCCGGGTCTGTACCTTTATACTTCAATGCAGCGTATATCCGAATTTTGCCTAAGCCAAACAGAGATCTATGCCTACCTACTTCCTATAGGCCCATCTCCTTACTTGATTCAGATTACAAGATATTAGCCAAAATTCTGGCGGACAGACTCAAAAAAGTTTTGCCTCTAATTATTCACCCTGACCAAACCGGATTTATAGCAGGTAGGCAGTCGGTCCTTAATGTCAGAAAAGTGGTATCAGCAGTACAACATCTCCAACTTTCCTCAGGCATTGCCCCTCCGGGAGTAGTTATGTCATTAGACGCAGAAAAGGCCTTTGACCTTGTTCTCTGGCCTCATTTATTTTGCACAATGGAACGTTTTGGAATTCCCCCTATGTACATCTCCTATATTAAGATGTTGTACACAAACCCTATTTCCCAAATCATGTGTAATGGCCAATTCTCTGACTGGTTCACCTTGCATAGAGGCACGAGACAGGGATGCCCCCTGTCTCCTCTCCTCTTTGCAATAGCTATAGAACCCCTGGCTATCATGTTACGAGACTCCACGGGCTTTAGGGGTATTCGCATTTCCGATTATGAGCTAAAAGTGTCTCTTTTCGCAGATGACATGCTCCTCTTCATTTCAGACCCTTTACACTCCATTCCGGTAATCATGTCCATAATTACGAGTTTTGGTAAGATTTCGGGTTACAGGGTAAATGTCGAAAAATCAGAAATATTGCCCTTAGGCTCTTACTCCCTTGACCTCTCCTCTTCCCCGGTGTTCTCTGAATTTAAGATTAATTCCACCCAATTGAAATACTTGGGAATTTTTATCTCTAATACGATAGATAAATTATACCAAGCAAACTTCTCCCCCCTAGTAAGCAAAATCGCTACGTTAATGACCTCTTGGAACTCTCTCCCTCTCTCGCTGATGGGTAGGGCTGCTGCGGTCAAGACTGTTATTTTTCCTAAATTATTTTACGCAATTCAAATGCTCCCCATTGCTCTGAGAAACAGAGACATTCTTACGATTAACGCCTCTGTCTCAAATTTTTTATGGAACGGCAAGAGATCTAGAATTGCTCTCTCCAAACTCATGTTACCTAAACACCAAGGGGGACAGGGCATCCCAGATTTTGCGGCTTACACTTTAGCAGTATTTTATCGATATGCCAGCGACTGGCTCCTTGATACTTCCACATTTACAGATGTTGGGTTGGATAAGGCCTTATTCCACCCCTATTCCCCGTCAGCGCTGCTTCACCTCAAATCTAGTGAGATACCGAAAAATATATGCACCCACGTGATATTTCAAGACACTTACATTTCCTGGGTAAAACTACATAAAAAACTTCATAGGGATTATAGATTCTCCCCTTACCTTCCCCTTTGGGGTAACCCAAACTTTCCTCCCTCCCTTCACAACCCTTCTTTTCAGGTTTGGAAACATAAAGGGATTGCTCTGGTGAACAGAGTCTTTGACCCGGGAGGCAATATCCTCTCTTTTGCAGAATTACAGCAACAATACTTTCTACCTAATACGATGTTCTACCTATATCTCCAGGTTAGACATTACATACAGTCCCTCCCAATTGTCTTCCCTTTGCTCAACGACTCCCATTTTCTGCTTAGATTACTACGCACCAGACCCTTGAGGCACTATAGAATAAAACACCTTTACCCTCATCTCATGGAATCTAAGGTTAGGACTCCGCAGCACCCACAAAAAGTTTTCTCAGGTTGGGTTGCAGATTTGCCAAGGCTATGTGGGTCAGAAGTAGTATTGCTTCAAAACTATTGCAAATGCACTAAATACCTCCAATCCGCCTATTTGCAAGAAACTCATTTACGCCTTCTGCATAGAGCTTATATCTCCCCAGCTCAGAGAAAATATATGATATCTGAGGACACGGGGAAATGTGTTAAATGTAACATGTCTAATGCGAAACTACTACACTGCTTTTGGGACTGCTCCAAGGTGCGCAGATTCTGGATGAAAATAATAGGCTTTCTCAATGCCACTCTAGGACTTTCCCTGACACCCTCACCGGAGGCTTGTCTACTGTTGGACTTCAGAGAATGGTCCTTTGGTGCTGTCGCCTCACGTTATATCCCTTTTGTGGTCACGGTTTTAACTTTGGCTAAAAAGCTGATTTTAATCCATTGGATCAAGAAAACGGCACCCTCCATACATGAACTTAAATCACGCCTATTGTACCTACTGTACTTTGATATGAGATCTGTTCTACTCACAGAAGCTCTTCCTTCTTCTAATATTTATAAAAAATGGGTCTTGTACATAAATTCAATGGGGGATGAAAGCAAATCCATTATATCTTCATTTTTCGGATCTCAACAATGGGCGAGGGCCCGAATGCTACTTACACCCCCTGTGTGATTTCGATATATTATCATTGATGTTTGTTACACAATATGTTATGTACACCGCTTGTCTTACCCTCCCTCATACAGGCCGTAAGGTTGTATATATATGCTTTAGAGGTGAACAGAAATCTCCTCCCATTATCCTCACTGTAATACTAGGCGCAAGCCTTGCATATAATACTTAGGTATCTCTTCTTTACCCTATAATCTGTCCTCTTCCTCTCCCCCCCTCTTTTCCATCTTACTTTCACATTTCTACTTACTTCAACACCCCTACACCTTTCCCATTTTGTGTCTGTCTTGTCATGTTTGTCAGGTTAAAGTTTATATATGTCAAAGAAGAAAATACACTCAAGGTGAAATGTTACAGTACTTTTATTGCCTGAATGATAAACAGCCTTGTCTCTGTATACAAACAATATGTAACACACTTAAGACCTGTTTGTACCATTTCATGTCGAAAATCATAATAAAACGTATTTAAAAAAAAAAAAACCTATAATCAAGTACAGCAGCACCCCTGGAATTATATGGCAGCACCCCTGGATTTATACAGCATAGACACCACCCCTGGAGAATTACACAGCACAGCAGACAGGCAACAGCATTCCTGGAGTTAAACGGCAGTGAGGCAGCACCCCTGGACTGATAGGGCAGAGGGGCAGCACCCCATATAGAGCAGGACCCCTGGAATGATGTGGCAAACAAAAGACATGCAAGATGGAATTGTCCTTGGGCCCTCCCACCCACCCATATGTTGTTTAAACAGGACATGCACACTTTATAAAACCAATCATTTCAGCAAAAGGGGCTGCCACATGACGGTGGCTGAAATGATTGGTTTGTTTGGGCCCCCACCAAAAAAGAAGCAATTAATCTCTCCTTGCACAAACTGGCTCTACAGAGGCAATATGTTGTCCTCATCCGCAGATTCCCCCTCCCTTCAGTGTTTACATCCTCATCCTCACAGAGAAACACTATTCAAACAAACAAACAAACAAACAAACAAACAAACCACATCATTTAGGTGTCAGTGGACTGCTTACGCTATTACCCAAAGTTTCTGAACTTGACAATGACATATGATGAATGCGCTGCAGGTGATGTATAAGAGTGGATGTTCCTAGGTGGTTAACGTCCTTACCCCTACTTATTATGGATTGACAAAGGCAACAGATGGCTTGACACCTGTTGTCCGGATTTGTGGAGAAATAATTCCACACTGAAGAGGTGGCTTTTTTGGTATTTTGCCCAGGCATGACAATGGGCTTTTTCATCCCATGGGCAACAACTGTCTCCACTGGTGCCTTATTCAAACAAACCACATCACCATCAGAATCCTCATTGTCAACTTCCTCCGCAGTGCCAGCTACACCCATATCTTCCTCATCCTGGTGTACTTCTACAGTGACATCCTCAATCTCAAAATCAGCAACTGGACTGGTGGTGCTCCTCCCAGCACTTGCAGGGGGCGTGCAGATGGTGGTAGGAGCCTCTTCTTCCCATACAGTGTTTTGAAGGTCAGGCCTAGACATGATAACCGTGGAAAATGCCAGCACCCCTGTTTTTTCACAACACCCCTGTAATTTTACAGCATACAAGACTAGGCCAGGGTACATTTATTTTCACTGCACCCCTGTATTTTTACAGCATACAGGACCAGTGTACTTTTATTTTAACAACAGCACCCCTGACTTTTTCCAGCATACAGGGCCAGTGTACATTTATTTTCACTACACCCCTGAATTTTTACAGCATACAAGACAGGGCCAGTGTACACTGATTTACCCTGCACCCTAGAATTATTACAGCATACAAGACAGGGCCAGTGTACACTGATTTTCACTGTTCCCTAGAATTATTACAGCATACAATACGGCCAGTGTACATTTATTTTTACTGCACCCCTGAATTTTTACAACGTAGTGGGCCAGAGTACATTGATTTTCACTGCACCCCTGAATTTTTACAGCATACAGAGCCAGTGTACATTGATTTTCACTGCACCCTAGAATTATTACAGCATACAAGACAGGGCCAGTGTACATTTTTTCACTGCACCCCTAAATTTTTACAGCATACAGGGCCAGTGTACATTGATTTTGACAGCACACCAACATTTTTACAGCATACAAGACAGGGCCAGTGTACATTGCTTTTAATGCACCCCTGAATTTTTAAAGCATACAGAGTCAGTGTAATATTATTTTAGCAGCAGCACCCCTATATTTTTACAGCATACAGGACCAGTGCACTTTTCATTTTTAACAACTGCACCCCTGAATTTTTACAGCATACAGGGCCAGTGTAATGTTATTTTAACAGCAGCACCCCTATATTTTTACAGCATACAGGACCAGTGTGTTTTTATTTTTAACAACTGCACCCTTGAATTTTTACAGCATACAGGGCCAGTGTAATGTTATTTTAACAGCATCATCCCTATATTTTTACAGCATACAGGACCAGTGTGCTTTTAATTTTTAACAACTGCCCGCCTGAATTTTTACAGTATACAGGTCCAGTGTAATGTTATCTTAACAGCAGCACCCCTGTTTTTACAGCATACAGGAGCAGTGTGCTTTTAATTTTTAACAACTGCACCCCTGAATTTTTATACCATACAGGGCCACTGTAAAATTATTTTATCAGCAGCACACCTATATTTTTACAGCATACAGGAGCAGTGCGCTTTTCATTTTTAACAACTGCACCCCTGAATTTTGACAGCATACAGGGCCAGTGTAATGTTAATTTAACAACAGCACCCCCTATATTTTTACAGCATACAGGAGCAGTGTGCTTTTAATTTTTAACAACTGCACCCCTGAATTTTTATAGTATACAGGGCCACTGTAAAATTATTTTATCAGTAGCACAACTATAATTTTACAGCATACAGGAGCAGTGTGCTTTTCATTTTTAACAACTGCACCCCTGAATTTTGACAGCATACAGGGCCAGTGTAATGTTGATTTAACAACAGCACCCCCTATATTTTTACAGCATACAGGACCAGTGTGCTTTTAATTTTTAACAACTGCCCGCCTGAATTTTTACAGTATACAGGGCAAGTGTAATGTTATTTTAACAGCAGCACCCCTATGTTTTTACAGCATACAGGAGCAGTGTGCTTTTCATTTTTAACTGCACCCCTGAATTTTTATACCATAAAAGGCCACTGTAAAATTATTTTATCAGCAGCACTCCTATATTTTTACAGCATACAGGACCAGTGCACTTTTCATTTTTAACAACTGCACCCCTGAATTTTTACAGCATACTGAGTCAGTGTAATGTTATTTTGACAGCAGCACCCCTATATTTTTTTACAGCATACAGGACCAGTGTGCTTTTAATTTTTAACAACTGCACCCCTGAATTTTTATACCATACAGGGCCACTGTAAAATTATTTTATCAGCAGCACACCTATATTTTTACAGCATACAGGAGCAGTGTGCTTTTCATTTTTAACAACTGCACCCCTGAATTTTGACAGCATACAGGGCCAGTGTAATGTTAATTTAACAACAGCACCCCCTATATTTTTACAGCATACAGGAGCAGTGTGCTTTTAATTTTTAACAACTGCACCCCTGAATTTTTATAGTATACAGGGCCACTGTAAAATTATTTCTCTAACGTCCTAAGTGGATGCTGGGGACTCCGTCAGGACCATGGGGTTTAGCGGCTCCGCAGGAGACAGGGCACAATAATAAAAGCTTTAGGATCAGGTGGTGTGCACTGGCTCCTCCCCCTATGACCCTCCTCCAAGCCTCAGTTAGATTTTTGTGCCCGGCCGAGAAGGGTGCAATCTAGGTGGCTCTCCTGAGCTGCTTAGAATAAAAGTTTAAGCTAGGTTTTTTATTTTCAGTGAGTCCTGCTGGCAACAGGCTCACTGCTACGAGGGACTTAGGGGAGAGAAGTAAACTCACCTGCGTGCAGGATGGATTTGCTTCTTAGGCTACTGGACACCATTAGCTCCAGAGGGAGTCGGAACACAGGTCTCACCCTGGGGTTCGTCCCGGAGCCGTGCCGCCGACCCCCCTTGCAGATGCCGAAGTTGAAGAGGTCCAGAGGTCCAGAAACAGGCGGCAGAAGACTTTCAGTCTTCATAAGGTAGCGCACAGCACTGCAGCTGTGCGCCATTGTTGTCAGCACACTTCATACCAGCGGTCACTGAGGGTGCAGGGCGCTGGGGGGGGCGCCCTGGGCAGCAATGTATTATACCTTTTTTATGGCTAAAATACATCACATATAGCCCTTGAGGCTATATGGATGTATTTAACCCCTGCCAGATCTCACAAACTCCGGGAGAAGAGCCCGCCGTTTTAGGGGGCGGGGCCTATTCTCCTCAGCACACGGCGCCATTTTCCTGCTCAGCTCTGCTGTGAGGAAGGCTCCCAGGCTCTCCCCTGCACTGCACTACAGAAACAGGGTTAAAACAGAGAGGGGGGGCACTTATTTGGCGATATGATTACATATGTGAAAATGCTATAAGGGAAAACACTTGTATAAGGGGTTGTCCCTGTATAATTATAGCGTTTTTGGTGTGTGCTGGCAAACTCTCCCTCTGTCTCCCCAAAGGGCTAGTGGGGTCCTGTCCTCTATCAGAGCATTCCCTGTGTGTGTGCTGTGTGTCGGTACGTGTGTGTCGACATGTAGGAGGACGATGTTGGTGAGGAGGCGGAGCAAATTGCCTGTATTGGTGATGTCACTCTCTAGGGAGTCGACACCGGAATGGATGGCTTATTTAGGAATTACGTGATAATGTCAACACGATGCAAGGTCGGTTGACGACATGAGACGGCCGGCAAACAAATTAGTACCTGTCCAGGCGTCTCAGACACCGTCAGGGGCTTGTAAAAACGCCCATTTACCTCAGTTGGTCGACACAGACACGGACACTGACTTCAGTGTCGACGGTGAAGAAACAAACGTATTTTCCTTTAGGGCCACACGTTACATGTTAAGGGCAATGAAGGAGGTGTTACATATTTCTGATACTACAAGTACCACAAATAAGGGTATTATGTAGGGTGGGAATAATCTACTTGTAGTTTTTCCTGAATCAGATAAATTAAAGTGTGTGATGATACGTGGGTTTCCTCCGATAGAAAATTATTGGAGGTATACCCTTTCCCGCCAGAAGTGAGGGCGAGTTGGGAAACACACCTTAGGGTGGATAAGGCGCTCACACGCTTATAAAAACAAGTGGCGTTACCGTCTCCAGATACGGCCGCCCTCAAAGAGCCAGCTGATAGGAAGCTGAAAAATATCCTAAAAAGTATATACACACATACTGGTGTTATACTACGACCAGCAATCGCCTCAGCCTGGATGTGCAGCGCTGGGGGGGCTTGGTCGGATTTCCTGACTGAAAATATTGATACCCTTGACAGGAACAATATTTTATTGACTATAGAGCATTTTAAGGATGCATTTCTATATATGCGAGATGCGCAGAGGGATATTTGCATTCTGGCATCAAGAGTAGATGTGATGTCCATATCTGCCAGACGATGTTTATAGACACGACAGTGGTCAGGTGATGCAGATTCCAGACGGCACATGGAAGTATTGCCGTATAAAGGGGCGGTCCATCGGACCTGGTGGCCATGGCAACAGCTGGAAAATCCACTTTTGTTACCCCAAGTCACATCTCAGCAGAAAAGGACACAGTCTTTTCAGTCTCAGTCCTTTCGTACCCATAAAGGCAGGCGGGCAAAAGGCCAGTCATATCTGCCCAGGGTTAGAGGAAAGGGAAGAAGACTGCAGCAGGCAGCCCATTCCCAGGAACAGAAGTCCTCCACAGCTTCTGCCAAGTCCGCAGCATGACGCTGGGGCCATACAAGCGAACTCAGGTGCGGTGGGGGGTCATCTCAAGAGTTTCAGCACGCAGTGGGCTCACTCGCAAGTGGACTCCTGGATCCTACACGTAGTATCCCAGGTGTACATTGGAAATTCGAGACGTCTTCCCCTCACAAGTTCCTGAAGTCTGCTTTACCAACGTCTCCCTCCGACAGGGAGGCAGTATTGGAAAAAAATTCACAGGCTGTATTCCCAGCAGGTGATAATCAAAGTACCCCTCCTACAACAAGGGAAGGGGTATTATTCCACACTATATTGTGGTACTGAAGCCAAACGGCTCGGTGAGATCTAAAAGATTTGAACAATTACATACAAGGGTTCAAATCAAGATGGAGTCACTCAGAGCAGTGATAGCGAACCAGGACGATATGGTGTCACTGGATATCAGGGACGCTTACCTACATGTCCAAATTTTGCCCTTCTCACCAAGGGTATCTCAGGTTCGTGGTACAGAACTGTCACTATCAGTTCAGACGCTGCCGTTTGGATTGTCACCGGCACCCCGGGTCTTTACCATGGTAATGGCCGAAATGATGATTCTTCCTAAAAGAAATATGGACGCTTTCCTGATAAGGGCAAGGTCCAGAGAACAGTTGGCGGTCGGAGTAGCACTATCTCAAGTAGTTCTACGACAGCACGAGTGGATTCTAAATATTCCAAAATCGCAGCTTTTTCCGACGACACGTCTAATGTTCCTAGGAATGATTCTGGACACAGTCCAGAAAAGGATGTTTTCTCCCGGAGAAGAAGACCAGGGAGTTATCCGAGCTAGTCAGGAACCTCCTAAAACCAGGAAAAGTATCAGTGCATCATTGCACAAAGGTCCTGTGAAAAATGGTGGTTTCTTACAAAGCGATCCCATTCGGTAGATTTCACGCAAGAACCTTTCAGTGGAATCTGCTGGGAAAATGGTCCGGATCGCATCTTCAGATGCATCAGCGGATAACCCTGTCTCCAAGGACAAGGGTGTTTTCTTCTGCGGTGGCTGCAGAGTGCTCATCTATGAAAGGGCCGCAGATTCGACATTCAGGACTGGGTCCTGGTGACCACGGATGCCAGCCTGAGTGGCTGGGGAGCAGTCACACAAGGAAAAAATTTCCAGGGAGTGTGATCAAGTCTGGAGACTTCTCTCCACATAAATATACTGGAGCTAAGGGCAATTTACAAGGCTCTAAGCTTAGCAAGACCTCTGCTTCAAGGTCAGCCGGTATTGATCCAGTGGGACAACATCACGGCAGTCGCCCACGTAAACAGACAGGGCGGCACATGAAGCAGGAGGGAAATGGCAGAAACGGCAAGGATTCTTCGCTGGGCGAAAAATCATGTGATAACACTCTCAGCAGTGTTAATTCCGGGAGTGGAAAACTGGGAAGCAAACTTCCTCAGCAGGCATAACCTCCACCCGGGAGAGTGGAGACTTCAGCGGGAAGTCTTCCACATGATTGTAAACCGTTGGGAAAAACCAAAGGTGGACATGATGGCGTCCCACCAGAACAAAAAACTAGACAAATATTGCGCCAGGTCAAGGGACCCTCAGGCAATAGCGGTGGATGCTCTGGTAACACTGTGGGTGTACCAGTCAGGGTATGTGTTCCCTCCTATGCATCTCATACCAAAAGTACTGAGAATCATAAGAAGGAGATGAGTAAGAACGATACTCGTGGTTCCGGATGGGTCAAGAAGGACTTGGTACCCGGAACTTCAAGAGATGCTCACGGAAGAACCGTGGCCTCTACCTTTAAGAAAGGACCTGCTCCAGCAGGGGCCTTGTCTGTTCCAAGACTTACCGCGGCTGCGTTTGACGGCATGGCAGTTGAACGCCGGATCCTGAAAGGGCATTCCAGATGAAGTCATCCCTACCCTGGTTGAAGCCAGGAAGGATGTAACCGCAAAACATTTTCACCGCATTTGGCGAAAATATGTTGCGTGGTGTGAGGCCAAGAAGGTCCCTACAGAGGAATTCCAACTGGGTCGTTTCCTACATTTCCTGAAAACAGGACTGTCTATGGGCCTAAAATTAGGGTCCATTAAGGTTCAAATTTCGACCCTGTCAAATTTTCCAGAAAGAACTGGCTTCAGTGCCTGAAGTTCAGACGTTTGTAAAAGGGGTACTGCATATACAGCCTCCTTTTGTGCCCCCAGTGGCACCTTGGGATCTCAATGTTGTTTTGAGTTTCCTAAAGTCACATTGGTTTGATCCACTCACCACTGTGGAATTAAAATATTTCACATGGAAGGTGAAGATTCTATTAGCCCTGGCTTCAGCCAGGCGTGTGTCAGAATGGGCGGCTTTATCATATAAAAGCCCTTACTTAATTTTTCATTCTGACAGGGCAGAATTGAGGACTCGTCCTCAATTTCTCCTTAAGGTGTTTTCTGTTTTTCACATGAACCAACCTATTGTGGTACCTGCGGCTACTAGGGACTTAGAGGACTCCAAGTTACTTGACGTTGTCAGGGCCCTGAAAATATATGTTTCCAGGACGACTGGAGTCAGAAAATCTGACTCGCTGTTTAGCCTGTATGCACCCAACAAGATGGGTGTTCCTGCTTCTAAGCAGACGATTGCTCGCTGGATTTGTAGTACAATTCAGCTTGCACATTCTGTGGCAGGCTTGCCACAGCCAAAATCAGTAAAAGCCCATTCCACAAGGAAATGGGCTCATCTTGGGCGGCTGCCCGAGGGGTCTCGGCTTTACAACTTTGCCGAGCTGCTACTTGGTCAGGGGCACACCCTGACTGAGGAGGACCTGGAGTTCTCTCATTCGGTGCTGCAGAGTCATCCGCACTCTCCCGCCCGTTTGGGAGCTTTGGTATAATCCCCATGGTCCTGACGGAGTCCCCAGCATCCACTTAGGACGTTAGAGAAAATAAGAATTTGCTTACCGATAATTCTATTTCTCGTAGTCCGTAGTGGATGCTGGGCGCCCATCCCAAGTGCGGATTGTCTGCAATACTTGTACATAGTTATTGTTACAAAAATCGGGTTATTCTTGTTGTGAGACATCTTTTCAGAGGCTCCTTCGTTGTTATCATACTGTTTACTGGGTTCAGATCACAGGTTGTACGGTGTGATTGGTGTGGCTGGTATGAGTCTTACCCGGGATTCAATATCCTTCCTTATTATGCACGCTCGTCCGGGCACAGTATCCTAACTGAGGCTTGGAGGAGGGTCATAGGGGGAGGAGCCAGTGCACACCACCTGATCCTAAAGCTTTTATTATTGTGCCCTGTCTCCTGCGGAGCCGCTAAACCCCATGGTCCTGACGGAGTCCCCAGCATCCACTACGGACTACGAGAAATAGAATTATCGGTAAGTAAATTCTTATTTTTATCAGTAGCACAACTATAATTTTACAGCATACAGGAGCAGTGTGCTTTTCATTTTTAACAACTGCACCCCTGAATTTTGACAGCATACAGGGCCAGTGTAATGTTGATTTAACAACAGCACCCCCTATATTTTTACAGCATACAGGAGCAGTGTGCTTTTAATTTTTAACAAATGCACCCCTGAATTTTTACAGCATACAGGGCCAGTGTAATGTTATTTTAACAGCAGCACCCCTATGTTTTTACAGCATACAGGACCAGTGCACTTTTCATTTTTAACAACTGCACCCCTGAATTTTTACAGCATACAGGGCCAGTGTAATGTGATTTTAACAGCAGCACCCCTATATTTTGACAGCATACAGGACCAGTGTGCTTTTCATTTTTAACAACTGCACCCCTGAATTTTTACAGCATACAGGGCCAGTGTAATGTTATTTTAACAGCATCATCCCTATATTTTTACAGCATACAGGACCAATGTGCTTTTAATTTTTAACAACTGCCCGCCGGAATTTTTACAGTATACAGGGCCAGTGTAATGTTATTTTAACAGCAGCACCCCTATGTTTTTACAGCATACAGGAGCAGTGTGCTTTTAATTTTTAACAACTGCACCCCTGAATTTTTATACCATACAGGGCCACTGTAAAATAATTTTATCAGCAGCACACCTATATTTTTACAGTATACAGGAGCAGTGCGTTTTTCATTTTTAACAACTGCACCCCATGAATTTTGACAGCATACAGGGCCAGTGTAATGTTAATTTAACAACATCACCCCCTATATTTTTACAGCATACAGGAGCAGTGTGCTTTTAATTTTTAACAAATGCACCCCTGAATTTTTACAGCATACAGGGCCAGTGTAATGTTATTTTAACAGCAGCACCCCTATATTTTTACAGCATACAGGAGCAGTGTGCTTTTCATTTTTAACAACTGCACCCCTGAATTTTGACAGCATACAGGGCCAGTGTAATGTTGATTTAACAACAGCACCCCCTATATTTTTACAGCATACAGGAGCAGTGTGCTTTTAATTTTTAACAACTGCACCCCTGAATTTTTACAGCATACAGGGCCAGTGTAATGTTATTTTAACAGCAGCACCCCTATATTTTACAGCATACAGGAGGACAGTGCCCCTGCCCCCTTTACAACACAGTGACAGCCAGGACAGCAACACCCATGTACAGCTGCAGCAACTGTAACAGCACATGAAACATCAGTGACAGCCAGGACAGCACCCCTAACACAGCACAGGTACACCACAGTGACTGCAGAGCACACACTAACTCCACCTGACGCCACCACCCACAGAGAGACAGAGGTCTCCCTCACTCTCCAAGTCCGGAGTGAAAATGGCGGTGACATGTGGCTGTTTATATGGAATCCAAAACCTGCAAGAATCCGACAGCGGGATGTTGACGTTTTGCCCCGTTCTGGTTTCCGAGTCTGCCGGGAAGTCCCGAGCCGGACTCGGATATCAGCTCAGAGCGTGAAGTTCGGGGGGGTTCAGTTCTCAGGGAACCGAACCCGCTCATCTCTACTCTGGATATGTGCAGTGAGAAGTCACCCAAGGTATGTCATGCCATCTGATGTTCTGTAGTACTCACTGTGCCACTGTGCACCAGCCCCAAATTATAATGTCAGCGCTACCCGCAATAAATAGGAAATGTTATTGTCCAAAATAGTCCAGTAAAATTTCAGTTTAATAAATTAGAATTTACTTTGTCCCAAGAAGATAGTTACCATTCTCAGCGACTCATGGTTGAATATGTTAATAGAGTGATACTGTAGGTGCTAAGAGAAAACATCAACAGCCAAAAAAGACAAATAGGCGCAGGGCATTGTCAGATTGGGATGGTACATAAGGATGTTCCGGGAGGTACAGCAATACTTTGTATGTAAGGACTATGGTGGTCATTCCGAGTTGTTCGCTCGTTATTTTCTTTTTCGCAACGGAGCGATTAGTCGCTAATGCGCATGCGCAATGTCCGCAGTGCGACTGCGCCAAGTAAATTTGCTATGCAGTTAGGTTTTTTTACTCACGGCATTACGAGGTTTTTTCTTCGTTCTGGTGATCGTAATGTGATTGACAGGAAGTGGGTGTTTCTGGGCGGAAACTGGCCGTTTTATGGGAGTGTGTGAAAAAACGCTGCCTTTTCTGGGAAAAACGTGGGAGTGGCTGGAGAAACGGAGGAGTGTCTGGGCAAACGCTGGGTGTGTTTGTGACGTCAAACCAGGAACGACAAGCACTGAACTGATCGCACTGGCAGAGTAAGTCTCGAGCTACTCAGAAACTGCACAGAGAAGTCTTTTCGCAATATTGCGAATCTTTCGTTCGCAATTTTGATAAGCTAAGATTCACTCCCAGTAGGCGGCGGCTTACCGTGTGCAAAGCTGCTAAAAGCAGCTTGCGAGCGAACAACTCGGAATGAGGGCCTATGTTTCGTATGTAACGACAATCAGTGCAAGGAACTGATGGATAGAATAGGAATGACTGATAACGGTAACGAAGCAGTGATTAAAGAAAATCTATCTGACAGCCATATACAACATGCATGGATGCTGCAGCAGTCTGATTGGGAAAAAACAATTAGTTGATTGTTGGCCAATAAAGACACATGCCTAATCGCATCTGACTCCGGGGAAATGGTCTTGTGTTGAGAGAGTGTTCGTAGAGTTACTTACACAAATAGAGTTTTCAGGCATCTATATTTTAAGGCAGCAGTCCAATGAGTTGTGTCTATACTATGGCAGATGTCACTGCGGTAAGACATTCAATGGCGTATATCAACAGAGAGCAGTAGGTTCACGTGAAGAGGTGTAATGGTGAGAACCAACAAGAGTGGACTTACACTGACTGGAGAGGAAGGACAAGAACTAATCTATTAGTGTTATAAGTCAATTGAACGCCTAGGGCCTGTGATTTGTCCATAAAAGTACAATTTCTCATTGCTGCATATGCCTGCTGCAAATGATTTAATGCGCTCCAATGAGAGTCACGGTGAAGAGTGTAAAGTGATAGTTCAGGCTCTCACTCTACTTCCAAGTTCCGTACCGGCTTTCTCACTGCACATGTCCGTATTCACAGCTTGGTAAACTGTCTCAAACTGCAGTCCCCATTGAAAAGATTTGGGACTATGGTCTGCAGCATAATTTATCTAATGCCGGAGGCATCACTGATATCTCCTGCGTTACGCATTTCTTGAACTGCCCTAATAGCTGGTTCTACATGGCTTAATAAATAGACTCCCTAGTTTGGATAAGAGGGGTGAAACATATCCCCCTTGGGTTTAGCAGGCAGAGGACTATTAGAAACATACAAACACACACACAGAGGGCGGGATGTATCAAAATACATTGCTGTCCCTCACCGCCCACCCTAGTGATGCTAATCGCATATATACTAACGTATATGAGATTAACATCGCAATGCGGTACCAGAAATTCCCCCCCCCCCCCCCCGCGATACCTGTCAGAAGGTGTGGGGGGGGTCTCAGTCACCTCCCTGTGGTCACCTCCCTGTGGTCTCACACCGGCAAGCAGGCAATCTTGACTCCCGGGCTCCTCCTCCCTGCAGCCGGAAGGACCTCCAGCTGTGTTGCTAGGGGGGGGAGGAGTATGGATTCTGGGACCAGGGCTGCCTGCACACAGGTATGCCGGGGGGAGGGGGGATGCGGCGGTAAGAAGCCCATAGGCTTCTATAGGGTATCACCATCAAAATCATGGCGATACCCTTGGAGGTGATAACCTGGCGGCCGAGTCTTAGTACATATGAAAATGCAGTAAACCCCCCTAAAAACAGTGGTTTTTTACGCATTTTCCCTTTAGTACATCCTGCCCACACACACACACCAATTTTGGTGGTTAATATGGTGTGGGGAAAACATGGACTGCAGGAGCGCTGATGTGATATTTCTGTGTGTCCAAATCTGAACTGTGACTAGGGGCCTAATTCGTGTTTGTATGCAATAGTGATTATCACACGACGGAAGATTCGGTAGACTGATCATGAGCTGCGATTCCACTCGCAATGAGGATTTCATGGAAAAGTGATTGACAAGAAGTGACCTTTGAATGTGTTAACAATAGTGATGAGCGGGTTCGGTTTCTCGGAAACCAAACTCCCCCGAACTTCAGCCTTTTTACACGGGTCCGAGCCATGCTCGGATTCTCCCGTGTGGCTCGGGTAAACCGAGCGCGCCCGAACGTCATCATCCCGCTGTCGGATTCTCGCGAGACTCGGATTCTATATAAGCAGCCGCGCGTCGCCGCCATTTTCACACGTGCATTGAGATTGATAGGGAGAGGACGTGGCTGGCGTCCTCTCCTTTATAGTAGAAAAGACACAGAGTGACTTAGTGTTATAATTGTGGGGAGGATTGGGGACGGGGAGCAGCTGTTAGGGAGTACAGTGCAGGGTTTTGATTATAATAGTAGTGACCACCAGTTTAATCCGTTGGTTCTCTGCCTGAAAAAAACGCTCCACCATATCTGTGCTCAGCGTGCTGCACTGCTGCATGATATATCTGTGCTGAGTGCACTGCTCACACTGCCTAATTGTGGGGACTGGGGAGCAGTTATAGCAGGAGTACAGTGCACAGTTTTGCTGACAGTGACCACCAGTCCAGTATACGTTTGTCTGCCTGAAAAACACTCCTGTGGTGGCTTTTTTTTTCTTCATACTAGTTTAGCAGTCTGCTGACAGTGTCCACCAGGTCCGTTATTATTATACAGTATATATATATATAGCAGTACGGTAGGCCACGGCTGTACCTACCTCTGTGTCGTCAGTGCACTCGTCGTCCATAAGTAATATAATACTATACTATCCATCCATCTACATTGTATACCTGTGGTGGCTTTTTTTTTCTTCATACTAGTTTAGCAGTCTGCTGACAGTGTCCACCAGGTCCGTTATTATTATACAGTATATATATATATATATATATATATATATAGCAGTACGGTAGGCCACGGCTGTACCTACCTCTGTGTCGTCAGTGCACTCGTCGTCCATAAGTAATATAATAATACTATACTATCCATCCATCTACATTGTATACCTGTGGTGGCTTTTTTTTTCTTCATACTAGTTTAGCAGTCTGCTGACAGTGTCCACCAGGTCCGTTATTATTATACAGTATATATATATATATAGCAGTACGGTAGGCCACGGCTGTACCTAACTCTGTGTCGTCAGTGCACTCGTCGTCCATAAGTAATATAATAATACTATACTATCCATCCATCTACATTGTATACCTGTGGTGGCTTTTTTTTTTTCTTCATACTAGTTTAGCAGTCTGCTGACAGTGTCCACCAGGTCCGTTATTATTATACAGTATATATATATATATAGCAGTACGGTAGGTCACGGCTGTACCTACCTCTGTGTCGTCAGTGCACTCGTCGTCCATAAGTAATATAATAATACTATACTATCCATCCATCTACATTGTATACCTGTGGTGGCTTTTTTTTTCTTCATACTAGTTTAGCAGTCTGCTGACAGTGTCCACCAGGTCCGTTATTATTATACAGTATATATATATATATAGCAGTACGGTAGGCCACGGCTGTACCTACCTCTGTGTCGTCAGTGCACTCGTCGTCCATAAGTAATATAATAATACTATACTATCCATCCATCTACATTGTATACCTGTGGTGGCTTTTTTTTCCTTCATACTAGTTTAGCAGTCTGCTGACAGTGTCCACCAGGTCCGTTATTATTATACAGTATATATATATATATATATATATATATATAGCAGTACGGTAGGCCACGGCTGTACCTACCTCTGTGTCGTCAGTGCACTCGTCGTCCATAAGTAATATAATACTATACTATCCATCCATCTACATTGTATACCTGTGGTGGCTTTTTTTTTCTTCATACTAGTTTAGCAGTCTGCTGACAGTGTCCACCAGGTCCGTTATTATTATACAGTATACATATATATATAGCAGTACGGTAGGCCACGGCTGTACCTACCTCTGTGTCGTCAGTGCACTCGTCGTCCATAAGTAATATAATAATACTATACTATCCATCCATCTACATTGTATACCTGTGGTGGCTTTTTTTTTCTTCATACTAGTTTAGCAGTCTGCTGACAGTGTCCACCAGGTCCGTTATTATTATACAGTATATATATATATATATGGACAGATAATCCCGGCACTCTTCTGTAGAGATGATGTCACTGCGGTGCCCTCCCAGAGGAATTACCTCATGTACATGTAGAAGAAATAAAGGTGGCACTCACGCAGATCTACTTATATTACTTATGGAGGACGAGTGACGACACAGAGGTAGGTACAGCCGTGGCCTACCGTACTGCTATATATATATATATATGTAGAAGAAATAAAGGTGGCACTCACGCAGATTTTTGCAAAGGTAAAACGGTCAGTTTTAATTTACCGACATGTTTCGGGGACTCGCCCCGTCCTCAGGGCCCTGAAAAAATGAAAAGACTTAAATTCAATATATATAATATATAAGATTAAATTCCTCCGTGGAGACATTCACCAGCAGCAATTGCCTCCAGAAAGTGCACGGGGACCTGAGATGGTGGATTCCAGTGGGGACGAATTAATAATCTGTGAGGAGGGGGCTGTACACAGTGAAAGGGGTGATGAATCGGACGATGATGATGAGGTGGACATCTTGCCTCTGTAGAGCCAGTTTGTGCAAGGAGAGATTGATTGCTTCTTTTTTGGTGGGGGCCCAAACCAACCAGTCATTTCAGTCACAGTCGTGTGGCAGACCCTGTCGCTGAAATGATGGGTTCGTTAAAGTGTGCATGTCCTGTTTATACAACATAAGGGTGGGTGGGAGGGCCCAAGGACAATTCCATCTTGCATCTCTTTTTTCTTTCATTTTTCTTTGCATCATGTGCTGTTTGGGGAGTATTTTTTGGAAGGGCCATCCTGCGTGACACTGCAGTGCCACTCCTAGATGGGCCAGGTGTTTGTGTCGGCCACTTGGGTCGCTTATCTTAGTCACACAGCTACCTCATTGCGCCTCTTTTTTTCTTTGTGTCATGTGCTGTTTGGGGAGTATTTTTTGGAAGGGCCATCCTGCGTGACACTGCAGTGCCACTCCTAGATGGGCCAGGTGTTTGTGTCGGCCACTTGGGTCGCTTATCTTAGTCACACAGCTACCTCATTGCGCCTCTTTTTTTCTTTGTGTCATGTGCTGTTTGGGGAGTATTTTTTGGAAGGGCCATCCTGCGTGACACTGCAGTGCCACTCCTAGATGGGCCAGGTGTTTGTGTCGGCCACTTGGGTCGCTTATCTTAGTCATCCAGCGACCTTGGTGCAAATTTTAGGACTAAAAATAATATTGTGAGGTGTGAGGTGTTGAGAATAGACTGGAAATGAGTGTAAATTATGGTTATTGAGGTTAATAATACTATGGGATCAAAATGACCCCCAAATTCTATGATTTAAGCTGTTTTTTAGGGTTTTTTGAAAAAAAACACCTGAATCCAAAACACACCCGAATCCGACAAAAAAAATTCGGTGAGGTTTTGCCAAAACGCGTTCGAACCCAAAACACGGCCGCGGAACCGAACCCAAAACCAAAACACAAAACCCGAAAAATTTCCGGTGCACATCACTAGTTAACACAGGGAAACATGTCACAAGCGCCACTACTGCCACGCCCAATCTGTGTAGCCATAAGGCTACCCTAGCAGTCGGTGTTCTCCTTTATTGCATATAGGCTGCAAATGTTTACGCAATTGTGAATGAGCTTGCGATGGCTTCTCTTTTATTTCCTGGGTGGCAGCTTTACTTGCTAATACTAGCAGTTCCAACCATAGCCTAGAGAATCTCAACTGCATTAACTTGCAAACATGAATTGGGCCCTCTGTACATATAAAATTGGTAAGCATGAGCGGATGAATAAACATCAGCTGTTTTTGTAAATGGCAGAATATTGGGGGTAATTCCAAGTTGATCGCAGCAGGAAATTTTTTAGCAGTTGGGCAAAACCATGTGCACTGCAGGGGGGCAGATATAACATGTGCAGAGAGAGATAGATTTGGGTGTGGTGAGTTCAATCTGCAATCTAAATTCCAGTGTAAAAATAAAGCAGCCAGTATTTACCCTGCACAGAAACAATATAACCCACCCAAATCTTACTCTCTCTGCAGATGTTATATCTGCCCCCCCCCCCCCCCCTCTGCAGTGCACATGGTTTTGCCCAACTGCTAAAAAATTTCCTGCTGCGATCAACTTGGAATTACCCCCATTGTCCGACACAGAAATCCCTGAAGGTGCATTTATATGAGCCCAAATACTGTATCAATGTAATTACAACATTCAACTGTACAACTGTACCACGGGAAATAAATATTGGTTGCCATGGGCAACTTCTCCACTGGCTCAATTCTCCACACTTTTCACTGCTTCATGAGTAAACCTATTTTGAAACCATGTACAATCGGGTGTGGTTCATAGGGTCGACCACACTTAGGTTGACAGTGTCTAGGTCAACCACTATTGGTCGACAATAACTAAGTGAACACCCAAAATAGGTGAGCAAGGTCGATATGACAAAAGGTTGTTTGTTTTTTTATTTTTTTAGCATTTACTTCATAGAGTGACCAGGAACCCCAATAGTGCACAGACGCTGGGCACAGGTTACTGTTCCCAATTGTAGTCCACGTTGATCGTAAATATGAAAAAGTTGAAAAAATGAAAAAAAAAATCGTGAAAAACTGATGCAACCTTTTGTCATGTCAACCTAGAACATGTCGACATAGTGACCATTTCGACCTAGAAACACTGTCAACCTAATGTATGTCGACCAATAGTGGTCGACCTACGTGTGGTCGACCTAGAGACCGGATACCGTACAATCTTATCACGGTTTCCAATCCCACAAACAGTCACACAAGGCATTGACACTAGAGATGTGAGATTCGGTTCTCTAGATATCCGGATCCACCCAAATTTTGTGGATCCAAACCGAAGCAAACCCGGTCAGGTTCTCCCGAGGAGATCTGTTCCAAACCAAGTCTGGGTTCAGATATTTCCGCGGTACAGAATATGAATTTTATATGCAAATTTTGGGTTTTGCATTGGAAAAATTACATGATTTTAGCTGTTTTTATTATCAATTTTTTTAACAGTTTTAAACCGAACCAAAATCCAAATCCAAACCAAAACACTTGCGGGTGATTTTGCAAAAACCAAAATAAGATGATGACTTAGAACCAAAACCAAAACATGGAGGTCCACGAATATCTCTAAAATCCTATCCCAAAAAGAAGACAATAAGCCCCCACCTATCTATGTATGTATACTGCACTCATGCAAGGAGAGCATAACGGAGTGCCAGTTGCTAAAATTACCACCAATTTTGGCCTTTCAAAGTGAGAGCAAATCTTGGCATATCGACGGTGGTTTTGGCCTTCAACCCTCTGAATTTAATACCCAGCGATTTGGGGGATATAATGCAAGTAAGAGACGATGGGCATAGATTTGCTGCAGGATTGCTATGTGACCAGCAATTTCAGTAAATCCTACTTACATCCTTAGCGGCATTGGCCCATAAATGATTTGCTGTGTTTTCATACACGACCCTCGGAAAGTGGAGAAGAAAATACTAATCTTCCAGTGGGTGCATTGGATGTGTTCATATCAATCCCCTGCAGAGTGTACCCAATAGATATATTTCCCATGGAGTTACTAATGAACATAACAGAGCCACCCCAGCTATGAATTTTTAATCCCTAACTTCAGAGGAGAATTTACAGTGTAGGCTCAGTCTTTGATCCTCTCTGTTCTCTGTCTCTCTCATGTGTTCGGGCAAACACCAATGTCAAAGGAAATAATGGTACACGTTTTAAGAAATACATTTTCCATGTTACTGAACTGCTTAACCCTACCTTGCCCAAAACAGCTGCAATTAAAGAGGTATGTGGCAAAAATTCACATTATTTAATTGATTTGCGGCAGGAAAGTAGAGATATCCATTTCAGTGTACAGTATATGGCATAATTGTCAATAAACTTTCAGTCGGTAATATAAAATAGGTGCCATTCATGTCTGGCACAGAAAAGTATAACATTCATTGACACAGAACGAGCATCAAGCAGATAAATGAAAATACAAACTTTTGCTTAGATTTAATAGCCATGTATTGGGGCTATTCATTACACAGGTAATGCCAGAGAGAGATCAAAGATTACTTTAGATGCCGTTGTCTGGGCTACAAAGAGGGATCCCATTGGATCCCTCTCTGCCCATGCAGCCTACTCCGTGTGCGAGTGTGAACTCAGGTCGCGCGTGCACACTAAGGGGGAGGTGTACTAAGGGGGACATTTACTAAGCAGTGATAGGAGCGGGGAAGTGAGCCAGTGGAGAAGTTGCCCATGGCAACCAATCAGCACTGAAGTAACATCTATAATTTGCATACTATAAAATGATACAGAGCTGCTGATTGGTTGATGGGGCAACTTCCCCGCTGGCTCACTTCTCCGCTCTTATCACTACTTAGTAAATGTCCCCCTTAGCCTTGAAAAGTTATAAAGTGATGAGAGAAATAAAGTACCAGCCAACCAGCTCCTAACTGTCATGTTATAGGCTGTGTTTAAAAAATGACAGTTAGGAGCTGATTGGTTGACGGTTTATCTCTCTCAACTTTATCACTCTTCTCAACTTAGTAAATCTCCCCCTAACACTGCTGGGTCAGACATGGCAGTGTGAAGTTAGGACACCACTAATCAGAGGGCATAACCGTCAGAGTTGGGGCACTCAGGGACAGCCACTATTCGGAGCATACCGCTAGGGCATTCTTGAGTTGCTCCTTTAACATCTCATCTGTGGCCGCAACTGGCAGTGAGTTGTATATCAAAGTTTCGGGGGCAGCTGAGGCATGTTAATGAATATGCCCCCAAAGTGCTTATATTCTTTTTAAAGAGGTTCACATAAAATATTCAAGCAACATCACAAATGCATCACATAAACTTTAATTACTGATTTTGATTTAGGAACCAGCCAAGTACCACATATGTCCTAGTGGTTCCGTAAACAACAAGATGCTTTGAGCCCAGTAGAAAAGTGGCCGGCTGCTAGCTAGAGCAATTCCATATTATATATTTTAAATGAAGGAATTATTTTTTATTAATTACCATCTATGTAATATACATACAGTAGGTGAAGTTGTAGTATTAAACATAGTGGGCAATTATCGTTCTTAAAATTTCAGGAGAATACAGGCTTGCTGTAAATCAGGAGCGCTTACAAATGTCTCCAACCCTCCCAGCTCATTAGAACATTCTGTCCCTCAAATTCACTTCTATTCTATAGAAAGCCCAAATTCCACAAAATGCCTTAGTCCTCCTATGTGTAAATGTCTAATTAGCTAATCCTGCAGGTAATATCTTGCTAAGCCAAAAATATTTAACCACACAAAAATAGTTGATTGCACCACAAAGCAGGCATTATTATTGATTGTGTTTGGAGAAAAGCAAAAAAAAACACTATTCTATGCTCCTGAGTCCTGGCTCACAGTTTCTCTGCTCTGTGTCATTGTCCATCCGCTCTGTGTCACTGCTTCCCCCCTCTGTTTCGCTGCCTCTCCCCTCTGTGTCACTGTATCTCCCCTTTGTGTCGCTGCCTCTCCCCTCTGTATCACTGCTTCTCCACTCTGTATCACTGCTTCCCCCCTCTGTGTCACTGCCTCTCACCTCTGTTTCTCCACCTCTCCCCTCTGTGTCACTGTCTTTCCCCTCTGTTACTCCCCTCTGTATCACTGTCTCTCCCCTCTGTGTCACTGTCTCCCCCCTCTGTATTACTGCCTCTCCCCTCTATGTCACTTTCTCTCCCCTCTCTATCGCTGCTTCTACCCTCTGTATCGCTGCCTCTCCCATCTGTGTTGCTGCTTCTCCCTTTTGTGTCACTGTCTCTCCCCTCTGTTAGTCCCCTCTGTATCACTGTCTCTCCCCTCTGTCACTGCCATTCCCCTCTGTATCACTGCCTCTCCTCTCTGTGTCACTGTCTCTCCCCTCTGTATCACTGCCTCTCCCCTCTGTATTACTGTCTCTCACCTCTGTATCACTGCCTCTCCCCTCTGTATTACTGTCTCTCCCCTCTGTATCACTGTCTCTCCCCTCTGTACCACTGTCTCTCCTCTCTGTGTCACTGTCTCTCCCCTCTGTATCACTGCCTCTCCCCTCTGTCACTGTCTCTCTACTCTATATCACTGCCTCTCCCCTCTGTGTCACTGTCTCTCCCCTCTGTGTCACTGCCTCTCCCCTCTGTCACTGTCTCTCTACTCTATATCACTGCCTCTCCACTCTGTGTCACTGTCTCTACCCTCTGTTACTCCCCTCTGTATCACTGTCTCTCCCCTCTGTATCACTGCCTCTCCCCTCTGTATTACTGTCTCTCCCCTCTGTATCACTGTCTCTCCCCTCTGTACCACTGTCTCTCCTCTCTGTGTCACTGTCTCTCCCCTCTGTATCACTGCCTCTCCCCTCTGTCACTGTCTCTCTACTCTATATCACTGCCTCTCCCCTCTGTGTCACTGTCTCTCCCCTCTGTATCACTGCCTCTCCCCTCTGTCACTGTCTCTCTACTCTATATCACTGCCTCTCCACTCTGTGTCACTGTCTCTACCCTCTGTTACTCCCCTCTGTATCACTGTCTCTCCCCTCTGTCACTGCCTCCCCCCTCTGTATCACTGCCTCTCCCCTCTATGTCACTTTCTCTCCACTCTCTATTGTTGCTTCTCCCCTCTGAATCGCTGCCTCTTCCCTCTGTATCACTGTCTCTCCCCTCTGTATCACTGCCTCTCCCCTCTGTATCACTGCCTCTCCCCTCTGTATTACTGTCTCTCCCCTCTGTATCACTGTCTCTCCCCTCTGTACCACTGTCTCTCCTCTCTGTGTCACTGTCTCTCCCCTCTGTATCACTGCCTCTCCCCTCTGTCACTGTCTCTCTACTCTATATCACTGCCTCTCCCCTCTGTGTCACTGTCTCTCCCCTCTGTATCACTGCCTCTCCCCTCTGTCACTGTCTCTCTACTCTATATCACTGCCTCTCCACTCTGTGTCACTGTCTCTACCCTCTGTTACTCCCCTCTGTATCACTGTCTCTCCCCTCTGTCACTGCCTCCCCCCTCTGTATCACTGCCTCTCCCCTCTATGTCACTTTCTCTCCACTCTCTATTGTTGCTTCTCCCCTCTGAATCGCTGCCTCTTCCCTCTGTATCACTGGCTCTCCCCTCTGTATCATTGCCTCTCCCCTCTGTGTCACTGTCTCTCCCCTCTGTATCATTGCCTCTCCCCTCTGTGTCACTGTCTCTCCCCTCTGTATCACTGTCTCTCCTCTCTGTATCACTGTCTCTCCCCTCTGTATTACTGTTTCTCCCTTCTGTGTCACTGTTTCTCCCCTCTGTGTTACTGCCTCTCCCTTCTGTGTAGCTGTCTCTCCCCTTTGTGTTACTGCCTCTCCCCTCTGTGTCACTGTCTCACCCTCTGTGTTACTATATCTCCCCTCTGTATATGTGTCACTGCATCTCCCCTCTGTGTCACTGTCTTTCCCCTCTGTTACTCCCCTCTGTATCACTGTCTCTCCCCTCTGTGTCACTGCCATTCCGCTCTGTATCACTGCCTCTCCTCTCTGTGTCACTGTCTTTCCCCTCTGTATCACTGCCTCTCCCCTCTGTATTACTGTCTCTCCCCTCTGTATCATTGCCTCTCCCCTCTGTATTACTGTCTGTACCCTCTGTATCATTGCCTCTCCTCTCTGTGTCGCTGTCTCTCCCCTCTGTATCATTGCCTCTCCCCTCTGTGTCACTGTCTCTCCCCTCTGTATCACTGTCTCTTCTCTCTGTATCACTGTCTCTCCTCTCTGTATCACTGTCTCTCCCCTCTGTATCACTGTCTCTCCCCTCTGTATCACTGCCTATCCCCTCTGTATTACTGTATCTCCCCTCTGTGTCACTGTTTCTCCCCTCTGTTTTACTGCCTCTCCCTTCTGTGTAGCTGTCTCTCCCCTTTGTGTTACTGCCTCTCCCCTCTGTGTCACTGCCTCTCCCCTCTGTGTCACTGTCTCTCTACTCTATATCACAGCCTCTCCACTCTGTGTCACTGTCTCTACCCTCTGTTACTCCCCTCTGTGTCACTGTTTCTCCCCTCTGTTTTACTGCCTCTCCCTTCTGTGTAGCTGTCTCTCCCCTTTGTGTTACTGCCTCTCCCCTCTGTGTCACTGCCTCTCCCCTCTGTATCACTGCCTCTCCCCTCTGTGTCACTTTCTCTCCCCTCTCTATCGCTGCTTCTACCCTCTGTATCGCTGCCTCTCCCATCTGTGTTGCTGCTTCTCCCTTCTGTGTCACTGTCTCTCCCCTCTGTTAGTCCCCTCTGTATCACTGTCTCTCCCCTCTGTCACTGCCATTCCCCTCTGTATCACTGCCTCTCCTCTCTGTGTCACTGTCTCTCACCTCTGTATCACTGCCTCTCCCCTCTGTATTACTGCCTCTCCCCTCTGTATCACTGTCTCTCCTCTCTGTACCACTGTCTCTCCTCTCTGTACCACTGTCTCTCCTCTCTGTGTCACTGCCTCTCCCCTCTGTGTCACTGTCTCTCCCCTCTGTATCACTGCCTCTCCCCTCTGTCACTGTCTCTCTACTCTATATCACTGCCTCTCCACTCTGTGTCACTGTCTCTACTCTCTGTTACTCCCCTCTGTATCACTGTCTCTCCCCTCTGTCACTGCCTCCCCCCTCTGTATCACTGCCTCTCCCCTCTATGTCACTTTCTCTCCACTCTCTATTGTTGCTTCTCCCCTCTGAATCGCTGCCTCTTCCCTCTGTATCACTGGCTCTCCCCTCTGTATCATTGCCTCTCCCCTCTGTGTCACTGTCTCTCCCCTCTGTATCATTGCCTCTCCCCTCTGTGTCACTGTCTCTCCCCTCTGTATCACTGTCTCTCCTCTCTGTATCACTGTCTCTCCCCTCTGTATTACTGTTTCTCCCTTCTGTGTCACTGTTTCTCCCCTCTGTGTTACTGCCTCTCCCTTCTGTGTAGCTGTCTCTCCCCTTTGTGTTACTGCCTCTCCCCTCTGTGTCACTGTCTCACCCTCTGTGTTACTATATCTCCCCTCTGTATATGTATCACTGCATCTCCCCTCTGTGTCACTGTCTCACCCCTCTGTTACTCCCCTCTGTATCACTGTCTCTCCCCTCTGTGTCACTGCCATTCCGCTCTGTATCACTGCCTCTCCTCTCTGTGTCACTGTCTTTCCCCTCTGTATCACTGCCTCTCCCCTCTGTATTACTGTCTCTCCCCTCTGTATCATTGCCTCTCCCCTCTGTATTACTGTCTGTACCCTCTGTATCATTGCCTCTCCTCTCTGTGTCGCTGTCTCTCCCCTCTGTATCATTGCCTCTCCCCTCTGTGTCACTGTCTCTCCCCTCTGTATCACTGTCTCTCCTCTCTGTATCACTGTCTCTCCTCTCTGTATCACTGTCTCTCCCCTCTGTATCACTGTCTCTCCCCTCTGTATCACTGCCTATCCCCTCTGTATTACTGTATCTCCCCTCTGTGTCACTGTTTCTCCCCTCTGTTTTACTGCCTCTCCCTTCTGTGTAGCTGTCTCTCCCCTTTGTGTTACTGCCTCTCCCCTCTGTGTCACTGCCTCTCCCCTCTGTGTCACTGTCTCTCTACTCTATATCACAGCCTCTCCACTCTGTGTCACTGTCTCTACCCTCTGTTACTCCCCTCTGTGTCACTGTTTCTCCCCTCTGTTTTACTGCCTCTCCCTTCTGTGTAGCTGTCTCTCCCCTTTGTGTTACTGCCTCTCCCCTCTGTGTCACTGCCTCTCCCCTCTGTATCACTGCCTCTCCCCTCTGTGTCACTTTCTCTCCCCTCTCTATCGCTGCTTCTACCCTCTGTATCGCTGCCTCTCCCATCTGTGTTGCTGCTTCTCCCTTCTGTGTCACTGTCTCTCCCCTCTGTTAGTCCCCTCTGTATCACTGTCTCTCCCCTCTGTCACTGCCATTCCCCTCTGTATCACTGCCTCTCCTCTCTGTGTCACTGTCTCTCACCTCTGTATCACTGCCTCTCCCCTCTGTATTACTGCCTCTCCCCTCTGTATCACTGTCTCTCCTCTCTGTACCACTGTCTCTCCTCTCTGTACCACTGTCTCTCCTCTCTGTGTCACTGCCTCTCCCCTCTGTGTCACTGTCTCTCCCCTCTGTATCACTGCCTCTCCCCTCTGTCACTGTCTCTCTACTCTATATCACTGCCTCTCCACTCTGTGTCACTGTCTCTACTCTCTGTTACTCCCCTCTGTATCACTGTCTCTCCCCTCTGTCACTGCCTCCCCCCTCTGTATCACTGCCTCTCCCCTCTATGTCACTTTCTCTCCACTCTCTATTGTTGCTTCTCCCCTCTGAATCGCTGCCTCTTCCCTCTGTATCACTGGCTCTCCCCTCTGTATCATTGCCTCTCCCCTCTGTGTCACTGTCTCTCCCCTCTGTATCATTGCCTCTCCCCTCTGTGTCACTGTCTCTCCCCTCTGTATCACTGTCTCTCCTCTCTGTATCACTGTCTCTCCCCTCTGTATTACTGTTTCTCCCTTCTGTGTCACTGTTTCTCCCCTCTGTGTTACTGCCTCTCCCTTCTGTGTAGCTGTCTCTCCCCTTTGTGTTACTGCCTCTCCCCTCTGTGTCACTGTCTCACCCTCTGTGTTACTATATCTCCCCTCTGTATATGTATCACTGCATCTCCCCTCTGTGTCACTGTCTCACCCCTCTGTTACTCCCCTCTGTATCACTGTCTCTCCCCTCTGTGTCACTGCCATTCCGCTCTGTATCACTGCCTCTCCTCTCTGTGTCACTGTCTTTCCCCTCTGTATCACTGCCTCTCCCCTCTGTATTACTGTCTCTCCCCTCTGTATCATTGCCTCTCCCCTCTGTATTACTGTCTGTACCCTCTGTATCATTGCCTCTCCTCTCTGTGTCGCTGTCTCTCCCCTCTGTATCATTGCCTCTCCCCTCTGTGTCACTGTCTCTCCCCTCTGTATCACTGTCTCTCCTCTCTGTATCACTGTCTCTCCTCTCTGTATCACTGTCTCTCCCCTCTGTATCACTGTCTCTCCCCTCTGTATCACTGCCTATCCCCTCTGTATTACTGTATCTCCCCTCTGTGTCACTGTTTCTCCCCTCTGTTTTACTGCCTCTCCCTTCTGTGTAGCTGTCTCTCCCCTTTGTGTTACTGCCTCTCCCCTCTGTGTCACTGCCTCTCCCCTCTGTGTCACTGTCTCTCTACTCTATATCACAGCCTCTCCACTCTGTGTCACTGTCTCTACCCTCTGTTACTCCCCTCTGTGTCACTGTTTCTGCCCTCTGTTTTACTGCCTCTCCCTTCTGTGTAGCTGTCTCTCCCCTTTGTGTTACTGCCTCTCCCCTCTGTGTCACTGCCTCTCCCCTCTGTATCACTGCCTCTCCCCTCTGTGTCACTGCCTCTGCCCTCTGTGTTACTGTCTCTTCCCTCTGTATGTATCACTGCCTCTCCCCTCCATGTCACAGTCTCTTCCAGGGGCATATTGAGGGGGGCATCCAATTAGCGATAGTCAATTGCCGCAGCTAATTGTCTCGCCACGGGCTATCCAATTAGCGGCTTATCAGGGATTTTGTCTTACCTGCCTCTGGCTGGCGAAACCGAATCCCAGGGAAAAAAACGGGGCTGTTTCTACCGAAAACACAAAGGTTTCACTGAACCTGTGTGTTTTTCGTGAGAAAATTTATTTTTTGATAGCCTGTAAACAAATATCAGTGAAACATTGGGGAAGAGTGCGAAAAACAGACGTTTTTCTCATCCGAGTAAGTATTAAAGATATGGGTGCAAGGTGTGTGTCGTGTGCTCCCCTGGACCCCACACAACACTGGTCACACCCACACAACACTGGCCACGCCCACACAGCACTGGCCACACCCACACAGCTCTGGTCCCACCCACACAGCACTGGTCACACCCTGTCTTCTTCACACAACAGTCTGTTGATTGTTTCCAGCCCCTGGCCCATGTGGCACAGGCCACACCCACACAGCACTGGGCACACCCACACATCACTAACCACGCCCACACATCACTGGACACACCCACACAGCACTGGTCCCACCCACACAGCACTGGTCCCACCCTGTCTTCCTCACACAATAGGCTGTTGATTGTTTCCAGCCCCTGGCCAATGTGGCCATTATCCAGCCATGACGACCATGACAGCGGGATGGGTGGGAAGCGCACTCACAGATATTGATTGTATACCACCTGTCCCTATGCTACTAAATATTTATTGTACAATAAGTGGAAAATAAAGACTACTAACGCACTAGGCATGTTGAGTCTTTGAAGATCATTAACATAGTCCCACAGTTGCCTTTTTAGCAATGGCCCTCATTCCGAGTTGATCGGTCGCAAGGCGAATTTAGCAGAGTTACACACGCTAAGCCGCCGCCTACTGGGAGTGAATCTTAGCTTCTTAAAATTGCGACCGATGTATTCGCAATATTGCGATTACTAACTACTTAGCAGTTTCAGAGTAGCTCCAGACTTACTCTGCCTGTGCGATCAGTTCAGTGCTTGTCGTTCCTGGTTGACGTCACAAACACACCCAGCGTTCGCCCAGGCACTCCCACCGTTTCTCCGGCCACTCCTGCGTTTTTTCCGGAAACGGTAGCGTTTTCAGCCACACGCCCCTGAAACGCCGTGTTTCCGCCCAGTAACACCCATTTCCTGTCAATCACATTACGATCGCCGGAGCGAAGAAAAAGCCGTGAGTAAAAATACTTTCTTCATAGTAAAGTTACTTGGCGCAGTCGCAGTGCGAACTTTGCGCATGCGTACTAAGCGGATTTTCACTGCGATGCGATGAAAAAGAACGAGCGAACAACTCGGAATGAGGGCCAATGTCTGAAAAACTGAGACAGGTACAATCTGTGAGATGCGTTTCGGGGAGAACTGACAAAGTTGTGTAGAGTTGGGAACTTCTGTGGAACCTGCCTGGAAGGTGAGATGAAAAGACATAAATGAGAACAGTTTTGGAACGCAAAAAATAATAAGCTTGAGCTGTCTGAGCGGGATTGGGACTTTATTTACATACAAATTATACAGCGCAGAAAAGATTAATGCAGATTTTAATATCAGTTTCTAGCACAGTAATTATAAGGAGACAGTAAATAAATGACATTTTAATGAGCCGATAGTGATATGACTTCTCTTTGATTTCAATGTTCTTTCACACCCTGTTTACTGCAACTAAGTTTTCACAGTATTTACCAGGGAACTTATGACGCTGTCAGCTCTCTGCAGTGATTAAATGACTCATAAAAAGCATTGACATGTTTTTGTCAATCTGGCAGGATTGCCACGTTGCCAGTATGGTCAGGGTCGGATTGGCCCACAGGGGTACCAGGGAAACCACCGGTAGGCCCCACTGCCTGAGGGCCCACTCCTTCCTCTAGGGATCAGGTTCCAGACTGTGCACTTGTATTATACATGTTAGATATGTTGCATTACACTGCACTAAACTATTGTGTATTTCAAGCCTCTGTGGTGGCTGGCCACACCCCCTTTGTAGGCTGGCCACACCCCTAAGTATGGGCCCCATTAACTGCATTCCCCCGGTGGGCCTTCATGCCCCAGTCCGACACTGATACCCAGCAGTGGTGTGTCTATGGGTGTACTTGGGCCCTTGAGTTATTGGGGGCCAGGACCGCTCACCCTGCATCCATAGACTATACGTACCTTGCAACCTCTGCCGGTGTCCTTTTCCTGGAGATATTTGTGATGGATCCAAGGATCATGGTTGGGAAATACTGCTATAGAAGATGCTTATAAGTGTATTGAGGATGCTGGAGCCCTTCTTGGCCAGCTGAGGGCCACATGCCAAGAACCCAATAATTAAATGTCAGTGTATATATACACCAGCTTGAAAACTGCATTGAATAGTGGACATACAGTACAGTAGGTGGGATATCTGCTAGAGAAAAGGATCAGTATGAGATGAAGAAATTACTCCAAGGGGCATTGACCTACAATCCAGAAGCCCAGCAGTTGATATTTACTGAGCAGGGGAAGGGGCCCATCCCAATTCTAGAGTGATATCATGAGATGGGGATAGAGTAGGTTTTTGGTTATTAAAGAGATCTGTAGTGGTGGATACTAAACTAGGTACACCCCATTAAGAGGAAGAACTGTTTAAACTTTCACAAATGTAGAGCGTAGGAAGTAAAAAAAACTACTAGCTACATAGGCCGGAGGGCCTAGTAATACATCAGAGGTGGCTTAGAGTGTGCCACTGCGTAGAGAGAAGCATCACCTGAGAAAGGGCGATACACAAAGACTAACGGCTGTTACATGTGTGCTGGTGCTCTGCAAACCACATTGCTCGAATTGCCCAACATGTTATGGCATAGAAGAACCTATCAGAGTGGCTGTTGGGACAGGGCCACGGAACTGGCCCCAGAAACTTTAAGATATCTTCACTGGGTGAAACTGTGGGGTGGAGTCCCCAATGATTTGCTGGATCTGGCTCCTTACATGTTCACCAACATCAGCAGGCAACTCAGTCAGGTTCTCCTCTATACAGTAGAGGTCCTCTGGTGTCAGTTATAGTCGTGTAATGGCACAGGCAAAATCTCTGTGATGTGCATTTAATACCCTTATCTAGAACTGTTTTTGTAAACTGAGTGACCAGAGTTAATCTTATCTCGTAAATGTAATTGTTCCCAAAGAAACTAACTGGACTGGCCTGTGAACGATCACCAGTGGCTCTAGTCTGACCTAAACTTACGGACGCATATGCCATCATTGACACAAATGCCTGCAAATTTGGGATGCCTGCCAAGCGGTGCCTAGAGGTGAGAGGAGAAGTGCTCAAAGCCTTTGCCACCTGTCTTGCCAACAGAAAAGGGAAAAGGTTCCTAATCCAGAAATGAAAACCATGTATCACCTAGTAGATAATCATGCCCACACTTTTAAGGTGTATGGTTTCTTTACTGTTGCTGGAAACCCGTAACCTATTACTTTCCCCCCATTATCTTCATTATACTTATTATGCAGTGACTCAGCGTAAAGTATTGGTTCCTAAACTTTCTTGAATCAGGGCACCCAACTTTTTTTTTATTGCACACAAGGTCAAAAGTTTCTATTACATTAAGTAAATTGTGCTGAACTGCCCTGCTTTGGTACAGTTATGTGCTGATGGCAGGAACGGTTCTACTGTATGTGTGGGCAACCAGGGCGGGTGTCCGGGGCACTGCGGACAGAGCCACAGTCACGGTGTGTGTGGCATAACGTGCAATGGGCGTTACAGTGTGTGGTATAACGTGTAATGGGCATTACGGTGTGTGGGGCTGTACCTGGCATAATGTGTATAAGGGGCACTACTGTGCAGTGTAATGTGAATTGGTACTATTCTGTGACCACGCCCCATCCCCATGAAGCCACACCCCTATTTTTTGAAGGCGCACACTAACCCTGTTTAAAATTTGGGGGGGCACCAAAGAAAACTTTCGCCCTGGGAGACAAAAGGTCTAGAACCAGCCCTTGCTGATAGGGTTGCGCTGCTGCTTGTCCACATATTTTATGATTGGCGGCCACCAGCACTGGTTTTGCTTATAACAATGATCATAAATAATTTGATTTGATCCCGGACCACCAACCCAGGACACCCCTGCAAGTGCCCCATGGCATCCCTCGCAACAAGTTTGGAAACCACTGGCATAAACTATTCTATTTGTAGAATAATTATTGCAGTGGTATGCCACACTACAAGCTGCTACTGCACCTCTTCCTGACTCAGAGCGCCGCTTCATACACAGAGTTCCAAGTTCAGTTCCATTGATCCCGATGTCTTTCCAGTTCATGATGAACTCTTTGCAAGCACATGCTGTACATGTTCATACTGATTTATCTAATGTGTCCCTGACGGAACTTCTTTCGTTGTGGTAATGTTATGGCAATCCTCATGTGCTTTATACATGCAACTTGTATTTCACGGTTCCAGTAACATATCTGAAGCCAAGTTCCTCTTTTTTTACTATCCACTGATTTCCTGCCCATTGCAACTGCGTACGGGCTCACAGTCACAAGCTGTGACACGCCCATGAAACGGATGCGACATGCCTGCATTTGTGTTGTCACTCCACCATTACTTCGCACAAAGAGGCGTCACTGGGTATGATGATACCCAGTGCGTACCCTTGATATGCCAGCGCGCTAGCGGTGCGCTCACTGCAAAAAGGAGGCATGGCCGCAAATAAAGGGGCATGGCCTTGCGGGATCGTCACTCCAGGGGCGTGCCCAGCATTTCCGGAAATGCCGGGCTGTACTGGGCTGCCCCCGGAGACTGTCTGCAGCGCTGTCAGCTCCTCTTCTATGACAGGAGCCAGGTGCTGTAGCAGACTTTCACACTGCAGCACCTGGCTCCTGTCACTGCGGAGGAGCCCACAGATTGGTGTCATCCCTTCCAGGTGTCACTCCCGGGTGCGGGCCACACCCCCGCACCCGCCTTTTGATGCTACTGCTCCCACAGAAGCTCCCAGACTGTCAATCACTCTGCAAATAGAACCCAGGGCCGTAACTAGGTGTGTGTGGAGGGGGCACCGCACATAGCGCTGCAGGATAGGGGGCGCTGTTGGTGGCACGTGTCAATTATCTGTTTTAATTACTTTCACTTGCAGCTACCCCCATTTTTGAAGCCCAGCATCTCCTGACCACCCGTCTCCTACCCTGACCCCTTCTGTCACTAATACTATACCTATAAAATATTATCAAATATTCCTGAACTTAACTTGAGAGCTCTTTGCTATTCAAGATGCTGACATACCCGGGATTCGATCCCATTGCAGTCAGACATGTATTAATTGAGCTATCTGGTCTTGCATAGAAAGGTAGAGAATTTTAAGCTAGATCATTCTAACTATTTGAAGCTTACCTTGTACTTTGTACTCAGCATTGCAGCTGAGCATATCTATGTAGTGTGTGGCTGCAATTGATTGGATGTGTGGCTGCACACTACATAGATCTGCTCAATTGCAATACTAATTATTTTAATATCTATATATCTATACACATTTATAGGAATATATATATAAATATATATATATAATGTGGGAAGGGCATCATGGGCTTTCCCTGGGATCAGATTTGTCATGATGCTTTCCCGCGAGGCACGTGCCTTATGTCCCTACTGGAATAATGGTGGGGAGGGAACGCCAATTCTATCTCTGGCACAGGGCAACAAAAAGTCTAATTACGGCTCTGATAAAACCTCACTGCGACAGACATTGCAAGACCATCGCGGCACCTGACTCCAATGCTTACAGCAATGACATTGGGTCCATCTCTGAATCAGGTACCTGGCGAGCGTGTGTGAGTGATCCCCAGTCATTTACTTTTTTTTTTTAATGTTTTACCTGCATGTACATAGAAACAAATAATGCAACTGGAAAATGAAGCGATTATGTGGGAATCTCAGGTGCAAAAAAATAAGGCACACATTTTGCACCTGTAGTAAAAATGATCAAATACAATAGAGTAGCTTTGCAAGCCAGGCATTTAACTCAGCAAAATGAGAATTGCTGCTGCACGACCAGTCAGCACATTTTTCCTAAATCATGATAAGTTAGGAGCAGAGCTGGACTGGCCCGCGGGTGTACAGAGGAAACCCCCAATGGGCTCCCATGTCTGTAGGCCCCTCCTCTAGAAGACATAGAAGTAAGGTTTCAAATGATGCATTGTAGCTCTGTTAGAGGGTCAGTAACTTGTTGGAGGAGGACTGTAAGGATTCTTCCTCTATTCTTTAACCCTCGATGTGATAGTCTCTTAGACGTCCGTGAGTGTAAACCTTATGCTACGAGTAACATGCAAAACACAAGCAGTAAAGATTCACACTGTTTATTGTTTGTTTAACAAAAGTATATAAAAGAAAGGATTTAGGGCGTGTATGTCCCAAGTCAATAACTAATTGGACAGAACACAAAAGGGGGTTAACATAACATGATTGGCTAGAGACTGCCGCAGCGGAAGGATATACATATATGGGCAAATTTGTACTCAAATAGAAAAGTTATTCACACGGTATAAAAAGATAACAGACAAAGACAGTAGCAAAAAATGTGCTGGAACAAACAGTTCTGTAACACAAACAATTCTATGACATGTGAAGCAGAGACGAGCTTTAACCCTTTCATTCCCCTCTTAGAATCATTATTGTTATACTATATGATTCTCATTTAATTGTTTCCTTCTAGACCTCCATCTTCTCCTTGTTGGAGGTCAGGGCTGTCTGCCCCCGTTAGTACCTCGCTGGAATCACTTGCTTCTTCTTCAAGGTCTGGTCTGGGAACTTTCTTTACTCGGGATGCATGAATCCAAGTGGGCCCCTCGTCAGTCAGGACTGCTGTTCTGGTCACTGCTACGACTTCTGTCTCGGGACCATAGGTGAAGTCTCCCGGAGTCTTGTTCTTTGGGAGTACTTTTACCACGACTCTGTCTCCAACTTTGAAAGGATGTGTTGGTTCCTGTGGGTTCAAAGGATTTTTTACAAACAACATCATGTTCAATCTCATCAAGTTTGGTTATGAGGGCCCTGACATACTCTTCCCTTATAAGTTCTAGATCTCCTTCCTGTATTATCAACGGGTTTTTTTTTTGCCCATGGGGTGGGAAAAGGCCTACCCATCAATATCTCAAAAGGGGAGTACCCTAGGGTTTTCTGTGGGGTCATCCTAATTTCTGCTAGGATGATAGGGAGGACTTGCTTCCATTTGTGGAAGGTACCTCCTGTGGCCTTCCTTAGTTTGTCTTTGAGGGTCCTATTCATTCTTTCTACGACCCCTGAACTCTGCGGGTGGTACGGGATGTGAAACTTCCACTCCACCTGCAGAGCTTTTACTAAGGCCTGTGTGATTTTGGCTGTAAAGGCTGAGCCTTTATCACTATTTATTTGCAGGGGGCACCCCCATCTAGGGATGATTTTCTGTGTTAGGATTCTAGCTACTGTCTTGGCATCCTCTGACTTAGTTGGGAATACTTCTGGCCAGCGAGAGAACATATCTACAATGACCAGGGCATATTCTTGTTTGCCTATGCCAGGGATATGGGTAAAATCAATTTGTAAGTGTGTAAAAGGGGTAGTGGGGTATTCAAGATGCTGGTGTTTCGCTTTATTAGGGTTGTTAGGGTTGTTCCTGAGGCAGGTGATGCATCTGCTAACATATTGGTCCACAAGTGTTTTGGCCTCAGTAACATAGAAATCCTTGGTTAGTAGGAGGAGTGTTGTGGCTTTACTATGGTGACCAACACCATGGTAATGGGCAATGAGCAAAGGGGCACTGGACTGGGGTATACAGGGTTTCCCCTCTTTGCAGATTAATCCTGATTTAGGATTTTTCTGCAGAATTGGGTAAGTCCAGTCGGAGAGATCAGTATTAGTCGCAGCAGCTTGAAGTTGAGTGAGCAGATGGACGTTGTCAAGGGAGGGAGGGGCCATGACTGCCATGTGAGAATGGGCAGTAGGCTGTAGGGCCGCTTGTTTAGCAGTAGTGTCTGCAAGGGCGTTGCCAAGGGAGATATTATCCTTGCCGCCAGTATGTGCCTTGCAGTGGATAATGGTAATGTCAGAAGGGAGGGTAATGGCATGTAACAGATCAGAGATGAGCTGCGCATGCGAGATACCCTTACCATCTGCCCCGAGAAAGCCACGGCGCTGCCAAATGACCCCATGGTCATGAACAACGCCGTGGGCGTATCTGGAGTCAGTGTAGATGGTAACAGGCTTGTTCTGGTAGAGCTGACATGCTCTAGTGAGTGCAATGAGTTCTGCAGCTTGCGCGGACTGATAAGGTATTGGTAGGGCTTCCAACACAGTGTCAGGGAGGGTGACAATGGCATAGCCAGCTTGGTATGTATTGTCATTGGGCCTACTACAGGAGCCGTCAACAAAAACTATGTCTGCGCCTGGTATGGGAACGGGAGACATGTCAAGTCTGGGAGAAGTTTCAGCTTCAATGGAAGCAGCACAGTCATGTAGGTCGGGTGGTTCATCCTCGGGACCTTTCAAGCCTAAAAGGGCATTGAGAATGGGTGCTGGGCCAGAAGAACTAGCAGTGTACTTGATGGTAAGGGTAGGGTTACTCAAAAGGAGTACTTCATATCCACTAAGGCGTTGAGCAGACATGTGCTGTGTGTGTAAGCCTTTAAGTATTGCCAGGACATCATGTGTGGTGTGGAGTACTGTGGTGTGGCCTAAAGTGAGGGTAGTGGCCATTTCTGCAACCATTGCACAGGCTGCCAAAGCCCTGAGGCAGGCAGGCATACCTTGCACAGACACTGGCATGACTTTGGAAAAAAATGCCACGGGGCGCAACTTCCCTCCATGAAACTGTGTGAGCACCCCCGCCATGGTTTTACAATTGTCCCTTGCATATAGATGGAAAGGTAGTACATAATTGGGGAGGCCAAGTGCCGGACTTTTCATCAACATACATTTTAAACTTTCATATGCAGTTAACATTTCTTGTGACCATTGTACAGTTTTAGGTTTGTCCTTCAGTGTGGCTTGTCTCAAAATGTTATCATAATAGGAGCAATCAGATATCCACTGTCTGCAGTAATTTACCATACCCAGGAAGGACAGTAGTTCCTTCTGGGTAGTTGGGGTGACCAGGCCCAATACAGACTGTATGCGTTGTGGACTGATTTTCCTCTCTCCCTGAGTGAGCACAAAACCTAAGTAATCAACATGCTTTTTACACCATTGCATTTTTGTTTTGGACACCTTGTGTCCACATTCACAAAGCCAGTTTAGTAATGAAACACCATCCTCTCGGCAGGCCTCCTCAGTTTGACTACAGAGCAGCAGATCATCTGCATACTGTAGCAGGACTGAACCATGGTGAGGTTGCCAGGGCCTCAATGTGGCCTGGAGTACAATGCTATAGACAACGGGTGAGTCAATATAGCCCATGGGTAATCTGCACCAGGTAAGTTGTTTACCCTCAAAAGAAAAGGCAAAAAGTAATTGTGTCTGTGAATCTACAGGTATGCTGAAAAAGGCATTCTTCAAATCAATTACAGAGAAGAACGCAGCATCTGCAGGGATTGCAGAAATGAGTGAGTTTACGTCTGGAACAATTGGTGCAATTGGGACTATTAGCTGATTGATCGCTCTGAGATCCTGTACAAATCTTATACTGCCATCAGCTTTGGCAACAGGGTTCACAGGAGTACAGTATGGTGATACAATATGTCTGAGAATACCCTGTTGTAAGAATTGCTGTATCATGGGGCGGAGACCTTCTATCTTTTCTGGTGAGAGGGGATACTGTTTTTGATAAACAGGGTGTGAGTCGGGTTTGAGATTGGCCTTATATGGTGTGCATGAGATTAGGCCAGTGTCATATGGACCTTCTGACCAAAGAGCGGGGTTTACTTGGGCGAGGTCAGGCATGTTGGTAGTCATTTCCCAAATTGGAAAATGAGGGGATTCAATATCCAACCCAGTACCAGTAGGTGAGGGCAGGATAGAGATGGAAAGTTTGCTAAGCAGGTCCCTACCTAGTAGGTTAATGGGGCACTCAGGTATGACTGTGAACCTATGTTTGCCCATGCGCAACCCCTTTGTTGTGGAGACCGAGAGGGCCTTGGTTAGGTAGGCATCGGTGGGTATCCCATTGATTCCCATTGAAGGAGCAGTCTTTTCCAAATCACCATCATATAGGTCAGAACACAAAACACTGGTTGTTGCACCGCTATCCACTAAAAAGGGAATTTTACTTCCATTTATAATAAGTGGCAGCAGAGGTGAATCTTTCCAATGACGGGTGAGTTGAATAAAGGCTGGGATACCCTCCTCCGGGCCCCGTCAGTGCGCGGGGTCTTGCCAGTCAACTCTGAAACGTACATGATCAGAGAGAGGGTTGTCATGGCGTGGGCGGGGGTGTTGTTGGGGGGCAGGATTCAGAGCAGGCTGTCGAGGTGTCTGAGGGGGCTGGGGGCAATCTCTTGCCCAGTGACCATCCTGGCCACAGTTGTAACAGGAGGTGTGCCGTTTGCCGGCCATGTCTCCTGTAGGTGATTTATGTTGGGGTCTTTGGAATCTTCCCTGATTGCGGGGTTGGTTCTGTCTGTCAAAGCGTCTGGAGTTCTGATAGTTATGAGTGGGTGCAGGTTTCTTTACATCAAAACACCCTGCAGCCTCTTTCTCATATAGATGTTTTTCAAAATCTTTCGTACTATCAGAAGTCCAGGAAGAGACCCTTTGCTTAACAGAAACTATGACAGAAGGTAAAAGGTTGTTAATGAAGGTGGAAATGAGTAAGCTTTCCGAGTTAAGCAAAGGTAAGCCAGCGTCATCTGTCCAACAGTCCTTAAACCTTTTCCAAAACTCAGTAACAGACTCTGAAGGCTTCTGTTTAGAAGCTACAGCGACAGGCAAAGAAGCACGGGTTTTAAAGACTTCCTTCATATGTGTATCAATTTCCTTCCACATATTCTCGATACCTGTCTGTGTGTTGAGGGTGTAGGTAGCGGCACTATTTTGTGCAGCAGGTGTGTGGATGGCAGGGACCTTTGTCCAATCCCATCCATTATAGTGGTCGGTTACACCATCTATAATCAGCCTCATGTCTTCTTGTGTATAGCTGCGTCCTTTGCAAGCTTTGCGCAAATAAGATATACAGCCAGCGGGGGTAACGGTAGGCTTGGGACAGTGTTTTACTATCCTGTCTAAATCTTCTATTTCAATGGGTTTTATTAACATTTGGTCTCCCACTGTCATAAAGGGTAAGTGGAGGGCAACGGTGGTGGAAGAAGCTTCACCGCCGTCAGAGAATTCAGTTCCTCTTCGAGTGACATGGGGGGAGAAGGAGCCCTCAGCAGCGATAGTGGAATCGGCTGTGCGGCGGGTGGCTGATTGTTTAAGGGATGTGGGCTGGGAGGTTATTACACTATTATCTAAACTCTGGGTTACTGGTGCGTTAGGGATAGAGCTAGTGGACGCATTTTCTAGCAGTGGAGTTGGAGGCGATCCCATCTGCTGTGAAAGGGTTACTGCTGCTAAGAGATCTGTGTCTTTAAGAGCAGGATATACTGGAATGTAAGGGGGAGGCGAGAGGGTTTTCAAAGATTTACAGGTTCTCACTTCCTCCCTTCTGTGCTGTTGGGAACTGATATTTTTAATCCTCCTTTGTTTCTTATTGATGGATTTATCATACCAATAGGGCGCTATGGTCAGCCACTGCTCACCCCCGGCCCGCATATATGCCATATCCCATTGTGGATCATGATCATACCACGGCCAGGCTTCCCTGTCCCCTAAACAAAGACCTTTAACCATATCCATATAGAAAGGGTAATTACTGCCTTCCCGTGGGAATGGGTCCTATCCTGCTTTCTCTGTCCACCCTGCTAAATTATCCACCCAGGGATCAATCAAATAATAATCAGAGGTAGAGTTACGGGCCACGTATTCTTTACATGTCTCCTCGGGTAGGGGAGGGGGGTATACAGTTTTCTTGCTCTGACCAGAGCCCATAGTAAAAACACAATTTCCAACAACTTTCTATGCATGCATCAGCTAACCAGTTAATTAGTTATTGACAATATCACAATATCATCTGCATAGTACTTTAACAAAACAATCGATAGTAATAATCTGTACGTTTACTCACCACTCGTACAGGGACTTGGAAATGCAGCGTATTGTGATAGGAAGCAAGAAAGTTATAAGGGTATTCAACAGACGTGCACTTACCACCCGTCAAGCTGAATACATGAAACTTATACTCTAATATCTGTTATGGCCATAACATAATAAGTAGACAATCAAATCGAGGTAAAATCTACGTTATGTATAGACTCCCAGGTCTATTTTAAGTATCCCAGATACTAACGTCTTTGGAGAATTGCGCTTGGACCCCTGGTCACTTCTCAGACGTATCTTTAAGTCCCAGACATTAAAGATGTTTGGTCACGTGTTCCCAGAACACTGACACGGATTCAGCTTCAGTGTATGATCGCAATCCCGTATGGCAAAGACAGACAATAAATTCTCTATCTTACCGTCCGGGGACGATCAACTGAATTCCGGCAAGAGCCCCCACTTGTAAGGATTCTTCCTCTATTCTTTAACCCTCGATGTGATAGTCTCTTAGACGTCCGTGAGTGTAAACCTTATGCTACGGGTAACATGCAAAACACAAGCAGTAAAGATTCACACTGTTTATTGTTTGTTTAACAAAAGTATATAAAAGAAAGGATTTAGGGCGTGTATGTCCCAAGTCAATAACTAATTGGACAGAACACAAAAGGGGGTTAACATAACATGATTGGCTAGAGACTGCCGCAGCGGAAGGATATACATATATGGGCAAATTTGTACTCAAATAGAAAAGTTATTCACACGGTATAAAAAGATAACAGACAAAGACAGTAGCAAAAAATGTGCTGGAACAAACAGTTCTGTAACACAAACAATTCTATGACATGTGAAGCAGAGACGAGCTTTAACCCTTTCAAGGACCATGGATAAACTTGGGTTCTTGTTTAGGAAACTACACCAATAGTAGCAGGGCTGTAAGGAGGGCATGCAGGCAATGGAGCCGCACAGGGCAGGATGCCTGAGGGAGAAAGACGTAGTGCTGTTCAAGGTGGGGAGGGAGCATCTTCAGAATGTACCCACCCGCCCTCCCAGGCAAAATCACTCAGGAGGATTGGGCGGCAGGGGAATTGGTAGGGGGGATGTGTGTGTTTGGTGGAGGAGGGGGGGGGGGGGGTGCTGGGGAGGCACTGCAGCCCAGAGTGCAAAGCTTCCATATTAATGACTAGTAGCCCTTGTGTCAATCAAAGAGGGCAGTCCTGACACACCCCGTTCTTTGCAGGCTGACTAGGTACTTCTTGTCTTTATGGCCCAGTCCGTACAGTATGTCAATTGGAAGATTACCATAGTGGACGGCTGGCGTTCACTTCAAATGCAAATTTAAAGATGTTTTAGGACAAGAGGGTCTAGGTAGGGATGGCCATCTACCATCGATAGTAAGCAGCCATCAATGGTTTGCCATTGATGGTGGATATTCAATGTTTTTTCCAACTCAGTGCAGAGGATAGCCCCTTACCCTGACGCACTGCAAAGCACCACCCCACTTACCCAATCCCTGATCCAGCAGTGGGTGCAACCATATTTTGGTTCCCCATCGATGGTTTCATGCTATCAGTGCTAAGCACTGATGCCGTACCTGATCACCATCCCTATAAGTGGCCAGGCTGAGTGCTTTCAAAGCGCTGGGCAAGAACTTTTTCCAAACAGTTCCTTGGGAAAAACTTTTTATTATAGTTTATTCACCTCTTTACCCAGTCAAAACCAAGCAACAGGGGATGCTATAAGTAAAGTGCACTAAAAAAAATAGGATAATAGGACATTTATTCACATTGTTCATAAATGTAGATAAATTGTCTTGAAAAAAACAAAGTATTCAAAACAAAGCAAGGTAAATGGTTAAATTGATGTAACATTCCTACCGGCATCAATCTTTTGTTAAGTAGAGTATCGTATCGTTATCTGCTGAATAAATGTGTGACAGATATTACACATATGTCTGATTCTTCCATTAACTCAGTTTCAAAAACAGCAGACGTAACCTGATTTGTAATGCCATCAGCTCTCCCTAGAGGGCAGCAGCGAATCAGCAGACTGCCGGGAATGTATGTTCTATATCTTTCTCGTTTCCCCAGCTGTTCGCCATCATCCTTCCTGACACAGCCCAAAATGAAATGAAATATATGAAATTCAACCTAGGAATTTAGCTGGTTTGTCTCTTCAGATTAACATAATGCTGTCATATAACATAAGAGCTGGGAGTGTTTAGCTCTCGAATTTAAAATGAAGTGCACTTACTCCATTCATTCATTCATTGGGAACTACTGTAGTGTCATCATCGAAGCATGCATCTGAAGTGATGTCACCAACATCGCTAGATTGGCAGAATATTGTTCCTGTCAATACTGCGTGTAAGGGGCCATTTTAGAGCTCTAATTATGAATGTTAAACATCACTTCACTGCGTAAATCGGCATTGCGCACGTCTCTGAATCAGACCCTTTTTACATGGGTGTCAAATCCAAGCACGAGGTGGGTTTTCCATATTTAAAGTGGAAAACCCACCTCATATGTACCGCTATTCCATTCATGACTATGATAGCCTGATACTAGGAGCCTGGCTGGATTTCTAGCTTCAGGGCTGCCTTCAGAAATTGTGGGACCCAGGAATTACAAAATAGACAGGGTCCTCCCCCCACAAAAAAGATTCTGCTGCACCGCACCACCCCTACTGTATGTGATGTTATACATCCTGAAGTTACATATGGGTGGAGCGTTAGACACCTGCAGGAATGATTCCCAGAGAGCTGATGCACGGGGAAGGCTTGATTTAAGAAGTCATTCCTGCACATCAGCCCGCTGCTGTTGTACAGGCATGGTACAGCTCTCCATGTATCGGAGGTAGGAGCCAGAAGTGGGCCCCTCTCTCTTTAAGGGCCCGGGATACTAGTCCCTGCAGTCCCCCCCTGATGGCTGCCCTGGCAAGCTCTAATGCATACCCATAGCCAGCGACGGACTGGGGCCTCAATTCGGCCCTGGCATTTGTGAACGCGCGTCACGGGAGGGGGGGGTGCCGTGAGTCATGGTGGCGTGGACTTGTGGCACGCCCCCATTACCATGGCGACGGTTTCTGGGGGCGGGGACACGCAGTGAGTCCGGGGGCGTGGTCTCGCGGCACACCCCCATTTCTGCACCCGCGTCACGGGGGGCGTGCCGCGAGTCATGGTGGCGTGTATTTGTGGCACGCCACCATTACCATGGTGACGGTTGCTGGGGGTGGGGATGCGCCGCGAGTCTGGGGTCGTGGATTCGCCGCACGCCCCCATTTCTCTGACGTCCTAGTGGATGCTGGGAACTCCGTAAGGACCATGGGGAATAGACGGGCTCCGCAGGAGACTGGGCACTCTAAAAGAAAGATTAGGTACTATCTGGTGTGCACTGGCTCCTCCCACTATGACCCTCCTCCAGACCTCAGTTAGATTTCTGTGCCCGGCCGAGCTGGATGCACACTAGGGGCTCTCCTGAGCTCCTAGAAAGAAAGTTTATTTTAGGTTTTTTATTTTACAGTGAGACCTGCTGGCAACAGGCTCACTGCTTCGAGGGACTAAGGGGAGAAGAAGCGAACCTACCTGCTTGCAGCTAGCTTGGGCTTCTTAGGCTACTGGACACCATCAGCTCCAGAGGGATCGACCGCATGGAACTGGCCTTGGTGTTCGTTTCCGGAGCCGCGCCGCCGTCCCCCTTACAGAGCCAGAAGCAAGAAGAGGTCCGGAAAATCGGCGGCAGAAGACTTCGGTCTTCACCAAGGTAGCGCACAGCACTGCAGCTGTGCGCCATTGCTCCTCATGCACACTTCACACTCCGGTCACTGAGGGTGCAGGGCGCTGGGGGGGGCGCCCTGAGGGCAATATATGACACCTTGGCTGGCAAATCTACATCATATATAGTCCTAGAGGCTATATAGATGTAAAATTACCCCTGCCAGTATTCCAGAAAAAGCGGGAGAAAGTCAGTTGAAAAAGGGGCGGGGCTTCTCCCTCAGCACACTGGCGCCATTTTCTCTTCACAGTGCAGCTGGAAGACAGCTCCCCAGGCTCTCCCCTGTAGTTTTCAGGCTCAAAGGGTTAAAAAGAGAGGGGGGGCACAAAATGTAGGCGCAATATTGTATATACAAGCAGCTATTGGGAAAAATTCACTCAATATAGTGTTAATCCCAAAATTATATAGCGCTTTGGTGTGTGCTGGCATACTCTCTCTCTGTCTCCCCAAAGGGCTGTGTGGGGTCCTGTCCTCAGTCAGAGCATTCCCTGTGTGTGTGTGCGGTGTGTCGGTACGGCTGTGTCGACACGTATGATGAGGAGGCTTATGTGATGGCAGAGCAGATGCCGATAAATGTGATGTCGCCCCCTGTGGGGCCGACACCAGAGTGGATGGATAGGTGGAAGGTATAAACCGACAGTGTCAACTCCTTACATAAAAGGCTGGATGACGTAACAGCTATGGGACAGCCGGCTTCTCAGCCCGCGCCTGCCCAGGCGTCTCAAAGGCCATCAGGGGCTCAAAAACGCCCGCTCCCTCAGATGGCAGACACAGATGTCGACACGGAGTCTGACTCCAGTGTCGACGAGGTTGAGACATATACACAATCCACTAGGAACATCCGTTACATGATCCCGGCAATAAAAAATGTGTTACACATTTCTGACATTAACCCAAGTACCACTAAAAAAGGGTTTTATGTTTGGGGAGAAAAAGCAGGCAGTGTTTTGTTCCCCCATCAAATGAGTGAATGAAGTGTGAAAAAGCGTGGGTTCCCCCGATAAGAAACTGGTAATTTCTAAAAAGTTACTGATGGCGTACCCTTTCCCGCCAGAGGATAAGTTACGCTGGGAGATATCCCCTAGGGTGGATAAGGCGCTCACACGTTTGTCAAAAAAGGTGGCACTGCCGTCTTAGGATACGGCCACTTTGAAGGTACCTGCTGATAAAAAGCAGGAGGCTATCCTGAAGTCTGTATTTACACACTCAGGTACTAGACTGAGACCTGCAGATAGTGCTGCTGCAGCGTGGTCTGTAACCCTGTCAAACAGGGATACTATTTTGCGAACATAAGACGTCGTCTTATATATGAGGGATGCACAGAGGGATATTTTGCCGGCTGGCATCCAGAATTAATGCAATGTCCATTCTGTCAGGAGGGTATTAGAGACCCGACACTGGACAGGTGATGCTGACTTTAAAAGGCACATAGAGCCTTATAAGGGTGAGGAATTGTTTGGGGATGGTCTCTGGGACCTCGTATCCACAGCAACAGCTGGGAAGAAATTTTTTTACCTCAGGTTTCCTCACAGCCTAAGAAAGCACTGTATTATCAGGTACAGTCCTTTCGGCTTCAGAAAAGCAAGCGGGTCAAAGGCGCTTCCTTTCTGCACAGAGACGAGGGAAGAGGGAAAAAGCTGCACCAGTCAGCCAGTTCCCAGAATCAAAATTCTTCCCCCGCTTCCTCTGAGTCCACCGCATGACGCGGGGGCTCCACAGGTGTAGCCAGGTACGGTGGGGGGCCGCCTCAAAAATTTCAGCGATCAGTGGGCTCGCTCACAGGTGGATCCCTGGATCCTTCAAGTAGTATCTCAGGGGTACAAGCTGGAATTCGAGGCGTCTCCCCCCCGCCGTTTCCTCAAATCTGCCTTGCCGACAACTCCCTCAGGCAGGGAGGCTGTGCTAGAGGCAATTCACAAGCTGTATTCCCAGCAGGTGATAGTCAAGGTGCCCCTACTTCAACAAGGACGGGGTTACTATTCCACACTGTTTGTGGTACCGAAACCGGACGGTTCGGTGAGACCCATTTTAAATTTGAAATCCTTGAACACATACATAAAAAAATTCAAGTTCAAGATGGAATCGCTCAGGGCGGTTATTGCAAGCCTGGAGGAGGGGGATTACATGGTATCCCTGGACATCAAGGATGCTTACCTACATGTCCCCATTTACCATCCTCACCAGGAGTACCTCAGATTTGTGGTACAGGATTGCCATTACCAATTCCAAACACTGCCGTTTGGACTGTCCACGGCACCGAGGGTCTTTACCAAGGTAATGGCAGAAATGATGATACTCCTTCGAAAAAAGGGAGTTTTAATTATCCCGTACTTGGACGATCTCCTTATAAAGGCGAGGTCCAAGGAGCAGTTGTTGGTCGGAGTAGCACTATCTCGGGAAGTGCTACAACAGCACGGATGGATTCTATACATTCCAAAGTCACAGCTGGTTCCTACCACACGCCTACTGTTCCTGGGGATGGTTCTGGACACAGAACAGAAAAAAGTGTTTCTCCCGCAGGAGAAAGCCAAGGAGCTGTCATCTCTAGTCAGAGACCTCCTGAAACCAAAACAGGTATCGGTGCATCACTGCACACAAGTCCTGGGAAAAATGGTAGCTTCTTACGAAGCAAAATTCCATTCGGCAGGTTCCATGCAAGAACCTTTCAGTGGGACCTCTTGGACAAGTGGTCGGGATCGCATCTTCAGATGCATCGGCTGATAACCCTGTCTCCAAGGACCAGGGTATCTCTACTGTGGTGGCTGCAGAGTGCTCATCTTCAAGAGGGCCGCAGATTCGGCATACAGGACTGGGTCCTGGTAACCACGGATGCCAGCCTTCGAGGCTGGGGGGCAGTCACACAGGGAAGAAATTTCCAAGGACTTTGGTCAAGTCAGGAGTCGTCCCTACACATAAATATTCTGGAACTGAGGGCCATTTACAATGCCCTAAGTCTGGCAAGGCCTCTGCTTCAAAACTAGCCGGTACTGATCCAATCAGACAACATCACGGCAGTCGCCCATGTAAACCGACAGGGCGGCACAAGAAGCAAGATGGCGATGGCAGAAGCCACAAGGATTCTCCGATGGGCGGAAAATCACGTCTTAGCACTGTCAGCAGTGTTCATTCCGGGAGTGGACAACTGGGAAGCAGACTTCCTCAGCAGACACGACCTACACCCGGGAGAGTGGGGACTTCATCCAGAAGTCTTCCAACTGTTGGTAAACCGTTGGGAAAGGCCACAGGTGGACATGATGGCGTCCCGCCTAAACAAAAAACTAGATATTGCGCCAGGTCAAGGGACCCTCAGGCAATAGCTGTGGACGCTCTAGTGACACCGTGGGTGTACCAGTCGGTTTATGTATTCCCTCCTCTGCCTCTCATACCAAAGGTACTGAGAATAATAAGAAAACGAGGAGTAAGAACGATACTCGTGGTACCGGATGGGCCAAGAAGAGCTTGGTACCCAGAACTTCAAGAAATGATATCAGAGGACCCATGGCCTCTACCGCTCAGACAGGATCTGCTACAGCAGGGGCCCTGTCTGTTCCAAGACTTACCGTGGCTGCGTTTGACGGCATGGCGGTTGAATTCCGGATCCTAAAGGAAAAGGGCATTCCGGAAGAAGTCATTCCTACGCTGATAAAAGCCAGGAAAGAAGTAACCGCAAACCATTATCACCGTATTTGGCGAAAATATGTTGCGTGGTGTGAGGCCAGGAAGGCCCCAACAGAGGAATTTCAGCTGGGTCGTTTTCTGCACTTCCTACAGTCAGGGGTGACTATGGGCCTAAAATTGGGTTCCATTAAGGTCCAGATTTCGGCTCTGTCGATTTTCTTCCAGAAAGAACTGGCTTCACTGCCTGGAGTTCAGACATTTGTAAAGGGAGTGCTACATATTCAGCCCCCTTTTGTGCCTCCTGTGGCACCTTGGGATCTCAACGTGGTGTTGAGTTTCTTAAAATCACATTGGTTTGAGCCACTTAAAACTGTGGATTTGAAATACTCGTCCCCAGTTTCTCCCTAAGGTGGTATCAGCTTTTCACTTGAACCAACCTATTGTAGTGCCTGCGGCTACTAGGGACTTTGAAGATTCCACGTTACTGGACGTAGTCAGGGCCTTAAAAATGTATATTTCCAGGACGGCTGGAGTCAGGAAAACTGACTCGCTTTTTATCCTGTAGGCACCCAACAAAATAGGTGCTCCTGCTTCTAAGCAGACTATTGCTCGCTGAATTTGTAGCACAATTCAGCTGGAGCATTCTGCGGCTGGATTGCCGCATCCTAAATCAGTAAAAGCCCATTCCACAAGGAAAGTGGGCTCATCTTGGGCGGCTGCCCGAGGGGTCTCGGCTTTACAATTTTGCCGAGCTGCAACTTGGTCAGGGGCAAACACGTTTGCTAAATTCTACAAAATTGATACCCTGGCTGAGGAGGACCTTGAGTTCTCTCATTCGGTGCTGCAGAGTCATCCGCACTCTCCCGCCCGTTTGGGAGCTTTGGTATAATCCCCATGGTCCTTACGGAGTTCCCAGCATCCACTAGGACGTCAGAGAAAATAAGATTTTACTCACCGGTAAATCTATTTCTCGTAGTCCGTAGTGGATGCTGGGCGCCCATCCCAAGTGCGGATTGTCTGCAATACTTGTATGTAGTTATTGCCTAACTAAGGGTTATTGTTGAGCCATCTGTTGAGAGGCTCAGTTATATTTCATACTGTTAACTGGGTGTAGTATCACGAGTTATACGGTGTGATTGGTGTGGCTGGTATGAGTCTTACCCGGGATTCAAAATCCTTCCTTATTGTGTCAGCTCTTCCGGGCACAGTATCCTAACTGAGGTCTGGAGGAGGGTCATAGTGGGAGGAGCCAGTGCACACCAGATAGTACCTAATCTTTCTTTTAGAGTGCCCAGTCTCCTGCGGAGCCCGTCTATTCCCCATGGTCCTTACGGAGTTCCCAGCATCCACTACGGACTACGAGAAATAGATTTACCGGTGAGTAAAATCTTATTTTCCGCTGCGCGCAGCCTTCCCAGCTTTCTGAGTGGCCGGTTCGGCCCACCTGCCCATCGGCCCTTCTGGCATGTGCCAGAAGTGCCAGATGGCCAGTCCGGCCATGCCCATAGCCCAAATGCCAGTTGAAAACTTAAAACAAGGTAGACAAAATTAGCTTCAATCAGGTCCCACTCAACCGATATCAAGTAACAAGTACAATAGCTGCCATTTTTTGTCTGATTTGACCTCCACAGGTAGGTTGAACGATAATCTGGTCACTCAGCTCTTAGGGGGAGGTTTATTAAAGCTTGTAGAAAGATAAAGTGGAAAGAGATAAAGTACTAATCAACCACCACCACCTGTCAGTTTACAGGCTGTATTTTGAAAAAAAACAGGAGCTGATTGGTTGCTACTTCATCTCTATCCACTTTATCTCTCTCCACGCATTGATAAATCCCCCCCTTAGATGGTGTGACATGATCAGCTTGTGTATGGCCAGTTCATGGATATAGAGACGACCAGATTAACCCAGGGCCCCCCACTCATAGCTATAACACCATTGTGGAGCATAATGAGAACGGGGGGCACTTACCTGGGGGCACTACAGTGTGTTTAAAACATTTGTGGTGCTGTGGGTACACATTGTACTCTTTAATAAAATTACCACAAGCATATTTTATCGACATATTTATTGGCAGGGCCCCCACAAATTAGTTGCCTTGGAGCCTGCACTAACCACACAATCCTGCTCTGCTATAGAGAGATAACATGTTTTAATGTATTGGATGAATCTTTCTGTACTGCATTATTTAGCTCACCCTGGCGTTCTACCTAGAGCACAATAATGTTAATATTGCTTACCGTAGAACGTATAATGAGCGCATATGTAATAGCATCAGATTCAGCTCTTGTATCCCATCCCCCATTCTAGATAGGTGGGTGTATGGTGGTGGTGGATCTGACCTATATAATAAACCACTCCGTAGAGATTTCCCTGACCATCGCTCTCCTGCCTGTGACAGCAGCGTAGTAATTACAATCCTTGAGAAGAGGGGATTCCCTAAGATTCCTAAATGAATTAGCCAGAAGCTCCTGTAGCGCAGGACTGCAAGGGGATGAAATGGTCTTGCAGGAAGGTTATGGTGTAAATACCCTCACAGTCAGTCTGTGGAGACCCCCTGAGGGGAGGGAATTCTATATTTAATGCATTTGATGGAAAGAGGTTTATAATGTGAGGTTCATAAATCTTACAGTCTCCCTTGTGAGATATCTAAACAGGAGCATATAAGATTCTCCAATTAAAATAGCAAAACACATGCACCATCCTCCTACTGCTGCGGGTCCCAAAACCAAATCATTCTGTTTCATTAATACTGTATTGCAAGGAAAACCATTCCTTTCTAATTTTGCAGGTTACAGGAAAATTAATGACTTGGAAAGGTAAGTAGATGTGCTGTATTGGTAGGGTCCTTCCGTGTTTCTAGGTACTTCTCACAAATATATTAATTAACATAGGGCCTAATTCAGAGTATGTCAAGCCAATGTTTATGCACATCTCAGAAGCTTTTCGATCAGCGCAGAAGCCGCACTGCGCATTTGCAGAGCCGGGGCTGCAATGTAGCAGCAAAATGATTGACAAGCAGCGTTCCAGAAAACAGTGCGTGTGTTGGGGGGGGGAAGGAGGGGGGGAGGAGGGGGGGAGGTCGGCCTATTTTTCCAGTCAGGCTTTTGGCAGTGGCCACGCCCTCGCATGAAGTATCACTGGCTCCATCAGCGTGACGTCACCGGACATCCTGAGTAACCTGAGGGCGCAGTGTACAATCACAGAAGCCGACAGTGGGCGTCTTTTAACTACCGACACCTCTTTTATGGCTTTTGCCTATTGCTGCACCACCACTGCATGCAAAGATGCAGCGCGGTGTAAATAGTGACCACCTCTGAATCAGCCCCATCATTTTACTGGACCGCTATGAAGTAGCTATGAAGTTGTTTCCAATTGTACAGCGCAACGGAATATGAAGATCACATGCAGTACTCACCTTTAAAGTGTAAGGTAGCATTTCCTGTCATCTCCATCAAAATATAAAAAGCACATATTCCATGTCTTGCCGTACGCAGTAAACTAAAAGGTATTATTACTAGTGATGAGCGGGTTCGGTTTCTCGGAAACCGAACCCCCCCGGACTTCACCCTTCTTACACGGGTCCGAGCCATACTCGGAATCTCCCATATGGCTCGGTTAACCCGAGCGCGCCCGAACGTCATCATCCCACTGTCGTATTCTCGCGAGATTCGGATTCTATATAAGCAGCCGCGCGTCGCCGCCATTTTCACTCGTGCATTGGAATGTTAGGGAGAGGACGTGGCTGGCGTCCTCTCCGTTATTGTTGAACTTGATTGTGCACTATCGCTTAATTGTGGGGAGGGCTGGGGTGCAGCTGTATAATATAGGAGGAGTACAGTGCAGAGTTTTGCTGATCAGTGACCACCAGTTATCCGTTCTCTGCCTGAAAAAAACGCTCCATATCTGTGCTCAGTGTGCTGCAGATATCTGTGCTCACACTGCTTAATTGTGGGGACTGGGGAGCAGCTGTATTATATAGCAGGAGTACAGTGCAGAGTTTTGCTGACAGTGACCACCAGTATACGTTGTCTGCCTGAAAAACACTCCATATCTGTGCTCAGTGTGCTGCTTTATTGTGGGGACTGGGGACTACCAGTATAATATTATATAGGAGGAGTACAGTGCAGAGTTTTGCTGACCAGTGACCACCAGTATATAATATATAGCATTACGGTACAGTAGGCCACTGCTGTACCTACCTCTGTGTCGTCATTAAGTATACTATCCATCTAGATTCTATACCTGTGGTGCATTCCAGTTGTACAGTTTGCTGACACAGTGACCACCAGTATAAATAGCAGTACGGTACGGAAGGCCACTGCTGTACCTACCTCTGTGTCGTCATTAAGTTTACTATCCAACTACATTCTATACCTGTGGTGCATTTTAGTTTTGCAGTTTGCTGACACAGTGACCACCAGTATACTATATATAGCAGTACGGTACGGAAGGCCACTGCTGTACCTACCTCTGTGTCGTCATTAAGTATACTATCCATCTACATTCTATACCTGTGGTGCATTTTAGTTTTGCAGTTTGCTGACACAGTGACCACCAGTATACTATATATAGCAGTACGGTACGGAAGGCCACTGCTGTACCTACCTCTGTGTCGTCATTAAGTATACTATCCATCTACATTCTATACCTGTGGTGCATTTTAGTTTTGCAGATTGCTGACAGTGACCACTAGTATATATAGCAGTACGGTACGGAAGGCCACTGCTCTACCTACCTCTGTGTCGTCAAGTATACTATCCATCCATACCTGTGGTGCATTTCAGTTGTGCGCAGTATATATAGTAGTAGGCCATTGCTATTGATAGTTACTGGCATATAATTCCACACATTAAAAAATGGAGAACAAAAATGTGGAGGTTAAAATAGGGAAATATCAAGATCCACTTCCACCTCGTGCTGAAGCTGCTGTCACTAGTCATGGCCGAGACGATGAAATGCCATCAACGCCGTCTGCCAAGGCCGATGCCCAATGTCATAGTACAGAGCATGTAAAATCCAAAAAACAAAAGTTCAGTAAAATGACCCAAAAATCAAAATTAAAAGCGTCTGAGGAGAAGCGTAAACTTGCCAATATGCCATTTACGACACGGAGTGGCAAGGAACGGCTGAGGCCCTGGCCTATGTTCATGGCTAGTGGTTCAGCTTCACATGAGGATGGAAGCACTCATCCTCTCGCTAGAAAAATGAAAAGACTTAAGCTGGCAAAAGCACAGCAAAGAACTGTGCGTTCTTCTAAATCACAAATACCCAAGGAGAGTCCAATTGTGTCGGTTGCGATGCCTGACCTTCCCAACACTGGACGGGAAGAGCTTGCGCCTTCCACCATTTGCACGCCCCCTGCAAGTGCTGGAAGGAGCACCCGCAGTCCAGTTCCTGATAGTCAAATTGAAGATGTCACTGTTGAAATACACCAGGATGAGGATATGGGTGTTGCTGGCGCTGGGGAGGAAATTGACAAGGAGGATTCTGATGGTGAGGTGGTTTGTTTAAGTCAGGCACCCGGGGAGACACCTGTTGTCCGTGGGATGAATATGGCCATTAACATGCCTGGTCAAAATACAAAAAAAAATCAGCTCTTCGGTGTGGAATTATTTCAACACAAATGCGGACAACAGGTGTCAAGCCGTGTGTTGCCTTTGTCAAGCTGTAATAAGTAGGGGTAAGGACGTTAACCACCTCGGAACATCCTCCCTTATACGTCACCTGCAGTGCATTCATCATAAGTCAGTGACAAGTTCAAAAACTTTGGGTGACAGCGGAAGCAGTCCACTGACCACTAAATCCCTTCCTCTTGTAACCAAGCTCCTACAAACCACACCACCAACTCCCTCAGTGTCAATTTCCTCCTTACCCAGGAAAGCCAATAGTCCTGCAGGCCATGTCACTGGCAAGTCTGACGAGTCCTCTCCTGCCTGGGATTCCTCCGATGCATCCTTGAGTGTAACGCCTACTGCTGCTGGCGCTGCTGTTGTAGCTGCTGGGAGTCGATCGTCATCCCAGAGGGGAAGTCGGAAGACCACTTGTACTACTTCCAGTAAGCAATTGACTGTCCAACAGTCCTTTGCGAGGAAGATGAAATATCACAGCAGTCATCCTGCTGCAAAGCAGATAACTCAGGCCTTGTCAGCCTGGGTGGTGAGAAACGTGGTTCCGGTATCCACCGTTAATTCAGAGGCAACTAGAGACTTGATTGAGGTACTGTGTCCCCGGTACCAAATACCATCTAGGTTCCATTTCTCTAGGCAGGCGATACCGAAAATGTACACAGACCTCAGAAAAAGACTCACCAGTGTCCTAAAAAATGCAGTTGTACCCAATGTCCACTTAACCACGGACATGTGGACAAGTGGAGCAGGGCAGACTCAGGACTATATGACTGTGACAGCCCACTGGGTAGATGTATTGCCTCCCGCAGCAAGAACAGCAGCGGCGGCACCAGTAGCAGCATCTCGCAAACGCCAACTCGTTCCTAGGCAGGCTACGCTTTATATCACCGCTTTCCAGAAGAGGCACACAGCTGACAACCTCTTACGGAAACTGAGGAAGATCATCGCAGAATGGCTTACCCCAATTGGACTCTCCTGGGGATTTGTGACATCGGACAACGCCAGCAATATTGTGCGTGCATTACATCTGGGCAAATTCCAGCACGTCCCATGTTTTGCACATACATTGAATTTGGTGGTGCAGAATTATTTAAAAAACGACAGGGGCGTGCAAGAGATGCTGTCGGTGGCCCGAAGAATTGCGGGCGACTTTCGGCATTCAGCCACGGCGTACAGAAGACTGGAGCACCACCAAACATTCCTGAACCTGCCCTGCCATCATCTGAAGCAAGAGGTGGTAACGAGGTGGAATTCAACACTCTATATGCTTCAGAGGATGGAGGAGCAGCAAAAGGCCATTCAAGCCTATACATCTGCCCACGATATAGGCAAAGGAGGGGGAATGCACCTGACTCAAGCGCAGTGGAGAATGATTTCAACGTTGTGCAAGGTTCTGCAACCCTTTGAACTTGCCACACGTGAAGTCAGTTCAGACACTGCCAGCCTGAGTCAGGTCATTCCCCTCATCAGGCTTTTGCAGAAGAAGCTGGAGACATTGAAGGAGGAGCTAAAACAGAGCGATTCCGCTAGGCATGTGGGACTTGTGGATGGAGCCCTTAATTCGCTTAACCAGGATTCATGGGTGGTCAATCTGTTGAAATCAGAGCACTACATTTTGGCCACCGTGCTCGATCCTAGATTTAAAACCTACGTTGGATCTCTCTTTCCGGCAGACACAAGTCTGCAGAGGTTCAAAGACCTGCTGGTGAGAAAATTGTCAAGTCAAGCGGAACGTGACCCGTCAACATCTCCTCCTTCACATTCTCCAGCAACTGGGGGTGCGAGGAAAAGGCTAAGAATTCCGAGCCCACCCGCTGGCGGTGATGCAGGGCAGTCTGGAGCGAGTGCTGACATCTGGTCCGGACTGAAGGACCTGCCAACGATTACTGACATGTCGTCTACTGTCACTTCATATGATTCTCTCACCATTGAAAGAATGGTGGAGGATTATATGAGTGACCGCATCCAAGTAGGCACGTCAGACAGTCCGTACGTATACTGGCAGGAAAAAGAGGCAATTTGGAGGCCCTTGCACAAACTGGCTTTATTCTACCTAAGTTGCCCTCCCTCCAGTGTGTACTCCGAAAGAGTGTTTAGTGCAGCCGCTCACCTTGTCAGCAATCGGCGTACGAGGTTACTTCCAGAAAATGTGGAGAAGATGATGTTCATCAAAATGAATTATAATCATTTCCTCCGTGGAGACATTCACCAGCAGCAATTGCCTCCACAAAGTACACAGGGACCTGAGATGGTGGATTCCAGCGGGGACGAATTAATAATCTGTGAGGAGGGGGATGTACACAGTGAAAGGGGTGAGGAATCGGAGGATGATGATGAGGTGGACATCTTGCCTCTGTAGAGCCAGTTTGTGCAAGGAGACATTGATTGCTTCTTTTTTTGGTGGGGGCCCAAACCATCCAGTCATTTCAGTCACAGTCGTGTGGCAGACCCTGTCGCTGAAATGATGGGTTCGTTAAAGTGTGCATGTCCTGTTTATACAACATAAGGGTGGGTGGGAGGGCCCAAGGACAATTCCATCTTGCACTTCTTTTTTCTTTAATTTTTCTTTGCATCATGTGCTGTTTGGGGACAATTTTTTTGAAGTGCCATCCTGTCTGACACTGCAGTGCCACTCCTAGATGGGCCAGGTGTTTGTGTCGGCCACTTGTGTCGCTTAGCTTAGCCATCCAGCGACCTCTGTGCAAATTTTAGGACTAAAAATAATATTGTGAGGTGTGAGGTGTTCAGAATAGACTGGAAATGAGTGGAAATTATGGTTATTGAGGTTAATAAAACTATGGGATCAAAATGACCCCCAAATTCTATGATTTAAGCTTTTTTGTAGGGTTTTTTGTCAAAAACACCCGAATCCAAAACACACCCGAATCCGACAAAAAAATTTCGGTGAGGTTTTGCCAAAACGCGTCCGAATCCAAAACACGGCCGCGGAACCGAATCCAAAACCAAAACACAAAACCCGAAAAATGTCCGGTGCACATCACTAATTATTACCAGTTATTTATATAGCACACACATATTCCGCAGCGCTTTACAGAGAATATTTTGCCATTCACATCAGTCCCTGCCCCAGTGGAGCTTACAATCTATATTCCCTACGACATTACACTAGGGTTAGTTTTGTTGGGATCTAATTAACCTACCAGTATATTTTTGGATTGTGGGAGGAAACCGGAGCACCCGGGAGAACATACAAACTCCACACAGTTAGGGCCATGGTGGGAATCAAACCCATGTTCTCAGTGCTGTGAGCCAATACTGCTAACCATTACACCATCCGTGCTGGGGGAAATGTTCCAAGCCATGGAGAGTGATATGGTGGAGAGTGATAAAGTACCAGCCAATCAAATCCTGTCATTTTTCAAAACACAGCCTGTAACATGGCAGTTAGGAGCTGATTAGCTGGTACTTTATCTCTATTTGTTACCTAGAAGAACACGAGGACATAATTAATATAGCTGACTTTAGCCTGTACTACACTAGAGTGATGCAGGATAGAGACACTGGTGCTACTGTGTCCAAATGTGCCAGGACTTGTGGGCTAATTCAGACCTGATCGCTGCTGTGCGTTTTCACACAGCGTGCAATCAGGTCTGAACTGCGCATACACAGGCACCGCAGTGCGCCGGCGCATGCCAGAGATACTCTCGGCATCTCAGCCCGGCGATCACCACTGCCTGATTGACAGGCAGAGGCGTTCGCTGGGTGGGAGGAGGCTGGCCGGCGGCTGCGTTGGGCCGCCGTTTTGGGGGAGCTACTCTTCAGATACAAAAGCATTGCCGCCATGCGATGCTTTTGTACCTGTGCAGCGGGGGAAGGGACTGACATGCGGGGTGGACTAGCCCTGTGTTGGGCATCCCCCCGCATGTCAGGGTGGCTGATCGTAGCCGTGAAAAATTTCTCTTACGTCCTAGAGGATACTGAGGTCCATTTAGTACCATGGGGTATAGACGGGTCCACTAGGAGCCATGGGCACTTTAAGAATTTGATAGTGTGTGCTGGCTCCTCCCTCTATGCCCCTCCTACCAGACTCAGTTTAGAAAATGTGCCCGGAGGAGCCGGTCACGCTGAAGGAAGCTCCTGTAGAGTTTTCTGCATTTATTCTCTATGTTTTTTATTTTCAGGCAGGGCTGGTTGGCACCAGCCTGCCTGCTTCGTGGGACTTAGAGGGGGGTGGGGGGGAACGACCCACCTCTTGAAGGGTTAATGGTCCCATTCCCCGCTGACAGGACACTGAGCTCCTGAGGGAACTATTCGCAAGCCCCACCACGGCGAGCGTACATTCCCACAGCACGTCGCCACCCCTAACAGAGCCAGAAGAATGAAGAGTGGTGAGTACTGAGCCGACGTACTGTACACTGTACACAATACCCAAACTGGCAAACACAGCCTTAAAACGGTTCTGCTCCATTTTAAGCACAAAAATTACCTTAGCCAGTATAAAAAAAGTGGGAGGACCGCGCGCCATTGAAGGGGCGGGGCTTCACTATGAGAGGATCTAGCAGCTCACCAGCGCCATTTTCCCTCTGCAGTGGACACAGACGCTGACTGACAGGGACGCGCAGCTCCACCGGTGTGACTCCAAATTGCCTCAGCGGTACCAGGGGGTCATAGTAGGGGGGAAGCGACTATTAGTGTACTAAGTACCCTATCAGGGTACTTAGTCTCCGACTCGGCTAAGCTTGGCATTAGTGGTAGGGCGCAGTGGGGGCTGGCTCCAAACAACTCTGTGTCTCCCTGAAGGGCTCTTTGTGGGTTACTTGTGCTTAACTTTTTCGTGTGTGTGTGTGTGTGTGTACTGTTACATTTATATTATATCAGGCAAAGAGTGTGTTTCTTGTACAGCGGAGTGTTCCTCTTCACCAGGGGGCTCACTACTAGGTACTCGGGGTCCACAGAATAGCAGGGCTGAACCGGAGTGGGTTAATTCTCTTAAAGGAATGATCTCCACTCTTTCTACAAAATTGTCCCGCAATGAGAAAGAGACTCAATACTTAAGACAGACTGTGGATGAGTTTATGAACAGAGACTCAGTCCCCACAACAGCATCTCAATGAGGGTGAGGTGGATTTGGAGGGGGTGATGCGGCTCTGTCACAGGAATAGAGGCTCTTATAGAGGCTATCAGAGATGTTCTGCATATTCCTGATAAGGTGTCAGAGGAGTGTGAGGAATCTTATTTTAATGTAAAAAAGAAGTCCTCAGTCACTTTTCCTGCGTCAAAGGAATTGAATACCCTGTTTGGAGAGCCGTGGGTTAATCCTGATAAGAAATTTCAGAACCCTAAAAGGTTGCTCTCATCTTTTCCTTTTCTTCTGGAGGATAGGAAAAAAATGGGAAAATCCACCGATAGTGGACGCATCAGTCTCTAGGCTGTCACGTAAAATTGTATTGCCTGCTCCTGGTGCAGCCTCCCTGAAAGACACGGCTGATCGTAAAATTGAGACTACACTCATATCATTGTACACAGCTGCTCGGGTTGCCCAAAGACCCACTATTGCATGTGCGTGGATCACAAAAGCCATTGCAAAATGGTCAGGTAACCTAATTGAGGGGTTAGATTCCTTGTCTAGGGGGGGTGTTGTTTTACTCCTGCAGCATATACAGGACTCTGCGAACTTTATGGTGGAAGCCATAAAAGAAATAGGTTTACTTAATGCATGCACCACCGCTATGGCAGTGTTGGCACGCAGGGGCTTGTGGCTACGCCAGTGGACTGCTGACACAGACTCCAGGAAAGGCGTGGAAGGCCTACCATTCACAGGAGAGACCTTATTTGGAGATGAACTAGACAAGTGGATTTCCATAGCTACTGCGGATAAGTCTACGTATCTTCCTTCCGCAGCCCCCCCAACCAAGAAGACTTATTCAGCTTCTCAGTGGCAGTCCTTTCTGACAGCCAACTTCAAGGACAAATCCACAGGTGCTTCTACGTCCTCCAGCGGCGCAAGAGGTAAACCACGCAAACCAGCAACTGCCATTGCTCAGGAACAGAGGGGGTAATTCCAAGTTGATCGCAGCAGGAAATTTTTTAGCAGTTGAGCAAAACCATGTGCACTGCAGGGGGGGCAGATATAACATGTGCAGAGAGAGATAGATTTGGGTGTGGTGAGTTCAATCTGCAATCTAATTTGCAGTGTAAAAATAAAGCAGCCAGTATTTACCCTGCACAGAAACAAAATAACCCACCCAAATCTAACTCTTTCTGCAAATGTTATATCTGCCCCCCCTGCAGTGCACATGGTTTTGCCCAACTGCTAAAAAATTTCCTGCTGCGATCAACTTGGAATTAGCCCCAGAGCTCAGACTCTGCTTCCTCAAAGCCTTCAGCATGACAGTGGACTGCAATGCCTGGAAGGCTGTCAGGTGGGAGCACGACTAAATTTCTTCAGTCACATCTGGTCAAGTTCGTGCCAGGATCGCTGGGTCATAGATCTTATTTCCCAGGGCTACAGACTGGAGTTCCAAGAGCTCCCACCTCACAGATTCTTCAAATCAGGCTTACCAGCTTCACAAGAGGCAAGTATAACTTTACAGCATGCCATCCAAACGATGGTACAAACTCAAGTCATTGTCCCAGTTCCACCTCATCTGCAAAACAAGGGATATTATTCCAACTTGTTTGTAGTACCAAAACTGGACAGTTCGGTAAGACCAATTTTGAACCTCAATGTCACAACTGAGGGCCTGAGCTGACGGAAGGCAGCCTCAGTTGTAGGGGCTGAGATGTACCGGAACCTGGGAGGTTGTATCAGACCCCTGGACATGTAAGTAACATGAAGAGAAACCGCCCGAAGGCGTGACCACGACAACTTGAGTAAAAGTCAATGATATTTATTTATGACAAACTCCATGCATCACAGTAGCAGTAAAAGTAACATAAAAATCAGCAGAGAAATAATAATACAGTTCCTGGGTACTACAGGGTGGCAGGGGCCACAGAGCTCTGGTGGTATGAGACAGTTCTTATTATCTGCAAGTTGGAAAGTCCTTACCAGGCTCAACTGTAGCAATGAGGGAAGCCCAGGGTCGTACCAGCTGGTGTTCCAGGGAAAGCTGGACTGCTGTAGATAAAATGCTGCTGTGGGTACTGGTTAGAACCAGACAGGTGTTGGCACGGAGTGGATACTGGCTGGAACCAGTTAAATAATAAATAAAGCTTGAGAGCGATGCAATGTAGATGAAATGTAGAATTTGAGAGCGGAGAAATAATAATACCGGTGGAGAGTGGTAAACTGCAGAAAGGGCACCGGCCCTTTAAGAGAAGCTGTACACTGCTGGAAGCTGAGCTGGAAGCAGGTGATGTTGTAGCTGGAAACAGGTGAGTCCAGTATGGATCGGAGAGTCAGGCTACACCGCAGATGGAATGCTGGTGCGGGTCTCTATAGCTGAAGTCTGGAGACAGGAGCTGGAACCTGGAAGACATTCACAGAAGAGAGACAAACTGGAACTAGGTTTGACAACCGAAGCACTGACGCCTTCCTTGCTCAGGCACAGTGTATTTATACCTGCAGCAAGGAAGGGATTGGCTAGGCAATTATGCAGATTAACAAAACTGACAACAGATTGGAGGAAATGATCAGCTGACAGAATCCAAGATGGCTGCGCCCATGCAGACACTTGGAGGGAAGTTTGGTTTGTAATCCATGTGGTCTGGAAAACAGTAATGGCGGCGCAGGCCACCGGAGACAGGAGACGCCAGGCTGACAGATGCACATCCAACCACGCGGACACAGCGGAGGCCGCGGCTGACGTAATCGCCACTCTGAATGCAGAAGCTCAGGGACGGCGGCGGAGGCCGCGGGAGACGCCATGCCAGATGTATAAAGCGTTACTGTGACTGCGTCCAGAGAGACAGGCGAGGATGCGGGAATGTGCACATCAGGATGACAGATGGGATCCGGTCCTGGAGCGCTGAGCCAGCCTTAGGAGGCATCTGATAGGTAAGAAATAGCGTCCAGATACCCGGATCGTGACAGCACCCCCCCTTTAGGAGTGACCCCAGGACACTTCTTTGGCTTTTGAGGAAACTTGGAATGGAATCTCCGGACCAAGGCAGGAGCATGGACATCAGAAGCATTGGTCCATGAACGTTCCTCAGGGCCATAACCCTTCCAGTCAATAAGATACTGAAGTTGACCGTAACGGTGACGTGAGTCCAGGATCTTGGCTACTTCATACTCAACGCCTCGTTGAGTTTGGACTTTCGGAGTTGGAGGAAGTGAGGAATGAAACCGATTCAAGATTAGCGGTTTCAACAGGGAAACATGGAATGTCCTGGGTATCTTTAAGAAGGGAGGCAACTGGAGTCTGTAAGCAACAGGATTGATGACTTGATCAATTTTAAAAGGACCGATGTAGCGAGGTGCAAACTTCATACTGGGAACTCTTAACCTCAAATTCTTCGTGGATAACCATACCCGATCACCCACCTTGAGAGCAGGAACTGCTCGACGCTTCTTATCCGCAAACTTCTTGTACCTGAACGATGCCTTGAGCAGAGCTGATCGTACGCTCTTCCAGATATTGGCAAACTGATGCAAGGTGATATCCACTGCGGGAACAGAAGTTGCTGGAAGCGGTTGGAACTCAGGGACTTTAGGGTGGAATCCAAAGTTGGTGAAGAATGGTGTTGAAGAAGATGAAGAATGATACTGGTTGTTATGACAGAACTCGGCCCAGGGAAGTAATTGAACCCAGTCATCTTGAGAGGAGGACACATAGATGCGGAGGAAGGACTCCAAGTCCTGATTCACCCTCTCAGTTTGACCATTGGTCTGAGGATGGTAAGCCGTGGAAAACTTTAGCTTGACTTGGAGGGCTTGACATAAACTTCGCCAGAATTTGGCTGTGAATTGAACTCCTCGATCTGAGATAATTTCTTCTGGAAGACCGTGGAGTCGAAAGATCTCTTGTATGAATACTTGAGCCAACTTGGAAGCTGACGGAAGACCGGTGAGAGAAATGAAGTGTGCCATCTTGGTGAACCGGTCAACTACCACCCAGATGGTATTAAACTTGTTGCACATGGGCAAATCTGTAATAAAATCCATCGACAAATGGGTCCATGGACGACGGGGAACAGATAGTGGAACCAGTTGCCCCGCAGGCGACTGGCGGGATACTTTATGTTGAGCACACTTTGGGCAAGATGCAATAAACTCCAAAACGTCCTTTTTCAGAGTTGGCCACCAATAGGACCTAGAGATAAACTCCAGGGTTTTTTGGATACCTGTATGTCCGGCAAAGCGGGAAGCATGGGCCCAATGCATGAGCTTCTTCCTTAGTGTCGGCTTCACAAAACTTTTCCCTGATGGGGGCGTAGAGTCCATCCCTACCGTGGAGAATGCCAACGGATTTATAATAGGATGCTTGTCTGAAGACTCTGACTCATTTTCTTGCTCCCATGAGCGGGAAAGGGCATCGGCCTTGCGATTCTGAGAGCCCGGACAGAACTGGAGTTTAAAGTCGAACCTGGAAAAGAAAAGTGCCCATCTGGCCTGACGAGGGTTGAGACATTGTGCGCCTTTCAGATATAGAAGGTTCTTGTGGTCTGTAAGGATGGTGATTGAATGAGAAGCTCCCTCCAACAGATATCTCCACTCCTCTAGAGCGAGCTTGATGGCTAGCAACTCCTGGTCGCCAATGGCATAGTTGCGCTCAGCTGGGGAGAACTTCCGTGAGAAGAAACTGCAAGGATGTAAATGGCCATCTTTAGCCCTCTGAGATAACACCGCTCCTACTCCAACGGAGGAGGCATCCACCTCTAGGATGAAAGGAGAGTCGATGTCAGGCTGTTTCAGGACAGGCGCAGAGATGAACCTCTGTTTTAAAAGATGAAAAGCTTGCATGGCTTCTTCAGACCACTTGGACGGGTTAGCACCCTTCTTGGTGAAAGCAGTAATAGGCGCCACAATGGTGGAAAAGTCTCGTATAAACTTTCGGTAATAATTGGCGAACCCCAAGAACCTCTGGACCCCTTTGAGGGTTAAGGGTACCGGCCAATTCTGGATTGCTTGTAGTTTCTCAGGATCCATCTCTAGTCCGGAACCGGACACAATGTACCCTAGAAACGGAATGGACTTGACTTCAAAGACGCATTTCTCTAATTTGCAATAGAGATGATTGACACGGAGACGGGACAGAACCTCCTTTACCCAAAAACGATGTTCCTCTAAATTGTTGGCAAAAATGAGGATATCATCTAGATAGACCACGACATGACGGTATAGAATGTCTCTGAAGATCTCATTGACGAAATGCTGGAAGACAGCTGGAGCATTGCTCAATCCGAAGGGCATGACGAGGTACTCATAATGTCCGTCACGGGTGTTAAATGCGGTCTTCCACTCGTCACCCTCACGGATCCGGATGAGATTGTATGCACCTCTCAAGTCCAGCTTTGTAAAGATGGTAGCTCCGCTAACTCTGTCAAAGAGCTCAGTAATCAGGGGTAAAGGATAGCGGTTCTTGATGGTAATGTCGTTCAAACCTCTGTAGTCGATGCACGGCCGCAGACCACCATCTTTCTTTTTTACAAAAAAGAAGCCTGCGCCGGCTGGAGAAGAAGAAGGTCGAATGAACCCCTTTGCTAGGTTCTCTTTAATGTATTCCTCCATAGAATGCGTCTCAGGCAGAGACAACGGATAAGTTCGGCCTCGAGGTGGAACCTTCCCTGGAACGAGATCAATCGGGCAGTCCCATTCTCTATGAGGAGGAAGGATATCAGCAGAAGCTTTACTGAACACATCCGTGAAATCTTGATATGGAGGAGGTGGAACATCAGACGACCTGGGGGAGGAAGAACAGACAGGCAATACTTTGAACAAACATGTCTCAGCACAGGAGGAACCCCATGCCAGGATTTGCGTAGTCGTCCAATCAATTGTAGGATCGTGAAGACGGAGCCATGGAAGGCCCAGGACCACAGGATGTGTGGCTCTTGGAATCACTAAAAGTGAAATAAGTTCGGAATGAAGAACTCCCACTCTCAGACAAACTGGTAGAGTCCTTAGAGCAATAACTGTATCAAAAATTTTACTGCCATCCACGGCAGTTAAGGAAAAGGAGGAAGGAAGTCTCTCGGTGGGTAGGGACCACCGTTTAACATAGGCTTCGGTAATAAAGTTCCCAGCTGCTCCGGAATCCAGGAGAGCAATGACGTTTTGATAACGTTGAGCAACTTGAAGCGAGACTGGGCGATTACAATCTTGAGGAGATGGAGAGGAGATCATTACTCCTAGCCGGCCCTCTCCTTGGCGAGCTAGGATTTGGAGTTTTCCCGGACGTTTGGGACAGGCATTAATAGTGTGAGACGGAGCTGCACAATACAGACAGAGAGACTCAGAGAGACGTCTTCGGCGCTCAGCAGGAGTTAAACGGGAACGGCCAATTTGCATGGGTTCATCTTTAGTTGGTGACAGTTGGCGAGGAGGAGGAGCAGAAGATTTTGGAGCAGATGATCTTCCACGCTCAGTTGCTCTCTCTCTGAAACGTAAGTCAACTTTTGTACAAAGTGAGATTAGCTCATCTAACTTGGAGGGTAAGTCTCTGGTAGCTAACTCATCTTTAATACGCTCGGATAAACCATGCCAGAATGCAGCATACAGCGCCTCGTCGTTCCATGCCAGTTCAGATGCCAGGATCTGGAACTGTATAAGATATTGTCCTACAGTATGTGATCCCTGGCGTAAACGGAGAATCTCAGACGAAGCTGAAGTTACCCGGCCTGGCTCGTCGAAGATGCGCCTGAATGTTGACACGAATGCAGTGTAAGAAGATAGCAGGGTGTCGGACCTCTCCCATAACGGTGATGCCCAGTCAAGGGCTGAGCCACTGAGAAGTGAGATGATGTAGGCAATTTTTGTACGGTCACTGGGAAAATTGCCAGGTTGTAGCTCAAACTGAATCTCACACTGGTTGAGAAATCCCCTGCAGAATCTTGGAGATCCGTCAAATTTTGCTGGCGTTGGAAGATGAAGACGTGGAGCAGAAACGGGTAAGGTGGGTGGGGTTATAGTTGGAGTCACTGTGGTTGATGCCCCAGATGCGCCTGATCCACGGAGAGTTGTCTGAATCCCATCCAGCCGAGTAGAGAGATCCTGGAGACAGCGGATGATGTGGCCCTGTGCAGCCTCCTGATGTTCAAGTCGGGCTGCCAGTTCTTGCATCGGCCTGGCCGCTTGATCCTGGTCTCCGGCTGGATTCATTTGGTCAGTGCTTACTGTCACAACTGAGGGCCTGAGCTGACGGAAGGCAGCCTCAGTTGTAGGGGCTGAGATGTACCGGAACCTGGGAGGTTGTATCAGACCCCTGGACATGTAAGTAACATGAAGAGAAACCGCCCGAAGGCGTGACCACGACAACTTGAGTAAAAGTCAATGATATTTATTTATGACAAACTCCATGCATCACAGTAGCAGTAAAAGTAACATAAAAATCAGCAGAGAAATAATAATACAGTTCCTGGGTACTACAGGGTGGCAGGGGCCACAGAGCTCTGGTGGTATGAGACAGTTCTTATTATCTGCAAGTTGGAAAGTCCTTACCAGGCTCAACTGTAGCAATGAGGGAAGCCCAGGGTCGTACCAGCTGGTGTTCCAGGGAAAGCTGGACTGCTGTAGATAAAATGCTGCTGTGGGTACTGGTTAGAACCAGACAGGTGTTGGCACGGAGTGGATACTGGCTGGAACCAGTTAAATAATAAATAAAGCTTGAGAGCGATGCAATGTAGATGAAATGTAGAATTTGAGAGCGGAGAAATAATAATACCGGTGGAGAGTGGTAAACTGCAGAAAGGGCACCGGCCCTTTAAGAGAAGCTGTACACTGCTGGAAGCTGAGCTGGAAGCAGGTGATGTTGTAGCTGGAAACAGGTGAGTCCAGTATGGATCGGAGAGTCAGGCTACACCGCAGATGGAATGCTGGTGCGGGTCTCTATAGCTGAAGTCTGGAGACAGGAGCTGGAACCTGGAAGACATTCACAGAAGAGAGACAAACTGGAACTAGGTTTGACAACCAAAGCACTGACGCCTTCCTTGCTCAGGCACAGTGTACTTATACCTGCAGCAAGGAAGGGATTGGCTAGGCAATTATGCAGATTAACAAAACTGACAACAGATTGGAGGAAATGATCAGCTGACAGAATCCAAGATGGCTGCGCCCATGCAGACACTTGGAGGGAAGTTTGGTTTGTAATCCATGTGGTCTGGAAAACAGTAATGGCGGCGCCGGCCACCGGAGACAGGAGACGCCAGGCTGACAGATGCACATCCAACCACGCGGACACAGCGGAGGCCGCGGCTGACGTAATCGCCACTCTGAATGCAGAAGCTCAGGGACGGCGGTGGAGGCCGCGGGAGACGCCATGCCAGATGTATAAAGCGTTACTGTGACTGCGTCCAGAGAGACAGGCGAGGATGCGGGAATGTGCACATCAGGATAACAGATGGGATCCGGTCCTGGAGCGCTGAGCCAGCCTTAGGAGGCATCTGATAGGTAAGAAATAGCGTCCAGATACCCGGATCGTGACACTCAAGTCGTTGAACCCGTACTTACGAGTGTTCAAATTCAAGATGGAGTCTCTGAGAGCGGTGATCTCAGGTCTGGAGGAGGGGGAATTCCTAGTGTCTCTGGATATCAAGGATGCGTACCTTCACATTCTGATCTGGCCGCCTCATCAGGCTTATTTACGGTTTGCACTGCAGGACTGTCACTACCAGTTCCAGGCCCTGCCATTTGGTCTCTCCACGGCACCGAGGGTGTTCACCAAGGTGATGGCAGAGATGAAGTTTCTACTCCGCAAGCAGGGAGTGAATATAACTATCTCATCGTAAAAGCATCGTCCAGGGAAAGATTGCTGGACAGCATTGGTCTCTCAACCAAACTCCTCCAGGATCACGGGGGGATTCTGAACTTTCCGAAATCTCACCTGGAGCCAACGGGTGTGGTATGGTATGCCGGCAGCCGGGCTCCCGGCGACCAGCATACTGGCGCCGGATGCCCGACCGCCGCCATACCGACAGCGTGGCGAGCGCAAATGAGCCCCTTGCGGGCTCGCTGTGCTCAACACGATGCGGGCACGGTGGCGAGCTACGCGCGCCACGCTATTTATTCTCCCTCCAGGGGGGGTCGTAGACCCCCACGAGGGAGAAAAACTGTTGGTATGCCGGCTGTCGGGATTCCGGCGCCGGTATACTGTGCGCCGGGATCCCGACAGTCGGCAACCTGAAGACCACCCGGAGCCAACACAGGCTCCCAATCCTGGGAATGATACTGGACACGGAGTCGCAGAAAGTGTTCCTTCCATTGGAAAAGGCATTGGTAATCCAGTCGATGGTTCGGGATGTCCTGAAGCCAACCCAGGTATCGGTGCATCTTTGCATTCACCTTCTGGGGAAAATGGTGGCCTCTTACGAAGCACTTCAATACGGAAGGTTTCACGCAAGACCCTTCCAGCTCGATCTGTTGGACAAATGGTCCGGATCGCATCTTCACATGCACCAGAGGATCCGTCTGTCGCCAAAAGCCAGGATCTCCCTTCTGTGGTGGCTATAGACTTCTCACCTAGTCGAGGGTCGGAGGTTCGGAAATCAGAAATGGATTCTGTTAACAATAGACCAAGCCTCAGGGGTTGGGGAGCTGTCATTTAGGGGGTGTAGTTTCAAGGAAGATGGTCAAGTCAGGAAGTCATCCTTCCAATCAACATTCTGGAACTCAGGGCCATATACAACGCCCTTCTGCAGGCCTCACTTCTTCTTCAAGATCGGGCCATTCAGGTCCAGTCAGGCAATGTGACGGCAGTCGACCTGCACCCGGGGGAGTGGAGCCTTCACCCGAAATGTTCAGGTGCTTGACACGTCGATGGAGATATCCACAGATCGACATGATGGCCTCTCGTCTCAACAAGATGCTCAGGCGGTATTGTTCCAGGTCGAGAAACTCACAGGCAGTGGCGGTAGACGCTCTGACGACTCCATGGGTCTATCAGAGGGAGTACGTGTTTCCTCCACTTCCTCTGATCCCAAGAATTCTTAAGCAAATAAAAAGGGAAAAGGTTCAAGCAATACTCATTGCTCCGGATGGGCCAAGAAGGACCTGGTACGCGGACCTTCTGGAGATGCTCCTCGAAGTTCTGTGGCCTCTACCTCTTCGCGAGGATCTTCTGCAACAGGGCCCATTCGTCTAAACAAAAAAAGAAATTGGTGCTGTTTTTCTTGCGCACAAACGGGCAGCTCTAATGAACTAGAGAAAATGGGATCACACCCAAAATCCCCAACACTATTACAACAAAGACAATTTTATCTCCAGTTCATATGTGCGCCCCAATAAACAATTGGTGATTAATGAAAGTTAGAAATACTCCCCTGGCTTAACACTCCTCTTCACAATTCCATTTTCCTTCAAGAACGATGTTTGTAACATGAAAAGGAAGAGAGAATGCAGAAATCCTTGTGTAGTATTATCTCCTATATAATAGCCCTGTGACTCTGTGTCTGGACATCTAACGCTGGGCATGGCTAGGAGCTCTCATTGGGTTAGCAGCAGGTCTATCACACCAAGTCCACAGCTGATTGGCCGAGAAACGCCCTCCCACACAGGTTACATCCAATGGGAGGCTCTGCCCTTCGGCTGCTGTATTTTCACTGACCAGGATTAGTAATGGGGCTGATGGAGCTGCAGCTCCAGCCCCACACCCCAAAATAGACCCCCTACATCTGCAGCAACACATCTTCCAACACTTTACACATAAACATTGTTACACATCCGAAAAGGGGGCGTGGTCACGGGTACATCGCCGTGGCCACGCCCCTTTTCATATACTTTCAATGGAAGCTTGGAGAGCCAGAAATCGGTACAGACCATAAAAAAAAGGGACTGTACCTGCCAAAAAGGTGCAGCTGGAGGGTATGCCACTGCATCTGCAGCAAGTCTCTGCGCTGTAGATAGGGAAAACAAAACACTTTTACTGCAGCGTCCTATGACCTGAAGTCAGTCCGCCTGCCCCCTCCGCCATCAACAATCCCCACTCCCTAGCCGCACCGCAGGTGGAACAAAAGCTGCTGCGGCCACCGGCATAGATGTCTATGAAAGCGGCGCAGCGGAAGGTTTTCAAAGCCCATACCTCCCAACTTTTTCTTCGCTGACAGAGGGACACACGCGCGGTGAAAGGGGGTGTGGCCTAAGAAAATGGGACGTGGCTTCACGGGAGGACCCGTGATCACGAGCCACGCCCCGTTTTCATCACTGAGGGGGCATGCCCAGCGCTCTGTGAGCCGCTGGCATGCCCCCTCTCCCTCTGACTCAAGTGAATAGACGCTGTGCGCATGCGCACAGCGTCTATTCACCGCTGCTCTGCTAAGCAGGGCAGCGACAGACAGAGACTCCTAACTGCCCCCCCCCCACCGCGGGACACTGCGGCCCGCGGGTGGGACAGCGGGACAGTCCCCCAAAAAACGGGACTGTCCCGCGAAAATCGGGACAGTTGGGAGGTATGAAAGCCCTCCCTGCGCCGCATACTCTCTGCGCCCCGGAGCCTCCTCTGTGCGTGATGTCACAGAAGTGCCTCCCCGCCACAGGCGCGCCCAGATCCCCACAGGCCCTGACTCCGCAACACAGCACCTGTGCTGCCGGCCTGGAAGCCCCGAGATGGCTAATGTAACGGATAGAGTGGGTGATATCACGGAGGGTAATGTCTGGACGCTGAATCAATGTAAAAGGTGACAGTGCTGCGCAGTGCAGTAGCTGTGCAATCAGGGCCGGTGCTACGGTGTTTGGGGCCCCCCTACAAACTATAAATTTGCACCCTTGCATACTTAACAAATGAACAGCGCACATAATACCCCATGTAGTAGAGACACTTACACATGTAACGTCCCCTGTACCAGAGACGCTTACACATATAACGCCCCCTGAACCAGTGACGTTTACACATCTCTTGCCCCCCTGTACCAGTGACGCTTACACAAGTAACACCCCATGTAGCAGTGATGCTTACACACGTAACGTCTCCTGTACCGGTGAAGCTTACACACGTAACGCTCCCTGTACCAGTGACGCTTACACACGTAACACCCCCTGCACCAGTGCCACTTACACACGTAACACCCCCATGTACCATTGACGCTTACACACGTAATGCCCCCCTGTACCAGTGACGCTTACACACTTAACGCCCCCTGTAGCAGTGATGCTTACACACGTAACGCCCCTGTAGCAGTGCCGCTTAGACACGTAACGCCCCTGTACCAGTGCCGCTTAAACACGTAACGCCCTCTGTACCAGTGCCGCTTACACACGTAACGCCCCCCCCTGTACCAATGACTCTTACACACGTAACGACCCCTGTACCAGTGCCGCTTACACACGTAATGCCCCCTGTAGCAGTGACGCTTACACACGTAACGCCCTCTGTACCAGTGCCGCTTAGACATGTAACGCCCCCTGTAACAGTGACGCTTACACACGTAACGCCCCCTGTACCAGTGCCGCTTACACACGTAACGCCCTCTGTAGAAGTGACGCTTACACACTAATGCCCCCTGTAGCAGTGATGCTTACACACGTAATGCCCCCTGTAGCAGTGACGCTTACACACGTAAAGCCCCCCTATACCAGTGACGCTTACACACGTAATGCCCCCTGTAGCAGTGCCTCTTAGACATGTAATGCCCCCCTGTACCAGTGACGCTTACACACGTAATGCCCCCTGTAGCAGTGCCTCTTAGACATGTAATGCCCCCCTGTACCAGTGACGCTTACACACGTAATGCCCCCTGTAGCAGTGCCTCTTAGACATGTAATGCCTCCCTGTACCAGTGACGCTTACACACGTACCGCCCCCTGTAGCAGTGCCGCTTACACACGTAACGCCGCCTGTACCAGTGCCGCTTACACACGTAACACCCCCTGTAGCAGTGCCGCTTACACACGTAACACCCCCGTAGCAGTGCCGCTTACACACGTAACACCCCCTGTAGCAGTGCCGCTTACACATGTAACGCCCCCTGTACCAGTGACGCTTACACACCCTGTACCAGTCACGCTTACACACGTAACGCCCCCTGTATCAGTGACGCTTACACACGTAACGCCCCCTGTACCAGTGACGCTTACACACGTAACGCCTCCTGTACCAGTGACGCTTACACACGTAACGCCTCCTGTACCAGTGACGCTTACACACGTAACGCCTCCTGTACCAGTGACGCTTACACACATTATGCAGCAGTCACACATACACACAAATACACACACAACATACACACACATATATATATATATATATATATATATAAACACACACACATACATACTGTACATACATTACACACATACACAGTCACACATATATACAGTATACACAGACACTGTATATACACACACACTTACTCTCTTTCCAGACACTTATCTAATAAAGTCTGGCTGGCCGAAACTGTAGGCGCTCATCCTCCTCTTGCAGCATGGTCCCGTCTAGCTCCGCCCCTTATTCCCATCCAGCTCCACCCCCTTTGGATCCCGTCCGGCCACTGAATGTCACACAGGGGAGGGGAGGGGGAGAGGAGGCTTTGTGCTGCCGGCGCCGAGGGGGAGAGGAGGTTTTGTGCTGCCGGCGCCGCTGCATGTGTGACAGCAGCTGGCAGCAGCAGCAGGGACAGCAGCAGCAGCTCAGCACAGGGATGCAGAGCAGGAAGAATGCCTCCCCTTCCTGGTGCCTCCCTGCACTGCATCCCTTTGCTGAACGGCTAGCGCCGGTCCTGTGTGCAGTGTCAGTGACACTGCACAGCACTCTCACCTTTTACATTGATTCAGCCAGTCACACAGTTCTGCCAGCCAGTCACTATTGTTAGCACCAGTGTACCAACGCGCGGCATTACAGGGAAGTAGACGCACTAAAAAAACTACAACTCCCAGCAAACCTTAGCGCCAAAGCATTCCGGCCCTTAGGGCTGCTGGGAGCTGTAGTTTATTGCATACATCTTCTTCCCTGTAATGCGGCGCGTTGGGACACCGGCCCAAACAATAGTGACTGCATGCTGTGTGAGTCTCTGGGAGAGCCACTGCCAAAGGGAGGAAAGTAGCTTAGCTGCTGACAGGAGGAGAAGCAGGATAAGCATTACCAGCCCCTCCCCGACTCACAGTACCTCTGGGCCCCATCCGCGGCACTCCCACACACCCCCTCCAGCACCTGCGGTAGCTCCGGATCCCCTCCCCTACCCGCAGCAAACCCGCCCCTCCCGCCGCACCACCACATCCGCCCCTCCCCCACCCGGAGCACCCCTGCAACTGCTTCTCCCCCAACCGCAGTGGCTCCGGACCACCACCCGCGGCACCCACGCACCCTCCCCCACCTGCGGCACCACCACAACCGCCCCTCCCGCGGCACCCCAGGATCCCATCCGCCTCTTCCCCGCACCCCCTACTCCCCCATCCAAAGCACCTACTAGGTGATTCACCAGGCCCTGGGTGCGCTGTTCACACCATTGCAAGGGGCTTCCATCCCTTAACCATTGCACGCCCTTTGTCCGTGCAATATTTAACCACTCACACAATTATGATTGGATGTAATACTCCATATAATAAAAATATTGCATGCCACAAGGGTGTGCAAGGGTTAAGGGGGCGTAGCCCCTTACGACGGTGTGAAGAGCGCCCGTAGGGCGCGATGAATCACCTAGTTTAGGTATAAATGCACATTCAATAGATGGTTAACAAATCACCACACCAATAGTGATATGCAAATTTATGTCGGGGTCCTCCTAACCCCCTAATTCAAATCACTCACAGTTGTGAGGAAAAGAAGAGGCAGAAATAATCATTCATTGATGAAACACCGTCACCATAAATCTCAGGGGATACCCCCTTCAACAGGAAACTCACAAAAAGGTAATTTGTGTAAGGCGTGGTAAACACTTCATCCTCATAACTCCATCACATAGGGAAAATAAGAGGCAGGGGATGTCCCCTTCACCAAAAAACTCACAATCTGAGCCTTGTATAAAATGCAAAGCAGGTGGATCTTTATTTCCTTTTCAATTCACACTCAGCTTCCAGGGTAAATCCTCAATGTAAAGTGAGAGAATATACCGGTTTTGGATAATATAAAACACTTTATTAAAAAAAAAATTCTTAAAAAGAGAACTTTAGAGGGCATACCCGGGTTGGAGAGATGTCCAAGAATATGATGGTAAATGCATGAAAACGGGGCCCCGTTTCAGCAATCCCAGAATCCTCTCCTTGCCAGGTAGTGTCCCTCTTGTAGAGGTGCCCCCACCAACGCGTTTCAATCCTCCAAGGATCTTTGTCAAGGTGTATGGGGTAACCTGAAGCATGTGCAATTTATACCCAGTTGATGAGTGATCCAATACAGATGTGCATAATTAACAATTCCAACCCTCCCTCTGTATAATTACAATAACAAGTCTCTATTGAATAAGGTCTTCTGAACAATCCATGGTCCCGATTCCAGGTCCGATAAATGCCCATCTCAAGATGGCCGCAGGGTCACTTCCGTCCGATCCAAAATGGTGTCTGCCCCACTTCCGCCGGCGGCGTAATGTGTAGTCTTCCGTATCTTCCTATGCGTCTCTCCACAGTGTCTCTCTATGTGACGTCAGTTCCGCTCTCACCGGAAATGCGTCCCGCGATCTTGCACTTCCTTCGGCCCGGATCTCTAGTTCCACATCGTGTGTGCTTTGGAATCCTCCACTCTTGAGAGAACTTCCTGTTACATGTTACCATGGTAACCGATATGACCACGGACTTTAAAGTGCCTTAGATGCAAAAAAAATAAAACATCCATGTAGCATTTGTAAAAACATTATGGGATACATTTAAAAACACTAAAAGGCACCATGAATATATTGTAGCTTCCTAACCTAACTAATCCCCTATTGTAGGAATTAGTCCTAAGCAGTAAAAATATGGGATACATAATTAAGTCTTATTTTTTAAAGGAACCATTCGTCTATCAGGACTTACTGTGGCTACGTTTGACGGCATGGAAGTTGAACGGCTGATTCTAGCCAGGAGAGGGATCCCTAACAAGGTTATCCCGACTTTGTTCCAAGGCAGGAAGGGGGTAACGTCTATAAATTAACATCATATTTGGAAGAAATATATCTCTTGGTGTGAGAGCAGAAAATATTCTGCGGTGGAATTTCACCTGGGACATTTCCTGCTTTTTCTGCAGTCAGGTGTGGATGTGTGCCTGCGCCTGGGCTCCATAAAAGTCTCGATTTCAGCCTTGTCCATTTTCTTTCAGAAAAATTGGCTTCTCTCCATGAGGTCCAGATGTTCTTGAAAGGTGTTCTGCACATCCAACCTCCCTTTGTGCCTCCCACGGCACCTTGGGATCTCAATTTGGTGCTGCAATTCCTCCAATCGGACTGGTTTGAACCGTTACAGGAGGTGGACGTAAAATGTCTAACGTGGAAGACCGTCACACTGTTGGCCTTGGCTTCAGCAAGACGTGTGTCAGAGCTGGGGGCTTTGTCTCACAAAAGTCCCTATTTAATTTTCCATTCGGACAGAACTGAACTCAGAACTCGTCAGCAATTTTTTCCTAAAGTGGTGTCTGCGTTTCACATCAACCAACCTATTGTGGTTCCGGTTGTCACCGACACCTCTGCTACTGCAAAGTCTTGGGATGATGTGAGGGCTTTGAAGGTGTATGTCAAGCGAACAGCTCATCACAGAAAATCAAACTCGCTGTTTGTTCTTCATGATCCCAATAAAATTGGGTGTCCTGCGTCAAAGCAGTCCATTGCACGGTGGATTAGGCTCACTATTCAGCATGCTTATTCCATGGCAGGTTTGCCATGTCCAAAATCTGTACAGGCCCACTCTACTAGGATGGTGGGTTCTTCCTGGGTGGCTGCCCGGGGTGTCTCGGCTTTACAGCTCTGCCGAGCGGCTACTTGGTCAGATTCGAACACGTTTGCTAAGTTCTACAAGTTCGATACTTTGGCCTCTGAGGACATTCAGTTTGGTCAATCAGTTCTGCAGGAACCTCAGCACTCTCCCACCCTGTTTGGGACCTTTGGTACATCCACATGGTACTAAATGGACCCCAGTATCCTCTAGGACAGGGATGGGGAACCTTCGGCCCTCCAGCTGTTGTTGAACTACACATCTCAGCATGCCCTGCAACAGTTTTAGCATGGCCAAATAGCAAAACTGTAGCAAGGCATGCTGGTATGTGTAGTTCAACAACAGCTGGAGGGCCGAAGGTTCCCCATCCCTGCTCTAGGACGTAATAGAAAATAGGATTTTAATTACCTACCAGTAAATCCTTTTCTCGTAGTCCGTAGAGGATACTGGGCGCCCGCCCAGTGCTTCGTTCTTCCTGCATTGTTACTTGGTTAAGTAATGTTGGTTCAGCTGTTGCTGTTCCTGGTTTCAGGTTTGGTTAGCATGGCTTTCCTCTTGTTTGTGTGTGCTAGTTCGTAATCTCACCACTATCCTGGTAGGAGGGGCACAGAGGGAGGAGCCAGCCCACACTATCAAGTTCTTAAAGTGCCCATGGCTCCTAGTGGACCCATCTATATACCCCATGGTACTAAATGGACCCCAGTATCCTCTACGGACTACGAGAAAAGGATTTACCGTAGGTAATTAAAATCCTATTTTTGCACGGCTACGATCAGGTCTGAATTAGCCCCTGAGATGCTATAAATACAGCTTGGGGCATTTTTAGCAGCACCATCGAAATTTACACCAGCCCTTTTGCCAGTGCAGTTTCTCCGTCTGAGTATGGCCTCCAATATGAGCGGTTCAGCGACTTTGTACGCAACCCCTTTCTGCGATGCACCTGCGACACTCGCATAAGACGCAACATCTCCACGTGTGTTTCTAGCCACATCCCTGTTACCTCCCAGCCACCGTCCGGGAAACTACAGTTTTGCAGTTGTAATAAATTATAACATAATATCACAACCAGCGCCTAGAAATGACCAGCCTTGCCGACAGTACTTACATGTTCTGCATACGTGGCATTGAGCCCCGCTGCCTTCTCGCCTGAATTCACAAACATTTTATTGAGCAGCCATTTAAATAAACAGGAAGATTTTACTAGAGGAGCCATATAGATTACACATTTACAAAACCATCAGCAGAAAGGATGACTGATATCAGGGTCATCGTAAACATGAATAAGAGAGCTCTGGGTTTCTGATAATGCCCCTGTGATTTATAGCAGGATATCAGAGCAGACAAGAGTTAAACATGACAGTAAATGGATTTAAAAGTTCTGGGCATAAATGAAGCTAAATGAGTCTCGAGAGGGCAAAGGGGGGGCAAGACAGGACAGAGATAATGTTCCAGGCAGAGACTGATTCTCAGCAACCAGTAATGTATGTGACTGATCAATGCTGCTCGGACGCAACTGCCTGCAAGCCACATTCCAGTAGCGGTAGTACAGGAGCTGACGCTCCGAGCCAGAAGGAAGCTGTTATCCTCTTACTTCATGTAAATATTTCTCTAAGTAATACAAGCTATAAAATATGATTGATGCAATGAAGGGCTGATGGACTTTAGGTAATGTGCATCCAAACCAGACCTTTCAGACTTGTGCAGCAGCGATCGATAACACCGGCTACCTACAGTTGTATAAGTGTGATTTGCAAAATAATTTCTTAAGGGCCCCATACACTACTGCTACATGTCGGACCCTCATGTCGCAGGCGATCAGCCCGGAAGCCTCCCGGGCGGCAGGATCGCGCAAGATACATCGTATGCTGTAATTTTTGCATACAATATATCTTGGGCGATCCCAGCCATGCCTGCGGGGTCCAAAATATCACGAGTGCTGCAAGTTCAATCTGGAGGATCCGATCCGATGCTCACGGGAACGCACATCGGATCGGATGAAAAACATCTCCAAAATGCCCGATTTCAGCCGATATATCGGGCCGTTTGCCCGAAATCGGATAAAATCGGGCATTATCGTTCTAGTGTATGGGACCCTTTAGATTGAGATGGGACCCTGTCTCTGTGTAGGGAAAGGACAGCGTAACTCCTATGTGGCAGAGGCACCTTGCTGGTCATAATAACAAGACTTTATCTTACTGCCTGTAAATAAGAAACTATGGACCTAATTCAGACCTGATCGCTAGCAGGCGATTTTTGCACTGCTGCGATCAGATAGTCGCCGCCTACAGGGGGAGTGTATTTTCGCTGTGCAGGTGTGCAAACGCATGTGTAGCAGAGCTGTACAAACAGATCTTGTGCAGACTCTGCGCAGCCCAGGACTTACTCAGCCGCTGCGATCACTTCATCCTGTCCAGGACCGGAATTGATGTCAGACACCCGCCCTGCAAACGCTTGGACATGCCTGCATTTTTCCAAACACTCCCAGAAAACGGTCAGTTGCCACCCACAAACACCCTCTTCCTGTCAATCTCCTTGCGAACGCCCATGCGAATTGATACTTCGCACAAACCCATCGCTGAGCGGCGATCCGCTTTGTACCCGTGCGACGCACCTGCGTATTGCGGTGCATACATATGCGCAGTTTAGACCTGATCACCCGCTGTGCAAAAACGCAGCCTAGCGATCAGATCTGAATTAGTATTTCTACCGTTTCAATGCTTTTATTATTTTTAAGGTTGAGCGATATTCTGTTGTCTCATAGGAGATTATCAACCCTCCTGAAGAGGACAGCTTCTAGATATCATTTTATAGAATGTACTGATAATACATAGCTAGAAGCTCCTAACTGGCAGTTTTCAATCAATTTATCATGCCTTGGAGAGTAATAAATTGCACAGTGATAAAGTACCACCAACCAGATCCTAACTGTCATGTTATAGGCTGTGAGGCAGATGTATTAAGCCTGAAGAAGTGATAAGTGGAAGGTGATAACGCACCAGACAATCATTACTGGTTTGAAAAATGACAGTTAGGACTGATTGGCTGGTGCATTATCACCTTCCACTTATCACTGCTTTATCCCTTCCCCAGGCGTAATACATCTGCCCCTGTGTTTATTTAAAAAATGACAGTTAGGAGCTGATTGGTTGATACTTTATCACCGTGCAATTTATCACTCTCCAAAGCTTGAAAAATCTGGGCCTAAGCCTATAAAATGACAGAAGCTGATTGGTGGATACTTTGGTGCTAATTCAGACCTGATCATAGCCGTGCAAAATTTTGCACGGCCACGATCAGCCACCCTGACATGCGGGGGGACGCCCAGCACAGGGCTAGTCCGCCCTTCATGTCTCTGTCTGGCCCTCCTCTCACCGCACGGATGCGATAACATCGCACACGCAGCGATGCTATTTCACCAGGCGAGTAAGTCTCGACCTGCACAGTAAAATAAACAGATAGAGTGCGCTGTCAACGGCAGCCTGTACAGGGAAGGTCAGTTCCCTTAATAATGTATATATAAGGAAAAAAGGAGAAGTACTGGCGCCGGCTGAAATTCAAAACACAATAAATAAAATATAAAAAAAATATATCTTTTAATACATCTATCTAGGAGACTTTCTATCTCTCAGGGGTAAAACAACAACAATAAAATGAATATTGTAGGATACCACAAAGTGTTAACCCTTTCAAATAAAATGTCCACAGTTCCTGGCTAGGAGACACTAATCCACATTTGCCCACAAGTTAGCTTTTTACCAGACTTGTTTCCGGGTATAAGTCCCCTAGGAATCCCATGCAGATAGGGTCCAGATAGCAATTGGGGATAAGTCCGGGTCTGTGGAAAAACTTGTGCCGGAATTTGATCCAGTGGATGCTGATGGGTCCAAATAACGCCAGGAGGTGGATATGGGTGCTGGTACTTGTGGTCCTACAGAGAAGAGCCCAACGCGTTTCCTCAGGAAGCTGGCACCCATCAGACCAGCGAAATGCGTTGGACTCTTCTCTGTAGGACCACAAGTACCAGCACCCATATCCACCTCCTGGCGTTATTTGGACCCATCAGCATCCACTGGATCAAATTCCGGCACAAGTTTTTCCACAGACCCGGACTTATCCCCAATTGCCATCTGGACCCTATCTGCATGGGATTCCTAGGGGACTTATACCCGGAAACAAGTCTGGTAAAAAGCTTTACACCAACTAACTTGTGGGCAAATGTGGATTAGTGTCCTAGCCAGGAACTGTGGACATTTTATTTGAAAGGGTTAACACTTTGTGGTATCCTACAATATTCATTTTATTGTTGTTGTTTTACCCCTGAGAGATAGAAAATCTCCTAGATAGATGTATTAAAAGATATTTTTTTTTTTATATTTTATTTATTGTGTTTTGAATTTCAGCCGGCGCCAGTACTTCTCTTTTCCTCGACCTGCACAGCATTGCTTCGCTGGTAGGCGACTTTTCGCTGCATCCTGGGTTGCAGCGGCTGCGCGTGACATCACGCAGCCACCACGGCCCGCCCCCCACATGGTCCGGGCACACTTGTGTTGCCCGAACCGCACCCCCAAAATGATGGCCAAACGCCGCCGGTCCGCCCCCTCCTGCCCAGCGAGCACCTCTGCCTGTCAATCAGACAGAGGTGATTGCTGGGCTGAGATGCCGATCATATCTCTGGCATGCGCCGATGCACTGCGGCGCCTGTGTATGCGCAGTTTAGACCTGATAACGCACAGCAGCAATCAGGTATGAATTAGCCCCTTTCTCTCTCCAAGGTTTGATACACATCTCCCTCTAAGAATTCATGGCACTGTACTAAGGGGCTGATGCGGGTAGTCTTCAGTTTGCCGGCTGTCGGGATCCCAGCGCACAGTATACCGGCGCCGGAATCCCGACAGCTGGCATACCAACACTTTTTCTCCCTCCCTGACCCCCCTGGAGGGAGAATAAATAGCTTGGCGCGTGTCCGCAGCATGGTGAGCGCAGCGAGCCCGCAAGGGGCTCATTTGCGCTCGCCCAGCTGTCGGTATGCTGGCGCCGGTATGCTGACCGCCGGTAGCCCGCCCGCCAGCTTACACTACTACACCCACTGATGCATGTAGGCCTTAATTGCACTCACATTGCATACCTGAAACTAAACAGATATTCACCGGTATGCAGGGCTGTATGTACCTACTGTATGACTGCGCTGTCACTATCTCTATGCTTGGTTTTCTCATTATCAGTGCTTATCAGTGCGCACTTGCACCAGTTATATCTTTGGTGTAAAAGATGCGCCTCATCAATGAAGTCTAAGGAAGGAACGCTTTGTGACATCCCTGATTCACCTCTTGACTACTGATGTAAGATAAGGGTTTTTGTACATCTGTGCTATTTTACTTATATGTGAGGGTTTTTTTTTTATTATTTATTGTTCTAATAAATTGTCACTTCATATTTGAATATGTTTTTATAGATCTTTTTTAGACTAAGGGGTTTATTCTATGCACGTCGGATCCTTTCCGATGGAGAGGATTCGACAACGCAGTATTCAATTTGTGGGCAAATCCGACTTGTTTTGCCCGTTTTCAACAATGCCAATCCGACTTTTTTTTTAAATCGAATTGACATTGTCGAAACGGAACTAAAACCTGTTGGATTTGGCCGCAAAACACGTTGATCCGCGGCTAATCCGCCGTTCCATGTGTTTTCCAACAAGTCGGAACTGCCGACAAGTCGGAAAAACGCCAGCCCCATTGAATAGGTCGAATCTTGATTCGACCTAAAAAAGTCGGAAACTGCCATCTTTCCGACTAGATGGCAGTTCCGATTTCAATTGAATAGACCCCATAGGGGTTTATTCATGAAGCAGTGAAAAGAGTGGAGAAAAGGACCAGTGGAGAAGTTGCCCATGGCAACCAATCAGCTTTGAAGGAAGCCTTTATCAAGTACATTCTATAAAATGTAAAGGAGATGCTGATTGGTTGCCACCGGTCTGTTTCTTCCCTGTTTTCACTGCTTTATGAATAGACCCCATAGTCTGCCGTGGAATGTCTTAGAGTGGGACACCAGTGGTCGCTTCTACCCCCATCACTTAATTCCACTTTTTAAAAAAGTGATTTACCATTGCTATTCTATTTGGGGTCAAGTGACGCCCTTAATTAGAAAGGAGTGTCTTAATTATAGGTCTGTGTACTGTTTTCTGTGAGCTAAATAACATTCACAAGTGGCACTGTATTCATCTATATAATACAGTATATAATACTGGAGGAGTGTAAATTGTAACACGGGAGGGCTCATTTATAGATGGATGCGTAACGTATGAGGCCTATATAGGAATAGTTGGACGCAAAGGAAAGTGTACTTGTGTCGGCTTGTAGAGTTGGATGCATCTTGTGATACAAACAATTCAGAAAAAGCAGTACTTATATCCTTCATACCAGGACACAATAGCAGGGCATGTTTACCATATCTACCTCCTCGACCACAGGTGCATTCATTACCGACTGACACATTTTTAGATATTTACAGATATTTCGAATTAATTTACTTGCGATTCTGTCGGCATTACGAAAAGTGTTGGGATTCCGGCGTCTGTATTCTGCCAGCTAGTGTCCCGACAGCCGGATCCTGTCCGGATCCCCTTGGAGAAGTGGCATTATCCTATTTGTATGTGACCTAATAATAAAAACACTTGTAATAATAAAAAAAAAAACACTTTTTGATGTATTAATTTGTCCTGTACAAATATGCTAACGTGATCAGATACACAGGACTGAATAATGACTCATTATTAAGAGCAAAAGTCCCATTTACCGTTGTAAAAAAACAGAAAGACCCACAGTGCAACACGTCCAGATTGGTCAACACGTCCAGATTGGTGGCTGGTCTCTTTACAATTGAAATGGGAATTGCCTGTACTGCGGTAGTCTGTATGTAACTGACAATTAATTAATGTGAGCAGACACCAGTGGTGCAAGTAGAAAAAAAATGTTAGTGGTACTGTGACCAAAAAATGGGTGTGGTCACATGCCACATGAGGAGTGGCCAATGAAAATGGGAGCGTGATACACATGACCCCAATAGTGCAGCGCCAGATACACATATACCAACAATAGTACCAGATACACATATGCCCTCACGGTGCCAGATACACATATGCCCTCACGGTGCCAGATACACATTCCCCCACAGTGCCAAATACACATGCCCCACAGTGCCAGATATGCACCCACTTAGCCAAATACACATGCTCCCACAGTGCCAGATATGCACCCACTTAGCCAAATACACATGCTCCCACAGTGCCAGATATGCCCACACATTGCCAAATACACATGCCCCACAGTGCCAGATATGCCCCCAGCAGTGCAACTCACCATTGTTGCTGCTGCTGTCTGGGGCCGGCTGTGCAGTGTGACTGTCGGGGAAGGAGAGCACAGCACTCGCCTCTCCTGCCTCTCTCCTGCACGCTCAGTCTGGTCTCCTCTCCTCCTGCGTCGGCGGCCTGTATCTTAGATCTGGCGCCGGTCCGTGAGCCAATCAGAGCTCGCGGTGGCCGCAGGAGGAGGAGAGACCTCCAGTCACCGGAGTCTGGACTCCGGACTCACTGGGCAGGCAGGAGAGGAGAGGTGCATGCTGCCCTCTCCTCTCTCCGACACCCGGTGTCTGCAAGGTGGCAGCCCAGCGGTATTGCATACGGGCTGGGAATTTCTTACCGGTACGCAGTACCGACCCGTACCACCACACTTGCAGCGCTGGTCGACACATGCTAATTCATTTCATTAAGTCATATAATATGGCCACAATGCTAATAAATTAAGTACTTTTAGCCAATCAGAAGCGGCTAGTGGTGCTGATAGTTATTCCCATCACTGTGTGTTGTGGCACCAGCCCTCTGGCACTGACGGGAGTAGTTGCATCTGCGTCCACGTCCTACGCTTGCCCATCTGGGTCCTCTCTGTTCTGCCTCCCCAAGTTAAGGGTATTTTCTGTGCATGTGCATCATATGTAATTTAGGATGAGATTATATAAAATCTTGGAGAGAGATAAAGTACCAACCAATAAGCTTCTAACTCACAGTTTACAGACTGCTAGAAAAATGACAGATACGAGCTGATTGGTTGGTACTAGAGATGAGCGCCGGAAATTTTTCGGGTTTTGTGTTTTGGTTTTGGGTTCGGTTCCGCGGCCGTGTTTTGGGTTCGACCGCGTTTTGGCAAAACCTCACCGAATTTTTTTTGTCGGATTCGGGTGTGTTTTGGATTCGGGTGTTTTTTTCAAAAAACCCTAAAAAACAGCTTAAATCATAGAATTTGGGGGTCATTTTGATCCCAAAGTATTATTAACCTCAAAAACCATAATTTACACTCATTTTCAGTCTATTCTGAATACCTCACACCTCACAATATTATTTTTAGTCCTAAAATTTGCACCGAGGTCGCTGTGTGAGTAAGATAAGCGACCCTAGTGGCCGACACAAACACCGGGCCCATCTAGGAGTGGCACTGCAGTGTCACGCAGGATGGCCCTTCCAAAAAACCCTCCCCAAACAGCACATGACGCAAAGAAAAAAAGAGGCGCAATGAGGTAGCTGACTGTGTGAGTAAGATAAGCGACCCTAGTGACCGACACAAACACCGGGCCCATCTAGGAGTGGCACTGCAGTGTCACGCAGGATGGCCTTTCCAAAAAACCCTCCCCAAACAGCACATGACGCAAAGAAAAAAAGAGGCGCAATGAGGTAGCTGACTGTGTGAGTAAGATAAGCGACCCTAGTGGCCGACACAAACACCGGGCCCATCTAGGAGTGGCACTGCAGTGTCACGCAGGATGGCCCTTCCAAAAAACCCTCCCCAAACAGCACATGACGCAAAGAAAAAAAGAGGCGCAATGAGGTAGCTGACTGTGTGAGTAAGATAAGCGACCCTAGTGGCCGACACAAACACCGGGCCCATCTAGGAGTGGCACTGCAGTGTCACGCAGGATGGCCCTTCCAAAAAACCCTCCCCAAACAGCACATGACGCAAAGAAAAAAAGAGGCGCAATGAGGTAGCTGACTGTGTGAGTAAGATAAGCGACCCTAGTGGCCGACACAAACACCGGGCCCATCTAGGAGTGGCACTGCAGTGTCACGCAGGATGGCCCTTCCAAAAAACCCTCCCCAAACAGCACATGACGCAAAGAAAAAAAGAGGCGCAATGAGGTAGCTGACTGTGTGAGTAAGATAAGCGACCCTAGTGGCCGACACAAACACCGGGCCTATCTAGGAGTGGCACTGCAGTGTCACGCAGGATGTCCCTTCCAAAAAACCCTCCCCAAACAGCACATGACGCAAAGAAAAAAAGAGGCGCAATGAGGTAGCTGTGTGAGTAAGATAAGCGACCATAGTGGCCGACACAAACACCGGGCCCATCTAGGAGTGGCACTGCAGTGTCACGCAGGATGTCCCTTCCAAAAAACCCTCCCCAAACAGCACATTACGCAAAGAAAAATTAAAGAAAAAAGAGGTGCAAGATGGAATTGTCCTTGGGCCCTCCCACCCACCCTTATGTTGTATAAACAGGACATGCACACTTTAACCAACCCATCATTTCAGTGACAGGGTCTGCCACACGACTGTGACTGAAATGACGGGTTGGTTTGGACCCCCACCAAAAAAGAAGCAATTAATCTCTCCTTGCACAAACTGGCTCTACAGAGGCAAGATGTCCACCTCATCATCATCCTCCGATATATCACCGTGTACATCCCCCTCCTCACAGATTATCAATTCGTCCCCACTGGAATCCACCATCTCAGCTCCCTGTGTACTTTGTGGAGGCAATTGCTGCTGGTCAATGTCTCCACGGAGGAATTGATTATAATTCATTTTAATGAACATCATCTTCTCCACATTTTCTGGATGTAACCTCGTACGCCGATTGCTGACAAGGTGAGCGGCGGCACTAAACACTCTTTCGGAGTACACACTTGTGGGAGGGCAACTTAGGTAGAATAAAGCCAGTTTGTGCAAGGGCCTCCAAATTGCCTCTTTTTCCTGCCAGTATAAGTACGGACTGTGTGACGTGCCTACTTGGATGCGGTCACTCATATAATCCTCCACCATTCTTTCAATGGTGAGAGAATCATATGCAGTGACAGTAGACGACATGTCCGTAATCGTTGTCAGGTCCTTCAGTCCGGACCAGATGTCAGCATCAGCAGTCGCTCCAGACTGCCCTGCATCACCGCCAGCGGGTGGGCTCGGAATTCTGAGCCTTTTCCTCGCACCCCCAGTTGCGGGAGAATGTGAAGGAGGAGATGTTGACAGGTCGCGTTCCGCTTGACTTGACAATTTTCTCACCAGCAGGTCTTTTAACCCCAGCAGACTTGTGTCTGCCGGAAAGAGAGATCCAAGGTAGGCTTTAAATCTAGGATCGAGCACGGTGGCCAAAATGTAGTGCTCTGATTTCAACAGATTGACCACCCGTGAATCCTTGTTAAGCGAATTAAGGGCTCCATCCACAAGTCCCACATGCCTAGCGGAATCGCTCCGTGTTAGCTCCTCCTTCAATGTCTCCAGCTTCTTCTGCAAAAGCCTGATGAGGGGAATGACCCGACTCAGGCTGGCAGTGTCTGAACTGACTTCACGTGTGGCAAGTTCAAAGGGCATCAGAACCTTGCACAACGTTGAAATCATTCTCCACTGCGCTTGAGACAGGTGCATTCCACCTCCTATATCGTGCTCAATAGTATAGGCTTGAATGGCCTTTTGCTGCTCCTCCAACCTCTGAAGCATATAGAGGGTTGAATTCCACCTCGTTACCACTTCTTGCTTCAGATGATGGCAGGGCAGGTTCAGTAGTTTTTGGTGGTGCTCCAGTCTTCTGTACGTGGTGCCTGTACGCCGAAAGTGTCCCGCAATTCTTCTGGCCACCGACAGCATCTCTTGCACGCCCCTGTCGTTTTTTAAAAAATTCTGCACCACCAAATTCAAGGTATGTGCAAAACATGGGACGTGCTGGAATTTGCCCATATTTAATGCACACACAATATTGCTGGCGTTGTCCGATGCCACAAATCCACAGGAGAGTCCAATTGGGGTAAGCCATTCCGCGATGATCTTCCTCAGTTGCCGTAAGAGGTTTTCTGCTGTGTGCGTATTCTGGAAAGCGGTGATACAAAGCGTAGCCTGCCTAGGAAAGAGTTGGCGTTTGCGAGATGCTGCTACTGGTGCCGCCGCTGCTGTTCTTGCGGCGGGAGTCCATACATCTACCCAGTGGGCTGTCATATAGTCCTGACCCTGCCCTGCTCCACTTGTCCACATGTCCGTGGTTAAGTGGACATTGGGTACAACTGCATTTTTTAGGACACTGGTGAGTCTTTTTCTGACGTCCGTGTACATTCTCGGTATCGCCTGCCTAGAGAAGTGGAACCTAGATGGTATTTGGTAACGGGGGGCACACTGCCTCAATAAATTGTCTAGTTCCCTGTGAACTAACGGCGGATACCGGACGCACGTCTAACACCAACATAGTTGTCAAGGCCTCAGTTATCCGCTTTGCAGCAGGATGACTGCTGTGATATTTCATCTTCCTCGCAAAGGACTGTTGGACAGTCAATTGCTTACTGGAAGTAGTACAAGTGGGCTTACGACTTCCCCTCTGGGATGACCATCGACTCCCAGCAGCAACAACAGCAGCGCCAGCAGCAGTAGGCGTTACACGCAAGGATGCATCGGAGGAATTCCAGGCAGGAGAGGACTCGTCAGAATTGCCAGTGACATGGCCTGCAGGACTATTGGCATTCCTGGGGAAGGAGGAAATTGACACTGAGGGAGTTGGTGGGGTGGTTTGCGTGAGCTTGGTTACAAGAGGAAGGGATTTACTGGTCAGTGGACTGCTTCCGCTGTCGCCCAAAGTTTTTGAACTTGTCACTGACTTATTATCAATGCGCTGCAGGTGACGTATAAGGGAGGATGTTCCGAGGTGGTTAACGTCCTTACCCCTACTTATTACAGCTTGACAAAGGCAACACACGGCTTGACACCTGTTGTCCGCTTTTCTGTTGAAATACCTCCACACTGAAGAGCTGATTTTTTTGGTATTTTCACCAGGCATGTCAACGGCCATATTCCTCCCACGGACAACAGGTGTCTCCCCGGGTGCCTGACTTAAACAAACCACCTCACCATCAGAATCCTCCTGGTCAATTTCCTCCCCAGCGCCAGCAACACCCATATCCTCCTCATCCTGGTGTACTTCAACATCTTCATCTTCAATCTGACTATCAGGAACTGGACTGCGGGTGCTCCTTCCAGCACTTGCAGGGGGCGTGCAAATGGTGGAAGGCGCATGCTCTTCACGTCCAGTGTTGGGAAGGTCAGGCATCGCAACCGACACAATTGGACTCTCCTTGTGGATTTGGGATTTCGAAGAACGCACAGTTCTTTGCGGTGCTTTTGCCAGCTTGAGTCTTTTCAGTTTTCTAGCGAGAGGCTGAGTGCTTCCATCCTCATGTGAAGCTGAACCACTAGCCATGAACATAGGCCAGGGCCTCAGCCGTTCCTTGCCACTCCGTGTGGTAAATGGCATATTGGCAAGTTTGCGCTTCTCCTCCGACAATTTTATTTTAGGTTTTGGAGTCCTTTTTTTACTGATATTTGGTGTTTTGGATTTGACATGCTCTGTACTATGACATTGGGCATCGGCCTTGGCAGACGACGTTGCTGGCATTTCATCGTCTCGGCCATGACTAGTGGCAGCAGCTTCAGCACGAGGTGGAAGTGGATCTTGATCTTTCCCTAATTTTGGAACCTCAACATTTTTGTTCTCCATATTTTAATAGGCACAACTAAAAGGCACCTCAGGTAAACAATGGAGATGGATGGATACTAGTATACAATTATGGATGGACTGCCGAGTGCCGACACAGAGGTAGCTACAGCCATGGACTATTGTACTGTACTGTGTCTGCTGCTAATATAGACTGGATGATAATGAGATGTAGTATGTATAAAGAAGAAAGAAAAAAAAACCACGGGTAGGTGGTATACAATTATGGATGGACTGCCGAGTGCCGACACAGAGGTAGCTACAGCCGTGGACTACCGTACTGTACTGTGTCTGCTGCTAATATAGACTGGATGATAATGAGATGTAGTATGTATAAAGAAGAAAGAAAAAAAAACCACGGGTAGGTGGTATACAATTATGGATGGACTGCCGAGTGCCGACACAGAGGTAGCTACAGCCGTGGACTACCGTACTGTACTGTGTCTGCTGCTAATATAGACTGGATGATAATGAGATGTAGTATGTATAAAGAAGAAAGAAAAAAAAACCACGGGTAGGTGGTATACAATTATGGACGGACTGTCGAGTGCCGACACAGAGGAAGCTACAGCCGTGGACTACCGTACTGTACTGTGTCTGCTGCTAATATAGACTGGATGATAATGAGATGTAGTATGTATAAAGAAGAATAAAAAAAAACCACGGGTAGGTGGTATACAATTATGGACGGACTGCCGAGTGCCGACACAGAGGTAGCTACAGCCGTGGACTACCGTACTGTACTGTGTCTGCTGCTAATATAGACTGGATGATAATGAGATGTAGTATGTATAAAGAAGAAAGAAAAAAAAAACCACGGGTAGGTGGTATACAATTATGGACGGACTGCCGAGTGCCGACACAGAGGTAGCTACAGCCGTGGACTACCATACTGTACTGTGTCTGCTGCTAATATAGACTGGATGATAATGAGATGTAGTATGTATAAAGAAGAAAGAAAAAAAAACCACGGGTAGGTGGTATACAATTATGGACGGACTGCCGAGTGCCGACACAGAGGTAGCTACAGCCGTGGACTACCGTACTGTACTGTGTCTGCTGCTAATATAGACTGGATGATAATGAGATGTAGTATGTATAAAGAAGAAAGAAAAAAAAACCACGGGTAGGTGGTATACAATTATGGACGGACTGCCGAGTGCCGACACAGAGGTAGCTACAGCCGTGGACTATAGTACTGTACTGTGTCTGCTGCTAATATAGACTGGATGATAATGAGATGTAGTATGTATAAAGAAGAAAGAGAAAAAAAACCACGGGTAGGTGGTATACAATTATGGATGGACTGCCGAGTGCCGACACAGAGGTAGCTACAGCCGTGGACTACCGTACTGTACTGTGTCTGCTGCTAATATAGACTGGATGATAATGAGATGTAGTATGTATAAAGAAGAAAGAAAAAAAAACCACGGGTAGGTGGTATACAATTATGGACGGACTGCCGAGTGCCGACACAGAGGTAGCTACAGCCGTGGACTACCATACTGTACTGTGTCTGCTGCTAATATAGACTGGATGATAATGAGATGTAGTATGTATAAAGAAGAAAGAAAAAAAAACCACGGGTAGGTGGTATACAATTATGGATGGACTGCCGAGTGCCGACACAGAGGTAGCTACAGCCGTGGACTACCATACTGTGTCTGCTGCTAATATAGACTGGTTGATAATGAGATGTAGTATGTATAAAGAAGAAAGAAAAAAAAAACCACGGGTAGGTGGTATACAATTATGGACGGACTGCCGAGTGCCGACACAGAGGTAGCTACAGCCGTGGACTACCGTACTGTACTGTGTCTGCTGCTAATATAGACTGGATGATAATGAGATGTAGTATGTATAAAGAAGAAAGAAAAAAAAACCACGGGTAGGTGGTATACAATTATGGACGGACTGCCGAGTGCCGACACAGAGGTAGCTACAGCCGTGGACTACCGTACTGTGTCTGCTGCTAATATAGACTGGTTGATAATGAGATGTAGTATGTATAAAGAAGAAAGAAAAAAAAACCACGGGTAGGTGGTATACAATTATGGACGGACTGCCGAGTGCCGACACAGAGGTAGCTACAGCCGTGGACTACCGTACTGTACTGTGTCTGCTGCTAATATAGACTGGATGATAATGAGATGTAGTATGTATAAAGAAGAAAGAAAAAAAAACCACGGGTAAGTGGTATACAATTATGGATGGACTGCCGAGTGCCGACACAGAGGTAGCTACAGCCGTGAACTACCGTACTGTGTCTGCTGCGACTGGATGATAAATAATGATATAAAAAATATATATATATATATCACTACTGCAGCCGGACAGGTATATATTATATAATGACGGACCTGCTGGACACTGTCTGTCAGCAGAATGAGTTTTTTATTTTATAGAATAAAAAAACACCACACAAGTCACACGACGTGTGTTTAACTTTTACAGGCAGACATTCACAATACAATATAGTATACTATATACTGGTGGTCAGGTCACTGGTCAGTCACACTGGCAGTGGCACTCCTGCAGAAAAAAAGTGTGCACTGTTTAATTTTTTAATATGTACTCCTGGCTCCTGCTATAACCTAACTGCTCCCCAGTCTCCCCCACAATTAAGCTGTGTGAGCACAGTCAGATATTATACATAGATGATGCAGCAGCACACTGGGCTGAGCACAGATATGGTATGTGACTGAGTCACTGTGTATCGTTTTTTCAGGCAGAGAACGGATTATATTAAATAATATAAAACTGCACTGGTGGTCACTGGTCAGTCACTAGTATAACTAACTAATACTATCAGCAAAATTCTGCACTCTCTGTCTGAGTACTCCTCCTAAGCTCCAGTAAATGAAGTGTCACTGTCTCACTCTGTCACTAGTATAACTAACTAATACTATCAGCAAAATTCTGCACTCTCTGTCTGAGTACTCCTCCTAAGCTCCAGTAAATGAAGTGTCACTGTCTCACTCTCACTCTCCTATCTATTTCTTCTCTAAACGGAGAGGACGCCAGCCACGTCCTCTCACTATCAATCTCAATGCACGTGTAAAATGGCGGCGACGCGCGGCTCCTTATATAGAATCCGAGTCTCGCGATAGAATCCGAGCCTCGCGAGAATCCGACAGCGTCATGATGACGTTCGGGCGCGCTCGGGTTAACCGAGCAAGGCGGGAAGATCCGAGTCGCTCGGATCCGTGTAAAAAAAGCTGAAGTTCGGGCGGGTTCGGATTCCGAGGAACCGAACCCGCTCATCTCTAGTTGGTACTTTATCTCTCTCTATGCTGGGTTGTGTCTCTTTCTGTGAGTTTCCCCATATCAAAATGTATGTCGCTTGGTGGAAGATGGAGAAGTGGAGAAGTTGCCCATGGCGACCAGCTAGCTCCTATATATCATTTATCAGCTTTAACGGGAGGGTGGGGGGGGGGGCGTGTTTAACAGAGGAGGGGGCCCATGTGAAGACTCCATGCAGGCCCCCTCCTCTTCATGGCGCAGTAGACTCTGGCATTGTGCCAAAGTCAACTGGGCATGTGCAGGTCTGCGGAAACATGGCGCCCACCATGTTATGGAGACTAATCACTACCGCACATATTCGGCGGCCATTTTGTCATTGAATCTTGAAAAGACTACAGCACTGACGTGGGTAAAGGTAAGTAATAAAGTATGGGTGCAGTGTGTGAGGTGTGGCCACCCATAATGCCAATAACAGTCTATAAAATGACAGAAGCTGATTGGTTTTTTGAAACATCTCCCTTTTAGCCTTTTGCCCCTTTCCCCAGGCACTAAATCATATCTGCAGCAATTCCTGTACCGGGTAGAATTCCTTCATGTATATTTGTCTCATTGCACATATAAACGTATCGTTCCTTCTAAGTGCTGTGCACTGAGGTACCGCACCGGGGCTGGTGGTACTGCCACAAAGGCAGCGCCAGTCCTCAGATATTTATTCCTCTGCTTCAAGTTGTCATTTTGAAAAGCCATATCACTTCTGATACTTTTATTTCCTGACATTTACAGCGGTTGTGTCAGCATTTATACTGCGGAAAGCTTGATAAATATCCTCTGTTAATGTGAAATGCCACCACCTCCTGTGAGCAACACTAACTGGCGACACAATTGTTTTGTTTTTTTCCTTCTTCAACCGCAGAAAAAAAATGTTTAAATGCTCAGAAAGAATGAGAATGAAACAGTTTGCAAATACCAACAGCTCAATTATAGAAAAGATCCTTTCCCCCCTCACAGGCATTAACATTTTAAACACTCCCCTAGGAGACGCGAGAAATCGGAGCCGTGCTCCGTGGAGTTATCCTTATCATTTCGCTCCATTCATATTTTGAATTCCAAAATAACTGTTTTGCATCTCTTGTGTCATTTACCCAGCTCTGTTATCTGACATTCTTCATATATTCCGTCGCCTGCAGCTCCTGAAGTATTTTTGTTAAAAGTACTTTTTATCTCCATCCTACGATTAACCCTTTCTCCGACTCTGGGTCTCACAGTATGCTGTCTTATTGGGTACAATGCAAAATAAACTCTTTTTCTCTTACGTCCTAGAGGATGCTGGGGACTCCAAAAGGACCATGGGGTATAGATGGGATCCGCAGGAGCTTGGGCACACTAAAAAGACTTTGACTGGGTGTGAACTGGCTCCTCCCTCTATGCCCCTCCTCCAGACCTCAGTTAGACTTTGTGCCCAGGAGTGACTGGACACACACTAGGGGAGCTCTACAGAGTTTTTCTAGAAAGACTTTTGTTAGGTTTTTTATTTTCAGGGAGACCTGCTGGCTACAGGCTCCCTGCATCGAGGGACTGAGGGGAGAGAAGTCAGACCCACTTCTTCTTAGTTAAGGGCTCTGCTTCTTAGGCTACTGGACACCATTAGCTCCAGAGGGTTCGATCACTTGGTTCGCCTAGCTGCTTGTTCCCGAAGCCGCGCCGTCACCCCCCTCACAGAAGCCAGAAGAAAGAAGCCGGATGAGTATTAGAAGAACCGAAGACTTCAGTGACGGCAGAAGACTTCAGTAACGAGGTACAGTGCAGCGGTAGCGCTGCGCTCCATGCTCCCACACAGTCACCATTGGCACTTGCAGGGTGCAGGGCGCTAGGGGGGAGCGCCCTGGGCAGCAGTTACTGGGGTCAGTGGCTGGCAAAAACTCTTTATACGGGGTACGGACACCCCCGCCAGTGTACAGATTTTGAATTTTAGCGGGCTGCAGCGCGCTGGGAAGGGGCGGGGCTTAGCCACACATTGCTCACCAGCGCCATTTTCTCCTATCTCTACAGTGCTGCAGAGACGCTGGCCCGGACCTCCAAGCTCCCGCACAGGGCCGGTGCAAGGCTTCCCGGCACCCTAGGCAAAACTTCTGCCTGCCCCCCCACCACACACACACACACGCACACACACTACCCACACCCACCCGTCCCTCAGGTAAAAGTGTGGAAGTGGTTTCTTAGAAGTTCCACTGCTGTCAAAAAGAGCCCGTCCCCTAAAAAAATATGTAAAAAAAACATGCTTACTTACACAGATTCCGCTGATACATACACACTTACTGACAGAGATATACTACCAGCACTTACTGACACAGACATCACTTGTTGGCACAAACATACATACTGACAGACACCCCCTAACTGACATAGACACTAGTTACTGGCAGATACCTCTTACTGACACAGATGCCCCTTACTGATAAATACCCCTGACATAGACACCAGTTATTGGCACATACATACCCAGACATACCTCACTGACACAAAAATTTACTGACACAGATACTTACTGACATATACCCTTTACTGATACACACACTACTTACTGATATACAGTATACCCCTTACTGACACCACTTACTGGCATATACATAGACACCCTTTGCTGACAAAGATACAACTTACTGACATACACTACACAGACACCACTTACCGACAAAATCTTATTGACACACACACACACTACTTACTCACACACTACTTACTGACACACACACGCACCACTTACTGACACACACACACACCACTTACTGACACACACAAGCACCACTTACTGACACACACACACACACACACCACTTGCTGACACAAATGCACATACTACACAGACACCACTTTCTGATACAAATGCACAGACACCACTTACTGACACACATACGCACCACTTACCGGCAAAAATGCACAGACACCACTTACTGACACACACAAACTACACTGACACCACTTACTAACACAAACACAGACACCACTTACTGACACAAATGCACATAGGCACCACTTACTGACACACATACACCCTACATAGACACCACTTACTGACACACACACCCAGGGGCGTCAGAACGTTTTTCAGTTGGGGGGGCAAGATAAAATCTCAATTTGGCGCCCCTAATTTATGGCCACCTTAGAGAGGTCACTTGTACCTGTATGAAACTCTATGGAGTAGCAGTGAGTGAGTGACCCCTTACACACAATATGCCTGGTAAAGGGCCTAACTCAGGGGGTAATTCCAAGTTGATCGCAGCAGGAAATTTTTTAGCAGTTGGGCAAAACCATGTGCACTGCAGGGGAGGCAGATATAACATGTGCAGAGAGAGATAGATTTGGGTGGGGTGAGTTCAAAATGAAATCTAAATTGCATTGTAAAAATAAAGCAGCCAGTATTTACCCTGCACAGAAACAAAATAACCCACCCAAATCTAACTCTCTCTGCACATGTTATATCTGCCCCCCCCCCCCCCCCCCCCCTGCAGTGCACATGGTTTTGCCCAACTGCTAAAAAATTTCCTGCTGCGATCAACTTGGAATTACCCCCTCAGATCTGATCGTAGATGTGCTAAATTTAGCACATCTACGATCAGTTTCTCAGACATGCGGGGGATGTCCAGCACAGGGCTAGTCTACCCAGCATGTCTGGCTCAACCCGCACGGGTGTGAAAGCATTGCATAGCAGTGATGATTTTGCACCTGGCTAGTATCTCCCTTCCAACGCAGCCGCTGCAGCCAACCCCCGCAACGGACCGGACACACCTGCATTGTCTGGACCGCACCCAGCCAACGGTGTTCTTACGCCGTTGGCACGCCCTCACCCTCCCCGCAACCACCTTTGCCTGTCAATCAGGCAGAGGTGATCGCAGCCCAGAGATGCTGTCAGCATCTCACTGGGCTACCGGGGTGCGTGCACACTCCACAAAGGGATTCAGACTGCGATCACTGCCGCTACAGCAATCCAGTCTGAATTACCCCCAAAGCCCCTTATATACATTATGTCTGGTAGAGCCTTTTACACACATTATGCCTGACAGAGCCCATTATATACACTGTAGAGCGTCCCCATTCCCAGATATACGTATATGCCCCCCGTGCCAGATATACGTATATGCTCCCCGTGCCAGATATACGTATATGCCCCCCGTGCTAGATATACGTATATGCCCCCCCTTGCCAGATATACGTATATATGCCCCCAGTGCCAGATAAACGTATATGCCCCCAGTGCCAGATATACATATCTCCCCAGAGCCAGATATACATATGTCCCCAGAGCCAGATATACACATGTTCCCAATGCCAGATACATATATGCCCCCAGAGCCAGTTATATATATGCCCCCAGTGCCAGTTATACATATATGCCCCCAGTGCCAGTTATACATATATGCCCCCAGAGCCAGTTATACATATATGCCCCCAGAGCCAGTTATACATATGCCCCCAGTGCCAGATATACATATATGCCCCCAGTGCCAGTTATACATATATGCCCCCAGAGCCAGTTATACATATATGCCCCCAGAGCCAGTTATACATATGCCCCCAGTGCCAGATATACATATATGCCCCCAGAGCCAGTTATACACATGTTCCCAGTGCCAGATACATATTTGCCCCCAGAGCCAGTTATACATATGTCCCCAGTGCAAGATATACATATTTCCCCAGTGCCACATATACATATATGCCCCAGAGCTAGAAATACATCCAGTATATGCCCCCAGAGCAGTTATATATACATGCCCCCAGAGCCAGATATACATATATTTCCCCCCAGAGCCAGATATACATATATGCCCCCAGAGCTAGATAGATAGATAGATAGATAGATAGATAGATACATGCCCCCAGAGCCAGATATGCATATGTCCTCAGAGCCAGATATACATCTACAGTATTCCCCCAAAGCCAGATATACATATGTCCCAAGTGCCAGATTTACATATATGCCCCCAAACCCAGATATACATATGTCCCCACAGTGCCAGGAACACATACCCCCTACAGGACGCCGGGCGGGCGGGCAAGCAGGAGCGGGCGGCCCCCACATTTTCAAACATGTGCCTACGCTGCGACGTCCGGGACTGCTCCAGCACAGCTTGCGCATATGTAATGAGCGGCCTGACGTCATGACGCTCCGCCGCTCATTACATATGAGTGATCATAGCGCTACACGGGAGGAGCAGCAGCACTGACTGTCACTGTCAATGACAGTGACAGTCAGTGAATCACGGTCCGCGGCGCCTATCTCAGCCGCGTACTGTGGTCATGTATAGGGATCGGCGGCGGCAGGCGTCTCTCTCATGTTTGGGGGTAGAGATGGCTACTGACTCACTGTCTCAACACAGTGACTCGAATCATCAGGAAGTGTGAATGATTCGAGTCACTCACTGTTTAATGAGTGGAGACAGCTGCAGCAGCAGCCTCTCTCAGCCAGAGGGAGGAAACTCAGTGCAGGGACGTGCAGTCAGGGGAAGCAGGGGAGGCAGTGCCTCCCCTGTCATTAATGATTAAGATAATACAAAGAAGATGCATATGACACATATTCTGTGTCATATGTATCCTCTTAATATTATTCTTATCATTGCTCCCCTCCTTATGTGTTTGGGGGGCACCGATCGTGGTGCCTCCTGTTGTCTCTGGGGAAAGGTATGGGAGTGGGGGGCGGGCACGGGCGGGGACTAGCCATGGGCAGTAAAAGCCCATTGAAAATATATGGGAAAGCGGCACCATTAGAGGTGCCGCTTTCATACAGGGACGTGCTTCAACCTATGAAAGCACGTCCCTGTCAGTGAGGCCACAGTGATTGGCCAGCGGATCCGTCACTGGATCCGCTGTCAATCACTGTGTGGGCGACGCTGGCGGAGGAGGTGCGGGCGGTGGTGGTGCGGGCGGCGGTGGAGCGGGCGGTGGAGCGGGCGGCGGGTTGGGCTGGCGGTGCGGGCGGCGGAGGTTTACCTTTAGCCTGCAGAGTTTGGCAGCGGAGCGGTACCAGTTTAAAAAATGGCGCCTCAGCGTCATTTTTTAAATTCAAGATGGCCGCTGCGAGCCAATCACGGCTCGCCGCGTCATCGCCCCGCCCCCTCCGGCTGACTTATATAAGTCAGCGCGAGGCAGAGGAGCGTCAGTCCGACTGCGGAGGAGGAGCTGTGAAGAGCTCCTGAAGAAAGAAGACGCCGGCAGTCCTGGATGGGCGGCGGCTATGCAAAAGAGCTTAGCAGCCGCCGCCCGCCAGGTGAAGACGCTGGAAGCCCTGGGGAGGTGGCGCCGCCCCAGGTGAAGACGCAGGAAGCCCTGGGAAGGCGGTGGCCACGCAAAAGAGCTTAAAGTCCGCCGCCCCCAGGTGAAGATCCAGTTTAATAAAACTTATTTTTAAGACCTTGTGGTGTTTTATTTTAATATTTTCTTTACAGGTGGACTACAGGTGCCAGCGGGCCCTTTATGTCCGGGCATGCTGGCACTTGTGGTTCTCCAAGTGCCAGCATGCTGGGGCAGGCTTGCTGGGACCTGTAGGCCACCTGTAAAGAACAATATTACTATTCTTTGCAGGTGGACTACAGGTGCCAGCGGGCCCTTTATGTCCGGGCATGCTGGCACTTGTGGTTCTCCAAGTGCCAGCATGCTGGGGCAGGCTTGCTGGGACCTGTAGGCCACCTGTAAAGAACAATATTAACACACAATGAACCCCGCACCCACCGCCACCAGGGGTGCGGGGCATAGCACTGGGCTATCAGCCCAGTGCTGGTTATTGCTCGGGAGGGGGGACCCCATTTTTATTTTTTGGGGTTCCAACTTTCCGAGGAATTCCAACCCTGGGCTGACTGGCTGGGGGGATGATTAATGTTATGGCAGGGGGACCCCACACTGAGTGTCTCCCCTGCTATGGCATTACTCCCCCTGGCTGGTTCTGCCTAGTGCTGGTTTTATTGATGTATCGGGGGACCACACTTTTTTTTTTCTCGGGGGGGGGGGGGGGGGGGCTTGTTAGCTGCCAGTGCCTCCCCAACCAGTGACCTCACCGCACGTCACTGACTCAGTGTGTCCTTCAGTCAGTGTGTTCTGCTGTGTGTCTTTAGCTGTGATTGGCCAGAGGCTATACCAGGTGACACCCAGTGGGAGGGGGGAGGGAGCAGTCACGACTCACCAGTCAGTGAGTGCTGTGCCTGAGTCATGTCATGAATCATGATTCATCCTGAGTCTACCAGTGAGTTGAGACAGTTGTACACTGTGTGTACTAGACTCAGTGGGGTATATTTACTAACATTCGTAATTCTCCCGATTTGGGGGGAGAATAATCACGAATGACATCGAAAGTGTAAAACTGCAACTTTTTGAATTTACTGCGACTAATTTACTAAGCTGCCGTATTCTGCATTTTCGGGTTTTCCGATGTCGATGTCATTCGTGTTTTTTTTTAGTTTTTTACGGCAGTGATTAGCAAAACACTGCTGACTTTTTCTAAATGAATCTCGGCCGGATCTGTGTGATCCGTGCTGGGGTTCTTTTTTTTTTTTTTTTTTTAAATAAACACTGTAAAACTGTAAAACAAATGGCGTGGGGTCCCCCATCCTAAGCATAACCAGCCTCGGGCTCTTTGAGCCGATCCTGGTTGCAGAAATATGGGGGGAAAAATGACAGGGGTTCCCCCATATTTAAGCAACCAGCATCGGGCTCTGCGCCTGGTCCTGGTTCCAAAAATACGGGGGACAAAAAAGCGTAGGGGTCCCCCGTATTTTTAAAACCAGCACCTGGCTCCACTAGCTGGACAGATAATGCCACAGCCGGGGGTCACTTTTATACAGTGCCCTGCGGCCGTGGCATCAAATATCCAACTAGTCACCCCTGGCCGGGGTACCCTGGGGGAGTGGGGACCCCTTCAATCAAGGGGGTCCCCCCCCCCAACCACCCAAGGGCCAGGGGTGAAGCCCGAGGCTGTCCCCCCCCATCCAATGGGCTGCGGATGGGGGGCTGATAGCCTTTTTGTAAAAGTGTAAGATATTGTTTTTAGTAGCAGTACTACAAGGCCCAGCAAGCCTCCCCCGCATGCTGGTACTTGGAGAACCACAAGTACCAGCATGCGGCGGAAAAACGGGCCCGCTGGTACCTGTAGTACTACTACTAAAAAAATACCCAAAAAAAGACAATACACACACACCTTAAAAGTAAAGTTTTATTACATCCATCCACACATACTTACCTTATGTTCACACGCAGGTCGGTCCTCTTGTCCAGTAGAATCCATGGGGTACCTGTTGAATAAATTATACTCACCAGATCCAGGGTACCAGGCTCCTCGGATAATCCTTTTGTAATCCACGTACTTGATTAAAAAAATAAAACGGAGACCCGAGCCACGCACTGAAAGGGGACCCATGTTTTCACATGGGCCCCCTTTCCCCGAATGCCAGAAACCCACTCTGACTTCTGTCTAAGTGGGTTTCTTCAGCCAATCAGGGAGCGCCACGTTGTAGCACCCTCCTGATCGGCTGTGTGCTCCTGTACTGTCTGACAGGCGGCACACGGCAGTGTTACAATGTAGCGCCTATGCGCTCCATTGTAACCAATGGTGGGAACTTTCTGCTCAGCGGTTGACTGAAAGTGACCTCACCGCTGAGCAGAAAGTTCCCACCATTGGTTACAATGGAGCGCATAGGCGCTACATTGTAACACTGCCGCGTGCTGCCTGTCAGTCAGTACAGGAGCACACAGCCGATCAGGAGGGTGCTACAACGTGACGCTCCCTGATTGGCTGAAGAAACCCACTTAGACAGAAGTCAGAGTGGGTTTCTGGCATTCGGGGAAAGGGGGCCCATGTGAAAACATGGGTCCCCTTTCAGTGCGTGGCTCGGGTCTCCGTTTTATTTTTTTAATCAAGTACGTGGATTACAAAAGGATTATCCGAGGAGCCTGGTACCCTGGATCTGGTGAGTATAATTTATTCAACAGGTACCCCATGGATTCTACTGGACAAGAGGACCGACCTGCGTGTGAACATAAGGTAAGTATGTATGTATGTTTGTGTGGATGGATGTAATAAAACTTTACTTTCAAGGTGTGTGTGTATTGTCTTTTTTTGGGTATTTTTTTAGTAGTAGTACTACAGGTAGCGGGCCCGTTTTTCCGCCGCATGCTGGTACTTGTGGTTCTCCAAGTACCAGCATGCGGGGGAGGCTTGCTGGGCCTTGTAGTACTGCTACTAAAAACAATATCTTACACTTTTACAAAAAGGCTATCAGCCCCCCTTCCGCAGCCCATTGGATGGGGGGGACAGCCTCGGGCTTCACCCCTGGCCCTTGGGTGGCTGGGGGGGGGACCCCTTGATTGAAGGGGTCCCCACTCCCCCAGGGTACCCCGGCCAGGGGTGACTAGTTGGATATTTGATGCCACGGCCGCAGGGCACTATATAAAAGTGACCCCCGGCTGTGGCATTATCTGTCCAGCTAGTGGAGCCCGTTGCTGGTTTTAAAAATACGGGGGACCCCTACGCTTTTTGTCCCCCGTATTTTTGGAACCAGGACCAGGCGCAGAGCCCGATGCTGGTTGCTTAAATATGGGGGAACCCCTGTCATTTTCTTTCCCATATTTCTGCAACCAGGATCGGCTCAAAGAGCCCGAGGCTGGTTATGCTTAGGAGGGGGGACCCCACGCAATTTTTTACCAAAAAAATTAACACTTTCCCACCCCTTCCCACTGATATACATGCACGGATCTCATGGATCCGTGCATGCCTATCCAATCACGGCTCAAAAAAGCAGGTCTGTTTTTTTTTAGCACTTTTTTACGAGTTGTATTTTTTCACGGCAGCGTTTTTTTTTTTTTTTGCTTTGCACTTCTTAGTAAATGACCGAGATTCAAACTTAAACAGCCGCGTTTTGACCGATGGTGTATTCATTCGTATTTTTTTTGTTGGACTTCAAAAAAAATACGAATGCCCTCATCACTGCCGAGATTTGAGTTTAGTAAATGACCGAGATGACACTTTGAAGAAAAAACGGCATCTCGGTCAAAATCGGGACCTTAGTAAATATACCCCAGTGACTCAGTGGATGGATCTGATTCATGCAGCATAAGCCTGCAGGAGGTGGAGCCCCTGTGGTACAGGGTTCTCAACTCACTGTTCCTGCTCAATGTGATTGTGGGTGGCAAACTCCCTGGAGGCTAGATAGTGGATAATATAATAAATACAAGCCCACCTAAAATTATCTAATTAGCAAAGTATGCAACGTTAAAAAAAAAATGTTTTTATTTGGTTTAGTTACAGACTGAATTATGTTTTTCATGGCTGTTAAGCTTTCTCTCCTCAGCCAGAAGTAATGTGCATATTCTGTAACTAGTGTGCAATAAGTGGTTATTAATAATATATCAACATAACACTGAATCTATGTTAATATATTATTAACAATCAGGGCATAAGCAGCTGCCTCCCCCAGATACACTGCACATTCACTGCAGCTGAATAACTCACTCCAGGGGGTATATTTACTAAGGTCCCGATTTTGACCGAGATGCCGTTTTTTATTCAAAGTGTCATCTCGGTCATTTACTAAACTCAAATCTCGGCAGTGATGAGGGCATTCGTATTTTTTTTGAAGTCCAACAAAAAAAATACGAATGAATACACCATCGGTCAAAACGCGGCTGTTTAAGTATGAATCTCGGTCATTTACTAAGAAGTGCAAAGCAAAAAAAAAAAAAAACACTGCCGTGAAAAAATACAACTCGTAAAAAAGTGCTAAAAAAAAACAGACCTGCTTTTTTGAGCCGTGGTTGGATAGGCATGCACGGATCCATGAGATCCGTGCATGTATATCAGTGGGAAGGGGTGGGAAAGTGTTAATTTTTGGAAAAAAAATTGCGTGGGGTCCCCCCTCCTAAGCCAAACCAGCCTCGGGCTCTTTGAGCCGATCCTGGTTGCAGAAATATGGGAAAGAAAATGACAGGGGTTCCCCCATATTTAAGCAACCAGCATCGGGCTCTGCGCCTGGTCCTGGTTCCAAAAATACGGGGGACAAAAAGCGTAGGGGTCCCCCGTATTTTTAAAACCAGCACCGGGCTCCACTAGCTGGACAGATAATGCCACAGCCGGGGGTCACTTTTATATAGTGCCCTGCGGCCGTGGCATCAAATATCCAACTAGTCACCCCTGGCCGGGGTACCCTGGGGGAGTGGGGACCCCTTCAATCAAGGGGTCCCCCCCCAGCCACCCAAGGGCCAGGGGTGAAGCCCGAGGCTGTCCCCCCCATCCAATAGGCTGCGGATGGGGGGCTGATAGCCTTTTTGTAAAAGTGTAAGGTATTGTTTTTAGTAGCAGTACTACAAGGCCCAGCAAGCCTCCCCCGCATGCTGGTACTTGGAGAACCACAAGTACCAGCATGCGGCGGAAAAACGGGCCCGCTGGTACCTGTAGTACTACTACTAAAAAAATACCCAAAAAAAGACAATACACACACACACCTTGAAAGTAAAGTTTTATTACATCCATCCACACAAACATACATACATACTTACCTTATGTTCACACGCAGGTCGGTCCTCTTGTCCAGTAGAATCCATGGGGTACCTGTTGAATAAATTATACTCACCAGATCCAGGGTACCAGGCTCCTCGGATAATCCTTTTGTAATCCACGTACTTGATTAAAATAAAAAAACGGAGACCCGAGCCACGCACTGAAAGGGGACCCATGTTTTCACATGGGCCCCCTTTCCCCGAATGCCAGAAACCCACTCTGACTTCTGTCTAAGTGGGTTTCTTCAGCCAATTAGGGAGCGCCACGTTGTAGCACCCTCCTGATCGGCTGTGTGCGCCTGTACTGTATGACAGGCGGCACACGGCAGTGTTACAATGTAGCGCCTATGCGCTCCATTGTAACCAATGGTGGGAACTTTCTGCTCAGCGGTTGACCGAAAGTGACCTCACCGCTGAGCAGAAAGTTCCCACCATTGGTTACAATGGAGCGCATAGGCGCTACATTGTAACACTGCCGTGTGCCGCCTGTCAGTCAGTACAGGAGCACACAGCCGATCAGGAGGGTGCTACAACGTGGCGCTCCCTGATTGGCTGAAGAAACCCACTTAGACAGAAGTCAGAGTGGGTTTCTGGCATTCGGGGAAAGGGGGCCCATGTGAAAACATGGGTCCCCTTTCAGTGCGTGGCTCAGGTCTCCGTTTTTTTTATTTTAATCAAGTACGTGGATTACAAAAGGATTATCCGAGGAGCCTGGTACCCTGGATCTGGTGAGTATAATTTATTCAACAGGTACCCCATGGATTCTACTGGACAAGAGGACCGACCTGCGTGTGAACATAAGGTAAGTATGTATGTATGTTTGTGTGGATGGATGTAATAAAACTTTACTTTCAAGGTGTGTGTGTGTATTGTCTTTTTTTGGGTATTTTTTTAGTAGTAGTACTACAGGTACCAGCTGGCCCGTTTTTCCGCCGCATGCTGGTACTTGTGGTTCTCCAAGTACCAGCATGCGGGGGAGGCTTGCTGGGCCTTGTAGTACTGCTACTAAAAACAATATCTTACACTTTTACAAAAAGGCTATCAGCCCCCCATCCGCAGCCTATTGGATGGGGGGGACAGCCTCGGGCTTCACCCCTGGCCCTTGGGTGGCTGGGGGGGGACCCCTTGATTGAAGGGGTCCCCACTCCCCCAGGGTACCCCGGCCAGGGGTGACTAGTTGGATATTTGATGCCACGGCCGCAGGGCACTATATAAAAGTGACCCCCGGCTGTGGCATTATCTGTCCAGCTAGTGGAGCCCGGTGCTGGTTTTAAAAATACGGGGGACCCCTACGCTTTTTGTCCCCTGTATTTTTGGAACCAGGACCAGGCGCAGAGCCCGATGCTGGTTGCTTAAATATGGGGGAACCCCTGTCATTTTTCCCCCCATATTTCTGCAACCAGGATCGCTCAAAGAGCCCGAGGCTGGTTTGGCTTAGGAGGGGGGACCCCACGCAATTTTTTTTAAAGTTTTACAGTGTTTATTTAAAAAAAAAAAAAAATGAACCCCAGCACGGATCACACAGATCCGGCCGAGATTCATTTTGAAAAAGTCGGCAGTGTTTTGCTAATCACTGCCGTAAAAAACAGAAAAAAAACACGAATGACATCGACATCGGAAAACCCGAAAAGGCAAAATACGGCAGCTTAGTAAATTAGTCGTAATCAATTCAAAAAGTTGCAATTTTACACTGTCGATGTCATTCGTGATTGATCTGTGACCTTTTTCGGAAAAATACGAATTTTAGTAAATATACCCCCATGAGTCCAGCACTGATCTGCCAGCACTGGCAACTCACTGATTCATGGCCCTCATTCCGAGTTGTTCGCTCGGTAAAAATCTTCGCATCGCAGCGATTTTCCGCTTAATGCGCATGCGCAATGTCCGCACTGCGACTGCGCCGAGTAAATTTGCTATGCAGTTAGGAATTTTACTCACGGCTTTTTCATCGGTCTGGCGATCGTAATGTGATTGACAGGAAATGGGTGTTACTGGGCGGAAACAGGCCGTTTTATGGGCGTGTGGGAAAAAACGCTACCGTTTCCGGAAAAAACGCAGGAGTGGCTGGAGAAACGGGGGAGTGTCTGGGCGAACGCTGGGAGTGTTTGTGACGTCAAACCAGGAACGACAAGCACTGAACTGATCGCAGATGCCGAGTAAGTCTGAAGTTACTCAGAAACTGCTACGAGGTGTGTAATCGCAATATTGCGAATACATCGGTCGCAATTTTAAGATGCTAAGATTCACTCCCAGTAGGCGGCGGCTTAGCATGAGCAAATCTGCTAAAATCCGCTTGCGAGCGAACAACTCGGAATGAGGGCCCATGTGCAGTCTCTGCAATACATTCCACTACAAATGAGTCATGACTCATGTGCCGAGACACTGACTCGAGACACTTCACTGAACTGAGTCATGTGTCTCAACTCAGTTCACTGAATCACTTTGCCCATGACTATTTGGGGGGAGCGAGCTGCCCCCTCGCCCCCCCATTCCGACGCCTCTGCACACACCGTACATAGACACCACTTACTGACACACACACACACCCTACATAGACACCACTTACTGACGAGAGTGCAGACACCACTTACTGACACACACACGCACCACTTACTGACACAAATGCACATACTACACACACACCACTTTCTGACACGAACGCACAGACACCACTTACTGACACACACATGCACCACTAATACCCCTTTCACACCGCAGCTTGTACCCGGTATTTTGCCGTTTTAACTGGCTTCCTAAACGGGTCAAGCTGCGATGTGAAAGGGTCCCCTTCAATTTACCGTTTTCAAAATACCTGTATTTTGAAACGGTAAAAAAGAAGGGTCCTACCCAATTCAGTCCCATTTCACTGTGCAGTGTGAAAGGGTCTGAAACGGTATTTGCAAGCCCCAGCAGGTCATAGGCTGTCTCCATGTGTGATGTCAGCAGCCACAACCAGGAAACAGCTTGGAAAACACAGGAGACACATGTGAGAGTGGCTTTATAAACGTTTAGACTGCAAAGCCATTATAAAATGTCTAATTGGAGTGATGAAGAGGTGAGGGAGCTGCTTTAGGATCAGAGGGGATGAGGAAATCTGCTGCCAAATTACTGGGACAGTCAAGGATACCCTCATATATAAAAACATAGCAAAAATGCTTCAAGCTGCTGGGTTCCATCGTACGACTATCCAAATTATTAATAATGAATTAATTAATAATTATTAATAATGTGTGGGCCAGAAAAGTCCATTTATAATGACAACCACTGTTTTCTATGGGTGAAATGGGTTCAGTGTGAAAGGTACCAAAACGGTAATGAAATGGTAATTTACTGGTTACAACATGAGATGTGAAAGGGGTTTAACTGCTCAGACCCGTTTTAAGAACCGTTTCAATTACCATTTCAAAAGCAGGTTTTGCGATGTGAAAGCAGCATTACTGACAGCCTGCAGGCTAGAGTAAACTTTCTTAACATCTCCTGAAACTTTCACACTGACATCGTCTCAAAACATTCTGGCCCTCATTCCGAGTTGTTCGCTCGGTAAATTTCATCGCATCGCAGCGATTTTCCGCTTAGTGCGCATGCGCAATGTCCGCACTGCGACTGCGCCAAGTAAATTTGCTATAAAGTTAGGATTTTTACTCACGGCTTTTTCTTCGCTCAGGCGATCGTAGTGTGATTGACAGGAAATGGGTGTTTCTGGGCGGAAACAGGCCGTTTTATGGGCGTGTGGGAAAAAACGCTACCGTTTCCGGAAAAAACGCAGGAGTGGCTGGAGAAACGGGGGAGTGTCTGGGCGAACGCTGGGTGTGTTTGTGACGTCAAACCAGGAACGACAAGCACTGAACTGATCGCAGATGCCGAGTAAGTCTGAAGCTACTCTGAAACTGCTACGAGGTGTGTAATCGCAATATTGCGAATACATCGTTCGCAATTTTAAGATGCTAAGATTCACTCCCAGTAGGCGGCGGCTAAGCGTGAGCAACTCTGCTAAAATCGCCTTGCGAGCGAACAACTCGGAATGACCTCCTCTGTGACCTGGACATTTCTCCACAGAAAACTTAAACATTGCAGCCCTGTGTAACATGATGTAAGCAATCTCGGGAGGGGGGAGGGTAACATGAGAGAGGCAATCTACGGGGAAGGGGGTGTAATATGCCAGAAGCAACTGCAGGGGGGGGGGAGTAACAAGCGGCAGGCAATCGCGGGAGGGGGGCGGGTTACACGCGGTAGGTAATCGCGGGAGGGGGGGGGTTACACGCGGTAGGCAATTGAGGGAGGGTGGTGGGTAACATGCGGGAGGCAAGTGCGGGAGGGAGAGTGAGTAACATGCGACAGGCAGGGTGACAGCAAACATGCGGGAGGCAAGTGCGGGAGGGGCACAGCTAATATGTAGAATGCAATGGGGGACAGGAAATTACAGAGTTCCATCGCGCGCGGGGGAGGGGGTTGGATTACAGACAGAGGAGCAGTCAGCACGCAGACACTAACAGTGCTACTGATTTAACATAACAATAGCCGCCCTGCTCATCACCTGATGGGTTACACTTAGCAATGTTACACACACATCAGTGCCGTGGCGGCTGATAGCAGCATCCCTGCTCCATAGTCAATTAAGGAAGACAATGAAGGAAGCAATCTTTCATCGGCAGCATGCGGCTCGGCCCTCCAGTGGCCGCCGCTCATAGGCAGCTGCCTAAAGCTGTCTAGTGGTGGCGCCGGCCCTGCTCCCGCAAGTAACAGGGAGTCCCCGTGCTTGTGGCCTGTGTGAGTGTGGGTGTGTCGGCACTAGGTGTCGACATGTCTGAACCTGGGTGTTCCTCCCCGGAGGAAGTTATGGGGAGTGCAGAAAAGGATTTAAGTATGGCTCTGTCGGCACAGCCGACTGCTGATTGGATGACTATGCTGAGTACACTGAATGCGAATGTGGCTTTATTATCTAAGAGACTGGATAAATCTGATTCTCAGACACAAACATGGAGACAGTCCGTGGAGGACGCTTTGTCTCAGGTACAGACAGTCTCAGGGTCACAAAAGCGTGCTTTTACCCAGATGGCAGATACAGGTATCGACACGGATTCGGACTCCGATGTCGATATAAATTAGGCTTCTTTGCATCCTCGGGTTGTTAAGAGTATTCAGTACATGATTATAGCCATTAAAGATGTTTTACGTATATCTGAGGAACCTGCCGTTCCGGACACAAGAATTTGTTTATTTAAAGGGAAAAGACCTGAGGTAAAATTCCCCCCTCTCATGAAATGAATGCGCTTTGTGAAAAGGCTTGGGAGTCGCCTGAAAAACGGTGGCAGATCCCCAATAGAATTTTGATGGCATATCCTTTCCCCTCTGACGATAGGGAAAAATGGGAGTCGTCTCCAAATGTCTCGCGATTGTCCAAGAAGGTGGCCCTTCCGTCTCCTGACATGGCTGCTCTCAAGGATACGGCGGATCGCAAGCTGGAGACGACATTGAAGTCCATTTTCGTCAATACTGGTGCATTGCTCAGACCTGCTGTGGCGTCGGTATGGGTGAGTAGTGCTATTGCTAAGTGGGCTGATAATTTGGCCTCTGATATGGATGCTCTTGACAAAGATAATATTCTTTTGACTCTTGGTTATATCAGGGACGCTGCAGATTACCTAAAGGATGCGGCGAGGGATGTTGGCCTTTTGGGATCAAGAGCCAATGCCATGGTGATTTCGGCCAGGAGGGCGCTGTGGGTTCATCAATGGAATGCGGATGCCGACTCCAAGAAGAATATGGAAGCTCTTCCTTTTAAAGGTAGTGTCTTGTTCGGTGATGGCCTGGCTGACCTGGTGTCGACCGCTACTGCAGGTAAGTCATCTTTTCTTCCCTATGTTCCCACACAACAGAAGAAGGCACCCCATCAGCAGATGCAGTCCTTTCGGCCTAATAAATACAAAAGAGGTAAGGGCTCGTCCTTCCTTGCTTCAAAAGGTAGAGGAAGGGGAAGGAAGTCGCCTGCAGTGTCAGGCACCCAGGAAAAAAAGTCCTCCCCCGCCTCTACCAAGTCCACCGCATGACGCTGGGGCTCCCCTGGGGGAGTCCCTACCGGTGGGGGGGTCGTCTCCGATTCTTCAGTCAGGTCTGGGTTCGTTCGGCTCCGGATCCTTGGGTCTTAGACATAGTGTCCCAAGGGTACAGACTGGAGTTTCAGGAGATGCCCCCCAACCGTTTTTTTCGTGTCGGCCTTGCCAGCTTCTCTTCCGGAAAGAGAAGTGGTAACTGCTGCAATACAAAAGCTGTGTCAACAGAGGGTTGTTGTGCTGGTTCCCCCGTCCAAACGGGGGGGAAGGCTTCTATTCGAGCCTCTTTGTCATACTGAAGCCGGACGGTTTGGTCAGACCGATTCTGAACCTGAAATCCCTCAATCCATACTTGAAAATTTTCAAGTTCAAGATGGAGTCTCTTCGAGCGGTGATCTCCAGCCTCGAAGGGGGGGATTTTATGGCGTGAGTCGTGTCAAAGTCAGAAAAATATCACTATGCACACTGCCATATTTGCACCTCATTCAGGTCCGCGCTGCGCATGCGTGCGCTCTCCCGTACGTGCGCATACTCACAGTCGCGGGCACCCGCAGGCACATGGTATGCGTATTTACGGTAGAGTTTATGCGATCGTAGCGTGCGACTCAATCATTACATATTTTCACTAATAATGTATTTTGTAGATCATGGTCCCTTTGATAGATTCTGAAAGTTTGGTTAATATAGAATGTTCATGAACAGAGAAATCCCTCTTTGTTTGATACGAAGGGTCAGACAGGAGTAATACAGTGGTGTTTAGTATCCATCGGAAGAATATTTAATTAGAAATATTCCGGTGTTGGTTTGAAGCAGATCAATCGCTCGTGCGAATAGTTATGGACATAAGAAGTTTATGAACATTTACTTTATTTGCACTTTATTACCCATGCGGCGGGAAACCCAGTTTCCCTCCCACCTGAGCAGTTGGAAATAGTCACAGCCCACCTGTATGAATCAACCTATGACCTTTTGTTATAATGCGAAGCCGAATTCCTGTGTCCAATGAACAATGAGATTGTAGGGACCATTGAATTGTATTGTGTGTGGGGCATAAATAGGCAGGCCGACCGTATCCAGTGCACTCTCTTCAACGGTTCTCATTGCTGATAATCGGGAGCTGGATATCGAGGCGCATGCGATCGTTTCCCCTTGTGCGTAAGTTTTCTCCGTAATCATATTGTCTTACTGTGAGCCATCTCTCTCTCTCTCTCTCTCTATCTCTCTCTCTCTCTCTACTCTTTCTCTCGTATTTTCCCTTTGTTGTATTGTATTGTATTTCCTGTGTAGTTATCTGGTTAGTTGGTTTATGTTATATTGTAGTGTATCATTTGTACTGTGATTCCTTTTGCAAGTATAATAGTTATAATACATATAATAGGTTTTGGACCCTAAGCCCAGGTATCTGTGCATTCTTTATAGGGTTAAGTATTCTCTGAGCGTCGGTGACGCTCAAGCAGCTTTGTAGTTAATCAGGTTACACCAGGTTGCACTTACACTCTGTCTCTACACTAAGGTATACTGTGTATCTCATTGTTAAAGGTATAGATATAAAGGTTTTAACGTTGTAAGCGTCTGCACCGCTGGTGATCTCCTCGTGGTCCCGAGCGTACGCTACGCTATAGCGAATCATTACGTTAGTCGGCAGCCAATAGCGTGCCTGCCTGTGATCACTGGGCCGTAAGCGAACGTGACGCTTGAGCGCCTCGACTACGGTTGAGCGATCGCTACACAACTTGCGTACCCTTACGGTACTTCTTACGTAGATAGCGTACAGTGTTCTTAGACCTCTTAAGGTGTTTTATATACGATAAATATTTAGCTTTATCAATTGGCGGCTCGCCCGTCCTTCACATATCTGCACTAGGTAGATCAGCAGACATTATCCCTCAGCAAAGGGCGGGAGGTTGTATCCCTCGTAGTGCTGACAGGATAAGCGTCTGCTTCGCTTAGGTAAAGAGTGCTGAAGGAATCCGGGAACCGGAGGTAAGAACAAAATGCTAGTGTCTTTTAAAACTGTTTATTTTTCTGTCTTGCGTACACACGCACGCACACATATATATATCTGCATTTCTTTTTCTTTTTCATTTTCGTATATCACTCTCCTGTCTGCCAGTTTTATAGTCGATAGAAGTGCTAAAAGAGATTTGCCGTTATTTCATAGTTTAAGAGTAAAGGTAATATAGTTAAAAGATAGACAAACACACAGTTTTGCCTGGGAGATAAGGCGAAGTCAGTGTGTTGTGTGGTAGATGATCAAGGATCATCTACATTGATAAAAGTATAAATTGTGTTACGGTGGATCTTTGCTTTGCGTATACGTGTCTCTAACAAAGACTTGCGTACGCAATCCAAAGGCCGACGCACGCAGCGTACATTACGCAACGGAGCGTCCGGTTACGCCCACGTAGCTCAAGTCACGATAAGTTGATTTTTAACGCAAAGCGATAAATAACGCAAAGCGATAAATAACGTGAGGCGAGAAATAACGCAAGTCTATTTTTGGGTGTCCGAAATTTAATTAACAGATCCTGCTCCTAATTGGTAACACACCTGATCTAAAGAAAAATTTCTGCGCAGAAATAGAAATAGAAACAAAAGTGTACATGTGATGAGTGAGTGTTTTTACAATTTTTAAAGGTTGAACCACAAGAAAAGTCGAGTACTCGTGAGGTACATGCGTGTAAGTGACGTGCACGGTGGCTAGGGAGGCATCTCTGGTTAAATATACAATTTTGAGCATTAGAGTATAGCAGACCAGGAGGTCATACTGTAACAAGACCAGGAGGTCATACTGTAACAAGACCAGGAGGTCATACTGTAACAAGACCAGGAGGTCATAACAGACCAGGAGGTCCAGGTACAGCCGACAAGGAAGTCCGCTATACAGTTCACAGGCACAACACCGAAAAGGGTTGGTGCAACACCCATATAGGCCATATAAGCTCTGGCTGAAGGAATTCGCAGTCGTAAGTTTCGATTCCATTGGTCTTTCCGTACATAAGCTTAGTTGTTTGTGTACTGAACGACTGGACCGCACGTAATTGTGTACATTAGTTAGTAATCTGACCTAATACCATTAGAGTAAAGGGGTCACAAACGCTATTTGTACACTCTAACGTGATTTGTGTAATTTTTTTATTTTAAGGGAAGTTTGCTGCTCACTCAGGAACTATCCAGCAACCAATAGTTACTGGAAAGAGTAAGTGTTCTTCGGATAACCCTCGCAGGTTCCAGTAAATAGAGGTTCAGGTCGCAGGGGCCCTAGGTCGAGTACGCCAGCACCATATCGGTGTGATCAGGTCGTATTGGTCGGCGTGGGCGAGTGAGTGGGGTACTCGGTAAACCGCCACCGTCAGCCTATTGTGGACATTTGGTTTTGCGTAAGGGTTGGCTAAATAAAGCAACACTTTCGAACTATGGGGGCCACTTGTTCAGGTAGGGGGCGATCAACCTCGGTTCGGGTTGATTCAGTGGTCCGACCAATTGGGTCGGCCAGGTATATAATGTGTGAGAAATATGGAAGTCACACAGAAACTTTATGTGATGAATGGGAGAGAATGACTGTACATGACGGGGAGAAATTCCCAAGAGTAGGTAGCTTCAGCTCAGAAGTGTTACAAAATTTAAGGAGGAGGATATGTCTCATAAAATCAACAAAGAGACGAATCCAGCATTATGATTATTTACAGTTGTGGCAACAGGAAGGTGAGATACAGAGAGGTTTGGCTCAGGCGGCGGGATCTGGCTCTAACAGAAAACTGATTGCCACGGCCCCACCGCCACCATATATATCAGGAGAGAAGTTGATTGCGGAGAAAGACGCACTAAGGTGTAACACAAAATCACTTAGTAACTGTGTAAATGTTAATGATAATGTTAACCCATTAACCCATGCAAGTATTAACCCGTGCAAGTTGTACCCTGTTTTGAACTTTCCTCAGGAGTGTGATCAAGAGGACGAATCGGCAACGATTTCAGCGCTCTCTCTAGCAGCCACCATAGCAGAGACCACAGTAGGCACAGCTCCACCCACGAGATTAGTAAAGGCCCCTAGCGGAGGGATAGGTGAGGTCGTATCAACTGGTAAGTACGGCACCATGCATTATGCTGAGACTATTTCACCACAGCCTGTAGAATCTACACAGAATGAGGTTGTTAGAATTACACCTGTTAGAGTAATAGCAGTGCCAAATGGGAAAACAGACACATCAGGAGCCACTCCCATTAGGAACATTGCCATGTACACTCCATTTTCCCGAATGGAATTAAGGACCATAGTGTCTGAATTTCCTGACCCTAGAAAAGATTTAGTTGCCAGTCAAAAATACATCAGAGACTTAGGTAACACTGCAGAGCCCAACAATAAAGACTGGCAGATATTGCTGAGAGCATGTTTACCCTCAAATGTCGACGCAACTCAATTTTTAACTGATTGCGGACTAGATCATGATGTACCTCTTACAGATGTGTACAACCAAGATAATGTGAAAAGAATAAACTTGCAATTAAAAGAGTATTTCCCAGCGGTAGCTAAATGGAATAAGATATTCTCCATTAAACAGAAGGAGTCAGAGACAGCTGCAGAGTATTTTCACAGAGCATTATTAGAAATGGCAAAATACACAGGCATAGAGGACATTAAAACAGACACAAACCATCGGGAAGTAGCAGTATCGGTACTGATGGATGGTTTAAAAGAGTCATTGAAGACTAGGGTACAGACCACACAACCATGTTGGCGAGGTCTGTCTGTGGCTACTTTGAGAGAGGCTGCTATTGATCACGATAGAAACATCACCAGACACAGGGAACAACAAGGTGATAAATTAATGTCAGTAAGTATACAGGCTCTGACCACAAGGCAACCTTTGTTTGTATCACCAAATCCTGTGGGTAAGTCAAGTATGGTTACTTGTTATTCTTGTCACAAACAGGGACACATGGCACGAGATTGTAGAGTAAAGAATCCACGAAACTCATACCAACCCCCTAGACAACGACACGACACACGACATTGGGATCGGGGTCCACAGAAACGGAGTTATGAGCCACATACAGGGGAAACAAAAAGATATCCCCCGAACAGAGACTGGCATGCCTCTGGTAGTTCCCAGCTAACTCCCTCACAAGTAGTTGCTGCCAGCGGGATTCAGGAAGGTCACCATACCCAATAGGGGTGTGGCCATACCTGTAATCTGCAGCCAGTAAAATTAATTGCCAACCTTGGAAGTGAACCCGAGATCGCAATTAATGTAGCTGGTAAAACTTTAAACTTTCTTGTAGACACAGGGGCGGCCAAGTCAGTGATAAATTCGACAGTGGGCATGAGAACCACTGGTAGGACAATTCCAGCCATGGGAGTAACAGGAGTAGTCCAGCACTACCCTGTTAGCAAACCAGCCGAGATTACAATAGGGCCTTTGCATACCAAGCATTCCTTTTTGCTGGCTGCATCGGCACCAACTAATCTCCTGGGAAGAGACTTACTGTGTAAAATGGGGTGCGTCATTTATTGTACTCCTGAAGGTGTATTCTTGGACATACCTGAGAAACACGCTCAGGAAGTGCGAGACATGTTAGACTCCCCATCAAAATTAATGTCACATACCATTATGACAAATAGGAATCCATCCCAAATAGAAGAGATGACATCTCAGATACCAGAGTCACTTTGGACAAAAGACGGACAAGACACTGGATTAATGGCAAACGTAGCTCCAGTAGTTGTACAAGTAAAAGATGGTAGGATAGCTCCAAAAATCCCACAGTACCCTCTGAAGCCAGAGGTGGAGCTAGGAGTTTACCCAGTAATAGAGCGCTTGCTACAACAGGGCATTCTGGTAAGAACGTCCAGCACTGCCAATAGTCCCATCTTCCCTGTTAAAAAGAGTGGGGGGAGGGGTTACAGACTAGTGCAGGATCTAAGGGGGATTAACAAAATAGTTGAGAGTCAGTTCCCCGTAGTGCCAAATCCAGCTGTCATCCTAATGCAAATCCCTCCCACTGCCAAATTTTTCACTGTTATTGACCTCTGCTCCGCTTTCTTTTCGGTACCTCTGCACCCTGACAGCCAATATTTGTTTGCATTTACATACAGAGGAGTCCAATACACGTGGACTCGATTACCCCAAGGTTTCATAGATAGTCCAAGTATATTTTCTCAGGCTTTGCATGATTGTTTACAGTCTTTCCAACCAGACAGTGGATCAGTATTGATACAGTATGTGGACGATTTACTACTGTGTTCAGATTCACTGGAAGCATCTCTGAAGGATACGAAACAGCTCCTGTTTCATCTTTCAGACACCGGACACAAGGTGTCCAAAGACAAGTTACAATTATGCCAAACTAAGGTAAAATATTTGGGACACTGTCTAACACAAGGACTGAGACACCTGACCGCTGATAGAATCCAAGCAATTAGAGACATGACTCTGCCACAAACCCAGCAACAGATCAGAACGTTTTTAGGAATGTGTGGGTATTGCCGTAATTGGATCCCAGGGTTTTCCATTTTGGCGTTACCTTTGCAGGAAATGGTCTCCTCAAACAAACCTGATAGGATTTCGCATACAGACGAGTCCGAAACAGCATTTGAGAGACTCAAACAGTGCCTAACGCAGGCACCAGCACTAGGTATGCCAGACTATGGGAAACCCTTTGAACTATACGGAACAGAAAGTGCTGGTTGCGCGGCAGGTGTACTAACCCAAAAACACGGTGATGCCAGCAGGCCAGTTGCATACTACAGCGCTCAACTAGACACGGTAGCGCGATCCCTCCCCACATGCTTGCGAAGCGTGCTGCGATAGCATTGCTAGTGACAAAAAGCGAAGACGTCGTGCTAGGCCACAACCTCACAATCCATACGCCACATGCAGTATCAGCCTTATTGAATTCTGCCCAAACCAGACACGTCTCATCAGCGAGGTTTACAAGATGGGAATTGGCACTAATGGCCCCCGTAAACATCACCATAAGGAGATGCAGTGCATTAAATCCTGCAACGTATCTCCCAGGTGTGCCTGGTCAGGCACAAAGGGTGGAAGGTGAGAGTGATGGGGAAGGAGGATTTAATACAAAGGAAGATACACATGATTGTATGGAATATTTGACCCAAAATTTTACCGCAAGGCCTGACATCAGTGACAACCCACTGGAAGATGCAGAACTCACGTTCTACACGGACGGTAGTTGTCATAGACAGTCAGACTCGGGAGACTTGTGTACTGGATACGCAGTCGTAGATGACCAAGACACCATAGAAGCGGAACCGCTAGGCCCACCTCACTCAGCCCAGGTTGCTGAACTGGTCGCCCTAACCAGAGCATGTGAATTGGCTAAAGGTAAGTCAGCCAATATCTACACCGATTCTAGATACGCATTCGGAGTAGTCCATGATTTCGGAGCCCTATGGCGTCTCAGAAATTTCATGACGGCCGCTGGTACACCGGTAGCGCATGCAGCTCACATAAAAAGGCTTCTAACAGCGATACAGGAACCCAACAGAGTGGCTGTTATCAAATGTAAAGCACACACATATAGCCAAGACCCGGTATCACTTGGTAACAGCCGAGCAGACGAAGCTGCTAAGTTAGCAGCTGCTACCCCCATACAGACAGACACCACACAATTGATGGTATTTAATACCATTAACACACAGAAGTTGTGTGAAATGCAAAATTTGTGTTCCACACAGGAAAAGGCAGTCTGGAAGGCAAAGGGATGTGGCCAGGAGTCCTCAGGACTCTGGACGGATGGACATGGTAAACCAGTGGCCCCCAGAGCATATCTTCCATGTCTGGCTGAAGCAGCTCACGGGCTGACTCATCTAGGCAAGGAAGGGATGTGCAAATTGGTGAGAGCATATTGGTGCGCCCCAGGATTCTCCTCTCATGCGAGTAAAAGAGCAATGTCATGCCTTACCTGTTTGAGAAAGAATATTGGAAAGGCAATACCTACAGAACCATCCCATATCCCACCTGCCGGCGGCCCTTTCCAGGTAATACAAATTGACTTTATACAATTACCCCCTTGTCGGAATTTGAAATATGTACTTGTTTGTATAGATGTTTTCTCAAATTGGGTCGAAGCATTTCCTGCGGCTACAAATACCGCTATGTTTACTGCTAAGAAAATTGTGCAGGAATTTGTATGTAGATATGGTATCCCTAGAATAATCGAAAGTGATAGGGGTACCCATTTTACAGGTGATGTCTTTCAAGGAATGTGTAAGTTGATGGGAATTGATAGCAAGCTGCACACTCCGTACCGTCCACAGGCGAGTGCGAAGGTCGAAAGAGTGAACAGCACTATTAAAAATAAATTGAGTAAAATGATGGCAGAGACAGGATTGACATGGCCAGAAGCTTTACCCATTGTACTGTACAGCATCAGAACCACTCCCAGGTCCCCTCTTAATCTGTCCCCTTTTGAAATCTTGTTTGGTCGACAGCCGCATGTCATGATTAACCCTCAGGATGATTTGAAATGTAACAATGAAGTGACTGTAAAGTACTTGATTAACATGAGTAAACAGTTAAGGAATCAAAGTGATAATCTGAAGTTGGTGATTCCTGATCTACCTGATAGTAATTGTCATGACATTGAACCTGGGGATTATGTAATGATACGGAATTTTCTACGCTCAGGTTGCCTTATTGACAGATGGGAAGGACCATACCAGGTCTTATTGACTAGCACTACAGCATTAAAGGTTGCTGAGAGAGAGACTTGGGTCCATTCATCCCACTGCAAGAAGGTTGCTGATCCAGAGAAGTCCCGTGATAAGGAACAGACGGTAGAGGTTGTATCACTGGAGTGTCTGTTCCAGGAGGACTGAGGCGGCACCTGAGCCTTGAAGACCGAGAGCTGTTGTCGACTCCCCACTCCCTTTTATTGTTTTTCTCCACTTCCCATCCCCTCTCCCTCAAATTTCTTTTTCCTCCTTCTCATTCTTCTCCGTTTCCTCCTATAAGATGGACTTGCCCCAAGAGACTGTGATCCGGATTTTCCTGTTGACCATGATGTTGACCAGAGCAGTCTGTTCCGGCGAGAGTACCATGGAGGTCGATAGAGGTTCTGGAATGGGTTCTGATGATAAAGATGGAGGCGTAGTTTTCCAAGATCAACCTAACCAACAAGCAAAGGCGAGTATCAGAAAACGATCCGATAGCATTGAACATAGAAGGAATTGTGACGGATTGTTAGCTGAGGAAAACTGTATCTGTAGGCTCTGTAACAATGTCATTGAAGATGGGTGCATTAAGAAATGCCAATCCAGTTTTAATATCCATATGGACCGGCATCCATTGAGTGACTATCACTCCTTAGTGGGTAATGTGTTAAACAAAACAGATTGTTGGGTATGCTCTCAAGTACCTCAAGGTCATAGCAAATCAGGGCTAGTACCATTTCCTTTAACGATAGGGGAGGTACTTGAGTTAAATGGTGGGAGACCGGTGGACAGGAGGTTTAATATCTCCAGCCCTCCTAGTTTGAAGCTCCACCAATACCATGTGGATAGGTCCCTATTATGTTTCAACATCTCCAATCCCAGAAAGCCGGGAAATTGGGAAGTGTCATGGAGTAACCACACCATGACCTTTTCGCATAGAGCAGATAGAATGCCCACAGATACAGAGCTTGTACGCCACATAGCCAGTAGAGGAAAATCTTTCCGGTATAGGTACACCTTAGGAAATAGGATTACGAGAGTTGGAGAAGTATCACCAGGATACTGTGCACATATCGTACAACCTGATACGTGTATTAAGCAGATGGAAGAATTAGGGTTAGGAGATTTCACCTGGAAGGTGTGTAATATGGTTATGTCCTTCTCCGTCCCATATGTTCTCCCCGATGATGCATATTTCATATGCGGGAGAAAGGCGTACAAGTGGCTTGCCCCAAACTCTGAAGGATTGTGTTATATTGGAAAAGTATTGCCTGAAGTGATGACTGTAACACATGACAAAATGAAGGACATACATCGTGGTGCCCAAGCTCCTTATACTCACACCCACTACGAGCACGTTGTTAAAAGACACCTGATAGAGAAGACAGAGCATCCGGCCTCTGATCTGATAAGTGAATCCACCGGGATTCAATTCTTAATCGCGTTAGATTTCACCCGCACCACTAGAGGAGTGCTAAATTATAAATACATATCGGCGCTCGCAAATTTGTTAGATAATATCACTGAAATGTATGATGACACGTTTAGATATACTGGAAGGGAACTTCAAGCTTATAAAACAGAACTGGTGCAGCATAGAATGGTTCTTAATTACCTCACAGCAGTGACAGGCGGATATTGTGTTACATTGGCAACACAGTACGGCGTGAAGTGTTGCACGTATATCACGAATAGCACCGAGGATCCGGTCGAGGTCATAGACCAAAAGATGGACGATATTCTTCAATTGAAGTGGGAATTTCGCCGAAAACACAATCTCACTCTTGCTGCTGTAGGTAATGAGCTGACTGGTTGGGTGTCATGGTTGAACCCGCGAAATTGGTTCTCCGGTTTGGGAGACTGGGCTCAAGGAGTCATAATGGATGTTGGAAAGTTTCTCCTATGTATCTTAGGTGTTGTCATATCAATTGGCTTGATATTTAGATGCGGTCAGGCTTTAATGAAGTGCAAACATCGTACCAGGGTAATGAGTTTGAGGAGTGAGGAAACTGTAATTAACCTGGATTTGATTTATGACCCAATGATAGAAACAATGATGTAATGAAAATGCGATTATACGGTCCGTTTCTTTCACCTGTTTTTCTGGTTTTTCTCCAAGATAAAAAGACCCACTTGGACGAGGAAGTTGACGAGACGCTATACAGACAACGGATAGACCAAAGAAGAAGTTTTGACCACTTGAGATATGGACATTTGATGAACTTTGCCATGGATCCCCAGTTTCCCTAGAATTCTTAAACTTACGCTAGCCCAACATTTTTTGTAAATCTAATGGCATTGACAAAGCTTTTTGCTCACACCTAATGGGCAACACAGCGCAAAGAAGACGACTTTCAACTGATACCGAACAAAACTTCAACCGACAGATGTACATTAACCTGACATAGAATACCACTGCATTTTCCATAAGTGTTCTTTATCTTCATTTCTACAACCCTCAGGTAATGACACACATAGTATAGGGAATACAGGCACAGATATCAGCAATCACATATTCCCCCATTCATGTATCATCAACTAAAATGTGCTCCCCATTTTGTTCAAATCCGAAAAGAGCTCGGTAAAGTTTGACAGCCCATCCACAGACCCGTACCACGGGATAAGAAGGAATTCAAATGTATACTTCGCAATACCTCGAAGCTTGATTTACAACACGTACGGCACGATGATACATGACCCCCCAAACATGGACTCATACACACATGCTTCTGCTATCTCACTAGGTCATACCCTCTTCCCACCTACTCCTCTCTCCTCCCTTACCCAACCATGGAAATGAATTAACCCCTGACATATATTTTTCTCCTTTTGAAATGTTTTAGAAGGTGGCAGTTATTATTGACTGCCAAAGGGTGGACTGTCAAAGTCAGAAAAATATCACTATGCACACTGCCATATTTGCACCTCATTCAGGTCCGCGCTGCGCATGCGTGCGCTCTCCCGTACGTGCGCATACTCACAGTCGCGGGCACCCGCAGGCACATGGTATGCGTATTTACGGTAGAGTTTATGCGATCGTAGCGTGCGACTCAATCATTACATATTTTCACTAATAATGTATTTTGTAGATCATGGTCCCTTTGATAGATTCTGAAAGTTTGGTTAATATAGAATGTTCATGAACAGAGAAATCCCTCTTTGTTTGATACGAAGGGTCAGACAGGAGTAATACAGTGGTGTTTAGTATCCATCGGAAGAATATTTAATTAGAAATATTCCGGTGTTGGTTTGAAGCAGATCAATCGCTCGTGCGAATAGTTATGGACATAAGAAGTTTATGAACATTTACTTTATTTGCACTTTATTACCCATGCGGCGGGAAACCCAGTTTCCCTCCCACCTGAGCAGTTGGAAATAGTCACAGCCCACCTGTATGAATCAACCTATGACCTTTTGTTATAATGCGAAGCCGAATTCCTGTGTCCAATGAACAATGAGATTGTAGGGACCATTGAATTGTATTGTGTGTGGGGCATAAATAGGCAGGCCGACCGTATCCAGTGCACTCTCTTCAACGGTTCTCATTGCTGATAATCGGGAGCTGGATATCGAGGCGCATGCGATCGTTTCCCCTTGTGCGTAAGTTTTCTCCGTAATCATATTGTCTTACTGTGAGCCATCTCTCTCTCTCTCTCTCTCTCTATCTCTCTCTCTCTCTCTACTCTTTCTCTCGTATTTTCCCTTTGTTGTATTGTATTGTATTTCCTGTGTAGTTATCTGGTTAGTTGGTTTATGTTATATTGTAGTGTATCATTTGTACTGTGATTCCTTTTGCAAGTATAATAGTTATAATACATATAATAGGTTTTGGACCCTAAGCCCAGGTATCTGTGCATTCTTTATAGGGTTAAGTATTCTCTGAGCGTCGGTGACGCTCAAGCAGCTTTGTAGTTAATCAGGTTACACCAGGTTGCACTTACACTCTGTCTCTACACTAAGGTATACTGTGTATCTCATTGTTAAAGGTATAGATATAAAGGTTTTAACGTTGTAAGCGTCTGCACCGCTGGTGATCTCCTCGTGGTCCCGAGCGTACGCTACGCTATAGCGAATCATTACGTTAGTCGGCAGCCAATAGCGTGCCTGCCTGTGATCACTGGGCCGTAAGCGAACGTGACGCTTGAGCGTCTCGACTACGGTTGAGCGATCGCTACACAACTTGCGTACCCTTACGGTACTTCTTACGTAGATAGCGTACAGTGTTCTTAGACCTCTTAAGGTGTTTTATATACGATAAATATTTAGCTTTATCAGTCGACATAAAGGATGCTTACTTACACATCCCGATATACCCTCCTCATCAGGCTTTCCTGAGGTTCGCGGTGCAGGATTGTCATTACCAATTTCAGGCGTTGCCGTTTGGGCTTTCCACAGCCCCAAGGGTTTTCACCAAGGTAATGGCGGAAATGATGGTACTCCTTCGCAAGCAAGGGGTCACAATTATCCCGTACTTGGACGATCTCCTGATAAAGGCAAGGTCCAAGGAACAGTTGTTAAGGAATGTGGATCTCTCCCTGTCGGTTCTGCGTCATCACGGTTGGATTCTAAATTTGCCAAAGTCTCAGTTGATCCCGGCCACTCGGCTGCCCTTCCTGGGCATGATCCTAGACACGGAGATACAGAGAGTGTTTCTGCCGGAGGACAAAGCTCTGGACATCCAGACCATGGTCAGGGAGCTTCTGAGGCCGACAAGTGTGTCGATTCATCAATGCACTCGGATACTAGGGAAGATGGTTGTGGCTTACGAAGCCATTCCGTTTGGCAAGTTTCATGCCCGGGTGTTTCAGTGGGATCTGCTGAACAAATGGTCCGGGTCTCACCTGCACATGCACCGGAAAATAAGTCTATCTTCCAGGGCCAGGATTTCTCTCCTGTGGTGGCTGCAAGGCTCTCACCTTCTAGAGGGATGCCGATTCGGAATCCAGGACTGGGTCCTGCTGACAACAGATGCAAGTCTCCGAGGCTGGGGAGCAGTCACGCAAGGAAGAAATTTTCTAGGGAAAATGGTCCAGCCAGGAATCTTGTCTCCACATAAATGTTCTTGAGTTGAGAGCCATTTACAACGGCCTGCTGCAAGCAAAGAACCTTCTTCAGGGTCTCCCTGTCCTGATCCAGTCGGACAACATAACAGCGGTGGCGTATGTAAACCGCCAAGGCGGAACAAGGAGCAGGGCAGCTATGGCGGAGGCCACAAGTATTTTTCGCTGGGCGGAACAGCACGTGAGCGCTCTGTCAGCAGTCTTCCTTCCGGGCGTGGACAACTGGGAAGCAGACTTCCTCAGCAGACACGATCTCCAACCGGGAGAGTGGGCTCTTCATCAAGAGGTATTTGCAGAAGTGACAAGGTGTTGGGGAATTCCTCTGATAGACATGATGGCGTCTCGCCTCAACAAGAAACTTCAGAGGTATTGTTCCAGGTCAAGGGACCCCCAGGCCAGTGCAGTGGATGCCCTGGTGACTCCGTGGGTGTTTCAGTCGGTGTATGTGTTTCCTCCGCTTGCTCTCATTCCAAGGGTGCTGAGGATCGTACGACAAACAAGGGTTCAGGCGATACTCGTCGTTCCAGATTGGCCATGGAGGGCCCGGTATCTGGATCTTCAGGAATTACTAGTGGAAGATCCCTGGCCGCTTCCTCTAAAAGAGGACCTGTTGCTGCAGGGGCCCTGCATGGTTCCGGACTTACCACGGCTGCATTTGACGACGTGGAAGTTGCACGCCAAATCTTAGCTCGGAAAGGTATTCCCGGGGAGGTCATCCCCACTCTCCTTAAAGCTAGGAAGGAGGTTACGGCGAAACATTATCACCGTATTTGGAGGAAGTATGTTTCGTGGTGTGAAACCAAAGCAGCTCCTGCGGAGGAGTTTCACTTGGGTCGGTTTCAAAATTCTTTGCAGGCAGGCATCGATGCAGGCCTGAAATTGGGTTCCATCAAAGTGCAGATTTCGGCTTTATCTATTTTCTTTCAGAAAGAATTGGCTGTCCTTCCAGAGGTTCAGACTTTCGTGAAGGGAGTACTGCATATCCATCCTCCATTTGTGCCGCCGGTGGCGCCGTGGGATCTTGAAGTGGTCTTGCAGTTCCTTATGTCTCACTGGTTTGAACCTTTGCGTAAGGTTGTTAAAGTTTCTCACTTGGAAAGTGGTCATGGTTTTGGCTCTGGCGTCTGCCAGGCGAGTGTCAGAGTTGGCGGCCTTGTCTCACAAGAGCCCTTATTTGATCTTCCATTCGGATAGAGCGGAATTGAGGACTCGTCAACAATTTCTGCCGAAGGTGGTTTCTTCATTTCACATTAACCAACCTATCCTGGTGCCTGTGGCTACGGATGCTGTGGCGGTTCCAAAGTCTCTTGATGTTGTAAGAGCTTTGAAAATTTACGTCGCCAGAACGGCTATTACCAGGAAAACAGTGGCTTTGTTTGTCCTGTATGCTTCCAACAAGATTGGAAATCCTGCTTCTAAGCAAACTATTGCACGCTGGATTTGTAATACGATTCAGCAAGCTCATTCTTTGGCTGGGCTACCGTTGCATTCTACCAAAAAGGTGGGGCCCGAGGGGTCTCGGCACTTCAGCTTTGCCGAGCAGCTACGTGGTCGGGTTCAAACACCTTTGCTAAGTTTTACAAGTTTGATACCCTGGCTGATGAGGACCTCATGTTTGCTCAATCGGTGCTGCAGAGTTGTCCGCACTCTCGCACCCGTTCTGTAGCTTTGGTATAGACCCCATGGTCCTTTTGGAGTCCCCAGCATCCTCTAGGACGTAAGAGAAAATAGGATTTTAATACCTACCGGTAAATCCTTTTCTCCTAGTCCGTAGAGGATGCTGGGCGCAGACTGTTACTTGCAGTTGTTTTATTACTGGTTATATTTGTTTACACGTGGGTTGTGTATTAGTTATATTCAGCTTGTTGCTGTTGTTAATTTATACTGTTATCTGGTTTGTTGCTACTCCGGTTGTACGGTATGTTTGTGGTGTGGGCTGGTATGTTTCTCGCCCTTAGTTTAAACAAAAATCCTTTCCTCGAAATGTCCGTCTCTCCTGGGCACAGTTCCTATAACTGAGGTCTGGGGGAGGGGCATAGAGGGAGGAGCCAGTCCACACCCAGTCAAAGTCTTTTTAGTTTGCCCAAGCTCCTGCGGATCCCGTCTATACCCCATGGTCCTTTTAGAGTCCCCAGCATCTTCTACGGACTAGGAGAAAAGGATTTACCGGTAGGTATTAAAATCCTATTTTATACACCCACAAGCATATACTTATATTAGTGATGTGCACCGGACATTTTTCGGGTTTTGTGTTTTGGTTTTGGATTCGGTTCCGCGGCCGTGTTTTGGATTCGGACGCGTTTTGGCAAAACCTCCCTGAAAATTTTTTGTCGGATTCGAGTGTGTTTTAGATTCGGGTGTTTTTTTACAAAAAACCCTCAAAAACAGCTTAAATCATAGAATTTGGGGGTCATTTTGATCTCATAGTATTATTAACCTCAATAACCATAATTTCCACTCATTTTCAGTCTATTCTGAACACCTCACACCTCACAATATTATTTTTAGTCCTAAAATTTGCACCGAGGTCGCTGTGTGACTAAGCTAAGCGACCCAAGTGGCCGACACAAACACCTGGCCCATCTAGGAATGGCACTGCAGTGTCAGACAGGATGGCAGATTTAAAAAATAGTCCCCAAACAGCACATGATGCAAAGAAAAAAAGAGGTGCACCAAGGTCGCTGGATGGCTAAGCTAAGCGACCCAAGTGGCCGACACAAACACCTGGCCCATCTAGGAGTGGCACTGCAGTGTCAGACAGGATGGCAGATTTAAAAAATAGTCCCCAAACAGCACGTGATGCAAAGAAAAAAGAGGTGCAATGAGGTAGCTGTGTGACTAAGCTAAGCGACCCAAGTGGCCGACACAAACACCTGGCCCATCTAGGAGTGGCACTGCAGTGTCAGACAGGATGGCAGATTTAAAAAATAGTCCCCAAACAGCACATGATGCAAAGAAAAAAAGAGGTGCACCAAGGTCGCTGGATGGCTAAGCTAAGCGACCCAAGTGGCCGACACAAACACCTGGCCCATCTAGGAGTGGCACTGCAATGTCAGACAGGATGGCAGATTTAAAAAATAGTCCCCAAACAGCACATCATGCAAAGAAAAAAGAGGTGCAATGAGGTAGCTGTGTGACTAAGCTAAGCGACCCAAGTGGCCGACACAAACACCTGGCCCATCTAGGAGTGGCACTGCAGTGTCAGACAGGATGGCAGATTTAAAAAATAGTCCCCAAACAGCACATGATGCAAAGAAAAAAAGAGGTGCACCAAGGTCGCTGGATGGCTAAGCTCAGCGACCCAAGTGGCCGACACAAACACCTGGCCCATCTAGGAGTGGCACTGCAGTGTCAGACAGGATGGCAGATTTAAAAAATAGTCCCCAAACAGCACATGATGCAAAGAAAAAAGAGGTGCAATGAGGTAGCTGTGTGACTAAGCTAAGCGACCCAAGTGGCCGACACAAACACCTGGCCCATCTAGGAGTGGCCCTGCAGTGTCAGACAGGATGGCAGATTTAAAAAATAGTCCCAAACAGCACATGATGCAAAGAAAAAAGAGGTGCAATGAGGTAGCTGTGTGACTAAGCTCAGCGACCCAAGTGGCCGACACAAACACCTGGCCCATCTAGGAGTGGCACTGCAGTGTCAGACAGGATGGCAGATTTAAAAAATAGTCCCCAAACAGCACATGATGCAAAGAAAAAAGAGGTGCAATGAGGTAGCTATGTGACTAAGCTAAGCGACCCAAGTGGCCGACACAAACACCTGGCCCATCTAGGAGTGGCACTGCAGTGTCAGACAGGATGGCAGATTTAAAAAAATATTCCCCAAACAGCACATGATGCAAAGATAAAAAGAGGTGCACCAAGGTCGCTGGATGGCTAAGCTAAGCGACCTACTGTAAATGGCTGACACAAACACCTGGCCCATCTAGGAGTGGCACTGCAGTTTTCTAACGAGAGGATGAGTGCTTCCATTCTCATGTGAATCTGAACCACTAGCCATGAACATAGGCCAGGACCTCAGCAGTTCCTTGTCACTCCGTGTCGTAAATGGCATATTGGCAAGTTTACGCTTCTCATCAGACGCTTTTAATTTTGATTTTTGGGTCATTTTACTGAACTTTTGTTTTTTGGATTGTACATGCTCTCTACTATGACATTGGGCATCGGCCTTGGCAGACGATGTTGATGGCATTTCATCGTCTCGGCCATGACTAGTGGCAGCAGCTTCAGCACGAGGTGGAAGTGGATCTTGATCTTTCCCTATTTTACCCTCCACATTTTTGTTCTCCATTTTTTAATGTGTGGAATTATATGCCAGTAATATATCAATAGCAATGGCCTTCTACTATATATACTGCGTAGTGATGTGCACCGGCAATTTTTCGGGTTTTGTGTTTTGGTTTTGGGTTCGGTTCCGCGGCCGTGTTTTGGGTTCGAACGCGTTTTGGCAAAACCTCACCGAATTTTTTTTGTCGGATTCGGGTGTGTTTTGGATTCGGGTGTTTTTTTCAAAAAACCCTAAAAAACAGCTTAAATCATAGAAGTTGGGGGTCATTTTGATCCCATAGTATTATTAACCTCAATAACCATAATTTCCACTCATTTTCAGTCTATTCTGAACACCTCACACCTCACAATATTATTTTTAGTCCTAAAATTTGCACCGAGGTCGCTGGATGGCTAAGCTAAGAGACACAAGTGGCCGACACAAACACCTGGCCCATCTAGGAGTGGCACTGCAGTGTCACGCAGGATGGCCCTTCAAAAAAATACTCCCCAAACAGCACATGACGCAAAGTAAAAAAAGAGGCGCAATGAGGTAGCTGTGTGACTAAGCTAAGCGACCCTAGTGGCCGACACAAACACCTGGCCCATCTAGGAGTGGCACTGCAGTGTCACGCAGGATGGCCCTTCAAAAAAATACTCCCCAAACAGCACATGACGCAAAGAAAAAAAGAGGCGCAATGAGGAAGCTGTGTGACTAAGTTAAGCGACCCTAGTGGCCGAAACAAACACCTGGCCCATCTAGGAGTGGCACTGCAGTGTCACGCAGGATGGCCCTTCAAAAAAATACTCCCCAAACAGCACATGACGCAAAGAAAAAAAGAGGCGCAATGAGGAAGCTGTGTGACTAAGCTAAGCGACCCTAGTGGCCGACACAAACACCTGGCCCATCTAGGAGTGGCACTGCAGTATCACGCAGGATGGCCCTTCAAAAAAATACTCCCCAAACAGCACATGACGCAAAGAAAAAAAGAGGCGCAATGAGGTAGCTGTGTGACTAAGCTCAGCGACCCAAGTGGCCGACACAAACACCTGGCCCATCTAGGAGTGGCACTGCAGTGTCATGCAGGATGGCCCTTCAAAAAAATACTCCCCAAACAGCACATGACGCTAAGAAAAAAAGAGGCTCAATGAGGTAGCTGTGTGACTAAGCTAAGCGACCCTAGTGGCCGACACAAACACCTGGCCCATCTAGGACTGGCACTGCAGTGTCACGCAGGATGGCCCTTCAAAAAAATACTCCCCAAACAGCACATGACGCAAAGAAAAAAAGAGGCGCAATGAGGTAGCTGTGTGACTAAGCTAAGCGACCCTAGTGGCCGACACAAACACCTGGCCCATCTAGGAGTGGCACTGCAGTGTCACGCAGGATGGCCCTTCAAAAAAATAGTCCCCAAACAGCACATGACGCAAAGAAAAAAATAGGCGCAATGAGGTAGCTGTGTGACTAAGCTCAGCGACCCAAGTGGCCGACACAAACACCTGGCCCATCTAGGAGTGGCACTGCAGTGTCACGCAGGATGGCCCTTCAAAAAAATACTCCACAAACAGCACATGACCCTTCAAAAAAATACTCCCCAAACAGCACATGACGCAAAGAAAAATGAAAGAAAAAAGAGGTGCAAGATGGAATTGTCCTTGGGCCCTCCATAAACAGGACATGCACACTTTAACGAACCCATCATTTCAGCGACAGGGTCTGCCACACGACTGTGACTGAAATGACTGGTTGGTTTGGGCCCCCACCAAAAAAGAAGCAATCAATCTCTCCTTGCACAAACTGGCTCTACAGAGGCAAGATGTCCACTTCATCATCATCTTCCGATTCATCACCCCTTTCACTGTGTACAGCCCCCTCCTCACAGATTATTAATTCGTCCCCACTGGAATCCACCATCTCAGGTCCCCGTGTACTTTCTGGAGGCAATTGCTGCTGGTGAATGTCTCCACGGAGGAATTGATTATAATTCATTTTAATGAACATCATCTTCTCCACATTTTCTGGAAGTAACCTCGTACGCCGATTGCTGACAAGGTGAGCGGCGGCACTAAACACTCTTTCGGAGTACACACTGGAGGGAGGGCAACTTAGGTAGAATAAAGCCAGTTTGTGCAAGGGCCTCCAAATTGCCTCTTTTTCCTGCCAGTATACGTACGGACTGTCTGACGTGCCTACTTGGATGCGGTCACTCATATAATCCTCCACCATTCTTTCAATGGTGTGAGAATCATATGCAGTGACAGTAGACGACATGTCAGTAATCGTTGGCAGGTCCTTCAGTCCGGACCAGATGTCAGCACTCGCTCCAGACTGCCCTGCATCCCCGCCAGCGGGTGGGCTCGGAATTCGTTGCCTTTTCCTCGCACCCCCAGTTGCGGGAGAATGTGAAGGAGGAGCTGTTGACGGGTCACGTTCCGCTTGACTTGACAATTTTCTCACCAGCAGGTCTTTGAACCCCTGCAGACTTGTGTCTGCCAGAAAGAGAGATACAAGGTAGGTTTTAAATCTAGGATCGAGCACGGTGGCCAAAATGTAGTGCTCTGATTTCAACAGATTGACCACCCGTGAATCCTGGTTAAGCAAATGAAGGGCTCCATCCACAAGTCCCACATGCCTAGCGGAATCGCTCTGTTTTAGCTCCTCCTTCAATGTCTCCAGCTTCTTCTGCAAAAGCCTGATGAGGGGAATGACCTGACTCAGGCTGGCAGTGTCTGAACTGACTTCACGTGTGGCAAGTTCAAAAGGTTGCAGAACCTTACACAACGTTGAAATCATTCTCCACTGCGCTTGAGACAGGTGCATTCCACCTCCTTTGCCTATATCGTGGGCAGATGTATAGGCTTGAATGGCCTTTTGCTGCTCCTCCATCCTCTGAAGCATATAGAGGGTTGAATTCCACCTCGTTACCACCTCTTGCTTCAGATGATGGCAGGGCAGGTTCAGGCGTTTTTGGTGGTGCTCCAGTCTTCTGTACGCGCTGCCTGTACGCCGAAAGTGGCCCGCAATTCTTCTGGCCACCGACAGCATCTCTTGCACGCCCCTGTCGTTTTTTAAATAATTCTGCACCACCAAATTCAAGGTATGTGCAAAACATGGGACGTGCTGGAATTTGCCAGATGTAATGCACGCACAATATTGCTGGCGTTGTCCGATGCCACAAATCCCCCGGAGAGTCCAATTGGGGTAAGCCATTCCGCGATGATCTTCCTCAGTTGCCATAAGAGGTTTTCAGCTGTGTGCGTATTCTGGAAAGCGGTGATACAAAGCGTAGCCTGCCTAGGAACGAGTTGGCGTTTGCGAGATGCTGCTACTGGTGCCGCCGCTGCTGTTCTTGCAGCGGGAGGCAATACATCTACCCAGTGGGCTGTCACAGTCATGTAGTCCTGAGTCTGCCCTGCTCCACTTGACCACATGTCCGTGGTTAAGTGGACATTGGGTACAACTGCATTTTTTAGGACACTGGTGACTCTTTTTCTGAGGTCTGTGTGCATTCTCGGTATCGCCTGCCTAGAGAAATGGAACCTAGATGGTATTTGGTACCGGGGACACAGTACCTCAATCAAGTCTATAGTTGGCTGTGAAGTAACGATGGCTACCGGAACCACGTTTCTCACCGCCCAGGCTGCCAAGGCCTCAGTTATCCGCTTTGCAGCAGGATGACTGCTGTGATATTTCATCTTCCTCGCAAAGGACTGTTGGACAGTCAATTGCTTACTGGAAGTAGTACAAGTGGTCTTCCGACTTCCCCTCTGGGATGACGATCGACTCCCAGCAGCAACAACAGCAGCGCCAGCAGCAGTAGGCGTTACACTCAAGGATGCATCGGAGGAATCCCAGGCAGTAGAGGACTTGTCAGACTTGCCAGTGACATGGCCTGCAGGACTATTGGCTTTCCTGGGTAAGGAGGAAATTGACACTGAGGGAGTTGGTGGTGTGGTTTGCGGGAGCTTGGTTACAAGAGGAAGGGATTTACTGGTCAGTGGACTACTTCCGCTGTCGCCCATAGTTTTTGAACTTATCACTGACTTATGATGAATGCGCTGCAGGTGACGTATAAGGGAGGATGTTCCGAGGTGCTTAACGTCCTTACCCCTACTTATTACAGCTTGACAAAGGCAACACACGGCTTGACACCTGTTGTCCGCATTTGTGTTGAAATAATTCCACACCGAAGAGCTGATTTTTTTTTTGTATTTTGACCAGGCATGTCAATGGCCATATTCGTCCCATGGACAACAGGTGTCTCCCCGGGTGCCTGACTTAAACAAACCACCTCACCATCAGAATCCTCCTTGTCAATTTCCTCCCCAGCGCCAGCAACACCTATATCCTCATCCTGGTGTACTTCAACACTGACATCTTTAATTTGACTATCAGGAACTGGACTGCGGGTGCTCCTTCCAGCACTTGTAGGGGTCGTGCAAATGGTGGAAGGCGCAAGCTCTTCCCGTCCAGTGTTGGGAAGGTCAGGCATCGCAACCGACACAATTGGACTCTCCTTGGGGATTTGTGATTTCGAAGAACGCACAGTTCTTTGCTGTGCTTTTGCCACCTTAAGTCTTTTCTTTTTTCTAGCGAGAGGATGAGTGCTTCCATCCTCATGTGAAGCTGAACCACTAGCCATGAACATAGGCCAGGGCCTCAGCAATTCCTTGCCACTCCGTGTCGTAAATGGCATATTGGCAAGTTTACGCTTCTCCTCAGACGCTTTTAATTTTGATTTTTGGGTCATTTTTTTACTGATCTTTTGTGTTTTGGATTTTACATGCTCTGTACTATGACATTGAGCATCGGCCTTGGCAGACGACGTTGATGGCATTTCATCGTCTCGGCCATGACTAGTGGCAGCAGCTTCAGCACGAGGTGGAAGTGGATCTTGATCTTTCCCTATTTTTTTAACCTCCACATTTTTGTTCTCCATATTTTAATGAGCACAACTAAAAGCCACCACAGGTATACAATGTAGATGGATGGATAGTATAGTATTATATTACTTATGGAGGACGAGTGACGACACAGAGGTAGGTACAGCCGTGGCCTACCGTACTGCTATATATATATATATAATATACTGTATAATAATAACGGACCTGGTGGACACTGTCAGCAGACTGCTAAACTAGTATGAAGAAAAAAAAAGCCACCACAGGTATACAATGTAGATGGATGGATAGTATAGTATTATATTACTTATGGACGACGACTGACGACACAGAGGTAGGTACAGCCGTGGCCTACCGTACTGCTATATATATATATAATATACTGTATAATATAATAACGGACCTGGTGGACACTGTCAGCAGACTGCTAAACTAGTATGAAGAAAAAAAAAGCCACCACAGGTATACAATGTAGATGGATGGATAGTATAGTATTATATTACTTATGGACGACGACTGACGACACAGAGGTAGGTACAGCCGTGGCCTACCGTACTGCTATATATATATATAATATACTGTATAATAATAACGGACCTGGTGGACACTGTCAGCAGACTGCTAAACTAGTATGAAGGAAAAAAAAGCCACCACAGGTATACAATGTAGATGGATGGATAGTATAGTATTATATTACTTATGGAGGACGACTGACGACACAGAGGTAGGTACAGCCGTGGCCTACCGTACTGCTATATATATATAATATACTGTATAATATAATAACGGACCTGGTGGACACTGTCAGCAGACTGCTAAACTAGTATGAAGAAAAAAAAAGCCACCACAGGTATACAATGTAGATGGATGGATAGTATAGTATTATATTACTTATGGACGACGACTGACGACACAGAGGTAGGTACAGCCGTGGCCTACCGTACTGCTATATATATATGATATACTGTATAATATAATAACGGACCTGGTGGACACTGTCAGCAGACTGCTAAACTAGTATGAAGGAAAAAAAAGCCACCACAGGTATACAATGTAGATGGATGGATAGTATAATATTATATTACTTATGGAGGACGAGTGACGACACAGAGGTAGGTACAGCCGTGGCCTACCGTACTGCTATATATATATATAATATACTGTATAATAATAACGGACCTGGTGGACACTGTCAGCAGACTGCTAAACTAGTATGAAGAAAAAAAAAGCCACCACAGGTATACAATGTAGATGGATGGATAGTATAGTATTATATTACTTATGGACGACGACTGACGACACAGAGGTAGGTACAGCCGTGGCCTACCGTACTGCTATATATATATATAATATACTGTATAATAATAACGGACCTGGTGGACACTGTCAGCAGACTGCTAAACTAGTATGAAGAAAACAAAAGCCACCACAGGAGTGTTTTTCAGGCAGACAAACGTATACTGGACTGGTGGTCACTGTCAGCAAAACTGTGCACTGTACTCCTGCTATAACTGCTCCCCAGTCCCCACAATTAGGCAGTGTGAGCAGTGCACTCAGCACAGATATATCATGCAGCAGTGCAGCACACTGAGCACAGATATGGTGGAGCGTTTTCTTCAGGCAGAGAAACAACGGATTAAACTCACTGGTGGTATTATAATCAAAACCCTGCACTGTACTCCCTAACAGCTGCTCCCCGTCCCCAATCCTCCCCACAATTATAACTAAGTCACTCTTTTCTACTATAACGGAGAGGACGCCAGCCACGTCCTCTCCCTATCAATCTCAATGCACGTGTGAAAATGCCGGCGACGCGCGGCTGCTTATATAGAATCCGAGTATCGCGAGAATCCGACAGCGGGATGATGACGTTCGGGCGCGCTCGGTTTACCCGAGCCACACGGGAGAATCCGAGCACGGCTCGGACCCGTGTAAAAAGGCTGAAGTTCGGGGGGGTTCGGTTTCCGAGAAACCGAACCCGCTCATCACTAATACTGCGCACAACTTAAATGCACCACAGGTATGGATGGATAGTATACTTGACGACACAGAGGTAGGTAGAGCAGTGGCCTTCTGTACCGTACTGCTATATATTATATACTGGTGGTCAGCAAGCTGTGCAAAACTGAAATGCACCACAGGTATGGATGGATATGTTAGGGTCTCCTGCTCTGTGCTGCCACGTCGTCATGGCAACCGGGAGACAAGTGCTAGCGGAGTAACCTGAGCGTAGCTGATACTCCGGTTCGGGTCTTTTGCTGTGCAGTGGTTACAGGCTCTGTGCACGGCAGGGGATCCGGTGCTGGTTTTTGTGCTCACAGTCTGTGAGGTCTGAGTGGGGCGTGGACAGCACCTGCTATATAAACACTCTTCTCAGGTTAGGCAGATGCTGCTGAATCTTTGTTGGTTAGTCAGTTCCTGAAAGCTAGCTAGTACTGTGTAAACCTTGTATTTGTTTGTTGCTTACTGCAAATAGGCCTTGGGATTTGGTATTACACTCTGCCAATCCAGACCTAGCAGTAAGACTGGAGTCAGTCGTTTAACCTGCTGGGGTTCTTTTGCTACTCTGTGAACCTAGCAAGTTTGCGGCTGTATTCTCAGACTTGCCTGCCAAAATCCAAGGTGTTCAGGTGTCAGTTTAGTGGCAGTAAGCTGAACCAGTGCACTGCAAGTGAGGACTAGGATTGTGGAGACTCTCCTTGTGTCTATTATTCCATCTCTGACCAAGGAGTTTACTGCCACACCCGTTGGTAACCCTTTAGGGTTTTGCTGTTGCCCTTAGCAACAGCATTTCGGGTTCTCTACGTATTAAATCATAACATCTCGCTTCTTTCCATCTGAGCATTCCTAATACTAGGGAGACACCCAGTTTCTTAGCCTTTGGGCTTCTCTGTTCACTTTGTGTTTATTTTGTTACCCTATCACCTTCTGTGTATGTAATGTCATTTCTCTATCGTCCTAGTGGATGCTGGGGTTCCTGAAAGGACCATGGGGAATAGCGGCTCCGCAGGAGACAGGGCACAAAAAGTAAAGCTTTTCCAGATCAGGTGGTGTGCACTGGCTCCTCCCCCTATGACCCTCCTCCAGACTCCAGTTAGATTTTTGTGCCCGGCCGAGAAGGGTGCAATTCTAGGTGGCTCTCATAAAGAGCTGCTTAGAGAAAGTTTAGCTTAGGTTTTTTATTTTACAGTGATTCCTGCTGGCAACAGGATCACTGCAACGAGGGACAGAGGGGAGAAGAAGTGAACTCACCTGCGTGCAGGATGGATTGGCTTCTTGGCTACTGGACATCAGCTCCAGAGGGACGATCACAGGTACAGCCTGGATGGTCACCGGAGCCGCGCCGCCGGCCCCCTTGCAGATGCTGAAGTAAGAAGAGGTCCAGAATCGGCGGCTGAAGACTCCTGCAGTCTTCTAAAGGTAGCGCACAGCACTGCAGCTGTGCGCCATTTTCCTCTCAGCACACTTCACACGCAGTCACTGAGGGTGCAGGGCGCTGGGGGGGGGCGCCCTGGGAGGCAAATGTAAACCTATATAAAGGCTAAAAATACCTCACATATAGCCCCCAGAGGCTATATGGAGATATTTAACCCCTGCCTGTATTCACAAAATAGCGGGAGACGAGCCCGCCGAAAACGGGGCGGGGCCTATCTCCTCAGCACACGGCGCCATTTCCTCTCACAGCTCCGCTGGTCAGGACGGCTCCCAGGTCTCTCCCCTGCACTGCACTACAGAAACAGGGTAAAACAGAGAGGGGGGGCAAATTTAATGGCAATATCTTGATATATATAAAGCAGCTATAAGGGAGCACTTATTATAAGGCTATCCCTGTCATATATAGCGCTTTTTGGTGTGTGCTGGCAGACTCTCCCTCTGTCTCCCCAAAGGGCTAGTGGGTCCTGTCTTCGTTTAGAGCATTCCCTGTGTGTCTGCTGTGTGTCGGTACGTGTGTGTCGACATGTATGAGGACGATATTGGTGTGGAGGCGGAGCAATTGCCAAATATGGGGATGTCACCTCCTAGGGGGTCGACACCAGAATGGATGCCTTTATTTATGGAATTACGGGATAGTGTCAACACGCTAAAGCAGTCGTTTGACGACATGAGGCGGCCGGACAATCAATTAGTGCCTGTCCAGGCGCCTCAAACACCGTCAGGGGCTGTAAAACGCCCTTTGCCTCAGTCGGTCGACACAGACCCAGACACAGGCACTGATTCCAGTGGTGACGGTGACGAATCAACCGTATTTTCCAGTAGGGCCACACGTTATATGATTTTGGCAATGAAGGAGGCGTTACATTTAGCTGATACTACAGGTACCACTAAACAGGGTATTATGTGGGGTGTGAAAAAACTACCTATAGTTTTTCCTGAATCAGAAGAATTAAATGACGTGTGTGATGAAGCGTGGGTTGCCCCTGATAAAAAGCTGATAATTTCAAAGAAATTATTGGCATTATACCCTTTCCCGCCAGAGGTTAGGGAGCGCTGGGAAACACCTCCTAGGGTGGACAAGGCGCTAACACGCTTATCAAAACAAGTGGCGTTACCTTCTCCTGAGACGGCCGCACTTAAAGATCCATCAGATAGGAGGATGGAAAATATCCAAAAAAGTATATACACACATACAGGTGTTATACTACGACCAGCTATAGCGACAGCCTGGATGTGCAGTGCTGGGGTAGTTTGGTCAGAGTCCCTGATTGAAAATATTGATACCCTGGACAGGGACAATATTTTACTGTCGTTAGAACAAATAAAGGATGCATTTCTTTATATGCGTGATGCACAGAGGGATATCTGCACACTGGCATCACGGGTAAGTGCTATGTCCATTTCGGCCAGAAGAGCTTTATGGACGCGACAGTGGACAGGCGATGCGGATTCAAAACGGCATATGGAAGTTTTGCCGTATAAAGGGGAGGAGTTATTTGGAGTCGGTCTATCAGATTTGGTGGCCACGGCTACAGCCGGGAAATCCACCTTTCTACCTCAAGTCACTCCCCAACAGAAAAAGGCACCGACTTTTCAACCGCAGCCCTTTCGTTCCTTTAAAAATAAGAGAGCAAAGGGCTATTCATATCTGCCACGAGGCAGAGGTCGAGGGAAGAAACAGCAACAGGCAGCTCCTTCCCAGGAACAGAAGCCCTCCCCGGCTTCTACAAAAGCCTCAGCATGACGCTGGGGCTTCTCAAGCGGACTCGGGGACGGTGGGAGGTCGTCTCAAAAATTACAGCGCGCAGTGGGCTCACTCGCAGGTAGATCCCTGGATCCTGCAGATAATATCTCAGGGGTACAGGTTGGAATTAGAGACAGATCCACCTCGCCGTTTCCTGAAGTCTGCTTTACCAACGTCCCCTTCCGAAAGGGAGACGGTTTTGGAAGCCATTCACAAGCTGTACTCTCAGCAGGTGATAGTCAAGGTACCTCTTCTACAACAAGGGAAGGGGTATTATTCCACTCTATTTGTGGTACCGAAGCCGGATGGCTCGGTAAGGCCTATTCTAAATCTGAAGTCCTTGAACCTGTACATAAAGAAGTTCAAGTTCAAGATGGAGTCACTCAGAGCAGTGATAGCGAACCTGGAAGAAGGGGACTTTATGGTATCCTTGGACATCAAGGATGCGTATCTCCACGTTCCAATTTACCCCTCACACCAGGGGTACCTCAGGTTCGTTGTACAAAACTGTCACTATCAGTTTCAGACGCTGCCGTTTGGTTTGTCCACGGCACCTCGGGTCTTTACAAAGGTAATGGCCGAGATGATGATTCTTCTTCGAAGAAAAGGCGTATTAATTATCCCATACTTGGACGATCTCCTAATAAGGGCAAGGTCCAGAGAACAGCTAGAGATGGGATTAGCAATATCTCAAGAGGTGCTAAAGCAGCACGGATGGATTCTGAATATTCCAAAATCCCAATTAATGCCGACAACTCGTCTGCTGTTCCTAGGGATGATTCTGGACACGGTTCAGAAAAAGGTTTTTCTTCCCGAGGAAAAAGCCAAGGAGTTATCCGACCTGGTCAGGAATCTCCTAAAACCAGGAAAGGTGTCTGTACATCAATGCACGCATCTTCAGATGCACCTGCGGATAACCCTGTCTCCAAGGACAAGGGTATCTCTTCTGTGGTGGTTGCAGAGGGCTCATCTATTGGAGGGCCGCAGATTCGGCATACAGGATTGGATCCTGGTGACCACGGACGCCAGCCTGAGAGGCTGGGGAGCAGTCACACAAGGAAGAAACTTCCAGGGAGTGTGGTCGAGCCTGGAAAAGTCTCTTCACATAAACATTCTGGAACTAAGAGCAATCTACAATGCTCTAAGCCAGGCGGAACCTCTGCTTCAAGGAAGACCGGTGTTGATCCAGTCGGACAACATCACGGCAGTCGCCCATGTAAACAGACAGGGCGGCACAAGAAGCAGGAGTGCAATGGCAGAAGCTGCCAGGATCCTTCGCTGGGCGGAGAATCACGTGATAGCACTGTCAGCAGTGTTCATCCCGGGAGTGGACAACTGGGAAGCAGACTTCCTCAGCAGACACGATCTTCACCCGGGAGAGTGGGGACTTCATCCAGAAGTTTTCCACATGCTAATAAACCGTTGGGAAAGACCAATGGTGGACATGATGGCGTCTCGCCTCAACAAAAAACTGGACAGGTATTGCGCCAGGTCAAGAGATCCGCAGGCAATAGCTGTGGACGCGCTGGTAACACCTTGGGTGTACCAGTCGGTGTATGTGTTTCCTCCTCTGCCTCTCATACCAAAGGTATTGAGAATCATACGGCAAAGCGAAGTAAGATCGATACTAGTGGCTCCGGATTGGCCAAGAAGGTCTTGGTACCCGGAACTTCAAGAGATGGTCACGGACGATCCGTGGCCTCTACCTCTAAGACAGGACCTGCTTCAGCAGGGACCGTGTCTATTCCAAGACTTACCGCGGCTGCGTTTGACGGCATGGCGGTTGAACGCCAGATCCTAAAAGGAAAAGGCATTCCAGAAGAAGTCATTCCTACCTTGATTAAGGCAAGAAAGGAAGTCACCGCGAAGCATTATCACCGCATTTGGCGGAAATATGTTGCGTGGTGCGAGGATCGGAGTGCTCCGACGGAGGAATTTCAACTGGGTCGTTTCCTACATTTCCTGCAATCAGGATTGTCTATGGGTCTCAAATTGGGATCTATTAAGGTTCAAATTTCGGCCCTGTCAATATTCTTCCAAAAAGAATTGGCCTCAGTTCCTGAGGTCCAGACTTTTGTCAAAGGAGTACTGCATATACAGCCTCCTGTGGTGCCTCCGGTGGCACCGTGGGATCTAAATGTAGTTTTAGATTTCCTCAAATCCCATTGGTTTGAACCACTAAAAAATGTGGATTTGAAATATCTCACATGGAAAGTGACTATGTTACTGGCCCTGGCGTCCGCCAGGAGAGTATCTGAACTGGCGGCTTTATCTTATAAAAGCCCTTATTTAATTTTCCATTCGGATAGGGCAGAGCTGCGGACGCGTCCGCATTTTCTCCCTAAGGTGGTATCAGCGTTTCACCTGAACCAGCCTATTGTAGTGCCTGCGGCTACAAGCGACTTGGAGGACTCCAAGTTGTTGGACGTTGTCAGAGCTTTAAAAATATACATTTCAAGGACGGCTGGAGTCAGAAAATCTGACTCGCTGTTTATACTGTATGCACCCAACAAGTTGGGTGCGCCTGCTTCTAAGCAGTCGATTGCTCGTTGGATTTGTAACACAATTCAACTTGCACATTCTGTGGCAGGCCTGCCACAGCCTAAATCTGTTAAGGCCCATTCCACAAGGAAGGTGGGCTCATCTTGGGCGGCTGCCCGAGGGGTCTCGGCATTACAACTCTGCCGAGCAGCTACGTGGTCAGGGGAGAACACGTTTGTAAAATTCTACAAATTTGATACCCTGGCAAAGGAGGACCTGGAGTTCTCTCATTCGGTGCTGCAGAGTCATCCGCACTCTCCCGCCCGTTTGGGAGCTTTGGTATAATCCCCATGGTCCTTTCAGGAACCCCAGCATCCACTAGGACGATAGAGAAAATAAGAATTTACTTACCGATAATTCTATTTCTCGGAGTCCGTAGTGGATGCTGGGCGCCCATCCCAAGTGCGGATTATCTGCAATACTTGTACATAGTTATTGTTAACTAATTCGGGTTATTGTTTAGGGAGCCATCTTTCAGAGGCTCCTCTGTTATCATACTGTTAACTGGGTTTAGATCACAAGTTGTACGGTGTGATTGGTGTGGCTGGTATGAGTCTTACCCGGGATTCAAAATCCTCCCTTATTGTGTACGCTCGTCCGGGCACAGTACCTAACTGGAGTCTGGAGGAGGGTCATAGGGGGAGGAGCCAGTGCACACCACCTGATCTGGAAAAGCTTTACTTTTTGTGCCCTGTCTCCTGCGGAGCCGCTATTCCCCATGGTCCTTTCAGGAACCCCAGCATCCACTACGGACTCCGAGAAATAGAATTATCGGTAAGTAAATTCTTATTTTTCCCCAGTCTGTCTGTGAGTTCATTTGTTTTGCATCCCTCTCCGTTCAGACACCAGTACATTCCTGCTGGCACTGGTGTGCATAACAGGATAGTATAATTGACGACAGAGAGGTAGGTAGAGCAGTGGCCTACTGTACCGTACTGCTATATATTGTATACTGGCGGTTAGCAAACTGTGCAAAACTGAAATGCACCACAGGTATGGATGGATAGTATAATTGATGACACAGAGGTAGGTAGAGCAGTGGCCTACTGTACCATACTGCTATTTATTATATACTGGTGGTCAGCAAACTGTGCAAAACTGAAATGCACCACAGGTATGGATGGATAGTATAATTGATGACACAGAGGTAGGTAGAGCAGTGGCCTTCTGTACCATACTGCTATATATTATATACTGGTGGTCAGCAAACTGTGCAAAACTGAAATGCACCACAGGTATGGATGGATAGTATAATTGATGACACAGAGGTAGGTAGAGCAGTGGCCTTCTGTACCGTACTGCTATATATTATATACTGGTGGTCAGCAAAATTATGCACTGTACTCCTACTATATACTACAATGCAGCACAGATATGGAGCGTTTTTCAGGCAGAGAACGTATAATACTGGTGGTCACTGGTCAGCAAAACTCTGCACTGTACTCCTCCTATATAATACTGCTGGTCCCCAGTCCCCAAAATAAAGCAGTGTGAGCACAGATATATGCAGCACACTGAGCACAGATATGGAGCGTTTTTCAGGCAGACAACGTATAATACTGGTGGTCACTGGTCACTGGTCAGCAAAACTCTGCACTGTACTCCTCCTATATAATACTGCTGGTCCCCAGTCCCCACAATAAAGCAGTGTGAGCACAGATATATGCAGCACACTGAGCACAGATATGGAGCGTTTTTCAGGCAGAGAACGTGTAATACTGGTGGTCACTGGTCAGCAAAACTCTGCACTGTACTCCTTCTATATAATACTGCTGGTCCCCAGTCTCCACAATAAAGCAGTGTGAGCACAGATATATGCAGCACACTGAGCACAGATATGGAGCGTTTTTCAGGCAGAGAACGTATAATACTGGTGGTCACTGGTCAGCAAAACTCTGCACTGTACTCCTCCTATATAATACTGCTGGTCCTCAGTCCCCACAATAAAGCAGTGTGAGCACAGATATATGCAGCACACTGAGCACAGATATGGAGCGTTTTTCAGGCAGAGAACGTATAATACTGGTGGTCACTGGTCAGCAAAACTCTGCACTGTACTCCTCCTATATAATACTGCTGGTCCCCAGTCCCCACAATAGCAGTGAGCACAGATATTTGCAGCCCCCAGCCACGTCCTCTCACTATCATTTCCAATGCACGAGTGAAAAATGGCGGCGACGCGCGGCTCCTTATATAGAATCCGAATCTCGCGAGAATCCGACCGCGGGATGATGGCGTTCGGGCGCGCTCGGGTTAACCGAGCAATACTGGAGTATCCGAGTATGCCTCGGACCCGTGTAAAATGGGTGAAGTTCGGGGGGGTTCGGATTCCGAGAAACCGAACCCGCTCATCACTAATTATTATTAATGGCTATTGCTCTCTTTATCTGTCTTCTCCTTATTCTTTGTTGACAGCTAGTTCCTACTGCTCAAAACTGTCTGCCAGAGGATACAGGGGAAAGGACAGGGGACAAGGGGCTTCAAGCAGTGCTGCATTAGTTGGCCTTTTAAGGGGTGGTGTTCAGTTTGCCGGCTGTTGGGATCCCGGCGCACAGTATATCGGTGCCGGAATGCCGACACCCAGCATACACCTTTTCTCCCTCTTGGGGATCCACAACCCCCCTGGAGGGAAAATAGATAGCGTGGTGTGCTATTTGCGCTCGCCCAGCTGTCGGTATGCCGGCGGTCGGGATTTCGGCGCTGGTATGCTGGCCGCTGGGAGCCCGGCCGCCGGCATACCATACTACACCCCCTTTTAAATATCTATCTATAGGACCTACCTGGATAAGAAATTCTATACCGGTTGTTACTGGGTCATATACAATCACATAGCCAGGACTGGTGAGGAAGAAATATCAGACCTTAGAAAGAGAGAAATAAAGGTCTGTGGGGCTAATTCAGGTTGGATTGCAGTGTGCGATCCAACCTCAAAAAATTAGAAAAAGATGCGGGCGCGGCAACGCTCCGTTTCCAGGGTGGAGATGGAGAGTTGTGGGGGCAGAGGCGGACAAACGGGGGGAAGGGGGGCGGTGCGGCACAAACGGGGTGTGGCGGGGTCGTGATCGCGGCAGCTGTGTGACGTCTCAAGCAGCCACCGCGATAGGAATCATTGCTAAACTGCGCCAGCAGGGGGCATCCTTAATTTCTGTTAACCAGCAGAAATTGTGCTGTGTTCACAATTTTCTGCTTGTTGAAGAGGGGGAGGAGGCGGTCAGCATGCTAACAAAAGGACTGCAAATTCTGCTGATTAGCAGAATATGCAGTCCCCTTACTGAATTAGCCCCTATGTACTAAGCCTTGGAGAGAGATAAAGCAGAGAGAGCTAAAGTATCAGCCAATCAGCTGCTAACTGCATTGGTATAGGTTGTGTTTGAAAATGACAGGAGCTGATTGGTTGGTACTTTATCTCTCTCCACTTAATTTCCCTCCAATGTTTTTCTGGCACTGTGGGGGCAATGTATATCTGGAACTGTGGGGACATTGTATATCTGGCACTGTGGGGGCAATGTATATCTAGCACTGTGGGGGCAATGTATATCTGGCACTGTGGGGGCATTGTATATCTGGCACAGTGGGGCATTTGTGTATCTGGCACAGTGGGGCAATGTGTATCTGGCACAGTGGGGGCATTTGTGTATCTGGCACAGTGGGGCAATGTGTATCTGGCACAGTGGGGGCATTTGTGTATCTGGCACAGTGGGGCAATGTGTATCTGGCACAGTGGGGCAATGTGTATCTGGCACAGTGGGGGCATTTGTGTATCTGGTACAGTGGGGGCATTTGTGTATCTGGCACAGTGGGAGCAATGTATATCTGGCACTGTGGGCAACATGTATCTGGCACTATCGGGGTCATATGTGTATCTGCCCCTCCTTCCCCCCATATATGTATCACGCCCCATTTTCATTGGCCATGCCCCATGTGGCATTTGGCCACACCCATTTTTTTGGCGTGCACGCCTTCGGCTCTCGCACACAGTACCTGTAAGACATTTTTTCTACTTGCACCACTGCAGGAGGCTCACTACTGGGTACTCCGGGTTCACAGAATAGCGGGGCTGAACCGGAGTGGGTTAATTCTCTTAAAGAAATGATCTCCACTGTTTCTACAAAATTGTCCTGTAATGAGAAAGAGACGCAATACTTAAAACAGACTGTGGATGAGTTTATGAACAGAGACTCAGTCCCCAAAACAGCATCTCAATCCCCTCCCATTTGTCTGCAAAAGCGATCTCTGGTCAATATCCTGCAATCTGACTCTGACGCTAATGGGTCAGACTTGGAGGAGGGTGAGGTGGACTTGGAGGGGGCGGCTCTATCACAGGGAATAGAGGCTCTTATAGAGGCTATCAGAGATGTTCTGCATATTCCTGATAAGGTGTCAGAGGAGTGTGAGGAAACTTATTTTAATGTAAAAAAGAAGTCCTCACTCAGTCACTTTTCCTGTGTCAAAGGAATTGAATACCCTGCCTGAAGAACAATGGGTTAATACTGATAAGAAATTTCAGATCCCTAAAAGGTTACTCTCATCTTTTCCCTTTCCTCTGGAGGATAGGAAAAAATGGGAAAATCCACAGATAGTGGACGCATCAGTCTCTAGGCTATCACGAAAAATTGTATTGCCTGCTCCTGGGGCAGCCTCCCTAAAAGGCTGATCATAAAATTGAGACTACACTCAAATCATTGTACACAGCTGCTGGGGTGGCCCAGAGACCCACTATTGCATGTGCATGGATCACAAAAGCCATTGCAAAATGGTCAGGTAACCTTATTGAGGGGTTAGATTCCTTGTCTAGAGGGGATGTTGTTTTACTCCTGCAGCATACACAGGATCTACAAACTTTATGGTGGAAGCCATAAAAGAGATAGGCTTGCTTAATGCATGCACCACCGCTATGGCATGTCGGCACGCAGGGGCTTGTGGCTACGCCAGTGGACTGCTGACGCGGACTCCAGGAAAGGCGTGGAAGGCCTACCATTCACAGGAGAGGCCTTGTTTGGAGATGAACTAGACAAATGGAACTCCAAAGCTACATCTTGTGTTCCTCCATGAGACAACGCTATGGAAAAGTAACACAGACACCCTTGAGTTAGTTCAGATTGGTATATTGTAAGAGAGCATTAGGCGTTATGTATATGTCAGATCCCGGATGTTAGCTCCCAGCAGATGGACTGGTCATTATCTTTGACTGATGGATCTGATGGATCTATAATGCACCTAGGTGGAATGTGCCGTTGAGAGGTCTCGGTCCTGGATTAGATGGTAAATGTACGAGTGCGGTGGTGGCTTCAGATATTGGGCAGCTCCTGAGAGATGAATTTCTGGAGTCTCACTAGATATTGCTTGTGCTTATATAAATTGGTGTGCCCTCCTCCTTCGACCCAGAGAGGCTTTACAGCATTTGGGCAGTGCTCATACAGTGTCAGCCCATGGCAGAAGTCCACAATCTCATCTTCAGTCCCGTGGATGATGAGTACCGGGCAGGTCGCCTTGGAGATTTTATCGATGCTGCAAAGGACATGATACAAAGGGATTATACAACAGGAACAGCATGAAGCTATCACACATGTAAAATTACATCGGGGTCACTTGCTCACACAGGCAGAGCATTGCTCACCAATAAGAGCATATGGGAGCGGCAGCAGTAGATGCAGGGTGTTACGACACTGGCAAGAGATACAGGGCCACAGCTCCCAGAGAGTAAGCTCTGGGAACCAGGTTTCTGGTAGGGAGTTATCCTGTAAGTTTTTCAATCAGAAAAGACTGATGGACTCTAATTGGATTAGGATTCAACACAAGTTCGGTATGCTATATCGGTGGTGGGGATGCCGTAGGTCACATGACCGACACCAGCATCTTGACATTGAATATCCCGACGATGGATGGGGTAAGTATGTTTACTCACCCCTACCCTAACCCTCTGGGGGTGGCAGCTAGGGCTAACCCCCCTTAGTGCCTAACTCTAACCACCCCGGGCCCTAACACTAAAGCTCTCCCCAATACTTACCTTCGGGATGTCAGTGGTCGGTATTCCTGCACCGGTGTACAGAATGGTGTTGGGATTCCAGTGTCGTCACATGACCTCCGGCATCCTGTCCATCGGAAATGCTGAAGGCATCCCTCTGGGATACACATACAAACTGATTGGGCCAACAGAGCTGGGGGTGTATTTACTAAAGTTCGATATTTATTAATTTCGAATTGAGAGGAAACAATTTAAAGGGATGTTGTGTTCCAGGGGCTAAAACACACATTTACTAACATTGAAAAATGAATATAAAAAGATTATCTGACACAATTTCCATTTAGATGGATTTCCAACAGATGAAAATTGCAGGAAATGGACATTTAGTAGATATACCCCCTAGTGTTTGCCTGACAAAGCGCACCTAGGGGCCAATTCAGTTATACCGTACGTGAGCTGCCGCTGGCACTGCCTGTTCCCAGCACATACTAAACCCCACAGATAACCTACAGCATAGTATAAAAACACAGCATTGTCTTACTTGGTGAAGGCATCCCAACAGTAGGTCCTCCGGACGTTAGGATAGCCCATCCGCACCCCTGACATGAGTGGGGCGTGCAGTATTACTGCTGCACATTGGTATCGCGTGGCAAGGTCAACGGCAGGTGCCGTCCCAATGCTCTCCACATACAAAATTATATTTTCCGCCGGGACTCCGTATCTGTAGAGATAAAGCAGAAAATGTAAACTCTACATCACTTCTATTGTAGTTCCTTATGGGAAACTTCTATATAAAGGCTTTATATCTACTCTAGGTAAATGACTGGAACACTTATATGAGTGATAGGCAGTGTATGTGTGTTACAGTGTAAGAGCGTGGCGGTGCGGTGTAGTGCCTGCTGCCGTGCAGGTGTAGACTCTCTACTTACCGGGCGCCGCACTCTCTCACCTTCAGGTCACGGAACCTTCAATGGACCTGGAACCTTCAGTCGGACTCGGTCACGATGACCTAGGGGGAAGGAGATTGCTGAGTGCCGTTCCTCCTAACTGTGGACCGAAACGCCCTCCGAAACAGCGAAAAATAGAGCTTTCGGTCATCCTGGGTGCACAGCCTCAGAGCCCGAATTTCACCTATCGGTACTCTCGCACCAGGTGTAAATTAAACCTTGCACCTGCGTGCAAGGTTCACAGTTCGCCCAGAAGGAAGGGAGACAGATAGGGACAAACACACATCGAAAGGGACACACGGACACAGATGTTACTCACCGTTGCCAATCTTGCACTGCGAGCTTCTTCTCCACTTACAGGTCCCTGTAAGGAGGCAAACAACAACAGTCGTGCAGGGCCCAACTCTATACTGGTGTAACACCACTACACTAACTATAACGGTAGAGCCCTCAAACTAGCTCTGTGTGTGTGGTGCAACAAACTACACACAAACTATCAGCAAACTTGGCCCTGCACGGAAACAACATTCATCACAAAACACAGGCCCTCATTCCGAGTTGTTCGCTCACTGCTAATTTTTGCAGAATTGCTAATAGGCTAAAATCCGGCAGTTCTGCGCATGCGTATGCATCTCAGTGCACACGCGCTAACCAAATTTACACAAAACTATGCTATTTTATTCACAGGCGAACGATGCTTTTCAATCGCTCTGCTGATTGACAGGAAGTGGGTGTTTCTGGGCGGAGACTGTCCGTTTTCAGGGAGTGTGCTAAAAAACGCAGGCGTGCCAGGTAAAAACGCAGGAGTGGCTGGTCGGACGCTGGGCGTGTTTGTGACGTCAAACCAGGAACTAAACAGACTGAAGAGATCACAATCTAGGAGTAGGTCTGGAGCTACTCAGAAACTGCAAGGAAATTGCTTTCGTTAGCAATTCTGCTAATATTAGCAGAATTGCTAATCTTTCGTTAGCAATTGCTAATCTTTCGTTAGCAATTCTGCTATGCTAAGATACACTCCCAGAGGGCGGCGGCTTTGTGTTTGCATTTCTGCCAAAAGTAGCTAGCAAGCGAACAACTCGGAATAAGGGCCACAGTGCGATCCAAGTATTTTACAATGGTGCTATCTCTTTAAATCCCTACCTGCCTTAGACTACTGGGATGTGGGTGCCGTACAGCCTACCCACTTCCCTTTGCTTAGTTGGGCCTAGTGCCCCCTATCTGCACCCAGGCCAGAGGCCTAACTTTACTCTCGGGCCTAGCGCCCGCCTAACTTGGGGCCCGCTGAGTGACCGGGGCCTAATGCCCATGGTCACCTTATATACTTGACTGCCGCCTAACTGAACTAGGGCCTAGTGCCCTCTAATATGGCTCAGGCCTAATGCCTGCTATTATCCCATGGGCCTAGTGCCCGCCTGCTGTGCCACAGGCCTGTGGCCTGACTGTGCCCACGGTCCTACTGCCCGATCCCTGGTGGTCTAGGGAGGAGAGAAGGGGGGGGGGACAGGCGCCCTCACGGAGGGCCTACCTGTACCGGTGGGAGAGGCACCAGGGGGGAGCTTTGTTAGCTCTTCTGCATTCCTCCCCTGGTCTCCTCTCCGGGTCCTCAGCCGCGCTCTTCTGCCGCTGGCCCATCCTGGCCAGCGGCATCGCCGCCTCTTCTCAGCGTCCAGCTGATGCTGAACAGCTTCCTTCTCATTGCCGGCCTCTTCCGGCCTCTTCAGCAGCCACCGGAGCTCTTCTCCCCACGGCCTCCGTCTTCTCCTGCTCCACCGCTTCCTTTCTTCATCCCACTCTTTGCCGCTCTTCAGCGCGGCCTGCCTCTTTGGCTCCCGCCCGGCGTCTGACGCCAGAAGCCGGGGGCGGGGCCTATGACACGGCGAGCGCCGATTGGCTCACCGCGCCCTCCTGTGATTGGCCGGCAGTTCTCAATGGCGGCCAAATTGGCGCCAAATTTGAAATGCCGCTGCTGCGCCGCTGCCCGTCGTCGCTTCTCATCCGGAGCAGGGAATCGATACACTGTCCCTCCACCGGGCACCCGCCGCTGCTGCACACTGACAGGCACTGGGGACATACACACAATACACAGCATATACATTCACCCTATGTAGTAAATAGTAGCCCTTAGTGTAGCATAACCCCCACAGACATACAGGACAGAGGCTGTGTGAGGGCTGGAGAAGACTCATACATACCAATCATACATACCGGGTCCTCAGGGTGTGCCAGGCTGCCTCGATGTCTGCATATACATTCTTCTCGCTTGGCTTTCCGCTGCTCACCCCATAGCCTGAGTAGTCGTACAAGAAGATATTGCACTTGATCTTGGAGCCCAGGGCAAGGTAGCGGCTGCACATCTTGCCTAGGTCAACAGCACAGTCGTGAGAGTAGAGGAGGGTATAACGGCTCCCAGGGACACAGCGGACCTACATACATGCCAGGCTATTACCCCGCTTGGTGGTACAGCGGAACATCTCTACAGCGTCCAGCTTCTGCTGGGAGTGTGGCCAGTTAGCCCCCTCTGACAGTTGCAGATTGCATACCGGAGGTAGAGAGACTGTGGGGTCCACCTGCTTATCCTGCACCAGGTCCTGGGCTGGGGGGGCCTCAAACTCACGTATCGTGTACGTAGGCTCCGGGGGGGGGGGTGAAAGGCCAGTTTGGCAATAATACGGTTCAGCCGCGGTGGGCAGCAAAAGACCGAAAACAGTCTCCTCCACGAGAGGCCGTACATCCTCAGAGAGGGGTGTTGGGCCCGGTTCTAACAGTCTGGACACTGGGCACTGATCTTATTCTAAAAGTTCTAAATAAAATACTTTAAATAACTATACTAATCTAATAATTTAAATATTAATAATTGTAAATATAATTGCAAATAAAATAAATAAAATATAGAAAACAACTGAATTAACAGCTCTGATTAATACGCGACTTCTCACACTGATGTCTGGGAAGCAACTACTCTCTCTGAGTAACAGCCAAGTGTATAAGAGGTTATGACACAATTGTGACATCACAGACACTACCTGTCCCTGACCAGGGCTGCATTGTGACATCACAGACACTACCTGTACCTGCCCAGGACTGCAATGTGACATCACGGACACTACCTGTACCTGCCCAGGGCTGCATTGTGACATCACAGACACTACCTGTCCCTGACCAGGGCTGCATTGTGACATCACAGACACTACCTGCCCCTGCCCAGGGCTGCATTGTGACATCACAGACACTACCTGTCCCTGACCAGGGCTGCATTGTGACATCACAGACACTACCTGTCCCTGACCAGGGCTGCATTGTGGCATCACAGACATTACCTGTCCCTGACCAGGGCTGCGTTGTGACATCACAGACACTACCTGTCCCTGACCAGGGCTGCATTGTGATATCACAGACACAACCTGTCCCTGACCAGGGCTGCATTGTGACATCACAGACATTACCTGTCCCTGACCAGGGTTGCATTGTGATATCACAGACACTACCTGTCCCTGACCAGGGCTGCATTGTGACATCACAGACACTACCTGTCCCTGACCAGGGCTGCATTGTGACATCACAGACACTACCTGTCCCTGACCAGGGCTGCATTGTGACATCACAGACACTACCTGTCCCTGACCAGGGCTGCATTGTGATATCACAGACACTACCTGTCCCTGACCAGGGCTGCATTGTGACATCACAGACACTACCTGTCCCTGGCCAGGGCTGCATTGTGATATCACAGACACTACCTATACCTGACCAGGGCTGCATTGTGACATCACAGACACTACCTGTCCCTGACCAGGGCTGCATTGTGACATCACAGCCACTACCTGTCCCTGACCAGGGCTGCATTGTGACATCACAGACACTACTTGTCCCTGACCAGGGCTGCATTGTGACATCACAGACATTACCTGTCCCTGACCAGGGCTGCATTGTGACATCACAGACACTACCTGTCCCTGACCAGGGCTGCATTGTGACTAGAGATGAGCGCCTGAAATTTTTCGGGTTTTGTGTTTTGGTTTTGGGTTTGGTTCCGCGGCCGTGTTTTGGGTTCGACCGCGTTTTGGCAAAACCTCACCGAATTTTTTTTGTCGGATTCGGGTGTGTTTTGGATTCGGGTGTTTTTTTTCAAAAAAACCTAAAAAACAGCTTAAATCATAGAATTTGGGGGTCATTTTGATCCCAAAGTATTATTAACCTCAAAAACCATAATTTCCACTCATTTTCAGTCTATTCTGAATACCTCACACCTCACAATATTATTTTTAGTCCTAAAATTTGCACCTAGGTCGCTGGATGACTAAGCTAAGCGACCCTAGTGGCCGACACAAACACCGTGCCCATCTAGGAGTGGCACTGCAGTGTCACGCAGGATGGCCCTTCCAAAAAACCCTCCCCAAACAGCACATGACGCAAAGAAAAAAAGAGGCGCAATGAGGTAGCTGTGTGAGTAAGATAAGCGACCCTAGTGGCCGACACAAACACCGTGCCCATCTAGGAGTGGCACTGCAGTGTCACGCAGGATGGCCCTTCCAAAAAACCCTCCCCAAACAGCACATGACGCAAAGAAAAAAAGAGGCGCAATGAGGTAGCTGTGTGAGTAAGATAAGCGACCCTAGTGGCCGACACAAACACCGGGCCCATCTAGGAGTGGCACTGCAGTGTCACGCAGGATGTCCCTTCCAAAAAACCCTCCCCAAACAGCACATGACGCAAAGAAAAAAAGAGGCGCAATGAGGTAGCTGACTGTGTGAGTAAGATAAGCGACCCTAGTGGCCGACACAAACACCGGGCCCATCTAGGAGTGGCACTGCAGTGTCACGCAGGATGTCCCTTCCAAAAAACCCTCCCCAAACAGCACATGACGCAAAGAAAAAAAGAGGCGCAATGAGGTAGCTGACTGTGTGAGTAAGATAAGCGACCCTAGTGGCCGACACAAACACCGGGCCCATCTAGGAGTGGCACTGCAGTGTCACGCAGGATGTCCCTTCCAAAAAACCCTCCCCAAACAGCACATGACGCAAAGAAAAAAAGAGGCGCAATGAGGTAGCTGACTGTGTGAGTAAGATAAGCGACCCTAGTGGCCGACACAAACACCGGGCCCATCTAGGAGTGGCACTGCAGTGTCACGCAGGATGTCCCTTCCAAAAAACCCTCCCCAAACAGCACATGACGCAAAGAAAAAAAGAGGCGCAATGAGGTAGCTGACTGTGTGAGTAAGATAAGCGACCCTAGTGGCCGACACAAACACCGGGCCCATCTAGGAGTGGCACTGCAGTGTCACGCAGGATGGCCCTTCCAAAAAACCCTCCCCAAACAGCACATGACGCAAAGAAAAAAAGAGGCGCAATGAGGTAGCTGACTGTGTGAGTAAGATAAGCGACCCTAGTGGCCGACACAAACACCGGGCCCATCTAGGAGTGGCACTGCAGTGTCACGCAGGATGGCCCTTCCAAAAAACCCTCCCCAAACAGCACATGACGCAAAGAAAAAGAAAAGAAAAAAGAGGTGCAAGATGGAATTGTCCTTGGGCCCTCCCACCCACCCTTATGTTGTATAAACAGGACATGCACACTTTAACCAACCCATCATTTCAGTGACAGGGTCTGCCACACGACTGTGACTGATATGACGGGTTGGTTTGGACCCCCCCCAAAAAAGAAGCAATTAATCTCTCCTTGCACAAACTGGCTCTACAGAGGCAAGATGTCCACCTCATCATCATCCTCCGATATATCACCGTGTACATCCCCCTCCTCACAGATTATCAATTCGTCCCCACTGGAATCCACCATCTCAGCACCCTGTGTACTTTGTGGAGGCAATTGCTGCTGGTGAATGTCTCCACGGAGGAATTGATTATAATTCATTTTAATGAACATCATCTTCTCCACATTTTCTGGATGTAACCTCGTACGCCGATTGCTGACAAGGTGAGCGGCGGCACTAAACACTCTTTCGGAGTACACACTTGTGGGAGGGCAACTTAGGTAGAATAAAGCCAGTTTGTGCAAGGGCCTCCAAATTGCCTCTTTTTCCTGCCAGTATAAGTACGGACTGTGTGACGTGCCTACTTGGATGCGGTCACTCATATAATCCTCCACCATTCTTTCAATGGTGAGAGAATCATATGCAGTGACAGTAGACGACATGTCCGTAATCGTTGTCAGGTCCTTCAGTCCGGACCAGATGTCAGCATCAGCAGTCGCTCCAGACTGCCCTGCATCACCGCCAGCGGGTGGGCTCGGAATTCTGAGCCTTTTCCTCGCACCCCCAGTTGCGGGAGAATGTGAAGGAGGAGATGTTGTTGACAGGTCGCGTTCCGCTTGACTTGACAATTTTCTCACCAGCAGGTCTTTCAACCCCAGCAGACTTGTGTCTGCCGGAAAGAGAGATCCAAGGTAGGCTTTAAATCTAGGATCGAGCACGGTGGCCAAAATGTAGTGCTCTGATTTCAACAGATTGACCACCCGTGAATCCTTGTTAAGCGAATTAAGGGCTCCATCCACAAGTCCCACATGCCTAGCGGAATCGCTCCGTGTTAGCTCCTCCTTCAATGTCTCCAGCTTCTTCTGCAAAAGCCTGATGAGGGGAATGACCTGACTCAGGCTGGCAGTGTCTGAACTGACTTCACGTGTGGCAAGTTCAAAGGGCATCAGAACCTTGCACAACGTTGAAATCATTCTCCACTGCGCTTGAGACAGGTGCATTCCACCTCCTATATCGTGCTCAATTGTATAGGCTTGAATGGCCTTTTGCTGCTCCTTCAACCTCTGAAGCATATAGAGGGTTGAATTCCACCTCGTTACCACTTCTTGCTTCAGATGATGGCAGGGCAGGTTCAGTAGTTTTTGGTGGTGCTCCAGTTTTCTGTACGTGGTGCCTGTACGCCGAAAGTGTCCCGCAATTCTTCTGGCCACCGACAGCATCTCTTGCACGCCCCTGTCGTTTTTTAAAAAATTCTGCACCACCAAATTCAAGGTATGTGCAAAACATGGGACGTGCTGGAATTTGCCCAGATTTAATGCACACACAATATTGCTGGCGTTGTCCGATGCCACAAATCCACAGGAGAGTCCAATTGGGGTAAGCCATTCCGCGATAATCTTCCTCAGTTGCCGTAAGAGGTTTTCAGCTGTGTGCGTATGCTGGAAACCGGTGATACAAAGCGTAGCCTGCCTAGGAAAGAGTTGGCGTTTGCGAGATGCTGCTACTGGTGCCGCCGCTGCTGTTCTTGCGGCGGGAGTCCATACATCTACCCAGTGGGCTGTCACAGTCATATAGTCCTGACCCTGCCCTGCTCCACTTGTCCACATGTCCGTGGTTAAGTGGACATTGGGTACAGCTGCATTTTTTAGGACACTGGTGACTCTTTTTCTGAGGTCTGTGTACATTTTCGGTATCGCCTGCCTAGAGAAATGGAACCTAGATGGTATTTGGTACCGGGGACACAGTACCTCCAACAAGTCTCTAGTTGGCTCTGCAGTAATGATGGATACCGGAACCACGTTTCTCACCACCCAGGATGTCAAGGCCTCAGTTATCCGCTTTGCAGTAGGATGACTGCTGTGATATTTCATCTTCCTCGCAAAGGACTGTTGGACAGTCAATTGCTTGGTGGAAGTAGTACAAGTGGTCTTACGACTTCCCCTCTGGGATGACCATCGACTCCCAGCAGCAACAACAGCAGCGCCAGCAGCAGTAGGCGTTACACACAAGGATGCATCGGAGGAATCCCAGGCAGGAGAGGAATCATCAGAATTGCCAGTGACATGGCCTGCAGGACTATTGGCATTCCTGGGGAAGGAGGAAATTGACACTGAGGGAGTTGGTGGGGTGGTTTGCGTGAGCTTGGTTACAAGAGGAAGGGATTTACTGGTCAGTGGACTGCTTCCGCTGTCGGCCCAAGTTTTTGAACTTGTCACTGACTTATTATGAATGCGCTGCAGGTGACGTATAAGGGAGGATGTTCTGAGGTGGTTAACGTCCTTACCCCTACTTATTACAGCTTTACAAAGGGAACACACGGCTTGACACCTGTTGTCCGCATTTCTGGTGAAATACTTCCACACCGAAGAGCTGATTTTTTTGGTATTTTCACCAGGCATGTCAACGGCCATATTCCTCCCACGGACAACAGGTGTCTCCCCGGGTGCCTGACTTAAACAAACCACCTCACCATCAGAATCCTCCTGGTCAATTTCCTCCCCAGCGCCAGCAACACCCATATCCTCCTCATCCTGGTGTACTTCAACACTGACATCTTCAATCTGACTATCAGGAACTGGACTGCGGGTGCTCCTTCCATCACTTGCAGGGGGCGTGCAAATGGTGGAAGGCGCATGCTCTTCACGTCCAGTGTTGGGAAGGTCAGGCATCGCAACCGACACAATTGGAGTCGGACTCTCCTTGTGGATTTGGGATTTCGAAGAACGCACAGTTCTTTGCGGTGCTACTGCTTTTGCCAGCTTGAGTCTTTTCATTTTTCTAGCGAGAGGCTGAGTGCTTCCATCCTGATGTGAAGCTGAACCACTAGCCACGAACATAGGCCAGGGCCTCAGCCGTTCCTTGCCACTCCGTGTGGTAAATGGCATATTGGCAAGTTTACGCTTCTCCTCCGACAATTTTATTTTAGGTTTTGGAGTCCTTTTTTTACTGATATTTGGTGTTTTGGATTTGACATGCTCTGTACTATGACATTGGGCATCGGCCTTGGCAGACGACGTTGCTGGCATTTCATCGTCTCGGCCATGACTAGTGGCAGCAGCTTCAGCACGAGGTGGAAGTGGATCTTGATCTTTCCCTAATTTTGGAACCTCAACATTTTTGTTCTCCATATTTTAATAGGCACAACTAAAAGGCACCTCAGGTAAACAATGGAGATGGATGGATACTAGTATACAATTATGGATGGACTGCCGAGTGCCGACACAGAGGTAGCTACAGCCGTGGACTACTGTACTGTGTCTGCTGCTAATATAGACTGGTTAATAAAGAGATGTAGTATGTATGTATAAAGAAGAAAGAAAAAAAAACCACGGGTAGGTGGTATACAATTATGGACGGACTGCCGAGTGCCGACACAGAGGTAGCTACAGCCGTGGACTACTGTACTGTGTCTGCTGCTAATATAGACTGGTTGATAAAGAGATGTAGTATGTATGTATAAAGAAGAAAGAAAAAAAAACCACGGGTAGGTGGTATACAATTATGGATGGACTGCCGAGTGCCGACACAGAGGTAGCTACAGCCGTGGACTACTGTACTGTGTCTGCTGCTAATATAGACTGGTTGATAAAGAGATGTAGTATGTATGTATAAAGAAGAAAGAAAAAAAAACCACGGGTAGGTGGTATACAATTATGGATGGACTGCCGAGTGCCGACACAGAGGTAGCTACAGCCGTGGACTACTGTACTGTGTCTGCTGCTAATATAGACTGGTTGATAAAGAGATGTAGTATGTATGTATAAAGAAGAAAGAAAAAAAAACCACGGGTAGGTGGTATACAATTATGGACGGACTGCCGAGTGCCGACACAGAGGTAGCTACAGCCGTGGACTACTGTACTGTGTCTGCTGCTAATATAGACTGGTTGATAAAGAGATGTAGTATGTATGTATAAAGAAGAAAGAAAAAAAAACCACGGGTAGGTGGTATACAATTATGGATGGACTGCCGAGTGCCGACACAGAGGTAGCTACAGCCGTGGACTACTGTACTGTGTCTGCTGCTAATATAGACTGGTTGATAAAGAGATGTAGTATGTATGTATAAAGAAGAAAGAAAAAAAAACCACGGGTAGGTGGTATACAATTATGGACGGACTGCCGAGTGCCGACACAGAGGTAGCTACAGCCGTGGACTACTGTACTGTGTCTGCTGCTAATATAGACTGGTTGATAAAGAGATGTAGTATGTATGTATAAAGAAGAAAGAAAAAAAAACCACGGGTAGGTGGTATACAATTATGGACGGACTGCCGAGTGCCGACACAGAGGTAGCTACAGCCGTGGACTACTGTACTGTGTCTGCTGCTAATATAGACTGGTTGATAATGAGATGTAGTATGTATGTATAAAGAAGAAAGAAAAAAAAACCACGGGTAGGTGGTATACAATTATGGATGGACTGCCGAGTGCCGACACAGAGGTAGCTACAGCCGTGAACTACCGTACTGTGTCTGCTGCGACTGGATGATAAATAATGATATAAAAAATATATATATATATCACTACTGCAGCCGGACAGGTATATATTATATAATGACGGACCTGCTGGACACTGTCTGTCAGCAGAATGAGTTTTTTATAGAATAAAAAAAAAAACACCACACAAGTCACACGACGAGTGTTTAACTTTTTCAGGCAATCACAATATAGTATACTACTAACTATACTGGTGGTCAGTGTGGTCAGGTCACTGGTCAGTCACACTGGCAGTGGCACTCCTGCAGCAAAAGTGTGCACTGTTTAATTTTAATAATATGTACTCCTGGCTCCTGCTATAACCTATAACTGGCACTGCTCCCCAGTCTCCCCCACAATTATAAGCTGTGTGAGCACAGTCAGATATATACATAGATGATGCAGCACACTGGGCTGAGCAGTGCACACAGATATGGTATGTGACTGAGTCACTGTGTATCGTTTTTTTCAGGCAGAGAACGGATTATATTAAATAAAACTGCACTGTCTGGTGGTCACTGTGGTCAGTCACTACTAAACTCTGCACTCTCTACAGTACTCCTAAGCTCCAGTAAATCAAGTGTCTCTGTTTAAAATCAATCTCACTCTCTCTCTTCTAATCTAAATGGAGAGGACGCCAGCCACGTCCTCTCCCTATGAATCTCAATGCACGTGTGAAAATGGCGGCGACGCGCGGCTCCTTATATAGAATCCGAGTCTCGCGATAGAATCCGAGCCTCGCGAGAATCCGACAGCGTCATGATGACGTTTGGGCGCGCTCGGGTTAACCGAGCAAGGCGGGAAGATCCGAGTCGCTCGGACCCGTGAAAAAAAACATGAAGTTCGGGCGGGTTCGGATTCCGAGGAACCGAACCCGCTCATCTCTAATTGTGACATCACAGACACTACTTGTCCCTGACCAGGGCTGCAGCCTCAGCACCCTGCACACAGCTGTCATTGTTATATTACTAGATTAGATATGTATTGGGCATTTCTATAACTTTTCTATATAATGTTTATATGTAGAATACATGTAGCACCCATGTATTAATTGTCACTTCTGTAATTATGGTCATAAATGTAGAGTCTATGGGGGTCATTCCAAGTTGATCGCTCGCTAGCTACTTTTTGCAGCGCTGTGATCAGATAGTTGCCGCCTATGGGGGAGTGTATTTTTGCTTTGCAAGTGTGCGAACGCCTGTGCAGCCGAGCTCTGCAAAAACATTTTGTGCAGTTTCTGAGTAGGTCTGAACTTACTCAGCCCTTGCGATCACTTCAGCCTGTCTAGTCCCGGTATTTACGTCAGACATCCGCCCTTCAAACGCTTGGAGATGCCGGCGTTTTCCCAAACACTCCCAGAAAACGGTCAGTTGACACTCATAAACGCCCTCTTCCTGTCAATCTCCTTGCGATCGGCTGTGCGAATGGATTCTTCGTTAAATCCATCGATCAGCAACGATCCGCTTTGTACCCGTACGACGCGCCTGCCAATTGCGATGCATACGCATGTGCAGTAGTGACCTGATCGTTGCGCTGCTAGTAAAAACATCAGTGTGCGATCAGGTTGGAATGACCCCCTATGTCTCCCCGCACCCCTCATTTCCCCACCAGTCCCTGACTGCAAGTGTTCGCTGGAGGAGCACACCTGCACCTACTTCCAAATATTATGCACCCGTCCCTAATTGTGGTACATGTCATTTACTGACTACACGTTCCATATAACAGCTATAGCATCACTGAGTCAGTGCCAGTTATATTACAGCAAGGCACATCTTTCCACTGCAATTTTTAGAACAATCTAGAGGGCTTATTAACTATAGGTCCCGTGTATAGCACTCAGCCCTTATATCCTTCTTCAAGGGCATAGCCAGAACTTTGTGGGCCCCATAGCAACATTTTGAAGGGGCCCCCATCCCAATGCTTCTAGAGAGACACTTCTCTGCAGTAGTTGTTAATTTTATGCCCTATAATAGTGCCCTAGTTCATTTTCTGAACCATAGTAGAGCCTTAATTAATGTTATGCCCCATAGTAGTGCCCTAGTTTATTTTATCCCCTATAATAGTGCCCTAGTTCATTTTATGCCGTATAATAGTGCCCTGGTTCATTTTATGCCCTATAATAGTGCCCTAGTTCATTTTCTGAACCATAGTAGAGCCTTAATTAATGTTATGCCCCATAGTAGTGCCCTAGTTTATTTTTGAATCGCAGTAGTGCTTAAGTTCACTCTATATCACATTTCAGAGCTGCCAGTACACATTATGCCGCACAGTGCCCCCAATTCACATTATGACATATAGTGCTCCCCATTCATATTGTGCCTCATTACAGTGCCCCGGTTCATATTATATAACATTAAATTCCCCTCAATTAATTTTATACCACACTACAATGAGAAGGTCCAGGGGCATACCTAGGTATATTGCAGGCCCCAAGGAAAAAGTTTGAAAGGACCCCTACATACCACCCAATGGCAGTGGCGTGCGGTGAGGTCAGTGGCTGGTGAGGCACTACAGCCATAATGTCTGCCGAATCCTGCCGATGACCCCTACCGCCGCCGAGCCAATGCCCGCTACTGCCACTGAGCCGATGCCCGCTGCCACCACCAATGGCTTACAAACTCGCTCACCAGCAACTGATCCAGCCCTCCGCCACTAATTTGCATCTCAGTCCGATGCCGCCAATGCCTGCTGCCTGCCTGCTCATCATACTTGTGATATATTGTTCATTTTTATAGACAAAAATAATAATTAGTGTTTGGGATTGGGAAGGGATGGGAGGAGGACATGAATGCAATTTTGTTGTCCAGGGTTTCCATTAACTTAATGGAGAAGGGTCTGAATGGGTTAAAAAATGTAAAAAAAAATATGTGAGGTCCCCCCTCCTAAGTATAACCAGCCTCGGGCTCTTTGAGCCGTTCCTGGTTGTTTAAATACTGGGAAAAAATTAGACAGGGGTTCCCTGTATTTAGACAACCAGCACCGGGCTCTTAGTCCGGTCCTGGTTCCAAAAATACAGGGGACAAAAGATGCAAGGGTCCCCCGTATTTTTAAAACCAGCATCGGGCTCCACTAGCCAGGGACATAATGCCACAGCCGGGGGACATATTTATGTAGGTCCCTGCGGCCGTGGCATTACCCCCCCCATCTAGTCACACTGGCCGGGGTTCCCTGGAGGAGTGGAAACCCCTTAAATAAAGGCCCCCTCCTGGCACCCAAGGGCCAGGGGTGAAGCCCGAGGCTGTCCCCCCCATCCGTGGGCGGTGGATGGGAGGCTGGTAGCCATGTGTGTAAAAAAAAAACAGGATTTTAATACCTACCAGTAAATCCACTTCAGTACAATGGGGTATAGATGGTTCCGCAGGAGCCATGGGCACTTTAAGACTTTTTCAGAGTGTGAACTGGCTCCTCCCTCTATGCCCCTCCTCCAGACCTCAGTATAGGAACTGTGCCCAGGGAGACGGACATTTCGAGGAAAGGATTTACTTTTTCAGTTAATGGTGAGATTCGTACCAGCTCACACTGCAACCATGCCGCACACATGGCATTCAACAAAATATATGCCAATGGGCATGAACATTACAGCAACCGTGCTGAAAACATTTTTAAGAAATTAACAACTGCAGGTAAAGTACGCACTGGGCTGGGTGCCCAGCATCCTCTACGGACTAGGAGAAAGGGATTTACCGGTAGGTATTAAAATCCTGTTTTCTCATACGTCCTAGAGGATGCTGGGGTCCACTTCAGTACCATGGGGTTATACCAAAGCTCCAGTACGGGCGGGAGAATGCGGATGACCCTCCAGCACCGATTGACCAAACTGGAGGTCCTCATCGGCCAAGGTGTCAAACTTGTAAAACTTAGCAAACGTGTTTGCCCCTGACCAAGTAGCTGCTCGGCAAAGCTGTAATGCCGAGACCCCCCGGGCAGCCACACAGGACGAGCCCACCTTTCTAGTAGAATGGGCAGTCACCGCATTCGGTACCGGCAATCCTGCCGTGGAATGAGTGTGCTGAAACGTACCTCTGATCCAGCGCGCAATAGTCTGTTTAGAAGCAGGACACCCAATCTTGTTGGGAGCATACAGGACAAACAGCGCCTCTGTTTTCCTTATCCGAGCCGTTCTGGTGACATAGATTTTCAAAGCCCTGACCACGTCCACAGACTTTGAAGCAGCGAAGGTGTCAGTAGCCACTTGCACCACAATAGGTTGGTTTATATGGAAAGAAGAAACCACCTTTGGAAGAAATTGCTGACGAGTTCGTAACTCAGCCCTATCTTCATGGAAAACCAAGTAAGGACTCTTGTGAGACAAGGCCCCTAACTCAGACACCTATCTTGCGGATGCCAAGGCCAACAGCAAGACCACTTTCCGAGTGAGAAATTTTAACTCTATTTCCTAGAGAGGTTCAAACTAGTGATGTGCACCGGACACTTTTCGGTTTTTGTGTTTTGGTTTTGGACAAACACCTGGCCCATCTAGGAGTGGCACTGCAGTGTCAGACAGGATGGCACTTCAAAAAATAGTCCCCAAACAGCACATGATGCAAAGAAAAAAAGAGGTGCAAAAAGGTCGCTGTGTGACTAAGCTAAGCGACCCAAGTGGCCGACACAAACAACTGGCCAATCTAGGAGTGGCACTGCAGTGTCAGACAGGATGGCAGATTTAAAAACTTGTCCCCAAACAGCACATGATGCAAAGAAAAAAAGAGGTGCAATGAGGTAGCTGTGTGGCTAAGCTAAGCGACCCAAGTGGCCGACACAAACACCTGGCCCATCTAGGAGTGGCACTGCAGTTTTCTAACGAGAGGATGAGTGCTTCCATCCTCATGTGAATCTGAACCACTAGCCATGAACATAGGCCAGGGCCTCAGCCGTTCCTTGCCACTCCGTGTCGTAAATGGCATATTGGCAAGTTTACGCTTCTCATCAGACGCTTTTAATTTTGATTTTTGGGTCATTTTACTGAACTTTTGTTTTTTGGATTTTACATGCTCTCTACTATGACATTGGGCATCGGCCTTGGCAGACGACGTTGATGGCATTTCAACGTCTCGCCCATGACTAGTGGCAGCAGCTTCAGCACGAGGTGGAAGCAGATCTTGATCTTTCCCTATTTTACCCTCCACATTTTTGTTCTCCATTTTTTAATGTGTGGAATTATATGCCAGTAATATATCAATAGCAATGGCCTACTGTACCGTACTGCTATATATTATATACTGGTGGTCAGCAAAATTATGCACTGTCCTCCTACTATATATACTGCGCAAAACTTAAATGCACCACAGGTATGGATGGATAGTATACTTGACGACACAGAGGTAGGTAGAGCAGTGGACTACTGTACCGTACTGCTACATATTATATACTGGTGGTCAGCAAAATTATGCACTGTCCTCCTACTATATATACTGCGCACAACAACTAAAATGTACCACAGGTATGGATGGATAGTATACTTGATGACACAGAGGTAGGTAGAGCAGTGGACTACTGTACCGTATTGCTATATATTATATACTGGTGGTAAGCAAAATTATGCACTGTCCTCCTACTATATATACTGCGCACAACAACTAAAATGCACCACAGGTATGGATGGATCGTATACTTGACGACACAGAGGTAGGTAGAGCAGTGGACTACTGTACCGTATTGCTATATATTATATACCTGTGGTCAGCAAAATTATGCACTGTCCTCCTACTATATATACTGCACAAAACTTAAATGCACCACAGGTATGGATGGATCAGTGCCGTTTCTAGCGGCGGGCGAGCCGTGCAACCGCACGGGGCGCCCGCCGCGGCACTTTGTTACTCGTTATCGCCTCTCCCCGAGCGCTCCTGCTCGGGGGGCGGAGTTTCGCGGAATGACGTGTTGCGTCGTGACGTCACGGGGAGAGGCGATAAGGAGAATGCATGGAAGGAGGAGGCGGCCGGCGGCTCGAGGGACGTGAGTCAGCGGGACCGAAGAGCGGGAAGACGTCACGTAAGTATTCTCTCTCCCCCTTCCTTCCCCCCCACTTGAAACCTGCCTGCCACACTGTGTAAAATGGGGGCACCTGCCTATGGGGATACCTGCCTGCCGCACTGTGTAAAATGGGGACACCTGCCTATGGGGATACCTGCCTGCCGCACTGTGTAAAATGGGGGCACCTGCCTGCGTAATGTGTAATATTGGGATACCTGCCTGCTGCACTGTGTAAAATAATAATATACTTTATTTAATAATAATAATAATAATATTACTTTATTTGTCAATGGGGGCACCTGCCTGCGTAATGTGTAATATGGGAATACCTGCCTGCTGCACTGTGTAAAATGGGGGCACCTGCCTGCGTACTGTGTAAAATGGGGATACCTGCCTATGGGGATACCTGCCTGCCGCACTGTGTAAAATGGGGACACCTGCCTATGGGGATACCTGCCTGCCGCACTGTGTAAAATGGGGACACCTGCCTGCGTAATGTGTAATATGGGAATACCTGCCTGCCGCACTGTGTAAAATGGGGGCACCTGCCTGCGTACTGTGTAAAATGGGGATATCTGCCTATGGGGATACCTGCCTGCCGCACTGTGTAAAATGGGGACACCTGCCTATGGGGATACCTGCCTGCCGCACTGTGTAAAATGGGGACACCTGCCTATGGGGATACCTGCCTGCCGCACTGTGTAAATTGGGGACACCTGCCTATGGGGATACCTGCCTGCCGCACTGTGTAAAATGGGGACACCTGCCTATGGGGATACCTGCCTGCCGCACTGTGTAAAATGGGGGCACCTGCCTATGGGGATACCTGCCTGCGTAATGTGTAATATGGGAATACCTGCCTGCTGCACTGTGTAAAATGGGGGCACCTGCCTGCGTAATGTGTAATATGGGAATACCTGCCTGCTGCACTGTGTAAAATGGGGGCACCTGCCTGCGTACTGTGTAAAATGGGGATACCTGCCTATGGGGATACCTGCCTGCCGCACTGTGTAAAATGGGGACACCTGCCTATGGGGATACCTGCCTGCCGCACTGTGTAAAATGGGGACACCTGCCTATGGGGATACCTGCCTGCCGCACTGTGTAAAATGGGGGCACCTGCCTATGGGGATACCTGCCTGCCGCACTGTGTAAAATGGGGGCACCTGCCTGCGTAATGTGTAATATGGGAATATCTGCCTGCTGCACTGTGTAAAATGGGGGCACCTGCCTGCGTAATGTGTAATATGGGAATACCTGCCTGCTGCACTGTGTAAAATGGGGGCACCTGCCTGCGTACTGTGTAAAATGGGGATACCTGCCTATGGGGATACCTGCCTGCCGCACTGTGTAAAATGGGGATACCTGCCTATGGGGATACCTGCCTGCCGCACTGTGTAAAATGGGGACACCTGCCTGCGTAATGTGTAATATGGGAATACCTGCCTGCCGCACTGTGTAAAATGGGGGCACCTGCCTGCGTACTGTGTAAAATGGGGATATCTGCCTATGGGGATATCTGCCTGCCGCACTGTGTAAAATGGGGACACCTGCCTATGGGGATACCTGCCTGCCGCACTGTGTAAAATGGGGACACCTGCCTATGGGGATACCTGCCTGCCGCACTGTGTAAAATGGGGACACCTGCCTATGGGGATACCTGCCTGCCGCACTGTGTAAAATGGGGGCACCTGCCTGCCGCGCTGTGTAAAATGGGGACACTTGCCTGCCGCGCTGTGTAATATGGGGACACTTGCCTGCTGTAATGTGTAAAAAGGGGACTTTTTTATTTTAATTTTTTTTCCCCTGTGGTGGGTGTGATGATATCAGACGAGGCCACGCCCACTTTAATGAGACCACGCCCATTTTAATCAGGCCACACACCCTTGTCGGGAGCGCGCATGCTTTTTCTTTTTATGGCTATATGGGGGGGGGGGGCACACATTTTTTTTTTTAGAGCAATTGGGGGGGGGGGCGCATTTTGAAAATCTCACAAATCTCGCACTGGGAGCCAAATTGTCTAGAAACGGCCCTGGGATGGATAGTATACTTGACGACACAGAGGTAGGTAGAGCAGTGGACTACTGTACCGTACTGATATATATTATATACTGGTGGTCAGCAAAATTATGCACTGTCCTCCTACTGTATATACTGCGCACAACAACTAAAATGCACCACAGGTATGGATGGATAGTATACTTGACGACACAGAGGTAGGTAGAGCAGTGGACTACTGTACCGTACTGATATAATACTGGTGGTCACTGGTCAGCAAAATTCTGCACTGTCCTCCTACTATATACTACAATGCAGCACAGATGTGGAGTGTTTTTCAGGCAGAGAACGTAGATATTTTCAGCACACTGAGCACAGATATTTGCAAGCACACTGAGCACAGATATTTGCAGCACACTGAGCATAGATATTTGCAGCACACTGAACACAACTGAGAGAACGCTGCACACATCCTCTCCGTATCATCTCCAATGCACGAGTGAAAATGGCGGCGACGCGCGGCTCCTTATATAGAATACGAATCTCGCGGGAATCCGACAGCGGGATGATGACGTTCGGGCGTGCTCGGGTTAACCGAGCAAGGCGGGAAGATTCGAGTCCGCCTCGGAACCGTGTAAAATGGGGGAAGTTCGGGGGGGTTCGGATTCCGAGGAACCGAACCCGCTCATCACTAGTTCAAACCAATCCGATTGAAGGAATCGTAACATCACGGTAAGATCCCATGGTGCCACAGGAGGCACAAATGGAGGTTGGATGTGTAGCACCCCTTTCACGAACGTCTAAACTTCTGGAAGGGAAGCCAATTGTTTCTGAAATAAAACGGACAAAGCCGAAATCTGGACCTTGATTGAACCCAATCGTAGGCCTGCATCCACACCCGCCTGGAGAAAATGGAGAAAACGTCCTAACTGAAACTCTTCCGTTGGAGCCGTCTTGGTTTCACACCAAGACACATATTTTCTCCAAATACGGTGGTAATGTTTAGACGTTACTCATTTCCTGGCCTGTATAAGAGTGGGAATGACTTCTTTGGGAATACCCTTTCGGGCTAGGATCCGGCGATCAACAGCCATGCCGTCAAACGTAGCCACGGTAAGTCTTGATACACGCACGGCCCCTGCTGCAGCAGGTCCTCGCGGAGAGGAAGAGGCCGAGGATCTTCTATGAGCAACTCCTGAAGATCTGGATACCAAGCCCTCCTTGACCAGTCTGGAACAATGAAGATTGCTCGAACTCCTGTTCTTATTATTTTGAGAACTTTTGGTATCAGTGGAAGTGGAGGGAAGACATACACCGACCGAAACACCCACTGGGCCACCAGTGCATCCACTGCTATTGCTTAAGGGTTTCTCGACCTGGAACAATATCTCTGAAGCTTCTTGTTGCGACGAGACGCCATCATGTCTATTTGAGGAATTCCCCAAAGACCTGTCAACTCTGCGAAGACTTCTTGGTGGAGGCCCCATTCTCCTGGATGGAGATCATGTCTGCTGAGGAAGTCTGCTTCCCAGTTGTCCACACCCGGAATGAAAATTGCCGACAGAGCTCTTGCATGTCTTTCTGCCCAGCAGAGGATCTTTGACACCTCTGCCATTGCCGCTCTGCTTTTCATTCCTCCCTGACGGTTTATGTATGCGACTGCTGTTACATTGTCTGACTGGATCCGTACGGGTTGATTTTGAAGAAGATGCACCGCTTGTAGAAGGCCGTTGTAAATGGCTCTCAACTCCAGAACATTTATGTGAAGACAAGTTTCTTGACATGACCATCTTCCTTGGAAGCTTTCCCCCTATGTGACAGCTCCCCAGCCTCGGAGACTTGCATCCGTGGTTACCAGGATCCATTCCTGAATCCCGAATCTGCGTCCCTTTAGTAGGTGAGAACTGTGTAGCCACCACAGGCTTTGGATGACAGGATTATCCTCTGATGCATGTGTAGACGGGATCCGGACCACTTGTCCAACAGGTCCCACTGGAATACTCTGGCATGGAATCGGCCAAACTGTATGGCCTCATAGGCCGCTACCATCTTTCCCAACAACCGAATGCATTGATGAATCAACACTCTTGTTGGTTTCAGGACTTGTTTGACCATTCTCTGGATTTCCAGAGACTTTTCTACTGGAAGAAATACCCTCTGTACTTCCATGTCCAGTATCATACCCAGAAAGGACAATCTTGTCGTCTGTTCCAATTGTGACTTTGGAAAATTTATGATCCAACCGTGATGTTGAAGTATTGTCAGGGAGAGAGTGCAATATTTTGCACCAGCTTTTCTCTGGACCTCGCTTTTATCAGGAGATCGTCCAGGTATGGAATTACATTGACTCCTTGCTGTCGAAGGAGGACCATCATCTCCGCCATTACCTTGGTGAACACCCTCGGAGCCGTGGAAAGTCTGAACGGCAATGTCTGAAATTGATAATGACAATCCTGCACTGCGAATCTCAGATAAGCTTGATGCGGAGGATAAATGGGAACATGTAAGTAGGCATCTTTTATGTCCACTGACACCATGAATTCCCCCTCCTCCATGACTGGAAATCACTGCCCTCAGAGGTTCCATCTTGAACTTGAACCTTTGCAGGTAGAGATTCAGATTTTTCAGGTTTAGGATTGGTCTGACCGAGCCGTCTGGCTTCGGAACTACAAATAGGCTTGAATAAAACCCTTCTCCTTGTTGTGACAAGGGAACCAGGACAATAACTTGATCCTGACACCATTTTTGTATTGCTGCTGCTACTACTTCCCTGTCTGGAAGAGAAGCTGGTAAGGCCAATTTGAAAAATCAGCCTGGGGGAACGTCTTGAAACTCTAGTTTGTACCCGTGGGACACAATTTGTAAGATCCACGGGTCCAGGCCAGATTGAACCCAGAACTGACTGAAAAGTTTCAAACGTGCCCCCACCTGAGCGGACTCCCACAAGGGAGCCCCAGCGTCATGCTGAAGATTTGGCAGAAGCAGGGGTTGATTTCTGCTCCTGTGATCCCAGAGACGCTGTAGACTTTTTTCCTTTTCCCCTTCCTCTACCCGCAAAGAAAGGGGAACCTTTACCCTTTTTGTATTTATTGGGCCGAAAGGACTACATCTGAGAGTGATGTGTCTTTTTCGCCGGCGCAGGAGCATAAGGCAAGAATGACGACTTACCTGCGGTAGCCGCAGAGACTAAAGCATCCAGCCCATCTCCAAACAAGGCCTCACCTTTATACGGGAGAGCCTCCATATTTCTTTTGGAATCCGCATCAGCATTCCATTGGCGAATCCACAACGCCCTCCTTGCTGAAATAGCCATGGTAGCAGCTTTTGATCCCAAAAGCCCAATAGCTTTCATGGCCTCTAGCATATATGCAGCAGCGTCTTTGATATGACTCAACGTTAGGAGAATCTCGTCTTTATCTATTGTGTCAATCTCAGATGACAAGTTTTCTGACCATTTTTCAATAGCACTACTCACCCACGCACAAGCAATGGTAGGTCTGAGTAGTGTCCCATTGGTCACATAAATAGATTTTAACGTAGTCTCTAACTTGCGGTCTGCCGGCTCCTTTAGGGAAGCCGTCCCAGGCGCAGGGAGAATCACCTTTTTCGTTAAACGCGACAGGGCACTGTCTAAAACGGGGGGGGGGGGGGTGACTCCCACCTTTTCCTGTCCTCTGCCGGGAAAGGATAAGCTACCTGAATTCTTTTGGGAATCTGAAATTTCTTTTCAGGGTTTACCCAGATTTCCTCAAAGAGAGTGTTCAGCTCATGAGATGGAGGAAAAGTTATGTTATTTCTCTTTTCTTTATACAAGTAAGCCTTCTCCTGAGGTAAAGGAGGGGCTTCTGTAACTTCTAAGACCTCCTTTATAGCAACAATCATGTACTGAATGTTCTTCGCTAATTTTGGATCTATTAGTGTCGACACAGGAATCTGAGTCCGTGTCGGTATCAGTATGTACTATTTGTGAAAATAGTCTTTTATGTGACCCAGAGGGGTCCCCTGTGGATGTATAAGCAGAACTATTAAAAATCACATCTTCGACTGATTTTCTCCAGGTTTCTGCATGAGACTCAGACTTATCCAATCTCTTACTGATATGATTCACACTATCACGTAATTCTTTCACCAATTCAGGCTCGTGGTGTGCCGGCAGCGCCACCACATTACAACCCTGTGTCCCAAAAATGGCACCACAGACACTCCGGGGCTTATAGGGGACAGACCCACAGTAAAATCTGTCAGAAGGACACAGAAAGGATTTGCCAGTCCACAACTCAGCGCCAATATAAAATCCCTGTGTAATCTAAAATGTCCAGAGACCTGTAGCGCTTTTATAATGTCAAATTATACAATACAGTAACAGCACCAAATACACTGTGCCCCCCCCCCCCCCCCCTTATTCACACTTTGATACTTGGTTCAGTAGTGGAGGAGGACCAGCATTTCTTCTCCTGCAGCCTGTGTGGAGAAAATGGTGCTGAGCAGTGTGCTGGCTGACTGAGGAGGAAGCCCCGCCCTCGTAATGGCGCGTTTCTCCTCATAAATTTCAAAATTTCAACACTATTCTTTATACTGGCGGGGGCTAGGACTGTGCCTCAGCATCTTATGTCCCCTTTTAGCCAGTTTTGAGTAGGTTTCATGCTGCCCAGGGCGCAACCCCCCCCCCCCCCACCCCGTCCCCTGCACCCTGCTGTGCCTGTGTAATGGGTAGCATGGCTGTGCGGTACCTTTTAGCCGTCACGATGACTGAAGATCCTCTCTCCTGTACACTCACCTGTCTTCTGACTTTTGGCTCTGTAAGGGGGGTGACGGCGTGCTGTGGGAGTGAGCGCATAGCCGCAGCTAGTGTTCAGTACCCTTCAGGAGCTAATGGTGTCCTTTCAGCAAGAAGCAGATTCATGAAACTATTCAGGAAGTTGGTTCCTACCTCTTCCCCCTAAGTCCCACGAAGCAGGGAGACTGTTGCCAGCAGCCTCCCTGAAAATAAAAAACCTAACATAAAGTCTTTTTAGTGAAACTCAGTAGAGCTCCACTAGAGTGTGACCAGTCTGCCTGGGCACAGTTTCTAAACTGAGGTCTGGAGGAAGGGCATAGAGGGAGGAGCCAGTTCACACTCTGAAAAAGTCTTAAAGTGCCCATGGCTCCTGCTGAACCATCTATACCCCATGGTACTGAAGTGGACCCGAGAATCCTCTAGGACGTATGAGAAAAGAATATTGTTTTTTGTTGTGGAACTACAAGGCCCAGCAGGCCTCCCCCGCTTGCTGGTACTTGGAGAACCTCAAGTACCAGCATGCGAGGAAATAACGGGCCCGCTGGTACCTGTAGTTCGACAACAACAAAAATACCCAAATGAAAACACAACTCACACACCGTGACAGTAAAAATTTATTAAAACACACTTACACACTCACATACATACTTACCTAAATCCCACGCCGGTCACGTCCACTTGTCCAGTAGAAAATAGGGTAGGGGTACCTGTAGAAATTAAAATTATACTTACAAACTTCAATCCACAGGAGGAGAGGGAGAGAGAGAGGGAGGGGGAGAGAGAGAGAGAGAGGGAGGGGGACAGAGAGAGAGAGAGAGAGAGAGAGACTAACCTGCTGCTGCTGGGGAGAACCGCACACACGGAGCCGGCGGAGGAGGGGGAGAGCCGCACACTGCCGCTCCTGTCAGCGGGAGGACGGAGCCGACGGAGGAAGGGGAGAGCCGCACAATGCAGCTCCTGTCAGCGGCGGAGGAGGACGGCGGGGGGCAGCACACTGCAGACGCCACTCACTGCCGGGACCCGCCACCTCCAGCGCCGCGTGTGGGTGATTGGACAAGCGGATCCAGCACTGGATCCGCTGTCCAATCACAGGGACACCACACCCATGTCAGCGAGGCACTTGTAGAAGTGCCGCTTTCCCCATCTGTTTTGAATGAGCTTTTACAGCCCAGTGCTTGGCCCTGCCCCCCGCTCTGTCCCGTTTCCATTATGTATGGGTGGCACTGCTATCAGTGCCTCCCATACACATTTAAGCCAGAAAAATTATTAGAATTAAATAAAGAAGATACTTATGACACAGATATGTGTCATAAGTATCTTCTTTATATTATTTTAGCAATTAATCACAGGGGAGGCATTGCCTCCCCTGACTGCACATCCCTGCCCAATGGTGAAAAATGTATATAACACATGTAACTGTGACACGAAAGGTGGGCCCCATAGCAGCTGCACTGCCTGCACCTATGGTAGCTACGCCCCTGAGCCCGGTGATACAGTACGACTCTCTGAGGTTCCAGAACATTGCATGCTGCTTGAAGTGGATTCCTTGCTGCAGGATATGGTTGAATGATCTCCACAGGTGTTGCTGTGGACCTGGCATTCCTTCTGACCTTGCTCTGCATATGTCCATCTGTCCGTTTGATATTGCTGTCAGGCCGCAGAAACTAGCACTCTGGTTCTTACTCACACACTGATCAGCCTGTCTCCGGATGTAATGCGGGCGGACATACTGTTGGCACTGTAATGGTCACTGGCCACTGGCCTCTCACAGTCTTTCCTGCCATCTCCATCTGCTGGGCTCTGCCATGCTTCCAGAGAGCAGCTGACTACTGTTCCACCAACCGTAAGCTTCGGTTCGGTCAGTTGACTCCATCCACCAATCACTGTGCAACAATGGGGATAAAAGGAGTGACTTACAAAGCTCCAGCAAAGGGAATACATGTGTATGCCCGGCGGATGGGATGCTGGCTGTCAGCATCCCGACAGCGGCATCCCGCCCGCCAGAATGCCAGCAGTGTGGTGAGCGCTCGCCACGCTGTGGGCATCGTAGCTCGCTGCGATCACAATGGGATCTATTCCCACTTTATGGGTGTCATGTTCTGTCGTGGGAATAACCCCTGTGAGTCGGTATTCCGGCTGGCGGCATTGCCGGCTGGCGGGATTCCGGCATCGGTATCCTGACCACCGGAATCTCGACAGCTATCAAATTGATTGCCTCCCCCAGCAAGGCCCATTGCTATACTAGCTGCATCCAGACTTCCATATTCAGTATTTGTTCCCAGAACCTATGTGTCTACCCTGTGGTACTACAAGCTACAGGTGGAGCCATGCTAATCGTGGCTCCGTCTGTGACTAGGCGCACCCCGCCAGGCGCACTGCCGGGAATGAATGGGACGCGCGTATGTCGTATAACGGATGTGCCCCACTCACTTTGAATGGGAGCGTCTTTGTACGCTTGACAGCGGACCGAGGTGCAGCCTAGGCACGCCTGCGATGCAGCCACGCTCAATGAGCAGTGTATCCTGACTCCGATATTCAGTATACTACTAACAACCTGCCTCCAGTTCCTGTTTTGCCGATTCCAGTCCTGTCCAAAGTGCAAAGTCAGTTCCAGCCTGACTCCTGTTCCTCTACTGTTGGTTTCGGTCAGGTACAAAGTGTCAAGTCAGTTCCAGCCTGACTCCTGTTCCTGTTCTGCTGGTTGAGGTCCAGTCCAAAGTGTAAAGTCAGTTCCAGTCTGACTCCTATTCCTGTTCTGCCAGGCCCAGTCCAAAGTACAAAGTCAAATCCCAGCCTTTCTGCTGTTCTGGTTCAGACAGTTCCAGTTCAGTCCTCATCTATAGCCAGTTCTGCCTGTTTCCATTTCCAGTTCTTCCAGTTCCACTTAGTTTCAAGTATACAGTTTATTCCAGTCTACCACTTCTGAGTGCTCCACAGTTGCTACTATTCCTTCCGCAATCCTAGATAATCTCCGCCCTAACCAGTGTCCAATTGTGCTCTACCTCATGCGCATGTCTCTTTAGTGCATTGACTTGACAGCTGTCCATTTAATGACAGGGGGGTGCCCAGTTAATGGCAGAGGGGTGCTCAGTTAATGGCAGAGGGGATGCCAAGTTAATGACAGAGGGGTGCCCAGTTAATGACAGGGGAGTGCCCAGTTAATGACAGGGGGGTGCCCAGTTAATGACAGGGGGATGCCCAGTTAATGGCAGAGGGGTCCTCAGTTAATGGCAGAGGGGATGCCCAGTTAATGACAGAGGGGTGCCCAGTTAATGACAGGGGAGTGCCCAGTCAATGACAGAGTGGTGCCCAGTTAATGGCAGAGGGGGTGCCTAGTTAATGAGAGGGGTTCCCAGTTAATGACAGAGGAGTGCCCTGAGGAGTGCCCAGTTAATGACAGGGGGTGCCCAGTTAATGACAGGGGGGGGGGTGCCCAGTTAATGACAGAGGAGTGCCCTGAGGAGTGCCCAGTTAATGACAGGGGGATGCCCAGTTAATGACAGTGGGTGCCCAGTTAGTGACAGAGGGGTGCTCAGTAAATTACATGGTATGCTCAGTTAATGACAGGGGGATGCCCAGTTAATGACAGTGGGTGCCCAGTTAGTGACAGAGGGGTGCCCAGTAAATTACATGGTATGCTCAGTTAATGACAGAGGGGTGCCCAGTTAATGGCAGAGGGGTTCCCAGTTAATGGCAGAGGGGTGCCCAGTAAATTACATGATATGCTCAGTTAATGACAGAAGGGTGCCCAGTTAATGGCAGAGGGGTTCCCAGTTAATGGCAGAGGGGTGCCCAGTAAATTACATGATATGCTCAGTTAATGACAGGGGGGTGCCCAGTTAATGACAGAGGAGTGCCCTGAGGAGTGCCCAGTTAATGACAGGGGGATGCCCAGTTAATGACAGTGGGTGCCCAGTTAGTGACAGAGGGGTGCTCAGTAAATTACATGGTATGCTCAGTTAATGACAGGGGGATGCCCAGTTAATGACAGTGGGTGCCCAGTTAGTGACAGAGGGGTGCCCAGTAAATTACATGGTATGCTCAGTTAATGACAGAGGGGTGCCCAGTTAATGGCAGAGGGGTTCCCAGTTAATGGCAGAGGGGTGCCCAGTAAATTACATGATATGCTCAGTTAATGACAGGGGGGTAACCAGTTAGTGACAGAGGGGTGCTCAGTAAATTACATGGTATGCTCAGTTAATGACAGAGGGGTGCCCAGTTAATGACAGTGGTTGCCCAGTTAGTGACAGAGGGGTGCTCAGTAAATTACATGGTATGCTCAGTTAATGACAGAGGGGTGCCCAGTTAATGACAGTGGGTGCCCAATTAGTGACAGAGGGGTGCTCAGTAAATTACATGGTATGCTCAGTTAATGACAGGGGGATGCCCAGTTAATGACAGTGGGTGCCCAGTTAGTGACAGAGGGGTGCCCAGTAAATTACATGGTATGCTCAGTTAATGACAGAGGGGTGCCCAGTTAATGGCAGAGGGGTTCCCAGTTAATGGCAGAGGGGTGCCCAGTAAATTACATGATATGCTCAGTTAATGGCAGAGGGTGCCCAGTAAATTACATGATATGCTCAGTTAATGACAGGGGGGGGGGGTGCCCAGTTAATGACAGAGGAGTGCCCTGAGGAGTGCGCAGTTAATGACGGGGATGCCCAGTTAATGACAGTGGGTGCCCAGTTAGTGACAGAGGGGTGCCCAGTAAATTACATGGTATGCTCAGTTAATGGCAGAGGGGTGCCCAGTTAATGGCAGAGGAGTGCCCAGTTAGTGACAGAGGGGTGCCCAGTAAATTACATGGTATGCTCAGTTAATGGCAGAGGGGTGCCCAGTTAATGGCAGAGGAGTACCCTGTTAATGGCAGAGGGGTGCCCAGTAAATTGCATGATATGCTCAGTTAATGACAGAAGGGTGCCCAGTTAATGGCAGAGGGGTATCCAGTTAATGGCAGAGGAGTGCCCAGTTAATGGCAGAGGGGTGCCCAGTTAATGGCAGAGGAGTGCTCAGTTAATGACAGAGGGGTTCCCAGTTAATGGCAGAAGAGTGCCCAGTTAATGGGAGAGGAGTGCCCAGCAAATGACATGATATGCTCAGTTAATGACAGAAAGGTGCCCAGTTAATGGCAGAGGGGTGCCCAGTTAATGGCAGAAGAGTGCCCAGTTAATGGCAGAGGGGTGCCCAGTTAATGGCAGAGGGGTGCCCAGTTAATGGCAGAAGAGTGCCCAGTTAATGGCAGAGGGGTGCCCAGTTAATGGCAGAGGGGTGCCCAGTTAATGGCAGAGGAGTGCCCAGTTAATGACAGGGGGGTTCCCAGTTAATGGCAGAAGAGTGCCCAGTTAATGGGAGAGGAGTGCCCAGCAAATGACATGATATGCTCAGTTAATGACAGAAAGGTGCCCAGTTAATGGCAGAGGGGTGCCCAGTTAATGGCAGAAGAGTGCCCAGTTAATGGCAGAGGGGTGCCCAGTTAATGGCAGAGGAGTGCCCAGTTAATGACAGAAGGGTGCCCAGTTAATGGCAGAGGGGTGTCCAGTTAATGGCAGAGGAGTGCCCAGTTAATGGCAGAGGGGTGCCCAGTTAATGGCAGAGGGGTGCCCAGTTAATGGCAGAGGAGTGCCCAGTTAATGACAGAGTGGTTCCCAGTTAATGGCAGAAGAGTGCCCAGTTAATGGGAGAGGAGTGCCCAGCAAATGACATGATATGCTCAGTTAATGACAGAAAGGTGCCCAGTTAATGGCAGAGGGGTGCCCAGTTAATGGCAGAGGAGTACCCAGTTAATGACAGAGGGGTGCACAGTTAATGGCAGAGGGGTGCCCAGTTAATGGCAGAAGAGTGCCCAGTTAATGGCAGAGGAGTGCCCAGTTAATGGCAGAGGGGTGCCCAGTTAATTACATGGTATGCTCAGTTAATGACAGAGGGCTTCCTATTTATGGTATGTTTTACATGCTTTTACCAGTCCTTCTTACAAATGAATGAAGTGGGTAAAGGATTTATTTATTTTATATAAAGTTGCTATACATATCCAATTAAAGATAAAACAAAATGTACATTGACCGAGTGATTATTCCAAATAATAATTCATTTTAATTTTTTTGCCTTTGAGCCTTGAACAAATATCCCCATGGCAAACATCTTGAAATGATGCCATAAATTCCTAAACTTTGTTCTGTAAAATGATGATACTTTAGTCTCTGTAACATATCATTTCTCACATTTCTCTTTGGTAAAAAACAGACATTACTGTAACAGTAGAAATAGAGTCAATTTTATTTTGTTTTCATTTGTCACGTAAGAATAATGTGAAACCGTATCTCTGTGTAAGAGAATAGTGTACCATGAGAAATGTGATAGTACTGACACAGTAAGATTCCAAATATAATTATTTCATTTTCACCTTCATTTTTTTTCCGTCAAGTCAGTACTGCCGTGTAGAGTGGCCAGTTTAGGCGACCTGGATCCTGTTTTATTTATAGATTTAATAAGCTGCGAGTCAGCCCTTGATCTGACCTCGCACAAGTATCTCGTTTTGTATCCACCAGCGTAGACAGGAGAAGAAAGAGGAAAAGGCTGAACATGATAATAAGAAAAACGATAAAGGGAGAGTGAAAAAGATGTCAAGGGAAGTAGTGAACGTGAGATACTGAAGGAAAAGGGGAACTGACAGAATAATAAGACAATGAGGTTTAGTTAGCGTTCATGCTAGTGGTGACACACTGGCTCACGCATTTCAAAGCAGTAACAGAGAGACTTAGCCAACTATAAAAGTAATATGGTATATAAAGTAAATACTGTATAACTGAAATTCCATTTTCATCAAATGTGTCAGTCACAGTAAGGGTTTGTAAGTGGTGAAAAGAGACAGAGAACGCGTTTCGCCTCTCTAGTCTTGAAATAGAGATTCATTGCTCACCTGTAGCGGAGACAGATTGCACTTGTATCCGGGTGTCCTCCATCCTTAAAACAATTATTCTGTTTTACACTGAGGCAGCTACATTAAAAAACAACACTTTTTCAAATATTATCAAGATTTCTCAGCTTCCAACTGGTTGCACATCTCAACTATGCCCTGGTAAAGAGGTATGGAGGCCAATCCCGAGCCATTTTTTAAATTCTGGGACTCAGGATTGAAAAATGGTGAATCCTGGGATTGGCTATGTAAAAAAAAAAAAAAATACTCACCCTCCTCAGGTCCGGGTGTCGGCGTGTCCAGGCAGCAGGTGGCGAGTCTGGGAGGCGGGTGCAGGCATTCTGGCACGGCTTGCTCTGTGCTGTGCATCGTGACCTCTAACACCACGTCATGCTGCGCAGTGCGCATAGCCGGGGGCAGGGGGAGCCGGGCAACGTCTGAGCCATATGCTGAACCGGCTCAGACGCTGCCCAACATTAAAAAAAAAAGCATTGGCCCGAATCCTGGGATTGGAAGCTCCAATCCTGGGATTCAATCCCTGCCAATTTTATGCCAAAATGTTGGGATTCCGCTGATCCCGATCCCGGGATTGGCCACCCTATATAGAGGCAATGGAATGTAGACAAATGTGCTAGAAGAGGGTCTGGGACTGAGGGTCGACAGCACAAAGGTCGACGCCAATTGGTCGACACACCTTAGGTCGACATGGACAAAAGGTCGACATGGACAAAAGGTCGACAGGAACAAGGTCGACATGGAAAAAGGTCGACATGAGTTATTTATGGGTTTTTTTGTGTCGTTTTCTTCGTAGAGTGACCGGGAACCCCAATTAGTGCACCGCGTCCCCTCGCATGGTGCCTTCGCTCCGCTACCGCTTCGCTCGGCACACTTTACCGTTCCAATCGTAGTCCACGTGGATCGTTAAGTATGAAAAGGTTCAAAAAAAGAAAAAAATCGTGAAAAACTCATGTCGACCTTTTTCCATGTCGACCTTGTTCCTGTCGACCTTTTGTCCATGTCGAACTTTTGTCCATGTCGACCTAAGGTGTGTCGACCAATTGGCGTCGACCTAAGGTGTGTCGACCTTTGTGCTGTCGACCTGGAGTCCGGATACCGCTAGAAGAATACAGTATGAATTTTGAAAGACATTGATGTATGTTATAATGAAAGCAAATATTTATCGGTGAGGTATGAAACTCCAGCAAAATGTGATCATTGATTATACAGTCAGTAGATCGGTGCTGTACAGAAGAAAGGAAAGTGGCAACTAGAAAATGAAAAACAAAGGAATCCCAGTGTTGTCTGCTACAGTCTAGCTCCTCCTAATAGCTCTAGACCATGATCAGCAACCTACAGTAGGTTACTTTAATTAGTAATCTGAACCCGAATCTGACTATGACAAAATAAAATACGGTAGTCCCTCATTTAAACATCTCGTGTAAGATTGAGTCACAATTCTCTCTTGATCTTTCTTTAACATGGAAATGCACCTTCTAGCATCTACTTTAGAACACTTAACTAGGGTGACCATAATATCCCTTTAATCTGCGGCACCTATGGTTCTGTGACACAGACACAGACATGGTTCTGTGACACAGGTTCTGTGGCTGGCTAAAACCAGGTGAAATTCAGGCTAGAGTTTAGCCAGCCACAGAACCTGGGTAAATCATAGGTGTCCCAGATTAAAGGGATATTAGGGTCACCCTAATTTAACAATTTTTTAATTATACTTGTTAGCGTGACCATTGCAATTTATATCTTGACAGGTACTATTAAGGGCCCTCATTCTGAGTTGATCGCACGTAGCAACTTTTTGCTGCTCGTGTGATCAACTTGATGCCGCCTATGGGGGAGTTTATTTTAGCATAGCAGGGCTGCGATCGCTTGTGCAGCCCTGCTATGCTAAAAAAGTTTCCTGCAAAACAAGACCAGGGTCAGACTTACTTACCCTGTGCGACGATCCAGCGACGAAGGTCCCGGGATTGACGTCAGACATCCGCCCTCCAAAAGCCTGGAGACTCCTGCGTTCGGATCTCCACGCCCGGAAAATGGTGAGTAGACGCTCCGTAACGACTCCCCGCTGTCAATCTTCTTGCAATCGCGCTAGCGATCACTTTCTTCTTTATTCTGGCCGCTGCCTGGCCGCTGCGCATGTGCATTTCCAACCCGTTCGCACCGCAGCGAAGAACCGCTGCGTGCGAATGGGTCAGAATGACCCCCATAGTACTATTGAATTAACAAAAAACATTTGCATTGTATTAGCTTTTTCCATAATTGTTGTGATTTTCATGGGACAGTTCCATGTGCCGCAAAAGGGGTGGGATTTCATCCAAAAGTGATTGGTTCCAAAATTAATGGGGGCATGGCTTATTTCCCCACGATTTGGCGCATGTTAATGTTGGAAAAAATGCATTGTCATAAAAATATTCTCTCAAACAGCCCACCACCAAAGTGGACCCACACACCTATACAGAACAAAGGCAACCATTTTGTCTGCCTATAAATTCTCTAGAAATTAGCAACATCACTGAGTCATGAGGCATGAGGCACTATCTCTAGTTGCTGTTGAACTGAGTGTCTAAAGGTGGGCTAAGAAATCAAAATGTTGGACCCCACCTTAAGGACTGTACACAGAAACTAGCAATAAATTGAATCTTTTAAAGTCTAGTATCCTTTGACTTCTAGTACATAAGCTATTGTTTGCCAGCACTAGAGCAGACAGGAATTTGCTGACTTATATAAATTTTGCATAAACATTTTTGGAACCCTACAGCTCCCTTTTGTCATAACAGGACTGATATTTGTAAACCCTCACAGACCATGGTGTCTTCCCTAGGCCTTCTGGGAAATCAGGTCAGGTACCATCAATGGGAGCTCGGTTTTAGTTGCTATGCAACCGTCTCTTCAGGTTATGTTTCTATTATATTACATCCACAGGAATACAGGAATAAAGAGAGACCTCCTGTTAACAAGCTTTTCCTGTGGCCTATTAACCCTTTTGGAACACTGGATTGCAGTGTGGGGGTCACTACAGAAGTCAATGGATACTAGGATGGACAGTCCTTATGTATAGGGCAGGTGCATTAGCATTAAAACAGAAACGGGTAACAGACGCACAGATACATTGCTGCAACAGGCAAAAAAATCTAATAATTAACTAGTTAGTACAGCCAGCAATTGTTATTAATGGGTTAATTTTGTTGTAACTCAATATTTATTAACTCTTTTAGAATGACTTGGTTAGTTTAGTATGGTATGTATAAACCCTGTGGGCAGCAAGTGGATAAAATGTATTAATTTCCAAAGTGACATTTTATATAATTACATATGGGGCAGGATCTCCAACGGACAACAGGCTGAATTGTTTTAATTACACTTGGGAATGCTACCAACAGTCTCCTTACAAATGGCCTCTACCATACATTGTATTCATTAAATATTTATTGTATACATTTATTGCTAAATGGTTTGTGATATTTTTTATTTGATGAGGCCAAATTTTTACAAACTTTGCCTAAATAAAGTAAAAATAATCCACAGATCTTAATTTCAGGCACATCAATTGAAGAATCTAGTTTTACGGGATCGTTTTTTAGACATTTAAAGGTATGTCAAATAATTTATAATGCACATCTATTCATCTGCAGTATTTATGGTCCCTTCTATAGAATTTGTTTTTTTCTATACTTTACTTTCCATAGTTTTTTGGACTTTAAAAAAATAAATAAAAATCATTTAAAAAACCCCAAAACAATTGGTTCGAAATCCAAAATGAAAACTTTCACAGACTGAATTATCAGCCTGAAATTTATATAATAATAATAATAATAATAATAATAATAATCAAAATTAAAGTGTGTAAGCAGTGCTTAAAGTGGTCCTAGAGAGGTGGTGGAACTCACCCCCCTCCCCACGGCGCTCATGTAATAAAGGTATTGTGCGCGCAGGAGGCACGCGCCGCAGAAAAGGGGCGTGGTCACACAATAGTAATAATGCCCACAGTAGTAGCACCCCATAATACACATAATGCCCACAGCAGTAGCGCCCCTTCTACAATGCCCACAGTAGTAGTGCTCCTTATGCAATGTCCACTGTACTGGTAGTGCCCACAGTGGTAGTGCCCCTTATATAGAGCCCATAGTAGTGGTGCCCCTTATGCAATGCCCCCAGTAGTAGTGCCCCTTATGTCTCCCGGAGTGATACCCCTTATGAAGTGCCCCCTTTGCAATGCCCTCATTAGTAGTGCCCCCATTAGTAATGCCCCTGTGTAGTATTGCCCCCAGTAGTAATGTTGCCTGTAGTAATGCCCCCTGTTGTTTAGCCACAGTAGGTATGCCCCCAGTGGTAATTCCCCTGCAGTTCTGACCCCAGTAGTTTACCCCCCCTTTAGTTTAGCCTCCCAGTGGTAATGCCCCCAGTAGTTTGCCCCTTGTAGTTTAGCCAACAGTAGTAATGCCCCCAGTAGTAAAGCCCCCCTGTAGTTTAGCCCCTGTAGTTATGCCCCTTGTAGTTTAGCCCCCAGTAGTAATGCCTCCAAGTAGTAATGCCCCCAAGTATTATTGCCCCTGTAGTTACGCCCCCAGTAGTAACGCCCCTGAATTTATGCCCCCAGTAGTAATGCCCTCCTGTAGTTTGCCCCCTTGTAGTTTGCCCCCAGTAGCTTGCCCCCTTGTAGTTTGCCCCTTGTAGCTTGCCCCCTTGTAGCTTGCCCCCAGTAATAATGCCCCCCAGTAGTTTGCCCCCAGTAGATGCCCCACAGTAGTTTGCCCCCAGTAGATGCCCCCCAGTAGTAATGTCTTCCAGTAGTTTGCCCCCCAGTAGATGCCCGCCAGTAGTAATGTCCCCCAGTAGTTTGCCCCCAGTAGATGTCCCCCAGTAGTAATGTTCCCCAGTAGATGCCTCTCAGTAGTTTGCCCCCAGTAGGTGCCCCTCTGTAGTAATGCCCCCCAGTAGTTTGTCCCCAGTAGGTGCCCCTCTGTAGTAATGCCCCCCAGTAGTTTGCCCCCAGTAGATGCCTCCCAGTAGTTTGCCCCCAGTAGGTGCCCCTCTGTAGTAATGCCCCCAGTAGGTGCCCCTCTGTAGTAATGCCCCCCAGTAGATGCCTCCCAGTAGTTTGCCCCCAGTAGATGCCCCTCAGTAGTAATGCCCCCCAGTAGTTTGCCCCCAGTAGGTGCCCCTCTGTAGTAATGCCCCCCAGTTGTTTGCCCCCAGTAGATGCCTCCCAGTAGTTTTCCCCCAGTAGGTGCCCCTCTGTAGTAATGCCCCCCAGTAGGTGCCCCTGTGTAGTAATGCCCCCCAGTAGTTTGCCCCCAGTAGATGCCTCCCAGTAGTTTTCCCCCAGTAGATGCCCCTCCGTAGTAATGCCCCCAGTAGTTTGCCCCCAGTAGGTGCCCCTCTGTAGTAATGCCCCCCAGTAGTTTGCCCCCAGTAGGTGCCCCTCTGTAGTAATGCCCCCCCAGTTGTTTGCCCCCAGTAGATGCCTCCCAGTAGTTTGCCCCCAGTAGGTGCCCCTCTGTAGTAATGCCCCCCAGTTGTTTGCCCCCAGTAGATGCCTCCCAGTAGTTTTCCCCCAGTAGGTGCCCCTCTGTAGTAATGCCCCCCAGTAGGTGCCCCTGTGTAGTAATGCCCCCCAGTAGTTTGCCCCCAGTAGATGCCTCCCAGTAGTTTTCCCCCAGTAGGTGCCCCTCTGTAGTAATGCCCCCCCAGTAGGTGCCCCTGTGTAGTAATGGCCCCCAGTAGTTTGCCCCCAGTAGATGCCTCCCAGTAGTTTGCCCCCAGTAGATGCCCCTCCGTAGTAATGCCCCCAGTAGTTTGCCCCCAGTAGGTGCCCCTCTGTAGTAATGCCCCCCAGTAGTTTGCCCCCAGTAGGTGCCCCTCTGTAGTAATGCCCCCCCAGTTGTTTGCCCCCAGTAGATGCCTCCCAGTAGTTTGCCCCCAGTAGGTGCCCCTCTGTAGTAATGCCCCCCAGTTGCTTGCCCCCAGTAGATGCCTCCCAGTAGTTTTCCCCCAGTAGGTGCCCCTCTGTAGTAATGCCCCCCAGTAGGTGCCCCTGTGTAGTAATGCCCCCCAGTAGTTTGCCCCCAGTAGATGCCTCCCAGTAGTTTGCCCCCAGTAGATGCCCCTCCGTAGTAATGCCCCCAGTAGTTTGCCCCCAGTAGGTGCCCCTCTGTAGTAATGCCCCCCAGTAGTTTGCCCCCAGTAGGTGCCCCTCTATAGTAATGCCCCCCAGTTGTTTGCCCCCAGTAGATGCCTCCCAGTAGTTTGCCCCCAGTAGGTGCCCCTCTGTAGTAATGCCCCCCAGTAGGTGCCCCTGTGTAGTAATGCCCCCCAGTAGTTTGCCCCTAGTAGATGCCTCCCAGTAGTTTGCCCCCAGTAGATGCCCCTCAGTAGTAATGCCCCCCAGTAGTTTGCCCCCAGTAGGTGCCCCTCTGTAGTAATGCCCCCCAGTAGTTTGCCCCCAGTAGGTGCCCCTCTGTAGTAACACCCCCCAGTAGGTGCCCCTCTGTAGTAATGCCCCCCAGTAGTTTGCCCCCAGTAGGTGCCCCTCTGTAGTAATGGCCCCCAGTAGTTTGCCCCCAGTAGATGCCGCTATACAACAGAAAAAACCCCAAACAAAATACACCATACTCACCAAGCCCCGCTCCGTGTCCGGCCGCTGCAGTCCTCTGGGCGCCCGCTCCTCAGCACTATGGGAGAGACGTCATGACGTCTCTCCCATAGCGCACAGTGACTGCGCCGGAAGCCGGAGCTCAGTACTGAGATCCTGCCTCCAGCTGCCGCCGGGCACCCGTTAGTAACACAATCTCAGCGGGCGCCCGGCATCTCCCTGCAGGGCCGGCCACACATCGGGTTAGGTGAGCCGGAGGAGGTGGAACTGCGTTCCGTCTCCAAGTGGAACTGACGGAACGCAGTTCCGCCCCGTTCCGGCTCACTTTAACCCCTGTGTGTAAGAATAACTGTTCATAATATTTTATAAGTCACAATTTAGTCACAAATTCCAGAAAAGAATAAAGCAAAGAATAAGAAAACAATTTGATGACGTGTATCAGTATAAAAAGTAAAATGTTAACAAGCAGGTAATGGCCTGATTCATGTTTGTATGGAACTGCGCTGTGCAATCCGCCTAATTACAGTTTGAATGCAGCAAGAGGCGTCTGTAGGAGACAGACGACTCCTGTTGGCAATTGCAAGATCCAAGTGATGCATCTGAGGATGCAGTCTCAGATCACCATCGCGGCCATTGGTCTCGATTCACAATGGTTACAGGCACCAGGCCAGCCTGTGCAAGCTGAAGTTTACTCAGGCTGGCCGTAGGATCTGGACCCCGGCATCCAGGAAGTCTTCGTCCGAAGACAGACCCAGAACCCATCACAGGGGGCATTTTGAAGAATGGTGCCTCCCCACTCCTCAAATGCCGCAGCATGTCAACTTGCTGCGGCTGACAGGGGTCTGCGAGCGACATCACAAGATACAAGTATATGACAGGCTGTGTATTACATAACAGGACATTAATCACAGAATAAGTGCATAGACATGCCCTCTTTCATTCTTCGGCAGGCGGGTACCATGTTACGAAGCTTCTGTAACAGAGCAGTCACAAATTCAAAGTTGCGTGTAAGTCAACTGCAATTACGCTCCCAGTCCGTGCATGGCACTAAAGGCGAGATTCAGCCGTATGCAGAGTTCTACGCATTATTGCGACCACACCGCCCCTTCTCGTGCTTGTTCTAATAGCCGCCATTATGATAGTGTAGTTTGCGTTTGCACCAGCTCTGTACCTGGTGCAAGAGGTCTGCCCGATCTATGTGAACCCACAACTCAGCCTGGTCCGTAATTCTGACTACATAGCATGCTCATTAAGATTAGCGTTCATGTTGCTCAGTTACGCAGGGGGAATTATGATTAAGATGATTACAACTTGATATCACCCAGAGATATGTGTGCGCAGACACAGGCATGCGCAGTACTAAAAATGCTAGATCTCCCCGCGTAATGGACTTGTGTGCAACACTACATCAGGCCCAGATAGGCTGACAGCCTGGCAAACCTGCTTATCAGAAATAGCACGAATTGCTGTGTCTGTAGCACACATCCACAACAGCAATAGGCAGATCGTGGCTCTCATCTCTAGCACTTGTGGAACGCAACATTCTAGGGTGTAACTACAGATTGCAGCTGGAGAGTCACCGATTGCCTCCTGTGCTTGGAGATACAACGGCTTCACAATAATGTACCATATACTACTCTAACAATGTTACTGTATACTGTACATCAATGAAGGAGAAAAATAAACCCTTCCGGCTAATCCCTTGGATTCAAATGATAAAATAGCTGAAATAATAGGTAGTTATATTTTATTTATAAACACTGGTGCATTCTGGAGCCCTGTAGAGTGGGGAGGAAAACAAACATATACTGACAACAATAAAGGAATGTTATTTCAATGTGACAGTTTCTTTATTTTTGTTTTGTGTTCATCAGCGCTCTCCTAGAAAGATCTATGCAGAGCGCCAACTGTTTAACAGCTTCTACCTCCTTTTTACACTATTATTACATGCTTTAATAAAGGATGAAAGTAATTGCAGTTTGAGCTACTATATGAATAGACATCCGATAGCCTTTGTGAATGCCCAAGATACAGTAGATATTCTTGAGTTGTACGTTGTTTGAAGTGTCTTCATCACACTAACAGTTTTCCTTTTTTTCCCCCCAGAAGTTGTATTTACAAGAAATGATTGCTACATGTTGGTGATCATATTTAAGGCACTGCCATGAGAACCAACAATGAACCTAATTGGAAATTCTATAGATACCATTAGCTTACCTTACCTTCTTTGAAAGGTATATAGGCAACTTTTAAGTAATGCCGCTGAAAGGGGAGATGCAGGGATGCGTCTATGCCCTCTTCTTGTGTACATACCAGTGGTATGCATAACTGTGAAGCACTGTGAACACAAGGGGGTCATGGTTGTGGAATGCCGGGGGAATAGCGCTTACACCTCCCCAGTACTCCTGAACAATTATGAAGGTGCACCTGAGTAATCTATATGCACTCTCCACCTCTTGACACCGCTGCTTTTAAGTGGGAGCAAAGTGACCATCAGTGATCTAATATGTTTAGCACTGAGCAGACTGGAGATTTGTACACTTTGTATGTAGCTATCTATCACACTAACATTGCACTGGATGCTAGTATCTTGCTGGACAGTCTTGGGCAGTTATACTGTATGTATTCCTTTATTTGGGGGTTAAGTCCCACTATCCCAATCAATATAGTTTTGTCTATGAGTGGGTACAGAATGGGGTAAGGGATAGCCTAAGGCTTTAAAAGCACTAGATATGGAGGGCGTGGCCTGTAGTAGCTAGAGGAAGGGAACGTTCCCACTGCCATCCTTATAATATCCTGTTATATATACTATTTTATCCCATCACATTGCTGGATTTACGGGGGAAACTGTTCCTGACTACTGGAGCCCCTTTTGGCCACTTTTAAGTGGCAATTCCCAGCTTGTTTCACGAAGCTCTCTGCGGCTGGTCCTCCACTCCTGGCGTCTCTACCTCCGGCTCTTGGGGCTGGTCAGCAATTATATACTTTCCCTGCAGTTCTCACCCTGCTAGCGGTTGTGTTTGGTGAAAGACCTTGGCTGCCTGCTCTCCTTCGGCCAACCGACTGTTGGTGCTGTGTTTGGGGCGTGGTGCTTGCAGATTGGCGCCATCTTGTCTAATCATTGTGAGTCCTGTTCGGCCGCTCCGATGATCCATGCTCCTTTGGCGATACCCTGCTACTGGCTAAGGGCGCTCCTTCTGTACTTTACTCACCTGCTTTCCCCGATGACTGTGCCCATTGCGGTTGCTGGTGGGATTTGGTGGTGTGCCGGCCACCGCCATTTGGACACCGCCTTCCTTGCCTGACCCTGTCTAAAGATGGCTGTCCCTATGCACTAGCTTCTTCTAGCTGTACGAGCCTCTACCGAATGGCTCCTTGCTAAATTTGATGCTGTGGCAGCTGATATCTCTGGGTCCCTGGGGAATCCTTTGGGTCTCTACTACCAGAGCCACTCCTGGACTCATTCAGTGTATAAGATGTACTTTCGCCTGTGTCTGTATTCCTGTCTGCTGATGGATCCCTGGACTCCGACAATAACCTCCTGAAAGTGGATTCTATTTTTCCAGGGACTGTATTGCAGTTTTTTGTCCGCTTACCCATATATTTTAAGTGTTGTTTTATGTGTTTGTGGCTGGCCGGGAGGTTTCGACATCTGGCTTTCAAGTACTTTATCTCCTGTTGTGTCTGGCCCTGGGTGACTGGGGATGTGACTATCATCGCAATCCTACATGTGCTGGAGGACTGGCTGGACTGATACTCAATGTGTATTATATAATACCTAATGTATGGTGATTTTGTGATGGTGATGTTTCATACTGTATATTGTGGAATTAATATATCCTTATAATCGGGAGAGCCGGGTATCTTCTGGCAGTTTTTTGTTCTCGCAACTTATTCTTTTATTTTTGGCCAGGGTGGGGAGGTGGCTTAGCTAGTTCGGGCTTACTTAGTAAAGATAGTGTAGTAGGGGGAGGGGGGTTGGGTAGGCTATAGTATAGTTAGTGGGGGGTTGTTAGAGATCCAAGTATACCTAAGTTGGTGGTAGGTCATACAGGGTGGGGGGTATGGGGTGGTTTGCTTTAGGTTATTTATTTTATCTTGGGGGGTTTTTTTTAGGTTGGTGTTGATTTTGGGCAGATACAGGGATTGACGACTGATCCTAGGTCAGCTTTTGATAATCTTATATTTGATGCTTCTTTCTTTTTGAATGTGCAATCCATATATCCGGGTTTGGTAAGGGTGGAGTAAAGTGTATTCCCTTTTCTCTTGAAGCAATTTATACTTTATGTACTCATTTCATATCCTTATACAGTGAACCCGAATGGTGCCTCCGGGTGATTTAATACCAGTCATTGTGTGTTGCATATAGTGTGATTATCCTTTTATATGTTCTATGGCATTTGCTTATGGGTGCCACCCTGCCGCATGGACCCTATCTATTTACTGTATATGGGCAATTTAGATATCAATGAAATGTATAGTATGACTATTCTTTTGTATGTTCTATGAAACTTGTGTATGGGTGACGATTCTATTTGTTTATCTCCTATATAATAGCCCAGATCTGTGACTTTGTGCCTCATTTGCTAATGCTGGGCGGAGTCACAACACTGGGCGGAGTTAGTCAAATGAGTCACAGATCTGGGCAAATCTATAGGAGACTAGGAGCAGAAGCAGATGGTATGGGCATGGCACAGGCAGGGGTGCATACCTCCCAGCTTTCTTCAGGCAGAAGGAGGGACACACGCGCAAAAGGGGGGCGTGGTCAACAAAAGGGGGCGCGGTTTCATGGGAGGACCCACGATCGCGAGCCATGCCCCCGTTTTCGTCAGTGAGGGGGCATGCCCAGCGCTCTTTGAGCTGCTGGCATGCCCCCACGGGTGGATTATGAGTCCGGGGGGCCCAGGGCACTTGAGACAGGGGTCCCTATCTCATTGCTGTGCCTGCTGTGGGTTTGGGGGCGTGGCCTAATCGCGGGTTGCGTGGCCACGCCCCCTTCTGCAAATTCCAGGAATTGTGTTTTTTTTTTTTAAATGGGATTTTGGCCCCTCAGCTAGGGATAAATCCAGAGGGGGTGGTCGCTCCCCCCTACACACCTGCACAGGCAGAAGAAAGCAACACCACAGACCTGCCAACACGCAGCAGCGTGTGCTGACTGTAGCACAATGCTGTTGCTGGCAGGACGGGGGAGCTTCAGAGCTGGGACAGAGCTACTCCAGCCGGGGGCCCCCTAAAACTGTTGGGCCCGGGGTACGTACCCCCTGGGCCCCCCCTTAATCCGGCTCTGCTGGCCGGACCCCCCCCCCCCCAATCCGTACCCCCTGATGCCCCCTCTCCATCCACTATGCGTACAGCGTCTATTCACCGCTGCTCTGCTAAGCAGAACAGCGAGTACAGGAGCTTCCCAACTGCCCACCCCCCCACCGCGGGACACTGTGGCCCGCAAGTGGGACAGCGGGACAGACCCAAAAAAAGGGACTGTCCCGCGAAAATCGGGACAGTTGGGAGGTATGGGGGTATGTGAGGGGGTATGCCGTACAGACAGATGGTCACCGGCTCACTGTGTGCTTGACCCCCCACATCGGCAAACACAGCAGGGTCTCTCTGGCGCAGAGGAGCGTCACTTTCTGGCACACTCCACGCTTCTTAGCTGCAGTTTTGTGGGGCACCTGCCGCTGTGCAGGTTCCTTACTGCCTCTGTTATCTTCAGCCCCGGCAACCCCACCGCTAGCTGCAGCGCTGCCACCCGCAGTGAGGTGCGCCCAGCTCCTTCACACACTTTAGCCAGCGGGCAGCGCTGCAGAAGTCCACGCTGCTTGCAGGCTCCGACCCCCTCCTCCCTCCAGCCGCAGCATCTCCTGGGGGCTAACCAGTCACTCCCAGTCTCCCCTTACCACAGTGCCCGGCAGCCACGCGAGGTCCGCGGTGTGTGACTGAGGAGTGGGGGGGAGGGATGCGGACGGGCAGAGGAAGCAGGACTCCAGCCTAAGAGAGTCAGCCATGCCAAGTCTCCACCAGCAGCAGACCCCAACAGGTTGGAGTGGAACAGCAGCAGCCAGCAGCAGTGACTCCGGTAAGACACATCTGTCTGTCACCACTGTTTTGTCCCTAATACCAATCTCTCCCGTGCCCCGTCACCCCTGTCCTGGCCCCATCGCCCCTGTCCTGGCTCTGTTACTGCATACCCTCCAACTACCTTTTTGGCAGGTGCAGTACCCGCAGCGCCTCCAGACCCCTCCCCAATGCACCACACCTCCGCACCTTTCCCTCCACCACATGCGGCACTCCACCCCTCCCCCACACGCTGTGCCTCCAGACCCCCTACACCACCTGCGGCTCCCACCCCCCCACCACCTACAGACCCCCTCCACCATCCACCCCCCATATATGTCTCCCCCCACACCTGCCCCCCCTCCACCCGCAGCATCTGCAGACCCCTCCTCCATCCATGGTCCCCCCCTCCCCCACCCACGGCACCCCGCACCTGCCCCTCCACCACCTGCAGCGCCTCCGGACCCCCTTCCCCATCCGCCGCACCACCCGCACATGCCCCTCCACCACCCGCGGCACCTCCGGACCCCCAACCCCACCCCCGCCCCTTCCCATCCCACAGCACCTCCGGAACCCTTCACCCATCCCCAACATCCCTGCACCTGCCCCTCCCCCACCCGTGGCACCTCTGCCCCTCCCCCACCTGCAGTGCCTCCGGACCCCTCCCCCATTTGCAGCCCCCACCCCTCTGCCCCTCCCCTACCCGCAGCACCTCCCAACCTTTCCCCATCCGCCCCCCCTCCACCCGCAGCATCTACAGACACCCTCCCCCATCCGCAGTCCCCCCGCACCCGCTACATTCTGTACATCGTGCCCTGCAGGTGCTGTTCACGCCGTCGCGAGGGGCTGCGCCTCCTTCACCATCGCACGCCCTTTCATTGTGCAATATTTAACCACTAACAAAGGAATGCAGGTAATACTCCATATAATAAAATGTTGAACCCCAGATAGGCATGCAAGGGTTAAGGGGGCGTAGCCCCTTGCGACGGTGTGAAGAGCGCCCGTAGGGCGCAATGAAGCACCCAGTTGTACATATGTACCTTATCTGTCCCGACATATTTGCTACTGTATGGGTTTTTTTGTGGGTTTATATGTTTACCTTAAAAACTTATAATAAAAAATTATTGAAGAAAAAAAAAAAAGCACTAGATATGCCCCCATATCTATGTAGGTATGTAGAGTTAGTATTTTATGTTCAGTGTCAATAACCTGTAAGGCAAAATGTAAAGCTAATAACAGCTAACAGGAAGTCCATAGGGAACAGGATGCATTTATCATCCACAAGGTGAACTAATTAATTTACCGTTTCCAGCAGAAGAAAAAAACAGTATGGATACCCACAGTAATACCCCAGCAAAGTCTTGTGACTCTTCTCCAACTCACTACATTGTTTGTCCAGGGGTGAGTAACACAGTTGGGTTCCCTGTCTGTTATACTAGAACCACTGTTATCACAGTGTTGCTCGAAATTGAACCTAAGGAATATTTATTTTCTTTTCCTTCTTTGCTCCATGATATCCAGGAAGTTCTAGGTGGGAGTGTCATTGAAGCCCCATCCTTCATAACTGGATGCTAAGATTTATGGCATAATGGGTGGGATGCAGACTTGTTATCTACTCTCCTGGGAGACTGGGAGAACACCCAATTCCGGAATATGAACTAAGACCCCAACACTAGGAGGCAATGGTGCTGATGGGTGTTTTGTCTCATTGCATGTGTGACACAAATTCCCTTATATTTTAATATTAAAAATACTGTTACAAGAGATACCTGCGGACCTCCCGCAGTGACACAGAAACAGATTAGCGACACCTTTCTGGCTTTCTTTGAGAAACTATACACCGCACCACCTGATCACCCTACAGCCGGTACGGACTTTTTGACACAGGCGGACCTCCCTACTCTTTCTGAGGATGATAAAGAACTGCTCACCACTCCAGTTACTGAAGCAGAATTAGAATCGACCATTAAATCCCTAGCAAATGGGAAATCCCCAGGCCCTGACGGCATGTCAGCGGCCTACTATAAATTACTTCTCCCACATATAAGTGATCATCTCAGACAATTATACAATGCACTTTTGACAGGCCACCCTGCCCCTCCAGACTTTAATACGGCTCGAGTCATAGTCCTCCCCAAACCTAACAAGGACCATACTTTGGTCTCATCCTACCGGCCAATCTCCTTGTTAAACCAAGATTTTAAAATATTCACGAAAATTCTTGCCACCCACCTCCAAGAGATCCTAACCAAACTACTCCATCCTACACAGACAGGATTCCTGCGCAATAGGCATTCAGTACATAACATCCGCTCCTTGTTAGCGGCCATGTTTAAAACACATGACTCATTGGAGAAGGAGAATATGGTCTTGAGTTGCGACGCAGACAAAGCTTTTGACCGAGTATCCTGGGCACACATAGACAGAATACTTAGACTCCAAAACTTTGGCCTTGCTTTTATTAAGGTATTTCACACCATCTATCATACTCCCCAAGCCTACTTGACGGTAAATGGTCACAACACGAGATTGTTCTCTCTCTCTATCGGGGTACCAGACAGGGCTGCCCCTTATCCCCCCTTTTATTTAATTTGGCCTTAGACCCTCTCCTTCGTCATTTCTTTAAAGAACACAGATGGCACGGCATAAAATTGGCTGATAAAGAACTAAAATTCTCAGCATTTGCAGACGACATCTTACTTTATTTCAGTAACCCTCGAAAAGCCATACCGTACTTGCTAGATATTTTAGAGTCATTTGCATTGGTCTCTGGTTTTAAAATTAATTATTCCAAAACAGAAGCCTTGGCTTTCTTTCCCTCAATTAAAGTGGGTTGGGGCGACACATTCCCGTTTCATTGGGCCACAAACAATTGTATTACTTACTTAGGAATTTCAATCCCTGATCACCACTCCAAACTGTATCTTCTTAATCTCCCCCCACTATTTGCTAAGACATATGCAGACTTTGCCAGATGGGCTCACCTCCCTCTCACATACACTGGCAGGAGTTACTTGTATAAAATGATCAGCTTCCCACGCTTCCTTTATGTATTACAGATGCTTCCGCTGATCCCGCCCAAACATATGCTAGCTCAAATGGACAAGGCACTGTCTAAATTTATTTGGGCGGGTAAACACCCTAGATTCTCATTATTTAAACTATGCCAACCGCGTGCCCTTGGGGGCTTAAACTTACCATGCCTTCACTCATATGCCTTGGCAGCCAACTACAGGATCGCTTTAGACTGGATTGGGGATCAGGGCACTTATGCTAACACACACTTGGAACAGTCTTTTACGCCCTCTTGGTCGTTGGTGTCCCTATTACACACCGCCCCCACTTCTATGCCACACTGCGTGAGGGACAATATACTCGTTTCCTCCACCTGTGTTGCCTGGCGGCAGGTTCGCTCACAGCTACAATTATCACGATACATATCACTGTTTTTACCTCTCTGGGGCAACCCAGATTTCAAACCTCACACTACCTCTCCCATATTTCAGACTTGGTATGATGGAGGCCTAAAATACATCCATCATTTCCTACACGCTGAAACTTTGACCTTACTTACACATTCTCAAATTATGGCACGGTTCCCATCACTACAAATTCCGTTCTTTCCCTTTCTCCAAGCATGTAGCTATGTACAGAAGGTCATGTCTTTATTATTTATACAAGACACCTCCCGTGCCCTGGACAAAACATTACGACTCACCCCAAATAGTAATTTTTCCACGGCACTCATATACACACACTCCCGCACCTTACTAAACGTGGAATCTGGCTCAGTGGGCCTCTTGAAATGGAAACTGGAATTCCCAGACCTCACTATGCAACTAATCTTGGAGGCCAATGCCTATTTAGATAAAACATTAGGCTCAGTTTCATACTCAGAAATGCACCAAAAAATTCTACATAGAGCATATGTCACCCCAAAGCTGCGACACCTTATCGGAGCTGCCTCCTCCTCTCACTGTTTCAAGTGCAATGCTCCAGAAACAGATCTTGTACACTGTCTATGGTCCTGTCCCAAGGTACAAATACTTTGGCAGGCACTCCAATCATACATCATGACAGATTTACAGTTACAATTTACTATTACTAAGACGTGGGCATTCTGGGGCATATATCCGAAATCATCTACCATCGGACTGTCCAAGGGGCAACGTATTTTATTAATTAAACTGGCGGCTGCCACTAAAAAGACGATACTCTCCCAATGGATCTCTACGGACCCTATCCCTATCTCACTATTACACCCTAGGATCTCTCATCTATTCCACCTGGATTGGACCAATACTACCTTACAAAAGGACAAACTGACTGAAAAATACTTTAACATTTGGTTACCCTATGTCCAGACTCTCCCCCCGATTACAAAAGAGGCTCTGCGGAAATGCTTTAAAGATACTAAATGGTACTTGCTAGAAACTCTCGACTCTGTTTCCCCCTTTTGATCTCAAGACTCAGGGTTATTTCCATATGCCAGTTCTCTCACTTGCTGTCCTGATATCTGTATATTTCCTCTAATGTTCAATTCTACTAATGTCTTGGGCTTGAATGGAGTTTGATTACTGTTATTATATGTCTAAACCACGGTAATTATGTAATGCACGGAGAACTCACTGTGTTTTACTGTTAACCCACTGGTCAATAAAAAACTTTTGGGAAAAAAAATACTGTTACAACATTTCAAGCGCAGTCATGTTCCGATTACTGTGGCTCGGATGCATTTGAACTTAGATATTGTTTTTTCCATTTTCATATATCACTAGGTCTAATCAGGGCTCATTTCTGGATGATTGCCTCCTCTTATCTGTACAGCAAGTTTAATTCTTTTAATCAATTCCCACATGCTTAGCATTCCCCATATTCCAATCTCAACCGAACCATCCTCAGTTGTACTGTAGCTGACGGCTTTTTTAATGGTAATCGCACTTGGACAGCGTGCCTAAAAATCTTCTTTATGCAAAGGAAATAGAATATTTCATTGCAAGAGATGGACATTTGGAGATTGGTAAATAAAATGGCTAAAGCCAATTATCGGTATGCTCAAAGCAGCACATAATATTTATATAATATACACTATTGCTTTAAATTTAATATACACAATCCATTCCTCCCTCCATGACCCATTCCAGAAGGGACAAAATGCTCTGTACCGGGATTTCCCTCCTAATTTATGATTGCAATAACCTGCGTTGAAATACCTTTCTTATTCATTAGATAGTTCAACACAGGAGGTAGAGAGCATGTTGTCTCTCCTGGAATGGGTCATGGTGGGAGGTATGCACAATCTAATATACACCCCTGGCCCCCCATCTTATGTGCCCCAGGCCCCCCATGGCTTAATCCAGCCCTGCCGCAAGTGCTACTGAATTGACGAGCTGCTGCTTTATGGTCTGGAACAGCGGCTGTGCCACATTCACTGCATCCTGCCTCAATGCACCAATGGGTCACTGCCGGCTGCATCTGAAGATAAGTTTAGTGCTGCAGGGCCACACATTTAATAGATGCTGCTGGTGGATTGGTCCCGTCCGTAGAGGCTGCACTGTGGTGCCCCCCTGACAGCTGGCACCTGGAGGCAAATGCTTTCATTGTCTCTAGGCGTTACGTCACTGCTACCATGGCTGAAAAATGTCTTAAAAGTGCATTATAAAATATTGCCCAATAAACAATGGAGGCTCCAGCTGTCAGAGCGCTTGAGTGACATTTTCAACACTGTTCTGTGAAGTATTAGACTCATTCTGCATTGGCCTTTGCACTGACTGGTGGATTGCCATTTTATACTGCATTTGTAAATTCACATTTCAGGAAAGTCATAATCCATGAATAGAACAATGATGGACAATTGTTTCTTCTTTATGGTGTAATAGAAGTGGGAACATTTATGTCCAAATGCGTGGAATGCCACGACCAATGCCACGGAGTTTTAAAAATTCATCTCCTCTGGGTTTTTATTAGAGCCGCATAAATCCTGAATCTTCAGTGCACTTTGAAATAAGGTGGCTGCGGCTGATTATTAATGTACTGATAAAAAGGCTCCGGTTGTGTTTCCTCTACCTGTAATTATGCTGGCTCATGACTGAAATTATCCCACACTCTCTCTCTCTTTCTCTCTCGGCTGACATTCTTCTCAAGCTTCTCTCATTTTTTTTATCTCTTCCTCCTCTCCATTCTCCGTCTCTTGCTCCCTCTTTACGTTTTCCTTTTTTTTCTGCTATAATTTTGCTCTTTTCTTTGTTCCTTATCTTCTCCCCACACGTGTCTCTTATTTTATATCCTGTTCTGCCAATGGCGGAATAAAAAAATGTTCTCTTTCTCCCAGCTTCTGTGTGTAACCTATTGTCGCCTCTACGGTATCACTGGTATGGATTTTCTCTGGTACCGAGATAAAGCGCTGTCATTTCTCACACAAAGTGAAGAAAAAAAGGGAGGGAAAACAATATCAAAGGAAAACCTTGGCAGGATGTGGAAATTAGCTGAGCATGAAACACGAAATTGGAAAATACAGCACATTTACCTAAATATATTGTATGTTGTGTAGCCGTGGGCAATGTCAGACTGAAACATATAGGCCTGCCATAGGGGGCACATTGCTGTGCTAAATTCACGTATACGCGCCTTGCACTCTCAAGCAGGGGAATAATTAGAATATTTTGGTGCCCCATAGTTACATTTTAAAAGGCTTCTGAAGGGCTCTTCCCGTCACTTACCACGACCATTTTACTCAGAAAGAAGGTCAAACAGTAGGGAGCTCTTTAAGCTCCTCACTGACCACTGACATTGCAGAGGATAGCAAGACTAAATTAGCACTGGTAGTAGCTGCACGGGGCCCTTTAGCTTTATTAAGATGTTTCTGGAACCAAACTTTCCTAGAAAAACCGTGCAGCAGCCAAGCTGCCAGCATTTTTGTTGGTATAGTGCGATGGATCGATACCATAGGTGTGCAGTGGGGAGCCTTAGATAAAGTATTACCTCAGGAGTTACCTTGTATACAGACAGAACGAGACTTGAGATGTATATCTCCTTTATATAGTACTGAAATAGCAGGATCAATACAACAGGTTTCAGTATCATCAGCTTATGTCCTTTCTCCCTCAGAGACTCTTCTAGAAAAACACATGTGAGGTAAAACAAACAAGTACATAACATATGCAACAGACAAACACTACATCTCTGTAACTATACAGCGCCATCTGCTGCCCCTGTACGGTAACTACATGCATATAAACGAAACCATAGTCTGTTGTCCATATTTCAACACCCCTTCTCAACAGACTGGGTTTCTTCAGTTAGACCCATCTTTGACGTAAGTCTCCAATGTCTCTCTCTGGTAAGAGGCTTAGTCATGATATCAGCTGTCATATCTTCTGTTGGGCAATAGTTCAACTCTATAAGACCTTGTTCCTGTAGATCCCTCAGGAAGTGATGCTTGACATCAATGTGCTTGGTTCTTGGGTTCACTCTTTCTGTTTGCGCTAATGCAATGCATCCTTGATTATCCTCATATATCTTGATAGGTTCTTCTTGAGGCATTCCTAGGTCTGATAGTAGTTGTATTAACCATACCACTTCTTGACTGGCGTGAGCTGCTGCAATATATTCAGCTTCTGTAGAAGATAGTGCTACGGTAGACTGCTTCTTGCTTGTCCAGCTGATTAATCCTTCTCCAATAGAGAATAGATATCCACTTGTGGATTTTCTGTCACTTGTGTCTCCAGCCCAATCTGCGTCAACGTATCCTGTTAACTTGTGACTTGTGTTTGCTGAGAGCTTAAGCTTCTTGTTAATCGTTCCCTTTAAGTAACGAATTACCCTCTTAACTGCATTCCAATCCATCTTTGTTGGTTTAGAGACTTTTCTGCTTAAAATCCCAACTGCTGTGGAGATATCTGGTCTGGTGACGGTTGCAATGTATAGCAATTTTCCTATGGCTTTTCTGTATAGATGGTTGTCCTCTAACAGGTTGCTCTGATCATTTGGTTCCTTTTCATAGCTTGTCTCCATAGGAGTGCTTGCTGTCTTTGCATCTTGCATACCAAATTCCTCAATGGTTTCCTGAATTTTGTATTTCTGACTTAGTGTGAATGTTCCATCACCTTCTCTTGAGATTTGCATTCCCAAGTAATGCGTTATGTGGCCGAGGTCTTTTGTTTCAAACTGACGGTTTAGTTCTTGTAACAATTCAACTTCGTCCCCTTCTTGTTCGAAACAAACTAGCAAATCGTCCACGTAAATTAATACATAGAACCATCTTTCCTCTATCAACTTTGTATAGAGACATGGGTCTGCTTTGCTTCTGATGAATCCCTTTTCTGTCAGAACTCCATTTATCTTTGTATTCCATGCTCTTGCTGCTTGTTTAAGACCGTATATACTCTTGTTCAGTTTACATACGTGATCTGGGTTCTGAGAATTCACGAAGCCTGGTGGTTGTTCCATGTATATATCTTCCTTTAGTTCGCCATGTAGGAAAGCCGTCTTTACATCGAAATGTTTCACTTGCATACCCTTTATGGCTGCTGTTAGGAGTAAGGTTCTAATGGTAGTGTGCTTCACAACTGGAGCAAACGTTTCATCATAATCTTCTCCAAATTTCTGTGAATATCCTTTAGCAACAAGTCTTGCCTTGTATCTTTCTATTTTTCCTTCAGAATCATACTTGACCTTAAACGTCCATTTACATCCTATGGCCTTTTTGTCTAATGGTAGTCTGGTCAATGTCCATGTCTGATTGTCTTCCATTGATTCCATTTCTTCTTTTGCGGCTCCTAGCCATTTCTGTGCTTCTCTTTCAGAAAAATTTGCAATTTCTTCCCATGATGCCGGTTCTTGTATGTTAATGGCTTTTGCTTTGTAAGATAAACGTGTAGGTGCTTTTCCCTTATTTTCTCTTGAAGAGCGTCTCACACCCTCGGATGCACTCTCATGAGTGTCGCTGGTATTTGTCTTGTGTTGTACTTCAACTTCTTGAATGATCTCTACTTCATCTGTTTCTTTGAATTTGGTGCCTTCTTCTTCTTCAGTAGAGTCTACTGGAGTTATGACATCATCTCGTGTTTCTTCTATGAATGTCACACTGTTGCTTATAACTACTTTTCCAGTTCTTGGATTTAAGATTCTGTAGCCTTTTGAATGTTCACTATAGCCGACTAGAACTCCCTCTTCTGCTCGGTTCTGCAACTTGCTTCGTTTTTCAGCAGGAATGTAAACGAAGGCTCTGCATCCAAAAACTCTAATGTGCTTTAAGCTGGGTTTCTTACCGTGCCACAGCTCATATGGTGTCTTCCTTACTGCTTTGGAAAGTAGTCTGTTTTGAAGATAGGTGGCTGTTGCTGCTGCTTCACCCCAATATTTATCAGGTAGTCCTGAATCTGTAAGCATGCACCTTATCATTTCTGTTAGTGATCTGTTTTTCCTCTCAGATACGCCATTTTGCTCTGGTGTATATGGTACTGTCTTCTGATGCTCAATACCGAGTCCTCTTAAGTACCGTTCTATTTTCTGTCCTGTGAACTCACCTCCATTGTCGCTGCGAAGAGTTAGCATATTCCTCTTGAATCTGTTTCTGGTCATGTTCACGTAGTCTTGCAGCTTTTCAAAGACTTCATCTTTACTTTTTATTAGATAAGTGACTGTGAACCTGGAGTAGTCATCAATGAATGTCAGCATATACCTTTTGTCTCCTACGGTTCGCGTTTTCATAGGTCCGCATACATCACTATGTACCAGGTCTAGTGGTCTGGAAGCTCTGTTTTCACTTTTCTTAGGAATTGTTGTCCTTGTCGCTTTCGCTTTTATGCAGCATTGACACTTCATCATTTCTGAACAGTCTGACACTTTGAGATCCCTGGCTAGGTCTCTCTTCTGCATTTCCTTTATGCAATCTGGGTGTCTGTGTCCTAATCTTCTATGCCACTTGTGAATACAGTCAGCGTGTTTCTGTGTACTCAGCTTTGCCTGCTGTGCTGCAATATCCAGACAGTATAAATGTTCTTTTATTCTGGCTGTAGCTAGTGTTTCTCTTCCGTTTTGGATAAAACACTTATTATTCTGAAACTTTACAGTAAGTCCTTTTTCTACTAGATTCTTTACTGATAGCAGTGCTCCCTCAAGCTTGGGAACATATAGCACATCTGTTACGGGTATTTCTGTATAGCTGCCATTACCCTTGGAGCATAGGAATTGACCATTCCCTTTCCCTTCTGCAATGATATTTGTTCCATCTGCTAGGTAGATTGTTTCTTTATGGTTCAAATCAAGTTCAGTAAAGAAGTCCTTGTTATTTGTCATATGACTAGTCGCTCCTGAGTCTACATACCACTTTTCTGATAATTGGTTTACTGTCGCTTTAAATGTTCCATTCCACTTGTGTGCTCCTGTATCTGTAAGTGTGGCTTTGGCTCTTTGTTTGTGTAATCTTTCTGGTGGTTTGTGCTGCTCTGTCTTCCATATGGTGCAATCTCTTTTCAGGTGACCCACTTTCTTGCATCTGAAACATGCTCTTGTTTCCCTGGTGTGTGGCTTAGTGTCCGCCATTTTAAGTGCTTTCTCTGTGTCACTTTCAGTATTGCACTCTGTAAGCTCCTTTCTGCGTTGATACTCCTCTATGAGCCTGTTCTTCACAAAGTCTGGTGTGATTTCTGCTTCAGGTCTCATTTCTAGTGCGTTTATTAGTGCACTGTATGGGGTATATTTACTAAGATTCGTAATTTCCGAAAATAGGTCAAAGTTCAATCACGAATGACATCGGCAGTGTAAAACTGCAAGTTTTTGAATTGATTACGACTAATTTACTAAGCTGTCGTATTCGTGTTTTTCTTTTCTTCCGATGTCGATGTCATTCGTGTTTTTTTACCTAATTTAACGGCAGTGATTAGCAAAACACTGCCGTTTTTTTTTACAATCAATCTCGGCCGGATTTGTGTGATCCGTGCTGGGGTTTTTTTTTTTTTTTTTTTAAAGTAAACAATGTAATTTTTAAAAAAAAAATGCGTGGGGTCCCCCCTCCTAAGCATAACCAGCCTCGGGCTCTTTGAGCCGATCCTGGTTGCAGAAATATGTGGAAAAAAATGACAGGGGTTCCCCCATATTTAAGCAACCAGCATCGGGCTCTGCGCCTGGTCCTGGTCCCAAAAATACGGGGGACAAAAAGAGTAGGGGTCCCCCGTATTTTTAAAACCAGCACCGGGCTCCACTAGCTGGACAGATAATGCCACAGCCGGGGGTCACTTTTATACAGCGCCCTGCGGCCGTGGCATCAAAAATCCAACTAGTCACCCCTGGCCGGGGTACCCTGGGGGAGTGGGGACCCCTTCAATCAATGGGTCCCCCCCCCCCAGCCACCCAAGGGCCAGGGGTGAAGCCCGAGGCTGTCCCCCCCCATCCAATGGGCTGCGGATGGGAGGGCTGATAGCCTTTGTTGTAAAATAAAAGATATTGTTTTTAGTAGCAGTACTACAAGTCCCAGCAAGCCTCCCCCGCATGCTGGTACTTGGAGAACCACAAGTACCAGCATGCGGCGGAAAAACGGGCCCGCTGGTACCTGTAGTACTACCACTAAAAAAATACCCAAAAAAACACAAGACACACACACCGTGAAAGTATAATTTTATTACATACATACACACATACATACATACATACTTACCTTATGTTCCCACGCAGGTCGGTCCTCTTCTCCAGTAGAATCCAAGGGGTACCTGTTGAATAAATTATACTCACGAGATCCAGGGGTCCAGGCTCCTCGGCAAATCCAGGGATAATCCACGTACTTGAATAAAACAAAAAAACGGTTGCCCGACCACGAACTGAAAGGTGACCCATGTTTGCACATGGGTCACCTTCCCACGAATGCCAGAAACCCACTTTGCCTTCTGGCTAAGTGGGTTTCTTCAGCCAATCAGGGAGTGCCACGTTGTAGCACTCTCCTGATCAGCTGTGTGCTCCTGTCTTCACTGACAGGCGGCACACGGCAGTGTTACAATGTAGCGCCTATGCGCTACATTGTAACCAATGATGGGAACTTTCTGCCCTGCGGTTGACCTAAAGTGACGTCACCGCTGAGCAGAAAGTTCCCATCATTGGTTACAATGTAGCGCATAGGCGCTACATTGTAACACTGCCGCGTGCTGCCTGTCAGTGAAGACAGGAGCACACAGCTGATCAGGAGAGTGCTACAACGTCGCACTCCCTGATTGGCTGAAGAAACCCACTTAGCCAGAAGGCAAAGTGGGTTTCTGGCATTCGTGGGAAGGTGACCCATGTGCAAACATGGGTCACCTTTCAGTTCGTGGTCGGGCAACCGTTTTTTTGTTTTATTCAAGTACGTGGATTATCCCTGGATTTGCCGAGGAGCCTGGACCCCTGGATCTCGTGAGTATAATTTATTCAACAGGTACCCCTTGGATTCTACTGGAGAAGAGGACCGACCTGCGTGGGAACATAAGGTAAGTATGTATGTATGTATGTGTGTATGTATGTAATAAAATTATACTTTCACGGTGTGTGTGTCTTGTGTTTTTTTGGGTATTTTTTTAGTGGTAGTACTACAGGTACCAGCGGGCCCGTTTTTCCGCCGCATGCTGGTACTTGTGGTTCTCCAAGTACCAGCATGCGGGGGAGGCTTGCTGGGACTTGTAGTACTGCTACTAAAAACAATATCTTTTATTTTACAACAAAGGCTATCAGCCCTCCCATCCGCAGCCCATTGGATGGGGGGGGACAGCCTCGGGCTTCACCCCTGGCCCTTGGGTGGCTGGGGGGGGGGGACCCCTTGATTGAAGGGGTTCCCACTCCCCCAGGGTACCCCGGCCAGGGGTGACTAGTTGGATTTTTGATGCCACGGCCGCAGGGCGCTGTATAAAAGTGACCCCCGGCTGTGGCATTATCTGTCCAGCTAGTGGAGCCCGGTGCTGGTTTTAAAAATACGGGGGACCCCTACTCTTTTTGTCCCCCGTATTTTTGGGACCAGGACCAGGCGCAGAGCCCGATGCTGGTTGCTTAAATATGGGGGAACCCCTGTCATTTTTTTCCCCATATTTCTGCAACCAGGATCGGCTCAAAGAGCCCGAGGCTGGTTATGCTTAGGAGGGGGGACCCCACGCAATTTTTTTTAACAACAAAAAACACTTTCCCACCCCTTCCCATTGATATACATGCACGGATCTCATGGATCCCTGCATGCATCTCAAATCACGAATAAAAAAAGCAGGTCTGTTTTTTTTAGGACTTTTTTGCGAATTGTAATTTTTCACGGCAGTGTTTTGTGTTTTTTTGCTTAGTAAATGACCGAGATTCGTATCTAAACAGGCGTAATTTGACCGATGGTGTATTCATTCGTAATTTTTTACCTGAACTAGCAAAAAATTACGAATGCCCTCATCACTGCCGTGATTAGTGTTTAGTAAATGACCGAGATTGACCGAGATGACACTTTGATGAAAAAACGGCATCTCGGTCAAAATCGGGAGCTTAGTAAATATACCCCTATGTATCTGGTAAACTGCAAAGGAGGATGGCTACTATGTGGTTGCTTTTGATTTCTTCTCCCATTGACCTGAGCTGTATGGTTATCTCTAGTAGTGCACTGATGTGTTCTTGCATTGTCTTGCCTTTATTAAATCTCATTTGATATAATTTTCTTAATAGGAATAGTTTGCTGTTCAAACTTGCTCCTTCATGCACTCTCTGCAAAGCACACCACATGCCTTTAGCTGTACTCTCTTGTCTTATGTGTATAAGCTGTTCATCTTCCACTAGTAAACTTATAGTGGCTCTTGCCTGTCTGTCCTTCTTAATCCACTGCTGATCCTCTCCTTCAGGTCTGTCTGCATTTATAACATCCCATAAATCATCTCTGGTTAATAGCATTTCTACTTTAAACTTCCATGTTTGATAGTTCTCATTAGAAAGCTTGCTTGCAGCTAGTCTGAGATCTGTGTAATTTGCCATAACCCTTCCTTGTATAGATCTCTCTATTCTTCTGTGGTATTAAACTTGTTTTACTCACAGTTTTCTTTCCAAGGTTCTCCTGGGTTGTTTCTTGTGCGTTACACAGTCTGCTGTCTGCGCCTGCTGGGACTTGCAGTGCGACTCGTGATCTGGATGCTGCTTGGGATGCACTCCTGAAAACTTTATCTTGTACAGACTCCAGTCTGGGCCCATAACCTGTTGGTATAGTGCGATGGATCGATACCATAGGTGTGCAGTGGGGAGCCTTAGATAAAGTATTACCTCAGGAGTTACCTTGTATACAGACAGAACGAGACTTGAGATGTATATCTCCTTTATATAGTACTGAAATAGCAGGATCAATACAACAGGTTTCAGTATCATCAGCTTATGTCCTTTCTCCCTCAGAGACTCTTCTAGAAAAACACATGTGAGGTAAAACAAACAAGTACATAACATATGCAACAGACAAACACTACATCTCTGTAACTATACAGCGCCATCTGCTGCCCCTGTACGGTAACTACATGCATATAAACGAAACCATAGTCTGTTGTCCATATTTCAACAATTTTTACCAAAAACAGTAGAGTTGCCTGGGATGACCCAGCAGGGGGCCAAACTTCAGAAGATGCAATTTATGGAGGTTTGGCTACTTACCTCGTATGCACTAAGCCCCAGAATGTGATAGATTCCGGGGCTTGGATGCAATGGGAAATGCCATGTAAAGATGGCGCATACGTAGATTGTACCCTGGGTCATAAATCCGGAAGTCCTATCATTGCAAAGGACAGCTGTTACTGCAAGAACTGCCCTTCATGATTTTATTTATGCATATGGCATTAGCATACTCCAATATATATGGGATGAGTGGAGGAATGCTGATTGATGCAACCAGCCCAGAGTGCAACATAGCAAAAGTGTTATTTCGTTTACACTAGAGATGAGCGCCGGAAATTTTTCGGGTTTTGTGTTTTGGTTTTGGGTTCGGTTCCGCGGCCGTGTTTTGGGTTCGACCGCGTTTTGGCAAAACCTCACCGAATTTTTTTTGTCGGATTCGGGTGTGTTTTGGATTCGGGTGTTTTTTTCAAAAAACACTAAAAAACAGCTTAAATCATAGAATTTGGGGGTCATTTTGATCCCAAAGTATTATTAACCTCAAAAACCATAATTTACACTCATTTTCAGTCTATTCTGAATACCTCACAATATTATTTTTAGTCCTAAAATTTGCACCTAGGTCGCTGGATGACTAAGCTAAGCGACCCTAGTGGCCGACACAAACACCGGGCCCATCTAGGAGTGTCACTGCAGTGTCACGCAGGATGTCCCTTCCAAAAAACCCTCCCCAAACAGCACATGACGCAAAGAAAAAAAGAGGCGCAATGAGGTAGCTGTGTGAGTAAGATAAGCGACCCTAGTGGCCGACACAAACACCGGGCCCATCTAGGAGTGGCACTGCAGTGTCACGCAGGATGTCCCTTCCAAAAAACCCTCCCCAAACAGCACATGACGCAAAGAAAAAAAGAGGCGCAATGAGGTAGCTGTGTGAGTAAGATAAGCGACCCTAGTGGCCGACACAAACACCGGGCCCATCTAGGAGTGTCACTGCAGTGTCACGCAGGATGTCCCTTCCAAAAAACCCTCCCCAAACAGCACATGACGCAAAGAAAAAAAGAGGCGCAATGAGGTAGCTGTGTGAGTAAGATAAGCGACCCTAGTGGCCGACACAAACACCGGGCCCATCTAGGAGTGTCACTGCAGTGTCACGCAGGATGTCCCTTCCAAAAAACCCTCCCCAAACAGCACATGACGCAAAGAAAAAAAGAGGCGCAATGAGGTAGCTGTGTGAGTAAGATAAGCGACCCTAGTGGCCGACACAAACACCGGGCCCATCTAGGAGTGGCACTGCAGTGTCACGCAGGATGTCCCTTCCAAAAAACCCTCCCCAAACAGCACATGACGCAAAGAAAAAAAGAGGCGCAATGAGGTAGCTGACTGTGTGAGTAAGATAAGCGACCCTAGTGGCCGACACAAACACCGGGCCCATCTAGGAGTGTCACTGCAGTGTCACGCAGGATGTCCCTTCCAAAAAAACCCTCCCCAAACAGCACATGACGCAAAGAAAAAAAGAGGCGCAATGAGGTAGCTGTGTGAGTAAGATAAGCGACCCTAGTGGCCGACACAAACACCGGGCCCATCTAGGAGTGTCACTGCAGTGTCACGCAGGATGTCCCTTCCAAAAAACCCTCCCCAAACAGCACATGACGCAAAGAAAAAAAGAGGCGCAATGAGGTAGCTGTGTGAGTAAGATAAGCGACCCTAGTGGCCGACACAAACACCGGGCCCATCTAGGAGTGGCACTGCAGTGTCACGCAGGATGTCCCTTCCAAAAAACCCTCCCCAAACAGCACATGACGCAAAGAAAAAAAGAGGCGCAATGAGGTAGCTGACTGTGTGAGTAAGATAAGCGACCCTAGTGGCCGACACAAACACCGGGCCCATCTAGGAGTGTCACTGCAGTGTCACGCAGGATGTCTTTTCCAAAAAACCCTCCCCAAACAGCACATGACGCAAAGAAAAAAAGAGGCGCAATGAGGTAGCTGTGTGAGTAAGATAAGCGACCATAGTGGCCGACACACACACCGGGCCCATCTAGGAGTGTCACTGCAGTGTCACGCAGGATGTCCCTTTCAAAAAACCCTCCCCAAACAGCACATGACGCAAAGAAAAAAAGAGGCGCAATGAGGTAGCTGTGTGAGTAAGATAAGCGACCCTAGTGGCCGACACAAACACCGGGCCCATCTAGGAGTGGCACTGCAGTGTCACGCAGGATGTCCCTTCCAAAAAACCCTCCCCAAACAGCACATGACGCAAAGAAAAATTAAAGAAAAAAGAGGTGCAAGATGGAATTGTCCTTGGGCCCTCCCACCCACCCTTATGTTGTATAAACAGGACATGCACACTTTAACCAACCCATCATTTCAGTGACAGGGTCTGCCACACGACTGTGACTGAAATGACGGGTTGGTTTGGACCCCCACCAAAAAAGAAGCAATTAATCTCTCCTTGCACAAACTTGGTCTACAGAGGCAAGATGTCCACCTCATCATCATCCTCCGATATATCACCGTGTACATCCCCCTCCTCACAGATTATCAATTCGTCCCCACTGGAATCCACCATCTCAGCTCCCTGTGTACTTTGTGGAGGCAATTGCTGCTGGTCAATGTCTCCACGGAGGAATTGATTATAATTCATTTTAATGAACATCATCTTCTCCACATTTTCTGGATGTAACCTCGTACGCCGATTGCTGACAAGGTGAGCGGCGGCACTAAACACTCTTTCGGAGTACACACTTGTGGGAGGGCAACTTAGGTAGAATAAAGCCAGTTTGTGCAAGGGCCTCCAAATTGCCTCTTTTTCCTGCCAGTATAAGTACGGACTGTGTGACGTGCCTACTTGGATGCGGTCACTCATATAATCCTCCACCATTCTTTCAATGTTGAGAGAATCATATGCAGTGACAGTAGACGACATGTCCGTAATCGTTGTCAGGTCCTTCAGTCCGGACCAGATGTCAGCATCAGCAGTCGCTCCAGACTGCCCTGCATCACCGCCAGCGGGTGGGCTCGGAATTCTGAGCCTTTTCCTCGCACCCCCAGTTGCGGGAGAATGTGAAGGAGGAGATGTTGACAGGTCGCGTTCCGCTTGACTTGACAATTTTCTCACCAGCAGGTCTTTCAACCCCAGCAGACTTGTGTCTGCCGGAAAGAGAGATCCAAGGTAGGCTTTAAATCTAGGATCGAGCACGGTGGCCAAAATGTAGTGCTCTGATTTCAACAGATTGACCACCCGTGAATCCTTGTTAAGCGAATTAAGGGCTCCATCCACAAGTCCCACATCCCACATGCCTAGCGGAATCGCTCCGTGTTAGCTCCTCCTTCAATGTCTCCAGCTTCTTCTGCAAAAGCCTGATGAGGGGAATGACCTGACTCAGGCTGGCAGTGTCTGAACTGACTTCACGTGTGGCAAGTTCAAAGGGCATCAGAACCTTGCACAACGTTGAAATCATTCTCCACTGCGCTTGAGACAGGTGCATTCCACCTCCTATATCGTGCTCAATTGTATAGGCTTGAATGGCCTTTTGCTGCTCCTCCAACCTCTGAAGCATATAGAGGGTTGAATTCCACCTCGTTACCACTTCTTGCTTCAGATGATGGCAGGGCAGGTTCAGTAGTTTTTGGTGGTGCTCCAGTCTTCTGTACGTGGTGCCTGTACGCCGAAAGTGTCCCGCAATTCTTCTGGCCACCGACAGCATCTCTTGCACGCCCCTGTCGTTTTTTAAATAATTCTGCACCACCAAATTCAAGGTATGTGCAAAACATGGGACGTGCTGGAATTTGCCCATATTTAATGCACACACAATATTGCTGGCGTTGTCCGATGCCACAAATCCACAGGAGAGTCCAATTGGGGTAAGCCATTCCGCGATGATCTTCCTCAGTTGCCGTAAGAGGTTTTCAGCTGTGTGCGTATTCTGGAAACCGGTGATACAAAGCGTAGCCTGCCTAGGAAAGAGTTGGCGTTTGCGAGATGCTGCTACTGGTGCCGCCGCTGCTGTTCTTGCGGCGGGAGTCCATACATCTACCCAGTGGGCTGTCACAGTCATATAGTCCTGACCCTGCCCTGCTCCACTTGTCCACATGTCCGTGGTTAAGTGGACATTGGGTACAGCTGCATTTTTTAGGACACTGGTGACTCTTTTTCTGAGGTCTGTGTACATTTTCGGTATCGCCTGCCTAGAGAAATGGAACCTAGATGGTATTTGGTACCGGGGACACAGTACCTCCAACAAGTCTCTAGTTGGCTCTGCAGTAATGATGGATACCGGAACCACGTTTCTCACCACCCAGGATGCCAAGGCCTCAGTTATCCGCTTTGCAGTAGGATGACTGCTGTGATATTTCATCTTCCTCGCAAAGGACTGTTGAACAGTCAATTGCTTACTGGAAGTAGTACAAGTGGGCTTACGACTTCCCCTCTGGGATGACCATCGACTCCCAGCGGCAACAACAGCAGCGCCAGCAGCAGTAGGCGTTACACGCAAGGATGCATCGGAGGAATCCCAGGCAGGAGAGGACTCGTCAGAATTGCCAGTGACATGGCCTGCAGGACTATTGGCATTCCTGGGGAAGGAGGAAATTGACACTGAGGGAGTTGGTGGGGTGGTTTGCGTGAGCTTGGTTACAAGAGGAAGGGATTTACTGGTCAGTGGACTGCTTCCGCTGTCACCCAAAGTTTTTGAACTTGTCACTGACTTATTATGAATGCGCTGCAGGTGACGTATAAGGGAGGATGTTCCGAGGTGGTTAACGTCCTTACCCCTACTTATTACAGCTTGACAAAGGGAACACACGGCTTGACACCTGTTGTCCGCATTTCTGGTGAAATACCTCCACACCGAAGAGCTGATTTTTTTGGTATTTTCACCTGGCATGTCAACGGCCATATTCCTCCCACGGACAACAGGTGTCTCCCCGGGTGCCTGACTTAAACAAACCACCTCACCATCAGAATCCTCCTGGTCAATTTCCTCCCCAGCGCCAGCAACACCCATATCCTCCTCATCCTGGTGTACTTCAACACTGACATCTTCAATCTGACTATCAGGAACTGGACTGCGGGTGCTCCTTCCAGCACTTGCAGGGGGCATGCAAATGGTGGAAGGCGCATGCTCTTCACGTCCAGTGTTGGGAAGGTCAGGCATCGCAACCGACACAATTGGACTCTCCTTGTGGATTTGGGATTTCGAAGAACGCACAGTTCTTTGCGGTGCTTTTGCCAGCTTGAGTCTTTTCAGTTTTCTAGCGAGAGGCTGAGTGCTTCCATCCTCATGTGAAGCTGAACCACTAGCCATGAACATAGGCCAGGGCCTCAGCCGTTCCTTGCCACTCCGTGTGGTAAATGGCATATTGGCAAGTTTACGCTTCTCCTCCGACAATTTTATTTTAGGTTTTGGAGTCCTTTTTTTACTGATATTTGGTGTTTTGGATTTGACATGCTCTGTACTATGACATTGGGCATCGGCCTTGGCAGACGACGTTGCTGGCATTTCATCGTCTCGGCCATGACTAGTGGCAGCAGCTTCAGCACGAGGTGGAAGTGGATCTTGATCTTTCCCTAATTTTGGAACCTCAACATTTTTGTTCTCCATATTTTAATAGGCACAACTAAAAGGCACCTCAGGTAAACAATGGAGATGGATGGATACTAGTATACTTATGGATGGACTGCCGAGTGCCGACACAGAGGTAGCTACAGCCGTGGACTAACGTACTGTGTCTGCTGCTAATATAGACTGGATGATTGATAATGAGATGAAATCAATATATATATGTATGTATATATAATATCACTAGTACTGCAGCCGGACAGGTAGATAATATATTTATTAGGTAATGATGACTGATGACGGACCTGCTGGACACTGTCAGCTCAGCAGCACCGCAGACTGCTACAGTAAGCTACTACACTCTATAGTAGTATGTACAAAGAAGAAAGAAAAAAAAAACCACGGGTAGGTGGTATACAATTATGGATGGACTGCCGAGTGCCGACACAGAGGTAGCTACAGCCGTGGACTAACGTACTGTGTCTGCTGCTAATATAGACTGGATGATTGATAATGAGATGAAATCAATATATAAATGTATGTATATATAATATCACTAGTACTGCAGCCGGACAGGTAGATAATATATTTATTAGGTAATGATGACTGATGACGGACCTGCTGGACACTGTCAGCTCAGCAGCACCGCAGACTGCTACAGTAAGCTACTATACTCTATAGTAGTATGTACAAAGAAGAAAGAAAAAAAAAAACCACGTGTAGGTGGTATACAATTATGGATGGACTGCCGAGTGCCGACACAGAGGTAGCTACAGCCGTGGACTAACGTACTGTGTCTGCTGCTAATATAGACTGGATGATTGATAATGAGATGAAATCAATATATATATGTATGTATATATAATATCACTAGTACTGCAGCCGGACAGGTAGATAATATATTTATTAGGTAATGATGACTGATGACGGACCTGCTGGACACTGTCAGCTCAGCAGCACCGCAGACTGCTACAGTAAGCTACTATACTATAGTAGTATGTACAAAGAAGAACGGGAAAAAAAAAACACGGGTAGGTGGTATACAATTATGGATGGACTGCTGAGTGCCGACACAGAGGTAGCTACAGCCGTGGACTAACGTACTGTGTCTGCTGCTAATATAGACTGGATGATTGATAATGAGATGAAATCAATATATATATGTATGTATATATAATATCACTAGTACTGCAGCCGGACAGGTAGATATTTATTAGGTAATGATGACTGATGACGGACCTGCTGGACACTGTCAGCTCAGCACAGCACCGCAGACTGCTACAGTAAGCTACTATAGTAGTATGTATAAAGAAGAATGAAAAAAAAAAAACCACGGGTAGGTGGTATACAATATTATATATATATATTATATACAATTTTATATATATATATATATATATATATATTAAACTGGTGGTGATTGATTATTAAACTGGTGGTCACTTCAGGACAGGTCACGTTGCAACTTGCAACTAGTACTCCGAGGCCTAAGCAGACAATCACAAAATATATTATTATACTGGTGGTCAGTGTGGTCACAACAATGGCAGTGTGGCACTGACTCTGGCAGCAAAAGTGTGCACTGTACGTTATATGTACTCCTGAGTCCTGCTCTCAGACTCTAACTGCTCCCCACTGTCAGTGTCTCCCCCACAAGTCAGATAATACACTTAGTTACAGTCACACTATCTAATCTATATATATCACTTCAGCAAGTAGTATAGTTATAGTATACAGTAGTACTCCTCCTAATAATGCTCCCCGAAAATACTGTGTCTCTCTCTTCTCTAAACGGAGAGGACGCCAGCCACGTCCTCTCCCTATGACTCTCAATGCACGTGTGAAAATGGCGGCGACGCACGGCTCCTTATATAGAATCCGAGTCTCGCGATAGAATCCGAGCCTCGCGAGAATCCGACAGCGTGATGATGACGTTCGGGCGCGCTCGGGTTAGCCGAGCAAGGCGGGAAGATCCGAGCCTGCTCGGACCCGTGTAAAAAACCTGAAGTTCGGGCGGGTTCGGATTCAGAGGAACCGAACCCGCTCATCTCTAGTTTACACGCCAGTACCACTGGATTTATACGGCAGTATCACTGGACATATATGGCAGTATCACTGGACTGGATTTAGCGCCCTGTGCTAATATCCTGGGTGGTAATATAGTGTAAATAATACAGTAACAGAGATTGTGTTGTCTCTATGAAATGGTATTAACTGTTTGATATGTTATTTTATTTCTTTAATTCCTTTGGGGGCCTATTCATCATTGAGAGCTCGATGGTTTCAAGTTGCTGTGGTGAATATATAATTACCGGATCAATTATTGCACCGGTGTGGCGACAGCAGCTCTGAAAAGCAGCTGCCCCCGTGGTCCGTATGGTCGACTATGCATGCACACACCCAAATGTCCATCTTCACAAATCTGGACCTCCCATAGGAAGGAGCAGTGTTCCGAGAACCAGCGCTATCTAAATATGGTAGTGGCTCTCACAAGCAAACTCTGAAAGTTTCAGCTTGCTGAATATTAGGCTGTCCTATCGGGCCCCTGATAATGAATGGGCATAAAGCATGTGGAAACTAGCATTTCTGCATGTGTAACAGGCCCATTACTGATAACTAAGGCATATCAAGGGAGGAGGAGGCCCATGTGTAGTCTCCATCATCCCTCTCTCCTCTAGTCAGCAGGGCTGATTAGCGCTCTGACCACTGTCCCGGGATTTCCTTATTGCGCATGTGCAAAACGCCATGAAAATGGCTGCCACACCATTTTCCCTGTGATTTTGCAGTGCTGCAGTTGCTGACGCTGGACTCCAGATAGAGTATTATATCAGCTCATCTGGCTGTGTGTACACTTGCTGCAGGGGCTTACATCACAGTTAGGTAGGCAAATTTAAATGCCCACCCAGCTGGATAACAGAACCGACACACTGAGCGGCCGATTGGTAAGAGTATATGCTTACTTGGATTGGTGCTCTGTTGGCACAACGATGAGTTCGCTGACAGCGAACCCTGGTTGTACCCGACATAAGGTACTGGCTCCAATTTTCTTGCTGTGAGTCTACCCTGCATGCTTGTGTAGTCGTGGCATTGGCTGAACCACTTTTAGGACCACATAGTACCACATGCATGTTCCTGGATGTGTGTATTGTGGGGGCCATTTGTAGGGGTTCAGTATGACTTACCTACGGACACAATACTGATGGCCATAATCCCGACAGCCATTAAACGACAGTCAAAATACCGACACAGTCAAAATACCGACATTCATTATGCCGACATGTTCAAAATGCCGACATAGTCTGAATACCAACATTTGAAATGCCGACATGAGTTTTCCTGGGGGGGTTGTGTCAATGTGGACATATGTCCACATGGTCACCATCTAAGTGTACCGGGTCCCCTCGCATGGCTCGCTACGCTCAGCACACTATTACATTCCCCCTGCAGGTCCACTGGGATGGTAAAGCATGAACAAGTCTGTTTTAGGACAAAAATTCCTTAAAAACACATGTCGGCATTTTGACATGTCGGCATTTTAAATGTCGGTATTCTGACTATGTCAGTATTTTGGACATGTCGGTATAATAATGAATGTCAGTATTTTGACCGTGTCGGTATTTTGACTGTCGGTCAATGGCTGTAGGGATTATGACCGTCGGTATTGTGTCCGTCGGTAAATCAACTGCTATCCATTTGTAGGTTAGCAAACCTGTGCCTGTCCAAATATGCTCAGACACAATGTAAATATGTATGACTGTATTTAGAGGTGCACTACATGTACTGTAGGTGACACTTTGGTGTAAGTGTGTACATAAACAACGCCCTAGTTAGTTCCTGGCTTCGCAAGTGTATTTTGTATACGTACAGAACATAAACCTGCAAAACAGACATTTCACATGCAGCCCTAAGTGCCAGTACTGACGGGAGAGATGTGTGCTGAGCGATCTTAGCACAGACCACTCAGCACACATCTCTCCCCCCGCTCAGCACAGTGCGATGTGCTGAGCGAGGGGCACAACAACGCGGGGCCCGCTCACTTCACACAGCACTGCATACTTGCCTACTTTTGAAAACTAGAATCAGGGAGATTACAGTAGCATGTGGCGCGCAAAGTGCGGCATGCCACCAAGGGGGGGTGTCATACTCTACCCAAAGGGCGTGTCTAGTTCCACAAATGGGCGTGTCTATTCTTTAATGCTTTTTGTTGCAAGATATTTCTATATAACATTAGCAACAATATATTTTGGGAAGTTTTGTAAGTATTGATACTAACATTACTGCCTGAAATACGGGGTTTCTTATTTGCAATATGTTTTCGCTGTGATATTTCTTTTCTTCATACTCAGCACAATGGTCCTCATTCCGAGTTGATCGCTCGCTAGCTACCTTTAGCAGCCATGCAAACCCATAGTGGCCGCCCACTGGGGAGTGTATTTTCGCTTTGCAAGTGTGCGATCGCATGTGCAGCTGAGTGGTACTAAAACATTTTGTGCAAAACAAGACCCTGTAGTCACTTATCCTGTGCGATGATTCCAGCGACGGAGGTCCCGGAATTGACGTCAGATACCCGCCCTGCAAACGCCTGGACACGCCTGTGTTTTCCAGCCACTCCCAGAAAACGGTCAGTTGACACCCATAAATGCCCTCTTCTTGTCAATCTCCTTACGATCGGCTGTGCGAATGGATTCATCGCTAGAAGCATTGCACAGCAACGATGCTGTTTGTACCCGTACAATGCGCGTGCACATTGCTGTGCATACGCAATTTACGCATACGCAGTTTTGCCATTTTTTTACCCGGTCGCTGCGCTGTGAAAATCGTCAACGAGCGATCAACTTGGAATGACCCCCAATATACATGATAAATGTGATGCCTATGCAATCAGTTCCAAATGCAAGTTGACATTGTGTGAATTTATCCCTAAACATATAAGTAAATGATGATTTTGATGTAGTAGATGTTATTTTTATTGTGAACACTGTACTGTCTGCATCTTGTGGGCACTACCTATATTTATTGGTTGTGCTATTTTCCATTCCATTACAGCATTAACCAAATCATTACAGACACTAGCTACTCTAATTAAACAAATGTGTTTAACTACAGAAAGATTACTAACAACAATTCTTCCACCACCACCACCACCAGCAGCAGCAGCAGAGGCATGCTATGGGTCAGTGCACTCCAGCACAGATAAGAGGAGTGTGTGATCAGGTACTGCTGTCTCTCTCTCTCAGGGGTTACACAAGGAGGTTAATGAGAGCCCTCAGAAGTGATTCCTGAGCAGCTACAGCAAATCACTGTTCTTGCAAAGAAACTCCTTAGTGTCACCCCTGACAGAATCTGAAGAATCCGGGAGAATTGACCTATAAAGCAGGGATTTATGACTGAAACGGGAGGCTCCCGCAGGATGCGGGAGGGTAGGCAACTATGAGCACTGAAGTGAGAAAGACGCTAGATTTAGCCTGCATGCAGGCTCAATCTAGCACCGGCGATAGCAATGCGCGGGGCCGCGCATCGCTATCGCTGGGGGGGAGGCATACACACGGCAAAACCGTGCTTAAAATCTAAGCAATCTTGTCAGATTGCTTAGATTTTAAACACGGATCCCTCCGTGTGTACCCCCTTTAGACTGCATTGCTGCACTGGCTGCCTCTGGAAGCACAAGGAGGAGAGATGTCATATACTGTACCCGCATCTGGTGCGAGTTCTGCACATACTCAATGTGGCAAGTTTTACATGATATATAAAATGACTACATGCAAATCCCCATGTGTCCAAATCTAAATCACAGGTTGTGATTTACTCAGGAAAATACTCTGTATACAGGGGCGGAACTACTGCCTGTGCAGCCGGTACAGTGCAACGGGGCACATCACAATGGAGGGGCCCACAGCCAGTGCATTCATCAACCATAATGAGTCTGACTGACTCATTATAGTATGCCGCTACCGGTGTAGACGGTGGCCCAGCCTGAAGAGAGAAGAGAGGCCTCTCCCCATCCTCCTCTCAAATCCACATCGCTGTGACTGTGAGAACTGTTGGTGTCACCGCCAGGCCCAGCATGGATTAAGGTGCATTAGTAGCTTGTGCCGCCTTCCGCACCCCACTCCTTCCTCTCTCTCTGAAGGACCCACCCTTTGAACACAAGGACGCACTACTCTGATCACAAGCAGCTGCTGGATAGGACCACCCACTTACAGGCAGTTTCTCACATTCACTCGCTGCTCCCATACTGTAGGTCTGTCAACTGTGTGTTCCCCATCCTCTTAGTAATTATGCGTGCACCTTCTATGTGCACCCTTACTTCCCCCCAAAATCTGCAACGTAGCCTCATTCTTCTGCTACATTCCCCCCTTTCTCACGCCAAAGACTGCTGGGTACTGTACTTTTAAGTGGGGGGCTGGTAGTGAGCTGGTGCTGCTGATGTGTGAGTGAGGAAGCTCCAGCTAAAATCCCACCACCAGCAGCTTCAGCTCTGAGGAGAGGTGACGGGTGGTATTCATGTGACCGCTGGTCTGCTGACCGACAGTCACATGACCTCCTCCACCATCCCGCCGGTTCAGTATCCCGATGGTCGGCATGCCGACCAACAGGGACTATTTCCACTCGTGGGTGTCCACGACACCCATAGAGTGGGAATAGAACCCGTGGCGACTGCAGGTCGACACCGAGCCCGCAGCGTGGCGAGCGCAGCGAGCCCGCAAGGGGCTTGCTGCACTCGCCCCTCCCCGCCGGGATCCCGGCGATGCTGCCGTGATCCCGGCGTCGGTAAGCTGACCGGCGGTCAGGAGACCGCCGGTCAGCCATACTACACCCGAGGTGACTGGTGGCTGTATTTGTAGAAAACATAATTGTTTTTCATTCATTGATCACATATATATATATATATATATATATACAAAGGAAGTCCCACACTCTCACCCAACACGGATAGCAGCTGGGGTGCCAATCAAAGCCTGGCTCAATCAAGAGTCAGACTTATAATACAATACAGAGTTCCTCCACATACAGTGGAAGAATGATAGCACTCTCCAGACTTGCGTAATTAGTATAAACACAAATTTAATCAAGGAATTGGTTCCATCAAACTTCAAGTCACAAAAATTGGAAAGGGCTCACCAACGTTTCGATCCCATAATAGGACCTTTCTCAAGGTAGTTTGCCAGTCAACATAGAGTCCAGTACGACAGCGGCATTATCAGCAGCACACAATTGGAACCAGAAAATCTGATTTTCTGAGAAAGGTCCTATTATGGGACCGAAACGTTGGTGAGCCCTTTCCAATTTTTGTGACTTGAAGTTTGATGGAACCAATTCCTTGATTAAATTTGTGTTTATACTAATTACGCAAGTCTGGAGAGTGCTATCATTCTTCCACTGTATGTGGAGGAACTCTGTATTGTATATATATATATATATATACATATATATATGACAGCCAATGCAATAGGCGGCACTCAGAGACTTAGATGCTATGGTAAACGTGCATAAAAGCCCTGTGGGGCGTACTTTATTATGGGTGACGTTTCGGGGATGTCTCCCCTTCTTCAGACAATACAAAGTGACAAATGGTGACCTTAAATACACAAGTAGACTTACCCCCTCCCCGTTTGTGTCAGCAGGCTCCTGGTTCCTCCGCCCACTTACACAAACGGGGAGGGGGTAAGTCTACTTGTGTATTTAAGGTCACTATTTATCACTTTGCTTTGTCTGAAGAAGGGGAGACAGCCCCGAAAACGTCACCCATAATAAAGCACACCCCACAGGGCTTTTATGCACGTTTACCATAGCATCTAAGTCTCTGAGTGCCGCCTATTGCATTGGATGTCCATATTGGTGGGGATAGCATCCCAGAGGAGGGCACCAGAGCCGGTAATTGGACGACTGGAGTGCCGGAATTCATTGCTTTTCTATATATAGTGTGTCATACGGTGTGTCATTATGTATATGTGCATAATCTGCTCTACAGTGTGGCATAATGTGTATAATTTGCTCTACGGTGTGGAATAATGTGTATAATCTGCTCTACAGTGTGGCATAATGTGTATTGGCAATATGTTGTGGCATAATGTGTATAATCTGCTCTACAGTGTGGCATAATGTGTATAATCTGCTCTACGGTGTGTCATAATGTATATGTGTATAATCTGCTCTATGGTGTGGCATAATATGTATAATTTGCTCTTTGGTGTGGCATAATGTGTATAATCTGCTCTATGGCGTGTCATAATGTATATGTGTATAATCTTCTCTATGGTATGGCATAATGTGTATAATCTGCTCTACAGTGTGGCATAATGTGTATAATCTGCTCTACGGTGTGTCATAATGTATATGTGTATAATCTGTTCTATGGTGTGGCATTATGTGTATAATCTTCTCTACGGTGTGGCATAATGTGTATAATCTGCTCTACGGTGTGTCATTTTGTATGTGTGCATAATCTGCTCTATGGTGTGGCATAATGTGTATAATTTGCTCTACGGTGTGGCATAATGTGTATAATCTGCTCTACAGTGTGGCATAATGTGTATAATCTGCTCTACGGTGTGTCATTATGTATATGTGCATAATCTGCTCTATGGTGTGGTATAATGTGTATCATTTGCTCTATGTTGTGGCATAATGTGTATAATCTGCTCTACAGTGTGGCATAATGTGTATTGGCAATACGGTGTGGCATAATGTGTATAATCTGCTGTACAGTGTGGCATAATGTGTATAATCTGCTCTACGGTGTGTCATAATGTATATGTGTATAATTTGCTCTATGGTGTGGCATAATATGTATAATTTGCTCTATGGTGTTGCATAATGTGTATAATCTGCTCTATGGTGTGTCATAATGTATATGTGTATAATCTTCTCTATGGTGTGGCATAATATGTATAATCTGCTCTACGGTGTGGCATAATGTGTATAATCTGCTCTATGGTGTGTCATTATGTATATGAGTATAATCTGCTCTATAGCGTGGCATAATGTGTATAATTTGCTCTATGGTGTGGCATAATGTGTATAATCTGCTATACGGTGTGGCATAATGTGTATAATCTGCTCTACAGTGTGGCATAATGTGTATAATATGCTCTATGGTGTGTCATAATGTGTATTGGCAATACGGTGTGGCATAATGTGTATAATCTGCTCTACAGTGTGGCATAATGTGTATTAGCAATACGGTGTGGCATAATGTGTATAATCTGCTCTACGGTGTGGCATAATGTTTATAATCTGCTCTACGGTGTGTCATTATGTATATGTGTGTTCAGTAATTTGCTCTACGGTGTGGCATAATGTGTATAATCTGCTCTGCGTTGTGGCATAATGTGTATAATCTGCTCTATGGTGTGGCATAATGTGTATAATCTGGTCTACGGTGTGTCATTATGTATATGTGTATAATTTGCTCTACGGTGTGGCATAATGTATATAAATTGCTCTATGGTGCGGCATAATGTGTATAATCTGTTCTACAGTGTGTCATAATGTATATGTGTATAATCTGCTCTATGGTGTGGCATAATGTGTATAATCTGTTCTACGGTGTGGCATAATGTGTATTGGTAATATGGTGTGGCATAATGTGTATAATCTGCTCTACGGTGTGACATAATGAGAATTGGCATTATGGTAGTCTGCTCTATGGTGTGGCATAATGTGTATAATCTGCTCTACAGTGTGTCATAATGTGTATAATCTGATCTACGGTGTGTCATAACGTATATGTGTATAATCTGCTCTATGGTGTGACATAATGTGTATAATCTGTTCTACGGTGTGGCATAATGTGTATTGGTAATATGGTGTGGCATAATGTGTATAATCTGCTCTACGGTGTGACATAATGAGAATTGGCATTATGGTAGTCTGCTCTATGGTGTGGCATAATGTGTATAATCTGCTCTATAGTGTGGCATAATGTGTATAATCTGCCCTACGGTGTGTCATTATGTGTATGTGTATAATTTGCTCTATGGTGTGGCATAATGTGTATAATCTGCTCTATGGTGTGTCATAATGTGTATAATCTGCTCTACGGTGTGTCATAATGTATTTGTGTATAATCTGCTCTATGGTGTGGCATAATGTGTATAATCTTCTCTACGGTGTGGCATAATGTGTATAATCTGCTCTACGGTGTGTCATTATGTATATGTGCATAATCTGCTCTATGGTGTGGCATAATGTGTATTGGCAATACGGTGTGGCATAATGTGTATAATCTGCTCTACAGTGTGGCATAATGTGTATTGGCAATACGGTGTGGCATAATGTGTATAATCTGCTCTACAGTGTGGCATAATGTGTATAATCTGCTCTACTGTGTGTCATAATGTATATGTGTATAATCTGCTCTATGGTGTGGCATAATATGTATAATTTGGTCTACAGTGTGGCATAACGTGTATAATCTGCTCTATGGTGTGTCATAATGTGTATTGGCAATACGGTGTGGCATAATGTGTATAATCTGCTCTACAGTGTGGCATAATGTGTATAATGTGCTCTACAGTGTGGCATAATGTGTATAATCTGCTCTATGGTGTGTCACAATGTATATGTGTATAATCTGCTCTATGGTGTGGCATAATATGTATAATTTGCTCTACGGTGTGGCATAATGTGTATAATCTGCTCTATGGTGTGTCATAATGTGTATTGGCAATACGGTGTGGCATAATGTGTATAATCTGCTCTACAGTGTGGCATAATGTGTATTAGCAATACGGTGTGGCATAATGTGTATAATCTGCTCTACGGTGTGGCATAATGAGAGTTGGCAATATGGTGTGGCATAATGTGTCAGTAGCTGCTGTGCATTGGGACATGTGTCACAAACTAGTGAGCATGGGGAGACATACGATAAATGCTGGTGTCCTACGGGGGAGGAGTCTGTTGGGATACAGAATGCGTAATATATTTTAAACTTTACGTTTGTTCTTATATTACAACTGAAATATACAGTTTCCCAAATCTCCTGAATTTTTCAGAGTGCCAACTCAAAATCTTAATTGAATAGCCCTTCTAGAGAGGCACTCTAGTTACCAACATATACTCATCTGATCAGGTAACAGAAGTCGCTCCTCATAGTCATAAAGCATATTTTAGCACCTGGGTCTATCACTTGCTAGTTCTGCTACTGCTGGTAGTTCTGGCATCAGGTTCATAAAAACATACTCATGATACCACTGTGCCACATACAGTACATACAACATAGCAGACACTTCCCCTTTGCAATGCATCTGCCACCTATACATAGTGGATGCAGCCTGACCAATGAGCACGGCTTATCATTTCCTTAAATAGGAAGAAGGAGGCGATAAGGCAGGTCACGGAGCAGGTGGAGTGTTGCGCAGACACAGATGATTAGAATACTGGGCGTCAGGCCATCTTCTCAGCTGAATAAATTATATGTATTTATTTACAAATCCTTTATGCACATTCTGTTGCCATCACTTCTTATAAATCACTGGAACATAAATCACTAGAACACATTAAACTGTTGTCGCATAATTATTATTTATTGTTTCATTCTTTCGCAGACTTATGGGGAGATATTAAGTTCAAGTGCCTCAGAAGCTGGCATTCACTACCTGCGTAATAGGTATCCCCTGCTTGCCTCCTCTCTTCCTAATCTGTGCCCGGCGTGTGAGACTATGGGACAGATGTATTAAGCCTGGAGAAGTGATAAAGCAGTGATAAGTGGAAGGTGATAATGCACCAGCCAATCAGCTCATAACTGTCAATTTACATATATGAGCTGATTGGCTGGTGTGTTATCACCTTCCACTTATCACTGCTTTATCACTTCTCCAGGCTTAATACATCTGCCCCAGTGTTTTCTTCCTGCGCATGCGTCTGAGCTGCAGTGCACACGAGCAGCGAGTGAAATGCGATGGCGGTCTCACCGAGGAATTAATCGTAGAGTGAGTGACAGGAAGAGAGCGTTTGAAGTTGATAATGGGTAGTGGTTGGGTAAACGCAGGTGTGTTATGGCCGTCCAGACAGCGTTTTCTGGGTGTGCATAAATTAGCAGTTGCGATCTTACTTGCTACTGGAGAGCCTGTGCGTCCTGGGAGAGCAGCTCAGTCTGCGCGTCTACAGAGGCACTCACACTATGCGACATGACCCATATGCCACGATGGTAGCGATGTATCAGCAGTTATATGATGTGTGACGGATATGATACTACAGCAGCGGGCGTCCCTGTGCTCACCCTAGCTTCTGCCCATATTAACATATAATCACAATTGTGTACGGCAAAAGATGGCAATAGCAGCAGCAAGAACAACGACACAGGACTTAGGCCCATAGTACATATTGGAGTGGGCACATATAGAAAACAAGGGGTCCATTCAGGTGCAGTTGGTTTTGCTATCGCTGCTGCTTCCTTGGAAGCACCAGTGATCGCGCTGTATGTAAAATCATCAGGAGGCGCCTCCTGCTGCACTAGTGATTCGAGCTGCGTCCTAGGATGCAGCATCAGATCTCTCTCCCACCACCGGACGGCTTGCGGCACCAACGTTACCGCGCAAGCCGCCCGTCGCAGAGGTCAGTAAATCTCCATCCTACAACGGAGATCCCTGGTCTCTTTCCACCCCCTAAACGGCAGTGACATGCCTCCGTTTTCCACAAACGTAGGCCGTCACAACCCCCAGATGGCAGCAAACAAAGGGGTCTATTTACTAAGCCCTGGATGTAGATAAAGTGGACGGAGATAAAGTACCAGCCAATCAGCTCTAACTGTTAATTTTCAAACCCAGCCTGTGACACGGTAATTAGACACTGATTGGCTGGTACTTTATCTCCATCCAAGGCTTGGTAAATGGACCCCTAAATTACGAATTGAATTCCACCCTCAGACTACTTACTCCACCAGCACAATATTTGTTACAGTTTGCTATGTAAGATTTAGACTTTTCTTTCGCACCTCCAGCACAGTCTTACATACAAATGTCACAGTACCCATTGACCTTTCCCTTTCTGGGCTCTTACGCTTACGGGCTCTCACCCAGATTCCAATTCTGCCAAAAGGCCTCCCCTACTAATATGCTGCCATTTTACAGAGTCTCTTCTCAGATACAGAAAAAGTTACACAGAACTTTCTCCATCAGGACTCCCCTCTAGCTAGAATGCCATTTAACACCCCTGCCCCCTCCGCACACACACAATGGTTCCTATGCCAGTTGAACCCCCCACACACACATACACACACACACACACACACACACACACACACTGTGGGGTTTATTCATTGGGTTATTCAACAGGCTGGCATGAACTTTACATGGAGGTCCTCACCATGTTACAATCTGGCTGGCTTCACCACTTCACTGTACACAGGAGGTCCCTCAGTGACTTTATGTCTGTGGCAACCAAGGTTCCGCACCTGGTCTTCTTATTGTGCAGGAGATCCCTCACTCCAATGCATACATTTATGGGGGTTCTTCTTGCCAATCATTTCTATTGGATACTGTTTTGCACTGTTCAACATTTCTCCAGTATATATTTCACTTATGGAGGCTTCTCATAAGGACCCTTATCTGTAGAGTCCCGTCCCTCTCCTTCTCACATGTTGACATGGGCTTCTTAATGGATGGCACTTGCTTGAAGGCTCTTCAATCACAATTTAAAACAATATTATTTGTATAGAGCTAAGCGCCCTCCATATGCCGGCACCCGGTACTTCTATTTTTCCTCAGCCCAGATGGTTCCCTAACCCAGGAAATCTGAGTCTTATGACTTGAGTATCCATGTAGGCTCCATTGCCAGGCATCTCCCGATCTAAGCTCCATCCAACTGGTGACACAGATAGTCCACATCCCTTGTGCAGTGCAGAGGCCAGCCCTTCACTCTTGCACTGCCCTTCCGGTGACTACAGTTGGAAAGTTGATTAGCATTTTCTCAACCTCAGCTACCAAAATCATCTTCTCAATGTTTCTTTAATAGACTGGGTGATACTAGGGTGCAGAGTTTCTGCATCTGCAAAGAAACTAAGACTGTGTTAGCTAAATGATAGCTAGTAGCTAGTTGCTTTGAGAAACGCCTCCACTTTATATTTTCTAAGGCTTTATACATCCCCTTATTGTCATAGTAGTATCTCATCAGTGTGCTTTCATGCTCTCGAATTCCGGGTATCAAATAGACCAGAGGTTCTCAAATACAGTCCTCAAGGCACCCCAACGGTCAAGGTTTAAAGTTTATCCATGCTTGGCCACAGATGACTTAATTAGCACTTCAGTGAATTTGATTTAATCATCTGTGCTGAACCATGGATGTACGTAAAACATAGACCGTTGAGGGTGCCTTGAGGACTGCGTTTGAGAACCTCTGAAATAGTCCTGAATTGTGTACACAGATCCCTCGCATCTATCATTTTTGCCTTATAAACTCTTTTCACCCTGGGGTTTCACACTTTGTGGCACAAGAGGAAGATCATTAACTATTTCTCATTTTTTCCACAAAAATGATAGTTTACGGGGGGGGGGGGGGGGGAAATAGCATTGTTTAAAAAAAACAAAAAACATATGATGTGGTAATGGAACTGGCATGAATGGAAGAGATAAAATGAGGTTTGCAGTAAACAAAAATAGAGAGACCCACATTTTACATCACCCTGTTATTTGAACAATATGTCTCTTGGTTAATGGATGTGAAATATCCAGAACTAAACCTACATTAATCTCAGTTGGCCTCAATGACACTTGTCATGTACCTAGTGTGATAAATGACTTACGAGCATCTTAAATACTAGCATAAGGACAGAATAGATAATCACAGTCTCGCTGTGTGCTGTAACCAGAGGCCCAGATCTCTTTATGTGTAGGAGACCTACATAACAATGATCTAAAGGCAGTTGCTGTGGAACCATAAGTCTCAGCATGGCCTGCCATCCATGCAGTATTCGGATACAGTATTGCCAGCATAAGAACTTGGAAGAGATTGTTAGTGGGCAATTAGATGGAATTACCATGAAGTGCCGGAGAAATGGTCAGAACATCGGAACTTCACAGGCACCAAAATTGCCCATTTACCCTTGCACCCCTAGAGTAAATATAACATCCGCTTCCCTGATTTTATTTCTGGGTGATGGGTGATAGGGTCCCAAAATGCTACTATGGGTTTTTCTTGACACCTCTAGCTGAGCAGTCTTCTGTCTTCCAAGTAAAATGGGTTCACCAGGAGTCAGCTCATGAAAACCTCTATGGCCCAGAGTTAACCGTGTAGGGTGTAGGGTGGTGTGTTTTTTTCTGTTTGTTTTTTATTAAAGTATAGAATAAAAGGTTTCATATACAAGACAATACCAGCAACTCTCATTTCCTATTCTTTACTTATGTTACTATTGTTTAAATACTTGGTTAATTTATTCAGTAATAACCAAGGTTTAATTTTATATTGTAATTAATTTCTGTCTTCCCCCCATTAGAACTTTCTTCTGCTGCCTCAATAACAAACCTTTACCCTTAACCCAAAATGACCCCAAACTCACAACTACTGTACCATCACTTAACCATTGACTACCTCTACCTATAAACCCTACACATGAAAACCTTACCCCCTTTTCATTCCCACATCCACCGACACTCTTATATGTTAATATATACAGTACAACTAAGTAACATTTGACTTTAAATGAGCAAATAGTCCTCACAACTTATGGGCAAACTTTAATTGATGCACTTTCTGGAACAGTTGGTCCCAGGTCTTAAGGTAAAGGGTTAAGGTTAGTATAACCAAAGTACTGTGCCTTCCTGTGCCATGAAACCTCTATTGTTTCTAGTGAAACTTACACTATGAACATGTTTCTTTATTAACATGTTTGGCTGCCCAACATATATACACTGCTGTGTTGCTTTTTTTTTCCTTTTTTTCAATATGGATTATAAAACAACCAATACGTTCATTAGGAAAAGTGTCATAATGCTAGTAGATGAAAACATTATATTCTATGAGGAAAGTAATATAGTTCATGTAAATTAGACCATTACTTCCTTAGGACTGAGATCCCCTTCTCTTCATTCAAGCCTACCACTCTTTCTCATGCAACTCTCCTTCTTCTGTGCTTCCCAAATCTTCTCCCCTCTTTGTGTCTACCCATAGACCTTCAAAATGTCTCACCTTCGTTCTGTGGTCTCAATGTAATTATGTAATGTGTTGGTTGTAATTATGTATATATGTAAAGTCTTGAACTTGTCTAGCTCTGTCCTGGTTGATCACCCTTGTGTTATAGATTCTATGTGTACGTTCTACCCAGTGTATAACTTTATGGAACCCTTGTGACGCCATATAAATAAAACAGTACAACAAACGGCATTATTTTTGGAAAGTGCTATCAATGACTAAAACATTTAATACAAATATTACACGATAAAAGGAAAATATTCTCATTGATTTAAATTGAACTATGAGTTTCTGAGGGAGTTCACTATCATTAAATAAAATAAGAACATGAATTTCTGTTGGTGAAGTACTATCATTGATGAAAATGCAGCCATTGCTTTTATGGGTAAAGGATTTTCATTTAAGTAAATGAGACTGTGCATTTCTACTAGGCAAGTGCTGTTATTGGAGTAAAAAACAGTCATTGCTTTTATGGCTAAAGTACTATTATTGAAATACATGAGTCAGTTCTATTGGGAAAGTACTATCATTGACATTAAGGAGACCATACACTTCAGTTGGGAAAGTACTATCACTGAAGTACGAGATCATGCAGTTATATTGGGAAAGTACTGTCATTGCTGTAAATGAGAACATCCATTTCAGTTGGGAAAGTAAATGGAAAAATGTTGTATAACACGTGTAATTTTGTTCACATTTATTGTGACACTCCCTCTCTGAATTTAGCCTACACGAGAACTCCTCATAACATCCCAGTCCCCTTTCATCGCCAGTGGAGATGTGTTCGGTGTGCGCACATTATAGCATTGCCCCTAGTTGAATATTCATGTTATTGGCTAATGCGCAGGGTGACATATAGCTGTGCATAAGTTTCTAGGTGTGCTAATAAATATAATTATGGCACACAGCGTTATGCGTGGAACACATCAGTAGATCTTAAGGCTTTCTCCAAGTTTGTGTTGTGTAAGTGATCACTATAAGTGATGGAATACCAGTCTAGTCATGAAGAAATAAAAGGGAAATCAGCTGGGTGTCCAAGAGCTGAGTATGACCTAACTACCTCTAGTTACCAGTCATGGGGTGGGTTGGTAGAAAGCTGACCTTCCCCAAGACAGGGACCTTTATTTACAGCCAGAGGCAACCATAAGGGGTCCTTTTCCCTGGATTAACTGAGACAAGCAAAGCCCACTGTCGGATTCTGGATTTGTTTGTGTGCACAGGAACTGGGACCATTGGGTTATATTGATGATAGCTGAAATGATTATTGATGCTACTCGTTAGAGAAGACTCTGAGGAAGAGGCAAGGCTGAATATGTTAGGAAGAGACAGGCTAGAACCGGTGATCAAGCTGAAGGCCAGACTGGAACCGACGGATGCTGGAGAATGGGTTGGAACAGCTATACTGGGTGCCAGGCTGGGATGTGCTAAACTGTGTGCTGGGCTGGGACTGACTAAGGTAGACTGCGGGCTGGGACTGGCTAGGCTGGCTTCTGGGCTGGAACCGGCTATGCTGGGTACTAGGCTGGGTGCCGGGCTGGGAATGCCTACAGTGGGTGCCAGGAAGGAACCGGCTAGGCAGGGTTCCAAGCTGGGACTGGCTAAGCTGTTTTTTCAGGCTACAACTGATGTCACTGATAACTGGGTTGGAACCAGTTTGGGAGACATTTAGAGTGTAAACAGGATAGCTGGTATCAGTAATACCACAGAGCAAGTCAGAGCTGAAAACTGTGTTAACCAGGCTGGGACTGGTATTGCTGGACACAGTAGTGGCATCTCATACAACTTGAAGACTATGGGGTATATTCTGTCATGACTGTGGTTTTTGTGAACCCAGTGTTAGTGAAGTCTGTGCGGGTGACTGGAGGACTATGTGTTTATTAGGCTGGTCTATAGGAATCAGTGAGAAGAAGGAGCAATCCCTGACAGGGGATCGAACCTGGGCCTCGGCAGAGGGAGCCGTATCCTGACCACTGGATCACCAGGGACTTGGTGTTGATAGCAGGATGGTAAATGTATTGGTGAGATTGAACTGGATATACTGTCACAGGAGTAGGTGCTAGTGTACTCAAGGTTACTAAGAAATAGGTTCTCTGGAGTTGCACAGAACTGGTCTGGTTACTGGTGAGAATGAGAACTGGACTGGTTACTGGTGAGACTGGAACTGGGCTGGTTACCAGTGAGACTGGGAACCACACTGTGAACCGGGCTGTGTACCGGTATACTGGAACACAACTGTAATCCGGGCTGGTACCAGATATAACTGGAAATGCAACTGTAAGTAGAACGATGACTGTGGCTGTGACTTTAAGACAAGGCTGAAGAACACTGCGGCTGTGGCTTTAGGATGAGACTGAAGAATACTGCGGCTGTGGCCTTAAGACAAGACTGAAGAATACTGCAGCTGTGACTTTAAGATGAGACTGAAGAATACTGCAGCTGTGGCTTTAAGATGAGACTGTAGAATACTGCAGCTGTGGATTTAAGATGAGACTGAAGAATGAAGAATACTACAGCTGTGGCTTTAAGATCAGACTGTAGAACACTGCAGCTGTGGCTTTAAGATGAGACTGAAGAATACTGCAGCTGTGGCTTTAAGATGAGACTGTAGAATACTGCAGCTGTGTCTTTAAGATGGGACTTTAGAAATACTGGATATCAATGGTAACACAACTGTAATCCAGACTGGGTAGCAAAAGAGCAGAGTTATACAGGAACCGAAGTACAAGTGGTACCTTTAGGAAGCTCAGCAAAGCTCACACAGAGCTGTGTGTGACACAAGATACTGGCAGAGTCAGCAACTCAAGTCTCCAGACTTATACTTCCTGGACCTTGATGATTGGTGAGCAGAGACAGGTGATTCAGAGAGTCTCAGGCAGGCACAGGATTGGATAGCTCCAGGTCAGGTGATCAGACCCTGTCACGTCAGTACTTTAGATTAGGCTCTGATGTGGAGTGAGGCGTAGCAGGCCGAAAGAACACTGAAGCCTGAACTTCTACAAATGAACAGAGGATGCTGGCTTTCAGGCCTAAACTCTAGATTGCTGAACCCAGATTCACACAGAAGGTAATCACCGCAGGTGGAGCTCGTTAATTCTTACCTTCCAGGCAGAGAACTCAGCACTCAGGAAACTCATGGTACTGACAATCTGTTTATCCCAGTGAGCAGAAAAGTTGCAGGATCCAGGACAGATGGCAGGAGTAAGTCACTCAATATGAGAACTACAGTCAGGATCGTGACATATTCAATTGCTGTCAAAACTGCCGTCTTGTCGGAAAGACGGCAGTTTCCGACTTATTTAGGTCAGAAGGGGTTCGGACCTATTCAATAGGGGCTGTTTTTTTCAGACAAGTTGGAAATTCCCAACTTGTTGAAAAACACGTGGATCAGCGGAATAGCCATGAATCCACGTGCTTTTTTTGCAGAAACACGGCCAAATCCGTCAGGTTTTGGCCCCGTTTCCGATATTCTCAATCAGACTTTAAAAAAAGTTAGCTTGAGGAGATGAGATGGGGGTGACGCTGTAGAAGCGCAGCTGGATGCGGCTGCCCTCGGTCACCTGCAGCTCCCCACTCTCTGACAACTGGGTCTCCTGGTCACTGCTCACCAGCTTGAAGCCCAGGATGAGGGGCAGCTGCTCCGGGCCCAGGGAGGGGGAGCAGGCCTGGGTGTCGCACGGCGCCGTGGTGAGCAGCAGCGCGGGTAGGATTAGGATGCCCGGCCGGCACTTTGCTGTGTGGCAACACGGACGGGACACAGGGAACGGCCAAATCCGACAGTCGAATATGCACATTGAATAGTGCATTGTTGGATCCTTTCTGACAATACTTGTTGGAAAGGTTCTGACTTGAATTTAATATACCCCTATGTCTGTGTATGTAGTGCTCACACTGTAGTAGGAAACTGTGGAAATGAACACACTAATATGTGCATACTGCAGAGGAATAACTTGCTTGCAGGACTTGAGAACAAGAGACCGCAGCACATTGGTGTTAGATTAGCTGAAGCTCCACAGGTGTAAAGCAATATTAGGAGTAAGACTCACAGGAGCACTAAGATGCAGGCAAATTAACAAATCTGTAGAATTGGGGAATATCTTACAACAGAGCTGAATACTTCAGAACCCTGGAGAGTTAGGTTCAGCAGCTCTGAGCTTGAGGCACAGGTAAAGCTGTAAGTGTGAGAAGAATGCGATCCAAGCAATGTAGAGACAGAGGAGTTACGGGGAATCACTGTTGTTGGAGACCTGAAGGTCTCAGCAGCGCTAATACAGTACTTGGGAGTTCAGATTAGCTGCTGATTGCAGAGAGGAATCCCAGCATTGCTAAGACACCGGAAACTCAGATGGAGACTGCAGATTAGCAGCGAACCAGGAAATCATCAATGTGACTTGTTGATTTGGCAGTGTGCTGGTGAACAGGAAGGGTTTACATAGGAGCTGCAGGTTACAGATTGGCTGCCAGAGTCAATTGAGGTAAAGAAGCATTCTGACTGGAGGAGATGCAGTCAGCAGACAAGATACAACATGGCAGCGCCCATGTAAAAGCCTCACAGTGCAAATATAACAGAAAACCTGCCCTGCAGGACAGGATCATTTAGTTCGTAAACAGGTTTGAAAGTCCAATTTTATGACACCCTCCCACTAAACCCCATATTGTGAGCTTAGTTTTCATCTGCTAGGGTGATAGTTGTGCTGTGGACAGCTATGTGAAATGACTTTATGGTAAGCAAGAGAGGTACTACATCTGTCTCTATAGTGCACCCGCACGGTTGCATCAAGGGCAAAAACAAGGAGGTTTTCAGTGTGGACTTGCAAGTGCCAAGTGCATCAGTGCAGGCAGGGTTGGACTGGCCACCGGGGGTACAGGGGAAACCCCTGGTGAGCCCCACTGTCTGGGGGGGCCATGCAGGTTCCAGACTGTGCACTTTAATTAAACAGTACATCTCCTATATAATACCCCTATTCTGTGACCTTGTGATTCATTTGCTAACGCTGGGCGGAGTTACAACACTGGGCGGAGTTAGTCAAATGAGTCACAGAGATCTGGCCAAATCTACAGGAGACTAGGAGCAGAAGCAGATAGCATGGGCATTGGGCATGGCACAGGCAGGGGTGCAGACCTCCCAGCTTTCTGCAGGAGCTTTCTCCAGGCAGAAGGAGGGAAACACACTCGGCGAAAAGGGGGCGTGGCTTCACGGGAGGGCCCCGTTTTCGTCAGTGAGGGGGCATGCCCAGCGCTCTGTGAGCTGCTGGCATGCTCCCAGGGGCTGATTATGAGTCTGGGGGGCCCAGGGCACTTGAGACAGGGGAGCCCTATCTCATTGCTGTGCCTGCTGGGGGTTGGGGCGTGGCCTAATCGCGGCCCGCGCGGCCACGCCCCCTTATGCAAATTCCGATATATATTTTTTTATGGGATTTTGGCCCCTCAGCTAGGGCTAAATCCAGAGGGGGTGGTCGCTCCCCCTTACACACCCGCACAGGGAGAAGAAAGCAGGGAGACTGCTGCCTCCCTGCAACACCACAGACCTGCCAATATGCAGCAGCGTGTGCTGACTGTAGCACAATGCTGCCGCTGTTGCTGGCAGGACGGGGGAGCTTCTGAGCTGGGACAGAGCTACTCCATCCGGGGGGCCCCCTAAAACTGTGGGGCCCATGGTACGTACCCCCTGCCCCCCCCCCCTTAATCCGGCTCTGCTGCCGGAACCCCCCCTTAATCTGTACCCCCTGATGCCCCCTCTCCCTCTGTCTCCACTAAATAGATGCTGTGCGCATGTGCACAGCGTCTTCACCGCTGCTCTGCTAAGCAGAACAGCGAGTACAGGAGCTTTCCAACTGCCCCACCGCGGGACACTGCAACCCGCGGGTGGGACAGCGGGACAGACCCCAAAAAATGGGACTGTCCCGCAAAAATCGGGACAGTTGGGAGGAATGAGGGTGTGTGAGGGGGTATGCTGTACAGACAGATGGGCACAGGCTCACTGTGTGCTTGACCCCCCACATCAGCATACTCAGCAGGGTCTCTCTGGTGCGGAGGAGCGTCACTTTCTGGCACACTCCACGCTTCTTAGCTGCAGTTTTGTGGGGCACCTGCCGCTGTGCAGGTTCCGTACTGCTTCTGTTATCTCCAGCCCCGGCAACCCCACCGCTAGCTGCAGCGCTGCCGCCCGCAGGACGGGGGGGGGGGGGGGAGCTTCTGAGCTGGGACAGAGCTACTCCAGCCGGGGGGCCCCCTAAAACTGTGGGGCCAACGGTACGTATCCCCTGCCCCCCCCCCCCCCTTAATCCGGCTCTGCTGCTGGAACCCCCCCATTAATCAGTCCCCCCCGCACCCGCTACATTCTGTACATCGTGCCCTGCAGGTGCTGTTCACGCCGTCGCAAGGGGCTGCGCCTCCTTCACCATCGCACGCCCTTTTATTGTGCAATATTTAACCACTAACAAAGGAATGCAGGTAATACTCCATATAATACAAATATTAAACCCCAGAAAGGCATGCAAGGGTTAAGGGGGCGTAGCCCCTTGCGACGGTGTGAAGAGCGCCCGTAGGGCGCGATGAAGCACCTAGTTATACATATGTTACATTATGCTGCATAGAACTATGGTGTATTTTCTACAGTGGATTGGTAATATTAATCTGGTACATTATCAGGCATGCATTAGCAGTATATTTACTATATAGATTTATCAAAGGGCCCAGACCATGTACTCTCTAATGGTTAGCCAAGCCTTTACGGGGCTGGCCACACCCATGAGAATGGGCCCCTAAAACTGCATTTCCCCGGTGGGCTCTTCATGCCCCAGTCCTTCCCCCTCTTAGACGGACATGGTGTCCACAGCTAAGTCTTTAGCCACCAGTGGCCTATCTATAATGGTTCAGGGTACCCTGGGTCCAGAGGGCCCACACCTTGCACCCATGTTCTTCAATACTTACCTCTCCGGTAGAGGCTTCACTGTACAAATCACTTGGAAAATTGCATTTTGGCCATTTTCCCATTGATTTGCGCATGAGTAGTAGAAAGATAACTGGAAAAGTAGCCACTGCTTTTTTTTTGCCACAGCCCACCTTTGCTTTTACAGCTTTCTATTACTTAGGGGTCTATTCATGAAGCAGTGTAAAGTGTGGAGAAGTGAGCCAGTGGAGAAGTTGCCCATGGCAACCAATCAGCATTAAAGTAACATTTATAATTTGCATATTATACAATTGTACGGAGCAGCTGATTGGTTGCCATGGGCAACTTCTCCACAGACTCACTTCTCTATTCTTTTCTCTGCTTCATGAATAGACCCCTAATCCTCAATAAATGCTGACTTCATTTCTGCCGTACATACATATTTTACTTTGTTACTGTATAAGTTGATATGGTCAAGAACCCACAGGGGACAGGACACAACCTGATTATGATTATTCTATATAGATTCCAATACTATAGATCAATATAGTGCTGTATTCTTGATGTGGACGGCTGGTTGCCGTGGCGGTGCGCATTGCGGTGTGTGTTGCTATGGTGACGCACATTGCGATATGCGCTACCATGGCGACTCCCACGCCTGCATATTCCCTGGTCACGGCGGGATGATGCACAGCTCCCCGCCGCGCACAACATTGACGTGCACTGGATCTAGTAGGCACGTCAGCGGGTCGGACGCAGCGGGTAATGACGTGCCCTGTGGGGATGGACATGTGCCGCCATCTGGACCCGCTGTCGCGGGATTGTGACGCGCCGTCTATATGATAGGCGCAGAGACAGTATATATTAGGGGTTTAACACCCACCTGTGTGCATATTTGAGTGTGGCAACTTACCTAATATATGGAAAAAGCCAAGGATTTCAGTAACAATGGGCCAATAGGGGTTTACTCTATATTTAACTCCGGGCTTTCTATACTACCCTTTTGCCCATAGGTATGTTAGTCATGTGACATGATTTTTATAAAACTTATCATGTTAGTATTATAAATAATAAGATATATTATGTATATGAGTAACTGTCTTCTGATTAGTTAACATTTTAAACTTTTTGTCTGTCATTATTTGGTCACATAATGAGAGAATATGGTCACTTCCAATTACACATGCAAATGAGCAGCCATATTGAATGGGGTTTATAAACCCTGGACAGCAGTACTGTCAATACCTTGAAAAAGTTGCGTGAATGCAACGAAACGCGTTGGTGACTTCTGCTGTGCGTGCCCACTCTCTGTGACTTGATCTCCTGAGGAACTCATACCTGGACCAGGTCCCCACCATTGTCTTTCTGTGGACCCCGTTGGAAGAACATCTCCTCACCATGGAACTTTCACACAGCCAACCAAGGGAAAAGCCTTCTGCGGATGCCAACCGCTTAAACGCCTTGACAATTGCTGGTGGTAAATATTTTACACGGTGGGACACTAACGGGAAATCCAAGTTAACCAACAGGGGACTGTTATTGGAACAGGCTTGAACTTTATACATCTATTCCCACTGGGATCGAGAGGGGCACAGCTCATTTGAGATTTGATACTCACTTGTGTTTTTCAACCCTTTATTGTTTTTAATTACCTTTTAAATCATATTTATTCATCAATTTAATAAATTCATGTGTTTAATATGTGACGTTTTCCTCTCATATATGACCACCTAGCGCTATCTTTCTATCTGTACAACCAATAACATACCTTTATGTATATTATGTGCCCCAATAAATAATTTATTTAAGGTGAGAGGCCCTGATCCTAAAACTGTGAGGGATCCTTGTTGTAAGGGATCCTGACCCAGACTGTACGTTATTCAAGTCAATGTGCTCATGTGGCTTGGCTGTATATCTGCAGGGGAAGAAGAAGATGTAAGTTTTGTAGATCCCTATATTGTTGGTCTCCAGCTAAATCCTTGCAAATGGTGTGCAAAGGGTTAAAACCGACTTGCTACCAGTAATCTCAGATGGAGCATTGCTGAATGCAGTATTCTGCAGTGACTGTAAGACTCAGCTTTAACTTCAAGGGCTTGGCTTAGTCATCTAGAAAATATTATGATCAATCTGTCCTTTGTTCTGTTGGATTGTTATTCATACACAAACTCTCCGCGACAGCAGCATAATAGTGACACACATATTACTGAATATGATAATGTGCTGCTGTAACTGTCTAATGAGAACCTCAGCAAGGATTAGAGGCTGATGATTAGGCAGCTGAACCTCCACAATGATGCAGTGTGTCTTACCGGAGAGGAGGTTCTCATTGTTGTGTGATATCAGCGGGCATATCCCAGCGACAGCACTACAAGGGAGTGTTAAAGGTGCCTTGTGCCTTGAAAATAGTCCCTGCACTGTCTGTATTTGACATTTGAATGCAGACCTGTGATTTAGCTTTCCACTGAAGTCAGATCTCCTCTGATTTCTATTGTACGATAGACCAGAAATACTTCACCACCACTCACACACACACAATTACCTCTAACTTATACTGGAATAAAGTAAGAACCAACGGCATGCATTAGGTAGCTCCAGGTGCTGTGGTGGGATGTAGTCAGGAACCCGGCGGCTTTGTTATGCTCGCCCCCCTGCCGGCATTCTGTTGGACGGGAACCCGGCGTCAGTATTCTGTGTATGTATATACTGTGTATATATATATATATATATATATATATATATATACACACAGTGGGGCAAAAAAGTATTTGGACAGCCACCGATCGTGCAAGTTGACCCACTTAAAAAGATGAGAGAGGTGTGTAATTTCCATCATAGGTACACTTCAACTGTGAGAGACAGAATCTGAAAAAAAAAAAACTAGGAAATCACATTGTATGATTTTTAAACCATTTTTTTGTATATTCTTGCGGAAAATAAATATTTGGACAATCAAAACGTTTAACTCAATACTTTGTAATATAACCTCGGTTGGCAATAACAGAGGTCAAACGTTTCCTGTAGTTCTTGACCAGGTTTGCACACACTGTAGCAGGTATTTTGGCCCACTCTTCCATGCAGATCTTCTCTAGAGTTGTCATGTTTTGGCGCTGTCGCCGGGCAACACGGACTTTCAACTCCCTCCACAGATTTTCTATTGGGTTGAGGTCTGGAGACTGGCTAGGCCACTCCAGAACCTTGAAATGCTTCTTAGAGCCACTCCTTAGTTGCCCGGCGAGTGTGTTTGGGGTCATTGTCATGCTGGAAGACCCAGCCACGTTCCATCTTCAATGCTCTTACTGAGGGAAGGAGGTTTTTGCCCAAAATCTCACAATACATGGACCCATTCATCCTCTCCTTAATATGGATCAGTCGTCCTGTCCCCTTTGCAGAAAAGCAGCCCCAAAGCATGATGTTTCCATCCCCATGCTTCACAGTGGGTATGGTGTTCTTGGGATGCCATTCATCATTCTTTTCCCTCCAAACACGGCGAGTGGAGTTTATACCAAAAGGTTCGAGTTTGCTCTCATCTGACCACAATACATTCTCCCAATCCTCCTCTGGATCATCAAGATGGTCACTGGCAAACTTTAGATGGCCTGGACATGTGCTGGCTTAAGCAGGGGGACCTTTCGGGCGCTACAGTACTACAATCCATGACGCCGTACTGTGTTACTAATGGTAACCTTTGTGACTGTGGTTCCAGCTCTCTTGAGGTCATTGACCAGGTTCCCCCATTTAGTTCTGGGCTGATTCCTCACCGTTCTCAAGATCATTGATACCCCACGAGGTGAGATCTTGCATGGAGCCCAGGTCGAGGGAGATTGTCAGTGATCTTGTATTTCTTCCATTATGTAATAATTGCGCCAACAGTTGATCTCTTCTCACCAAGCTGCTTGCCTATTGTCAAGTAGCTCATCCCAGCCATGTACAGCTCTACAATTTTGTCCCTGGTGTCCTTAGACAGCTCTCTGGTCTTGGCCATGGTGGAGAGGTAGCAGTCTGACTGTTTGAGGGTGTGGACAGGTGTCTTTTATACAGATAACTAGAGATGTGCACCGGACATTTTTCGGGTTTTGTGTTTTGGTTTTGGATTCGGTTCCGCGGCCGTGTTTTGGATTCGGACGCGTTTTGGCAAAACCTCCCTGAAAATTTTTTGTCGGATTCGGGTGTGTTTTGGATTCGGGTGTTTTTTTTCAAAAACTCCTCAAAAACAGCTTAAATCATAGAATTTGGGGGTAATTTTGATCCCATAGTATTATTATCCTCAATAACCATAATTTCCACTCATTTCCAGTCTATTCTGAATACCTCACACCTCACAATATTATATCACATAATGCAAAGATAAATTTAAAATAAAAAAAAAGAGGTGCAAGATAGAATTGTCCTTGTGCCCTCCCACCCACCTTTATGTTGTACAAACAGGACACTGTTAAACACTTTAACAAACCCATCATTTCAGCGACAGGGTCTGCCACATGACTGTGGCTGAAATGGCTGGTTGGTTTGGGCACCCACCAAAAAAAGAAGCAATCAATCTCTCCTTGCTCAAACTGGCTCTACAGAGGCAAGATGTCCACCTCCTCCTCATCGTCCGATTCCTCACCCCTTTCACTGTGTACATCCCCCTCCTCACAGAGTATTAATTCGTCCCCACTGGAATCCACCATCACAGGTCCCTGTGTACTTTCTGGAGGCAATTGCTGGTAAATGTCTCCACGGAGGAATTGATTATATTTCATTTTGATGAACATCATCTCCACATTTTCTGGAAGTAACCTCCTACGCGGATCGCTGACAAGGTGACCGGCTGCACTAAACACTCTTTCGGAGTACACACTGGAGGGGGGGCAACTTAGGTCAAATAAAGCAATTTTGTGCAAGGGCCTCCAAATTGCCTCTTTTTCCTGCCAGTATACGTACGGACTGTCTGATGCCTACTTGGATGCTGTCACTCATATAATCCTCCACCATTCTCTCAATGGTGGCAGAATCATATGCAGTGACAGTAGACAACATGTCAGTAATTGTTGGTAGGTCCTTCAGTCCGGACCAGATGTCAGCTATTGCTCCTGACTGCCCTGCATCACCGCCAGCAGGTGGTTTTGGAAATGTTATCCTTTTCCTGGCAGCTCCAGTGGCGGGAGAAAATGAAGGAGGAGCTGTTGGCGGGTCACGTTCCGCTTGACTTGACAATTGTCTCACCAGCAGGTCTTTGAACATCTGCCGGAAAGAGAGATACAACGTAGGCTTTAAACCTAGGATCGAGCACGGTGGCCAAAATGTAGTGCTCTGATTTCAACAGATTGACCACCCGTGAATCCTGGTTAAGCGAATGAAGGGCTCCATCCACAAGTACCACATGCCTAGCGGAATCGCTCCGTTTTAGCTCCTCCTTCAATCTCTCCAGCTGCTTCTGTAAAAGCCTGATGAGGGGAAAAGCCTGACTCAGGCTGGCAGTGTCTGAACTGACTTCACGTGTGGCAAGTTCAAAGGGTTGCAGAACCTTGCACAACGTTGAAATCATTCTCCACTGCGCTAGAGTCAGGTGCATTCCCCCTCCTTTGCCTATATCGTAGGCAGATGTATAGGCTTGAATGGCCTTTTGCTGCTCCTCCATCCTCTGAAGCATATAGAGGGTTGAATTCCACCTCGTTACCATCTATTGCTTCAGCTGATGGCAGGGAATGTTCAGGAATGTTTGCTGGTGCTCCATTTTTCGGTACGTGGTGGCTGAATGCCGAAAATTCTGCACCACCAAATTCAAGGTATGTGCAAAACATGGGACGTGCTGGAATTTGCCCACATGTAATGCACGCACAATATTGGTGGCGTTGTCCAATGTCACAAATCCCCAGGAGAGTCCAATTGGGGTAAGCCAATTTGCGATGATGTTCCTCAGTTTCCGTAAGAGGTTGTCAGCTGTGTGCCTCTTATGGAAAGTGGTGATACAAAGCGTAGCCTGCCTAGGAACGAGTTGGCATTTGCAAGATGCTGCTACTGGTGCCGCCGCTGCTGTTGTTGCTGCGGGAGGCAATACATCTACCCAGTGGGCTGTCACAGTCATATAGTCCTGAGTCTGCCCTGCTCCACTTGTCCACATGTCCGTGGTTAAGTGGACATTGGGTACAACTGCATTTTTGAGGACACTGGGGACTCTTTTTCTGACGTCTGTGTACATTCTCGGTATCGCCTGCCTAGAGAAGTGGAACCTAGATGGTATTTGGTACCGGGGACACACTACCTCAAGAAATTTTCTAAGTCCCTGTGAACTAACGGCGGATACTGGATGCACGTCTAACACCAACATAGTTTTCAAGGCCTGAGTTATCCGCTTTGCAACAGGATTACTGCTGTGATATGTCAACTTCCTCGCAAAGGACTTGTCACGATCCGGGTATCTGGACACCATTTCTTACCCATCAGATGCCTCCTAAGGCTGGCTCAGCGCTCCAGGACCGGATCCCATCTGTTATCCTGATGTTTACATTCCTGTATCCTCTCCTGTCACTCTGAGACGCTGTCACAGTAAACGCCATATTACACCTGGCATGGCGTCTCCCGCGGCCTCCGCCGCCGTCCCTGAGCTTCTGCATGCAGAGTGTCTGAGTGGCGATTACGTCAGCCGCGGCCTCCGCTGTGTCCGCGTGGTTGGATGTGCACCTGTCAGCTTGGCGCCTCCTGTCTCCGGTGGCCGGCGCCGCCATTACTGTTTTCATTACCACATGGATTACAAGCCAAACTTCCCTCCAAGTGTCTGCATGGGCGCAGCCATCTTGGATTCTGTCAGCTGATCATTTCCACCAATCTGTTCTCAGTATTGATAATCTGCATAATTGCCTAGCCAATCCCTTCCTTGCTGCAGGTATAAATACACTGTGCCTGAGCAAGGAAGGCGTCAGTGCTTTGGTTGTCAAACCTAGTTCCTGTTTGTCTCTCTCCTGTGATTGTCTTCCAGGTTCCAGCTCCTGTCTCAAGACTTCCATCATAGAGACCCGCACCAGCATTCCACCTGCGGTGTAGCCTGACTCTCCGATCCATTGTGGATTCATCTGTTTCCAGCTACAACATTACCTGCTTCCAGCCCAGCTTCCAGCAGAGTACAGCTTCTCTTAAAGGGCCGGTGTCCTTTCTACAGTTTACCACTCTCCACCGGTATTATTATTTCTCCGCTCTCAAACTCTACATTTCATTCATATTGCATCGCTCTCAAGCTTCATTTATTATTTAACTGGTTCCAGCCAGTATCCACTCCGTGCCAACATCTGTCTGGTTCCAACCAGAACCCACAGCAGCTATTTTATTTACAGCAGTCCAGCTTTCCCTGGAACACCAGCTGGTACGATCCTGGGCTTTCTTCATTGCTACAGTCGGGCCTGGTAAGGACTTTCCAACTCGCAGATAATAAGAACTGTCTCATACTACCAGAGCTCTGTGGCCCCTGCCACCCTGTAGTACCCAGGAACTGTATTATTTCTCTGCTGATTTTATGTTTCTTTTACTGCTACTGTGATGCATGGAGTTTGTCATAAATAAACATCATTGACTTTTATTCAAGTTGTCGTGGTCACGCCTTCGGGCGGTTATTCTTCATGTTACTTACATGTCCAGGGGTCTGATACAACCTTCCAGGTTCCGGTACATCTCAGCCCCTACAACTGAGGCTGCCTCCCGTCAGCTCAGGCCCTCAGTTGTGACAGTAAGCACTGACCCAATGAATCCAGCCGGAGACCAGGATCAAGCGGCCAGGCCGATGCAAGAACTGGCAGCCCGACTAGAACATCAGGAGGCTGCACAGGGCCACATCATCCGCTGTCTCCAGGATCTCTCTACTCGGCTGGATGGGATTCAGACAACTCTCCGTGGATCAGGCGCGTCTGGTGCGTCAACCACAGTGACTCCAGCTATAACCCCACCCACCTTACCCATTTCTGCTCCACGTCTTCATCTTCCAACGCCAGCAAAATTTGACGGATCTCCAAGATTCTGCAGGGGATTTCTCAACCAGTGTGAGATTCAGTTTGAGCTACAACCTGGCAATTTTCCCAGTGACCGTACAAAAATTGCCTACATTATTTCTCTTCTCAGTGGCTCAGCCCTTGATTGGGCATCACCGTTATGGGAGAGGTCCGACACCCTGCTATCTTCTTACACTGCATTCGTGTCAACATTCAGGCGCATCTTCGACGAGCCAGGCCGGGTAACCTCAGCTTCATCCGAGATTCTCCGTTTACGCCAGGGGTCACGTACTGTAGGACAATATCTGATACAGTTCCAGATCCTGGCATCCGAACTGGCATGGAACGACGAGGCCCTGTATGCTGCATTCTGGCATGGCTTATCTGAGCGTATTAAAGATGAGTTAGCTACCAGAGACTTACCCTCTAAGTTAGATGAGCTAATCTCACTCTGCACGAAAGTTGATTTACGTTTCAGAGAGAGAGCAACTGAGCGTGGAAGATCATCTGCTCCAAAATCTTCTGCTCCTCCTCCTCGCCAACTGTCACCAACTAAAGATGAGCCCATGCAAATTGGCCGTTCCCGTTTAACTCCTGCTGAGCGCCGAAGACGTCTCTCCGAGTCTCTCTGTCTTTATTGTGCAGCTCCGTCTCACACCATTAATGCCTGTCCCAAACGTCCGGGAAACTCCAAATCCTAGCTCGCCAAGGAGAGGGCCGGCTGGGAGTAATGATCTCCTCTCCATCTCCTCAAGATTGTAATCTCCCAGTCTCGCTTCAAGTTGCTCAACGTTATCGGAACGTCATTGCCCTCCTTGATTCCGGAGCAGCTGGGAACTTTATTACCGAAGCCTATGTTAAACAGTGGTCCCTACCCACCGAGAGACTTCCTTCGTCCATTTCTTTAACTGCCGTGGATGGCAGCAAAATTTTTGATGCAGTTATTTCTTTAAGGACTCTACCAGTTCGTCTGAGAGTGGGAGTTCTTCATTCCGAACTTATTTCTTTTTTAGTGATTCCAAGAGCCACACATCCTGTGGTCCTGGGCCTTCCATGGCTCCGTCTTCACAATCCTACAATTGATTGGACGACTACGCAAATCCTGGCATGGGGTTCCTCCTGTGCTGAGACATGTTTGTTTAAAGTATTGCCTGTCTGTTCTTCCTCCCCCAGGTCGTCTGATGTTCCACCTCCTCCATATCAAGATTTCACGGATGTGTTCAGTAAAGCTTCTGCTGATATCCTTCCTCCTCATAGAGAATGGGACTGCCCGATTGATCTCGTGCCAGGGAAGGTTCCACCTCGAGGCCGAACTTATCCGTTGTCTCTGCCTGAGACGCATTCTATGGAGGAATACATTAAAGAGAACCTAGCAAAGGGGTTCATTCGACCTTCTTCTTCCCCAGCCGGCGCAGGCTTCTTTTTTGTAAAAAAGAAAGATGGTGGTCTGCGGCCGTGCATCGACTACAGAGGTTTGAACGACATTACCATCAAGAACCGTTATCCTTTACCCCTGATTACTGAGCTCTTTGACAGAGTTAGCGGAGCTACCATCTTTACAAAGCTGGACTTGAGAGGTGCATACAATCTCATCCGGATCCGTGAGGGTGACGAGTGGAAGACCGCCTTTAACACCCGTGACGGACATTATGAGTACCTTGTCATGCCCTTCGGATTGAGCAATGCTCCAGCTGTCTTCCAGCATTTTGTCAATGAGATCTTCAGAGACATTCTATACCGTCATGTCGTGGTCTATCTAGACGATATCCTCATTTTTGCCAACGATTTAGAGGAACATCGTTTTTGGGTTAAAGAGGTTCTGTCCCGTCTCCGTGTCAATCATCTCTATTGCAAATTAGAGAAATGCGTCTTTGAAGTCAAGTCCATTCCGTTTCTAGGGTACATTGTGTCCGGTTCCGGACTAGAGATGGATCCTGAGAAACTACAAGCAATCCAAAATTGGCCGGTACCCTTAACCCTCAAAGGGGTCCAGAGGTTCTTAGGGTTCGCCAACTATTACCGAAAGTTTATACGAGACTTTTCCACCATTGTGGCGCCTATTACTGCTTTCACTAAGAAAGGTGCTAACCCGTCCAAGTGGTCTGAAGAAGCTATGCAAGCATTTCATCTTTTAAAACAAAGGTTCATCTCTGCGCCTGTTCTGAAACAGCCTGACATCGACTCTCCTTTCATCTTAGAGGTGGATGCCTCCTCCATTGGAGTAGGAGCGGTGTTATCTCAGAGGGCTAAAGATGGCCATTTACACCCTTGCAGTTTCTTCTCCCGGAAGTTCTCCCCAGCTGAGCGCAACTATGCCATTGGCGACCAGGAGTTGCTAGCCATCAAGCTCGCTCTAGAAGAGTGGAGGTATCTGTTGGAGGGAGCTTCTCATTCAATCACCATACTTACAGACCACAAGAACCTTTTATATCTGAAAGGCGCACAATGTCTCAACCCTCGTCAGGCCAGATGGGCACTTTTCTTTTCCAGGTTCGACTTTAAACTCCAGTTCTGTCCGGGCTCTCAGAATCGCAAGGCCGATGCCCTTTCCCGCTCATGGGAGCAAGAAAATGAGTCAGAGTCTTCAGACAAGCATCCTATTATAAATCCGTTGGCATTCTCCACGGTAGGGATGGACTCTACGCCCCCATCAGGGAAAAGTTTTGTGAAACCGATGCTAAGGAAGAAGCTCATGCATTGGGCCCATGCTTCCCGTTTTGCCGGACATACAGGTATCCAAAAAACCCTGGAGTTTATCTCTAGGTCCTATTGGTGGCCAACTCTGAAAAAGGACGTCTTGGAGTTTATTGCATCTTGCCCAAAGTGTGCTCAACATAAGGTATCCCGCCAGTCGCCTGCGGGGCAACTGGTTCCACTATCTGTTCCCCGTCGACCTTGGACCCATTTGTCGATGGATTTTATTACAGATTTACCCATGTGCAACAAGTTCAATACCATCTGGGTGGTAGTTGACCGGTTCACCAAGATGGCACACTTCATTCCTCTCACCGGTCTTCCGTCAGCTTCCAAGTTGGCTCAAGTATTCATACAAGAGATCTTCCGACTCCACGGTCTTCCTGAAGAAATTATCTCAGATCGAGGAGTTCAATTCACAGCCAAATTCTGGCGAAGTTTATGTCAAGTCCTCCAAGTCAAGCTAAAGTTTTCCACGGCTTACCATCCTCAGACCAATGGTCAAACCGAGAGGGTGAATCAGGACTTGGAGGCCTTCCTCCGCATCTATGTGTCCTCCTCTCAAGATGACTGGGTTCAATTACTTCCCTGGGCCGAGTTCTGTCATAACAACCAGTATCATTCTTCATCTGCTTCAACACCATTCTTCACTAACTTTGGATTCCACCCTAAAGTTCCTGAGTTCCAACCGCTTCCAGCAACTTCTGTTCCCGCAGTGGATATCACCTTGCACCAGTTTGCCAATATCTGGAAGAGCGTACGATCAGCTCTGCTCAAGGCATCGTTCAGGTACAAGAAGTTTGCGGATAAGAAGCGTCGAGCAGTTCCTGCTCTCAAGGTGGGTGATCGGGTATGGTTATCCACGAAGAATTTGAGGTTAAGAGTTCCCAGTATGAAGTTTGCACCTCGCTATATCGGTCCTTTCAAGATTGAACAAGTCATCAGTCCTGTTCCTTACAGACTTCAGTTGCCTCCCTTCTTAAAAATACCCAGGACATTCCATGTTTCCCTGTTGAAACCGCTGATCTTGAATCAGTTTCATTCCTCACTTCCTCCAACTCCGAAAGTCCAAACTCAACGAGGCGTTGAGTATGAAGTAGCCAAGATCCTGGACTCACGTCACCGTTACGGTCAACTACAATATCTTATTGACTGGAAGGGTTATGGTCCTGAGGAACGTTCATGGACCAATGCTTCTGATGTCCATGCTCCTGCCTTGGTCCGGAAATTCCATTCCAAGTTTCCTCAAAAGCCAAAGAAGTGTCCTGGGGCCACTCCTAAAGGTGGGGGTGCTGTCACGATCCGGGTATCTGGACGCCATTTCTTACCCATCAGATGCCTCCTAAGGCTGGCTCAGCGCTCCAGGACCGGATCCCATCTGTTATCCTGATGTTTACATTCCTGTATCCTCTCCTGTCACTCTGAGACGCTGTCACAGTAAACGCCATATTACACCTGGCATGGCGTCTCCCGCGGCCTCCGCCGCCGTCCCTGAGCTTCTGCATGCAGAGTGTCTGAGTGGCGATTACGTCAGCCGCGGCCTCCGCTGTGTCCGCGTGGTTGGATGTGCACCTGTCAGCTTGGCGCCTCCTGTCTCCGGTGGCCGGCGCCGCCATTACTGTTTTCATTACCACATGGATTACAACCCAAACTTCCCTCCAAGTGTCTGCATGGGCGCAGCCATCTTGGATTCTGTCAGCTGATCATTTCCACCAATCTGTTCTCAGTATTGATAATCTGCATAATTGCCTAGCCAATCCCTTCCTTGCTGCAGGTATAAATACACTGTGCCTGAGCAAGGAAGGCGTCAGTGCTTTGGTTGTCAAACCTAGTTCCTGTTTGTCTCTCTCCTGTGATTGTCTTCCAGGTTCCAGCTCCTGTCTCAAGACTTCCATCATAGAGACCCGCACCAGCATTCCACCTGCGGTGTAGCCTGACTCTCCGATCCATTGTGGATTCATCTGTTTCCAGCTACAACATTACCTGCTTCCAGCCCAGCTTCCAGCAGAGTACAGCTTCTCTTAAAGGGCCGGTGTCCTTTCTACAGTTTACCACTCTCCACCGGTATTATTATTTCTCCGCTCTCAAACTCTACATTTCATTCATATTGCATCGCTCTCAAGCTTCATTTATTATTTAACTGGTTCCAGCCAGTATCCACTCCGTGCCAACATCTGTCTGGTTCCAACCAGAACCCACAGCAGCTATTTTATTTACAGCAGTCCAGCTTTCCCTGGAACACCAGCTGGTACGATCCTGGGCTTTCTTCATTGCTACAGTCGGGCCTGGTAAGGACTTTCCAACTCGCAGATAATAAGAACTGTCTCATACTACCAGAGCTCTGTGGCCCCTGCCACCCTGTAGTACCCAGGAACTGTATTATTTCTCTGCTGATTTTATGTTTCTTTTACTGCTACTGTGATGCATGGAGTTTGTCATAAATAAACATCATTGACTTTTATTCAAGTTGTCGTGGTCACGCCTTCGGGCGGTTATTCTTCATGTTACTTACATGTCCAGGGGTCTGATACAACCTTCCAGGTTCCGGTACATCTCAGCCCCTACAACTGAGGCTGCCTCCCGTCAGCTCAGGCCCTCAGTTGTGACAGGACTGTTGGACAGTCAATTGCTTACTAGTACAAGTGGTCTTCCGACTTCCCCTCTGGGATGACGATTGACTCCCAGCAGCAACAACACCAGCGCCAACAGCAGTAGGCGTTACACTCAAGGATCCATCGGAGGAATCCCAGTTAGGAGAGGACTCGTCAGACTTGCCAGTGACATGGCCTGCAGGACTATTGGCGTTCCTGTCTAAGGAGGAAATTGACACTGAGGGAGCTGGTGGTGTGGTTTGCAGGAGCTTGGGTACAAGAGGATGAAGGGATTTAGTTGTCACTGTCAGTGGACTGCTTCCGCTGTCACCCAAAGTTTTTGAACTTGTCAATGACTTCTGTTGAATGCGCTCCAGGTGACGTATAAGGGAGGATGTTCCTAGGTGGTTAACGTCCTTACCCCTACTTATTACAACTTGACAACGGCAACACACGGCTTGACACCAGTTGTCCGCATTTCTGTTGAAATAATTCCACACCGAAGAGGTGATTTTTTTTTGGTATTTTGACCAGGCATGTCAATGGCCATATTTATCCCACGGACAACAGGTGTCTCCCTGGGTGCCTGACTTAAACAAACCACCTCTCCATCAGAATCCTCCTGGTCAATTTCCTCCTCAGCGCCAGCAACACCCATATCCTCATCCTGGTGTACTTCAACAGTGACATCTTCAATTTGAATATCAGGAACTGGACTGCGGGTGCTCCTTCCAGCTCTTGCAGGGGTCGTGCAAATGGTGGAAGGAGCCACCTCTTCCCGTCCAGTGTTGGGAAGGTCAGGCATCGCAACCGACACAATTGGACTCTCCTTGGGGATTTGTGATTTAGAAGAACGCACAGTTCTTTGCTGTGCTTTTGCCAGCTTAACTCTTTTCATTTTTCTAGCGGGAGGATGAGTGCTTCCATCCTCATGTGAAGCTGACCCACTAGTCATGAGGAACATAGGAGAGGGCCTTAGCCGTTCCTTGCTACTCCATGTCGTAAATGGCATATTGGCAAGTTTACGCTTCTCCTCAGACGCTTTTAATTTAGATTTTTGGGTCATCATTTTACTGAACTTTTGCTTTTTGGATTTTACATGCTCTCTACTATGACATTGGGCATCGGCCTTGGCTGACGACGTTGATGGCATTTCATTGTCTCTGCAATGACTGGTGGCAGCAGCTTTAGCACTAGGTGGAAGCGGATCTTGATCTTTCCTTATTTTACCCTCCACATTTTTGTTCTCCATTTTTTAATGTGTGGAATTATATGCCAGTAATATATCTGGAATTAGACGGCAGTAATGTCTGGAATTAGATACCACTAGATAGATACCAGATACCACTGTGACTGGAATGATGATGACCTATGCACAGTGACAGGACACTACCACAGCACCCTACAGCAGCAAGATGCAGCACAAGACACTGGACTTTTAGTCACCACAATGCAACACTGATAATAATGAGCACAGATACACTGTGCACTGTTCAGGATAATAGTACTGAGTGACACTGGGCAGCGAGAACAGCACTGGACTACTGTACTGTAATACTATATACTGGTCTCCACAATGCAGCACTGATACTGAGCACAGATATTGAGCTGAGATTTGCTGATATTGGGCTATTCGGGCAGAGAACGTAGCCACGTCCTCTCTCTATCTCGACAATGCACGAGTGAAAATGGCGGCGACGCGCGGCTCGTTATATGAAATCCGAATCTCGCGAGAATCCGACAGCGGGATGATGACGCTTTCCCCCGTTCGGGTTTTGCGTGTAAGGCGGGAAGAACCGAGGCTGACTCGGACCCGTGTAAACCACTTGAAGTTCGTTGGGGTTCGGATTTCGACGAACTGAACCCGTTCATCGCTACAGATAACCAGTTCAGACAGGTGCCATTATTACAGGTAATGAGTGGAGGATAGAAGAGCTCCTTAAAGAAGAAGTAACAGGTCTGTGAGAGCCAGAAAACTTGCTGTTTGGTAGGTGTCCAAATATTTATTTTCCACAAGAGTATACAAGAAAATTGTTTAAAAATCATACAATGTGATTTCCTGTTTTTTTTCTTCAGATTCTGTCTCTCACAGTTGAAGTGTACCTATGATGGAAATTACAGAACTCTCTCATCTTTTTAAGTGGGTCAACTTGCACAATAGGTGGCTGTCTAAATACTTTTATATACTACTGCACAGTCTGCCGGCACTCAAGGTATACTGATAATATAATCCAGCTGTTCCGGTGCTCCACTGAAAAAATCAAAATAATCACTCCACAACAGATGGCACTCAGAGAAAAAATCATAAATGCAAAAAGCTCACATGTATTGACAGAAAGTCAATACATGTGACCTTTTTGCATTTAAAATTTTGGCTCCGAGCGCCATCTGTTGTGGAGTGATTATATATATATATATATATACAGTGAAGGGATGACGGCGGCACTCAATCAGACTTCGCAACTGGACTAAATTCCTTTTATTTTGCCCACACGCTGGTCCGTTCAGTGTAGCGCGCGTGCAGCCCCGGACATCTAAGGGCATCACAGACCTGTTATTGCTCGATCTCGTGTGGCTGAACGCCACTTGTCCCTCTAAGAAGCTGGACGCGGACCGCCGGGGGTCGCGTAGCTAGTTAGCATGCGGGAGTCTCGATCGTTATCGGAATTAACCAGACAAATCGCTCCACCAACTAAGAACGGCCATGCACCACCACCCACAGAATCGAGAAAGAGCTATCGATCTGTCAATCCTTTCCGTGTCCGGGCCGGGTGAGGTTTCCCGTGTTGTTAACTAGTTAACTAGCTACGCGACCCCCGGCGGTCCGCGTCCAGCTTCTTAGAGGGACAAGTGGCGTTCAGCCACACGAGATCGAGCAATAACAGGTCTGTGATGCCCTTAGATGTCCGGGGCTGCACGCGCGCTACACTGAACGGACCAGCGTGTGGGCAAAATAAAAGGAATTTAGTCCAGTTGCGAAGTCTGATTGAGTGCCGCCGTCATCCCTTCACTGTGCATTGTGGAAAGCATATTCCACTAGGAGGGCACCGCAGCAATTCACAGCAGTTATCCAGGGGAGTGCCGGGACCATTTGTTCGTTATATATATATATATATATATATATATATATATATTAGAGATGAGCGGGTTCGGTTCTCCGAGATCCGAACCCCCCCGAACTTCACCTATTTTACACGGTTCCGAGGCAGCCTCGGATCTTCCCGCCTTGCTCGGATAACCCGAACGCGGCCAAACGTCATCATCCCGCTGTCGGATTCTCGCGAGATTCGTATTCTATATAAGGAGCCGCACGTCGCCGCCATTTTCACTCGTGCATTGGAGATTGAACGGAAAGGACGTGGCTACGTTCTCTCCCTGAAAAGCTCCATATCTGTGCTCAGTGTGCTGCAAATATCTGTGCTCAGTGTACTGCAAATATCTACGTTCTCTGCCTGAAAAGCTCCATAACTGTGCTTAGTGTGCTGCAAATATCTGTGCTCAGTGTGCTGCATTTTCGTGACCAACAGTATATAGCTGTACAGTACAGTAGGCCATTGCTGTATCTTGCAGCTCTGTGTCACTGCAAGTATCCATTCCATATCTGTGCTGCATTTTTATGAGCAGTATATATAGTAGTACAGTGCAGCATTTTGGTGACCAACAGTATATAGTTGTACAGTATAGTAGGCCATTGCTGTATCTTGCAGCTTCGTGTCACTGCAAGTATCCATTCCATAGCTGTGCTGCATTTTTGTGAGCCTTATATATAGTAGTACAGTGCAGCATTTTGGTGACCAACAGTATATAGTTGTACAGTAGGCCATTGCTATAGATATAATAATATTACTGGCATATAATTCCACACATTAAAAAATGGAGAACAAAAATGTGGAGGGTGAAATTGGGAAAGATTAAGATACACATCCACCTAGTGCTGAAGCTGCTGCCACTAGTCATGGCAGAGATGATGAAATGCCATCAACGTTGTCTGCCAAGGCCGATGCCCAATGTCATAGTAGAGAGCATGTAAAATCCAAAAATCTAAAGTTCAGTAAAATTACCCAAAAATCTAAATTAAAAGCGTCTGAGGACAGTGAGGAGAAGAAGAGTAAACTTGCCAATATGCCATTTACGACACGGAGTGGCAAGGAACGGCTGAGGCCCTGGCCTATGTTCATGGCTAGTGGTTCAGCTTCACATGAGGATGGAAGCACTCATCCTCCCGCTAGAAAACTGAAAAGAGTTAAGCTGGCAAAAGCACAGCAAAGAACTGTGCGTTCTTCTAAATCACAAATCCCCTGTCACGATCCGGGTATCTGGACGCCATTTCTTACCCATCAGATGCCTCCTAAGGCTGGCTCAGCGCTCCAGGACCGGATCCCATCTGTTATCCTGATATGTACATTCCTGTATCCTCTCCTGTCACTCTGGGACGCTGTCACAGTAAACGCCATATTACACCTGGCATGGCGTCTCCCGCGGCCTCCGCCGCCGTCCCTGAACTTCTGCATGCAGAGTGTCTGAGTGGCGATTACGTCAGCCGCGGCCTCCGCTGTGTCCGCGTGGTTGGATGTGCATCTGTCAGCCTGGCGCCTCCTGTCTCCGGTGGCCGGCGCCGCCATTACTGTTTTCATTACCACATGGATTACAAACCAAACTTCCCTCCAAGTGTCTGCATGGGCGCAGCCATCTTGGATTCTGTCAGCTGATCATTTCCACCAATCTGTTCTCAGTATTGATAATCTGCATAATTGCCTAGCCAATCCCTTCCTTGCTGCAGGTATAAATACACTGTGCCTGAGCAAGGAAGGCGTCAGTGCTTTGGTTGTCAAACCTAGTTCCTGTTTGTCTCTCTCCTGTGATTGTCTTCCAGGTTCCAGCTCCTGTCTCAAGACTTCCACCATAGAGACCCGCACCAGCATTCCACCTGCGGTGTAGCCTGACTCTCCAATCCATTGTGGATTCATCTGTTTCCAGCTACAACATTACCTGCTTCCAGCTCAGCTTCCAGCAGAGTACAGCTTCCCTTAAAGGGCCGGTGTCCTTTCTACACTTTACCACTCTCCACCGGTATTATTATTTCTCCGCTCTCAAGTTCTACATTTCAGTTCATATTTCATCGCTCCCAAGTTCATTTATTATTTAACTGGTTCCAGCCAGTATCCACTCCGTGCTAACAACAGTCTGGTTCCAGCCAGTATCCACAGCAGCTGTTTTATCTTCAGCAACCCAGCTTTTCCTGGAACACCAGCTGGCACAATCCTGGGTTATCTCCATTGCTACAGTCGGGCCTGGTAAGGACTTTCCATCTAGAAGATCATAAGAACTATCTCACACTACCAGTGCCCTGTGGCTCCTGCCATCCTGTAGTACCCAGGAACTGTATTTATTCTTTGCTGACTTTTACGTTTTCTTTTACTGCTGCTGTGTTGCGGAGTTGTCATAATAAACATCATTGACTTTTATCCAAGTTGTCGTGGTCACGCCTTCGGGCAGTTATTATTCATGTTACTTACATGTCCAGGGGTCTGATACAACCTCCCAGGTTCCGGTACATCTCAGCCCCTACAACTGAGGCTGCCTCCCGTCAGCTCAGGCCCTCAGTTGTGACAGTAAGCACTGACCTAATGAATCCAGCCGGAGACCAGGATCAAGCGGCCAGGCCGATGCAAGAACTGGCAGCCCGACTAGAACATCAGGAGGCTGCACAGGGCCACATCATCCGCTGTCTCCAGGATCTCTCTACTCGGCTGGATGGGATTCAGACAACTCTCCGTGGATCAGGCGCGTCTGGTGCGTCAACCACAGTGACTCCAGCTATAACCCCACCCACCTTACCCATTTCTGCTCCACGTCTTCATCTTCCAACGCCAGCAAAATTTGACGGATCTCCAAGATTCTGCAGGGGATTTCTCAACCAGTGTGAGATTCAGTTTGAGCTACAACCTGGCAATTTTCCCAGTGACCGTACAAAAATTGCCTACATTATTTCTCTTCTCAGTGGCTCAGCCCTTGATTGGGCATCACCGTTATGGGAGAGGTCCGACACCCTGCTATCTTCTTACACTGCATTCGTGTCAACATTCAGGCGCATCTTCGACGAGCCAGGCCGGGTAACCTCAGCTTCATCCGAGATTCTCCGTTTACGCCAGGGGTCACGTACTGTAGGACAATATCTGATACAGTTCCAGATCCTGGCATCCGAACTGGCATGGAACGACGAGGCCCTGTATGCTGCATTCTGGCATGGCTTATCTGAGCGTATTAAAGATGAGTTAGCTACCAGAGACTTACCTTCTAAGTTAGATGAGCTAATCTCACTCTGCACGAAAGTTGATTTACGTTTCAGAGAGAGAGCAACTGAGCGTGGAAGATCATCTGCTCCAAAATCTTCTGCTCCTCCTCCTCGTCAACTGTCACCATCTAAAGATGAGCCCATGCAACTTGGCCGTTCCCGTTTAACTCCTGCTGAGCGCCGAAGACGTCTCTCCGAGTCTCTCTGTCTCTATTGTGCAGCTCCGTCTCACACCATTAATGCCTGTCCCAAACGTCCGGGAAACTCCAAATCCTAGCTCGCCAAGGAGAGGGCCGGCTAGGAGTAATGATCTCCTCTCCATCTCCTCAAGATTGTAATCTCCCAGTCTCGCTTCAAGTTGCTCAACGTTATCGGAACGTCATTGCCCTCCTTGATTCCGGAGCAGCTGGGAACTTTATTACCGAAGCCTATGTTAAACGGTGGTCCCTACCCACCGAGAGACTTCCTTCGTCCATTTCTTTAACTGCCGTGGATGGCAGCAAAATTTTTGATGCAGTTATTTCTTTAAGGACTCTACCAGTTCGTCTGAGAGTGGGAGTTCTTCATTCCGAACTTATTTCTTTTTTAGTGATTCCAAGAGCCACACATCCTGTGGTCCTGGGCCTTCCATGGCTCCGTCTTCACAATCCTACAATTGATTGGACGACTACGCAAATCCTGGCATGGGGTTCCTCCTGTGCTGAGACATGTTTGTTTAAAGTATTGCCTGTCTGTTCTTCCTCCCCCAGGTCGTCTGATGTTCCACCTCCTCCATATCAAGATTTCACGGATGTGTTCAGTAAAGCTTCTGCTGATATCCTTCCTCCTCATAGAGAATGGGACTGTCCGATTGATCTCGTTCCAGGGAAGGTTCCACCTCGAGGCCGAACTTATCCGTTGTCTCTGCCTGAGACGCATTCTATGGAGGAATATATTAAAGAGAACCTAGCAAAGGGGTTCATTCGACCTTCTTCTTCTCCAGCCGGCGCAGGCTTCTTTTTTGTAAAAAAGAAAGATGGTGGTCTGCGGCCGTGCATCGACTACAGAGGTTTGAACGACATTACCATCAAGAACCGTTATCCTTTACCCCTAATTACTGAGCTCTTTGACAGGAGTTAGCGGAGCTACCATCTTTACAAAGCTGGACTTGCGAGGTGCATACAATCTCATCCGGATCCGTGAGGGTGACGAGTGGAAGACCGCCTTTAACACCCGTGACGGACATTATGAGTACCTCGTCATGCCCTTCGGATTGAGCAATGCTCCAGCTGTCTTCCAGCATTTTGTCAATGAGATCTTCAGAGACATTCTATACCGTCATGTCGTGGTCTATCTAGACGATATCCTCATTTTTGCCAACGATTTAGAGGAACATCGTTTTTGGGTTAAAGAGGTTCTGTCCCGTCTCCGTGTCAATCATCTCTATTGCAAATTAGAAAAATGCGTCTTTGAAGTCAAGTCCATTCCGTTTCTAGGGTACATTGTGTCCGGTTCCGGACTAGAGATGGATCCTGAGAAACTACAAGCAATCCAAAATTGGCCGGTACCCTTAACCCTCAAAGGGGTCCAGAGGTTCTTAGGGTTCGCCAACTATTACCGAAAGTTTATACGAGACTTTTCCACCATTGTGGCGCCTATTACTGCTTTCACTAAGAAGGGTGCTAACCCGTCCAAGTGGTCTGAAGAAGCCATGCAAGCATTTCATCTTTTAAAACAAAGGTTCATCTCTGCGCCTGTTCTGAAACAGCCTGACATCGACTCTCCTTTCATCTTAGAGGTGGATGCCTCCTCCGTTGGAGTAGGAGCGGTGTTATCTCAGAGGGCTAAAGATGGCCATTTACACCCTTGCAGTTTCTTCTCCCGGAAGTTCTTCCCAGCTGAGCGCAACTATGCCATTGGCGACCAGGAGTTGCTAGCCATCAAGCTCGCTCTAGAGGAGTGGAGGTATCTGTTGGAGGGAGCTTCTCATTCAATCACCATACTTACAGACCACAAGAACCTTTTATACCTGAAGGGCGCACAATGTCTCAACCCTCGTCAGGCCAGATGGGCACTTTTCTTTTCCAGGTTCGACTTTAAACTCCAGTTCTGTCCGGGCTCTCAGAATCGCAAGGCCGATGCCCTTTCCCGCTCATGGGAGCAAGAAAATGAGTCAGAGTCTTCAGACAAGCATCCTATTATAAATCCGTTGGCATTCTCCACGGTAGGGATGGACTCTACGCCCCCATCAGGGAAAAGTTTTGTGAAGCCGATGCTAAGGAAGAAGCTCATGCATTGGGCCCATGCTTCCCGTTTTGCCGGACATACAGGTATCCAAAAAACCCTGGAGTTTATCTCTAGGTCCTATTGGTGGCCAACTCTGAAAAAGGACGTCTTGGAGTTTATTGCATCTTGCCCAAAGTGTGCCCAACATAAAGTATCCCGCCAGTCGCCTGCGGGGCAACTGGTTCCACTATCCGTTCCCCGTCGACCATGGACCCACTTGTCGATGGATTTCATTACAGACTTACCCATGTGCAACAAGTTCAATACCATCTGGGTGGTAGTTGACCGGTTCACCAAGATGGCACACTTCATTCCTCTCACCGGTCTTCCGTCAGCTTCCAAGTTGGCTCAAGTATTCATACAAGAGATCTTCCGACTCCACGGTCTTCCTGAAGAAATTATCTCAGATTGAGGAGTTCAATTCACAGCCAAATTCTGGCGAAGTTTATGTCAAGTCCTCCAAGTCAAGCTAAAGTTTTCCACGGCTTACCATCCTCAGACCAATGGTCAAACCGAGAGGGTGAATCAGGACTTGGAGGCCTTCCTCCGCATCTATGTGTCCTCCTCTCAAGATGACTGGGTTCAATTACTTCCCTGGGCCGAGTTCTGTCATAACAACCAGTATCATTCTTCATCTGCTTCAACACCATTCTTCACTAACTTTGGATTCCACCCTAAAGTCCCTGAGTTCCAACCGCTTCCAGCAACTTCTGTTCCCGCAGTGGATATCACCTTGCATCAGTTTGCCAATATCTGGAAGAGCGTACGATCAGCTCTGCTCAAGGCATCGTTCAGGTACAAGAAGTTTGCGGATAAGAAGCGTCGAGCAGTTCCTGCTCTCAAGGTGGTGATCGGGTATGGTTATCCACGAAGAATTTGAGGTTAAGAGTTCCCAGTATGAAGTTTGCACCTCGCTATATCGGTCCTTTCAAGATTGAACAAGTCATCAATCCTGTTGCTTACAGACTCCAGTTGCCTCCCTTCTTAAAAATACCCAGGACATTCCATGTTTCCCTGTTGAAACCGCTGATCTTGAATCGGTTTCATTCCTCACTTCCTCCAACTCCGAAAGTCCAAACTCAACGAGGCGTTGAGTATGAAGTGGCCAAGATCCTGGACTCACGTCACCGTTACGGTCAACTACAATATCTTATTGACTGGAAGGGTTATGGTCCTGAGGAACGTTCATGGACCAATGCTTCTGATGTCCATGCTCCTGCCTTGGTCCGGAGATTCCATTCCAAGTTTCCTCAAAAGCCAAAGAAGTGTCCTGGGGCCACTCCTAAAGGGGGGGGTGCTGTCACGATCCGGGTATCTGGACGCCATTTCTTACCCATCAGATGCCTCCTAAGGCTGGCTCAGCGCTCCAGGACCGGATCCCATCTGTTATCCTGATGTGTACATTCCTGTATCCTCTCCTGTCACTCTGGGACGCTGTCACAGTAAACGCCATATTACACCTGGCATGGCGTCTCCCGCGGCCTCTGCCGCCGTCCCTGAACTTCTGCATGCAGAGTGTCTGAGTGGCGATTACGTCAGCCGCGGCCTCCGCTGTGTCCGCGTGGTTGGATGTGCATCTGTCAGCCTGGCGCCTCCTGTCTCCGGTGGCCGGCGCCGCCATTACTGTTTTCATTACCACATGGATTACAAACCAAACTTCCCTCCAAGTGTCTGCATGGGCGCAGCCATCTTGGATTCTGTCAGCTGATCATTTCCACCAATCTGTTCTCAGTATTGATAATCTGCATAATTGCCTAGCCAATCCCTTCCTTGCTGCAGGTATAAATACACTGTGCCTGAGCAAGGAAGGCGTCAGTGCTTTGGTTGTCAAACCTAGTTCCTGTTTGTCTCTCTCCTGTGATTGTCTTCCAGGTTCCAGCTCCTGTCTCAAGACTTCCACCATAGAGACCCGCACCAGCATTCCACCTGCGGTGTAGCCTGACTCTCCAATCCATTGTGGATTCATCTGTTTCCAGCTACAACATTACCTGCTTCCAGCTCAGCTTCCAGCAGAGTACAGCTTCCCTTAAAGGGCCGGTGTCCTTTCTACACTTTACCACTCTCCACCGGTATTATTATTTCTCCGCTCTCAAGTTCTACATTTCAGTTCATATTTCATCGCTCCCAAGTTCATTTATTATTTAACTGGTTCCAGCCAGTATCCACTCCGTGCTAACAACAGTCTGGTTCCAGCCAGTATCCACAGCAGCTGTTTTATCTTCAGCAACCCAGCTTTTCCTGGAACACCAGCTGGCACAATCCTGGGTTATCTCCATTGCTACAGTCGGGCCTGGTAAGGACTTTCCATCTAGAAGATCATAAGAACTATCTCACACTACCAGTGCCCTGTGGCTCCTGCCATCCTGTAGTACCCAGGAACTGTATTTATTCTTTGCTGACTTTTACGTTTTCTTTTACTGCTGCTGTGTTGCGGAGTTGTCATAATAAACATCATTGACTTTTATCCAAGTTGTCGTGGTCACGCCTTCGGGCAGTTATTATTCATGTTACTTACATGTCCAGGGGTCTGATACAACCTCCCAGGTTCCGGTACATCTCAGCCCCTACAACTGAGGCTGCCTCCCGTCAGCTCAGGCCCTCAGTTGTGACATCCCCAAGGAGAGTCCAATTGTGTTGGTTGCGATGCCTGACCTTCCCAACACTGGACGGGAAGAGGTGGCTCCTTCCACCATTTGCACGCCCCCTGGAAGTGCTGGAAGGAGCACCCACAGTCCAGTTCCAGATAGTCAAATTGAAGATGTAACTGTTGAAGTACACCAGGATGAGGATATGGGTGTTGCTGGCGCTGAGGAGGAAATTGACAAGGAGGATTCTGATGGAGAGGTGGTTTGTTTAAGTCAGGCACCCAGGGAGACACCTGTTGTCCGTGGCATGAATATGGCCATTGACATGCCTTGTCAAATTACAAAAAAAATCACCTCTTCGGTGTGGATTTATTTTAACAGAAATGCGGACATCAAGTGTCAAGCCGTGTGTTGCCTTTGTCAAGCTGTAATAAGTAGGGGTAAGGACATTAACCACCTAGGAACATCCTCCCTTATATGTCACCTGGAGCGTATTCATCAGAAGTCATTGACAAGTTCAAAAACTTTGGGTGACAGCGGAAGCAGTCCACTGACAACTAAATCCCTTCCTCTTGTACCCAAGCTCCCGCAAACCACACCACCAACTCCCTCAGTGTCAATTTCCTCCTCCTTAGACAGGAACGCCAATAGTCCTGCAGGCCATGTCACTGGCAAGTCTGACGAGTCCTCTCCTGACTGGGATTCCTCCGATGGATCCTTGAGTGTAACGCCTACTGATGCTGGCGCTGCTGTTGTTGCTGCTGGGAGTCAATTATCATCCCAGAGGGAAAGTCGGAAGACCACTTGTACTACTTCCAGTAAGCAATTGACTGTCCAACAGTCCTTTGCAAGGAAGATGAAATATCACAGCAGTCATCCTGTTGCAAAGCGGATAACTCAGGCCATGGCAGCTGTGTTGGTGTATCCGGCGTTAGTTCACAGGGACTTAGAGAATTTCTTGAGGTAGTGTGTCCCCGGTACCAAATGCCATCTAGGTTTCACTTCTCTAGGCAGGTGATACCGAGAATGTACACAGACGTAAGAAAAAGATTCACCAGTGTCCTAAAAAATGCAGTTGTACCCAATGTCCACTTAACCACGGACATGTGGACAAGTGGAGCAGGGCAGACTCAGGACTATATAACTGTGACAGCCCACTGGGTAGATGTATTGCCTCCCACAGCAACAACAGTAGCGGCGGCACCAGTAGCAGCATCTCGCAAACGCCAACTCGTTCCTAGGCAGGCTATGCTTTGTATCACCGCTTTCCATAAGAGGCACACAGCTGACAACCTTTTACGGAAACTGAGGAACATCATCGCAGAATGGCTTATCCCAATTGGACTCTCCTGGGGATTTGTGACATCGGACAACGCCACCAATATTGTGCGTGCATTACATGTGGGCAAATTCCAGCACGTCCCATGTTTTGCACATACATTGAATTTGGTGGTGCAGAATTTTTTTTAAAATGTCAGGGGCGTGCAAGAGATGCTGTCGGTGGCCCGAAGAATTGCGGGCCACTTTCGGCATTCAGTCACCGTGTGCCGAAGACTGGAGCACCAGCAAACACTCCTGAACCTGCCCTTCCATCATCTGAGGCAAGAGGTGGTAACGAGGTGGAATTCAACCCTCTATATGCTTCAGAGGATGGAGGAGCAGCAAAAGGCCATTCAAGCCTATACATCTGCCTACGATATAGGCAAAGGAGGGGGAATGCACAGTGGTGCCCTCGAAGAGCATGGTGACTCCAGTACAAAGCGAGAGAAGAGGCAGCACTCAGCAGACGTCTTAGTGCTGTTTTAAGAAACGTCCTTTAATCCCAATTAGGGACGACGGGGGAAACCCCAAAACGTACGGAGGATTGAAGGATATTTTTAAAACACCACTAAGAAATCTGTTGAGTTCCGCCTCTTTTCTTGCTTTGTATTGGAGGGCACCGCAGCCAGCAAAATATAACGCCATGTGACTGGAGTGCTGGTGTGTGTATATATATATATATATATATATATATATATATATTTACAGTCCATGGCAGCCGCCGCCCGGAACTATAGGGGATTGTGCTACCATGGGTTGATGCATTGGAGAGTTATGTCGATATCCCCCACATAGGCACCTTCGGTTATTGTATATATTCCCTTGTGCTGCTTTTGTACTGTGTATTTGGTTGTATTATTGTCCATGTTATGTTTATGTTGATATATGTTTTGTTATTTCACAGCTACAGCCTGTCTCTGTCAGCTGGCACGGAGGGTTCCCTGCAGACGGCTCCAGATCCAATCCCCTGTAGTTCCGGGCGGCGGGGCCGGTGACACGCATGCTGTGCGTGACTATGGCAACGGTGATGTCAGAGGAACGGGGGAAGTGTGAGGTGATGGCCGGAAGAGAGGACCCGGTGTGCGGCGGCGAGGACGGCGTGGTTTTGTACAGGTATTTAAATGTTTGTGTGTGTTATGTCATTTGATTGTGTTTGGTACTGAGGACGGAATGTAAGCTCCGAAACGTCTACCTTTAATACAAATTTCGTCATTTGCTGAAAGTCTCCAGTGCCGTTCTTTAAGAAATTTTATATATATATATATATATATATATATATATATATATAAACAATCTGAGGTGTTACAGGGCATGAATAAATAAATCTTAGTGATCACTTTTGGGCCCGCCGATTCTGTGTTGCATGCAAAGAAACTGATCAATTAGGTCTACATGCAATCGGCCAACATGGTCAAAAGGTCAACAGGTAAAAGGTCGACTGTGTCTAAGGTCGACATGCACAAAAGATTGACAGTGTCAAAAGGTCAACGTGACTATGGTCAACACACAATTTAAAAAAAATTTAATTTACACTTTTGATGATTTACCATCCATGCGGAGTACGATTGAGAGTAGTAACCTGTGGAAAGCGCAGTGGCAGCTGAGCGAAGTACCTTGCCCGAAGCATGGGGAGCGAAGCGAGCGCGTGAGGGTACACGATTACACTAATTGTGGTCACAGGTGCTGAAACATACAAAATGACACAACAAAAAAACTTGTGTTGACCTTTTTTGTGTCGACCATTTCCATGTTGACCTTTTGTACCTGTTGACTGCATTGCATGTTGACCATATGGGGTCAAGCTATTGACTCTTTACTTAAAACCTGTAGATCTATCATACCACACTCGGGTAATTCCATAGAAGATCGGCAAGTAATTGAATAGCTCCAGGAGCTGCAGCCACATGGTAAGTCCCGCCCCCAATGGATCTGCCCCAAAGTGGCAGTAGCTGTGGGCAGCCGGGAATACTACCTTATGCTAATCCTAGAATCCGTTGGGCTACCGGGGGGGAACGATGTAATTTCACACAAGGTCTAGTGAAGCTTTTCAGTCGCACTGGCAGCCGCAGAGTGATTGACATGAAGAGGGCGTTTCTGGGTGTCAACTGACCGTTTTCAGGGAGTGTTCAAAAAAATGCAGGCATGCCAGGAAAAACGCAGGCGTGGCTGGGCGAACGCAGGGCGTGTTCGTGATGTCAAAACAGGAACTGAATAGTCTGAAGTGATCGCAAGCGCTGAGTTGGTCTGAAGCTACTCTGAAACTGCACAAAATTATTTTGTAGCCGCTCTACGATCCTTTCATTCGCACTTCTGCTGAGCTAAAATACACTCCCAGTGGGAGGCGGCATAGCTTTTGCACGGCTGCTAAAAGCTGCTAGCGAGCGAACAACTCGGAATGACTCCCTGAATTTGCAACTCCAGACACATTATGCGGCGCATGTGCACACCACGTTCAGACACATGCTCAGTCGATGGAACTCGGGAGATGCATCTGTTTTCACAGATGGGTCTCACTTAGAATCACCCAATAATAGCGCTCCAACAATGGCTAGCGTACATTACATTATATCAGGGCCGTAACTGGGGAGGGGCTAAGGGGGCATGCGCCCCAGGTGCAGGATTTGAGGGGGAGCAAAGGAGTTACAGAGGAGCAGGGTTTTTGTTGTTTTTTTTACCGGAAGTGTTGTGCTTCTCCAGTGAGACAGCAGACAGCTCCCGGGGCAATGTCTCTGACCCTCCTGTCTGCCCGCAGCTGGCTCCGACGCTGTGCGGGTGAGCTCCAGTACCTGGGATATCTCCTATGTCGGCTACTGTTTTAAACTCTCTTCTTTGCCATGTAGTACTGCGACTAGCGTGCGGTGCACTGTACAAGTTATAGAAGCACACTGTGCTCCCAGTTAGCAGTATCAACCTCCGCTTTGCCTCCCAGATGGAGGGATTTGGTGTAGCGTATAGAGGGATGTAGTGTAGTGATGTAGTGTACCATATAGGGTATGTAGTGTAGTAATGTATTGCAGTATATAGGGACATGTAGTGCAGCATATAAGGGGATGTAGTGTAGTGATGTAGTGTACCATATAGGGTATGTAGGGCAGTGCATAGGGGCATGTAGTGCAGTGATGTAGTTCAGCGTGTAGGGGATGTAGTATAGTGATGTAGTGCAGTGATTAGGGGAATGTAGTGCAGTGATGAAGTGTTATGATATAGTGTAATGTATGGGGACACACAGAGGAGCATGTAGTTGAACACGCTGGTGGGGCATGTGATATAGGGCATTTGAGGAACATACGGTAATACTGTCCAATAGTATCTCCTTTTTTCAAATGTTTTGATAATCTGATTATTTTAGTCTGACAGGGAAGGTGTGTGTGGAGGGGAGACGTCAAATTACTGCCTTGCCCCGGGTGATGAAAATCTTAGTTTCGGCCCTGATTATATAGTATACACATACAGTATAACTCTGCTCCACAAGGATTTACTGCACTGACAGGGGATACTAATTATATCTGTCATCTTATTGTGGAACAATCTCCCTAACTCTTGAATACTGTTCCATTTGCTTGCAGTTTGCAGGCTTGGACTCATTTGGATTATTTGTACTTGTGTACTTACTAACAATACTAATGGGTATTTCCTAAGCCCCTTATGGACTGGAACAGAATTCCTACAATTATATGTCTAGTCTAAGTGGTTTATTTACCTCTGCAATTGCTTTATTGGTATATGTCTCAGCTGCTTATATAGTGACATTAGGTATTAATAGAATAGTACTTTTTGTTCAGTTCAAGTTTTCTGTTTTTGTTTTTTTTTCAGTGAATTTGTACTATCATTGTGTTACTTTTATTTTATGTTTTAATGCATTTTATATGTATTTAGTTGTCATATTCATCATCACAAATGGGTGTGGTTGCAGCTCTGTCTCTTATCATTTTTCTGGAAATTACCTTTTAGATTTATAATTACCCTTACAGCTGTAGCAATCATATCCAAATACACTTTAGTGCTGTCTTTTTTGGTTTGCTTGCCTATTTGCCCCTTGAAAGCCCCTCTGAGCTCCCCATGCAGCCCTTTTCATACCATCAAATTTCTCCAGTTGCCCCTTCTATGCTACAAGACTCCTCCTCATGCCTCTTATATGTCATTAGACTCCATCAGCTGCCCCTTAAATGCCATCAGGATTCTCCACATGCCCCTTATACTATATGCCAACAGTTTCCGTCCTATGCCCTTTAAATGCCATGAAACCCTCCAGGTGCCCATTATATGCCTTTAGACTCCATGAACTCCTCATACTATGGCGCTAATCATGACTTTCATGAGTGTAAAACAAAAACTCAGGGAACTTGAAAACCTGGTGAACGCAAACGTTCATCAACATTTTGGTTTCCTGGCCCCCTCAAATTCATGACAACAGAGGGTTACACTACTTTACAGCAGACTGGTTTTTCCTGAATTACTTTCATGTCAACTTCAAAAAGAGGAAGCCAGGATGACCAGGTTGATGGTAATGGTTTGGGTTCCACCAGTTACCATAACTCCAAACCATCCTGATTTTGGCAGGACAGTCCCACCATCTCACCCATGGGTTGCAGAGTCCCATGAACAAGGAAAGGTTAGGAGGTCACAATCTCACCTGATAGTGCCACCCCCAGTACCAGTATTAATTTGCAGCAGCCGTTGCAATCATCCGTGCAAAACACAAGTGATAACACCATAACTCACCATTTATTCAGATGTCTCTATGCACATTATCATTCGTTGTGTATTATATCCACTGTAAGACTAAGCAGACTAAAGCAAAGGCATTTTAACAGTGCCACCTTCCCACTAATATCTTTTGAGAGATGCCATATGTGCAGAAGACTGCAGCGCAGCCCGCGGTGCCCAGATTGGCCCATGTCCCGTGTGCTGACCACACCTTGTACACATTATACACTACGTAGACAGAAGTGATTGGACGCTGACAGCAAATAGATCAATGAGATGTTATTGACGTCAGTACTTTGTAGGTCCACCACGTGCAGTGATTACTGCAAGACACCCTTCTTGGCAAACTGTCCACAGGTTCCTGGACAACAGCAGGAGGTATGTTTTGTCATTCCCCCTTAAGTACAGTGACCAGCTGTCAGAGCCGGCCCTAACCAATATGATGCCCTAGGCAAGATTTTGGCTGGTGCCCCCTAGCACCACCACTAGTTCCGCCTCCGACAGTGAAACCCTTTCCCAGCACCATAACCCCTCACCCACAGCAGTCCTTATTTTAAGTTTTCCTACCCCCTATGTTTTAAATAGGAACAGTGTGCACATTCAGTGCACAGCCCAAAAAGGGGTGTGTTTTTGCTGGCAAGGGGCATGGCCACACAATAGTATCCCCAATTCAAATTACGCCACACAGTAGTGCAACTTTATTCCCATTTTATCATTCGATAGTGTACCTAATTCACGTTACATCACACAGTAGTACCACTTTACCTTACATACGTTACTCCTCACAGTAGTGCCCCTTATTCACATTACACCACACTGAATTGCTCCTTATTCACATTATACTACATCATATTGCTCTTTATTCACATTAGACCACACAGTAGTGCCCTTTCTATACATTACGCCACACATTAGAGCACCTTATACACATAATGCCACACATTAGTAATGCATTTATACACATAATACCACACAATTAACAGTTATGCCCCTTGCACATATGACACACATTATTAATGCCCTTAAACACATAATGTCCCTTACACATATGCTGCACATTATTAAGGCCCTTATACACATAATGACATACATAATGTCCCTTACACATATGCTGCACATTATTAAGGCCCTTATACACGTAATGACACACATAATGCCCCTTACACATATGCTGAACACTACTGCACAACCAACCCACTTACACACAGCACTCACACGGCCGCTAACACTGTGACCTCTGCTTCTGCTTGGATACAGATGTGTCCACATATATCTTGCCTCAATGGTAACGTCGGGCACCTTTTTTTAATGAAAATGCATCTTATTTACATTGCTATGTGGCTAGGATGCACAAGCAGCTTCTGCTGATTAAACTGATATGCAGCATGCCTATATACTGTTTGAGACTGTGGCTGTATATGCATATGAAATGCTACACACAGAATATAGGCATGCCGCATATCATTTTAATCAGCAGAAGCTGCTGATGCCCCTAGGCATATCAAATGCCCTAGGCAATTGCCTAGTTTGCCTATGCCTAGGGCCGGCTCTGCCAGCTGTGACACTGAAGAAGGGCGAGTCAGTCTAGTGTGCATCCATCGCTACAATACGTACCATAGATTCTCAATGGAGTTAAGATCTGAGCTGGCCAGTCCATCTGGGTTACCGAATTTTCAGGTAACAGATTGCAATTGGTATTGTAGCTTCAAATTTTAGATTTATTGATTTTAAATTTTTAAGACTCGTCCCTTTTTGATTATTTGTATTACTCATTTCTTATTGACTTATTAAGATTTGGAAATTTAGTAAGCCATAAATCCTGTACTGTAGTCCATCCTCACTGCCCTTCCCCCCCCTCTTCCCCTTCACCCTCCCTTGCTCGGCAGATAGGGGAGAGACTGGTGAAACGTAGAATATAGAACCGGATCACTATGAGTATTCCCGTGAACCGCACAGATGCTTTTAAAACATGTCATCCTCTTTTATTGATCAAATTTAAAAGCACACAGTTCCTTCTTGGCGGCTCGGTCTATCTCCTCTGCATTTCCTTCTCTTTCAATCACCATGAGGTTCATGAATTTCAAATTGCACAGCAATCTCAGAAATAAAATGATCAACCCACTGTACGGCCAACCTCAGCCAAGGGGAGGTCGGAGGTTAAAAGGCAAATTACAGAGTTAGAAAGCCGGAATATTAGATTTATATTTCTTGCCTGAAACACGAGAGCTATTTATCCCGGGCTCAGACGCTGGGACTTTTCTACTTAGACTGATATTGAGTCACTTGCAATAGAAGACTGTCTTGGTGACGTGGTGTCACCGTGCAGGGTAGCATAGGGTGAACAGTTACTGAGTGTATTTAAATTGTGATTTTAAAAACCTAGATTTAAAAAAAAAAATGCATTCTTAAATGCCAACATTCTAAATGATTGCCTGGTACAGTCTCCTGCAGCATCTAAACATTTCATTTGCCATACTGTCTAGGTATATGTTGCATACACTGTCTTCATTTTAATGCCATTTTTTTTTTAAACTTTTCTCTAAATGTGAATTTACAAAAGATGAATTGAGAGTAGCTTTGTCTATTCTATATGAGCAATATGGAGAATTATCTAAATTCATCCCAACATCCAGAGAAAAAATTGTCTGTTACCCCAATCTTTGCAGGCTTACACCCCACCCTGGATATGCCCATCCATAGACTATTTTGTTGAAGCCTCGAGGCCACACCCTTAGGGCTGTACTTTGGGCAGTGAATCCAGCTCTCAACCCAGGGTGCAAGTCTTCACATACTGTAGGTAATATATACCCCTGTTTAAAACGCTCGGGCCTGATTGCAAAAGCTAAGCTGGGGAAAGGGTCTACAGTATGTCAGGGACGTGTGGTGAGGTAAATGGCTCAGGAGGCACTGGCTAGTACCAGTGCCAGATTTACACACAATATATGAGCCAAAGGGTTCATGTGGGCATTATATACATGTGGACATTATACACAGGTGCAGCAGTATATACATGTGGGCATTATACACAGGTGCAGCAGTATATATACATGTGGACATTATACACAGGTGCAGCAGTATATACCATATTTACCGACATTCTGGCTGCTCTCTGCGGGAGAGAGCAGCCAGGTCGGCTCAACAGGCGAGCCCCCCGCTCTGTAATGCCGCGATCACCGGCATTACACTGCAGGGGGCGTGGCTATGATGACACGATTCAGCAAGAATCGCATCATCGACTGCCCGGACTGCCCACTTTACACACAAAGTGGGCGGACGGGCAGGGGGGACCTCTCAAATCGGGAGACTTGCCTGCTCTTCCGGGGGGGCGGGAGGGTCACCCGATTTTCGGGAGCCTCTCAGCCATTCCGGGAGAGTAGGCAAGTATGGTATATACATGTGGGCATTATACACAGGTGCAGCAATATATACATGTGGGCATTATACACAGGTGCAGCAGTATATACATGTGGACATTATACACAGGTGCAGCAGTATATACATGTGGACATTATACACAGGTGCAGCAGTATACACTGCTGGAAATTTGATGAGTTTTAAACAGAGATGTGCGGAAAAGATAGGCAGTGGCGGAGAGAACCAGGGCCGGACTGCCCTGTCAGAATGCCAGAAGGGCTGATGAGCTGGTGGGCCGGTTCTGCCATAAGGAGACAGCCAGAAAGGCTACGTGCATTGCAGCCTCCGGCTCTCTGCTGTAGAAGCTTCCCTGTCCCCCTGCCCGTCTTCATGGGAATGGAGGCATGCCGACTCGCAGCACGCCCCTGCCCGTTTCCATGGAAATGGGGTGGTGCCGCAAGTCCACGTCCCCTAGACTCGCAGCATACCCCCATCGCTAGTGTGGCGCACCTCTTTTCCGGGCACACGCGCCCCCTTTACAGGTGCGCGCTTGCCAGGTCTAAATTCATCCCCCAGTCCGTCGCTGGAGAGAACTGAGCGAGAAAGATAGGGGGGGGGGAGCAAGAGGGAGAGGGAGAGAAAGAGGATGTCAGGGAGAGAGATAGAGGGAGTGGTAGCAAGCAGTAGAGAGGGGGGTGTCAGGGAGGGAGAGAGACAGAGAGAGAGTGAGAGAGGGGAGCAAGAGAGAGGGTGTCAGGGAGGGAGAGTGAGAGACAGAGAGAGTGAGTGGAGCAAGGGAGAGAGGGTGTTAGGGAGAGAGACCGAGTGAGAGGGAGCAAGAGAGTTTCAGGAAGTGAGAGAAAGAGAGGGGGAAAAGAGAGAGAACTGAGAGAAAGAGGGTGTCAAGGAGAGAGAGGGGGAGGGGGACCGAGAGAAAGAGAGAGAGGGATGAATAGAGCAGGAGAAACACTTCCTGTTGGACTACAGCAGATTCAGGTCACTGATGGGGGTGGGCACTTTACGTGTTTGGCCCTGCCCCCTTCCCCATACACCTACAAATCGCGACATTATGTCCGCGAGGGGGCAGGGCTCACTGTAGAGACGAAGACAAAGCTTTCTCCCTCTCAAACATAAAATCCTTCCTATGCTGCCAAGACTCAGATCTGGCCAGGAAGGGTGCAGGGTGTTAGGCGCCGTGGTCCGCGATGTCCTCGCGGCCCGGCGCCTAGCAACTAGGGACGCCGAGTGTGCTATCCGCCGGGTCCCTAGCAACGCTGGGACGCCGTGCGCGCGTAGCCGCCGGCTCCCTAGCAACGCAGGGACGCCGGGCGCGCTGAGCCGCCTGGACCCTAGCAACGGGGACGCCACGGGCGGACCGCGTTCCCCGTTGCAGGGTCAATTTAATACACACACACAGGGCCGTCTTTTCGTATGGGCTCAATGGGCTCTTGCCCAAGGGCCCCAGGAGTAAAAGGGCCCTAGGCTGATAGCTGAGGGTCCCCTCTTTCCAGGGGTACCAGATTTTTGAAAATCGGCCATGGGGAACTGGAGATATCTGACTTCAAAGCAGTGGTCCCCATCCACGCCTGTTAATTGTTCTTCCCAGCCAGATATCTCTGGTTCTGTCTGATTTAGAATTTTTCTGAGAGTATACTTCAAAAGCTGAGACTCTCCTCTTTTGGTGGACACTAACAACTTGTCTCTGTTATGCCCAGAACCAGAGATATCAGCCTTCCAGCAGCCGGTCCCTGCTCCAGCTCCACACGCCTGGTATGCAGTTTTATATGATCATCGGCGGATTACTCTGGTTCCAGAACTCTGATCCCCAAGTCCCCAGTACCTCCTGAAAGATGGGACTCTCTAGTTTGTTTTATCCCATTAAAACTAAGAAATCTATTTCCAGGAACCGACGATATCTGCAGTCAAGCAAGCAGCCCTCCCACCAGAAAATTATGAATATTAAGCCCTCTCCACTATCGACCCCTCCTCTGCGTATTAAACACCCCCTACCACCCTATAAGTCATGTACCAGGGCCCTTTCATTCAGTCCAATGCCCCTTTCTACAGTTTAGTGTTCTCCCTCCTGCCCCATCTGTGCAGTAAAGGAGTAATTAGCATAAATTATTTCTCCATGTCCTACATGCTGAGCGAAAGATAGTCCCTCTACCGCCCGCAGGACATCAAAGCTGCCACTGATAGCACTTCCCACCCCTACCGCTGATGGGTGGGTAGGGGCCCCAGTGCATTGCTGTGCCCAGGGGCCTACACTGCTGTTAAGATGGCTCTGCACACACACTGGTCTTCTGGGCGTGCAGCAGGGCAGCTGCACAGCATTTAGGGTAATCAGACTCTGAACATCTGATTGGAGGACTCCTTGCTAAATACCTTCTCAGTGCTTCACACAGACGCCGGTAATAGCTTCCTGCATGCTGCTTAGTTCACGGTGTTCGTGAGTTGCGGCTCTGCCGTGTGCTGCGGCTCAGCCCGCTTTATTTTGTATTCTGTTTCGGAGCATTCGCGGAGGGTTCCGCTTCCACAAGTCCTCTCCGGAACTCGGCGGTGCCGGGTAGGAGAGTGGACAAGTGGGTATTTTGGTTGTCCTTTTCCCTGGCGGTTTTTCCGCACATATTCTAGTTTTAAGTTAGCTTAGCCCCTGGCCTTGTTGCTTAGTTAGAGGGCCCCTTGTTATCACCCTGTCTCGGATTTCTCTTTGTCTCCCATTAAGACCTGAGGGGGCATCGGAGTTGGGCAGACGTAATCCGCCCTTCAAACGCGGCTGCCATGGGCTCAAGCAACCATAGTCTCGCAAGGGATTTCTGACAGCACGGACGAGACAACGGAGTTAGGGCGCCAGGGGCTATTCCCGTTCCCTTCCACAGCATTACGTTCCAGTGCTCAGGTCCTTGTTATAAGATCTCCCCAGACCAGAGTGCTGGAATCATAAGGGGGCTGGCCTGGGGCAGTGTGGGGGCCCCTGGACGACCACCTCATCCGCCTCACCTATAATCTGACTCTGTTTTCATCCCTGAGCTTTAATCTTATATAATAATTATCAGGTTTTAGACACGATAATTAAAATTTCTTATCGCTGCTTATTGCAGTAACTAGGGATGGATCCTACAGATCCTTCTCCTGGAATGTTTTGCTATCCCCAGACAGTAGGTTACAATAACTAACCCAGACATACATTCGGAGGATCCGTAATACTATGTATGTGGGATATCAAAAAAATAATTGCGGGATTTCCCCCCAAAAAGTGTCTGATCTTATGGGATATCGTACAAATATTTATTTTTTTATAAATATGCCCCTATATGAGAAAATGGGCTTCTATGGCCCAGTTACATCCCTTTAGTGGTAAGTTTAGGTGTGACTCTGCATCGCCCTTACAGTTTTGGAGAATGCACAGTGTAAAAACAGGGATAATTCGCAGAGCCGTAAGTAGACTTTTTAGTGCCCTGTGCCAGAGAGAGGATTGGTGCCTCCCCTCCCCCCATTTTATTTCAATAGGGACATTGTGGGGAAGGGGCATGACAAGATTGTTCCCAGAGAAAGCCCGTGCCATGATGCCCCTTTCCCCTTTATATATATATATATATATATATATATATATGAGACTGGTTAGGTAGGTTAGGTAGGCACTCTATAAAATCCACAACTGCCCTGGTGCCTTCCACAAATTCAATGTGTAACAAGCAATGTGTTCCTGTTGGAGATGGTGAAATATCCATCCAATCCCTCTATTTCAAGAACAGGCGGCACTCCAGGGTCTTGGTGAAGTAAATACAAGTGTATTGAGAAAAATCAATAGGAAAAGTGGCACATTACTAGAGATGAGCGGGTTCGGTTTCTCTGAAACCGAACCCGCACGAACTTCATGTTTTTTTTCACGGGTCCGAGCAGACTCGGATCCTCCCGCCTTGCTCGGTTAACCCGAGCGCGCCCGAACGTCATCATGACGCTGTCGGATTCTCGCGAGACTCGGATTCTATATAAGGAGCCGCGCGTCGCCGCCATTTTCACACGTGCATTGAGATTGATAGGGAGAGGACGTGGCTGGCGTCCTCTCCATTAGAAATTAGATTAGAAGAGAGAGAGAGATTGTGCAGAGTCAGACAGAGTTTACCACAGTGACCAGTGCAGTTGTTGTTAGTTAACTTTTATTTATTTTAATATATATCCGTTCTCTGCTATATCCGTTCTCTGCCTGAAAAAAAACGATACACAGCAGCAGCCAGTCACACAGTGTGACTCAGTCTGTGTGCACTCAGCTCAGCCCAGTGTGCTGCACATCAATGTATAAAAGGCAAAGCTTATAATAATTGTGGGGGAGACTGGGGAGCACTGCAGGTTGTTATAGCAGGAGCCCCCAGGAGTACATAATAGTATATTAATTTAAAATTAAACAGTGCACACTTTTGCTGCAGGAGTGCCACTGCCAGTGTGACTAGTGGTGACCAGTGCCTGACCACCAGTATAGTAGTATATTCATTGTTGTATGTATTGTATACTATCTCTTTATCAACCAGTCTATATTAGCAGCAGACACAGTACAGTGCGGTAGTTCACGGCTGTGGCTACCTCTGTGTCGGCAGTCGGAACTCGGCAGGCAGTCCGTCCATCCATAATTGTATTACAATATATACCACCTAACCGTGGTATTTTTTTTTCTTTCTTTATACCGTCATAGTGTCATACTAGTTGTTACGAGTATACTACTATCTCTTTATCAACCAGTGTACAGTGCGGTAGTTCACGGCTGTGGCTACCTCTGTGTCGGCAGTCGGCAGGCAGTCCGTCCATCCATAATTGTATTATTATTATTATAATATATACCACCTAACCGTGGTTTTTTTTCCATTCTTTATACCGTCGTCATAGTGTCATACTAGTTGTTACGAGTATACTACTATCTCTTTATCAACCAGTGTACAGTGCGGTAGTTCACGGCTGTGGCTACCTCTGTGTCGGCAGTCGGCAGGCAGTCCGTCCATCCATAATTGTATTATTATTATAATATATACCACCTAACCGTGGTTTTTTTTCCATTCTTTATACCGTCGTCATAGTGTCATACTAGTTGTTACGAGTATACTACTATCTCTTTATCAACCAGTGTACAGTGCGGTAGTTCACGGCTGTGGCTACCTCTGTGTCGGCAGTCGGCAGGCAGTCCGTCCATCCATAATTGTATTATTATTATAATATATACCACCTAACCGTGGTTTTTTTTCCATTCTTTATACCGTCGTCATAGTGTCATACTAGTTGTTACGAGTATACTACTATCTCTTTATCAACCAGTGTACAGTGCGGTAGTTCACGGCTGTGGCTACCTCTGTGTCGGCAGTCGGCAGGCAGTCCGTCCATCCATAATTGTATTATTATTATAATATATACCACCTAACCGTGGTTTTTTTTCCATTCTTTATACCGTCGTCATAGTGTCATACTAGTTGTTACGAGTATACTACTATCTCTTTATCAACCAGTGTACAGTGCGGTAGTTCACGGCTGTGGCTACCTCTGTGTCGGCAGTCGGCAGGCAGTCCGTCCATCCATAATTGTATTATTATTATAATATATACCACCTAACCGTGGTTTTTTTTCCATTCTTTATACCGTCGTCATAGTGTCATACTAGTTGTTACGAGTATACTACTATCTCTTTATCAACCAGTGTACAGTGCGGTAGTTCACGGCTGTGGCTACCTCTGTGTCGGCAGTCGGCAGGCAGTCCGTCCATCCATAATTGTATTATTATTATAATATATACCACCTAACCGTGGTTTTTTTATACCACCTAACCGTGGCAGTCCGTCCATAATTGTATACTAGTAAACTATCCAATCCATCCATCTCCATTGTTTACCTGAGGTGCCTTTTAGTTCTGCCTATAAAATATGGAGAACAAAAAAGTTGAGGTTCCAAAATTAGGGAAAGATCAAGATCCACTTCCACCTCGTGCTGAAGCTGCTGCCACTAGTCATGGCCGAGACGATGAAATGCCAGCAACGTCGTCTGCCAAGGCCGATGCCCAATGTCATAGTACAGAGCATGTCAAATCCAAAACACCAAATATCAGAAAAAAAAGGACTCCAAAACCTAAAATAAAATTGTCGGAGGAGAAGCGTAAACTTGCCAATATGCCATTTACCACACGGAGTGGCAAGGAACGGCTGAGGCCCTGGCCTATGTTCATGGCTAGTGGTTCAGCTTCACATGAGGATGGAAGCACTCAGCCTCTCGCTAGAAAACTGAAAAGACTCAAGCTGGCAAAAGCACCGCAAAGAACTGTGCGTTCTTTGAAATCCCAAATCCACAAGGAGAGTCCAATTGTGTCGTTTGCGATGCCTGACCTTCCCAACACTGGACGTGAAGAGCATGCGCCTTCCACTATTTGCATGCCCCCTGCAAGTGCTGGAAGGAGCACCCGCAGTCCAGTTCCTGATAGTCAGATTGAAGATGTCAGTGTTGAAGTACACCAGGATGAGGAGGATATGGGTGTTGCTGGCGCTGGGGAGGAAATTGACCAGGAGGATTCTGATGGTGAGGTGGTTTGTTTAAGTCAGGCACCCGGGGAGACACCTGTTGTCCGTGGGAGGAATATGGCCGTTGACATGCCAGGTGAAAATACCAAAAAAATCAGCTCTTCGGTGTGGAGGTATTTCACCAGAAATGCGGACAACAGGTGTCAAGCCGTGTGTTCCCTTTGTCAAGCTGTAATAAGTAGGGGTAAGGACGTTAACCACCTCGGAACATCCTCCCTTATACGTCACCTGCAGCGCATTCATAATAAGTCAGTGACAAGTTCAAAAACTTTGGGTGACAGCGGAAGCAGTCCACTGACCAGTAAATCCCTTCCTCTTGTAACCAAGCTCACGCAAACCACCCCACCAACTCCCTCAGTGTCAATTTCCTCCTTCCCCAGGAATGCCAATAGTCCTGCAGGCCATGTCACTGGCAAGTCTGACGAGTCCTTTCCTGCCTGGGATTCCTCCGATGCATCCTTGCGTGTAACGCCTACTGCTGCTGGCGCTGCTGTTGTTGCCGCTGGGAGTCGATGGTCATCCCAGAGGGGAAGTCGTAAGCCCACTTGTACTACTTCCAGTAAGCAATTGACTGTTCAACAGTCCTTTGCGAGGAAGATGAAATATCACAGCAGTCATCCTACTGCAAAGCGGATAACTGAGTCCTTGACAACTATGTTGGTGTTAGACGTGCGTCCGGTATCCGCCGTTAGTTCACAGGGAACTAGACAATTTATTGAGGCAGTGTGCCCCCGTTACCAAATACCATCTAGGTTCCACTTCTCTAGGCAGGCGATACCGAGAATGTACACGGACGTCAGAAAAAGACTCACCAGTGTCCTAAAAAATGCAGTTGTACCCAATGTCCACTTAACCACGGACATGTGGACAAGTGGAGCAGGGCAGGGTCAGGACTATATGACTGTGACAGCCCACTGGGTAGATGTATGGACTCCCGCCGCAAGAACAGCAGCGGCGGCACCAGTAGCAGCATCTCGCAAACGCCAACTCTTTCCTAGGCAGGCTACGCTTTGTATCACCGCTTTCCAGAATACGCACACAGCTGAAAACCTCTTACGGCAACTGAGGAAGATCATCGCGGAATGGCTTACCCCAATTGGACTCTCCTGTGGATTTGTGGCATCGGACAACGCCAGCAATATTGTGTGTGCATTAAATATGGGCAAATTCCAGCACGTCCCATGTTTTGCACATACCTTGAATTTGGTGGTGCAGAATTTTTTAAAAAACGACAGGGGCGTGCAAGAGATGCTGTCGGTGGCCAGAAAAATTGCGGGACACTTTCGGCGTACAGGCACCACGTACAGAAGACTGGAGCACCACCAAAAACTACTGAACCTGCCCTGCCATCATCTGAAGCAAGAAGTGGTAACGAGGTGGAATTCAACCCTCTATATGCTTCAGAGGTTGGAGGAGCAGCAAAAGGCCATTCAAGCCTATACAATTGAGCACGATATAGGAGATGGAATGCACCTGTCTCAAGTGCAGTGGAGAATGATTTCAACGTTGTGCAAGGTTCTGCTGCCCTTTGAACTTGCCACACGTGAAGTCAGTTCAGACACTGCCAGCCTGAGTCAGGTCATTCCCCTCATCAGGCTTTTGCAGAAGAAGCTGGAGGCATTGAAGAAGGAGCTAACACGGAGCGATTCCGCTAGGCATGTGGGACTTGTGGATGCAGCCCTTAATTCGCTTAACAAGGATTCACGGGTGGTCAATCTGTTGAAATCAGAGCACTACATTTTGGCCACCGTGCTCGATCCTAGATTTAAAGCCTACCTTGGATCTCTCTTTCCGGCAGACACAGGTCTGCTGGGGTTGAAAGACCTGCTGGTGACAAAATTGTCAAGTCAAGCGGAACGCGACCTGTCAACATCTCCTCCTTCACATTCTCCCGCAACTGGGGGTGCGAGGAAAAGGCTCAGAATTCCGAGCCCACCCGCTGGCGGTGATGCAGGGCAGTCTGGAGCGACTGCTGATGCTGACATCTGGTCCGGACTGAAGGACCTGACAACGATTACGGACATGTCGTCTACTGTCACTGCATATGATTCTCTCAACATTGATAGAATGGTGGAGGATTATATGAGTGACCGCATCCAAGTAGGCACGTCACACAGTCCGTACTTATACTGGCAGGAAAAAGAGGCAATTTGGAGGCCCTTGCACAAACTGGCTTTATTCTACCTAAGTTGCCCTCCCACAAGTGTGTACTCCGAAAGAGTGTTTAGTGCCGCCGCTCACCTTGTCAGCAATCGGCGTACGAGGTTACATCCAGAAAATGTGGAGAAGATGATGTTCATTAAAATGAATTATAATCAATTCCTCCGCGGAGACATTGACCAGCAGCAATTGCCTCCACAAAGTACACAGGGAGCTGAGATGGTGGATTCCAGTGGGGACGAATTGATAATCTGTGAGGAGGGGGATGTACACGGTGATATATCGGAGGGTGAAGATGAGGTGGACATCTTGCCTCTGTAGAGCCAGTTTGTGCAAGGAGAGATTAATTGCTTCTTTTTTGGGGGGGGTCCAAACCAACCCGTCATATCAGTCACAGTCGTGTGGCAGACCCTGTCACTGAAATGATGGGTTGGTTAAAGTGTGCATGTCCTGTTTTGTTTATACAACATAAGGGTGGGTGGGAGGGCCCAAGGATAATTCCATCTTGCACCTCTTTTTTCTTTTCTTTTTCTTTGCATCATGTGCTGATTGGGGAGGGTTTTTTGGAAGGGACATCCTGCGTGACACTGCAGTGCCACTCCTAGATGGGCCCGGTGTTTGTGTCGGCCACTAGGGTCGCTAATCTTACTCACACAGCTACCTCATTGCGCCTCTTTTTTTCTTTGCGTCATGTGCTGTTTGGGGAGGGTTTTTTGGAAGGGACATCCTGCGTGACACTGCAGTGCCACTCCTAGATGTGCCCGGTGTTTGTGTCGGCCACTAGGGTCGCTAATCTTACTCACACAGTCAGCTACCTCATTGCGCCTCTTTTTTTCTTTGCGTCATGTGCTGTTTGGGGAGGGTTTTTTGGAAGGGCCATCCTGCGTGACACTGCAGTGCCACTCCTAGATGGGCCCGGTGTTTGTGTCGGCCACTAGGGTCGCTAATCTTACTCACACAGCTACCTCATTGCGCCTCTTTTTTTCTTTGCGTCATGTGCTGTTTGGGGAGGGTTTTTTGGAAGGGCCATCCTGCGTGACACTGCAGTGCCACTCCTAGATGGGCCCGGTGTTTGTGTCGGCCACTAGGGTCGCTAATCTTACTCACACAGCTACCTCATTGCGCCTCTTTTTTTCTTTGCGTCATGTGCTGTTTGGGGAGGGTTTTTTGGAAGGGACATCCTGCGTGACACTGCAGTGCCACTCCTAGATGGGCCCGGTGTTTGTGTCGGCCACTAGGGTCGCTTATCTTACTCACACAGCGACCTCGGTGCAAATTTTAGGACTAAAAATAATATTGTGAGGTGTGATGTGTTCAGAATAGGCTGAAAATGAGTGTAAATTATGTTTTTTGAGGTTAATAATACTTTGGGATCAAAATTACCCCCAAATTCTATGATTTAAGCTGTTTTTTAGGGTTTTTTGAAAAAAACACCCGAATCCAAAACACACCCGAATCCGACAAAAATAATTCGGTGAGGTTTTGCCAAAACGCGTTCGAACCCAAAACACGGCCGCGGAACCGAACCCAAAACCAAAACACAAAACCCGAAAAATTTCAGGCGCTCATCTCTACACATTACGCCAACGTTTCAGCGCCGCGCAGGGCGCTTTTTTCAAGGCTATGTGCAAGTGCTGCAAACACTTGTATTTACTTCACCAAGACCCTGGAGTGCCGCCTGTTCTTGCAATAGAGGGATTGGATGGATATTTCACCATCTCCAACAGGAACACATTGCTTGTTTTATATATATATATATATATATATATATACAGTGGTCGAAGTGGAAATTTTGAAGTGGGGGTATGCAAATGTCAAGGATGTAATTATGCGCGCGCCACTCCAGAAAAGGGGGCGTGGGCACTCAAAAAGGGGGCGTGGGCACCCAAAAGGGGGCGTGTCCCGTGTAGTAGAACCCCTTATACTATCTAGTACTGGTGCCCCTTTCACTTTATAGCACACGGTACGAGCTGAAATTCACATTATAGCACACGGTACGAGCCGACATTCACATTGTAGCACACTGAATGAGCCGAAACTCACATTGTAGCACACTGAATGAGCCGAAATTCACATTGTAGCACACTGAATGAGCCGAAATTCACATTATAGCACACTGAATGAGCCAAAATTCACATTGTAGCACACTGAATGAGCCGAAATTCACATTGTAGCACACTGAATGAGCCGAAATTCACATTGTAGCACACTGAATGAGCCGAAATTCACATTGTAGCACACTGAATGAGCCGAAACTCACATTGTAGCACACTGAATGAGCCGAAATTCACATTGTAGCACACTGAATGAGCCGAAATTCACATTGTAGCACACTGAATGAGCCGAAACTCACATTGTAGCACACTGAATGAGCCGACATTCACATTGTAGCACACTGAATGAGCTGAAATTCACATTGTAGCACACTGAATGAGCCGAAATTCGCATTATAGCACACTGAATGAGCCGAAATTCACATTATAGCACACTGAATGAGCCGAAATTCACCTTGTTGCACACTGAATGAGCCGAAATTCACATTATAGCACACTGAATGAGCTGAAATTCACCTTGTTGCACACTGAATGAGCCGAAATTCACATTGTAGCACAGTGAATGAGCCGAAATTCACATTGTAGCACACTGAATGAGCCGAAATTCACATTGTAGCACACTGAATGAGCCGAAATTCACATTATAGCACACTGAATGAGCCGAAATTCACCTTGTAGCACACTGAATGAGCCGAAATTCGCATTGTAGCACACTGAATGAGCCGAAATTCACATTGTAGCACAGTGAATGAGCCGAAATTCACATTGTAGCACAGTGAATGAGCCGAAATTCACCTTGTAGCACACTGAATGAGCCGAAATTCACATTGTAGCACACTGAATGAGCCGAAATTCACATTGTAGCACACTGAATGAGCCGAAATTCACATTGTAGCACACTGAATGAACCGAAATTCACATTGTAGCACACTGAATGAGCCGAAATTCACCTTGTAGCACACTGAATGAGCCGAAATTCACATTGTAGCACACTGAATGAGCCGAAATTCACATTGTAGCACACTGAATGAGCCGAAATTCACCTTGTAGCACACTGAATGATCCGAAATTCACATTATAGCACACTGAATGAGCCGAAATTCACCTTGTAGCACACTGAATGAGCCGAAATTCACATTGTAGCACACTGAATGAGCTGAAATTGGGACAGCAGGGACAGCCAGAGTGACGACAGGGAGAGAGACAATGACGACAGGGAGAGAGACAGTGACGACAGGGAGAGACAGTGACGAGAGAGAGTGACGACAGGGAGAGAGAGTGACGGCAGGGAGAGAGAGTGACGGCAGGGAGAGAGAGTGACGACAGGGAGAGAGAGTGACGACAGGGAGAGAGAGTGATGACAGGGAGAGAGAGTGACGGCAGGGAGAGAGAGTGACGGCAGGGAGAGAGACAGTGACAGCAGGGAGAGACAGTGACGACAGGGAGAGAAAGTGACGACAGGGAGAGAGAGTGACGACAGGGAGAGACAGTGACGACAGGGCGAGTGACGACAGTGACGACAGGGAGAGAGAGTGATGACAGGGAGAGAGAGAGTGACTACAGGGAGAGAGAGTGACAACAGGGACAGCAGAGAGAGAGGTGACAGCAGGGGAACATTACCTCATTTGTTGTTGGCAGCTGTGAGTGTTGGGCAGATGGCGGCGGCGGGTGGCTGGCGGCTGGTGAGCGGCGGGCGGCTGGTGAGCGGCGTGCGGCTGTGAGCTACTACAGTGCTCTACACAGCCGCCGGCCGCCGCGCAGGGACAGGGAGCACCATGTGCAGCAGGATGGCCACTTCCTTCGCCTCCTGCTGCACTTTCATGTGCTCATTTCCGGGTCAGTGGAAGAAGTGGCGGTATACCATACCGCCGTATACCGCCCCACTTCGACCACTGTATATATATATATATATATATATATACCACTGCATGAAAATTGATTTGGACACAAATCCTCTTTATACCACATTCATGCACTTAACTTGAGAGCTCGTTGTTATTCAGATACAATACCCTTTATTACATAACACATTTCAATATATTGTCATACCCAGGATTCAAACCTATAACCTGTTGAATTCTAATCAAACACCCTACTCATTGAGATAATTGATGCTGTATAAAAACTAGAGATGTGCACCGGAAATTTTTCGGGTTTTGTGTTTTGGTTTTGGATTCGATTCCGCGGCCGTGTTTTGGATTCGGACGCATTTTGACAAAACCTCCCTGAAAATGTTTTGTCGGATTCGGGTGTTTTTTTTTCAAAAGCCCCTCAAAAACAGCTTAAATCATAGAATTTGGGGGTAATTTTGATTTTATAGTATTATTAACCTCAATAACCATTATTTCCACTCATTTCCAGTCTATTCTGAACACCTCACACCTCACAATAATATTTTTAGTCCTAAAATTTGCACTGAGGTCACTGGATGACTAAGCTAAGCGACCCAAGAGGGTGGCACAAACACCTGGCCCATCTAGGAGTGGCACTGCAGTGTCAGACAGGATGGCACTTAAAAAAATTGGCCCCAAACATCACATAATGCAAAGATAAATACATTTAAAAAAAGAGGTGCAAGATGGAATTGTGCTTGGGCCCTCCCACCCACCCTTATGTTGTATAAACAGGACATGCACACTTTAACAAACCCATCATTTCAGCCACAGGGTCTGCCACAAGACTGTGGCTGAAATGACTGGTTGGTTTCGGCCCCCACCAAAAAAAGAAGCAATCAATCTCTCCTTGCTCAAACTGGCTCTACAGAGGCAAGATGTCCACCTCATCATTATCCTCCGATTCCTCACCCCTTTCACTGTGTACATCCCCCTCCTCACAGAGTATTAATTCGTCCCCACTGGAATCCACCATCTCAGGTCCCTGTGTACTTTCTGGAGGCAATTTATGGTGAATGTCTCCACGGAGGAATTGATTATAATTCATCTTGATGAACATCATCTTCTCCACATTTTGTGGAAGTAACCTCCTACGCCGATCGCTGACAAGGTGGCCGGCTGCACTAAACACTCTTTCGGAGTACACACTGGAGGGGGGGGCAACTTAGGTCAAATAAAGCCAGTTTGTGCAAGGGCCTCCAAATTGCCTCTTTTTCCTGCCAGTATACGTACGGACTGTCTGACGTGCCTACTTGGATGCTGTCACTCATATAATCCTCCACCATTCTTTCAATGGTGACAGAATCATATGCAGTGACAGTAGAGGACATGTCAGTAATCGTTGGCAGGTCCTTCAGTCCGGACCAGATGTCAGCACTCGCTCCAGACTGCCCTGCATCACCGCCAGTGGGGGGGGGGGGGGGGGCTTGGAATTCTTAGCCTTTTCCTCGCAGCCCCAGTTGCGGGAGAATGTGAAGGAGGAGCTGTTGACAGGTCACGTTCCACTTGAGTTGACAAGTGTCTCACCAGCAGGTCTTTGAACATCTGCAGACTTGTGTCTGCCGGAAAGAGAGATACAACGTAGGCTTTAAACCTAGGATCGAGCACGGTGGCCAAAATGTAGTGCTCTGATTTCAACAGATTGACCACCCGTGAATCCTGGTTAAGCGAATTAAGGGCTCCATCCACAAGTCCCACATGCCTAGCGGAATTGCTCCGCTTTAGCTCCTCCTTCAATCTCTCCAGCTGCTTCTGCAAAAGCTTGATGAGGGGAATGACCTGACTCAGGCTGGCAGTGTCTGAACTGACTTCACGTGTGGCAAGTTCAACGGGTTGCAGAACCTTGCACAACGTTGAAATCATTCTCCACTGCGCTTGAGTCAGGTGCATTCCCCCTCCTTTGCCTATATCGTAGGCAGATGTATAGGCTTGAATGGCCTTTTGCTGCTCCTCCATCCTCTGAAGCATATAGAGGGTTGAATTCCACCTCGTTACCACCTCTTGCTTCAGATGATGGCGGGGCAGGTTCAGGAGTGTTTGCTGGTGATCCAGTCTTCGGCACGCGGTAGCTGAATGCCGAAAAGGGCCCGCAAATCTTCGGGCCACCGACAGCATCTCTTGCACGCCCCTGTCGTTTTTTTTAAAATTCTGCACCACCAAATACAATGTATGTACAAAACATGGGACGTGCTGGAATTTGCCCACATGTAATGCACGCACAATATTGGTGGCGTTGTCCGATGCCACAAATCCCCAGGAGAGTCCAATTGGGGTAAGCCAATTTGCGATGATGTTCCTCAGTTTCCGTAAAGAGGTTGTCAGCTGTGTGCCTCTTATGGAAAGCGGTGATACAAAGCGTAGCCTGCCTAGGAACGAGTTGGTGTTTGCGAGATGCTGCTACTGGTGCCACCGCTGCTGTTCTTGCTGCGGGAGGCAATACATCTACCCAGTGGGCTGTTACAGTCATATAGTCCTGAGTCTGCCCTGCTCCACTTGTCCACATGTCCGTGGTTAAGTGGACATTGGGTACAACTGCATTTTTTAGGACACTGGTGAGACTTTTTCTGACATCTGTGTACATTCTCGGTATCGCCTGCCTAGAGAATTGGAACCTAGATGGTATTGGTACCGGGGATACACTACCTCAAGAAATTCTCTAAGTCCCTGTGAACTAACGCCGGATACCGGACGCACGTCTAACACCAACACAGCTGCCAAGGCCTGAGTTATCCGCTTTGCAACAGGATGACTGTTGTGATATTTCATCTTCCTCGCAAAGGACTGTTGGACAGTCAATTGCTTACTGGAAGTAGTACAAGTGGTCTTCCGACTTCCCCTCTGGGATGATGATCGACTCCCAGCAGCAACAACAGCAGCACCAGCAGCAGTAGGCGTTACACTCAAGAATCCATCGGAGGAATCCCAGTCAGGAGAGGACTCGTCAGACTTGCCAGTGACATGACCTGCAGGACTATTGGCGTTCCTGTCCAAGGAGGAAATTGACACTGAGGGAGTTGGTGGTGTGGTTTGCACTGAGAGCTTGGGTACAAGAGGTAGAAGGGATTTAGTCAGTGGACTGCTTCCGCTGTCACCCAAAGTTTTTGAACTTGTCAATGACTTCTGATGAATGCGCTCCAGGTGATGTATAATGGAGGATGTTCCTAGGTGGTTAACGTCCTTACCCCTACTTATTACAGCTTGACAAAGGCACCACACGGCTTGACACCTGTTGTCCGCATTTCTGTTTAAATAATTCCACACCAAAGAGGTGATTTTTTTTCTAATTTGACCAGGCATGTCAATGGCCATATTCATCCCACGGACAACAGGTGTCTCCCCGGGTGCCTGACTTAAACAAACCACCTCACCATCAGAATCCTCCTTGTCACTTTCCTCCTCAGCGCCAAAAACACCCATATCCTCATCTTGGTGTACTTCAACAGTGACATCTTCAATTTGACTATCAGGAACTGGACTGTGGGTGCTCCTTCCAGCACTTGCAGGGGGCATGCAAATGGTGGAAGGTGCCACCTCTTCCCGTCCAGTGTTGGGAAGGTCAGGCATCGCAACCGCCGACAAAATTAGACTCTCCTTGGGGATTTGTGATTTAGAAGAATGCACAGTTCTTTGCTATGCTTTTGCCATCTTAACTCTTTTCAGTTTTCTAGCAGGAGGATGAGTGCTTCCATCCTCATGTGAAGCTGAACCACTAGCCATGAACATAGGCCAGGGCCTCAGCCGTTCCTTGCCACTCCGTGTCGTAAATGGCATATTGGCAAGTTTACGCTTCTCCTCAGGCACTTTTAGATTTTTGGGTCATTTTACTGAACTTTTGTTTTTTGGATTTTACATGCTCTCTACTATGACATTTTGCATCGGCCTTGGCAGACGACGTTGATGGCATTGAATCATCTCTGCCATGACTAGTGGCAGCAGCTTCAGCACTAGGTGGAAGCGGATCTTGATCTTTCCCTATTTCACCCGGCACATTTTTGTTCTCCATTTTTTAATGTGTGGAATTATATGCCATTGATATTATTACATCAATAGCAATGGCCTACTGTACTGTACAACTATATACTGTTGGTCACCAAAATGCTGCACTGTACTACTATATATACTGCTCACAAAAATGCAGCACAGATATAGAATGGATACTTGCAGTGACACAGAGCTGCAATATACAGCAATGGCCTACTGTACTGTGCAACTATATACTGTTGGTCACCAAAATGCTGCACTGTACTACTATATACTGCTTACAAAAATGCAGCACAGATATGGAATGGATACTTGCAGTGACAACGAACTGCAAGATACAGCAATGGCCTACTGTACTGTACAACTATATACTGTTGGTCACCAAAATGCTGCACAGTACTACTATATATACTGCTCACAAAAATGCAGCACAGATATGGAATGGATACTTGCAGTGACACGGAGCTGCAATATACAGCAATGGCCTACTGTACTGTACAACTATATACTGTTGGTCACCAAAATGCAGCACACTGAGCACAGTTATTTGCAGCACACTGAGCACAGATATGGAGCTTTTCAGGCAGAGAACGTAGATATTTGCAACACTCTGAGCACAGATATTTGCAGCACACTGAGCACAGATATGGAGCTTTTCAGGCAGAACGTAGCCACGTCCTCTCCGTTAAATCTCCAATGTACGAGTGAAAATGGCGGCGACGCGCGGCTCTTTATATAGAAATCGAATCTTGCGAGAATCCGACAGCGGGATGATGATGTTCGGCCGTGTTCGGGTTAACCGAGCAAGGCGGGAAGATCCGAGGCTGCCTCGGACCCGTGTAAAATAGGTGAAGTTCGGGGGGGTTCGGATCTCGACGAACCGAATCCGCTCATCTCTAATAAAAACTATGAACACTATATGAAGCTATTTGTACTTTGTAAAATAAATAATCAGCATTGCAACTGAGCAGATCTATGTAGTGTGCAGCCACACATACAATCTCTTGCAGCCACACACTACATAGATCTGCTCAGCCGCAATGCTGATAATTTTTTCACAAGGTACAAGGTAAGCTTCAAATAGTTAAAATTCTCTAGCTCAGAATTATCTACCTTTCTATGCAAGGGCAGATAACTCAATGAATAGATTGTCTGACTGCAATGCCACAGGCAATGAGTTTGAATCCTGGGTGTGTCAGCATCTTGAAATGTAATAAAGGACAGTGTGAATAACAAAGAAATTTCAAGTTGAGTTCATGAATGTTGTATAGATATTAGCGACAGAAGGCGTCAGGGTAGGAGACAGCGGCGGTCAGGAGATGCTGGTCTTCAAATGGGGGGAGGCTTCAAGTGAAAGTCATTAAAAGAGCCGCCAACAGTGCCCCTTACCCTGCAGTGCTGCCTCCGCACACACCTAGTTACGGCCCTGATGATACGCTCTGCAGACAGAGCCTGATTAATGTTTGTAAAGCAAAAAAGCAAGCAACTAGGCAACACCATGTCGCACTGCAGGTGGGGCTGATGTAACATGCGCAGAGAGGTTTAGATTTGAAATGGGCGCAGACACTGATCACGCCCGGCGAACAAGCCAGGACACAGGTGAGGGAGGAGTCGGAGTGAGCAGCAGGTTGCGGAAAGAAGCCCATAGGCTTCTATAGGGTATCGCCATAAAAAGATGGTGATAGCCTCTGCTACGATACATGGGCGGCAGTCTTAGTACATTTGAAAATTTGGTAAAACCCCCGAAAACGGGGGTCTTACCGCATTTTTCCCTTGGTACATCCCACCCATATTGATGACAATAGACCTCTGAGAGTGCTAAATGGGGATGGCAATTTAAGAGGTATACATACAGTCAAAATCCCGACAAGGTCAAAATCCTGACAAGGTCAAAATCCCGACATTTAAAATACCGACATTTAAAATGTCAGCAGGTCAAAAAGTCGACATGCGTTTTTCATGATTTTTTTCATTGAAACCGACTTGTTCATACTTTACCATCCCAGTGTACCCGGAGGGGGAACATAATAGTGCGCCGAGTGCAGCAAAGCACTGTGCGAGTACAGCAGTACACTTATACGGTGTCCATGTCAACCTATGTCGACATACACACCAAAAAACATTGAAAACCTCTTGTCGTCTTTTTGACCTGTCGACATTTTAAATGTCGGTATTTTGACCTTGTCGGGATTTTGACCGTCGGTCAATTGGTGTCGGGATTTTGACTGTTGGAATTTTGATTGTAGGTATTTCATATTGATCCGATCCCTTAAGGGAATGTTTGATAATGGGAGCATCTGGCCAACTGTTCCAAAGGCCAGGTCATGCGGGCATTGAGATTTGGGTGGGTTGATTATTCCGGATGCACATTTACAATACAGAGCACCTAAAATAAAGTTACCCTCCGTCCTTTGATTAATCTGCAGTTGTTGCAAGGAGGGGTTATAGTGTAGAAGTATTTGTCTTTTTTATGGTCCCTGTGAAATCTTCATAGGTGTTAAACTGCTAATGTTCCATTTTATTGATAATAATAGTCGTGTTAATGAGACTACAGCTAGAAGCCAAATTACACCCTCAGCAATTATAGCAGAAAATAAATATGTAAAATAATACGTATCCTTATTCTGGTGAGGTAAAATGAAAACCATTTACAAATATTTCAGCAGAATCAGTTCAGATATTCTGCTGTATCTTACAGTTTTATTATGTAAGTATCTGCAATTATCACAGAAACTGCCCCGGATCTAGGTAATAACGAGAAGCCAGCCTGCAGCAAGATGAAAGTGACTGGGAAGGAATTGGATTTATTCACATACTGTATGTAAATGACTGTTATCTGCTCTCGCCTTACATTACCTGGTGTGCTCTGATCTAATAGCTGCACACACACTGGGGAGTATGCCCAATAAGGATCCGGTTCATTTATAGGGTATGTTGATTAATGTGGAACTGTGGTCATTATTTGGCGGCATTAACCCTCAGTCAGGCGCAGCTGGCCTGACAGGCGCCGCAAAGCTGTTCTCGCTCACCTCTACACCCCAAGGGGGCGCAGGGGCCTGTCCCGCCTACTACCTTCCTATGTCTAGGTGCTGTTCGAAACCCCACTAGTCAGTTTTCCCGCCGCCTGCGTGGAGTGCAGTAGTGACCCTCCGGGTCTCTCAGGACCATTGCGTCCAAACTCCTCCGACTTTTGATGGTTCGTTTTTCCTTTTATTTTATTCTATTAATTGTTTATTTTGCTCATTTTATGAATGAAAATGACAAAGGTTGTGGATATTTTGCAGAAATATGTAGGTATGTCCAGAGTGGCCTCTCAGGCACACTGCGCCCAAACTTATACTCATGTTCGTGTTTTCTCTTTTTTGCTTCAGATTTCTGCTGAAATGGCCCGTAAAACCTGCGATTTCTCTCTTTGTACGTCCTAATGAAGGTCACTGATCACTTTAAGAGCGTTAGAATTAGGTGCTAATGACAATTTTCTAACAGGCGCCTGCCAAAAAATGGCTCTGCACAGCAGCGCCATTTTTGTTAGTGGCAAAGCCCTCAACCATATTGCCTTAATGGCTGCAGGGACTGGATCCATGATCCAGAACTGCAGCCAAAATGCCCGCTGAGTTCCGCCGCCCGCCGCAGAAGTCCTGCCACCGCAGTGAAGTCCTGACGCTCGCCGCCGCAGTGAAGGCCCACCGCCGCTGAAGTCCCGCTGCCCGCCTCCGCCACACAAGCTCTGCCGCGGCCGCCCGCTGCCGCATAACTCCCGGCTCCGCCGCCGCATAAGTCCCGCTGCTCGTCTCTGCCGGTCAAGCCACGCCGCCCGCCGGGTTCAGCACCACAATCAATGTGCCTGCTCATCAAACGTGATGAGCAGGCAAATGTATACAAACTAGATATGTGCACCGTGCAGTGGGGAATTAATAAAAATAAAAAAAAGTTGAAATTGGAGTGGGGAAGGCGGGGGGTGTGGGGGGGTGGGGGGGTAGGAGAAATTAATGTACTGTACTGAGTCTGACTGTTGTTCATGTGTACAGGGCTTTCATTAACTTAGCAGCGCCGCGATTGTGGCGCTAATAAGTTACTGAAAGACCTGGACAGTGGACATCGAGAATAAAGCAGTGATGTGAGTGACAGTGTGTGTAACTGTAAACTAAACACTTACATGCACTGACACTGACTGCAGAAGAAGACACTGTCAAGGGGCACTAGCTCTCTCCTCTCTCCCTGTAACAGCAGCACTGACGGTGACAGCCGCATGCAGGTCACTGTCAGTGCTGCTGCTGCTGCTGCCCAATCACTACGACAGGGGCGTGCTTTCATGGGCTGAAAGCACGTCCCTGCTGCACTGCGGCACCTCTATAGGTGCCGCTTCTAATGCTTTTTTTAATGGGCTTTTACAGCCCTCTGCACGGCCACGCCCCTGCCCGCCCCCTGCTTCCGGCCATTTACAATTAGTAGCGAGAGGCACCGTTCAAGGTGCCTCCGCAATCGTTTTTTTAATGCTAAAACAGTCAGATTAGGTTTAATAGGTTACTATAAGGTATAAGAAGATACTTATGACACAGAAGAACATGTCATAAGTATCTTCTCTGTATTCTTTTAATCCCTTTAATGACAGGGGAGGCACTGCCTCCCCTGCCTCCCCTGACTGCACGTCCCTGCCTTTAGCAGTGCTCATCCACTCCCGGACTCTCAGAAGTGTATTGCACTCTGACACTCTGTGACTACAGTCACAATGATAGTGAATATAGCCGGGGAGCGGGGCACTTCCAGGTATGGGGAGGGGCCGGGCACCTCCTCTTCCTCATCCGCTCCCCTTCTCATTGGTCCCATGCGGTCTGCCACCAAACACCAGCGACTACAATCAGCACCAGTCAGCAGTGCAGCATGAACATACCTGTACATTTTCTGCGGTACCGTAGCTGCACTGCATGGTCTATCCTGGCAGTCTGGATCACAGCTTACAAAGAGCTCTGTATGGAGGGGTATCTAGACCAGTGACTGCCTGTCCAGCTATGTTGAGACTACAAATCCCAGCACACCTTGTCAACTGGATTTGCTGGGACATGGGGGTAAACTTACTAAGATGGGAGTTCTATTTAAGATGGGATGTTGCCCATGGCAACCAATCAGATTCCAGGTATTATATTATAGAAGGTGCTAGATAAATGAGAAATAGAATCTGATTGGTTGCTATGGGCAACATCCCATCTTAAATAGAACTCCCATCTTAGTAAATTTACCCCATGTAGTGACATCACACCTAGAGAGGGGTTTTTAACTGTATGTATGTGTGCATATATCCCCTTGGTGTCCCTGTCCGCACCCTCCTTGTAATTGCCCCTCAGTGTCCCTGCCCGCACCATCCCTGTAACTGCCCCCTCA